>NC_137889.1:143354599-144554599 GCF_963455335.1 Martes martes
GGAAATGGAAACAATCATCAGAAATTATTATCAACAGTTATATGCCAATAAATTATGCAACCTAGATGAAATGGATGCATTCCTGGAAACCTATAAACTTCCAAAACTGAATAAGGAAGAAATTGACAACCTGAATAGACCAATATCAAGTAATGAGATTGAAGCAGTGGTCAAAAACCTTCCAAAAAAGAAGATCCCAGGACCTGATGGATTCCCTGAGGAATACTACCAAACTTTCAAAGAGAAATAATATATATTCTCCTGAAGCTGTTTCAAAAAACTGAAGCAGAAGGAAAACTCCCAGACTCTTTTTATGAAGTCAGCATTACCCTGATTCCCAAACCAGGCAAAGACCCCACCAAAAAGGAGAATTTTAGACCAATATCCCTGATGAATATGGATGCTTAGATTCTCAACAAGATCCTAGCTATAGTATTCAACAGTACATTGAAAAGATTATCCACCATGACCAGATGGGATTTGTCACTGGGATGCAAGCATGGTTCAACATTTGCAAATCAATCAATGTGATAGAACAAATCAGTAAGAGAAGAGAGAAGAACAACTTGGTCCTTTCAATCTCTCTGGAAGAGATTGTACTGAGTGGAATAAGTCAAGGAGAGAGACTCAATTTTCGTATGGTTTCGTTTATTTGTGGTGCACAAGGAATAACACGGAGGACAAGGGGAGATGGAGAGGAGAAGTGAGTTGGGGGAAATTGGAGGGGTGATGAACCATGAGAGACTATGGACTCTGAGAAACAAACTGAGGGTTTTGGAGGGAAGGAGCGTGGGAGGTTGGGTGAGCCTGGTGGTGGGTATTATGGAGGGCAAGTATTGCATGGAGCACCGGGTGTGGTGCATAAGCAATGAATTCTGGAACACTGAAAAGAAATAAAAAATAAATATAAAAAACCAGATTGATTACTCACTGACCTCTTCCTCTCAAGCTAATAATACATAATACTATGATTAGTTGAATTTAAATTTTTAAAAACTTTGAAAAAATACTTGCCAGTCAATCATGAGACAACATAAGTAGGAGGCCACTCCTTAAAATCCCTGGACTGTAATTCCTGAAATGATCAAGCCGATCGAGAAGACATAGCAGCTGAAGAAGTATTGGGAATACAGGACAATGATGAGACATGACAGGGAAGTCAAGACCCCATCCTGGACTAAACCCACACCTGTAACAGGGCATTCATTGAACAACTGGGAACATTTGGATGAAGTCTGGATTAGCTACAGTGTTGCATTTATTGTAAATGTCCTAATTTTTAGAATTATACTATGGCTTTAATTACCCCATCCTGACAAAACACACAGTGAAGGAATAGGGAGTAGGTATGTTATGTCCAACTGCTACTTTTGAATGGCTTAGAGAAAATCATACCAAGTTATAAAAAGAGCTGTTTGCACAATTCTTGCAAGTTTTTGATACTTCTGAAGTATTTCATCAATGCAATTTAACGGATATAGATACGGACATGGAGACAGAGGAAAAGGTAGACAAGGTGGTAGATACAGAGGTAGACATGGCAGTAGAGACAGAAGTAGAGACAGAGCTACAGGTAGTTTCAGGTGATGGTAACACAGATCAAGTAGCAACCACGGGCCAGGTGCTGGTGTGGGTGTTGGTAGGTCTGACCTGCTGTTCTTGCAGAATGAATGCACATGCGGGTGTGGGGGAAGGCACCATGAGACACCAGAGGCATGTCCCCACAGACCCATCCCAACTCTGGGGTTCTAACCTGGCTTTGTTCTCTCTCCTTGTCACCAAGGTCCGCCATCTCCTGGCCACAAGACGCCTGGAGTTTGTCATCGGGGGCCAGGTCATGCATGACGAGGCCGTGACCCACTTTGATGACCAGATCCTGCAGCTCACAGGTTAGGTCCCCCTTCCCCACCTCAGGTTATCCCGGGGCCTCCAAACACACTGGGACTGGGTTCCTGAACCCCAGCTCTGGGCCGGTCTTCCCCTCTGAGCAGGACACTGCGGCCACGGGAGTGCAGGGTTGTGGAGCATGGTCTCGAGACCAGATGGACTGGCTCTATCCTGTGTCTGTGTATTCCCAGCCCTGGACCCCGGGCCCGTCCCTTGCCGTCCCCTCACTGGGCCTCCCTTTCCTCATTGCCCAAAGGATTTTGACTGCACTGCCTCCCTCACAGGGTACTTGGGAGGATCAAATTGGGACAATTCCTTGGGGCACATGAAGCGGAGCCCGTGGCTCCCAGGAGATAAACAGTGAGGGTTAGACGCCATCCCTGCCATCCCCACCAGTACACAAAGCACCACCTGCACCAGTGAGGCCCCCCTCTCTGCCTCCATTACTCAGGCCACCACCTGCATCGACACCGCCCCCCTCTGTCCACACTGACAGCCATAACACTGTGTACACCACCTGTGTCACCATCACGATGACCACCATCATCCCTTCCAGCGTCATTACTACCAGAGTCCTGACTGCACTGCCCCCATCCGCACCACACCCAACCACTGCCACCTCCCCTGCCAGCACCACCCGTCCTCCAGCAAGTCGGTGGGCAGAGGCACGGACCCTCCTCCTCACTCTGACGTGTCACTTTGCCACGACAGGACCCCGCAGGCTGCCGCGGGGGAGGGAGGGAATGGAGGAGCCCCCGTAATCCTGCCCTTGAGGATCGCCCACACCTGCCTTAGTCTGAGACCTGACACTTCTCTGGGGGGAGAAGCACCTGCCCGCAGCACTCGGTGACCAGGGAAAGCTGAGTGTGGCCGCCACCTCCTCCTCCCGCTCACTGAGGGGCCAGCTCCCCAGCTGGGACCCCCACCCCCAGAGGTGGGACTATGGCAGGTGCCCGAGCGAGAGCTGCACTCCCCGTCCCCCGCATCCCTAGGGGGAGAGCCCAGCTCAGGTCAGGGGTGGGGGTGCCACCACCGCAGTGCAGAGAAGGGAAACGTCTGGCCAGGAGGGAGGGACTCACCTGTGACCATCGCGGCGCCTCTGGTCCAGGGTAGTCTACCACTAGCTCTCGGCCCCGCCCCCAAGCCCCTACCCCAGGGTGTCTCTCATCTGCAGGAATGCTATGGGGTGTAGGCCAAACTTCCTTCTCCTGTCCCATTGGCCAGGATGCTGTCATGTGACCCTAAGGGCCCTCAAGGGATGCTGGGGAATGGCCTCCAACACTGAGCTCACAGCCCATTGGCCAGGGCAAGGCACGTGCCTTAGAAGGCGTGGTCTAGCTGAGGGACTCTGCACCTGCTGAAGCTGAGAGGGAGGGTGGGCTTCTGAGACTAGAAGGAGTAGGAGGACGCCATTCCATGGGATAATTACAGTTTCCTTCAGTAATCACCTCTTCATTTGGGGCTCGGGATGCTTTGTGCTAGAGGGCCAGGAACCTGAGGAACAGTGACTTGAGTCTTAAGGGCATGTCCCCTACTGCACTGGTGGGTTGGTTTGGGGTCCCCTTGGGCAGTTCATTGATGTTTCCCTGTGTCTTATGTACCTGCCCTGCTGGTCCCCTATAGCTGCCCCAGCTCCAGGCATCATATTGCCATATATTCTCACTCAAGTCAGAAAAGGGACAAAGGGACATTTGTCCTGACTCGCTGTTTTTCTTTTAAATTAAATTTAATTTTTTTCCGTGTTCCAAGATTCATTGTTTATGCACCACACCCAGTCCTCCATGCAATACGTGCCCTCCTTAAAACCCACCATGAGGCTCATCCAACCCCTCACCTCCGCCCCTCCAAAACCCTCAGTTTGTTTCTCAGAGTCCATAGTCTCTTATGGTTTGTCTCCCCCTCTGATTTCTCCCAACTTACTTCTCTCCTTCACCCAATCTGACTTTCTGTTTTTAATGAAGGTGGGAAATCTTTCCCCAAAGCAAAGCAAGCTTAAGGCACACATCTTTCCGGCTCCAACTGGGGTTCTTTCCGGCTCCAACTGGGGTCCATGCCCAACTCTAGCTTCCAGCCAGGCTGAGAACACAAGTATTTGCTAGAGGGGAATGAACTCGCCACAAGCAGCTGAGACCAATGGTAATTCATCCCTTGGGGTGGGAATGGCACCCCCTGAACAAAGTGAGGATTCTCTGAGTGCAGGAGAAGGGGATACTGAACAGGCAGCAATCAGGTCTGCCTGGCTCTGGCTCCTTGTCTATAGAGAGGGCTCTTCTTTGTACTACCTGCCCTCTCTCCTGAGATGCTATTGTCCACACCCTCATAATCCCTGACCCACAATCCTCAGATCTTTCCTCACCTCTGCTGCTCCCTCCTGGTCTCCTCTCCTTCCTGTGCACCGTCTGCCTCTTCCCCCTGCTGTTCCTGAGTGCCAGGAGTCCTGTGCCAGGTCTGTGTGCCCTGGCTTGTCCTCATCAACTCCTGGGTGCATCACACCCCAAACTTCTCAGCCACTGACGCCTGCCAGCACTCATCCCTCTTGATTTGTCCTGGCCTCTGGTCTGTTCATGGCTCTGTCCAACAGGCCTGGGGTCCTCTGGAATGGCTCAGGCCCATGTGGTGACTCTAACATCATGAACAAGTAAAGGAAACATCGGGGGATCCTGGTGTGGTCCCCTCTGTGTTAGGATCTCCTGCAGCCCAGCCCCAGATGACACTCCAGCCCCATGGAAGGGCAGGGTCCCTGAGTGAGCAGGTGGCAAGGGGCCCCTTCCTGTCACCAGCAAGGCGGTGCTCTCTTTGCAGAAGGACATGGGTTCTTATATGAAACCTTTGGGATCCGGCCACGGTTTTCCTGGCAAGTCGACCCCTTTGGCGCCTCTGCCACGACCCCCACCCTATTTGCCCTGGCGGGCTTCTACGCTCACGTCATCTCCCGGATCGACTATGACCTGAAGGGTGCCATGCAGAAAAACCAAGTGAGTCATGAGCCACATGTGCTGCTGCCTCTGGCCGCTCCCTTCATCCCTCTGTGTGCAGGGCCTGCTCCCACGCTCCTGGAGGAATGAATATTCTCTCCAGCATGACTCAGGCAAGAGTGGTCTGAGACAAACGCAAGCTGCTGTGGGCAGCAGCAGACAAAGGTGGACTTGGGCTCTAGTGGGCGAGAGAAGCAACATCATCCTGAGCCCCACAGCAGTCCACGCTGCACACTGAGCTCCTTTCCCACATCTGCACACTTCTCCTGCAGCTGACTCTGTGTGCTGCATTGGGCTGGGTGGGGCCTCCGCATTTCTCCCATGCAGAAGCTGAGGCACAGAAGAATCAGGGAACATGTGCGTGGTCCCAGCATCTCACTGGCTAGTTCTTAATAGAAGCAGGATTTCTCCCTCCTTTGTGACCCTGACTGGGTTCTAACTATGAGAGCAATGAAGCAAAAGACTGCAGGCTTTGTGAGAGATGGGCAGCTCCCTGTGCCAGGAGGTATTCAAGCAGAGCCAGAAGGAGCTTCTCTAGCAGGCCTTGGCAGAGACAGTGCTGCTGGAGGTAGAAGGGTGCAGGAGCAGGCTGGCTCCTTCTGGAGGGCAGTTTCCACCACCATATGTGGCTGTGGGGGGTCTGAGGGAGTCGAGAGGAGCCCAAAGAGGGGATGGAGTCCTGAACCCTGGAGGGAGCCCCAGGTGGGGCTGGGGGAGGCAGAACCAGGGCAGCTGTTTTGCCCCTGGGCCTTCACTTTCTTCCCTTGGGGTTTGCAGGGTCTACAGTTCGTGTGGCGAGGGTCCCCATCCCTGGCGGCTAAGCAGGAAATCTTCACACACGTCTTGGACCAGTACAGCTACTGCTCGTGAGCACCCCCCGGGGCAGCCTGTGTTCTAGGCACCCTCCCTCTATTACCAGAGACAGAGCCCACCCTCCCATCCACCCCTTTGGCAGATGCTCTGAGTGCTCCAGCTTACAGAAGGAGAAACCAAGGCAGGGCCGCTTATCCCTGGCCCCGTGGTCAGCTGTGGCAGGGTCTGGGTGGTTCAGGTGTCCGGCTGCAAGGTCTCCACATTGTTGGAGCAGCCAGCCTGTGGGCTCTTGGGGGTAGGAGGGCCTGGGTTCAACCCGCTCTGGCCCTTTGTACCTGGGAGGCTGTGGACAACAGGCTTGCCCATCCTGGAACAGGAGAGATTAGCGGGCAAGGTGAAGGGCAGATGGCGAGAAGGATGCCAGACGGACTTCAGGACCAGTCATTCCTGTTTGTCAGGCTTCACTCTGTGCCAGGCCCGAGCCCAGGGTTTTCTGCTGATGTCTTTCCTTTATCCTTCATGACAACCATCAGGTCATTTTATGGATGAGGAGACAGGCTGAGAGGATCCAAGTGGCGGCTCCTGGCGGCTGGTCCAGGGTCCACCCTATGATACCTTGTGCAGCCCGGAGTAAGGCGGGGAGGACCCTATTGGGGGCATCCAGACCCGCAGGGTCGATCTTTGGTTCTCTGCCATGTGGACCAAACTGGAGCCTGAGGCAAGAGGGAAAATCCAGAATACTGCCCTTGTCCTTAGGGGAATCTTGGGATTCTGTTCATGAAAATTTGCTTTGCATTAAGTCTGAGTTTTGAAATAGGACACTAACTTATCTCTATGTCCCATACTGAGACTTGACACTGCCTTACAGTTCACCCTGGGGCACAGTGCCTCTCTTGCCTCATCCTGCCCCAGCCCTGCTCAGGGCCTTGGATCCATGTCTGATAGACACCATAGTGTCCCCAAGGATACTGTGATGAAAGGAATCCCATGAGATCTCCATGGGTGGAAGTGGGGACACACAGACTGTGGGCTCCATGTGGTGGATGAGGCAATGTGGGCCTGGGGAAGGGGCTGTGTTCAATGTCCTATGGCTGGTGAATCATGACACATGGGATAGTGCCCCATCTGCTTGCAGAGCTCTTGTGGGCCAGCACTGAGCTGCCCATCACACAGGTGGAAGAAGGAGGCCTGAGCAGTGGTCTGCACTCCCTGAGCTGCCTGGGTCCAGGTGCACCCTGCCTGTCCTTCGGGACCCAAGCTGCCTCCCTTCTCACGGATGGGCTCCACTAACCATTCACACTCCTGCAGGGAAGGCTTTCACTGGGATGGCTTGACTCTCTCCCCAGAGCCTCCCCCAAATAGGAAATTCCCGGATATGATTGAGCCTGTCGATGAGAACAACATTAGATACTATGTCAATCTCCTTGTGGACCTTGTGAAGGAGCGGGCCGCCTGGTTCCGGACATCACATCTCCTCTGGCCCTGGGTAAGGTGGGGTCCCACACCCCAGTGTTCCCAACATAGTCCTGAACTCCTGTCCAGTCTCACCCAACCAAGCTCTTTCAGGGTTCGGGCCAGGCTGCCATAGTCAGCCCCTGGCCAGTTCCTCTTCCCTGCCCACCACACGGCATCATCTCTTCCACCAGCTCCTCCCACAACCTGGGACTCTCCCAGCCTCTCCCACCTGAAATACAGCCCCTGGCCCATGCCAGCCCCCAGCTCCCCTCAGTTCCTTCCTCTTCATCTTCCCATCTCAGTGTTGGGATGTGAGGCCTGGGCGGGAATCCTGGCCCCCTGCTCTGTCATTGTGTGCCCTAACCCCTTGGGTCTCAGTTTCCTCATTTGTGAAGTGGGGATCATGACAGGTCCTGCCTCACAGGCTTGATTTGGGGCCGACTGGAGACATGCCCCATGACAGTGTCAGACACGGACGTCCTCTTCCTCCTCTTGCTCCTCTTCCTCACCGTCACATGCTGAGTTCTCCTCCACTGAGCACCCCCAGCGCACAGGCATCTTCCATGTGATATATTCGTCTCATACACTCAGTGTGCCCCATGGGCCTAGGATGCAGGCATGGCTGGTATCCCATTTTGAAAATGAGGGACGTGCGAACCAGAGAGGTCAATGCATTGTCTTGAGGCTGCACAACCACATAGTAGGGCAGCTAGGATGGGGATTTGTGCTCATACCCTAGCAGGTCACTTCCTAGCCTGTCTTCTTACATCTTGACTGCCTTTCTTGTTTTCATGCATCTTTAGTATTTTAGCCATTTTTATTTGTTATTACTCCTTATATGTGTGAATATATGAATAAGTGAGTGTTTGAAGATAACGTCCCATTTTGTAACACATTAAGTCAAAATGCAACTATATATGACTTTATATGAGTCTTAACACATAGAAACACAAAGAAACAAAATAATGATGTATATACTTTCTCAGGAATTCAAAAGCTGAGTGTTATTTGCAAAGGAAAACAGAAATTCTGGCTGCAATGATTTGTGTCCAGATCACAAAACCCTGCCAGTCCTGCTCTGGACCCTCCATCAGTGTATGCTTTAGGAGGTCTTTCACAGTGCTGTCCCGCACCTGTACATGTGGCGTCTGGGCCCATGCACATGGCATGCCAGTGTGCCCTTTGTGGAGACAGCTGTCAGCAAAAAGGGAGCCCCTGGTGGGAGAGTTTGACTAAGTTTGACTAAGGACCCTTGACTGCAGCAGGTGTATCTGGGGCCGCTGCAGCCCCACACCAGGGGTCTGTGCATAGCTGACAGGGAAGGAACATTGCAGAGCAGCCTCTCTCTCCCCATCACTCTTTGTTGTGAGTTCACACCAAATTCCTAGGGGAGATGATGGGGATAGACTCTTTGAATCCACGTCCTCAGGCAGCGTGAGAGCTGATGCTCCTGCAGGCCCATCACACTCACTGGCTGCTTGTAGGACGGATCTGGCTGGGGCTCACCTGCAGATCCCCAGAGAACTCATGTTCCCCTCCTGTTTTGTTCATGAGAGGCAGGGAGTGACCTCCCCTGGGAAAGTTCCAAAAGCCAGGAATTGCAGATGTTTCAGGGAAGCGATGGGAGCTGGCGGGGTGTGGCTAGGGTGTGGGCCATGAGACAAGACACCCATGTGACACTTGGGAACCACTTCACCCAGACTCACACTCTGACTTCTGCAAACTTTCGACAAGGACAACTGGGAATTACCACGACTGTCTGGGGGGGAACTTGGGTTAATGCTACAGCTCTCTCTCTCTTTTTTCTTTCTTCCATTTTTTTTATTTTAAAAGATTTTTATTTATTTATATGCAAGAGAGAATGAGAGAGAGTGTGAGCACAAGCAGGGGGAGCGGCAGGCAGAGGGAGACGCCGGCTCCCCGCTGAGCCAGGAACCTGTTGTGGTTCTCAATCCCAGGACCCCAGGATTATGACCTGAGCTGAAGACAGACACTTAATTGACTGAGCCACCCAAGCTCTCTTTTACATGGAGATAAAATTCACATATCACATGTTCATTTTGTGTGCAACATGACGATTCCATATTTGTCTAGGTTGAAAAATATCCCCACAGTAAGTCTACTTAACATCCACCGTCATATACAGTTACAAAGTATTTCTTCCTAGAATGGTTACCTTTAAGATCCATTCTTTTGCAACTTTAAATATACAATACAATATTATTACCTATAGTCACCATGCTGTCCCTTACATCCCCAGGACTTACTTATCCTCAAACTGGAAGGTTGTACCTTTTGACTCCACCCATTTCACCCGCTCCTCACCCCTAATTCCATAATTCTATAAGTGAGATCCCATGGCTTTTGTCTTTCCCTGTCTGACTTACGTCACTGAGCATTCTGCTGTCAAGTTGTCCCATCTATGTTGTCCCCGCATTGAGATTTCCTTCTTTCTTTAGTGGGCATGATTGCCTTGCACATCCATACCACATCTCCTTATCCACTCATCCATGGGTGGACACTCAGGTTGTGTCCATGTCTTGACAATTGTGAATAATCAGGGTAAAAGGACATAGAGGAGCATGGAAATGAACCCAGGGGTGCATACATCTTTTCAAATTAGTATTGTCATTTTCCTTGGGTAAATAGTCAGATTGCTGGATTATGGGGTAGTTCCATTTTTCAGTTTTTGAGGAACCTCTGCACTGTTTTCTATAGTGGTTACACCAATGCGCACTCTCACCCACCATGCAAAAGAGTTCTCTTCTCTCCACACTCGCACCATTACTTATTCTTTCTAGTTGTTCTGACAGTAGGCATTCTGACAGCTGTCAGGTATATCTCATTGTGGGTTTCCTTTGTGTTTCCCTGATGATGAATGATGTGGACCTTGTTTTCATGCATCTGTTGTCCATCTGTAGGTCTCCTCTGGAACAATGTCGAGTCAGGTGTTCTGTTCTATTTTTATATATTTTCTTGGTCTTGAGTATTGAGTTCTAGAAGTTCTTATATATTATGAATATTAATTCCTTATCAGATATTTGAGCTTCAAATATTTTCTCCCATTCAGTAGGTTGACATTTCATTTTATCAGTGGTATCCTTTGTTATGCAGAAGATTTTTTAAAAAATGTAGTCCCACTTGTTTAGTTTTGCTTTTGTTGCTTTTACTTTTGGTGTAAAATCCAAAAAAAATCACCAAGATAGATATCAAGGACTGTACCCCCTCTGTTGTCTTCTAGGAGTTTTATGGTTTTAGATTTATATTCAAATCTTTAATCTATTTTGAGGTAGTTTGTATGTGTGGTGTAAGAAGGTGGTCCCGTTTCATAATTTTGCATGAAGCTGTCCAGTTTTCCCAACACCATTTACTGAAGGGACTGTGATTTCCTTAGCATATATTCTTTGCTCCTTTATCACAAATTAACTGATCAGATATATATGGTTTTGTTCTGGGCTCTCTAATATGTTTGTTGATCTGTATATCTGGCTTTATGCCAATACCACACTGCTCTTAGTACCACAGTTTTATAATGTGGTACGAAATCAGGGAACGTGATGCCTCCAGCTTTGTTCTTCATTCTCAGGATTGCTTTGGCTCTTCAGGATCTTTTGTGGTTCCATACAAATTTGAGGACTGTTCTATTTCTGTGAAATATGCCATTTGAATTGCATTGAATCTGTAGATTGCTTTGGGTGGTATGGACTTTTTTTTTTATTGTATCTTTATCTTTCTTTAAAATTTTCATTTTATTTTTTCAATGTTCCAAGATTCATTGTTTATGCACCACATGCAGTGCTCCATGCCATGCGTGCCCTCCTTAATACCCACCACCAGGCTCACCCAATCCCACACCCCCTTTCCCTCCAAAAACTTCAGATTGCTTCTCAGAGTCTATAGTCTCTCGTGCTTCATCTCCCCCTCCAATTTCCCCCAACTCACTTCTCCTCTCCTTCACCCACTGTCCTTCATGTTATTCCTTATGCTCCACAAGTAAGCGAAACCATATGATAATTGACTGTCTCTGCTTGACTTATTTCACTCAGCATAATCTCTTCCAGTCTCGTCCATGTTGATAAAAAAGCTGGGTATTCATCCTTTCTGATGGAGGCATAATACTCCACTGTATGTATGGACCATATCTTCTTTATCCATTCATTTGTTGAAGGGCATCTTTGCTCTTATCACAGTTTGGTGACTGTGGCCATTGCTGCTATGAACATTGGGGTACAGATGGCCCTTCTTTTCACTACATCTGTATCTTTGGGGTAAATACCCAGTAGTGCAATTGCAGGGTCATAGGGAAGCTCTATTTTTAATTTCTTAAGGAATCTCCACACTGTTTTCCAAAGTGGCTGTACCAACTTGCATTCCCACCAACAGTGTAAGAGGGTTTCCCTTTCTCCACATCCTCTCCAACACACGCTGTTTACTGTCTTGTTAATTTTGGCCATTCTAACTGGTGTAAGGTGGTATCTCAATGTGGTTTTAATTTGAACCTCCCTGATGGCTAGTGATGATGAACATTTTTTCATGTGTCTCTTAGCCATTTGTATGCCTTCTTTGGAGAAGTGTCTGCTCATGTCTTCTGCCCATTTTTTGACATGATTCTCTGTTTTGTGTGTGTTAAGTTTGACTAGCTCCTTATAGATCTTGGATATCACCCATTGTCTGTACTGTCTTTTGCAAATATCTTCTCCCATTCTGGGGGTTGCCTCTCTGTTTTGTTTACTGTTTCCTCTGCTGTGCAGAAGCTTTTGATCTTGATGAAGTCCCAAAAGTTCATTTTTGCTTTTGTTTCTTTTGACTTTGGAGACATGTCTTGAAAGATGTTGCTGTGGCCAGTGTCAAAGAGGTTATTGCCTATCTTCTCCTCTAGGATTTTGATAGATTCCTGCCTCACGTTGAGGTCTTTTATCCATTACGAGTTTATCTTTGTGTATGGTGTAAGAGAATGGTTGAGTTTCAATCTTCTACACATAGCTGTCCAATTTTCCCAGCACTATTCATTAAAGAGACTGTCTTTTTTCCACTGGCTTTTCCCCCCTGCTTTATTGAAGATTATTTGACCTTAGAGTTGCGGGTCCATATCTGGGCTCTCTACTCTGTTCCACTGGTCTATGTGTCTGTTTTTGTGCCAGTACCATGCTGTCTTGGTGATCACAGCTTTGTAGTAAAGCTTGAAATCAGGCAATGTGATGCCCCCAGTTTTGTTTTTCTTTTTCAACATTTCCTTAGCAATTCAGGGCCTCTTCTGGTTCCATACAAATTTCAGGATTGTTTGTTCCAGCACTTTGAAAAATACCAGTGGAATTTTGATTGGAACAGCATGGAAAGTATAGATTGTTCTAGGCAGTATAGACATTTTAACAACATTTATTCTTCTGATCCATGAGCATGGAATGGTCTTCCATCTTTTTGTGTCTTCTTCAACTTCTTTCATGAGGGTTCTGTAGTTCCTCTTTACCTCTTTGGTTAGGTTTATTCCCAGGTATCTTATGGATCTTGGTGCTACAGTAAATGGAATCAATTCTCTAGTTTCCCTTTCTATATTTTCATTGTTAGTGTATAAGAAAGCAACTGATTTCTGTGCATTGATTTTGTATCCTGCCCCATTACTGAATTGCTGTGTGAGTTCTCGTGGTTTGGGGGTGGAGTCTTTTGGGTTTTCCATATAAAGTATCATGTCATCTGCGAAGAGAGAGAGTTTGACTTCTTCATTGTCAATTTGAATACCTTTTATTTCTCTTTGTTGTCTGACTGCTGTTGGTAGGACTTCTAATACTATGTTGAACAACAGTGGCGAGAATGGACATCCTTGTCATGTTCCTGATCTCAACGGGAAGGCTGTCAGCGTTTCCCCATTGAGGATGATATTCGCTGTGGGTTTTTCATAGATAGCTTTCATGAAGTTGAGGAATGTTCCCTCTATCCCTGTACTCTGAAGCATGTTAGTCAGGAATGGACGCTGCATTTTGTCAAATGCTTTTTCTGCATCAATTGAGAGGACCAAGTTGTTCTTCTCTCTTCTCTTATTGATTTGTTCTATTACATTAATTGATTTGCAAATGTTGAACCATGCTTGTATCCCAGAGATCAATCCCACCTGGTCATGGCGGATAATCTTTTTTTTTTTTTTAATTTCTTTTCAGCGTAACAGTATTCATTGATTTTGCACCACACCCAGTGCTCCATGCAATCTGTGCCCTCCCTAATACCCACCACCTGGTTCTCTCAACCTCCCACCTCCTGCCCCTTCAAAACCCTCAGGCTGTTTTTCAGAGTCCATAGTCTCTCATGGTTCACTTCCCCTTCCAATTTCCCTCAACTCCCTTCTCCTCTCCATCTCCCCATGTCCTCCATGTTATTTATTATGCTCCATAAATAAGTGAAACCATATGATAATTGACTCTCTTTGCTTGACTTATTTCACTCAGCGTAATCTCTTCCAGTCCCGTCCATGTTGCTTCAAAAGCTGGGTATTCATCCTTTCTGATGGAGGCATAATATTCCATAGTGTATATGGACCACATCTTCCTTATCCATTCATCCGTTGAAGGGCATCTTGGTTCTTTCCACAGTTTGGGAACCGTGGTCATTACTGCTATAAACATTGGGGTACAGATGGCCCTTCTTTTCACTACATCTGTATCTTTGGGATAAATACCCAGTAGTGCAATTGCAGGGTCATAGGGAAGCTCTATTTTTAATTTCTTAAGGAATCTCCACACTGTTCTCCAAAGTGGCTGCACCAACTTGCATTCCCACCAGCAGTGTAAGAGGGTTTCCCTTTTTCCACATCCTCTCTAACACACGTTGTTCCCTGTCTTGCTAATTTTGGCCATTCTAACTGGTATAAGGTGGTATCTCAATGTGGTTTTAATTTGAATCTCCCTGATGGCTAGTGATGATGAACATTTTTTCATGTGTCTCTTAGCCATTTGTATGCCTTCTTTGGAGAAGTGTCTGTTCATATCTTCTGCCCATATTTTGACATGATTATCTGTTTTGTGTGTGTTGAGTTAGAGAAGTTCTTTATAGATCCTGGATATCAGCCTTTTGTCTGTACTGTCATTTGCAAATATCTTCTCCCATTTTGGGGGTTGCCTCTCTGTTTTGTTGACTGTTTCCTTTGCTGTGCAGAAGCTTTTGATCTTGGTGAAGTCCCAAGAGTTCATTTTTGCTTTTGTTTCCTTTGCCTTTGGAGACATATCTTGAAAGAAGTTGCTGTGGCTGATATCGAAGAGGTTACTGCCTATGTTCTCCTCTAGGATTCTGATAGATTCCTGTCTCATGTTGAGGTCTTTTATCCATTTCGAGTTTATCTTTGTGTATGGTGTAAGAGAATGGTCGAGTTTCATTCTTCTACATATAGCTGTCCAATTTTCCCAGCACCATTTATTGAAGAGACTGTCTTTTTTCCATTGTATATTTTTTCCTGCTTTGTCGAAGATTATTTGACCATAGAGTTGCGGGTCCATATCTGGGTTCTCTACTCTGTTCCACTGGTCTATGTGTCTGTTTTTATGCCAGTACCACGCTGTCTTGGTGATCACAGCTTTGTAGTAAAGCTTGGAATCAGGTAACGTGATGCCGCCAGTTTTATTTTTGTTTTCAACATTTCCTTAGCAATTTGGGGTCTCTTCTGATAATCTTTTCAATGTACTGTTGCATCCTATTAGCTAGGATCTTGTTGAGAATATAAGCATCCATATTCATCAGGGCTAATGGTCTGATATTCTCCTTTTTGATGGGATCTTTGCCTGGTTCGGGAATCAGGGTAATGCTGGCTTCATAAAAAGAGTCTGGAATTTTTCTTCTGCTTCAGTTTTTTGAAACAGCTTTAAGAGAATAGGTATTATTTCTTCTTTGAACGTTTTGTAGAATTCCCCAGGGAATCCATCAGGTCGCGTGCTTTTTTGTGGGGGAAGGTTTTTAATCATGGCTTCAATCTCGTTACTAGATATTGGTCTACTCAGGTTGTCAGTTTCTTCCTGATTCAGTCTTGGAAGTTTATAGGTTTCCAGGAATCCATTGATTTCTTCTAGGTTGCTTAATGTATTGGCATATAACTATTGATAATAATTTCTGATTATTGTTTCTATTTCCTTGGTGTTAGTCATGACTGTCTGTCTCCTTTCATTCATAATTTTATTAATTTGGGTCCTCTCTCTTTTCTTTTGGATTAGTTTGGCTAGTGGTTTATCGATCTTATTGATTCTTTCCAAGAATCACCTTCTAGTTTTATTGATGTGTTTTACTGTATCTCTAGTTTCTATTTCATTGATCTCTGCTCTAATCTTGATTATTTCCCTTCTAGTGTGTGGGGTTGGCTTAATTTGTTGTTGGTTTACCAGTTCCTTAAGGTGTAAAGAGAGCTGGTGTATTCTGGATTTTTCAATTTTTTGAGGGAGGCTTGGATAGCTATATATTTCCCCTTAGGACCACCTTTGCCATATCCCATAGGTTTTGGACAAATGTGTCTTTATTCTCATTGGTTTCCATGAATTGTTTAAGATCTTCTTTGATTACCTGGTTGATCCAACATTTTTGAGCAGGCTGGTTTTTAGCTTCCAAGTGTTTGAATTCCTTCCAAAATTTTTCTTGTGGTTGAGTTCTAGTTTTGAAGCATTGTGGTCTGAGAATATGCAGGGAATAATGTGAATCTTTTGGTATTGGTTGATCCCTGATTTGTGAACCAGTATTGGTCAATTCTGGAGAAAGTTCCATGTGCGCTTGAGAAGAATGAGTATTCTGCTTTTTTAGGGTAGAATGTTCTGTATATATCCATGGGGTCCATCTGGTCCAATGTGTCATCCAAAGCTCTTGTTTCTTTATTGATTTTCTGCTTGGATGGACTGTCTGTTACTGAGAGTGGCATGTTAAGATCCCCTACAATTAATGTATTCATATCAATATGACTCTTTATTTTGATTAACAGTTGGCTTATGTAGTTGGCTGCTCCCATATTGGGACATAAATATTTACAATTGTTAGATCTTCTTGGTGGATAGACCCTTTAAGACTGTGAACTCTGAGAAACAAACTGAAGCTTTTGGAGGGAAGGGATAGGGGGTTGGGAGGGCCTGGTGGTGAGTACTAAGGAGGGCACATATTGCATGGAGCACTGGGTGTGGTGCATAAACAATGAATCTTGGAACACTAAAAAAAAAAAATATTAAATTAAAAAAAAGAATTTTGTAGTGTCCTTCTGTATCTCTGACTACAGTCTTTAGCTTAAAATCTAATTTATCTGATATGAGGATCGCTACTCCAGCTTTCTTTTGAGGCCCATTGGCATGCAAGATGCTTCTCCATCCCTTCACTTTCAGTCTGGATGTATCTTTAGGTTCCAAATGTGTCTCTTGTAGACAGCATATGGAGGGGTCCTGTTGTTTTATCTAATCTGCAACCCTGTGCCATTTTATGGGAACATTTAGGCCGTTCACATTGGTAATGATTATTGAAAGATACATTTAGGGGCGCCTGGGTGGCTCAGTGGGTTAGGGCCTCTGCCTTCGGCTCAGGTCATGATCCCAGGGTCCTGGGATCGAGCCCCGCATCGGGCTCTCTGCTCAGCAGGGAGCCTGCTTCCTCCTCTCTCTCTCTCTCTGCCTACTTGTGATCTCTGTCTGTCAAATAAATAAATAAAAATCTTAAAAAAAAAAGAAAGATACATTTTTATTGACATCACGTTGCCTGTGAAGTCTTTGTTTCTATAGATTGGCTCTATAAATTTCTGTTCTATGTCACTCTTGGGTTCTTTCATCTTTTATAGAATCCCCCCCCCAATATTTCTTGTAGTGCTGGCTTGATGGTCACATACTCTTTTAAACCTTGCTGGTCTTAGAAACTCTTTATCTCTCCTTCCATTTTGAATGTCAACATTGCTGGATAAAGTATTCTTGGCTGCATGTTCTTCTCAGTTAGTGCCCTGAATATGTCTTGCCAGCCCTTTCTGGCTTCCCAAGTTTCTGTGGACAGGTCTAATGTTATTCTGATGGACTTTCTTCTGTATGTAAGGAATCTCTTCCCCCTAGCTTCCCTCAGGACCTCTTTTCTAAAATGATGATTTGTGAATTTCATGGACATTTTAACAATATTAAATCTTGACATCCAGGAGCACAAGATATCTTTCCATTATTTGTGTCTTCTTAAGTTCTTTCATTAGTGTCCTATGTTTTTGGTGTACAGGTCTTTCACCTCCTTGGTTCAGCTTCTTCCTAGGTATTTTATTTTTGTGATGCAGTTACACATCAGGTTGCTTTCTTAATTTCTTTTTCTGATAGTGGATTGTTAGGGTACAGGAGTGCAACTGATTTTGCATGTTCATTCCGTAACCTGCCACTTGACTGCATTTGTTCATTAGTTCTAGCCATGTTTTAGTGGAGTGTTTCAGGCTTTTTATACATAATACCATGCCATCTTCAAATAGTGACACATTTACTTATTTCTTCCTTTCTCATATGGATGTCCTTTGTTTCTTTTCCTTGCCTACTTGCTCTGGCAAAGCCTTCCAATGCAATGTTGACTAAATGTGGACAAGGTGGGTATCCTTGCCTAGTTCCTCATCTCACAGGAAAACCTTCCAGATTTCCACCATGGAGTATGATGCTAGATTTGGACTTGTCATAATGGCCTTTTTTTTCTAAGATTTTATTTATTTATTTGACAGACAGAGCACAAGTAGGCAGAGAGGCAGGAAGGGGAGGGGAACAGGCTCCCCGCTGAGCAGAGAGCCTGATGCAAGGCTCGATCCCAGGACTCTGGGATCACGACCTGAGCTGAAGGCAGAGGATTTAACCCACTGAGCCACCCAGGTGGCCCCATAATGGCCTTTATTGTGTTGAGGCATGTTACCTCCATTCTCACTTTTTGAGTGTTTTTATCCTACATGGATGTTGAATGTTGTCAGTTGGTTTTTCTGCATCTGTGGAGAGGATCATAGATGTTTTATCCTTCATTTTATTAATCTGGTGCATCCTGTTGATCGATTTGTGGATGTTGAACCATCCTTGAATTCCTGAAGTAAGTAGCAGTCTATCATGGTGTATTATCATTCTGACAGATTGTTGACCTTGGCCTGCTAGTAACTGTTGAGGATTGTTGCATCTGTATCCATCAGGGACATCAGCCTATAATTTTCCTTTAGTGGTGTCCTTGTCTAGTTTTGGTAACAGGGTAATGTTGTTTCTAGCATATGAGTTTGGAAGTGTTCATTCTTTTTCTGTGTCTTTGGGAGAGTGTGAGAGGGATAGGTAATAATTCACCTATAAATGTTTGGTAGAATTCACCAGTGACACTGTCTGGTCTTGGACTTTTGTGGGTGGGGAGGTTTTGGATTCCTGATTCACTCAGGAATCTCTGTTGAGATTTCCTATTTCTTCTTGATTCAGTCTTCATAGGTAGATACTACTAGGAATTAGGGGAGCCTGGGTGGCTCAGTCATTAAGCATCTGCCTTCGGCTCAGGTCATGATCCCAGGGTCCTGGGATTGAGCCCCACATCAGGCTCCCTACTTGGTGGGCAGCATCCTTCTCCCTCTCCTTCTCCCATTGCTTGTGTTCTCTCTCTCTTTCCGTCATTCTCTGTCAAATAACTAAATAAATCTTTAAAATAGAAGAAATTTATTCATGGTTTGCCTTTACATTTTGAAAGTGAACTCAAGGTCAGCAAATGTGAGTCATAGCTATTATCACTGACATTCACAATTTTATCATTAAAATTAGTGATGTTGATAATTAGTAATACAGATATATGTTCAGGATAGCTCAGAGACTGAAATAAGTTAGACAAATATCTATTCTATATATTTTCACTTATATGCAGGATCTAGAAAAACCAAACTGATGGAAATAGGAATTAGATTTGTGGTTGCCAGAGGTGTGTGTGGGGGAAGGTGAGGGAATTGGGTGATGGTGTTCAAAAGGTACAAATGTCCAGGTATAAGATAGATAAGTACTTGATATATAAAACATGATTAAAGGAAGGAAGGAAGGAAGGCAGGGAAGAGACAGAAAGGAATATAGGAAGGGAGAAAGGAAGGAAAGAAGGAAGGGAGGGAGGAAAGGGTTAGGAAGGAAGGAAAGGAAGAAGGTAGGTAGGTGCAGGAATGTCCTTGGGGAGCTGGTTGGAGCTTCTGCAAGGAAGAGCGGGAGGGCCCCTGATGGGGGTGATGAAGGCTGGACTGGGTTCTTCCTGAACTGGGCTCTGCCCTGGAATTCCAAGGTTTTGTGCTGTGTCCTGGCCTGCAGGGGTGTGACAAGCAATTCTTCAACGCCTCAGTGCAGTTTGCCAACATGGACATTCTGCTGGACTACACCAACTCTTACAAATCTAGGCTCGGCATCTCTGTGGAGTACGCCACGCTAGCCAAATACTTTGGTGCATTGCAAGCTACCAATGTTACCTGGCACGTCCGTGAGCACCAAGACTTCCTGCCCTATTCCTCAGGTATGACCCCGTGCAGGTTGGTTGCAGATCTGGTGCTGGGGAGGGTGCCCACCCAGTCTGCTCTGCCCTGCTGATAAGCCTGAGAGGGTTACCGGGGCTGATACAGACCCTGCCCCTCACATCCGCCCCTACACCCTGTCCCGCCTAGACATCCTAAGATTGACATGACACTCACAGAAGGGCTCCATAGCTTCCTATTTCCACATCCACAAGGCCTTGGCTGCCTTCACCTGGGAGGGCTACAAGGCTGTGAGCTTGGTTACAGCCGGAGTGGGAGGGGCAAATTGATGTGGGCGGGGTTACACTTGCAGTTCAAGTGTAACTACATCCTTGTGGGCGTGGTTACAGCCCAGGTAGGGGAGGCTACGTGAGTGTGGGCGGGGCTACGATGCAGTGGGCGGGGCTACACCGAGGAGGGAGGAGATAGGGCAATGTCCTGCAGGTGTTCTGAATGGGCTTGATTTGGTGCAACCCTCCAGGAGAGACAATGTTTATGTGGAGAGTGGACAGGTGCGGTGATCCCTGGTCCCTGCTCTGAGTCACTGGGGATTTAGAGCTTAGGCTGCAGGGTGCCCCTGCCTGACCAGGACATTCAGCCTGCTGGAGGAGCTGTGGACAACATGGTCTCCTGACCATACAGCCTGTAGCCTTTCCCCGGATCACAGGGCTGGCTACCCTTCCTGGTGTGTTCAGGTCATGTGGGAGAAGGTCAGGGAATGGAGACACTCCCCAGCCTGGGAGGAGGCAGAAGGCAAGAACAATAGGGACAGTCAACCACCTGTGGGACCCAGCCATGCTGCCAGGAGGCACCCAGCCCCCCTCCTCCCACCCAGTCTTGGTCAGGAGTCATTCTCTACGTGCAGGTCCATGCAGCAGACACAGGATCCCTTAGCTCTCCCCTATCCCACCTCCCTGGACTGCCAGTGGAACCCCAGTGATAGCAGGCTTGTCCCGGACTCCCCATTGCCCCTGAGTCACATGCCAACACTCAGGGCCTATATCAGCTGGGTGCTGCCAACTTGGCTCCCATCTCCCCCACCCCTCCCCGGAGGTGTCCCAGGCCCTTGGCTCGAAGACTGTTCCAGGTTTCCCAGGTCCACCCTGGGCTCTCTGGTTCCCCATCCCAGGCCTGGTCCAGCCCAACCTGATCCTCACACTTACCCCAGCCCCTCTCTGGAATCCCTGGGCCATTCCTGGCCTGGCTGGAGAAGGAGTCTGTGGCAGTCCCCATAGGTGACCCAGGCAGAGCCAGATCCCAGGCCCCAGCTTCCCTAGCTCTACTGGGACTAGATCTCAGGAAGCCCCCAGGCCAAGGAGACTCATGCCAACTGCCAGCCCTTCTCTCCAGGTCCACATCAGGCCTGGACCGGCTTCTATTCATCTTGCAACCAGCTCAAGGGGCTGGCCAGGCGAGCCAGCGCTCTGTTGTATGCTGGGGAGTCCATGTTCACACGCTCTGTGTGGCCGTTCCCCCACCAGCACCTGGACCTGGACTGGGCCCTGAAGCAGCTCCAGCAGCTCCGCTGGGCTGTCTCTGAGGTAACGGCACCCCTCTCAGCAACATGATCATGTTGGAAACCTCCTGTGCGGTGTGCTTCCCCAGCCCCTGGTCAGTAGATGTCCACGTTCCAGAAAAGAACACTGAGGTGGCTTGTGGTCCCATGGCAGGTGCAGATGACCCTGGGCCAAGGCTAGAACCATGCTCTGATAGCCCTCAGCTGGTAGTTTCAGTAGGCTTTAGAGTCAAATTTACCCAGAGGACAAAGGGCAAAGAGAAGCAGCATTAGTGTCCTACAGTCCTGCATGGATTCAGTCCCGCTCTGCTGTGTGTCCTCAGGCTCAGGACTTCCCTCTCTGAACCCTAATTCCCTCCCTGTACACTGAGAAGCTCATGCCCACCCCAGAATGGTGGGGCAACTGAATGTGTGAATGTACATAAGCTTCTTGGCATGGTGGCTGCCCCACAGCAAGTTGTTCCCAATGTTCTGTCTCATGTGTCCCCACTGTACAGATGGGAAAACTGACAGAATGTGTCACTGTGTTGGGAGCGGAGTGGATAGATTGAGCCATTGGAGTAGGCAGGACACATAGCTTTAGTTGGTGGGGCCTCAGTTTCTCTTTGGGGAAGACAAGCTCATCCCATGTCCACTTTGGTACAGAGAATGGAGGGTGCCTGGAACATCCCAGTGGCACTCACAGGAAGGCTGCACAGCAGAGGTGAAGCTGGGGTGGGTCCCTTGCAGATGTCTGTTTTCTGCCCAAGCTAGAGGACTCAGTGGGTTTCTGCAAAGTCATCAAACCTCTGGTCCTCAGTTTTCCACTCTGGAATATGGTAGGGACGCTCACCTGCTCCACTAGAACCTGGTGAGAGGGAAGGAGAGCCAGACTCCAGGGGGTGGTCTGCAGAGGCAGGCCCGATCAAGAGTTTCCCCCACTCTGGTTGGGACCCAGGTACAGCACCATGATGCCATCACTGGGACTGAGACCCCCAAGGTGAGAGACATGTATGTGAAGAATCTGAGGTCAGGGATGCAGGGTGTGCATGAACTGATGGCCTCCATTGTCCAGGACAGGACCCCAGCGTACTCAGGTAAGCGAGGCCCCTGTCTGATGGCCCTGCAGGTCTGGGAGGGGGCTCTGAACCCTTCTGAGCAGAGCTGGGGGTCATGGAGAGGACCTGATCAACCTGAGCTTCAGATCTGCAACCATATCCCTTGTGCACCCCTGAGCCCTTGGTCTGAGCTTGGCATGTGCCTTGACTCCTCCGAGCCTCCATGTCCTGTGTGTGATGGGAAGATGGGGAGGTCACCATTGAAGCCCGTCCTAATGGCCAGCTGAGTTAGGCGTTTGCTCAGCGCCCAGCTCGCAGTGTTTACTGCTATGCCTGGAGTGTCTGTAAGCTAAGAGGTGCTCTTGTCCTCACTGTGTAGCTGAGGGCACACCAGAAACAGAGATTGTGGACATGCCCAGGGTCACCCAGCTGGGAGGAGCAGAGCTAGGATTGAACCCAGGGACTGAGCTGCAGGATTGCAGAGGATACAGGTGTTCTCAGGGACATGACCCCATCTGGATTGCCCAACTCCCTCCTAAGTTCAGTTTGGGTGCTGATTCCGGGCCCTTTGAAGGTTTCACACGTCCAGAGTAACAGGTCATGCAGCCTGAGACTGAGGAATTGTGAACCAGAAAGTCCTAGGGGCACCGGGACACCTCAGCCTCCCTCCCAGTGCCTGATGTCATGTGCACAAGGCCTGCTGCACCCTTCTCAGCATGACACCTCAGCCTGTGCTCTGTCATGGTGCACCCTCACATCTGACCTCCCTGCTCACTGGGCCTGCATTTCCCTCCATCTGCCTCTGCCGGCAATGCCATCTGACCTTCAGACCAGTGAAGGCCCCTGGGGACCATGCCCGCAGTGCCCAGGGTCCCAGCCCACAGATCTGGGGGTTGGCTGGGACAGAGAGAAGCAGCAGAGCTGGAACTGGGGTCTGATTCCCCTGCCAGGTGGGGCCGTCTATTCCCATGACCTCACCAGCGTGACTTGCCTGAGCAATGAAGGGGTGGAGGTCAGGAAAGATGTCCAGCCACAGGGAACAGCCTGGGCAGGGGCAGGGGGCTGGAAAGTGTGTGATGTGTTCAGGGGTCCAGGATTCATCAGACATGAGCAGAGTTTACCTCACTGGGAGTAAAGAATGAACAGAGAAGGAACCCAGGGCCACATCACTGGGGCTCAGACACTGGGCTAGGTGATTGGACTGGACCTCCAGCCTTCTGGAAATTCTCCAGTCCTTCCCAATGCCAAGGACTCAAAGGTTGGGAGCTACACCTTAGTAGCTGGTCAGGTCAGAGAGGTGACTGTATTTCTCGGGGCCTCAGTTCCCTGGTCAGTCTAATGGGGCTGTCAGGGGGTGATGTGTAAGGAGCACAGGGATCCTCTCTGTCCAAAAGGACACAGTGTGATCCCTTCCAGCATCCCTGGCCTGGGGAATGGACACAGAGCCCTGAGCAGAGTATGGGGCCTGCTGGTGTAGGAGTGCACTAGCCCACTGGTCCTATACTCAGTTCCCCCAGTAGCTCTGCAGGAATGTGTCTCTTCTGCCTCAGTTTCCCATGTAACCAGGGACCCCCAGGGGTGCTGGGTGAGTCCAATGGCAGCAGGTAAGGCCAGTTCTCTGTGTGCAGACCCAGAAGCTGGGGGACACATTGCCGTGGTCTACAACCCTCTGGCCTGGACGGTCACCACCCTTATTACCCTGACTGTGGGCTTCTCCAGGGTCAACGTCACAGATG
This sequence comes from Martes martes, assembly GCF_963455335.1. Lineage (NCBI taxonomy): Eukaryota > Metazoa > Chordata > Mammalia > Carnivora > Mustelidae > Martes > Martes martes. The sequence continues at coordinate 143,378,470 of NC_137889.1, forward strand.
AGTTCGGCCAGCCGGTGGCTGCACAGGTATGGCCCTGACAGCATGCACAGGGGCACACTTGCTGCTGCTGACGTCTTTTCCAGTAGGGCACTTCCTGCAGTGCAAGCAGTTCACGTGAACACGTGGCCATTGGGGCCACACCTGGAAGACACCCCATGGAGACCCTTATCTAGTAAGGTCAGTGGGATCTACAAGAAAACTCTCACTGGTCTGTGAGCATCTGAAGTGCCCAGAAGTCCCAGCACTGTCCCTTCCCTGGAGGGTCTCCTGGGTGGCCTGCCCTAGTTGGGAGGCTTCTCCTCATGCCCTGGACATGGGGCATATTTATGTTCTCATGCAAACATCCACTTTCTGTGGACAGGACCTCAGGAGTCTTCAGAGGGACACTTTGCAGAGGTGCTGATGGTCCGGGCTGGCCCAGCTGCCTGTGTCCGCACACGCAGACACCAGTGTGTGTGTGGTCTGTCCTCATTTCCTACCACTGCCTGGAACCAGCCGAGGGGCCCAGGGACCCTGCCTGTCCCCCAGTGCCAGGGTTTCCCTGCAGACGTGCAGGAGTTGCTGACATCAGCCACTCAGCAAACACTCCCGGAGGCACATTATGGTCCTGGACAACAGCACCACCATGGGGAATGGGCGGATCAGACACTTAAAGGACATGTGTGGTGTGGAGTGATGACCTGCGGAGCCACGGTAGCAGACCTTGGTTGATGCAGGAGGAGAAGGAGTTCATCTGACCTGGGTAGGAAGACGGGATGGTGTTGGTTTCAGCAGACCCAACCCCTAGCAGCCTCCTCTTCACCCACACGCAACACCACTCTGAGTAAATGCACTCAACAAATATTTTGGAGTCCTACTGTGTGTCAGGTTCTGGCCTAGGTTCTGAGCTTCCTTAATAACCAAGCCCATGAAGTCCCTGTCCACAGAGGACTCATATTCTCATCCTGGGGAATAGGCAGGAAACCAAATAAGAATGTGTGGAATGTGACAGATGGTTGTGTTCTGACGAGGAAGATTGACAGAGCTGGATGGGGGCAGAGACAGGGTATGTATGTCTCACAAAGCTTGGGTGGGATGGTGTGTGCAGCCAGCCTCGGCTTGCTGATAGGGCCCCCAAACTTCCCATAGGGGCTCAGATGCTGCATTCTTCCCCTGGAGAGTGAGGGGCTCGGTTGGGTGTGCCCAGTGTCCTCCTCCATCCCTCCCAGGTCAGGGGACAGGGTGATGAGGAAGATGGTGGGGTGAACAGAAAAACGTCCCCTGGGGAAATTGGAGGGTGTGAAATAAGGGGCTTCAGAGAGAAGGCCCTCCAGGAAGGGGGAATAGCATGAGCAAAGGCTCCGAGGTAAGAAACAGCAGGGGTGCTGAGAAGGGAGGGCAGTGGCTGATGCTGAAGTCTGAGGAGTGAGGGAAGCTAGGGAGGGAGATGGTGCTGGGGCAGGATCCTTGTGAGCAGGGAGGATGCCTGAAGGGAACTCAGCACAGACCAACGATGGAAAGACCCTACTGTCCATTGGTAATGAGAACCCTGCCCAGGAGGTGTGCAATCACAGTATAGTGAGGACACTGAGGGTTCTCCTGTCCTGAAACCCACCATATTGTTTTGTTCTGCTGGTGTTGCAGGTCCAGGAATCGAAGGAGAAGGAAACTGTTTATGACTTGCATGTGCTGACCACAATCCCGGGCCTCAGTTACCGACACTTCAGTATCAGGCGCGCCCAGGGGACCCAGGGTGCCACACCTGTCAAAACATCCAAATTTGTCCGCAGGACAAAGACACATGCTGGTTCAGGTGGCAGGCACCTAATTCGTGTGGAGAATGACTGTTACACTGTGTTCCTGGATTCTGACACTAACCTGATGCACAGCATCTTGGAGAGGTGAGGCACAGCCATTGTTGACTCTGAAGCAGAGGCATATGCTGAGACCTGGGCATATCATTTCCCCACCTGCCTGCGTCCTTGCCTGCTGGGGGAATCACCAGAAAGGGGTGAAGGCCCTCCTGTATTACCATTTTAATTTTTGTGTTTGTGAGACCAGACCAGTACAAGAAAGCCTATCTTGACCCTTGTGCCACAGCTATTGATCCATATCCAATCCATATCCAATAACCACCCATCCATTCATCGGCTTACCTGTCATCCACCCACCCATCCATGCATCCCTCCATCTATCCATCCATCCATCCATTCTTCCATCCATCCACTCCCTGTCCATCCATATACCACTTACTTACCACTCATTCACTCCCACACATACATCTATCACTTATCCTTTGATCTACCCATGTATCTGCTTTTCTGTCCATCCATCTGTCCATCCAACCAATAATAACCTTCTTCTCCTTCCTTCCTTTCATCCATCATTCCTTCCCTCCATCAACTATCCTTGATCATCTGTTTATTCAACTAACCAACCACCCCTCCATCCACTAACCTCCTCCAACCATCGTTTTATATCCACACACCAAAGCACCCAGCCACCCATCAGCTACCCCTCCCACACACCCTCCCATCCATCATCCTCCATTCATGCGTATATCCAAACACCCATTCTTCCATCTATCCACTATCCTCCCAGTCGTCTCTATATTCATCCTACCATACAACCATCCATCCGTCCACTCACTCACTCAACCATCCACCCATCCATTCACTCACAACTTATCCATTCATATATCTACATGCCTACATACCTAACCACACACTCTCCCATACATCTGCATATCCACCTACTTACCGATTCATTCACACCTACACACATCCATCCATCCACTTATCATTTGACCTATCCATGTCTGTTTATCATTCCTTTCATCCATCCCTCCATCCAACCATCCATCCATTTACACATCCATTCATTCAGTAATTGTTAATAGCAAAGAAAGCAGGTATCTCCCAGATAAAAGCCTCTCAGATGTTTTGGGGCCAGCCTTGTCCACCCCCAGGCCACATCCCAGAAAGTTGCATTCCAGCTGCATTTCCTGATGTGACCTTCCAACTGGATTGGAAGTGGAGGAGGAACAGGAAGTCTGGGAGGAGTTGCTGGCAGAAAGTGAGGGGAAGGAAAGAGAAGGGAGAGAGGAGCATGGGTGTGAGGTGAGTGGTACCTGGAGCTCACCCTGAGGGCAGCTGTGCACAGCTCTGGAGCCTCACCGCACTAGGAAGTTCTCCATAGGGGGACCCCATCAGAACTGTGTCCTTCATCATTCTAAAGATCCCCTTGAGAGAGGGCGTGGCAGGTAGAAGGAGCTGACTACAGCCAGCTTGGGTGGGGAGGGGAAGATGGGGAGAGCAGTAGAACCCGGGCTGGCCAGGCAACTTCTGAGCATCCCTGGTAAGAGGAGAGACCCCAGGCTGGTCTTGGGTTGCTTGTCCAGTCAGGCCTGATGCCCAACTAGACAGCCCTTGCTGGGGCAGCCCCACCTTGCCTTCCCTATGTGCAGTTCATGAAGGCCTCATCCTCAGCCATGACCCTTTACTCAGCATGTCTAGTAGTACATTCTTGGCCTGCTGATCATCCCCTCACCCCTGTCTGTCTCTGTTCCTTTTGGCTGGGTGAGGACTGGGTGCTCCTTAGGGTCCCTGAAATCCCCTCCAGGGTAAACTGATGGCCCAGTGTCTGACCACTGGTCACAGAGAGAAGGATCTGTGGAAATGGAGGGCAGTGGCTCAGAGGAGTCTTGGTGGGCAGGAGGCACCTGGAGCCAGGCCCGAGGACTGGAAGGGCCAGAGAATCCACGTGCACAGATGAGGGGACAACTGTTCCGTGGCAGGAACCTCCTGTGCAGGGCCCAAGGGGGTGGCCATCGTGTACAGAGACCACCCCAGGGCAGGCTGAGTGAAGGGACCTTCTTTGTCACAGGACAGCACCATGGGTAGAATTTGCTGACCATGCAGCTCAGCCATGGAAATGCTCCCTGTCTGTGGGGTTAGAACACTCAAAGCCCATGTGAGCATCACCAGTCATGGCCCCTCTGACCCTTCTCTGTCTCTGGATTTGTCTAAATTGGACATTTCATACCAGAGGATGAACTCCATGCAGCCCTGTGGCTCCCTTCCCCTAGCATTGTGTGTCCAAGGTCTGTCCATGCTGCCATGGGCATGAGTGTCTCGTCCTATCTCAGGCTCTGTGTTATTCCCACAGCAGATGGAACATGTTTTACTCTTTCAGTCTATCTGATGGCACCTTGTGGAGCTGATGCAGGGAGTGGGCGGCAGGGAGCCTGCAGCCAGAAGGGAAAGGGTTTGGGCCAGACTAATGAGCAGGGCCTTTTCTGGCCTCTTCAGAGGGGCCAGAGGGGCCCTTCTCAGATGACCCCCTGCCTTCCCATCCATGCCCAACACAAAAGCACAGAAATTCCCCAAATGGGTGTGGAAGGGACACTTATTTATATTTTACACCTGCAGCCCCATGCCCCAATCCCAGTACATGGCTGTGCCTTGACCACACACAGAGGTACAATCTATACACGTGTCTACACCATCCATGTGTCTACAGGGCTCTGAGTTCCTGCCCACTCTTACCCAACCCTCCGTCCCAACCCCAGTATCTGAACCGAATGGAATGAGCCCAGATTGTGAGGTTGGAACAGAACCTGAGTCCTGGCTAGGGCTCTTCCCAGACATGAGGTCCTGTGCCAGGGATCAGGGCCCCCAGGCTCGCGGGCCTCGGGAGTGAGGTGGGTTCATATTCCCTGCCCTCGGGAGTTAGGAGGAGGCGGTGAAGTGAGTGAAGGTGTTGGATCCTCACATCTGGATGCCTGGGGTTCTGTATGATGAAGTCCTTGCTTGTGCTCCTTGGGGTCCCTCTGAAAGGTGTGGGGTGGCCCTGCTGGCCGCCTGATGACTAGGCAACACCTCCAGGGGACATTCCCTCTGGGTAGCTTCAATACCCTCTGCTTATGCTCTCGGAGGCCTGTTATGCAGCCTCTGTCGCCCTCCTGTGTGAGGTCTCCCCAGCACATGGAAGGATCTAAGGCCACTTGGCTCAGGGGAGAGGGTGTCTCACGGACTTTATCTGAACCACGTGCATAGGTGTCACCGAGTGGCCTCGTGACTGTCACCAAGGTTCTGCTGAGGTCTCTTTACTCTACTTCTGGTGGAGGTGGGTGTCTGCATAGAAGGCTCTTCACCAGCTCCCAGATGACAAGGACAATGCTTGGGACACATGTGCATGAAGAGAATACTACTTTCCCTTTCCTGTCCCTGCAGGGAGAGTAACAGCACAGTGCGGGTGACCCAGGAGTTCATGGAGTACCGTGTCAACAATCTTGAGTTTGAGGAACTCATTTCTAATAACCACCTATTTTCACCCAACGGGACCGCTGAGCCTGCATGGGAGGGTGTGGAGTTGGAGATTGTGGCAGGAAAGCTCATGACCGAGATCCGGCAGTTCTTCTACAGGTACGCTGGTATGTGTATGAGGGAGTCAGGGTCCATGAGTGTTCCTGACACCAGCTCGTTCCCAGAGGTAGTCGGGGCCCATGTGTGTCCCTGATACCAGATCGTTCCCGGAGGGAGTTGGGGCCCATGCGTGTCCCTGACACCAGCTTGTTCCCGGAGGGAGTCAGGGTCCATGTGTGTTCCTGATACCAGCTCGTTTTTGATGGGAGCTTGATGCAGACATGATTGTTCCAGAGTGGGGCATCCTGGCCCCACTGCATGGGCTGTACCTCTTGGCAGGTGTCCAATGTCAGAGTTGGGGCAGGAACCCACAAGGATAATGACTTACACCAGAAGTGGTGTGACAGCACAGACCTAAGCCACCCAGGTCAGGCCCCCCAGCTCCGTATTATCAGGGGACCAGACTCTTCCCATTATATTTTCCAGGATGGTTCCCTGACTCTCTGCCTGACTGCAAGAAGGAGGGAGGGAGAGAAGGGGTCATGGAAACAGGAAGGAAGGAAGAAGAAAGAGAGGAAAGACGGAAAGAAGAGAGGAAGACAAATGGGGAGGGAGCGAGGAAGGGAAGGAGGGAAGGAGGAGGGAGGAATGCCTGCAGAGTTCCCAGAGCCTGACTCAATGAGTCCCAATTCCAGGAAGGAGAGAGACCAGAATCACACATATGCCATGTACTCCCGGCTCACCCACGTGCCGGTCGGCCATGGTGGGGAGATGCTCTGCCGTCGCATTGAGCAGGAGTACTGGGTGGGCCCCTTGGAGCTGAACCATGAGGCCATCCTGAGGACCAGCACCAGTCTCCACAACCGGCAAATCCTCTACTCAGACAGCAACGGTTTCCAGATGCAGCGGAGAGTCTTCCGGGAACACGCGACCAACAGCATTGCTCGGGTAGGCCCTAGGATGCCTGCTGGACCTGCGCCCATGGGGCGGCCCTGATGGCCCTTTTCCAGAAGGCCAGAGCAGGAAGCCCATTCTAGCACCACCTGAGAGCCCCCTTGCCCACCTGTGCTGCTAGGGGTGGAGGACCCCATCTCGGGTCACCCCTGGTGTCTGAAATCCGGTACCACCATAGGCACTGGGCTGTCCCTGTCCCTGTCTGTGCCTTGGTTTCCTTTGTGTAAGGTGAGTGGCTCCTCGGGGGGTCGTTGTGAGATTTCTGAGCTGATGCTGGTCAAAGGCTTAGAGGGCCTGACCCCTGCCAGGTGCTGTGGCAGAGACACTGCCTGGCAGCTCGTTCAAGGTGATGAGTGTGGCCCGAGGCCACACATCAGCTCCCCCATCCCAGGGCTCCAGCTCTGTGACCCTGGGCAAGTGGGTTGGCCTCGCTATGGCTCCACGCTGTCCTGATGGAGGGAATAACATCGGTCCCCAGGGCTGGGAGGGTCAATGGGAACAATCCAGGTGAAGCCCCTTGGGGGGTCTCCTGTGACCCCAGTAATCATTAGTTCTTACTTCACCCAGGGGACCCAGAAGGGTATGTCCCCACCCTGCTCTGCTTGTGAGTTCTGGTCCCTTCATCCCTGCTTGCTCACTCTCCCATGCTGTTCAGGGGCTCCTTACCGTCCTTTTGGGTCCTTCCAGGCCATTTGCTCCAGCAGAGCACAGAGCATGGGGAGTGTGGCTGCTGCCCCAGACCAGACTCAGTCCTTTGTCTCTGTAGCAACCCTCAGCCCTGCACCCATAGCAGGTGGACCCACACACCCCCTTGTCACTCCTGCAGGAATGTGCGCAGTGGGTCTTGGCCCCATTGTATCGGTAGGGAAACTGGGGATTGAGTGGGTTCAGTCCAGATGGGCAGGAAGCAGTGCATCTGCATGTGAATGACAGTCTGTTGGGCTCTATGGTCAGAGCCTCTACCATAATCTTCCTGCTGCATCCTGAGTAGTTGCTGTTCCTGTGTGGGGGACAGGCAGGGGTTGCCTGAGGGGGACCCCGACCAGCAGTCCTGCCCATACTTTGCCCTGACAGCCAGTCTGGCCATGTTTGTGTGCACAGAATTACTACCCCATGGTTCAGTCTGCCTTCATCGAGGACAGCCAAAGCAGGCTGGTGCTGCTGTCCGAGCAGGCACATGGCATCTCCAGCCAAGGAAATGGCCAGGTAGAGGTAGGAAATGGATACTCCTGGCCACCCAGGGTGGGAGCAGGTGGGAGGGGGGCCTGTCAGACAGCTCTCCCCTGCAGGTCATGCTCCATCGCCAGCTGTGGAACAACTTTGACTGGTCTCTGGATTATGACCTCACACTGGACGACACCTCTGTTGTCCACCCCGTGCTCTGGCTCCTGCTAGGACCCCAGCCACTCACTGCGGGCCTGCGCCAGAGGAGTGGGCTGGAGCTACAGCACAGACCTGTAGTGCTGTTAAGAGAGCTGAATGGTAAGGGAGTGTTCATACCAGAATGAGCCCACCTGGCCCAGTAGACCTGGGGAGGGGTGTGGACCACCACTGATCTGGACAACGTTGGGCAGAAGGGAGCTCAGGGTCTCTGATCCAACGTCCTCATATAAGGTGTAGGCAAACTCGGGCAAAGAGGTTCAGGGTTCACTCAAGCTCCTATAGGTGGTGGGAGCATTTCTGAGACACACCCTTTCCACCTTCTACCTTTTCCCTGAGTTTCCTTCATTTTTGCTCTGATGTCTCTTTTTCTTTCTTAATATAACACATATGGCTTCACAGATAGAAGATCAACATTAAAAGACTTGCTTTATGTGACTTCTCGGTATGCTGTCACCCGGTGAGGGAGATTCCTCTCCATGGTCTGATCTGCAAAGCTCATGAACTCCTTCCACTCAAACCCCTACTGACTTACAACAGGCTGTGTCTGTATAAAAATAATTGAACATAGGTAATGATCATGTTTAGAGATGGTACATTGGAGCAGCATTTAAAGAATGAAACAGTTAGATACAATGTCATATCTGTCTCACTAATCCTTGAACTTTTTCTGTTCTACTCACTTGCAGAGGTTTTGATAAGAATGTGGTTATAATTTCTCCTTGCCTCAGTTTTAGAGCAGGGCCCTCCCAGGTATTTGAGGCAAGAAGGCTGTTGCTCACTCTTGTATGAAGCACGTATGAGTGCCTGCTGTGTGCTGCACACTGGGGATGGGTAAGTCCAGGCCTCTCCTGAAGGATTTGTCCTGAGCTCTCCACTGGGGAGCTGTGCTCATATACATCCCAACTTCAGGGAGCATAGGGAGAAGTACTGGGTAAGAGTCTGTGGCCTTGTGCTTTGGGGACCAAGAGCCTGGAGAAGATCAGGATCAACTTGGAAGGGGGTCATTAAGTTTCTCTTGTTTGGAGGTAATAGACATGGAAGGGGCTGCTGGTTGGGCGGAGTGTGGACAAGCTCCTAGATTCAGAGCATCTGGACAAGAGGTGTGGGCAGGCGAAGTGGGGGCAGGGCAGCTGGGGGCCACTGGGGAGCAGGTGTTCACAATCATCCTTCCAGGATGCCATGAGTTGCCTGCCCCTGGGTCTCAGGTTCCCAATTCCCAGAGAGGGGATCTGATTGGCCAGCAGGCTGGTGCTCTAGGATGAGTCAGTTGTTCCTTCCAGGAAGCTGGGAGCCCTTTCCATGGAGGGGGATGACCCTGTGCCTGAGGAGGGCCCATGGCTAGGTCAGGATCTCCCACTGGCCCCACTCTGGTCTCTCCTGGTTGAAAGTGAGAGAAATTAAACATTTACTGGCTGAGCCCTCAGCAAACTCTATCCGAGGTGCCTGCACATGACTGTGGGAAGGGCAGGGGTGCAGTTGGTGCTCAGAGGGGTGGACCTTGACGAGTCCATCCCTCTCCCTCACTCTCAGCTGTGCTTCTCTCTGCAAACTTCTTTATCCCTCTTACTGGGATGAGGCTGTGAACTCCTATGTCATGCATCACCCCTTCCACCCCATCCCCTGCAGAAGGACTGAGCTCAGTCTTCCCAGGCCAGGTGCAAAAGTCCCATGGAAAGCTTCTGATTGGTGCAAAGAGGAGCTTGTGGTCTGAGCCTGGACCAATCACTGTGGCCTGGGGACTGCAAGGAGATGGTGCTCCAGCTGGAGCCCAGAGTTGAAAGGGGTTTTCCTGGAAGGAGGAGGGGGCTGAGGTGCCTTCTGAGCAGGGGGGCCATGGATGACAAAACCAGAGAAGAGCTGTCATCCCACAGCTTGCATTGAAATCAAGGCTCTGCCTGAACCCGCCCTGTGATCTGGAACAAACCCCATCACCTCTCTGGGCTGTAGACTCCCCATCTGTACTTTGAAATGGCTGGACTAGAGATTCAGGATCCTTCTGGCTCTTAGGCTCTGTGATCTGAGCCCCTGGACAGGTGGGAGGAAAGGCATCCAGGTGGAATGATGTCCATGGACAAAGGCACGAAAGGGGATCCCTGAAGTTCAGGGACCAGCAGGTGCTTCAGGCTGTCCTCCCTGTGGGGCACACGTGGGCAGGAGCTGGATGATCTGAATGAGGGCACATGGTGTGCAGAGCTCCCACTGCCAGGAGGAAGAGCCTGGGCCCAATCATTTTCCTGGCTCTGTGTGTCCACCCCTCAGAGACTGCCCAGAATCACCCAAGCCCCCAGCAGCAAGAGCCCGTGACTCTACCCCCAAGTCTTCACCTGCAGATCCTCAGCATCCCAGGCTGGAACTACAGCTCCAACCACAGAGAGCACCTGCAGAATCTCCAGAAAGGTGAGGCAGGTGTCCAAGGGAGCCAGACGCATGGCACCCTCCCCATGGCAACCTGGCCACATGTCCATCACCAGACAAAGTGGGCCCCTCTCAGAGCTGTCCTGCTTCTGCAGTCACCTTATCCCTTTCTCTACCCAATGGGGAGGGCCAGGCCCACAGACAGGCTGTGGGGGACCAGGGTCACTCAGTAAGCAGGGTATACTGTGGACATGGACCCTAGACCAGGACCTGTCCACACCCATTCTTTGATGGATCCCCGCTAACCCCACCACCAACCCTCAATCATCATCCACCATCTGCCAGACCCTCAGCCTGAAGTGCAGTCCTGCTTCCTCAGGGACTCCTCTGGGAGCCCTGAACAGCCAGTCCCACTCGTCCTCTGAACCCAGGAAGCATGATTGTCCAGAGCTTCCATTCATTCACTGAACAAATATCTCTTGTGCCCAGCACTGGGTAATCAGCATTGACCAATGTAGGCAAGGCCCCTGGACTCACAGAGCTCTCCATCTAGAGGGGGAAGCAGGCAAGTCACCAGCCAGTGATGTTGGTGTTCACATTAAGCCCCCAGCACGGCATCGTGGAGGGCTTCCTGGTGGAAGTGACACTTGCCATAAACTGATTCTTCCTGTTGCCAAAGCTCCAGCTGCACCTTATCTTCCCTTTTCCACTGTGAGCAACTCAAAGGCAGAGCTGGCTGCCCCTGAGCCACCCTCTTGTCCCCTAGAGCCCCATCCAGGTCCTGCCAGTCACCAAAGATGGCTCAGTAGGAGTCTGCAGATTGAAGGAGGAAAATGAAGAGGCAACAGGCCAGATAACACTTTTATCTGATAAAGTGGATCTTGGGGACCATTGCTCATGCCTGCAGCCAAGTGACATTCTAGCACTGAATCCCATTATAGGAATCCCCCTGTCACAGAAGATGCTGGGTGGGGAGCCTTCCCTACAAGGCAGAGCGTTCCCTTCCCACTGGTGTGCGTGGCCAATGCAAGAGAATAGGTCTCCTGTAGACAGCTGGCTCCCAAATAGGAGGAGAAAGGGGCTGGCCTGGGGGTGCCCCAGACCTGTCGAATGAAGGTCCCTCCTCCATGGAGAGCAAGGAGTGAGGGGCAGAGCAAGGGGAATCTCGGGGATGGAGTGAGACCACCCCCCCACCCCACCCTGTCTCCCTGAGCTCAGAGCCACCTTATGAAGTAGTTGTGTCGTTCTGGACATCAGCATATCCTCACCCCATCCCCACCCCCACCATCATCTGGAGACAGAGGACCTGCCTGACCCCAGGGCTCCAATCCATAACCACCCACTGGAACAGGAAGAAGGGATTTTCACACCCCGTGTGCAGCAATAGCATCACAGGGACTGTGTCAGTACCTCCCAGGGAGAATGAGGGTAGGAAGGGAACTGCAGGTGTCGTGTGCTGGGCCCAGTTAGAGGATCATTTCTGATGGGGGTCCTTGTGTCCCTGAAGGCCATGGAAGGAAGGCCAAGGCAGACCTCCGCCGTGTCCTGCTGCGGCTCCATCACCTGCATGAGGTGGGGGAGGACCCGGTCCTGTCTCAGCCTGTGAGTGTGAACCTGGAGGTAAGGGCCCTCAGACCCCTGTGACAGGCTCCCAGGCCGTGGCCTGAAGCCCCAGCTGGCAGGCAAACCCCAGTGTGAAAATCCCCTCTGGCAAAGACCTCGGCAAAAATGCCTGGGGTGCTCTCGCTCACCCTGGAGTGGGTGCTGTGGGGGCACGTGGGCATCCCGCCCTCCTCTCTCTGCATTCTTGCTGCTGCTTCTTCTCTGGTCCCTTCCTGGGTCACTGTGTCCCTTCCTGGGTCACTGTGTCCAGCATTCTGGCTGTTTCTCTTTGGCTTGTCCTCTGTGGTCACCTGCAGGCACAACCTTACAAGCAGATAGGTCTGCAGAAGCGGGAAGGCAGAGGCAAATGGGGTCTTGCTTCTGTGGGCTTTCTCCCTGTGTCAATGCAGGGAAGCTTCCCCAGAAGCCTCCAACCTCCTGGCCAGCCCTCCCTTCCCTGTCAGACCAGAAAGGGCCACCTGCCTCCGTCCCCACACAGGAGATTGGGTCCCTGATTTCTTGGCACAGGGGATAGATAGCTACTCCTGGCCTCAGCCTGGGGCACCCCCTGAGCCATACTGCGGAGAGGGGGTCTGGACGATGGAGGCAGTTCCTGTGCCTGCCTCCCCTGTGTATGCTTATCCAGTGCAGTACCTGGGAAAGCCTGCTGGTCCCAGCCTCAGTGTCCTCATCTATGAATTGGGCATACAGTTCCCTCTGGGGATTTGCTGGGCGAATTCATGTGGTGGTGTGTTGTGCCCCAAGCGTGGGTGTCACCCCTGCTCCTGCTTTGCTTCTGCTCTGATCTGGGGCTTCAGGGGTAGCTCACCCTCCCTGTGCTCTTGTCCGTCAGGTCGTGCTGCAGGGGCTGGGGTCCGTGGTGGTGGTGGAGGAGCGCTCGCTCACAGGAACCTGGGATGTGAGCACGCTGCACCGCTGGAGCTGGAGGACACGGGATGGTCCCCACAACAGAGGTTTGAGAGCTCCTGGTTGAGGCTGAGGCTGGGAATCCCAGCCTTCCCCCAGCCTGGCTCAGGAGCTGGCCAGACCTTCTTTAGATCCCAGCTCTGCCCATTATGGCCTGTGTGACCTTGAGCAGGCTACTTGGCTTCTCTGATTCTGTACCATCCAGAATCTACCATGGGTCTGTGTGTGTGTGCATGCCTGTGTGTGTGTCTGCAGACCACACCCCCTGCCTCTGTCCTGTGTGAGTCATATCCCAGGGGGTCTGACATCTGTCATGATGTGCCTCACACCACACACATCACTATGAGCTCTTGGGAACCACAGGCAGCTTCATGTCCCCAGTCTTTCCCACGCTGTTCCCTCTGCCTGGATCCCCATTGTCCTCTTCCTTCCTTCCTTCCTTCCTTCCTTCCTTCCTTCCTTCCTCCCGCTCCTACTGAAGCTTGGCGGAGTCCAGGGATGGGCCACGTTCCTCCTCCATTCTCCTTTCCCCCTTTCCCCTTTGTTCTTTTTTCTCATGGGTAGACTAGTGGATCATGGATGGATGGATGGATGGATGGGTGGAAGAATGGATGAAGAGGTTTCCCTCTCAAGGTTGAATTTAGTGGAACCCAGTAATATAAAGTGCAGCCCCACCAGGTGGCCTCAGTGAGAAAGCTCTAGGAATTCAGTGCTACACCCCATGGAAAATGAAGCCATGTATGGCCAGGACCACCTATATATTACGCTAATGGGAAGGCCAAAATGCAAGGGGCCCAGGGCAGTGGGAGTCCTGGCGGGATGGGTCAGCCAAGGGCCTTCATCAAAGAGCCACATTAGAGTGTAGGTGGGTGTGGTGTATGAGGGGAATCTGGGTGGAAACACCCCAGGGAAGCAGGTGGTTCTGAGGACAGACCACCTCTGCTCCCCCAGGCAGCTCCAGCTCTCACTCGACATCCCTGCAAGGCATGAAGGTCACCATTTACCCGAAGGAAATCCGGACATTCTTCATCCACTTTTGTAGCAGTGAGCTCTTGGCTGACTCTGTGACCTCAGGGTGACCCTGGGAGCCCCAGGAAAAGGAACAGGACCCACGACATGGAAAAGCAGCATGGGAGGATAAGCGAGGACCCCCCTGATAAGCTAATGCAGAAAATGGTCATATTGGGGATTTTGTTGTGCTTTAAATAAAAATTGCGTTTCACATGTTTTCCTGGGGCTCTAGAGCCGGCCTCTCCTATCCTCCCACATGGGTGATGTTTGCACGCACACTCACACTCCTCATGCCTGTGCAGGAGTCATCAGGAAGCTCACATAAGGCAGAGGGGAGTACCCAGAGTGACAGGAAAGGCACCTGCCACACAGGCCTCGCCCCCTCTTGCCCAGGTCACCAGTGTGATGTGCAGGCCTACTGTGTGCCTAATGATGGGTGTGGGTGGGGACCCTGCCGGGACAGGGGCCTTCAGAACCCGTGTGGGGGGCATAGGGGTCCATTCAGGAAGGTTGTGGAAAGATGACCCCCAGGCCAGAGCGGGCTTTGTGGGAAGAGCAGACGCCTCAAGGCCTGAGCCCTGACAGGCGGGGTGCTGAGAGCAGGGGCCAGGATCTGCTGGGTGTTTCCTTCTGCTGTCACTTCAGGGCTCCTGGGCGGCCCTCCATGGGCTGTGTCGGAAATGGTCCAGGTGCCCGGTGTCGTGTGAGTCTCTCCTAGGACAGGGGCCTGGGGTGGGAGTGGGAGCCTGAAGAGGATTCCCAGCACCTTCAGCTGTATGAGTTCCAAGCCTCAGAGGACCGACAGTGCAGTGGAATCAGACTGTCCGTTGTCATTTGATGCACCTTTAGGGGCCTGCCCGTATCCCCTCATTTCCATTCTTGTGTGTACCAGGCTGTGTCCTGGGCACCTGACAGATGGGATCTGGAAGCCTTCAGCACATTGTGTGGTCTGGGTTCTTGACACTGTCAGTGTGATCCAGAGTCCTTCCTGCTGCCTGTGGGCTTCACCTTGTACTTCAGCCTCAGGTCCCATCCTTCTCTGTGTCTGCCACATCAGCTTTCTCCCAATGCCTGTGACACCCAAGCACAGTCCCACCGCAGGGTCTTGGCACGTGCCATTCCCTCTGCCTGGAAGCTCCTACCAGCTGGCCTGCACCACTCCTTCCCTGGCTCATTCATGTCTCTGCTCCAGATCACCTCCTCTGACCACTCTATGGCAGGTGTCACCAACACCGCCCTCCCCCCTGCCAATCTCCTCCCCTTCCAGACTTTCTCTTCCTTCATGGCCCTTCCATCTGCCCTTGTTCATTATGGCAGGGATCGGCTGTCTCCTGCCCCTGGACGTGTGCTTCACAGAGGAGGAAACTTCTGGCTTTTCTCCGCTGTATCCCCAGGCTGGAAGCAGACGTAGGCACACACGGCCCTTGATCAATGTTTAATCCCTGGATCAAAGCTGCAGCAATGAAGGTTGTCTGTGGCTTCTGTTCAGAGAAGGATGTAGTGGGGAAGATGGGGGTCACCCCGGCCCCGTTGACCTCGTGCATCCAGGGCAGTTGGCTTGGGATTGCCCATCTCGTGAAATGGCCCATTCCTCCAGGGACCCTCACCCCAGCCCCAGCCTCCCCCAGGAGGGGTCCTGAGTGCATGTCAAGGCTCTGGATGACCAGGTCGGTCACCTGACGTGAGTCCCGCAGTGTGTTGGGGGCTTCATCCCATGTCCAGACTGGAGCTCCAGGGCCCCACATGGCCCACCCCCTCTAGGCACCCAGGGTTGGTGGTTCAAAAGCATGACACTGGAACAAATTGCTCTGATCCGAGGGTGATCTGAAATCCTTCAGGGACCCGAGGGAGCTGGGTGCTCATGGCAATAAATGCTGACATGGGAGGAACGGCCACATCAGCCAAGGCAGCTCCGAGGGTGTCACACCTGCTAGCTGGTCCGCCACAGCCCAGCCTGGCTGAGATGCTGACATGGAACTCCAGGACCTTTACAACTCTGGGGGAAGTAAGGGTGATCCAAAGCTTCTCTTAAGATGGAAGCAAGAACCATAAATTATTCAGTGATCTGGATGCTGTTTATGGGCAAATGGAAGCCCCACTCAGCTCCCACTTGCCCAGTGCCCACGATGCTGCTCTCAGATTCTGATTGGCTACCCTGTTGGACTCTCCATGTAGAAAGGGAAAGGCTCTGTCAGGCTCCAGCAGTTCTAACCATCTGGCTGATGCATCTTGGACTGTCTCTGCCCTGCTGGTATCTGAATGATTGCCAGGGGTCACTGAGTAACCCAAGGTTAACCAGCAGAAGAAACACCCAGCTGAGCCTGGTCTAGATTGCAGAATCATGAGCAAATACATGGTCGTTATTTTAAACCACTGAACTTGGGGGTGGCTTGTTACATAGCAACAGTCAACTGATATCCTAAGTAAGGCCCATCTACTCACTCTCTATATCCTGCTCTGAACTGGTCCCCTCAAGATCAGCTCCGACCTTCTGGGCATATCACTCCTTGCTTAGAACCCAGTTTCCTTATCTATCAAAAAAGAAGGTGTATGATTACTGAAGTACTTTTTAGCTCTGAAAATTCTGTAACAGGTTAGAATGAGCTTCAGAGCATAAAACAATGACACATAGTGTTCAATTCTTAAGAGGGATAATTTGGCCACTGTTTTAATTGCAGTGTTTAAAACACCTTGAACCTCTTAGCCAGGAAATTGTATATGAAACTAGTTTTCCTGTGGTTGAGAAAGGACACTTGCAACATTAAGACACTCTAACTTGAAAACAAAGGGTAAAACCTGAAGGCCTTATCCCAGAGCCCTTCTTGAGAAATGGCAAATCAGTCTGTGTCTTGGTTCTTCCCATAATCATCCAGAAGGCCAGTGCCATGTGTCAAAGATTTATGAGCTAAAGCACAAGAGGTATTCAGGAGAGAAAGTTGAAATGCCATTTAGAAATTAGCAAGTGCAATGAAAAAAAAATCAATTGAGCCTCTGGCAGAAAAATGAGTGAGTGGGGTGGAAACTTTTACACCAGAGGAAATGGCATGTTCAGGAAATCTACCAGAAACCCAACCAAATGAATCCATTCTTACTTCATCACATTCAAGAGATCTGTATACCTCTGAACCAATTAAGTGCCCTTGCTGGGAGCCCATACCTACCCCAGTGCCCACCTGCACAGGTGTGAGCAATGCCACCCTACACCAACTTTTCCATCTTCTCTTTAATCTGGCTCCAGCACCTTCTAGCTGCATGATCTTAGCTCTCTGTGACTCAGTTCCCTCCTTTGGTTTCCATGGTGCTGAGCAATACCTACCCTCTCTTCCAACAATGGACTTGAGTAGTGCCTGACAGGGTGAGTGTTCACTGTCATCAGTGGTCCTCAGCCTCTTTCCCTGCACCCCACATGTCTAGCTCATATTCTTGTTGACTCCATTTACACAACACATCTCAAATGCTTTTGACTCTCTCCATATTCATGGCCACCCACCACAGTTTCCAGAGACACAATCTCTAGTCAGGATGACCCCAGACACCTTCAGAATATTGTCTCCATTTCTTTCCCTGCTCCCTCCAATCTATTCCTGAAAGCAGCCCGAATGGCTTTTTAATATGTGAGAAAGATCATGTTACCTATCTGCTTAAAACCCTTCCCTTCATGCACAGAATAAACCCAAACTCCAGCTCACACCCAAATGGCCTGGCCCTGCCCCATATCCCATCCTCACCCTACCACACTGTCTCCTGCTCAGGATGCTGGAAAATCACCAGCCACTTTCTGTTCCTAGAACATGGCTGGGTTGTGGCTGCTGTATAGTATTGGCACTTGCTGTCCTCCCCTTGAAACTCCACCCCCAAATCTACCCCTTCTTATTCTTCCAGTTTTGGTTCAAATGTCATTTACTTCAAATGTCAAATGTCATATATTCTTTGACCATCCAGTCTGAAGAAGCTCTGCCCCCTTGCTTTGTGTCCCAACAACCTGCTTTAGTTTTAGCATAGCATAGTATCTCTCTGAAATTGTCTTTGTTCATTTATTTGTTCACTTTTTCATTGTCTGTGCCCCTGCCCCACCCACATACATACATGCTTATGCTTACTTTCAGGCATGCACACATGCATGCATATATACCTGTGAAGCACACACATGTGTACATGAGCACGGTTACAACATGCAGGAATGCGTGCATGCCCATGTGTGTACACATGCACATGCACACACTCCAGAATGTAAACCTCCTGCTCCTGTCTTATTAACGCTGTATCCCTCAACCCCTGTAACAGTGCCTGAATCATAAGAGTCCCTCTAAGAAATATTTGTCAAATAAATGAATGAGATCAAGTATCTTACTTGTCCTCCAGCTTTGACACTTACTAGCTGTGTGTTTGAGAAAGTCCTTGAGTTTGTCGTAGTCTCAGTTTTCTCACCTATAAAAATAGAGATAA
Organism: Martes martes; assembly: GCF_963455335.1. Classification (NCBI taxonomy): domain Eukaryota; kingdom Metazoa; phylum Chordata; class Mammalia; order Carnivora; family Mustelidae; genus Martes; species Martes martes. Next base: position 143,396,493 of record NC_137889.1, read on the forward strand.
TAATAATAGTTTTCATGAGAGTTATGTGAGGGTTAGCTGAGAAAAACGTGTTAGATGCTTAGACCAATGCCTGATGTGGGGTAAGTTCTCAATAACTGTTAGTTTTTCTGGTGATGATGGTAATGGTGGTGGTGATGGTGGTTGTGGTGACGGTGGTGGTGATGAAGGTGTTGATGGTGGTGATGGTGGTAATAGTGGTAATGGTGGTGGTGGTGATGGTGATGATGATGGTGATGGTAGTGATGATGGTGATGGTGATGATGGTGATGATGGTGATGGTGGTGATGGTGATGGTGGTGTGGTGGTGATGATGGTGGTGAGGGTGCTGATGATGGTGATGGTTGTGATGGTGATGGTGATGGTGGTGATGATGGTGGTGGTGATTATTGATGAGGGAAAGATTAACAATGAAGCACATTGGGTCCGGTTTCCGTACATAACATATATAAGTGCTTAGGGTGGTGCCAGACAAATGGTAAGTGTCTAATAACTGTAGGTTACAAATCAGCTCAGTTTAGTTCAAAAGCAAATGTGTCATCTTCTGATAAAACCCAGTGAAGCCAGATCCAATAAAACCACACAATAAAATTCTGATTTAACAGCATTAGCTGGTCACAACAGAATTATAGAAAGATCTTTACTGTATTTTATTGCATCTTGGGGAATTTTTAAAATAATGTAATTAATTTTGCTCTAAATGTGAAGGCTTTAAACAGACTTACTGCAGTTACTATAATTTTTTCTTCTTCTTCTTTTTAAATTTTTTATTTATTTTCAGCGTAACAGTATTCATTGCTTTTTCACCACACCCAGTGCTCCATGCAATCTGTGCCCTCCCTAATACCCACCACCTGGTTCCCCCAACCTCCCACCCCCCGCCCCTTCAAAACCCTCAGGTTGTTTTTCAGAGTCCATAGTCTCTCATGGTTCACCTCCCCTTCCAATTTCCCTCAACTCCCTTCTCCTCTCCATCTACCCTTGTCCTCTATATTATTTGTTATGCTCCACAAATAAGTGAAACCATATGATACTTGACTCTCTCTGCTTGACTTATGTAACTCAGCATAATCTCTTCCAGTCCTGTCCATGTTGCTACAAAAGCTGGGTATTCGTCCTTTCTGATGGAGGCATAATACTCCATAGTGTATATGGACCACGTCTTCCTTATCCATTCATCCATTGAAGGGCATCTTGGCTCTTTCCACAGTTTGGCGACAATCATATTAAAAAATGGGCAAAAGATATGAACAGACACTTCTCCAATGAAGACATACAAATGGCTATCAGACACATGAAAAAATGTTCATCATCACTAGCCATCAGGGAGATTCAAATCAAAACCACATTGAGATACCACCTTACACCAGTTAGAATGGCCAAAATTAGCAAGACAGGAAACAACGTGTGTTGGAGAGGATGTGGAGAAAGGGGAACCCTCTTACACTGTTGGTGGGAATGCAAGCTGGTGCAGCCACTTTGGAGAAGAGTGTGGAGATTCCTCAAGAAGTTAAAAATAGAGCTTCCCTATGACCCTGCAATTGCACTACTGGGTATTTACCCCAAAGATACAGATGTAGTGAAAAGAAGGGCCATCTGTACCCCAATGCTTATAGCAGCAATGGCCACGGTCGCCAAACTGTGGAAAGAACCAAGATGCCCTTCAACGGACGAATAGATAAGGAAGTTACTATAATTTTTTTAAAAATATTATTTATTTATTTGACAGACAGAGATCACAAGTAGGCAGAGAGGCAGGCGGGCGGTGGGGAAGCAGGCTCCCTGCGGAGCAGAGAGCGTGATGCGGGGCTCAATCTCAGGACCCTGGGATCATGACCTGAGCCCAAGGCAGAGGCTTTAACCCACTGAGCCACCAAGGCGCCCTGCAGTTACTATAATTTGATTACATCTTAGAGCTAGAAAATTTTCCAAAGAATATGTGATTCACTCTTTCATTAATTCGCAAACTTTTAATAGGCACCTACTCATTAAACATGTTCATTTTTGAGAAACTCAGATCTTACTGGAGGCTTCGTTTTTCCATTCAGTGTAACAAACAGACTCTGGGATGAGATGGAGTCTGTCCAAAGAGTGGGGACAGAGATGAGTGTTTTCAAAGAGCTATTGTACAGGCCTAGAGAGAGGAGGGTCCTCACTGGATGGGAAGAAGGGTGAGGAGTGAGGGAAAGCAAAGTTTCTTCACAGGAAACTGGAGGGAGGGAGGACAATGATCCAGCCTGGCCACACAGAAGGGCACCTACTTGTGTGGTTCCGTGCCACTCCACCGGGCTGGAGAGACTTTGTGTGAGTGTGTGAGCCAGGTGAGTGTGAAGGGGACAGGTGCAGTTGTGAGGATGGACAAGGCTAGACTAGTTCACAAAGGGCTTCCAAACCAAGCCAAGTGGCAATGCGGACTCAGGGACAGGTTGCACACAGGAAGACACCCTGGAAGGGTGGGAAGGGAATACCTGGGCTGGAGAGGCCCCAACCTTTTCCCTAATTTGCTGGGTATTCTACTTCGGGGAGCACTCACTCTGCAGACATCACCCATTCTCTCTCCTCATGAATGACCTACAGTTCAGAATAACTTAGGAAAATATTTTGCAAATCTCTCATGAAAATAAATCAAATCAACACTAATTTTGAGGCATTCTAAAAATGTCCAAATACAGATGGGTTGGATAAATTGGTCCGCTTCTATTTAGGAAGCAGAACAACTCAAAAACAGAACCCTGTTATTGAGCGCCTAATTAATTTTATGTAAGGAGAAAATAACTTTCCTCCCTTTGATTTTGTTTTTCTTTTTGGAAATTACAAAACCTGATAATCTTTTCTTGCATTATTATTCTTATCTTATGTATCTAAATAGCAGGTGAAAACATTGTATAATTAATCTTTTTAATTTTGTGAACCTATGAAACTAACAGAAATTCAACTTCATTTATGGGATGAATCACCCAACTGGGGGTCTGATATTCTAGTCAGTTCAAGAAGCATTGATTGAAGACCTGGTCGAATCGGGTACTGCCCAAATGTTGGCTCATCTCTCCTCATTTCATCCTTACACCTCTCAAGGCAGCATGGTTAAGGCTACTTTTATTTTTTTTATTAACATACAATGTATTATTTGCTTCAGGGGTACAGGTCTGTGAATCATTAGTGTTACACAATTCACAACACTCACCCAAGGCACATACCCTCTCCAATGTCCATCACCCATCCACCTCAGCCCCTTTGACCCCCTCCCCTCCAGCAACCCTCAATTTGTTTCCTGAGATTTAGAGTCTCTTATGGTTGGTCTCCCTCCCCATCTCATCTTGTTTCATTTTTCCCTTCTTTCCCCCAGGACCCCCTGCCCTGCCCTGCCGTTCAGATTCCTCACATCAGTGAGATCATATAATAATTGTCTTTCTCTGACTGACTTATTTCGCTTAGCATAATATCCTCTAGTTCCATCCATGACATTGCAAATGGCGAGATTTCATTTTTTTGATGGATGCATAGTATGTGTGTGACACACACACACACACACACACACTATGCATCCATCAAAAAATGTATAAAAATGTATATAAAAATGTGTGTGTATATATATATAGATATATAGATATACATATCTATATATCTATATACATATATATACATATATATACATATAGATATGTATATCTATATATCTATATATATACACACACCCCGTGTCTTCTTCAACCACTCATCTGTTGTTGGACATCTAGGTTCTTTCCATAGTTTGGCTATTATGGACACTGCTTCTATAAACATTTAGGTGCATGTGCCCCTTTGGATCACTGCATTTGTATCTTTAGGGTAAATATTTAGTAGTGCAATTGCTGGGTTGTAGGGTAGCTCTATTTTCAACTTTTTATAAAAATTTTATTTTATCTTTTCAGTGTTCCAAGATTCATTGTTTATGCACCATACCCAGTGCTCCATACAATACATGCCCTCCTTAATACCCACCACCAAGCTCACCTAACCCCCGTCCCCTTTCCCTCCCAAACCCTCAGTTTGTTTCTCAGGGTCCACAGTCTCTCATGCTTCATCATGCTTCCAATTTCCCCCAACTCACTTCTCTCCTTCTCCCAATGTCCTCTGTGTTATTCCCTTTTGCTCCACAAGTAAGTGAAACCATATGATATTGATTATCTCTGCTTGACTTATTTCACTCAGCATAATCTCCTCCAGTCCCGTCCATGTTGATACAAAAGTTGGGTATTCATCCTTTCTGATGGAGGCATAATATTCCATCGTATATATGGACCATATCTTCTTTATCCATTCATCCGTTGAAGGGAATCTTGGCTCTTTCCACAGTTTGGCGATTTTGAGGAAGTTCCATACTGTTTTCCAGAGTGGCTGCACCAGCTTGCATTCCCACCGACAGTGTAGGAGCGTTCCCCTTTCTCTGCAACCTCGCCAACACTGTCATTTCCTGACTGCAGTGAGGTGGTATCTCACTGTGGTTTTGACTTGCATTTCCCTGATGCCAAGTGATGTTGAGCACTTTTTCATGTGTCTCTTGGCCATTTGGATGCCTTCATTGGAGAAATGTCTGTTCATGTCTTCCACCCATTTCTTGATTTCCTTATTTGTCCTTTGAGTGTTGAGTTTGATAAGTTCTTTATAGATTTTGGATACTAGCCCTTTATCTGATATGTCATTTGCAAATATCTTCTCCCATTCTGTCTGTTATCTTTTGGTTTTGTTGACTGTTTCCTTTCCTGTGCAAAAGCTTTTGATCTTGATGAAGTCCCAATACTTCATTTTTGCTCTTGCTTCCCTTGTCTTTGGTGATGTTTCTAGGAAGAAGTTGCTGCAGCTGAGGTTGAAGAGGCTGCTGCCTGTGTTCTCCTTGAGGATTTTGATGGATTCCTGTCTCACATTGAGGTCTTTCATCCATTTTGAGTCTACTGTGTGTGATGTAAGAAAATGGTTCAGTTTCATTCTTCTGCAGTGGCCGCTTTGGAAAGAAGGCCCTGGAGATAAAAAATGCTACCCAAGAGTGGGCATCCTTGGCATGTTCCTGATCTCAACAGGAAGGCTGTGAGATTTTTCCCATTGAGGATGATATTTGAAAAAGAAAAACAAAACTGGCAGCATCACGTCGCCTGATTTCAAGCTTTACTACAAAGCTGGGATCACCAAGACAGCATGGTACTGGCATAAAAACAGACACATAGACCAGTGGAACAGAGTAGAGAGCCCAGATATGGACCCTCAACTCTATGGTCAAATAATCCTCGACAAAGCAGGAAAAAACCCAGTGGAAAAAAGACAGTCTCTTCAATAAATGGTGCTGGGAAAATTGGACAGCTATATGTAGAAGAATAAAACTCGACCATTCTCTTACACCATACACAAAGATAAACTCAAAATGGATAAAAGACCTCAACACAAGGCAGAAATCCATCAGAATCATAGAGGAGAACATAGGCAGTAACTTCTTCGATATCAGCCACAGCAACTTCTTTCAAGATATGTCTCCAAAGCAAATAATCCTAAAATTTGCATGGAATCAGAAGAGACCCCAAATTGCTAAGGAAATGTTGAAAAACAAAAATAAAACTGGCGGCATCACGTTACTTGATTTCAAGCTTTACTACAAAGCTGTGATCACCAAGACAGCATGGTACTGGCATAAAAACAGACACATGGACCAGTGGAACAGAGTAGAGAGCCCAGATATGGACCCTCAACTCTATGGTCAAATAATCTTCGACAAAACAGGAAAAAATATCCAGTGGAAAAAAGACAGTCTTTTCAATAAATGGTGCTGGGAAAACTGGACATCTATATGTAGAAGAATGAAACTCGACCATTCTTTTACACCGTACACAAAGATAAACTCGAAATGGATAAAAGACCTCAACGTGAGACAGGAATCCATCAGAATCCTAGAGGAGAACATAGGCAGTAACCTCTTTGATATCAGCCACAGCAACTTCTTTCAAGATATGTCTCCAAAGGCGAAGGAAACAAAAGCGAAAATGAACTTTTGGGACTTCATCAAGATCAAAAGCTTCTGCACAGCAAAAGAAACAGTCAACAAAACAAAGAGGCAACCCACGGAATGGGAGAAGATATTTGCAAATGACAGTACAGACAAAAGGTTGATATCCAGGATCTATAAAGAACTCCTCAAACTCAACACACACAAAACAGACAATCATATTAAAAAATGGGCAGAAGATATGAACAGACACTTCTCTAATGAAGACATACAAATGGCTACCAGACACATGAAAAAATGCTCATCATCACTAGCCATCAGGGAGATTCAAATCAAAACCACATTGAGATACCACCTTACACCAGTTAGAATGGCCAAAATTAGCAAGACAGTAAGCAGCATGTGTTGGAGAGGATGTGGAGAAAGGGCAACGCTCTTACACTGTCGGTGGGAATGCAAACTGGTGCAGCCACTTTGGAGAAGAGTGTGGAGATTCCTCAGGAAATTAAAAATAGAGCTTCCCTGTGACCCTGCAATTGCACTACTGGGTATTTACCCCAAAGATACAGATGTAGTGAAAAGAAGGGCCATCTGTACCCCAATGTTTATAGCAGCAATGGCCACGGTCACCAAACTGTGGAAAGAACCAAGATGCCCTTCAACGGATGAATGGATAAGGAAGATGTGGTCCATATACACTATGGAGTATTATGCCTCCATCAGAAAGGACGAATACCCAACTTTTGTAGCAACATGGACAGGACTGGAAGAGATTATGCTGAGTTACATAAGTCAAGCAGAGAGAGTCAAGTATCATATGGTTTCACTTATTTGTGGAGCATAACAAATAATATAGAGGACAAAGGTAGATGGAGAGGAGAAGGGAGTTGAGGGAAATTGGAAGGGGAGGTGAACCATGAGAGACTATGGACTCTGAAAAACAACCTGAGGGTTTTGAAGGGGCGGGGGGTGGGAGGTTGGGGGAACCAGGTGGTGGGTATTAGGGAGGGCACAGATTGCATGGAGCACTGGGTGTGGTGAAAAAACAATGAATACTGTTATGCTGAAAATAAATAAAAAATTTAATAATTAAAAAAAAAAGATATGTCTCCAAAGGCAAAGGAAACAAAAGCGAAAATGAATTTTTGGGACTTCATCAAGATCAAAAGCTTCTGCACAGCAGAGGAAACAGTTAACAAAACAAAGAGGCAACCCCCAAAATGGGAGAAGATATTTGCAAATTACAGTACAGACAAAAGGCTGATATCCAGGATCTATAAAGAACTTCTCTAACTCAACACACACAAAACAGATAATCATGTCAAAAAATGGGCAGAAGATATGAACAGACAATTCTCTAATGAAGACATAAAAATGGCTAAGAGACACATGAAAAAATGTTCATCATCACTAGCCATCAGGGAGATTCAAATGAAAACCACATTGAGATACAACTTTACACCAGTTAGAATGGCCAAAATTAAAAAGACAGTAAACAGCTTGTGTTGGAGAGGATGTGGAGAAAGGGGAATCCTATTACATTGTTGGTAGGAATGCAAGTTGGTGCAGCCACTTTGGAAAACAGTGTGGAGATTCCTTAAGAAATTAAAAATAGAGCTTCCCTGTGACCCTGCAATTGCACTACTGGGTATTTACCCTAAAGATACAGATGTAGTGAAAACAAGGGCCATCTGTACCCCAATGTTTATAGCAGCAATGGCCACAGTCGCCAAACTGTGGAAAGAACCAAGATGCCCTTCAACGGACGAATGGATAAGGAAGACGTGGTCCATATACACTATGGAGTATTATGCCTCCATCAGAAAGGATGAATACCCAGTTTTTGTATCAACATGGATGGGACTGGAGGAAATTATGCTGAGTGAGATAAGTCAAGCAGAGACAGTCAAGTATCATATGGTTTCACTTATTTGTGGAGCATAAGAAATAACACGGAGGACATGGGGAGATGGAGAGGAGAAGGGAGTTGGGGGAAATTGGAGTGGGAGATGAACCATGAGAGACTATGGACTCTGAAAAACAATCTGAAGGTTTTGAAGGGGTGGGGGTGGGAAGTTGGGTGAGCCTGGTGGTGGGTATTATGGAGGGCACGTATTGCATGGAGCACTGGGTGTGGTGCATAAACAATGAATTCTGGTACACTGAAAATAAATTAAAAAAATAAAAAATAAAAAAAAATGTTACCCGATTGAACCAAGGTATCAGCACTGTGAATCCACTACTGGCTGACTCTGGAGCCCTCCCTGACCTGCATACATGGACTGCAATGTATTGATTGACCTTGCTCTGAACAGAGAGTGTTCAAGTGGCCTGAATTATTAAATAGGGGAAGTTCAGATACCTGGGTTTTAGAAAATACCAGAAGAAGGTAGAATGCAAGTTAGAACAGAATGAGCCCAAGTCAGCTTGTGGGAAGCCTGGTGTTTATTTTTTTCCCATGGTTGCCATAGCAGAGGACCACAACCTGTGTCGTGGAAACAGCAGAAATGTAACCTCTCACAGTTCTGGAGGCCAGAGGTCTGGAATCAAGGTGTCCGTGGTGCCGCACTCCCTTGGCAGGCCCTCGGGGGGAATCTGTTCTAGGCCACTTCCCCAACCTTCCTGGGTTTATAAATGCATCACAATAATCTCTGTGTCTGTCCTTACATGGCATTTTTTCCTGGTGAGTCTCTGTGCCTCTTCCGATAAGGATAGGAGCTATGTTGCGTTAGGGCTCACCCTAATGTAATATGACTTCCTTTTGACTCAACTCCAAATTAGGTCATATTCGCAGATACTGGGGCTAGGACCTCAACATATCTTTTTGGGAGAAACAATTCATTCCATGACAGGATGCTTCTATTGATGGGGGCCGGTCAAGGATGGTGTCTTGGAGGAAGGGACAATTTTAAAAGTAGAATCAAACCACCTCTTATTCAGTAAATCTTGACCAGTCACAGGGAGGCTCCAGTAGACCGGGGTAGAAAAGTGACACTTTTCTTGTTTGAGAATGGAGGACTCTCACAGAATCACAGAGCTTTGTCAGCACATCTGGGGAAAGGTCCAAGGATGAGCAGTGAGCATTTACTGATCACCTACTATGTGTTGGCCAACAGGGTGTGAGGCAACATTGGGATGCTACCCAGCAAGGCTCTGGGTTCGAGGTGCTCGGATTTGCATTTTGGCTCAGCTGCTTGTGTGAGGCTGGGCAAGGGGCTCGCCGCTCTGTGTCTTGGTTTTCTCCTGTGTGGAGTGAGAACCGTAGCAGCACCCACCGCAAGGGATCATCCCGTGCACTAAATGAATGAATCCCCCTTAGGTACTTACATGAGTGCCCTGTGTACTGTGAGCATATAACTATGTTCAATCATCATCGGATTCTACAGCCTGGTGTCTGCTATAGAGCAAGCACTCAATACACATCATTCACTCAGCAAGCATTTATTAGGCTCCTACTGTGTGCCTTCACGATGACAGGCATTTGTGTCACCTTCCCAGCGCTCCATCACCAAGTACTGTAGGGAGGCTGGAAGTCTGAAATCAGGTGTCGGCAGGCCCATGCAGCTTGCCGGAAAGACTCAGATGAGGACTTCTTGTATGGACAGCAAATGGCTATCCATCATTCTCATGCTATCCTTGGTGCCACATAGGGGTGGGCAACACCAGCCATATTTACAGATTAGCCAGCTGCATCTCAGAGAGGGGCTGCTTATCTTTTCAACCTTATATCTGCACAGCCAAGCCCACCCATCTGCCCACCCTTCCCCAAGGTGGAGGCAGTGCTTCAAAGCCTCAGGCTGGTGCTCCCCATCGCCGGGCCCTGTGTGCTTGTGCTAACCGTACCTGTTTTCAGAAGATTCTGGAAGGATTAGCAAAGAAAGGACCCTGAAGATAGATTTCCATTAAAAAATGTATTTGAGGGGCACCTGGGGGGCTCAGTTGGTTAAGCATCTTCCTTCAACTCAGGTCATGACCCCAGGGTCTTGGGATTGAGCTCCCTGCTCAGCGGGGAGCCTGCTTCTCTCTCTCCCTCTGCCCCTCCTCCTGCTTGTGCTTTCTCTCTCTCACTCGCTCACTCACTCTCTCTCTCTCAAATAAAGAAATAAATAAAAATCTTTTAAAAAATGGGTTCAGATAGAAGGGGAAGTCATGGAGAGAGGAAGTGAAGCCAGGGAAGGACCTGATACACTTTGGCTAGTTTTGAAGATGGATGGGACCGTGCCTGAGAGAGAGAGGCCTCCAGGAGCTGAGAATGACTCCTTGTCTATTGCCAGCAAAGAAATGGGACCTCAATCCTACAGCTGCAACTTGTCTGAGTTCCCAAGAGCCTTCAGATAAGAGCCCAGCTCAGCCAACACCTTGGTTTTGGTGTTGTGACCTTCGAGCATAGAACCCAGCAGAGCCCACTTGGATTTCTGATCTACGGACCTGTGGGGTAGTAAGTGGGTATTGTTATAAGAAAAACATTTATTCAGTTTACTGGCCTGCACTTCATACTGAGATCATGTGTTTTCCACTTTCTGGGGGGCATTAACATAGTACTTCTCTTATACATGACGGTGATAAGTGCTTTCAGAAGCCTTCTGTGGCAAAATGAACAGCTGTCAATAACCCTGGCCCCCTGAGTTTCTGTGGGGAGATGCTCCTGGCTCATGAAGTCCTTCCCTGGCTGACTCCAAACTTCCTTCCCTGGTAAAATCTTTCAATAGTCGTGAGCAGTTCTCAAGCAGGGCGCTAGCTACCCCACATCCCCAGAGCGTCAGGAACTCAGAGCGCATCAGGGGGCTATTTATAGATAAGGCACAGTTTTCTTTAAAAAGCCTTGCCGCAGTGAGCTCCCCCAGCAGCCCCCACAGGCCCAGAAATAACTTTGGATGTGGCCTTCCCCTTCGCCAGCCCCTGGTGCTGGTGAAGACACGGATGCAGATACGCACTCTTGCCTCCAGGTGGCGCAGCTGGCAGAAGGTGGGCAGGGGTTCTGGATCAGGTGCAGGACTGACCACCCTCAGGGACCGCTGTCGGGCGGGACTTGCCCCATGAGATCCATCTGGCCTCAGCCTAACCCAGAGCCCTAGAGTCAGCCTGAGGGACTAAAACCAGGCTGCGCAACTGTGTAGAGAGGGGAGCCTGGAAAATTTCCTCAGCCTGCCTGGATCAGGCTCTCTCCTCCGGGAAATGGCAGGAAGGAGAGCCCCGATGTCCCAGGGGCAGTAAGAAGGTGCCGTGAGACAAAAGCCCTCCCTCTGTGCTGGGTGTTGCTGCTGTGATTAGTCTCTGCATAGATGGCACCCTGGTCTCCCCAAGGGGTAGTCAGAGGCTCTGAGAGAGTCTGTGGCTGGTCAACAGCCTTGGAAAGTAGGAGAGAGAGGAAATGACCTCTCGGGTTCTCCGGAAAGTCCTCCTACAGAAATGTATCCTTCTCTGGATGCTCCTCCTTTCTTTCATTCAGAGTTTCTGCAGTGATGAGCTCAGACTTGAGGCTGAGGCGGGGACTGGGGAACGTGTGGGTTTGGAAGCCCAGCGGTAGGAACCCCAGGGCCCCACCCACAGTTCCCACACTTCTGGGGTGGCTGAGCCTCGCTCCTCCCTGACCACAAGGAAGCCAGCGATCATCAGGGATGCCTGGGCTCGGGGTGGGTCTGGCAGATTCTGGGACTCAGCCTGGGGAACCCCTCATCCTCAGATGTAAGCTATATTGTCCACTACCAGCTTTCTTGGTAACAAGACTGGTATTTTGATGTCCTTCTGCCTCTCTTGTAAGTTAATTGGCTCCAAATCTGGGAGGAGAGGTTATGTACTAGCCTCCTCATATTCCGCTCCCATCTAGCCAACACCTGCATCCAACAGGTGTATTAGGCAGGAACCTATACTTAACCTGTCCAGAACAGCAAACAGTCCCTCCCCAAACCTGGGCCTTCCCGACTCTTCCCTCCCCTATCTCCGCGGAGGGCATCTGCACTGCTCACTCACCAAGACCCTAGTATTCCGCCTCACCTCCTCTTCCCCGCCCTGCACTAGACCCTTCATCTCTATCTCAAGACATGCCCCAAGGCCTCCCCTATTCCCAGCTCCAATGCAGTGTTCCCCCCCGCCCCCGGGGACCCCCACCTCTCACTGGGAGCAGTTGGATGGAAGTGTAGGGGGAAGACCCTCATCAGACCAGCCCTTGCTCCTGCCCTTAGACCACCCCCGCACCCATGCTGGGATCTCCCGTCAGCCCTAGCCCCTGCAGGCCTGGCTCTGCCACACCTAACTCTCCCTAGCTCGGCCTTCCTCTGGGTGTCCCACTGCACCTGTAGCTCTAGCTGAGCACAGATGCCCCTGAGGATGCCCCTTCAGCCCCTTCCCGAGGCTCAGGGGGTGGTGGAAGAGAATGGGGTACAAACAAGACAGGTTTCCAAGGCTTTGAGGCTCAGGACCGCTGCAGGACTTCAAGTCAGCTGGGAAGTCTGGTGGCAGCAGTCAGAACTGGCGGCAGAGTGAAGAATGGTCTTCCAAAAAGACACGTCCATGCCTCACCCCCGAAACCTGCGAACGTGACCTGTGTGCAGAGATGTTGGAGTCCTGCTCTCTGTGGGCTCCCGAGTGGTGGGGCTTTGTTGTGACAGCCATGGAAAGCAATGCAGTGCCCTTATCAGGAGCCAGGCATACAAAGGAGGCATAAGTGCGTATTCCACAGATGAGATCATTGAGGTGAGAGTCCCTGGGGACCAGTGAGGTCCCAGCAGCCCTCTGACCATGGTCGGCATGCCCCTGGGGCCTGGCATCATCTCCATCCCACTGAAAGAGCAGTTCTGTCCCCGAGCATCTCGCCGCCCACCCTCCTCTGCACAGGGTCTCTCAGGCGCTGTGTTGAGTAGAGTGGTTTCTGTCCCATATCCACGGCAGCCCCGCCAAGGTGATAAATGCAGTCACGTGTAGGTGAGAGGGTGCTCGAGACTAGAGGGCAAAGCCCAGTCCCAGAGTGAAACTTGGCAGTGAGACTCTAGCTGGACACTTGGCTAAGCTTCATGATTCAGACCTGATGGCACACACCCTCCTCTGCCAGTGGGGTCCTTCACCTGCACTTCAGGCTGCACCAGGATGCAGGGGCGCTGGGCACGGGAGAGCACTGGCTTGGAGCCTGCGGACTGGGGGTGCTGCTCCCACATTGGGAAGGCCTGTGACGTGCCAGGGAGCCTCCAAACTTCCCTCCAGTGGGTCACCTATTCCTTCCTGCAACCCTCAAGCCTGGCATTATTAGCTGTCTTGTACGCACAGAGAAACTGAGGCATGAGAGGCAAGGTACACTTTTTTGAAGACTTTATCCATTTATTTAGAGAGAGTCAGAGAGGGGGAAAGGCTGAGAGAGAGAGAGGATCTTAAGCAGAGCATAGAGCCTGACATAGAGCTTGATCCCAGGACCCTGAGATCATGACCTGAGTCCAAACCAAGAGTCGGATGCTTAACTGACTGAGCCACCCAAGTGCCCTGAGGCAAGGTGCATTTCTCAATGACCCATGGCTGGCAAGAGAAATCCAAGTATACCCCTTTCCGTACCCTCTGCACAATGCTCTGCTGCCTTCCTCTGACAACCATGTTGATCTCACCCAGACTCAGTTTCTTCATCTGTGAAATGGGGAGAATGAGTCCATGTTAGAAGGTTGTTTGGAAAAGCCCAAGTTTAAATAAAAAGAAGCCCACAAACTGAGGATTTTGGAGGGGAGGGGGGTGGGGGGATGGGTGAGCCTGGTGGTAGGTATTAAGGAGGACACATATTGCATGGAGCACTGGGTGTGGTGCATAAACAATGAATCTTGGGACACTGAAAAAATGAAATAAAGTTAAAAAAAAAAAAAGGAGCCCACGAGGTCGATTTAGAAGCCTGAAATCTCACTCAAATATTAGATGCTATTACTATCTTTCACGGGAGGCAGAAGAGAGCTGGAGATCACAGGCTATGGTCAAAATCCCTCCTTTTCCCCATACTGGCTGAATATGCTGGGCAAGTTACATGCATTCCCTGGGCTTGCATTCCCTTGCTTTTTTAAAATGGGAGTAATGACAGCGCCTGTCTTGCAGGGATTTGGGGGAGCTGGCTGAGAAAATGCAAAGATTTTAGAATGTGCCCGGCTCCTAGCCAGTCCTCCAGAAATGCCTGTATCTTATTACCATGGGAACCTCCGGGGTTTGCAAACCTCCTTGTGCTGATGGGGCAAAGCTCAAGTGAGGAGCAAATTCAGCTCTGACACTGAGCAGAGTCTGAAATGCACAAAGCTTGGAAAGGAAGGTTCAGAACTGTTATGTGACTGGCTGGAGACCACACAGCATTGATGGCAGAGCTGTGTTGGCCCCAAGTCTGCCTGACTCAGAACAGTGCTTTGAACATGCTAACAGAACACCCAGCTCCGAATACATGCACCACAAGAGTCTTCGCAGGACAGCTCCTTAGGGGTCTGTCCCTTGTCTGTGTCTCCTCACACTAGTAGGTTGTGCTCAACTAGCAGGGGAATGAATATTCACATGACCTATTCATATCACCTAACCTAGTTGGTAGTGACTCTTTTCTTGCTCTAACACATATAATGTCATCATAAAACCTGCAGCACAATCTTTAGTTTTTACCCATATCCCTCCTCCGGTTCTTCCTTACTCAAAGAACCCCAACTTTGTTTGGGATGCCTAAAAATCTTCCCAGAATTCTTTGCAGCTAGGATGAGACAAAGGTGAAGATTATTGGGGGGTGGGGACGAGTCTTCCAGAAAGGTTTTTTAAAATGTACTAACCCCAGGCCCTTTGTCCCTTTCTCCTGCTTCCTGCCTGTAACAGAGACAGGAGCACAGAGATGTAGCAGCCATTCTGTCTCCATGAGGCTAAACATATGAGGACAATGGCTGCCCACTAAGCTTCGCTGAGTGGAAAGGTGGTAAGACAGGGACCTTGGTGGAGTGGTTGAGTTTCTTTCTTACTAGCCCTGGATGACCCCTGGGCCCCTTGGTGCTGGAATGGATAAACCTCTTAAGGGTTAAGGAGGAAGCAGGGGTCTTTCATGGAGTTGTTCCTGTCCTTAACCTCCCTCAGGTAACCTTATCCTTGGTGCCCTTCTCTGGTGTCTGCTGTGTGTGCCGGAATGTCCCTCATCTTATAGGGCATCTTGTGGGTCACTGCCCTTGCAGTGGTCCTCTCCACTGTTTTCCCCCGTAAGCTTCTAACCCCGGGCCTCTAACTTCTCACTGGTCAGCTCAGTACGCCCCTCATCCAGGTACATAGAAACTTCTGGGTCCTACTGACCATGCGGTGAGGGCCTCCTGAGGTTTCTGTCCACATGAGTGAAGATGTGGCTTCTCCCTGCCCTGCCACCTGTCCCCAGGAGAGATCACAATGAACAACAGCTCCTGCCCTGACCATCTCCCTTCCCAGAGGAAGGCTGCATTTAGCTCCACTGTTCTGGGGCCCAAGACGGACAGCGGAGGTTCTGTCTGCGCACAGCGGAGGCACTGTGCATGACAAGGCGGGTGTGTTTGATTCTAGGGTTCAGGATACTGGTCCCATTGCTGCCAAGCACCCGAGCCATGTTCTCCAATATCACGTTGTTTAGGGAGGTGCTGTTCAGCTTCCCACGGTGATGAACTGAGGTGTGTCCTCCCAACCCTTATGTGGAACTCCTAACCCCAGCATCTCAGAATGCGGCTGTATTTAGAGATTGGGTCTTGACAGATGTAATTAAGGTAACATGAGATTGTTAGGGTGGGTTCCAATGCGATCTGATGGGGGTCTTCTTATAAGAAGAAGAGATCAGGACACAGACAGGCACAGAGGGACGACCGCGAGAGGATACAAGGAGAAGACAGTCATCTACACAGCAAGGAGACAGGCCTTGGAGGGAACCAACCTACCCTCACCCTGGTCTCACGCTTTCAGCCTCTAGAACAGGAGAGAATAAATGTCCTCTGTGTGAGCCCCTGCCCAGGCTGCTTTACTATGTTGACCCCAAGCAAGTGAATACACCCCATCTACCTTCATTGAGTGTGATCACGGGGGTGGTTTAGAAGTGGGTACCCTTCATCAAACCCCCCTCAAAGGCCTGACAAGGGACAATCACACAGGATGGCCCCTCCCAGAGGTCCATGGAGGAGCCTGCCCATGTGGCTTCCCTTCACCCCCCTGTATGCCCTGCAGGGGTTGCAGGGGCTGGCTGGTTTTATCTTTGGAACTTGTATCTCGCCTTGGCGCTCTGAGACTCTTCTGAATGATGTGACTTGGCAGGTGGGAAGCTCTGAAAACAGACCCAGGCCACTGTACAGACTCCTGGGGACCCATGTGTGGCATAAGGCTGCTCTCCTGCCACCCCCTCCACCTGCCTTACCCCAGCACTTACTGAGCACCTACAGCATATGCCAAGAGCTATCCGTGAGGTAGGGGTACTGCTGTCATTATGTTACAAACAGAGAAACTTAGGCACAGTTCAAGAAGAGCCCAGATGTATCCAGGTCTGCTGGCCTCCTGAGCCACCCAGCTACCACTGCGTGGCTTTGCTCTCACTGGGTTCTGCCCTTCCTGACAATGCAATGAGGTCCCTGAGCCAACCAGTGGGGGACTCAAGACAAGTGGGGCTAGTGAGCTCTGAGAACAAAGTCATTATTTCTGAGCCTTCCCCAGTGTGTCTCCATGGTGCTTGGCACCAGCCTATCTCTCCCCGGTCGCATCTGAAGCTCCCTCGTGCTCCACGTCCCTCCCACTGGGTCCCAGTGCTAAGCCTAGCTGGTTACGAGGCTGGGGCTGGACCCAACACGGAAGTGCCCAGGAAGGTCAAAGTCTTTCTGTAGTTGTTCACAGTCAACACCAACCCAGTCACAGCAGGGGCTCTCCCCATCCCTGCTGATCTTCACTCTGGAGGCCAGACACCGAAGCGGGAAGTCGGCCGTTTGACCCAAACTCTGCAGCCAATACTTGGAGCAGGTGCAAAAGAACCCAGGTGTGAGACTCCAAAGGCCTCACACTTCATAACACGTCTGCCTCCAGAGCTCTTCCCGGCTGCCCCTCCCATCCCTGCAGCCACTCCTGCCCCCAAGTCCCTGGGTGTGGGTGGGCCCTGGGTGTGGACAGGCTCACTTATGGGGGCAGATAGAACACCAAGCTCTGCACGAGTGTAGGCCTGGTGGTCAGCAGTGGGAGCTCAGCTGTGGCTCTGCGGCAGATGGAAGGACCAGGTGGCTGCTGGGTGCCCATGTTTTGATGCCACAAGGAGGTCACTGGGGGGTTGGACATTATGGGGTGTCAGCAGGCACCTCCCCACTCACATCAAGCTCTTCTCTACTTGGCCTGGTGCCTCTTGGCTAACATCTGCTGAGCCAGCTTCGCTGCCTTGCAGGAAGGAGATGGAGATGTGAAAACAGGGGATGTCTGTTGACAATTCCTACTGGCTTTCTAAGCAGTGTTTTTGGAAGTGTGGTCCATGGACCACCCAGCCACCTTTCCCAGGGATGCTCTCAGGGGGCAGGGGCTGCAGGGGTCACAGATATACCCCCCAGGCAAGCGGAATCCTTCCCAGGACAAGAACCCCCTGCCCCCACTACCGGCTCCCTGTGTTTGAGGGTAAAGGCACAGGCCACTGGGCCTTAGTCACTGCATTTCTCCTTGCTGTGTGGCTGGGGGCAAGCACCCCTTCCCAGCCTCATTTTCTTCATGCGTAAAAGCAGTTGATAAGAACACCTCTGTTCAAACAATCTGCCTTAAAAATGGACAAAGGAGGGGCCCCTGGGTGGCTCGGTTGTTAAGTGTCTGCCTTTGGCTCAGGTCATGATTCCAGGGTACTGGGATCAAGCCTCGCATAGGGCTCCCTTCTGGTGGGAAGCCTGCTTCTCCCTCTCCTATTCCCCCTGCTTGTGTTCTCTCTCTCGCTGTCTCTGTCTGTCAAATTAATACACTCTTCAAAAAAAAATGGACAGAGGACTTGAATAGATATTCTTCCAAAGAAGACCCACAAAAGGTCAACGAGAACACAAGAAGTTGCTGGACACCGGTGGCCATCAGGAAAATGTAAATCACGATTGCAGCACAAGCTTCCATGTCCAATCGGGTGGCGAGAGTAAATAGGAGATGTGAAGACTTGGAGAAAACAAAGCCTCCCCAGTGGCCAGCGGGGCACTACAGGGATGGCCTGGGGAAATGCACGCCTGTCTGTCAGCTGTGCACGGATAAACAAAATTCCAGAACATTCCTCTGCTGTTAGGATGGCCGGACAACTGAGGCGTGCACCTGGGCCAAGCCCCTTCTATTACAGGCAAGGAACCAAGGCAGGTCTCTTTCCCCAGCTCCCTTGCTTCTGTCCCCGTGCAGCTCCCTTGCCTCAGATGTTTGTGTCAGGTGTCTGAAACCCCACACGCCCAGAGTGGGAGGAACTGGCGATCCCCCTAGGCTCACCGGGCCAGCATTGTCAACCCATTCACTGCATGCTGGGAACCCCAGCCCCCCCACCTTGTCCTTGGCTTTCAGCTGTTTCTGCCTGTGGTAGGGTCTCCATGGTGGCCACCATCAACTGCTTCTCTCCCTGGATGTGGGGTCACTCCTCGCGACCCCTCTCCTGGACTCTGGGCTGCCCGACTGTCTTGTTTCATCAGGACGATGCAGTGGAAAGGACCTCTAGGACTCCCATGTCTGCATCACAAGAACCACGTAGCTTCTGTCTGGGTCTGTTGAGTTCACTCTTGAGTTGAATGGCCGGCGGGGGACGCCAGCTGCCGTGATGGGAGAATCCAAGCCACATGGAGAAGCCCCCCACAGGTGTTCTTATCACCTGCCCCAGCTGGACTCCCAGCTGACAGCCGGCATTGAGCACCAGCCATGTAACAGAGCCATCCTGAGTCTCCAGTGCAGCTGTGCCTTCAGATGAGCTGCAACCCCAGCTGTGTGGAGATGGAGGGGAAGAGCGTCCCAGGGGAGGGAACAGCAGCTGCAATGTCCCTGAGATACCGGCTGGCTGGAGTGGTGAGGAAGGCAGGAGGTGATGAGGTGCAGGAAGTACTGGGGCTGACCTTCGGGCGGGTCGGGAAGCTGTGAGCCTCAGAGGGGAGAGTCATTGGGCCACGTGTAGGAAAGGACAGAGACATGGGGTGCCAGCTCAGATGCTCACGGGATCCCCAGACAAGGTTGATGCCAGCTCGGTGATAGAAGACAAGGTGGCTGACACAGCTGGCCCTGGGATATACTTTTTGGGCAGAACCATTAGGATTTGCCAGCACATGAGATGCGGGTGAGAGACAGAGAGGGGTCCAGGATGAATGCAAGGATTTTTGGCCTGAGTGATGGGAAGCATGAGTGCTGTCAAATGAAATACTGGATATTGATCCAGGAAAGTGGTAATAGACCCTTGCTAGAGGGATGGGAATAGGAAGAGGCCAAGTCACTCTATCCTGTTCTCTGCCCAGGTTTCTCCAGAAGATCTGGAAATAATCTAATTTCTTATTTGCTTCTATACTGTCTCTGTCCCCTACGGGAAGAAACTCCAGCTCAGTGAGAGTTCCAGCAGGTGTGGAGGGACTCAAAATTTCTGTGGAGTGACAGGAAGGATGTTCGGAGGAAGGGAAAGGAGCAGGCAGAAAGAAGGCCGAAGGGAAGAGGGGAGAGCAGGAGAGAAGCAGGCCAGGACAGGAGGGGAGGGGACAGGAACTGACCAGCCCATGCTGAGCCTCAGACCTCCCTCCTTCAGACCCTGAGCCTGTGTATGCACCTCCCTCCAGCCTGGCCCTGCCTCACAGCTCAGAGAGGGACCTGCTCTTTCTCTTACCAGCGTCCCCAGAGGATCCCCTTCCATACGGAAACACCTGGGGCTTCAGGTTTCAGGCTCAGCTTGCCCATGGCTCGCTTGTTCCAGAGCTGAGAAGCTCTTACAGAGGCAATGTTCATTCTCATGAGGAAGCACACCTGTTGTCCCATCTGTCCTTACCCAGTGAGGAGGGGAGGAGCGCCTCCACAGCCCCCTGGGGCACCCTAAGCCTCAGCTTCTTCATCTGTGAAATGGGCCAAGAACTGGCCTCCTTCGTGATGGCCAGGACCACGTTTCTTTCCCCTATGAGTCTCTGTCTAGAGGCCAGCACAATGTCCAGGGAGAGCCACCTACTGAATGAATGAATGAATGTCATGAGGATTCATGGCACTGACCTACATGTGATCCTCGGGAGAACCCAGCTCACCTGCCTCTGCTCATCCAAGAGTTGGTCCTGGTGACTCTGCGGGTCAGAACCAGGCTCAGATTTCCAGCTCCTCACCTGCATGCAGCTCAAGGACCCAGTGGGAAATCGCTTTGTTCCAGAAACAGCCGAGTACATTTTACATCAGCAGCTGGGTTGATGTGTCAGAATCCGAGAGTAGCATCGTGGTCACTGGGCAAGTGGGAGCAGAGTGGGGCTTCCATTTGCCCACAAACAGCATCCAGATCGCTGAATAATTTATGGTTCTTGCTTCCATCTTAAGGGAAGCTTTGGATCACCCTTACTTCCCCCAGAGTTGTAAAGGTCCCGGTGCTCCACATCAGCATCTCAGCCAGGCTGGGCTGTGGCGGACCAGCTAGCAGGTGTGACGCCCTTGGGGCTACCTCGGCTGATGTGGCCGTTCCTCCCATGTCAGCGTTTATTGCCATGAGCACCCAGCTCCCTTGGGTCCCTGCAGGATTTCAGATCACCCTCGGATCAGAGCAATTTGTCCCCGTGTCATGCTTTTGAACCACCAACCCTGGGTGCCTAGAGGGGGTGGGCCATGTGGGGCCCTGGAGCTCCAGCCTGGACTTGGGCTGAGGTCCCCAACATACCTCGGGACTCACGTCAGATGACCGACCTGGTCACCCAGAGCCTTGACATGCACTCGGGGCCCCTCCTGGGGGAGGCTGGGGCTGGGGTGAGGGTCCCTGGAGGAATGGGCCCTTCCAGGAGATGGGCAGTCCCAGGACAACTGCCCTGGATGCATGAGGTCGATGGGGCCGGGGTGACCTCCATCTTCCCCACTACATTCTTCTCTGAACAGAAGCCACAGACAACCTTCATTGCTGCAGCTTTGATCCAGGGATTAAACATTGATCAAGGGCCACGTGTGCCTATGTCTGCTTCCAGCCTGGGGATACAGCGGGGAAAAGCCAGAAGTTTCCTCCTCTGTGAAGCACATGTCCAGGGGCAGGAGACAGCTGATTCCTGCCATAATGAACAAGGGCAGATGGAAGGCCATGAAGGAAGAGAAAGTCTGGAAGGGGAGGAGACTGGCAGGGGGAGGGCGATATTGGTGACACCTGCCATAGAGTGGTCAGAGGAGAAGGTGACCTGGAGTAGAGACCTGAATGAGCCAGGGAGGGAGTGGTGCAGGCCAGCTGGTAGGAGCTTCCAGGCAGAGGGAACGGCACGTGCCAAGGCCCTGGGGTGGGACAGTGCTCGGGTGTCAGAGGCATTGGGAGAAGGCTGATGTGGCAGACACAGAGAAGGATGGGACCTAGAGGCTGGAGTGCAAGGTGGAGCCCACAGACAGCAGGGAAGGACTCTGGATCACTCTAAGTAGACTTCACACCTATTTTATTCCTTCAGTTATCCCGAGTCAGGTGCTTTGGAGGATTTGGGAATGAGTTAGTCCTTCCCCCAAGCAGTTCATGGTTGGGAGCTTTTTGTCTGTTTCTCTGGGTTTTTGTTTGTTTGTTTATTGTTCCAGCTTCTCAACACAGGTCATGGAGCTCTGAACAACAGCTCTTCGGATGGTCCAGGGTCTTGTGGGAGAGTCTGAAAGTAGGAGCGACCCCTGTATTCCCCTGCCCGTCACCACCCGCACCATCTGCATGTGCTGCTTTCCATCACCACCTGGGCGCCTGGGTGGACCACTGTGCCCTCAACAGTCAGGGAGAGACAGAGAGAGACAGTGACAGGGACAGAGATAGACAGATAGACAGAGGTAGACAGACAGACGGAGTGGGATTGTCACAGTTACTTTATTATCATCTAAAAGACCAGCCACATCACAGGATATAGATTTGGGGACACCGGTTCAATATCAGCCTCACTCAGAAACATGAAGAGGTGACAAGGGTAACCCAGAGAAGGTTCAGGGGAGACACGTGGTCCCTGTGGCAAGCTGTTTGCACCACCCTGTGTCCCCGCAGGGCCCTCGCATAGTCTGGCAGCTCCTCGGGCTCAGCAGGGGCTAGCTGCACGGGTGGGGGAACGGGCTGCTCAAAGTGGCTCACTTGCTGCCCCTTCTGCCCAGCCCCCCCCGGGCTCTGCACAATGTCAGCTCCCCCACCTCCACGTGTCACCTCTGGCAGTCCCCTTGGCCAACTGCTGTCCTTTGTTATTCCGCAGCACCCCTGGTGCATCCGTACCATCTCTCATTTCTTTGTCTGAGTGCTTGGCCCCTGAGGTCTCTGTTTTTCTAGATGTTAAATTATGAGAGCTTTGATACATACGGAAGAATATAAGAGAGAGGCTGTGCCAATTACAGAGCATGGTAACATTTGGGAACTCTATGCCAAGCACCTGGCACGTTATTCTGTCCCCCTGCCTGTCCCAACCCTGACCCTCCACCTCGCTGTCTGCAGAGTGGCCGCTCTCCTGACTTTTATGTGTGTCATCGCCTTGTTTCAGCCCGAAACCATCCAGCGCAGTGAGCATGGCTTTTGAACTTTATATAAACAGAACGTTCTCCGTGCGTTTTTTGAGGACCTGGCTTTTCTCACTGCACGTGTGTGTCTATGCGTGTAGTCGGTCTGCATTCATTTTTACCGCTGTGCCCTGTTCCCCGCCGTGGATGTGCTGGCAGTTACCCGTAACCAAGTGTGAGGGCACATTTGGGTTGTTGCCCTTCCTTTGTTCGTAGGGCGATGAGCTATGGCCATGACTGTAGGCATCTCTGAGCGGCGGCTGGAAGAGTTTCTCCAGGTGTTCACTAGAAATTGCTGTATTGTGTGTATGTAAACATCAGCTTTCCTTCATCCTGACAACTTGTGCTCCAAATCCTTGGTACCAGTTCACCATCCCTCAGTGGCCTGAGACCTCGCCGACTATCCACATCCACACACTTTCTAAATTTTGCCAATCTGGTGGGTATGGTCTTTCATGTGATTTTAATTCCTATTTCCCTGGTGATCTTTTCACATGTTTCCCAGAGCTTCTCATGACCTCCTCTATGAGATACTCGTGCTGGTTTTTGTAAACCCTTGTATTAGGTTCTTTAGCTTCCTGTTGACATTCAGAAGCTCTTTGTGCATTTCTCGTATTAATCAGTTGCTCACATCCCGGGTAGCAAATACATCCTTCTTGTGTGTGGTTTCGCTTTTCACTCTGTTTTTGGTGTCTTAAGTTTGTGATTGACTGTAGTAAAAGGTCTTCCTCTTTTCAACTTGTTTCAGAAATCCTATCCTACCCCAGAGTCATAAGGGTATACTTCTACAATGTCTTATACATGTTTTCAAGTTTTGCCTTTCCCATTTAAATCTCGAATTTACTCGGAACTGATTTTTGTGTAGGGTTCGAGGTAGGGATCTAAATGAAGTTCTTTTTCCAAAGGGAGAACAACTCCTCCAGGACCCTTTAGCAAATAGTCTACCCCTTCTCACTGGTCTAACCAATATGTCCTCTCCACATTACACCAGTTTCCTTATGTGTGTGGTCTGGGTTCTGTTCTGCTCTGCTAACCGATGTTATACTACTTGAAGTATTAGAGCTTTACAATAGGTCTTGTTGTCTGAGAGGAGGAGTTCCTCTCTCCCTCCAACACCTCTTCCTCCTCCCAAGTCCATTCTTCTTCTAAAAATAAGTAACTAGCTACTAGCCCTCTTTCCCCTTCACCTGGGTAAGTCCTGCTTGGTTGCTGACTTAGCTCAAGCATCATGGCCTTTATTAGAAGAGCTAGGTGGTTTTTCTTTTGGTTCAATTATCCGCATGTACTGTGTTGCTCTTACTTGTTTTTTTTTTAATTTTTTAATTTTTAAAAACTTTATTTTATTTTTTCAGTGTTCCAAGATTCATTGTTTATTCACCAAACCCAGTGCTCCTTGCAATACATGCCCTCCTTAATACCCACCACCAGGCTCACCCAATCCCCACATCTCTCCCCTCCAAAACCCTCAGTTTGTTTCTCAGAGTCTACAGTCTCTAATGGTTAGTCTCCCCCTCCAATTTCCCCCAACTCCCTTCTCCTCTCCTTCTCCCAATGTCCTTTGTGTTATTCCTTATGTTCCACATGAGAGTGAAACCATATGATAATTAACTCTCTCTGCTTGACTGATTTCACTCACCATAATCTCTTCCAGTCAAGTCCATGTTGCTACAAAAGTTGGGTATTCATCCTTTCTGATGGAGGCATAATATTCCGTGGTATATATGGACAATATCTTCTTTATCTATTTGTCTGTTGAAGGGCATCTTGGTTCTTTCCACAGTTTTAGGTGACTGTGGCCATTGCTGCTATGAACATTAGGGTACAGATGGCCCTTCTTTTCACTACATCTGTATCTTTGGGGTAAATACCCAGTAGTGCAATTGCAGGGTCATAGGGAAGCTCTATTTTTAATTTCTTAAGGAATCTCCACACTGTTTTCCAAAGTGGCTGCACCAAATTGCATTCCCACCAACAGTGTAAGACTTACTTGTTGTTCCCCCCAGTCTCCCACCCCTGGCCCTGACTCCATCTCCACCCGCCCAGCATCCAATACTGGGGCTAATACACAGAGGTGCTCAAGGAATGCCCATCTGAACAAACTGTATTTCCACCTCAACTTGCTTTCTCTGCCCCTAAAATGCTCCTTCCCACAATCCTTCATCACGAATATGTAATTTTCTCAGTGAAAATGAAAGGAAGGATGTTTAAGGAAAGCCTGTCTTGTACCCATTTCAAAGATCTGTTCTCAGAGAATCCCATCCTCAGAGGCCCCGGCTGGCTGGTGACCACATAGGATTATCTTTGCTCGGATTCTTTCCGTGCTATGAATGTGTATGAAGTTAGAATTTTCCTTTCACATATAGTGGGTTGAATTTGGTTTCCCAGAAAGATGTGTCAGGTCCTAACCCCAGTACCAGTGAATGTGACCTTATTTGGAAATTGGGTCTCTGCTGATGTCATTAAATTGAAGGATCTCAGGATGAGAGATTGTCCTGGATATAGGGTGAGCTGCAGATCCAATGACCGGTGTCCTCATAAGAGAAAGGAGACTGGATGGATACAGATGAGGGGTCAGAAATGTGCCTACCAACCAAGGGATGCCAAAGATTGCCAGCAGCTACCAAAACCCAGCACAGGCATGAAATGGATTTGCCCCTAAAGCCTCTGGGAGGCACCAGCCTACTAACTCCTTGGTGTCAGTCCTATAAAACTCATTTTGGACTCCTGGCCTCCAGAATGGTAAGACAACAGATTTCTGTGGTTTTAAGCCACCAAGTTGGTGGCAATCTATTACGGTAGCCCCAGGAAAGCAATGTACCGTGCGGAAGTTATCCAGCAGGAGATAGCTGGGAAAGAGAGCCTCTGACCCTTCCCTCCCTCCTAGACAGCAATGCTGTGTCAGCTTGTGCTGACGGTCGCCACAAGCCCTGGGATGAGGGCTCAGGGACCTGTCAGCTCCATTTTCCAGGCAGAGAAGGTGTCTCCACCCCTCTCTCATCCCGACTCAGCATTGCTTTCCTTCTGAGTCACTTCCAGAGCCTGCAGTGAGCTCAGACCAGACCCTGTGCCTGTCCTGTCCCTGGGAGGACTTGGGGGATAAGTAAGGACTCTGATTAGCACCCTGGGACCAGCCAACCCCCAACCCCCCTCCCCTGACAGCTGCCGTGTCCCCGAGCCCGGCTTGCTCACTGGTTGGGGTGGCATTTGTGGCCTGAGCCTAAGGAATGACAGGGCACTAACACAGACTTGTCATTCCTTGGGCTCAGGTGCGGCAGAGGTGCCAGTGGCAGGGCTCTTCTGCACTTGCTTGTCCCTATGGACAGCTCCTCCCGTCACGTGCACAGCAGGCTGCTTTCTCTCTTCCTCCTCCCTTCGACACCACACTCCCTGGGACCCTAAGCCTGTCCAGCCCCTTTGGAGATGCTCAGTGTCTCCTGCCTCCTCCAGGAGGCACAGCTCAGGCCAGGCCACCACCACCTTGGTGTGTGCCGTTGTACCAGCTCTGGCCTCATCCCCATGATAGCCTATACAGCAATCAGAGAGCAGCTGATGAATGAGCTGGGCACTCAGCTGTTTGGTTCATGTCTGCACTCCAAGTTTAGCTCTCGGCTTCCAGTCCCACTGGATGGTGGGTAGTCAGTACACCAGATGGGCCAGGTGTACTGTGTGCTTCTATTTCCTGTTCCTGGAACCCCAGCGCACACCTTCCACTCCTTCAGACTCGGCACAGGGGACACCTCTTCCGTGGAGGCCTCTCAGGAGGCGTTCGGGTTCATGTGGCCCTTCTCTGGCCCACTCTGCCCCTCCCCTCCCCATGTGCTTGCTGACCACTGTGAACTGTGAGCATCTTGAATTCGGGATGGGGTTTGTCTTGCTGCTTCTTGTAGTCCACCCTTCTGCATGGAGTCCAGCCTGGGTGGCCCTCATCTGGGGAATCCTGTTGCTTTTGTATCAGTGTATTCCAGCTGGCTCCTCCCCCGTGGAATGAAAACTCTTTGAGAGCAGAGCCCAGGTCCTAGTCCTCTCTGCTGGCAGGTCCTGGGCACAGGACCTGACAGGAAGGAAGTGCTCAGTAGCTGTTTGCTGAATGACTGACAGATTGCACAGATGACTGAGTCAATGCAGGATGGGCTCCAATGTCAGGGTATCCAGAAGGGGCCTTCACATCCTTATCGACCCACCCTTATCGACTCACTACAGTGGGTTATTGGGGGACCTGCAGGAAGGACTGGGGTCCCCTTTTGATCCAGACCCTCTGCAGGGCCAACCCAGGTCCCCTGGGTGTAGGGTTGAAATGGAGGCCCTTAGGGTGGGTGGCTAGGTCTGGCCCTGGCCCTGGCCCTGGGCACTGACCAGAGTGCTGAAAAAGCCCAAGAGACTCATGCTGAAAAATCAGACAGGGCGTAAGGTAGCTTAAAAATGTACAAACCCAGGTGTTCTATGAAGCCAGGTTGCAGAAAGGCAGGTGCAGATGCGGCACGGGGGCAAATGAACATGTCTGGATTGAAAAAGGCCAAAGCCTCTAATAGCCAGGGAGGTTTGCTCTAACATTCCAGCATGTTCTGGTGATTTATGGCTGTTGCTAGGTAACAGTACACCGAGGGGAGTGTGATTTTAAAGCCAGGGTTCCCAACCCAGGAGTTGACAGAAAGGAAAAACCATTCATCGGGCTGGGGGGCTGGGGGAGGGTTTAAGTGCTGCCCAGAGGACCGGATACCGTAAGAAGCAATTAGGGCGAAGCCAAGGGTATCCACCCCTCCTTGTTTGCAATCCTTCACGGGGGTATTCAACTGCAGGCTGCCGGCGTGGAGAGCCAGCTGCTGACATGCGCTTCTCCCTCAGAAAGGCACCAGCATGAATTTATCTTTGATTTTGCAGTAAATCGATTTAGTACGTGTCAGGTTTCTAACACAGCGCTGCTAGTATACAAAATGTATGAAGTGTGTAATCCTGATGGTCAAGATTAATTGTTCTCATTTTACATCACAAATGGCTCCCACCTCTGGACAACACCATTCATGTGCAAACACATACTGATGCCTGCTGCGTAGCCTGCTGGGGTTCAAGAGTGAACAAGACAGAAGTCCATCCCTCCACCTCCCCGTGCCCTGCTGTCACCTTGTGAAGCTGACCTTTGGAATGGGTGGGGGGAGATTCTAAAGAATGGTCATGATTAACAAGCAACTTATATCTTACGTGAAGAAGAAAAAGCAAAGCTGAGTAAATAGGAAGAGGAGTTGGTGTGTGGGGTGGGGAGGAGATGGGGGAGGGGATGATTGCAATTGTAAGCAGTGGGATCCTGGCTGGCCTCACTGAGGAGGTGACATTTCAGCAAAGTCTTGAAGAAATGAGAGACTGAGTCTTGAAGATATCCAAGGGGAAAAACAATCCAGGTGGAGGGACAATCCAGCAGGTGCAAAAGCCCTGAGACAGAAGAAATAGGAGGGAGACAAACAGGAGTGGAGTGGCTGGTGTAGGGGGAGCTGGGGGAAGAGGAGCAGGAAAAGGGAAGCAGGTGGTGTAGGATCCTCAGGCCATGGGGAGTAGCACTTCCTGGCAGGAAGAGCCAAAGCCTCGGTGGGGAGGGGGAGTCATGGTTCACTGCGCCATTCTGTACCAGGTGCTGTGGGGGGTGTCCTGCACCTGAGAGGTGTGTGACTCATGCATCCGGTTCATGGGCAAGCAGGCTGAGAGGCACCTGTGGATGCCCCAGACGTGCACTTGGCCTGAAACCAGGTCCAATCACTGGTGAGTGATCCAGTTACTGAGCCTGGATTTGGATTTTCACTTGCCAGTTCCTTACCTGCCCATTTCTCACCTGTTAACCTCACAGGGAGGGACACATGAGGACCAGAGCCTGACAGCAGGGGCTAGGCACCAGAGAAGAACAGCTCAGGTCAGATCCTGGCTCCTCTGTGAGCTTCCCTGGGTGACCTGGGATGAGTGACTTCATCCTCCAGCCCCGTTTTCCTTCCCAATCTGTAGAACAGAGGCAGTGACAAGTACCTGGCAGAAATGACTACAGCTTTTGAAGGAGGCCAACTGGTCCGGCACTGGGCACGGACTAGCCTCCGACTGAATGCATTCTCCTCCCCATGAAGCATGCCTTCACCGACAAGTGCATTCAGTGTGGGGTTACAGACCATGGAGGCAAGCCCAGGTTCCCACTGCCTTTCTGTGCTTCCATAGTCCTCTGTGATTTCTTTTACCAGCACAGCACAACAAATACATCGGAACCTCTATACTGGCACCCGTCTTGTCCCATAACCAGGGCAAGCATCACTGTTGATCAGTGATGGACTCAGCCCCTGGATTCTGCTCAGGCCGGCACTCCGGGCAGCCAGTGCCCATTCGCAGAGCTGGCATGAGCCGACAGCCATTGTCCTAATGCTTCACAGCTGACTCCCTGATGTCTGTCTGTCCTACTGGCTGGGAGCACCTGGATGAAGGGGTGGGGTCTGATGCACCTCTGGGTTCCCACTTCCCTGGCAGGAAGGGTGCTCAGAACATGTGATCAGGAGGGAGAGCAGGAGGGAAGGAGAGAATCGAGAAGGAAGGTGGGAAGACAGGGAAGGAGAGAAGGAGCATGCGTGTGGGCAGAGTGGTCTGTATAGCTTTCTGGAAGAGCTGGGAGCTGAGCAGAGCTTGCTGTGTGTCATTTAGCGGAAGGATACAAGAAGACCCTCTGTCCGAAGCAGGCTGTTGACACTACCTTTTCCTCTTTACCAGGACCCTCAGGTTCTTTGGGGGAAAGGCATAAGGCACAGGCACAGCCCCCGCAGCCCAGCTTCATTCCTAGTTTTGAGATGGTTTCTCATCTGTGAAATGGAGGTGTCAACGCCCACTGGGCAAGGTTGTGATGATTCACTGTCTATGGATACCCTGGAAGGTGCTTCATCAACGGCACTGGCTCTTGGGACCCCTTCTTGTCTTGTACCTGCTCTTCCCTCCCCTCGAGGAGCCCCTTTCTTGCCCTTTCCTCCCACAAACTTTTACTTATTCTTCAAGCCCCAGCTCAAATGTCCCCTCCCCCTGCAGTCTTTGCTGATCCTATGTGTACCCCTAGTGTTTAGAGCCCCCATCCCCTGAACCCCTCTCTTTTTAAAATTAACATATAATGTATTATTTGTTTCAAGAGTACAGGTCTGTGCTTCATCAGTCTTACACAATTCACAGCTCTCACGATAACATACTCTCTCCAATGTCCATCACCCAGCCACTCCATTCCTCCTACCCGCTCCCCTCCAGCAACCCCGTTTGTTTCCTGAGATTAAGAGTCTCTTATGGCTTGTCTCCCTCTTTGGTTTCATCTTGTTTCATTCCCACCCCCCTTCTCCTATGATCATCTGTCTTGTTTCTCAAATTCCTCATATCAGTGAGATCGTATGATAACTTTCTCTGATTGACTTATTTCACTCAGCATAATACTCTCTAGTTCCATCAACATCATGGCAAACGGCAAGATTTCATTTTTTTGATGGCTACTTATATTCCATTGTATATATATACCACATCTTCTCTATTTATTCATCTGTTGATGGACATCTGGGCTCTTTCCATAGTTTGGCTATTGTAGACATTCCTGCTATAAACATTCTGGTGCACGTGCCCCTTCGGATCACTACATTTGTATCTTTGGGATAAATATCCTGTAGTGCAATTGCTGGGTCGTAGGGTGGTTCTATTTTCAACTTTTTGAGGAACCTCCATACTGTTTTCCAGAGTGGCTGTACCAGCTTGGATTCCCACCAACAGTGTAGGAGGGGTCCCCTTTCTCCATATCCACCCCAACACCTGTCGTTTCCTGTCTTGTTAATTTTAGCCATTCTGACTGGTGTGAGGTGGTATCTCACTGTGGTTTTGATTTGTATTTTCCTGATGCCAAGTGATGCTAAAGCACTTTTTCATGTGTCTCTTGGTCATCTGAAGGTCTTCTTTGCAGAAATATCTGTTCATGTCCTCTGCCCATTTCTTGATTGGATTATTTGCTCTTTGGGTGTTGAGTTTGATAAGTTCTTTGTAGATTTTGGATACTGGACCTTTATCTGATATGTCATTTGTAAATATCTTCTCCCATTCTTTTGGGAGAAGTCTCTTCTCCCAGTCTTTTGGTTTTGTTGACTGTTTCCTTTGCTGTGCAAAAGCTTTTGATCTTGATGAAGTCCCAATACTTCATTTTTGCCCTTGCTTCTCTTGCCTTTGGCACTGTTTCTAGGAAGAAGTTGCTGTGGCTGAGGTCAAAGAGGTTACTGCCTGCATTCTCCTCAAGGATTTTGATGGATTCCTTTCTCACATTGAGGTCTTTCATCCATTTTGAGTCTATGGTCCAGTTTCATTTTTCTGCATGTGGCTATCCAATTTTCCCAACACCATTTGTTGAAAAGACTGTCTTATTTCCATTGGACATTCTTCCCTGCTTTGTCGAAGAGTTGAGGGTCCATTTATGGGCCCTCTATTCTCTTCCAACTGATCTATGCGTCTGTTTTTGTGCCAGTACCATACTGTCTTGATGATGACAGCTTTGTAATAGAGCTTGAAGTCTGGAATTGTGATGCCACCAGCTTCGGTTTTCTTCTTCAACATTCCTCCAGCTATTCAGGGTCTCTTCTGGTTCCATGTAAATTTTCAGATTATTTGCTCCATTTCTTTGAAAAAAGTTGATGGTATTTTGATAGGAATTGCATTAAATGTGTAGATGGCTCTAGTAGCATAGACATTTTCACAGTATTTATCCTTCCAATCCAATCCATGAGCATGGAACGTTTTTCCATTTCTTTGTGACTTCCTCAGTTTCTTTCATGAGTACTGTATAGTTTTGAGTACAGATTCTTTGCCTCTTTGGTTAGATTCATTCCTAGGAATCTTATGGTTGGGGTGCAATTGTAAATGGGACAGACTCCTTGATTTCTCTTTCTTCTGTCTTGTTGTTGGTGTATAGAAATTCACCTGATTTCTGTGTATTGATTTTATATCCTGATACTTCACTGAATCCCTGTATGATGAAGTCCTCTTGCAATAGTGCTTCTGGCCCCTTCCTGGACTGATGGAGTGAGCCCTGGCTGATTTGCATCCTGACCCCAGAACCTGTTCAGCGAGTGGCTGTTGAACAAGTGAATGATGGGAGGGAAGGAGAGAAGGAGAGACAGGCTGTGTTCTGAGGGGTGCACAGGAGATGGGCTGGGAGGGGCACCCCACCACCCAGGCTGAGTGCCTCCCATCACGGACCTTGCCTCCTTCCAACCCCTCAGAAGCTACTGGATGCTGACTATGGCCCAGCACTGTTTCGGCTCATGAAGGCTATATTCTAAACAAAGATGGAGAGTGGACAAATAGACAAGCACACAATAATATTGTGTCTACTATGCAAATCAGAACTACTGCACAATCATGGAGTTGCCATTTGGGATGTGGTCACATTAGGGAAGACTTACGTAAGGAGGGGATATTTGAGCTGAGGACACAGGAAGAGAGGAAGCCAGCAGAAGAGCCTGGGGTGAGTGAGGCCCCAAATCAGCTCAGCCACGCATAGTTGCCCAAACACTCCACTTAACTGCCCGGCGGTCCCATGACACCCAACTGGGCAAGTGCAAGCAAAGGATCTCGCATTGTGCCCAGCACCCAGTAGATACTCATCATGTGGTAGCAAGGACAGCTGCAAAGGTCCCAAGTTCTGGGAGTGGACGCTCATCTTGCTCCCTGGACCAGAGAGGCTTGTCAGGGGTCAGACTCCTGACCCTGAGGACAAGCTCCACACCTGGGGCACATGCCCTGCAGACAGGCCTCCCTCCCCCTTTTCAAATGGCCTGCAGCTCATGCCCAGACTCCAGGCACCCTCTCTGCGATGTGGCTGGGTCTGGGAAGCAGAGCTCAAGTAGCCTGTGGGTGCTGGTGGTTTATGCAGAAGGGTGTCCTGGGGCATATCATCTGGTCTCTGCTTTGGGAAATGGGAGCTCTGGTCCCAAGATGTATACACAAGTTTCCAGAATTGATCCCTGAAAGGCAAGGACAGAGGCAGTTTTCCGGGGCTTCGCCTTCTAAATTGGTGGAGCGTGCCTCAGGTGACACTGATTTCCCACACTGCAGGCCGCACATACCGAAGACCCCATGACATCTTGAATGCCTGGGGATAGAACGCAGCAGGATGCCAGAGCTTGACGTGAGGCCTAGCAGCCAGGTGAATCGGAGCCTGGGCTGAGGGTCCAGCACAGCTGTGGCTAGAACCAGAGTTGGGCTGCAGCTCTCATGGAGTCTTCCCCAACCCCATTCTCATTCTTCAGCACCATGACCCTGGGCAGGCCAGAGACAGGACTGCGCTGGCTGCAGGGACGTGCCCAGGGGTGGGCAGGTGTCCCGGCTGACGCAATTGAAGAGCACCCTGGAGTTTGTAGCTATAGCAGGTAGAGAGGGGCTCTTCTGTTCTGGTTGGGATACTATGAGACGTAATCTCTAAGCTGCTGCAGGCCATGGCATCCCACA
The DNA here is from genome assembly GCF_963455335.1 of Martes martes. Lineage (NCBI taxonomy): Eukaryota > Metazoa > Chordata > Mammalia > Carnivora > Mustelidae > Martes > Martes martes. Next base: position 143,429,545 of record NC_137889.1, read on the forward strand.
CCCAGAGAAATCAGCCTGAAGCAGGGGAGAAGGAGGCCACCCTGGGGAGCAACAAAGAGGAGGACGAGACAGGGCCCTATCAGGATTAAATCCCAGCTTCCCCTTGTTCCCCACCCTGCTTCAACCTTTGAAAGGCTTGGGTTCATGTCCCCATTTGCTAAGCTAGCTGGGACTGGCTCTCTACCACATGCAGCTCATGAGGGCTAAGCAAAGCTTATCATCCTGAGCACCACCAGGCCCTCAAGAACAGTAAGTCCAGCAGGTAGACACTGGCACCTCCACCCCAAGCCAAGCCCTGCTCTAGGATGCCCTATTTGAACCAATCACCACCTCCCTGGCTGTCCAAGGTCCTCTGGGTTTCAACAGCTCCATTGGACTTGTCTCTCTGGCTTCCAAGGGGCACTTGGTCCTACCCTCCTGCATGACTCCCTGGCTTAACCCCTGAGCTGGTGCTGCCCCATGTGCCCATGGCACAGCCTGCACCACTCCCTGTGGGGGGGCGGGCATTAGAGGGGGAGGGGAAGGAAGAGGAGCTGGCCACCTGAGCTGCAGGTGAGGTCCCTAATCGTCTACGCATTCACCAATTCACCCAACACAGCTTGAAGGAGCTCCTACTGAATGGCAGGCACTGGGGGTGCATTCAGCAATGACAAAACACCAAAATATCCAAACCTATGGGCTACCCTTCTAGTGGGAGAAACAAAGAAAACCTAGGTAAGCTGTTAAAATACATTATGTATTGGTGGTAAGTACTATTGAATAAATAAAGCAGAGTGGGGGTGTGGAATGTTGGAGCTGAGGCTGAAATTTTAGATGGGGTGGTTCTTCATTCTCAGCACTGGAGGGGTTTGGAGCCCAGTACGGGAGCCGGGCTGCCTGGGTTCGAGTCCCATCTTCTGCTCCTGTGTGATCTAATGGAGGTTGTTCAACCTCTTTGGGCTTCAGTTTTCCCATTTGTGAAATGGAGATGCTACTAGTCCCTACCCACGGAAGTTTGGGAGGTGGAGTGGAATAGGACATTTGGTGTGTTTCCAAAGTGCATGGCATGGGAGTGGCCCCAACCTTAACTTCTCTCCATGGCTAATATTCCTTCTTAGGCCTGAGATGTGTAGATTCCCTAATGCTCTATGCCCTGACATGCTCTCTCTTCCTGGAACGCCAAGCTTGGGAGATGCGGCAGGGAGAGCAATCTTCATGTTTGAGGTTTAGTTCCAGTGTAGTCTGTGGATCACCTGGGTGGTTTCCTGTCCATCTGTCCATTGACACTGTGGTTTTCTTGAGGTCTTATAGGCAGGAATGTGTATTGCTCATTTGTTTCTGTTCCCACGTCTACTACATACTTAATGAGTGATCAAAGATTTCTAATTAAATTATAAATGGTAAATAAGGATCTAGTGATGACTTTAAGCACCAAAGCAATCAAAGAAGGCTCCACAGAAGAAGTGTCACGGGAGGAGGACTTGGAAGAGCCAGTTGGAAAAAAGAACACCATCTCACTGGCATCAGTTAGGTACATCTCTTTTCACTGCAGTCCCCCCTTCAAAAAGAACACGTATCCCCAGAGGGTCAGCTCTTGTCTGCTCCTCTGAGGTCCCAAAGTCTTCCCATGGAAGCCTGGAGTCTTCTTTCCTTCACGTGGCCAGGTCCAGGTGGGAAGTAGGGATGAAAGGTGGGCCTTCAGGGCTCTCTTGGAAGGTCTAGGCCAGCTGGTCAAGAAATAGATAAATGGAGGGGGCACATTCAGCCAACAGTGCTGTGAATTATTGATCACCAGAGAATAACGTGTAGGCAAGGTCATTTCCCTCTTAGGCCAAACTACTCAATCATGCTTAATTGTCTGTTTTCCAAATTTCCCTAGGGCTGGCCTAGGGGATGGATTTGCTTTGTGCCCATTTGTTTTGCTTCAATCCAGTTTTTGGGGTAAAAAGGGATGCCATCAATTTCTCTTTGATATTAAGTTTTAAAACTGCAGATAGGATTAATTCAGGTGCTAAAGGGTGTTCCTGTCCTACATGGCATTATAAAGAGGTACTATTCTGTGTCTTCCATCACCCCAAGATTTGACTTACGTTTTTGACTCATGTGCTGGAGGAATCTGAGGCATGGGCACACTGAATAATCCTTGCCAACTGTGATATGCCAGGCTCTGTGTATATTGTCTCCTTCCATTACCACTGACACATTCCAGTAAAATAAATACAACACACCAAGGTGGGGACCAAATGAAGAAAAAGATTTTCAAAGAATAGTGTCCAAAGCTGGTTGCAAGGATTCTTCCACTCCTTACTGACGAGGGTATTAAAGTTTAGGGTAGTGGGTAATGAAAAGGAGGCTGTGGGGAGTATGGTTTTGGGGACCATATATACTAGAAATCCTGTCCCTGCTAAGCAGGAGGAAGAGGAGGGGCCTGCCTCTTCTCTAAAGTTAAATATGAATTGATGACTCAAAGCTTCAAATATAGCTGCTGGGCTTCCAGCCGAGATGGAATAATAGAGACCAGATTTACCTTTCCACAAGAAATAACTAAAAAACAGTACAAAACATATGAAACAACATTTTTAGAAGATTGGAATCAGGCAGTGAGGGACAGCAATCATTGAGAGCATAAAACAAAAAAGATAAGCTCAAGGATTGCTCTAGCTTGAGAGTTTTCTGCCCATGTTTTTGGGAGAGGTTGTCCAAGCCAAGCTTGGTAGACTCCCTGAGCTGAGAAGACCAACATGAGGGTCTGGGGAAACCTGGTGGCCAGAGTTCACAGGGCAGAGTCATGGAGAGAGAGCTGCAAAGAGAGAGCTCTGGGGATATGGAGAGGTCCAACATGAGTACTCAGCTGGGTACCAATCAGCACGTGTGAGGAAATTACCCACATTCAGGGAAAGAACCACCCAAGGGAACAATGCTTTGTGCCCACACAGAGTCAGGACCCTACCTGCTCTCATCAACCAGATTTAAAAAAAAACTCATCATTCATGGGACATTGAGTAGCTTCCCTAGGAAAGTCTTGCCTCACTAGTGGAGAATAGTCTTAGATTGAGAACTTCTCCAAACATGCTTACGAAATCACCAAAGCCAAGATTGGACAGGATCAAGCTGTTTATAAGTTAGTTTACTACATCCTAGCACAAAGATCAAGAATGTTTATAGGAACACAAACATAGCCAGTACCCATAAGGTAAAAGTCAATGTCTAGAATCCAGTAAAAAATTTCTAGCCATCCAAAGAGGCAGGAAAACACAACCCACAGTAAGGAGAAAAGTCGATCCATTGAAAACTGATCCAAAATGAACAGAGATGTTAATAATTAGCTGACAAGTATGCCAAACCAGTTATTATAACAATATTCCATATGTTCAAAAAGTTAGAGGAAAAGTGGAATATACAATGGACATGGGAGATGTAAGAAAGACCTAAACCAAACTCTGACAGATGGCAACTACATTATCTGAGATGAAAAACACACTGGGTTGGATGAACAGCAGAGTAGATGCTGCAGAAGAGTAGATTAGTTAATAAGAAGATAGAAATTGAAATGTCCAAAAAGAAAAACAGAGTGGAAAGACAGTTATGATAAAAATTTAAAAGAGACAGAGCCTTGGTGAACTATGAGATGATGTCAAGAGGCCTAATAAATGTGTGACTGGATTCTCTGAAAAAGAGGAGGAAGAGGAACAGGAAACTATCTGAAGAAATGATGGCTGAAATTTTCCAAATTCAATGAAAACTATGCCCTCACAGATATGAAGAATTCAGGGAATACAACAAAAATGAAGAAAACCACACTAAGGCATATGGCAGTTTAATTGCTCAAAACCAGTAATAAAGAGAAAATCTTAAAAGTAGCCAGAAGGGAGGACGTGTTACTACAGAGGAACAGGATAAGGATTATAGCATATTTCATGTAAGAAGCAATGCAAGTGAGAAGGCAGTGGAGCAATGGCTTTAAAATACTGAATTGATTTTTTTAACTGTCAACTTAGATTCAGGACCAGAAGAAAAATTTTTCAAAAGTAAAAGCAAAATAAAGACTTATCAGACATATAAAAACTAAAAGAATTTACCTCTAGAAAATCCTAAATATAAGAAATGTTAAAGGTTGTCCTTCAAACAGAAGGAAAAATGATACTAGATGGAAATATGGATCTCCTCAAAAGAATGACTAGCATTACCACCTGACACGGTAACTGCACAGGTAAATACATATTTTCTCTTATTATTTTAGTCTCTTTAAAATATAACTGGCTGTTGAAACAAAAATAGTAACCATGTAATAGGAGGTTTATGACATATGTGAAAATAAAATGTATGAGAGGAACAAAAATGCTGGGAGGGGAGAATGGAAGCACAGTCTTGTAAGTAAATATAACTACCTTAAACTATATGTGAAGTGGTATTATATCACTTAAAGGTGGACTGCAATAAGTTAAAGATCTATACTATAAGCCTAAAAGCAACTACTGAAATAATAAAACAAAAAGTTATAGCTAATAAGCTACAAAGTAGATAAAATGAAATCATTAAAAATGTTCAATTAGGGGTGCCGGGCGGCTCACTGGGTTAAGCCTCTGCCTTCAGCTCACGTCAAGATCTCAGGATCCTGGGATCGAGCCCCGCATCAGGCTCTCAGCTCGGCAGGGAGCTTGCTTCCCGCCTCTCTCTGCCTGCCTCTCTGCCTACTTGTGATCTCTCTCTGTCAAATAAATAAATAAAATCTTAAAAAAAAAAGTTCAATTAATCCCAAAGAAGGCAAAAAAAAAAAAAAAAAAACCGAAAGAAAAGAAAAGAAAAAAAAGAGGAAGGAGGGAGCAGAGAAAATATGGAACAAATGGAAGACAAATATCAAGATGGTAGATTTAAACCTAACCACATCAATAGTGGCAGTGGTCTAAATATTCCAATTAAGAGGCAGATATGATCAGATTGGATGAAAAAGTAAGACCTACATATAGGCAACACAATCTAAGTGTAAATATAGAAAGAGATTAAATGGAAAACAATGAAAAAGATACATTGTACTGATCAAATGAAAGCTGCAGTGTCTATGTTAATCTCAAAGTAGATTTGCAGTAAAAAATATTAAAGCGTCAAAGAAAGTAATTTCATAATGATAAAGAGAATGTTAATAGTCTTAATGTTTATGTATCTAATAGCAGAACTTTAAAATACACAAGGCAAAAACTGCTAGAACTACAAGGAGAAATAGATGGATCCATAATTATGGTCAGAGATTCAATAACCCTCTTTGAATAATTAATAAAAATAGTATAACAAAAATGTTAAGAAAATAGAAGACATGACCAACATTGTCAACCAACAATAACATACCACCTGATAAGAGCAGAACACATATCCTTTTCAAGTATACACCACAGAAAATTTACTGAAATAGATCATATTCTGGGCCACAAAACAAGTTTTAATAGCCACAAAGGGATTAAAGTCATAAAAAGTATGTTCTCTGCTACAATGGGATTAAATTAGAAATCAACAATAAAAAGAGCTCAGAGAAATCTCCAAATATTTGGAAACTATGTAGCATGCTTCTATATACTGCATGCATCCAAGAAAAAAAAATCAATAGGAAAATTAGAAAGAATTAAGCTTGGATGAAAATGAAATTCTGATACAACCTGTGTAATGTTAAAATAATATTTAGATGGAACTTCGTAACACTAAACATCTGTATTGGGGAAAAAAGTTCTCCAGTCAATTATGCTAGATTACATTATAAGAAACTAGCAAAAGGAAATCAAATTAAATCTAAAGTAAGTGGGAATAAAGGAAATAATAAGGATCAGAACACAAATTAACAAAATATAGAACAAATAAAGCAGAGAAAATCAATGAAGCCAAAAGCTGATTCTTTGAGCTTTTTATTTATACAATTGAAAACCTCTTGCCAGACTGACCAGGATGGGAGAGAAGACAAGATTGCCAACATCAAGAATGAGAGGATGACATCACTACAGATCCTATAGATATTAAAATAATAATAGCAAGGGAAAAATATGAGCAACTTTTTGCTAATAAATTCAACAACTTAGATGGAGTGGGTAGATTCCTTGAAAGACACAAACTACCAATACTTGCTGAAGAAGGAAGAGATAGCCTGAGTAGTCCTATAACTATTAAAGAAATTGAATTTATAACTTAAAACCTTTCCACAAAACAAACAAACAAACAAACAAACAAAAATCCACTTCAGGCCCAGATGGCTTCACTGATGAAGCCAGATATTTAAGAAATAAATAAATAATGGCAATTCTACACAAATTCTTCCAATAAATCGAAGAAGAAGGAATATGTCCCAAAATATTTTGTATGGAAGCATTACCCTGATATCAAAACTGGAAAAGAAAAGGAAACCACAGATCAATACCAATATCCCTCATGAACATCAACACAAAAATTCTTAAATCTAATCCAACAATTTAGAAAAAGAATAATACATCCTGACCAAGTGGGTATATCCCAGAAATGCAAGGTGGGTTCAACATTTGAAAATTGATCAATGTAATTCACTATATTTACAACCTAAAAAACAAACAACAAACTATATAATCACTATAGTAGACATATAAAAGCATTTGATAAAACCTAATCTCTACTGATGAAATCTCTTAGCAAGCTAGGAATAGAAGTGAACTCCTTCAACTTTTTGAAAAAATATCTGTGAAAAACCTATAGACTTACTGGTGAAAGACTGAATGCTTTCCCTCTAAGATTGGGTGCAAGACAAGGATGGCCACTCTCACCATGCTTGTTCAACATCATACTGGAGGGTAAAGTCAAGGCAACATAGCCAAGGCAATAAAAGACATTCAGATTAGAAAGGAAGAAAAAAAAAACCATCCTTATTCACAGACAACCTGACTGTCTGTAAAGAAATCCAATGGAACTTACAAAAAAGCTGCCAGAAATAATAAACGAGTTTAGCAAGTTTATAGGATATAAGATCAATCAGAATTGAAATATTTTAAATACCATTTAAAATATGAGATTTAGGGGAATAAATCTAACAGCATGTGGAAAACCTACAGATCATAAATTATAAATCACTGGTGAGAGAATTTAAAGAGCTAAATAAGTGGAGAGAGATACCATGTTCATGTATCAGAAGACTCAATATTGCTCAGATGTCAGTTCTCCTCAAATTGATCTATAAATTCCACACAATCCAATTGAATTCTCAACTAACTTCTTTCCTTCCTTCCTTCCTTTCTTCCTTCCTTCCTTCCTTCCTTCCTTCTTTAGAAGCTGACAAACTGATGCTAGGGTTCTTATGGAAATACAAAGCTACTAAGATAAGAAGAAGAATAAAGCCAGAGGATGAATATGATCTGATTTCAAGAACTTGTTATACAGCTTCATTAATTGATACAGGGGATATTGGTGTCAAGATGAGATCAGGTAGATCTATGGAACAGAATAGAGCCCAGAAATAGATCCCCATATATATGGCAGCTGATACAGCTCATTTTCACCAAAGATGAAAAAAATAGTTCAGTGGAGAATATATTGACAATTGGGTGCTAAAAATTTGTGCGTGTGTGTGTGTGTGTGTGTGTAACTGAACTATACTTTAAAAAAATGACCCATAACTCTCACCATATATAAGAACTAGTTCAAAATGTATCATAGACCAAAACTTAAAACCTAAATCCAGAAAATCAAGGAGTTGATGAACTGTTTCTTAAAGGACCACACAGTAAATAGTTTAGGCTTGTGAACATTATAATCTCTATTGCAACTACACAAGTCTGCCATTATGATGTGAAAGTGGTCAGAGAAAATACAGAAATGAATGGATAATGCTGTGTTCCCATAAAACTTTTTTTTTTTTTGCTGTCCACAAGAGATTCATTTTATTTTATTTTATTCTATTTTATTTTTTAGGAAATTTTATTATATATAAATGTAGGCAGCTGGTCTGTAGGCCATAGTTTGCTGACACTTGTTGTAGAAGAAGACATATAACAAAAATCTTCATGACCTTGAGTTAGTCAAAGACTTCGTAGATATGACACCAAAGCATGATCTGCAGAGAAAAAAAACCCATAAACTGGGCTTTATCAAACTTAAAAATGTCTCCTCTTTGAAAGACACCATTAGAGAGTGAAAGACAAGCCTTGGAGACAATTTTTGCAAAACATATATCTGATAGATGGCTTGTATCCAGAATATATAAAAAAAAATCTTCAAAACTCAATAATAAGAAGACCAACAAGCTAAATAATAAATGAGGCACTGCTTGTGCTTGCTCTCTCTCCCTCCCTCTCTCTCTCTCTCTCTTTCTGGCAAATAAATGGATGAAAATCTTTAAAAAAATAAATGGGGGAAATGTCTGAGGAGATACTTCACTAAAGATGATATACAGATGACACATGAACAGATGCACAACATCGTTAGTCACTGGGGTAATGGCCAACTTAAAAACCACAGTGAGATACCACTACATACCTATTAGAATGGCTAACCTAAAGAAGGCTGACTATGTCAAATTTTGGTGAGGACATGGAGGAACTGGAATGTTCATACACTGCTGATAGGAATGCAAAATGGTCTATCTCCAGATTCATTCAGATGTTTTTGGAAACAGTTTGGAATATGATTTCTATCATATGCAAACTATTTCATAAAAATATAGAAAGAGGGAAAGATATATATCTTATCTATATCTATGTCTCTCTCTCTCTCTCTCTCTATATATATATATATATATATATATCTTACGACTATGTAGTGTCCACAGTAGGAATGGTTTGAAGATAAAATTGTTAATGTAACTGACTTCATTACCAGATGAAAGGCAAAAAGAGATTTTACCGTATCAATAGATACAACAAAACAAAGTGATTAGTCAAACAAAAAACACTCACATTGGATAAATTTCAGCACTCATTTGGATGAGAAAGGTTATCTGTGAGAACCCAACAGCAAACATTATTCATGGCGAAACTTTAAAAACATAGCTATACCCACAACAAGGACTCCTACTATCACCCCTACTACTCAACCCTACCTTGTATTGGAACCTACTGGACCAGACAGCAAATGGCTGGAGAATGGCAAGAAAAAGCCAGAACTGTCTTTAATTGCTGATATGAATGTCTGCCTAGAAAATCCAAGAGAATCTGTTTTCAGACTATTAGAACCATATGACAGTTCAACAAAACTTCTGGGTACAAGACAACCTGCTAAAACCAATGGCACTCCTCTTGAACAGCAATACCAATGCTACATTGTTTAAAGGCAACCCTATTCACAAAGGCAGTAACATCTGTAAGGTACTTAAGATTAGGAGCACCTGGGTGGCTCAGTTGGTTAAATGTCTGACTCTTGGTTTTGGCTTAGGTTGTGATCTCAGGGATCTGAGATCAAGCTCCGCACTGGGCTCCACACTGTGTATGGAGTCTCCTTGAGATTCTCTCTCTCCATCTCCCTCTGCCCCTCCCTCCCTGCTCTCTCTCTCTCTCACCAAAAAAAAAAAAAAAAAAAAAAAAAGGTACTTAAGATTAAATCTTAGGAAAGATGTGCAAGCCCTTTATTGAGGTAGTATAGCAGAGTGGTTCAGAGCAGGGTTTCCAACACAAAATGCTTGGTTTCACCTACAGCCCTACTGTTTACTGGCTTGGGTAAATTACTTGATCATCCATGCCTCAGTTTATTTGTAAAAGTGAGACAGTAATAATATCTACCTCATAAGGAAGTCAGAAAGGTTAACTGAGTTAAATGTTTGTGATATTTATAAAGTGTTTACAACAGTAGCTGTACAAATAATACATATAAGTGATTGCTACTACTGTTACAAAGAAAATTACAAAATTTGATTGAAGGACATGAAAAATCATCTGAATGAATTTGGGGATAGACCATGTCCATGGATGGGACTTCAGCATCAGAAGGGTATAAATTTTTTCCTGGTTAATTGTTAAGTTCTGTATAGTTGCAATGCAAATGCCAACAGAATTTTAAAATGAGATCTGAAAGGAGAAAATTTATGTAGGAAAGCAAAGGTCCATGACTAAACAGGATGATTTTGAAGGAAAAGACTGTGCCATTTGATTTATTTGGTATTGACTCATTATAAAATTATACAATGTGAGGCAGGTTATTACTGGCACGTGGGTCAGGTAAAAAGGCCAATGGAAATAACAAGAGTCCAGAAATACACCTCCATGTATATGGGAATAGAAAGGAAGAGGCATTATAAATCAGTGGGTGAAAGATGGGCCATTCCAAAAAATGATTTGGATATTAAATTTTTTCATATGGAAAAAGTATATAATTTAGCCTCTATCTTACCCAAAACAGAACAGCATGTTCCAAATGGGTTAAAATATAAATGTAAAAAGACATTCTGTAGACCACTGATATAACTCAGGAGGTAGAGAAGTATTTATCAAACAGAACACAAAAGGCCAAACACTTGAAAGAAAATATTGTTAAATTTCACATCAAAATGAGTTACTTCTATAGGAAAAGAGTACCATAAACAAAATTAGGAGAAAAGCAGCCAATTATAAGCCAACGTTTGAAAACACACACACACAGACGGAAGATAGGTAGTAAAATTATATGAGGCTGCAGGCAATCAGTAAGAAAAAATTCAAGCAACCCAGTGGGGAAATGGGCAGAGAAAGAACAGATAATTCACAGAACAGGAAGTCACAAAGGCTAAACAGAAAGATTCTCAACCTTACTAGTAATCAGGAAATGCAAATTAATCAATTATCACAGATCAGCTCCCTCATCAACTTGACATGTGTTTAAGTCAATTCCGAGTGTTATGGGGAATGTGATACATTGCTGTAGGAGCATAAATTGTTTCTTGATTTGGCAACATGTAGGAGGTTACAAATTTACAGATACCATACCCACTGGGGTATGAGGAGGAAGGTACAGCGATGTCACTGCAGCATTGTTTACAATCTCGGAAGGCTGGAAACAACCTACATACCCATGAACGTGGGTGGAGTGGGGTGGAAGAAATAATAAATGGATTGTGGTCACCAGTATGCTGGTAAATGTTTAACAACCCGCTGTCTAGGGGGAAATCCTTAAATTGTAGCATTTGTCAATCTCCAGGATATGAATGCTCCCACCATGGTGGATTTCCAGTACCACCGTGACATCGCTGGAAGCGGAGTTGTGAAGACACACACGAATCAGCTCCTGGTGAAGGTCTTCCGGGTGGGCTCCAAGACACCATTGATTATTTTCTTCCAGCATCTAAGATCAATGAAGGAACTAGGTAGAGCTGAAAAAAAAATAATGCTTAGAAAAAAAGCAATTTGTGATATGGTATAATCAATAGGCTCGTGTTTATAAATTTTAAAATTACACAAAATGATATAATGCATGTATACGCATTGAAGGATAGAACACGGATGGGAATAAAACAAAAATTTGAGGGTAGGGTTTGCCTTTGGAAAGAGAAGGATACAGAAAAAGGACACAAATAACTTCAGCGTATCACCACGGTTTTATTTCTTTCTTTTTTTTTTTTAAAGATTTTATCCATTTATTTGACAGAGAGAAAGATCACAAGTAGGCAGAGAGGCAGGCAGAGAGAGAGGGGGAAGCAGGCTCCCCGCGGAGCAGAGAGCCCGATGTGGGGCTCGATCCCAGGACCCTGAGATCACGACCTGAGCCGAAGGCAGAGGCCTAACCCACTGAGCCACCCAGGTGCCCCACCACAGTTTTATTTCTTAAATTAAAAGAGCTGAAGCAAATATGTCAGGATATTAATATCGATTTCTTTTGAGTCAATATTCAAAAGGGGGGGTCTCTATTTATTCAAAGTATCTCATTAATATAAATATCATGCAAAAATAAAGCATGCCCATGATTATGTAAAAACAGAACTCCCTTGAAAGATCCAGGAAGGCCATCAAGGGGGTTTTGGTCATTGGGCTTGGATTCCGGTACATTGTTTTTCTATTGTCCTTATTGTCCTCATTTCCACATTTTCTCTCCTAAGTTTGGCTTCCACAGTGGCAGGAAGCCACCGAGCCCGTGAGTGCTGGGCTGGGTGACATGCGTGCTGGCATCTGTATTTGATGGTTTTAGCACGCGCATCCAAATTCTCAGCCAGCCTCCTTCTGAGGCACTGTGACTAGACTGGGGGCCTGGGGGGTGGGTTTTTGTTTGGCATCTTACCATGAGAAGATTCACCCTGGCACTCTTCCAGGAAGCCTCTCTAGGGTGAAGCAGATGGTTCACAGAGGTGGGAAGCACCGAGAGACCACCTTAAAGCTCTACCCTGGGATCTGGGTGGTCACAGAGGGAAAGGTGGCAAGAAGTGGTTTCATTAGTAACAGCTAACATGGGATGACCATACAAGCTTTCCGTTTATGAGACCTGGGTAAGACTCTGCCACGGACTAGCTAGGTGACTTGGGGAAAGTGACTTGGTGCCTGTTGTTGGTTTTGTTTCTGTTTTCATTTATAAAGTGAATACTGTAGTAGATTGTATTATTGTGCAAACTATTTGCAACCCCTGCCTTGGGGGAGGATTGTCTTGTGTGCTCCATTGAGGTCACATGGCCATGTGACCTACCATGTCCCTCCTTGCCCTGTTGAACTCATGAGTGGTGGTTATGGAACTTACCTGGGGCCATGAAGCTGCAAGAGGGAGCTCAGGGCCCCCATCTTTCCTTTGCCTCTGCCAGGAGCCCAGCTCCTTCTGGCTTTGGGACTGCTCCATCAGCCTGGTCCCCAGAGTAAAGATGGTGAGGATCAGAGGTGCAGTCAAGCTGGGAGAGTGAGACAAACTCTGTCAGCCACTGCATGGGAAAGGTCATCCATTACTAGACCATTCTGGCTGAGACAGGGTGCTCACTTTGGCGAAGGAGATAATGTAGGTGATGTGCAGAGCCACCACATGGCCTATAGGGATGCCGCGGTCAGGATAGGAGTCATGCACAGCTATAACAACCCACAAGTCTTGGGGACCAAACACATTGCATGTCTATTTCTCATGCACACTACACATCCTGTAGTGGTCCCTGCCCTTTGTAGTCATTCAGGAACCCCAGCTGGTGGTGATTCTATCCTGATGGGTACTTTTTTTCAAGACCCTGAGTCAAGAGGGAAAAAACGAATCTGGCAAACCACACTCAGGCTCGTAAAGCTCCAGTTCATGAGAGATGCAGGCCACCTCCCCATTTCACTGTCCAAAGCTGCTCTCATGACTATGGCCAATTTAAAAAGTGACAGGAGTGCAAATCCAGCCCATGCACAGGAGGCAGAAGTTGGGTATGTGAAGTCAGCACTGAGACCTCCCTGGGGCCATTGGGGAACGGTGACTGGTGCTGGAGTTACTGTTCGTCATGACCTTTAGGCTGACTCCAAATGGGGAAAAGTGGCATGTGGGACCACATTCTAGACAAGGGACCAGCATGCGCAAATGCAGAGTCTGGAAGGCACTTGTCTTGCTGCGGACATTGCAGGTGTTCAGGAAAGAGCACGGTGCACACAGGGAACTGGCCAGAGATGCAGTCTGGAGCTGTTCCGTGAAGACCTCTGGATGTAGACATTAGCATGTGGCAGCTGGGAGCCTTGAAACATGGTAAGCAGGAAAGTGAACAAGGTCAGCTTTCGGTCCATATGAGGGAGGGGTGAATCCTTGAGTTCTGGTGGGGTGGTGAGGCTGGTGGGAGGAGCAGGATTTGTGAGCTCTGAGGGCGAGTCAGCAGGACTAGAAGATCGACAGGATATGATGGCTTGAGAGGTGATGGGTGTAAGAGGATGCCAGTCCATCCTGAGTGGGGATGGGGACAATGGCCAGCCCAGGCTGCCGGAGAGGAAGTGAGGGCCACATTGGAGGTGGTGAACTGCTAAAAGTCACAGATGATGACAATACTTCACTTCAGGAGGTTTGGGAGCAACAAGAACTCTCTTCCCCCCATGGGCTCTTTGACATCGGCTACTAAATTCCAGCATGCATAGAACCCATCACCCGCAATCCCATGCTGAGTACACGTGCCCAACGTAGGGGAGGACATGTGCACGCTAAGACATTGCTCTGTTCATAATAACCTCCAATCCGAAAGCAACCGAGTGCCCATCTGCAGAAGGAGACGCAGCGTTGTATTTCCACGATGGAATATTAGGAAACAATGAAAAACGAATAAATTAAAACGCCAAATATGCCATGACAGGTGAGCCTTGGATATGGAATGTGGAACAAAACCAGATCCCCAAACACTCATGCTCTGGGATTTTCTTTGCATAAACTCGCCCAGACAACAAAGCAACAAAGTCGCAGTGTTAGAAGTCCAGATAGGACTTTCTGTGGGGGTGGACAGAGTGGGTCATGAGGGGCCCTCCAGAGGGTGGCGGGGTCTTCTTTTCCTGAGGGGAGTGGTGGTTAATCAAGTGTTTGCTCTGTGACAGTTCAGGGAGCTGCACATCTAACTTTTGTAGGCTTTTCTATACACAATCTGAACATCAGTCAAGACAAGCGGACTGAGATACAACCTTTCCGGGACCACCAGAAGGAGCATAACTTGGTAAGCAGCTGAGAGGCAGAAGAAGGCGGGGTTCCCAAAGCAAATGGAAGGAGTGGCAGGGCGGCCTCGCAGGGTGTAGGCTGCTGAAAGGTCAGCTAAGACAGGAGTCCAGGGACTCATCCACTGGTTCCAGGAAGAGGAAAGTCGTTATCAACCCTGCTGAGACCAGTTTCCCTTTGGGGAGGCAGGGTGGGACAATGAGAAGAGGCCAGGTTGGTGGAGGGCTCCAGCAGTGAGTGTGGGGGGATGCGGAAGAGGAGATGGGGAATGTAGATGTGTTCCTTAGGTCATGAAATGGGGAGGACACCGTGCTGGCAGCAAGAAGGGAACTCAGAGTCAGGACTGTTTCTTAACGCGGAAAAGACCCAAGCAGGTTTTGCCATGGGGAGCCCCCAGGGGGACTGCTGATGAATTTTACCTTATCACAGGGGTCCTCTCCACTCCCATTTTGTACAAGAGACCCCCATCACCACCCATCTCCATCCCAACCTGACTTATATGCTTACTCCACCTTGTTGATCTTGCCCTGCTCATGGCTCAACCCCATCGGAATGGGGAGATTGATCTATTCTGTTCCCCATGTTACCCCTGTGCTGGGAATGTGCCTGCACACAGTAGATATTCCAGAAACATCTGTCATGGACAAATGAATGGGGAGGCAGACACAGAGAGAGGCTGGGGATAGGAGGACCGAGGGGCAGGGCAGCCCTGCATTGAGGGAGCAGGGACGTTTGGAGACATAAAGAGGGAGCAATGGTTTGTACCAGGGTGAGTGTGGGCGCTGGTTTTGATGGGGATGGGTGCTTCAGGGGAAGAGAAGAGACAGTATGGAGGAGCCCGGAGGAAGTGAGAGAAGACTGAACTGATGGAGAGTGCAGAGGGGCTGATGTGCCCTGGGGCCCACCAAGGCTGGAGATTGCCAACTCCAGGGGTCCCCTGCTTGACCCAGAAGCTGACAAAGGGGTGTGTTGATGTGTTAGCCCAGGGCAGGGCCATTTCCATGGGGATCCAGGGCCTCCTGGAAAATGGGTGTGTGCTTCCACTGAATGACAGATGGGGATGATGGACAGGGGAGTCTCCCTAAGATCAGAGACGAGACAAGTCTCAGCACGGTGATGGTATCAGCTACCATGCCAGAGCGTGGACAAGGCCAGGCCCCTACTGGGCAGGAACTGGCCACACCAGCCCCAGGATCATGCCATTTCATGGGCAAGGCTGTGCTAGCCGCCCCCCTCCCTATCAGGACTTGAACCCAGCCCGTGGCTTCTGGAAGCTGGGGCTGCAGCCATGTTTTTATACAAAGATAGGGAAGCGAGCAGGGTATGGACAGGGAGAAGGGTGCTGAGCTCTGGATGTGAGGTTTGGGCAGTCCAGGCATGGGGGAGAGGGCAGAATGGGCCAGGCTTCAAGAGGGTGGGTGGGAGAGGACATGAACGTCAGCCTCCTTCACGCAAGCGTACCCCAAGCACATCCGACCTGTGTTTACCTGGTCCAGGGCTGAACCTGCCACAGCTGTGCTCTGAGGTGGATGTTGTGAACAAGCTGAGGGTGGGACAGATGGGGGGGCCATTCAAGAAGTAGGTGGTGGTGCTGGCAGAACCCCCAGAACTCTCAGGGGTCCAGCCTTTTCCATTACACACAGCAGGGGTGTAATGTGGGGGGTCCGTTTTGGGCATTCCTGCCCCATAAAAGCCCAGCTCTAGCTCCCAAACTCCCCCTCCCCAGCAAGAAACTCCAGGCAAGGCGTCCCTGGGTGGTTCAGTGGGTTAAGCCCACTTTGGCTCAGGTCATGGTCTCAGGGTCCTGGGATCCAGCCCCGCATCAGGCTCTCTGCTTAGCAGGGAACTTGCTTCTCCGTCTCTCTCTGCCTGCCTCTCTGCCTATTGTGATCTCTCTCTGTCAAATAAATAAATAAAATCTTAAAAAAAAAAAAAAGGAAAAAAGAAACCCCAGGCAGCATCCACCTGCCCCAGTCTTCCTGACCCTGGCCTCCTGCCCCTGCCTCTTCTGGACTCCCCTGGCCCCCTGCAGTTTGGAGTCCCCAGGAAACCAGCTGAAAGAAGCAAAGCCCCCACAGGATTCTGGGACTGGGGATCTCAGCTCCCTCTCCCACCAGGGGCAGAAGGCCCTTCAGCATTTGTTTTTCCTCCCAGACAGCCTCCCCTTTCCTTCCCCTCCCTTTCCAAAGAGGTTTTGCTGGGCAGCCAGGAAGGTACGGGGTGTGGGGGGTGAGGGGGGGGAGAGAAGGGGTTTCCACCCCCCCCCCAACCTCTTGAAGCCCCTAGTGCAGCCTGTGCTCCCCACAGGGAACTCCATCCCTCAGGCAAAGTGTTAGCTTGGACAAAAGACGGGACATATTTTTGAGGGGCCTGCTCTGTGCTAGGCACTGTGTTCGAAGCTGGCCCACACTGGTGAAAAGGGAAGGGAGGCAGGAAGGGTCGGGTTTGGTGGAGAGGGAGACTGGCAGAGGGACCCGTTTTCCAGCCTGTTTTTGGAGGGCACCCAGCGCGGTTTCTACACTTTATTTTTAGGGGTAGAGAGACTAGCAGGAGGATAGACCATGGAGCTCTGCCTGGAGGAGGCCAATTACTCCAGGCAGCCCATCCAGAGTTTTTATCTCGCAGGTTGCGGATTCTCCCGCCCGGTCTGACCCCGCCCCCCGCCCCATCCCTCCAGCTTCTCCCCACCGGTCCAGTTTTGCGCTCCAGTGGGTCTTCTAAACTTGTCTGACCCACCTTCCTCTACCAACGAAGGGGACCCTTGTGCACCCTCCTTCCCCACTTCTGAAGTCTTCCAGGCTCCAAGGTGCCACCTTCAGCCGACCCCCATCCCCTCCCTGTCCTTCCGGTGGCTGCCCGCCAGCCCTACCTCTTCCACTTCCCTCCGTCATTGGGCATCTCTTCCATAATTCCGGCACCTGGGCGGCCAAGGTGCCCCCCAAAATCTCAGCGGACCAGCGCTCCCCCCGCCCCTGCACCCAGGTGACCATCTCCTTCCTCCCTCTCCCGCCCGCACACCCAGGCACCAAAGGTGCCCACCCGTGGGGGCCGGAGCACGGCGGTGCCGCCCCTACCCGGGCGCGGCTCCACCTGCAGGGCGCCGGGCGGCCGGCGCGCGGCTGGTTGCGCGGGCCGCGGGGGCGGAGGAGCGGGCGGCGCGAGGGAGGGGCCTGCGGAGCGGCGGCGGCGGCGGCGGCCCCAGCCCGCGCAGCCCGGCTCGGCCCCGGATCGGTCGGCGCAGCGCCGCGCGCGTCCCCTCCCGCCGCCGCGCAGCCAGGCGCCCGGGCACCAGGCCGCCACCGCCGCCGCCGCCGCCGCCGCCGCCGGGCGCACGACGCAGCGCGCACCGGCCGGGATGCGCGCCCGGGCCCTGGCCCGCCCCCACCCGCGGCCGCCGCCCGCCTGCCGCGCGCTCGCTTGACCGCGGCGCCCGCCCCGGCCGCCCCGCCCGTCCCAGGCCGCCCCCGGCCGCGATGCCCGCCCCCCGGGGCCCCGGCGGCCCGCGCCCCTGCTAGGCTGCGGCGGCATGGCCCGCGCGCCCGGCGCGACCTCTGCGGATTGCATCGGTGTGCGGCGGCGGGGCATGCCCAGGGCACCGGGCACGGCCTTCAATGGGCGAGGACACGGACACGCGGAAAATTAACCACAGCTTCCTGCGGGACCACAGCTATGTGACTGAAGGTAACGTACGTGTTGTCTGAGGCCCCCTCCGGCCGGCCGCGGCGTGGGGATGCCGTCGCACCGAATGCCCTCCGAAGGTTTGGACCGCGCGCTGTGTGTCGTGTCCCCCCACCCCACCCTACCCCACCCTGCCCCGGGTCCCGGAGGGAGGGAGCCCGAGGGCGCCGGCCTCCGCTGCCCAGCGCCCTCCTCCGCGCCGCCCTCCGGCAGGCAGCTTTCGGCCCCCAGGCCTGGTGGCATCCTGAATCGGCCCTGGCCATCATTTGTAAAAAGGCCATTCCTGCGGTTAATCTGGTGAAGCAATCCAGGGAGATGTAGTGGCTTAGAATCCTGGGTTTGCCATTTCAGCCCTGCCCAAAGCCCACAGAATTTTCTAGGCTGCCCACTCCCCAGAGACGAAGAGGGATCCACGGGGAAAAAAATCCAGTGCCAGACACCCCCCCCCCCAAGAGGCTCGCTGTCCCGGGGCACTCCCTGTACCTCCAAAGGCAGGGGGCCCTCGTGGGTGGGAGACGGTGGCCGGTTTGGGCTTGGTCTTTTATTCCCGGTGAGTTATACTGGGACAGAAGGAGCTGGCCCCAAACTGTCAGAATTTTCCCCTAAAAGTGGGACATGCCTTCCCAAAGGGGCCCTGCATTTGAATCCCCCAAACTGGTCCAACAGGCCCAAGCCCAACCCCCACCCCGAGGTGGTAGAATCCCGCTGGTCAGCGCTGATGGACCTGTGATTTCCAAGGGTCTCTCTCCTCCAGCTTGCCCAGAGAATGGTGGGGGACAGCTCCCAAACCGCAGCCAGGGGCCTGCGGAGCGAATCCCTGATTGAAAATGGGGTGATCGCTAGCCGCGGGGTGTCAGCATGCGGCAGAGGGGACACGCGCTGGAGACCTTCCCGGGTTTAGGGACTGGCTGCACCTTCCCTAGGGGCCGATGAACTGGCCGCCTAAGTGTTGTTGGGTTGGTAGCAAGAGGTCCCCCGGTGGGTGCCCCAGTGGGAGGGGCCTGCGCATGGCGTTCCGCGGGGCTGGCGCGCGTGGGTGCCTGTGTCAGGGAACCATGTGTGGGCTTGGCGGCCGGGAATCGACTCCCGGGTAGTGTCCGCGGTCTAGTGCCTGGCTCTGCCGGAGATGAGGCCGAACCCAAGCCGGAGTCCCGCGGAGGCCCGGGAGCGCGGGGCCAGCACGGGGCGGGACCCCTGAGTCCCGTCCCGGAGAGCTGAGGCTTGATGTGTATCCAGGGCGGAGGGACGCTGAGGGGTGGCGCTCCCCGCTCCCGGGAGGAGAACCGCTGAGTCACGCTTTGCTCATGGGGGAGGGGAAAGGGAAGGGAGTAGGGCTGCCTGGCTGGGTGAGGGCTCAGCCCCCAAGCTCGGGCTTTCTGGGCCCCAGAGAGCTGAAAGCGGCCCTTTGTGGCCTGCCTTGGTGAGGGCGAGGTAGAGTCAGCGTGCGTCCGGGTGTTTTTTCTGCGCGCAGGCTGCCGAGCGCAGAGGGTGAGAGGCCTCTGGGTTGTTGGCAGGTGCCCTTGTGGTCTGGCTCTGGCTGAGAGGGGATCTTGGCAGGTCATTCCGGTCTGGCTTTCTGCAGAAAGCCTCTGTTTTCTCATCTCAACCTTGAGGATGATGGGATGGGATGCAGGACTCTGATTAAAAGTAAAAACCCCTATGCCTGACCCATAGTGGACATTTGCAAACATTAATTCCTTCTTCATCCCACCCCACCACACTTCTAGCTTGCTTCCAGAAATTTATTGGCTCTTACCAGAGCAGAGCAAGGGGGAAGTGCATCCTTTGAGAAAGAAGTGATGTTTTTAATTCCTATTCATTCGTTCAGCAAATATTTCCCTGTTATGTGCCAGTCACTGTTTTGGCCCTGGGGACTAGACAAAGATGCTGTCCTTGGGCAGCCTATATTCTAGAAGGGAGCTCTGTTGAGGGAAAGCCCTTCTCAGTAAGTCTCAGTTTCCCCATCTGTAGAATGGGAGTGAGAATACCATCTTGCCTACAAGGTCTTAGGGTTTCTGGGAAGGGCCAGTGGGACGGTGGATGAGGGAGCAGCCTTGGAGCTGTAAATTGTTAACTGGCAGCTGAAGTTTTTTGAACACCTACTGTGTGCCGGGGCCTCATGCAAGATCTCGTGTACATTGCCTCCCAATTTTATAGAAGAAACCGAGGCTTGACCTTGTCCACGTCCCAAACTGAGTGCCTGTATGTGTAGGGCGTAGGGCTTGGGGGCTGCCGTGCAGAGACAAATGAGATCAGAAATTCCTGTCCTCGGGGAGAGTAGGGTCTAGGAGAGGAAGCAATAGCTGTGACTGTCATAATTGGAATTAGATGCGGTTTCTGGCTGCCCTGCATGAAGATGGACTCGCCCAGCACTGCATCTGGCATTTTATGCTCCATCACTGGGTGGGTTACGGATTTGGATGTCACTTAGACTTATGTTCAAAGCCTGCTTCTGACTCTTTTCATGCTGTGTAATCTTAGACAAGTTATTAAACCTTTCTGAGCCTCACTTTCTCCCTTTGTAAAAGGAGAAATAATCATAACTTATCTCACGTTATTACTGTTGGGATGATCGGTGATTATGCTAATACAGAAAATACCCAGCACAGTGCTTGGTCAGCTGGAGGTATTTAATCAGGGGCACGGGTGTAATTTATACAGTTCCTGGAAGAGCTTCACAAGCAGATAATGGATGCTGAGATTTTGCGAAAGACCCAGGTGTACAAATTCCTGTTCCACCTGGTCATTTGGCCCACAAACACTCACTCACCACACCCCAGTAGCTCTGGTCTACTTCCTGTTCCTTAAGCAGGTCATTATTTTTTTTTTCCTTGCCTCACAGCATTTGCACTGGCTGTGTTCTCTATCTAGACTATCACCCTCCTGCTCTTCTTACCACTGACTCCTCATCCTTTAGGTTTTGAGTTAAATGTCATCTTTGCCAGTGGGAGTCCTGCTTGAGTGCCTGAATCTCCACTTGTAAAATCTCAAACACTTTGGGAAGAGTTTAGATTTTGTTAGTCATTCACACCTTGGTATGAATTAGTCAGAGCAGACTACCCCCCCCCCACCCCCGACCCCCTTTAACTCTTGGCTCAGCTCAGCTGATAGAGTGTTGTTGTCACCACTAAGCATGGGTGCAGGCCACCCTGGGACACAGAACTTTGAAAGGTTGGGAGGGGGTGCTGGGGAGAGCAGTACAGTTGAGTCTCTCAAGACAATAGAAGGACCTGGACCCTTGGGAGAAGGATTGCCAGGGGTAAGAATGTGCCAGCAAGTCTCTGTGGGTTTAGACTTCTCAAAAGCCAGATATGGCCCAAGAAAGAATGCTTCCTGGCTGTGTTCCCTTGCTGTAGCCATGGAGCTCAGCTTTGGGGTGAGTGAAGCAGGCGTCTTGAGGCTAGTCTGATCTACAAACCCCTTCCTCCCCTTCAGTCATCAGTGTTTAGGGGCCTGTCTTCTGCTGGGTGTGGCCCTGGGCAGGCAGTGAGGGGCCAGACGCATGGTTTTGGGGGCTCACACCCCAGGGGAGGTGGCAGTGGTCATTCCCAGGCACCTGAAGGGGAAGGCTCTTGAGGGCATGCTTTCCTGCTAGGACCCCAGTCCCAGCTTTTCTCCCTTGAGCATATCAGCCATGAACATCTGTCGTACATGCGTTGCGTGCCTCTTGGATCCACAGAAAGATGCCTCTGTTTCCCTGACCCCATATGCTCGCCATCCTCGCGTATTGCATGTGATTTCAGAGCCATGGGTGTATCCTCACGGACTGTGTGGCTGAGGAAATGAAGCAGGGACTGGGACAGGGAGTTGTTAGGCTCAGGAGACTGTCATCAGCCTGTCTGAACCCAGCAGCTGGGCAGTTTCTGCAACATGGAATTGTTCTCGTGTTTTGGACTAGTTGCGTGGGGATCCTTTTGGCCTTCTGCCCAGGCCTAGACCACACTGGGGAGGTGTGCTATTTGTGGGAGCCAAATTTGCCCCCTACGGAGGGTATTGAGGCTGATCTCCCCAACAGCCGACCCCTCACCCCACCAAGAGCATAGCAGTTCTCAGCCAGAGACCTGTGGCCATAGGTTGGGCCAGCTTGGTCCTGGGGTCGTGCGTCCTTCTTGCAGTGATGGTTCCAGAATGCACATGGGCTTGAGTGGACAGTAGAGTTGCAGGAAGTCAGTCTCTCTCTTGTGAAGGGACAGGAAAGCCCCCCATTGTTGCCCGCAGCCACCTTGAGACTATGAAGGGAGTAAGCCCTAAGGTGACAATGCTCTTGGTGCCCAGGCAGAGCGTGAGTGGCTGCTGGGGTCTCTGTGACTCGCTGATGCCCCCCTACCTCTGGATTTCCAGTTTCATGGGCTGGCACATTCCCTTATCGCTTCACACCTTAAGCCAAGTTTCTGTGACTTATAGCCAGCTACGACCTCTTTCCTGGTTATCCGGAAGACCGGGAGACTCCCTTGTCACTCACAGCCAACATCTGAGATCCCTGAAACCAAGAGGGAGTTTGATGTGTTCACTTGCTCTTTGAGGAATCCTCCATGATGGCTTTCATTGTACTCAAGTCAAAGCTGCCCAGTTCTGGTTTCCCTTTCTCGGCCATCCCGAGGAAGCATTTCCAGCCTGATGAGAGATCCCAGGATCTGGTGTCAGGAGACCCACATTCCTAGTGGGGTCTGACTCTGGGTTCACTGTCTCGGGTGGGTCACACAATCTCAGAGCCATCTTCTCTGCATTGCTGCTTTAGATCACTTGAAACGAGGGATGTAGTGTTGTTTGATATGGTAACATGTCGTGAGCTCCCCACCCTGCTTCGTGGAAGGAACACTGCCCATGAACTCATGGTGTGCAATGGCTTGATGTGTATAAACATGTCCGGCCCAGAGCCCTGGACCCAGTCAGTGCCTAATAATCATGGTCTGCCAACAATGATGCCTGCTCCTTTGGGGTACAGTTAGAGTAGCCCTAAGAACCATCATCAGACTGGCTAACCCCACCCCGTCCCCACTCCACCGGGAAGTGGAGGCTCAGAGAGGTCCCTTGTGGCTCTGCCCTCAAGCCAGCCCAGAGGGACAGTGGGGAGAGCCAGCGTTTGGTTTGGAAAATCAAGCAGTGGACTTCTGGATCTCCACCTCTTCCTTCCAGTTAGGAACATCACTTCCAGGAGCAATCCTGAAATTTCCCAAGGTCATGCTGTCTCCATTTCAGGGGTGGGGGCAGTGAAGGCAGCTGTAGGGTGTGGGGGCTCACCGCTGGGTGTTCTCTGTTCAGTCACATCACCTCTCTGAGCCTCAGTCTCCTTGCACGGCCTCCTGCCCTGGGTTGTCACATGGCCCTGAGGAGCAAAGGCCATGCAGACTCCAAAGGGCTACCTGTGTGGGGGAGGGCTTCCTGTTGTTACCAGTTTCCCCAAACCACACTGTAAGCAACACACTCGTTTATTTCTAATCAATCCCAAGGCAAGGGTTGGTGCTGTCATGGGGTAGGCTTTTTTTCATTTTCTTTCTGCAAGATGGGAATCAGATTCTAATAAAATTTTCCACATCATCTCCTGGTTGTCTTAACGTGCTCCAGCTTTTGGTTTTTATCCTTGAAGCCCACAGAGCCAGGGGACCTTTTTGTAAGAGGGGGCTGTAGGTCTGGAAGTGTGGCTGCGTGTCACCCTGGGTTTAATGGCCAGGACTGGAGTTGCCATGGGGACGAGAGAGAAAGGACAGTCTCCAGTCTGCCGCACTAAGATGCCCATGGTTAGCAATTTGTGATGGTTCCTTCCAGTCTTTTTTTAATGCCCACGTCTGTGTTTAATAAAAGCTGTAATCGCTCCATATAAACCGTGTTGAAGGCGATTTTTTAGATGAAACATGAGCTTATAATAGAGTTCTCCAGTGCTTGGTGGGCTTCCTGGTTGTACAACCCATGCAGTCATGTGGGGCCCTCCACACTCAGGAGGCCTGTTTTTGGTTTCGTACTCTGCCATTGCCATGTTGAAAGTTTTATAATTTTATCTCCAAACCTGCGTTTTGTAAGTGACATCTGATGGGACAGTGGAGCAGGCGCCTGAGCAGAGGTGATGCCCACAACACGTGTTTCGGCTGTTTTGTGTGGCTTCTATACACACTTAACTTACATGCACTTTGAGTGTCGCTGAGCTCCCGCACGGCCTTGCTCGCGCCCTGGATGGGCATGCCCACAACCCTGTAGGCAGTGGTGGGTGCAGACAGTGTGGAGAAGCTACTCTTCCCTGTGAACCAGAACCTTATTTGGACGCAGAAGGGAGAAAGTGACATTCCAAGGAGCACAAGGGACCAAGGAACACGGTTATCATACCCCCTTACCCATGATACGTCCTTGTGTGAGCTGATCACTGATGCTGAGCAGGATGACCCAGCAGGGAGGGGAAGGATGGCACAGCCACAGTCCTTCCCTTTCAGCGCCTGTTCATCATTGAGCCAAGGGGAGAGAAGCTGTGTGTGGAATGTGCAAGCACCAACAAGTGAAGTACAGCCAGATGAGCTGGTTTGATGTTGCGTTCCCACTGCCCTGTAAGAGGAGAAGACATGTGCCTATGGAAGCTACCAGTTACGAACTGTGTATTTCAGTGATTCTGCATTCCAGTTAAATACTCTCATATTTGCATTTAAAACTGGAATTGCATAATAGAATGATGAGTGGCAAAATCCATGCTAGTAATTTAAACTTTCTTTTCTTTTTTTCTATTGGCATGGAGTGGCCAATGACATCATGGCAAGTCATGGGGAAAATGAAAGTGTTATTTTTTAGTATCTTTAATGACAGTTTCCCCCTCCTTTTTGAACAGGGTGCTCTGAATTTTCATTGTGCACTGGGCCCTAAAAATGATAGAATTGGCTCTGCTTTGCCATAGGGGACAGGCTGGAATTTCAGGGGGAAAGAACCCTTGGCCCGCCTCCCACCCCTCTTCGCTTTTGTGATTGGTGGAAATGTGGGAGTCTGTCACCCATTGGGCAACTTCTCCCTAGGGGACAGAGCTAAAATATTAAAGGTCGCTGCTCCTCCCCTGCCCACTGGGCCCTCAGGGGTGGGCTGTTCCAAGGAGATGCCTATAGGTCTCTCATTGCAGATTCCAGCCTTTGGACCTCTCTCTCCCCACAGGTCCAAGGGGAGGGGCAGTAGACTAGGGGTCCCTAGCTCCTCCCACCATTACCATTAATAAGGCAGATTGGATTGTCCTCTTGTCCACCTTCCCTGTGTGATCTCAAGTGCTGGGGGGGGAGGGGTACCCAACTGGTAACCCCAGCGCCACTCCCTAACTCTATCCTTAATGGGCTGCACATTGTTCCTGTGGTGGGTGTCCCATAGTCCAATTAATCACCCCCTGATGTTGGATAACGAGGTATCTTTTTTTCTCGTATAACTAACGCCAAGTGAACGAGCCCCTTCTACGAATGAGGACACCCTACTCCCATCCCTCCCCCTAAGTCTGGAATAATTTCTTACGAGAGAACTCTGTGCAATGCAATTTTATGTAAAAATTATGAGTGTGTTTAATGTTCTTGACACATATTGCCGAATTATTCTCCAGAGAATTTTTCTGTTTTACCACCTGCTGATCAGCATTTGGTATCCTAATTCATCTGACCTCCGCAGATATCATAGATGAAAAATATTTGTTTTAGTTTATGTCTGAATACCAATGAGGTGGGACATTTTTTTTTCCTTTTGTTCAACAGACATTTACTGCTCCCCCTTATAAACTGGGGGGATATGAGATGCTGGACGTGTAACACTGAGGAGCAAGTTCATTGCTGGCTTTCATTCACTCACTCGCTCATTCATTTGTCGAACAGTTACCTCTGGAGCTGCCACTGAGGTCTGGGCACAAAAAAAGCCAGTGTGGCTGGACAGGGAGGGTGTGGGTGGGGTCAGAGCCCGGACAGGAGAGAGCTCAGGCAGATCCCAGCGTTTGCCAACACCTAAAGGATGGAGAATGAGAAGTCTGGGGCCGATAGGGGTAGTCACCCAGGTAGGAAGAAAACAGGAGGGCCGTGGAGTCCTAGGCCTGACAGTACAGCTAGGAAGGCACAGGGAGGGAAGAAGGATGGATGGCCAGCATTAAATCCTGCCATACCGTCAGGTAGGACAGTATCAGAAAGCGTCCCCCGGGCCCCCTGCTTCAGGTGTTCACACCCACTCAGCACCCTGTCCCCCGGGGCTCTGCTTGGTGATGTCTTTCCACTAGCCCCTGCGGGCTGCAGCTCTGTCTCCACACTTGGGTCTCCCTGCTGGCACACAGAATAGTTTGCTGTCTATTCTCTGCTCTCCCCCAGAGCCCCTGCACCCTGCTTCTCCAGTCTCACTGTCTCTGGGGCAAAGAATCCAGGTCCTAGAAGGCATGTTTCGAGAGCTCTGTGCTCCTGGTTTCATTCTGTGGACAGGAACCAGGCTGTGTCCTTGAAAGCATGGGGCTGTCTCTCCCAGGGTCTCAGGAGCCACTGAGAGAGAGCTGCCCCCCGCAGAGTGCCCTGGGAAGTCCTGCTGGTTAAATCAGGCCCGGCAAGAGAGGTGCCCCTTTCTGACCACACTGGCAGCCAGCGGCCCTCATGCAAAATGACCCATGTGGACTTTAGTATTAAATAATTGTAAAACAAATGTAATAACCATTAATATGATTAACCATTTACTGAGTGCATACTATATAGCAGGCGTAATGCTAAGTACTTCATCTTATTGGTTCCTGACAAAATCCAGTATTGTATGTATTCTCCCCATTTTACAGGGGAGAGAGCTGAGGTTTGGGCACTGGCCCTGAGTACCATGCATAAGGGGCAGAGCTGGGTTTGGACACAGGCTGTCTGCCTGCAGAACCCACACTCCTGACCTCCACCTGTTGTGGAGGGACCAACAGGGCAGGGACGGGAGATCTATTGAGATCTGATTACTTGCCTGGCTTAGGAGGGTGTGGGATTTGAACCCAGGAGTGCCTGGTGCGGTGCTCAGGCTGAACTTGTGGTAATGAATGAATCTGTCATGTCCATGTGTGTGGTTAAAGGCAATTGAGATGGGCCAGGAGCAGGAGGGATCCCCTCCCCTGCACAGGGGGTGGACATGGGGGGCTGGCCACAGCTCTGCAGAGGACAGGCGCTTTGGCACTGAAGGGAGTGGCATTCTCCAGGTTAGGAAGTGATGCCCTTTGGGAATGGCATTTGAGTACATTCCAGACACGAAGAATAGCGTGTGCGAAGTGGCATATTCTTTTTTTTTCTTTTTTTAAGATTTTATTTATTTATTTGACTGAGAGAAAGAGAGATCACAAGTAGGCAGAGCAGCAGGCAGAGAGAGAGGGGAAAGCAGGCTCCCTACTGAGCAGAGAGCCTGATGGGGGGCTCGATCCCAGGACCCCCAGACCATGACCTAAGCCGAACGCAGAGGCTTAACCCACTGAGCCACCCAGGAGTCCCATGAAGTGACATATTCTTGTCTCTTGACAATGTCTGGTGTCCTTGGCCTGAGCCTAGGAAGCAGTTGCCAGGCAGCTCGGGGTGAAGGGCCCACCTGGGAGCCACTGCGCTGTCTAGGATGGGCCCTGCCTCCTTGTACAGTAGAAGCTATTGTCCTCCACAGTCCTGGACTGAATGGCCCATTGAGGCAGGACAAAGACAGCTCAGAGGTCCCAGCTGCCCCAAGCAGGGATAGGATCACCAGCTCAGGCCTGGGGCTTCCTCTGGATCTGTCTGGCCTCCTGCCTTCCTCCGCCCTGAGGAGATGGTGGCCTTGACACCTGAGTCTGCCAGTGCTGGGGGCTGGGTCCCCGGGGCCTGAGCTCTGGTCCTGGCCCAGCTGGCAGGTGCTTCTGCCTCAGAACCTGGTTCCCCACCTGTGAGACTTCCTGTGAGTATTGGGTAAAATCTCTATATACAGACATAAATCTAAATAAAAGGCAGCTATTTGTATTATCAGATAAGCTTTTGGCTTTTATTTTTTTTTCAATTTCAAAAAGGTTTTATTTTTTTAATTTTTTTTATTTTTTAAAGATTTTATTTATTTATTTGACAGAGAGAGATCACAAGTAGGCAGAGAGAGAGGGGGAAGCAGGCTCCCTGCCAAGCAGAGAGCCCAATGCAGGACTCGATCCCAGGACCCTGAGATCATGACCTGAGCCAAAGGCAGAGGCTTAACCCACTGAGCCACCCAGGTGCCCCAATTTCAAAAAGGTTTTAAGGAAACTTCCAAGTACGTACAGAAATAGAGGAAATAGGATCTGGAATTGCTCCTCTCCCGTGGCCTTGCTCCAGCCGCTCTGAAGATTACACCATGCCCCTTCGTTGACTTTCCTCTCTTTCTGGCTGAAGAATTTTTTAAGCCAATTCAGCCCTCTGGTCATCTCCCCACTCCCTCAGCAGGCCAGGGCAGATCTTGCCTGCCCAAGTGCCACCGCCAGCCCTACCAGAATGAGTACTCATGCCTTCCCATCGGAACACTCAGTCATCCCGGCAAGGTCCCTACTTGTCTCACAAATGCCTTTTTCTAGTTCTTGGGTTTGAACTAGGATCCCGAGTCCTGCACCTGAATGAGGGTGTTCTGTCTCTTAGGTCTTTCCTGTTTGAGACCAGTCCTCTATCCCATTTCCAGATCACTGAGTGTGGAAGATATTTGTTACTCTTCTGGAAAGATTACAGTTTTACCCCCAGACTGTGTCTGGCTCCCAGTTGACTGATGGGTCTAGAAGGCTGATGGGCAGTTGCCTGGATCCTAGGAGTCAGCCCCGGGGCATGCCCCTCTCTCCCTCCAGGGTCTTCTTCACCCTTCATCAGCTGGGAGAGCCTGGTCACATTGCTCAGGGGGTTTAAGTGTCTTCACCAAGACCTGGCCAGATGGCAGATTCATGAGCAAGAATAGTGGTTTCTGTTGGAAGCCGTTGAGTTTTGAGATTTATTACATAGCAGTGGAGAACTGGAATGGTCCTGGATTCCCAGATTCAATTCCCAGTTGTTCCCAGCTCCTGCTCCTTCTGAGATGCCTTATCTAGCTATGGTGCTCTCCTTGATTCTGTAGCTCTTCCAGAACCTTCCAGGGACTTCCTTCTTATGTGTGTTTGCCTGTGTCATTTCTGTTCCTTATAACCAAAGAACCCTCATTCCCAGTCCCAGCCAGGACAGTGACTCAGCTCAGATCATAAAATAGGACTGGCAGCCAGGCCTTTCTGAAACCTAGGACCCAGAGTCCTGCTCCATGAAACATCAGTAGATATAGATATCGGACACATCTGCTTCGTCTTACACAGCTCAGAACTTGCCACCCACCGGGTGCTAGGTAAGAATGTGTCTGAGTGACCCAGTGACTAAAAGCCACCCTTCTGCCTAGCCACATCCCCTGAGCACATAGTCTTCTCTTTACAAAGTTCAGATAGGTGCAGATTTCAGTGCCCATGTTCCTGTTAAATCACTCCAGACCCATAGCTACACGGATCAGACTTGAGCTACCATGGTGCGGTGACTGTGAGGAAATGAATAAAGCAAAAACGTTGCCGTTACCTTTTCAGTGTGCAGATCACTCAGTAAATAATAGGTGCATGTTGTGGACCACGACCCAGTCACTTCTTTTGGCGTCTGTTGTTGGCTGGTCACCGCATATCTGTTAGTTCACAGACAGCAAAGCACGTGGCAGCACCACCTCCTTGTCTCCCCCGAGAAACCCATGCAACGCAATGGGAAATCAAATGGCAAATCAAAAAGAGGGAATTGGCCAACAGATGACAGTCAGCAGGGGAGTGAAGGTGACCCGGCTAGAGCAGAAATAGGGATATGGGGAAGGTGGGCAGAGTTAGAGAGGAAATTGCCTACTGGACTCTCACGTGCAGCCAGGTACACAGAATGTGGGAGAACTTACTGACTCTAGAAGATGTTTCCTGGTGTTGGAAGCACATGGGGTAAAATCATAGGAGTTGACCTGAGCTTGGGAGGACGGGTCTCCAAGGCCAGACAAGGTGCCAGCAGTCGGATGGTCAACGGAAGGAGCACTGTCCAAATGACTCCCCCACGCATTTGTTATAACAAAGAAATAAAAACACTTGAATTCTTGATATTTCTGAGGTTTTAAAATTACCGTACTAAATACTGGTTTCACTATTTTTTTTATTTCTCTCTACACTTTAAACTGTCAGTAAGAGAATTTTTTAAGACTTAAAGATTTTTTTTAAGTCACTGAGCATTGGGGTGCCTAGTGGTGCCATTGGTTGAGCATCTGACTCTTGTTTTTGACTCAGGTCATGATCTCCGGGTGGTTGAGTTTCAGCCCCATGTCAGGCTTTGCGCTCAGCACGTATTCTGCTTGAGATTCTCTCTCTCTCTCTCCCCTTCTCCCTCTGCCTCTCCCCTGTGCTCCCAAACACACACTCTCCCCCCAACCAAATAAATAAATAAATAAAATACAAAAAAAAAGTCACAGGGTATATGTAATTTCCACATTGATTATTAAGATCACTTTGAATGGGGCGGCTGGGTGGTTCAGTGGATTAAGCCACTGCCTTTGGTTCAGGTCATGATCTCAGGGTCCTGGGATCGAGCCCTGCATCGCACTCTCTGCTCAGCAGGGAGCCTGCTTCCCCCTCTCTCTCTGCCTGACTCTCTGCCACTTGTGATCTCTCTCTCTGTCAAATAAATAAACAAAATCTTTTAAAAAGAAAAAAGACAACTTTGAATGATTTGGGCGTGCACCATCAGTTTTGTTGTCCCCCAAACTGAGAACTCCCTGTTTTCATTCCGAATGAGCGGTATACCACATTGCCCCTCCACAGTGATGTTCTAAGCCCTGGCTGAAGGAGTGCAGTCAGTAGTCTCCTTATTGAAGGCAATGACTCAAGAATATTAAATAATGCAAATTCCTTGCTGTGGCAATGGTCACGCAGCCTGTGGATCACTGTGAGTGGGACACACGCCTTCCCTCCACGGCACTCATCACGCAGACCTCCAGTCAGCCTGTCTGCTTTGCGAACAATCCATCATGGAATGAACTGGCTGAAGGAGTCAGAGGCTGAATGATTGTGGCTCCTACACCAGCTTTCAACGTGAAAGATGATAAAAACAACCCAGAATAGTTTATAGCCCCAAGGAGAGGTAAGGCTCTTTATTGAAGCTGTGAAAATATAATCCATCATCATAATGTATCCCATATCGTCAGACTGTGGGAGCTAAGTTTCATGTATGTTAAGATGCTGCTTGCAAGAAGATTTCAATTCTAGTTTTCTACTTTATCTCATTACAGACACATTAAAAAATGCAGGAAGTAGAATGGGGGGGTATCTTGATGTTACTGCCCCAGAAATGTTCCAGTTTTACTATATTTCCCTGTTTACCCTTCCCCTATAGATGGCCATATAAATACAGTTTGTATCTTTTAAAATATTTAACATCCTGGGTATCTGGGTGGCTCAGTTGGTTAAGCAACTGCCTTCAGCTCAGGTCATGATGCCGGAGCACTGGGATTGAGTCCCGCATGGGGCTCCCTGCTCCACGGGGAGTCTGCTTCTCCTTCTGACCTTCTCCTCTCTCATGCTCTCTCTCAGTGTCTCTCTCTCAAATAAATAAATAAAATCTTTAAAAAAAATAAAAAAAAATTTAACATCCTGAAACATTTCCCCATGTTGTCATAATTTCCGAGTAAATAATTTTTAATGGCTGCATGATAGCCCATCACATACATATAATTATTCACCCAATAACTAGATATGGATCCATTCATTAGACTGGGGTGGATGCCTGCAGTGGGGGTGTGGGTGGGTGGGGAGGGGGTGTGGGAAGGAGGAATTGGGCCCAGCCCCTCCCTGGAGACGGTCTGGAACCAGGGAGACATAAACCAGATGGTGGTGATACAGCGTGCTGGGTGCTGAAAGACAGTGGGACGCCATAGCTGGGACCCCATGGCAGCATGGGGGCAGGGCTGAGTCAAGAGCTAAGGCCATCAGAAAGGATGAATACCCAACTTTTGTAGCAACATAGATGGGACTGGAGGGGATTATGCTGAGTGAAATAAGTCAAGCAGAGAGAGTCAATTATCATATGGTTTCACTTATTTGCGGAGCATAAGAAATAACACGGAGGACATGGGGAGATGGCGAGAAGGGAGTTGGGGGAAATTGGAAGAGGAGATGAACCATGAGAGACTATGGACTCTGAGAAACAACCTGAGGGTTTTGAAGGGGCGGGGGTGGGAGGTTGGGGGAGCCAGGTGGTGGGTATTATGGAGGGCACGCATGGCATGGAGCACTGGGTGTGGTGCAAAAACAATGAATTCTGTTACACTGAAAAGAAGAAAAAAAAAAAAGAGCTAAGGAGCAGCCAGTAGGGAGTGGGGGAGAAGCTGTTCCCAGTACTCAGATGTTATGGCAGAAGCAGATCGGTGAGTACAAGCATGGCCCTAGGGTTGCTGGAGCATTAACTTTTGGGGTCTTGGAGCCCCAGGGCTGGCCTGGTTCATGAGAAGACAGACCAGACTGCTGCTGGGAAAGGGCTCTTGGTCATCTGTCCGGGCACAGGAGGAAGAGGGAGCAAGACCGGCCAGAGGTCTCTGGGGGTTTGGAGAGTGAAGTGGGACTGAGGGGGGTGGTGCGGAATGAAGATCAGAGTGGGGTGTGAGCACCTCCAGGGGAGGTGAGAAAGTTCCCCCCACTCCTACTGCAGTGAGGCTCCTGGGGTGGGCCGGGGAGGGGAGTAGAGGTGAGTGTTGCACGAAGGGGAGGTAGGCTGGGAGGGTTTAGTGGCTTGCTCTGTAGAGGGAGGAGGGTTGAGCCTTCTTTCATGATCTGTCCATACAAGAGTGCTCCTGAGGCTGGCAGCACCAGGGACAGTGGGGGGAGGGTGGAGAAACGGCCCCACTCCTAGACACCGGCATCCCAGCTTTGGGTGCTGGAAAGTGAGATGTGAGATCATCCTCGTCAGTGTCTTCCCATATTTCAGGATATTCTTGTCTCTGGGTATCTGGGAATGCAATTTCTTGGTGAAAGGATAGGAGAGCTCTTAGGGGCTTGAATAAAGACGTGACTCTCATGTTGTCACTAAAATAAAAATAAAATTCATCAAAAATTTTTGTTTGGGTGATCTTCAAAAGTATAAGTCCATGGGTATCCTGCAGCTCTGACCAAACCGTAGATTAGAGTGAACCCATCAGTCTGTGTCTCTCCCGCTTAAGGAAAAAGAGGGTCGATTTCAGCTGTGGTGCCTGTTGACTTATGACTCTTTTACGGTCTCTTGATGTGTGTCTGATGGTGATGGGCTTCGGCTGTGCAGGGAGGACTCATGCTGCAAACCTTTCTCTGCATCTACAACTCTTTTGGCTTCATGGGCGAATGACCATGGCGGGCGGTGAGGATGACAGGCGAAGCTATCACTTCTTGATGACTGTTATGGTGTCACGTGTCGTGGTGACATCGTACCCACCCTCGGGGGTGGTGGGAGTGACTCCCTTTTGTGTATCAGGAACTGGAGCCCCTGGAAAAGTCAGGTAGCACGCCTAGAGTCTCACAGTGGGTGTTATGTTAACTATTATGCCTTGACAAACCATTCTAAATCTTAGTGACTTAAGGTGACAACCGTTTTATCATGTCCTCTGGATTCTGTGGGTCAGGAATTTGGGCAGGGCTTGGCTG
This sequence comes from Martes martes, assembly GCF_963455335.1. Lineage (NCBI taxonomy): Eukaryota > Metazoa > Chordata > Mammalia > Carnivora > Mustelidae > Martes > Martes martes. The sequence continues at coordinate 143,463,344 of NC_137889.1, forward strand.
GGCGAATTGGCTCTGCATGGCCATTGCTGAGTCCCCCCTTCTAAGCCAGTGGGTGGGCTGGTCTGTACGGGGTTTCACACACATGTGTGGTGGGGATGGCTGGGATGGTGCACTCCCCTGGGACCGTCAACAGAGCCCCTCCAGCATGGCAGTCCCAGGGCGGATGGACTCCTTCGGGGGCAGCTGGCTTTCTCAGATCAGGTGTCCCAAGAAGCAGGTGGAAGACTTGACTTCCTGACCTCCTTGGAGTCTCCCTCATCAGTCCTGTGGCTTTAGTTCAGTTGAGTCACCGGCCAGGCCAGGTTCCAGGGGAGGTAGAGTCTGTCTTTGGACGTGGGAAAGGCCAGGTCCACTGTGGAAGAGCAGATGGGATGGGAGACAGTGCCGTAGCCCTCGTTGGGAAACCGTCTGCCGCAGATGGCCGGCTGAGCCGAGCTCTGCGCTGGGTCTGACCTTGGAGCGTCTGCATCTCCGGCCGGGGAGCAATATTCTCCCTTGCTGTCCTGACCGGCCAGCAGAAGCGGAGGCCTCTTTCCTGTACCATTCCCTGATCAGAAGTAAAAAACCATCCTGTACTTTTGAGTCTAAATACGGAGTTCATGGTGATGGGGATGAATCTTGAGGCCAGTATGCTAAGTGAAATAAGGCAGACAGGGAAGGACAAATGCCGTAAGATCTCACTTACATGTGAAATCGACAAAGGCCAGAGGCATGGAAACGGAGACGGGGATGGTGGTTGCCAGGGGCTGGGGGTGGGGGAAATGGGGAGATGCTGGTCAAAGGGTACAAGCTTCCAGTTACAAGATGAAGCAGCTCTGGGATCGAATGTCCAGCAGGGTGATGATAGTTAATAGTACTGTCTTACATACTTGAAAGTTGCTAAGAGAATAGATCTTAAATATTCTCATCGTAAAGGAGAAATGGCAGTCATGCGATGTGGTGGAGAGCTTAGCTAATGCTATGGTGGTAATCATATTACAGCATTTGAGCAGATCAAATCAACGCCTTAAACTCACACACCTTAAACTTACCCAATGTTACACGTAATTGTATCTCCGTGAAGCTGGAAACAAATAAATACAGAAAACAAGAGGTGAATACAAGCTTTCTTTAGGAGGAAGATTTCCCGCAGACCTGTCACTCCCTGTGTGTCCCAGGCAGAAGTTGTTAACACAGAGGAGGTTGGGACTGGGGGCATCGGGAGTCGCCCCCACCCCTCCCCCTCTGCAGGTGCACTGCGTTGTGTGCCCACATCAGGGAAGGTGGCTTTGGGTGGAGCGGTGCTTTCTTTCTTACCAGGGCCCCTGCGGTGGGGGAGGAATGCCGAAGAGAAACAGGTGTGCTGGCTGGTTTTCTGCTTGGCTTACTCTAAGGACACACTGACCTCATGGATCACCCTATTTGCTCAGCCTCATGGAAGCAGTTTTATTAGAAACCATTACGGCGTGGTGGCCCGGGCTGAGACACAGCGTATGTGGCATCCGCCCCCCGGGCGATGGACGCCATGCTCTGAGTGAACGTGGTGGAGGGGAAGGGAGCTGCCTTGCCATTCAGTGAGAACCCCTGTGTGCCTGCAGGGCGGGGTGGGCATTGTCCGGCCATTGTCCTTGAGGCAGATGTCATCATTGTCCCCACTCAGCAGACAGGCAGCCGGGAGCTCAGGGAGATGAAGGGACCAGAGTCTCACTGCTAGGACTCTCTTTAGCCTGTCTGCCCCCTCCCCCCAACCCTCTGGCTCCCTCCTCCACCAGGCTGCTCCTTTGCCGGAGACAGGAACACCTTTGGGTCTTGCTCCCAATGAGAGGTGAGCCTTGAGTCTCAGGCAATGACCTTTCTTCTCCAGATCCTGTCCTCTGGATCAGGGGAGTATTGGGGTGCAATAGAGGCTCCCCTGGGTCTTTGGGCTCAGAGTAAGAGTGTGTGTGGGTGGGGTTCCCTTCCCTTTGGGTATTAGCAAAGCTAATGGAAAGAGCCTCTGTCCACCAGGGATTATGCAGGTTACAGAACAGGCAGGTGCCTTGTGTTTGGCCAAAGCAGATGGGCTCAGCCTGCACCCTCAGGACCCCTGGCCAGCCTGTGGCTCTGGTGGCCCAGTGGGTATTCATGCCTTTAACTAACAAAACGAAACAAAACACAAAAATCCAGCTTTTTTGAGATGCAATTGACATATTGCTGCAATTCACCCATTTAAAGTCTACAACGCAACGGTGTTTGGTATATTCATGATTGGTTTTTCAAAAATCAAGGCAGAGTACACATAACATAAAATTTGCCCTGTTAACCCTTTTTCAGTGTACAAATGCCTCTAATCACATCCATAGTGTTGTGCAACCATCATCGCTGTGTATTTCCAAAACCCCGTAATTACTCCAAGCAGAAGATCTGGACCCATTAAGCCACAGCCCTCCCTCCTCCCCGCCGCCTGCCTGCCTCTCTTAGGCACCTCGTGTAAATACAGTCACACACTGCATGTCTTCTGTGCCTGGCTTGGTTCCCTGGGCATACGCCATCCAGATACATCCGTGTCGGAGCAGCTGGGAATGAGCCTCAGGGTCGCCAGCCGGGACAGAACCAAGCCACACAGGTGGTCTTGGTGTTGCGCACGTGGGTGAGGCGGGGAGAAACCCGGCCACAGCACCCCTCCTCCAACATTTGCTGGTGCCTGGGTGACACGCGGTGGGCCTGTCCTCTCTCCAGCCAGAGGGCACCTGGCTTATCTTCTTTGCATCAAGAGGTAGGAGTGATTCTCCCCATTTTACAGCTGAGGAAACTGAGGGCCCCTGGAGGTAGGACTCCCCCAGCCAGGTGGAGGCGGAGCTGGGGTGCACCTGGGCTGCTTCCTGATGCTGCAGGCACTTGTGTTGACTCCCGACTCCCCTCTTTCCCGTCTTGGGGCCCCTCCCCCCTGCTTTGCTCCCTGGTGCTTTTGTAGCTGATGCCCAGAAGGGCACCAAAGGGGACTCCAGTCACCCCGGGGGCTGGTGTTCCTTTGCATTCACGTTCCTGTGTGCCACTGACCTGCCCCAGCCTTTCTTGGTGCCCCTTAGCTTCATCTCTAAGCCGGAGCCAAAAAGAATGTCTTCTCGGGGTCTCTTCAAGTCTGGACAGAGAGGTCAAGCAGCAGGTGTGCTTGATACTCAGAAAGGTCCCATCAGAGGCTCCTCTTCCGCTGAGCAGGGGAACCCCAAGTGGAGGGAGCCCAACACACTCGTGGCATCTCAGGGAAAGACGCTGCAGGGTGGCTCTGAAGACCTTGACCCTTGGCCCTGACCCACCCCAATCCCAGCCTCGCCATGAACCACCTGAAGGACATCTAGCAGCATGGCCTCTAGGAGCGGGAGGCGGGGATGGGTGCGGCCGGTCCGGGCAGCAGGCGGGCAAGCCCGCTGTGGGCGCAGCATGGCCAGCCCAGCCCTGAAGGCTCCTGTGGTGCCTCCCGTGTTCTCGGGATGGTCCCAATCTGTGCTGGGCCAGAGGGTGAATGTATCCCCAGGAGAGTGTGAGCTGGGACAGCCAGCAGGACAGAACTGACTCCAAGGACCCACACGGGCCTTGTGTGAAGGCCTCTGTAGATGACTTTGCTTCCAGTTGGCTCCCTGAGTCCCCGACTTGGAAGTGTTTGGGGTGGGGCTGGGAGGCCCCTGGGTCAACCCTGTGAACCCCAAGTAGACCTCCCTGATGGCATCTTCCCTGGGGTGACCCAATTAAAAAAAAAAAAAAACCTCAGACTGGGACACTTGGCTAGCTATGTGTGTGTCCATAGGGGGACCATGGGGCAACAGGTGGTAAACTGGGGCAGTGGCTGAAAACCTGGAGGTTGGGGTCCCTCGCAAGGGGCGGTGTGTTGTGGGGCCGGTAATGATGGTGGGCTTGGAGACCCCATGCAGACGCAGGCTCTCCTGGTGTTTGGCTGCATGACCCTGGGGAAGCCACAAGGCCTCCCTGGGCCTCAGTTCTCTCATTTGTGAAATGCAGCCTGCCTCGAGGGCACAAATGCCCATGTGTTCTCTGCAGAAGGCAGCATGCGGCCACAAGGCCCCAGACCAGGAACAGGGGCCCATTGTGGGGAGACGGGCTGGGAAGTGAGGCAGGTCCCCTATACCTTGACAGACTCCAGTCTTCACACATTTGGGATCTGAGGGGAACGTGGGGATGTGCGTGGTCATTGTGAGGGACACATGGCCCTCAGGCCAGCAGGAGGTGGCTTGACCCATTTATACATCTAAGGAAGGCACAGGCAGAGTGGGATCCTGCTCCTCTGGTCTGGTCTGGTCTCCTGTCCAGGCTGTCGGGAAGCCCTGATCCCCTGCCCTGGTCCCTAGCCCTGGTTCCAGGAGGGGTCCTCTGCACCCTGCCCCACTGCTCCAGCACTCCAGGGCAGGGAGAGGGTGCTCTGGTTTGTGGGTTTGGGCTAAGTTGTGACATAATGCCTGGGGTGGGGGTGGGTGAGGTCATTTCTGTGTTCTGGAAGAGCCAATCTTGTTGGTGTTAGGGCTTACTTCCCATCATCCCGGTTGAGCCCAATCCTGCATACTGAGTCCTCCTCTCCCTGTCAGGGGGAGCTTCTGGCTCGGGCAGGAATGGGGGTGCCATTTATAGGGTCTCCAGATATCCCAGGCGAGTCCTCAGGGGGAGGAGGAAGGAAAGGTTTACTGAGTACAGAGAAGGCCCAGGAGCCCTGGAGGGCAGGCGGGGGTGTCCTTTCTGCCCCCGCTGCCTCCCTGGCCACCCCCAAACCGGGCCCCATGGGAAAGCAGGGATGGCACGGAGGTAGCTGGGAATTCATTATGCTTCAGCTTTGGAAACACATAACTATAAAAACCTATCAGCGGTGCAGCCCCTTCTCCATAAAACAGGCTTCGCTGGATTTATAACCCGAGGCCCTGGTCCGGGGCTGCTCTCAGAGGAGGAGCGAAGCAGCCCTCTCTGGGCTGAGAGGTGGTGCCGTCGGTTGCGGAGTGCTCAAAAAAACAGGGACCGGGAGAGAGGGCATGTCCAGTGTTCATGTGTTAGATGGACTTCGTTGCTGTAAGAAGCTGCATTTGGTTGGGGGACTTGGGGCGTTTGAGAGGGGAGAGAGGCAGAGGAGGAGGAAGGCTCACCCTGCTGAGAAGGAGACTCACGTTTGAGAGGACTTACGTTTACGTGAGGTGCAGATCTTTGGCCCGTGGTTTATTGAGCTCATACTATGTGTTAGGTGCTTTGCTGGGAGTGGGGAATAGGGCCATTGATGTGCTTGACAGGGACTATGTTCCGAGAACTCCCCAGAACAGTCAGGGTGGACGAGGGTCAGTGCTGCGATGGTGGCAGGGAGGAGCCTTGGGGCTGGGCTTCCCAGAGGAAGTCCTGGGTGGTGTGAAGTCAGGGAGGGCTTCCTGGAAGACGTGTATTCGCTCAGTATGTATTTATTGAGGCAGGCTGTATGCAGGCATTGAGATTGGTTTGGGGGAGAACGGGCAACGCAGGGTCCTGAAAAAGTTCTGGAATCTAAGGAGGAACAGGAGAGGCGAAGATGGTTCTAGAACAGTGAATTGGAAGTGGGTGGCATGGAAAGGGGGAAGCGGAGGCAGGCCTGGCTCAGGACTCCTTGTGGGTGTGGGATTGTTATCGCCTCCCGTCGACAGACAAGGAAACGGACGTGGGGGCTTCACAGCTCTGACGTGGGTGGGCTGCAGATGCTAAACCCAGGCCCCCCACGGTGTGCACAGACCGCCCTGCACCCCTGGGGCCTTGGGGTGGGCACTGTGTCCAGGATGGCTCATGGCGCTTGTCGGCGGCCCCCATCGGCCTTCCTTCGTTGTTGGCCAGCGTGCTTTGAGCAGGCGCCGCGGGGCCGGATCCCCCAAGCTGACCCACTGTGCGTCTCATCTGGCGTTTTCCTTCAAGCTCTTGGCAAGCTGCCAGAGTCCGGCTGAGCTGCTGCTCGATTTTTCTCTGACCCAGATGAAGATCTGGGTAGCCATACACCCACTAAAGCACGAGGCAGAACCCTGATTTCCGGTTAAAATGCGGATGTCGATGGCAGGTGAGGGAAGCCGGCTTTGGTGGAAAAGACGCCAGACACTGGCCAGAGGCCCGAATCACGGTCCTTGTCATGATAACCACCTGCAGTTGGGGCCGGCTCCCCCTTCCCCCAGCCCCTCACCGATGAGAAAAATGAGTCTCAGAGAGGTCAGGCTCCCTGCCCAGGTTTGCACAACCAGCAAGGGGGTGGACTTGGGATTCAACCCAGCCTTGCCTGACTCCAGAGTGTACGCCATTTCCGCCACACCCAGCATCTCCCAGAGCTAATTCTGCTGCTGCCTGAGACTCCGCCCCCAAAGCCATCTGGGACACGGAACACGAGTGACACAGAATTAGGAGGGAATCCTACAAAAACAGGGCATGGCGGCTTTCTCCGCTGATTGGGGTCTGCTTCTTTTCAGGGCTCTCTGCCTCCCAACCCCCAGCCCAGTTCCTGCACCCGGACCTGCTATTTCCGTAGAAATCATAGCTCACCAGCATTTGCCTTCTGGTGAAAGAAGAGAAGATTCTGGCCCCTTGGAGCCGGGAGACTGTGTGCTGTCCAGGTGGCCTGGCGTCCTGGGGCTTTGAGATTTGCTTCCCCGCTGAGTAGATTTACAAGTCTCCTGTCTGCTTTGGGCAACACACCTTGCTGTGCATGGGGTGGACTTCTTGATGCAGGAGGTCCTCTGCACAGAGCCCAGGATTGGGGCCCACGGATGAGGCACGGGACAGTCGGAGGGCTGGGGGCCCCAGGGGCCTCACATCTGTACGGCTCTGTATCTTCCTTTCTCTCAAGTATGTGTTTTGTGGACTTTTATAAGCAGTTGCTTTTACAGTCATTAAAGAAGAATCCAACTCATTTTATTGTTAAAAATTAATGTTATGTATTCATACGATAAAAAATGCTGGGAGCACGCAGAAGCCCCATAGGAAAATACTGTTCTTTCTGAATTGGCCTGGAGAATTGTGCTCTGTTGTGTTTAGCGGCTGGAGAAAGTTCTGGGTGGGGATGGAGCTGTCACCTGTTAGACTAGCCTGTCTCCTTTTGTTCTGTTCCCTGTTTTGCACGATGCTGCGAATGAACCCCCGTGCCATGTATTTTGAGTAAGGTAGCCAAATCTCTGGTGCCCGTTTCCCCAATCCTTACCAGCACTGGGTTTCATGGCTCTCTACCCTTTGCAAAGCCTTTCCTTCAGAAACAGCCCCGAGGCCACCTCTGTGCCGCCCGCCCCCCAGGTGGGAGGATGCTGAGTGGAGTGTGCCCAGGCCCTGTCTGCAGGTGTGTGCACTGTACCTGGCTGGCCCCGTAGGCTCCCTTTTAGGGGATTGAGGTTGGCTGGTTGGTGACTAGGGCTGATGGTGGGGCTTCCAAGGGGCTCTCTGCGGGAAACGCCATCCTCAGGGACATTTCAGTGGTCTGCTGGGGTCAGCTCTGACCCCACACCCCGTTATCCAAGACCTCACTTAACCTGATGTAGGGCCTTCCAGCAGCATGTTCCCTTTGGGGTTCTGCCCACTGGCTTGTGGTCCCTTTGCTTTCCTGGGGCGAGGGGGACAGCAGATGTAGATGGCCATTCCTGTCCTTGGCCCTGCTCCAGGCGTTCCTGGCCGAAGGCCCCAGGGAGGGTCTCTTAGCTTCCTGGACCTCAGCTTTTCCACCTCCCAGGTCAGCAGAGCCTGAGCACCTTGGCCTTGGTGGTTCTGGCTGGGGGTTCTCCCTGAGCCCTAGGAGCCACAGTGCTGCGAGGTGGACCCTGGGACTCACTGGAGGGATGGGGTGATCCAGATGGAGGGGATAGTGACATGCAGCATAGGCTGGGGGGCCTCTCTCAAGGGTCAGGTTGGGTCCCGAGCCTGAGACTTCATCCAGCCATAGGCTGGAGCTGGGGAAGGTGGGCTGACCCGGGCAGGGCAGTGCAGGGGGCCCCATAGTGGGCTGTGAGCAAGTGTCAGGGGACCTGGGCCTGAGTCCTGCCCTCTACCCTCTCCCTGTGACCTCTCAGGGCCTCAGTGTACCCATCAGCAAAGTAGGGGCAACAGTTCTCAAAGTCAGAGGGTGGCTTTGAGAACCACATGCCACAGGAAGTGTCTGGTGCACGTTTGTGGCCAGTGCTGTTCTCGCTAGCCGGGTGCTCTTCTTCTCCTCATTTGCCAACTGCACGTGATGGCTGGTGCACCCCACGGGGAGTGTGCAGGAGCCCCCCACTCTCCCTGCCCCTAGCAGGGGCTCAAAATCCTTTGATGGCATGAACCGAAGAACTTTTCCGTAATATTTTAGGATTCTGAGGCCACCACGGCCCCAGCAGGGGGAGGGAGGCAGTGATTTGAGAACTGCAGGTGTCTCCCTATCTGGTCTTACCAGGAGCGCTGGAGAACGTGGAGGCTCTGAGTCAGGGGCTTGTCCAGGTCACTTTGGGACGACAGACCCTGGATTAGACCCCAGGGCCCCGTCCCTGCAAACCCGGGCCCTCCCGACGGGAGACAGATGGATGCTGTTTTAGATGCCATGGGTGATTTCCTGCTTGTTGTTCACTTGCCAGGGAAGTGGTCTCCTGCGCACCTCCCCCCTCCCCTCCCCTTGCCAGCAGGGAATCCAGGTTAAATTGGCCCCCAGACCCCGCTCACCTCTGCTGCCGGAGTGAGTGGGTGGGCGGCACGGGGCTGAGCCCTGGGCCTCAAAATTTCCATGGCATCCTGTGTGCGGGTGAGAGTCCGCCTCCCTCCACTCCCTCCATCACATTTATCCCCAGCACTTCCTCCGCAGGGAAGACAGCAGCCTGTTACGGGGTTATTTCAAGGGGATCCCCATGGAAACGGAGAGTGGGAGGCTCCCTCAGCACTGGAGTGTTGGGAGTTGCTGCGCTGCCTGTCCCTGGCCCATCCGGCTGAAGGGTGTGAGAGCCTTGCCCAGGCCTCCCTCTGCACCTCGTGGGTCTCAGGCTGGGAATCCCGGGTCCCTGCTCTCGTCCATGGGCAAGTGTGACCCCCAGCACTGCCTCCTGAGCCCCCCAGTCATGTGACACCGAGGCTGGCTCACAGGGACCTCCAGAGGCGGGCTGGGGCTGCTCTTTCTTTCAGCAGGTGGAGGGCTGCAGCCTCTCCCAGTTCTCTGGGCACGGGGCTTTGAGCCTATTAACCAGCTGCTGCCTGAATAAGGCTGTGGTTCATCCCTCAGCCCTCCATCCAGCATGCTTGCATTTCACCAGCAGAATCTTTTGCTCTGGGAACGTGCTGGTGTGGATTGCATAGCGTCCCACCCCTGGAGCCTCCCTTTTCTCATCTGATCAGTGGGGGACACAGATTCATGAGGAGCAGGGGGGCCCTGGGGAGACCTGCAGAAGTGTCCTCGGGGTGGTGAGACTCGTCCGCTCTCGCAAGCCCCTGCATAGGCACGGCGCATCTCAGCGTGCGGCGGGCTTTCCCACCTGTGCCCTGTTTATTGATGAGGCAGGCGGCATTCATGTCCATTTTACAGATGAGGAAACTGAGGCTCAGGGAGGCATTGTGATCAGTGCCCATGTCTGGGAAGAGGCAGAGCTGGAGCTCAAGCCCAGGTCTGATCCAGCTCCGCTGATCCAGGCAATGGGGCAGCTGCTAGGGCTGGCAGCAGAGGTGGGTTAAGACCACATGGTGGCCCGAGGTGGGGAGAGGGGGAGGGGTGAGGCTTGGCAGGCGAGTGGGGTGGGGCTGGAAAAGTGATGTCCCCTATTCTTCCAGGTTCAGCTGCGCTTGGTGGCGGTGGGGTGGGGGGCGGTGGTAGGGGACATTGAAGATGCTGCAGGCACCTCTCCGAGTTCTAGAGTCTCGATAATAACTGACATCTGACATCTGTGGCACTTCCTACGGATCAGGAACTGTCTGAGCTGTTTACCTTAATCTTCAACGTGGCCCCCTAGGGTAGGTGGTCACTGCCTTTGTCACTGGCTTTTTACAGGTGAGCGAACTGTGCCCAGATTCCCTCAGCCAGGAGTGGCAGAGCCCACATTCAGGAAATGCCAGCTCTCAGAGTCAGGGCGAGGTCCTCAGGTCAGCACCCAGATGAGGCCCTCGGGTGGACTGGAGGCTACGTGGCCACTCAGGGACAGCAGATCATCTCTTCTTCTTCAAGTTCTGGGACACATGAGGGCTGAGGCTCAGGGGAGGGACCCCCTCGCTTCCCTCGGAACACCACGTCAGCGGGAGAACGTTTGGAGCGAGCAGGAACCTTGGTGCTTAGAGAGGCCTCTTGAACCACTTGGATTAGTGAAAGTTACACATGTAGAACCCAGCTTTTCTCGCAGCTTTAACTTTGCAATCTCACTAGCCTGTGTATGAGTCTGTGCCTTTGCTTGCTCTTTGGACGTTCACAGGTGCAAAAGCCGAGCTCCCTCGGATAATTGGTCCTTCTGCAAACTTGCTTAATTAACTTCCCCCAAATTGGTTCCAGTTGGATTCATTAAATGCACAGATGCTGATGCAGATGTGCAAATGATCCCAGCATGTCCTGTCTTACCTGGGCAGTGAACACGAGAATCTGGAATGTTCTTAGCTGGAGCACACAGATGACCAGGAGTCACCCTGAAAAGGCTCAGGGAGAGGTTTTTGAGGCCGCTGGGCTGTGGATGGAAAGATGCCCTGCAGAAACGATCCTCGGATGTTTCTCTGATCTCTGCGGGATCATTATTATATGTCACAGTAAAAACTGCTGAGTGCAGAACCATCTGCCCGGCTAGTCATCACTCAGAAAACACGGGGACATTGGACCTTCCATGTGCAGATTCCTTATGTTCAAAGAAGGTTAGAAACTAAGTCTCTCCACCCTTAGTAGCCTCGGAAATGCAGAATCGTGGTCTCTGAAGCAGCAGAGCCGTAGAGGCAGAAAGAAGGAGCGGTGTGACTTTGAGACCCTTGGGGGAAATTGCGCGAGCGAGAACCCTTGAGAGCTAGCGGCACCGTGCATGCGGATTTCCCAGGACTCCTGGCTCTCCTACTTCCTATCTGGGGGCACTTGGGACAAGTTATGGGGCCTCTTTAAGCCTCGGTCTTCTCATCTGCAAAATGGGAGAAGTAGCAATGAGGCTCTGCTGTTGTTGGGAAGATAAAGAGAGAAGATGGGTGTGAGGGCGCCTGGGTGGCTCAGTCATTAAGCAGCTGCCTTTGGGTTGGGTCATGATCCCGGGGTCCTGGGTTTGAGCCCCGTGTCAGGCTCTTTGCTCAAGGGGAAGCCTGCTTCTCTCTCTCCCACTCCCCCTGCTTGTGTTCCCTCTCTCACTGTGTCTCCCTCTGTCAAATAAATAAATAAAATGTTAAAGAAAAAAGAAAAGGAAATGGGTGTGGAAAATGGCTGTCACTCGGACTGATACCCCTCCTGGCCACGCCCCCCCAGCCACCCGGGCCTCTGCAGACACAGACATCCTCTAATAAGGGTCAGGGCAAGGTCTGATTTATCACTCTGGTTTCTGTACCTGGGGAGACTAACTCTCATCTGTGTCGAGCACTTGGTAGCCGTCTGTATAGTCAGTCTTTGTCAGTGATTTGATTCTGGGCTGTAGTTTTCTTGATCTGTCCATTCTTTCCTCGATCCCGGGCAAAGGGCTACAGGCAGTCCAAATCTGTGACCGGGGTGGTGGCTTAGGCTGCTGCTGAGCTGGGCTGGCTCAACACTGGCCTTGTCACGCTGCTTGCAAGTCTGCGTGGGCCAGACGAGGCAGCCGGATAAGCTGCACCCAGGAGCCATCTGTTCCCAGCCCTTGGACCAGATGGTCTGCAAGGACACCTGGGGGCGGAGTAGGGAGGGAATACATTTACTGAGCACCCAGCATCTTCCGGAGCCTCTCTATTGCCCTGTAAGCCCGGCATGGCCATTGTGATCATACAGACCAGGAACACGAGGCCCAGAGTGGTCGAGTCACTGGTGAAAGTCACACAGCCAGCAAGTGGTGGCGTGGGATTTGAATCCGGGGCTTCCTGATTCTTTGCTTGTGTCCTTTCCACCATGCTGCTGAGGTTCACATTGTCTGGCTGAATTTGGCACCAGTGACTTATGGGAAATATCCATAAATAGGGAGTGACTCATGCAGGAGTAAGCCGGCTCCTCTCATGGTGCCTGATGACCCCCAGGTCCCAGGGGATCCTTGGGCTTTTGAATACCAGCAGTATCGGGCATCTGGGACAGAACGTTTGGGCTGGAGGGCACCCTGTGTGTGTCACAAGATACCCATGGCCTATACAAACCTTCCTAATAAAATCAGCCAAAGACGGAGAAGCCAGAGTCACTTTTATGAGATGGTGCTGATAGTATGAAGGTTGATCAGGCTGGCGTGTGTGATGAATTTAGTTCTGCCGGGCGGCTGCTGGGTGGGCTGGCTGGGATCCTCACTAGATCAGGGCCAAGGGGAGAGGGAAGGGGCCCCATCTCTCCTGGAAATTGAAAAACTTGGGGCCACAACAGAGCTTTGTTCTCCATGATGCTGAGAGTGGAAAACAGGGTTTCCTACAAAGTGTGGGAACAGGCATGGATGGTGCTAAGCCTGCAGGGGGGCAGCCAAGCATAGTGATCCAGGGCATGGGCTTTGGAGCCCAGCAGACTCAAGGTCAGCTCCTCTGTGTGGCCCTGGGCATGTCATGCAAGTTCTCTGAGCCTCGGTTTCCATGGCTGTGACAGGAGAAATACAGGTGCCTTCCTTCGGTGAATTCTGGGGACCCAGAACTCATTATGGAGAACGCTGGGCTCAACCTCACAGCCAGCGGCTGCTCCGTGCATTCAAAGCCCAATTCCTCTTACTGGCTCTGTGACCCAGGGCTGCTTGCTTAACCACTCTGTGCATAGGTTTCTTCATCTGTAAAACAGGGATGATAAGAGCATTCTCATGCCGTAGGGTCATTGGAAGCTTAAATGGTTTAATTCATAGAGAACACTCAGTGAGTCCCTGGGACGAGGAAAATGCTGTTTGTGTTGGTGGATCCAGTTATCGCCATGCTCAGCAGCATGGTCACCATGTCCTCTCCCCGGGCCCCTGGCCCCATGCCGTTTGTGGTGCATGTTGGGGCCTGATGCCACCTGAAACTAAGTGGAGCTGAATGGTTAGCAGAGCATCACGGTCAAGGCTTGGCAGCCCCATGGGTTGAAGCAGGTGGCTGAGGGCAGTTTTTGCTTCCCCCGATAGTTTTGGAGTGTCCAAGGTGGTTGGTCCCGAGCCCAGGCCTCTGCCCACTTGCCCACCTTCCTGTCAAGAGCAGGCAGGAGCTGATCCCCAGCCCCAGGCGGGAGAATCATCTGCAGCCTGAGGCTTGGAGGGGAGCGTGGGCCTTCTGCTGCTGGGACAGATGGCGGGGAGTAGCAGCCCAGGTGCTGGGAATGGATGTGGGAGACGGCCCGCTGGACAGGCTGGTGGCTTCCTCGCCCTGGGGCCGCTCAAGCCGCCGGCAGTTTCACTGCATGCTACGATGCCACATGTCACATCAGAATGTGACAGCCCGAGCTCAGCAGCTCAAGGAACAAGACGAATTGGAGGGTGAGGTGGTCGTCTTGGCCAACTGGCTTCTCCACACACAGTCGGTATTTGAGTCAGATCGGTCATGTGCTGGGTTTGACCCAAGTGGCCAGGTGGCTTCTGCTGTGGCCTGAGAGACGTGCCAGGGGGGAGGGAGGAGCTACTGCCCAGCTGGTGTTTAGTTCCCTGTGGCTGGGCTGGAGGAGGGTCTATCATCCTGAACTGCCGATGAAGACACGAGACAAGGGTTCTGGGTCCTTGTGCAGAGACGCATGGTGCCTGGTGGAGTCGTTGGGGGGCCGCCCCCTCCCTTCCACAACACCACACCTTTGTTACTTACCTGTATCATCCCGGAGGTCCCTCTTCTCCTCATGGGGACAGCCACTAGGGCCAAGGAGGCCAAGGCTGAGGAATGGAGGTCTAGGTGAGGGTGAGGAACCGGGACACGAGTGTGCTGAGTGGTAACCCAGCTGCAGAGGGTGATAAGAGCGCTTAGCCAGGTGCACAAGCCTGGAAGGCCCTCAGGTGGAGGTCACAGCAGAGTACAGTCCAGGCAGAGGGCAAGCGTGCGTGGGGAGACTGCAGGCCATCCAGTAAAGCAGACTGTAAGACAGGGTGGGAGTCGGAGGCTGTGGGTTGTGGAGGCCTGTGAGGCTAGATTTTCCCTGGGGCCGGTGGGCTGGGAAGGGCTCTGAGCTGAGGAGGGAGAGACCAGAGCTGGGTTGAGAAGGGCTGCTGTGGCGTCGGTGAGGAGAGGGGCTGTGGCCAGTGTTGTCAGGCCTCTGCCATATCCCCTCAGAGCCCCGTACTTTTGTGCATAAGGACCCTCAGAGTGCTTCCTTTTCCAAGAGCCTATACCTGGGTCTCCCACAGGCTGCTGGAGCTCCCCTTGCCTGTGCCCTGGGGGCCTCGAGGTTCCTGGGCATCTGTGTCCTCTGAGGGGCAGCCATGACTGCCAGGGGTCATGGTACAAACACCCTGGCCTCCTGCTCCTGATGGGGACACTCTGGGGGTGACCTACACTGTCCCCAGAACTCTGGGCCTCACTGCCTTCTTGGCCTCCTTTCTGTCCTGGTCCCAACTCCCCACGCTCTTCCCGGTTTTTCCCAGGAACATGCACCAATCACTTCTGCTCAGAACCTTGCCTCAGAGTCAACTTCTGGACACAACCTAAGACAGGTCGGTGAAGAAGCCGGGCTATCACTCAAAAGGGCCTTCAGGGGAAATGTGATGAGACAGGACCAAGGCATTGGCTGTCAGCTCAGCCAAGAAGCTTGGAGGCGAAGGCAGATGGGGAGGGCCGTGCTGAGGCCCTAATGGAACTGAGCCTGGAAGTCAGCACTTTGGACAGCACCAGGCAGGGTTGGGGCAGGGGGCAACTGGATTCTTTACCTTGGGTCTCCCCATTGGTTGGGCCTCCAGTACCACAATGGGGTTTAAAAAATTGAGCATTTTACACCACTGCTGAAAACCAGGCTATCGTCTGATAAGTGCCATCCTGCCCAGGGGTTTGGGCCTCCTTCAGGAAGTTGCTCTGTTCCTCCACACCCACCAGGCTAATCCTTGGCCCCAGGAACAGGAACTGATATGACTTTGGGTTTCCCTTTTTCTGCTTCTCCTGTAAATGGGATTGGAATTCTGGCTTGAGCTTGCCAAGACATAGGACTGATTGTTCAGGCGTGAGGTTCTGAAGGTAGATAGATACCCTTTCCTGAGGACTTCCCAGAAAATTAATCTGTGAAGCCTTTGTTCATTGGGCGGCAACCCATCTGCCCAACACGGATGCTTTGCATTTGTCTGTTGACCCCTGGCTAGGCCCTGAGAACCTAGAGATGGCTCAGTCCCCAGGGTCATGCCTCATGGAGGTAGTGTGGAGAGGAGACAGCTGGACAAAGAGACAACTATGATGTGTGTCATTTTGATGAGTTCTGGGAGGGAGGGCGTCATAGGGGCTGTGACACCTCTGTATGGCGATGGAGGGATGGGGAATGTGCCGGTGTTCCTTGAGCTGGTCTTAAGAGCTTAGCAGAGTTTTCTAGGCAGTAAAGGAAAGCAGAGGGCAGGGCGGGTGGAGGCGTTCGTCCCTAAAGAATGTGAAATGGCATGGTGAGCGGGACGAATGGTAAATAGCAATGTGTGGGTTAAGTTTAAGCTGGCTAAGCTGGCGCTGGAAGTGTGGGTTTGGTCAGCAAGAACTCACAACATGTGCGTGTGCGTTTGGACTTGACCCTGAAGGTGTAGCCATCCGACAAAAGTATTTAAGCTGGAATGCGATGGAGTCAGATTTTCAGTTTAGAAAGCTCTCTCCAGAGCTGGAGGGAAGAGGAGACAAGACAGGGGAGCCTGGAGGTAGGAGAGCCATGGGGAGACTTGCAGAATTCCTAGGGGAAGGGAGAGGGCTGGTCCCAGGGTCTGGCCACGAGGCTGTGACCAGAAGCATCCATCAGCCCAGATCATGCCTCCCTAATTTAGAAAATGACAGGAAAGATACTTGTCACCTCTGCTCTTCTGGAAGGGAAATGAACTATTTTGAACCATGCCAAAGTTAGATTTTTAAATTTCTTCTTCATCTGTGTCTCATTTAGAGCACTAGAACTAGTGAGAACATCGTGCCGTAAATCAGGGCACGTCACAGGCTGTAGAGCGAGTCATCTCTGCATGAGCGCACAGTGTGCATTTATAATAAATCTAATTCTTTATCTTTCTGGGCTTTAGACTAGAGTAATTAGTAATTCCTGCTGATGCTGGGAAACCAGTGCTTATGCAGGGTTAATGCCAAGCAAGTTTGTTTGAACTGCTTTTGCTGTTGCTAATGGGTGTCACAGTGGGTTCTTCTGCCTGGTTGCAGAGGGGAAACATCCCATTTATTTCCTTCTTGCCTTTTTCATAAATAGGGGCAGCAATAGTAACAAACATCATTTGCTGAGTTCTTCCCCTATCCCCCCCGGTGCTGCTGAGGGAGTCCATGTGAAAGGATCCTCTGTCCCAGATGTCATCTGCCCTGTGTGTTCTGAGGTCCTGGGACTGGTCTCATCGCTGGATTTGCTCTGTGTCCATACTGTGTCAGGTTTCTACCCCATAAGCTGTTGCTGGTCAGGGACCACCTCCGCATCATACATGTTATTTTTTTTTCTTTTAGCACCACGATTACAGGCCATACATGTTATTATTAGCTTAATATATTTTTTTAAGATTTTGTTTATTTATTTGTCAGAGAGAGAGAGAGAGCACAGGCAGGCAGAGTGGCAGCAGAGGCAGAGGGAGAAGCAGGCTCCCCGCCGAGCAAGGAGCCCGATGTGAGACTCGATCCCAGGATGCTGGGATCATGACCTGAGCCGAAGGCAGTCACTTAACCAACTGAGCCACCCAGGCGTCCCATCTTAATATTTTTCTTTAAAAAACTGGCTCTCTACCGTAAATGGAAAAGCAACAAATCAGGCCAAAAGTGAAAGTTTAACTGTAAAAATCAGTGTGGGGTTCTTTGCCCCAGCAGGATGTATAGGTTCCTGGGAAACCTCTGAATTGGGAAAATCACATGCTGACACGGGCTGGTGGACAGAATGAGGCCGGGGCAGAGCTCTGGAAACCTATGCACCTTGAACCGGAATGCTAACAAACATAGTAACAATTATCTAAAAATCTAGCATAGTTAAAAAACATGTTAGAGGTGCCTGGGCGGCTCAGTGGGTTGAGCATTTGCCTTCAACTCAGGTCATGATCTAGGGGTCCTGGGATCGAGTCCGCATCGGGCTCCCTGCTCATCGGGGCATCTGCCTGTCCCTCTGCATCTGCCCTCCCCCCCTGCTCGTGGTCCCTCTCTCTGTCTCTCAAATAAATAAAGTCTTAAAGAAACACAGGTTAAATTCCTAATAAATATTGGAGCAATTATGTAATTTTCTCCAGTAAAACAGGGTGAAGGTTGTTTGATGTACAGGTGGAGACAAGTCCCAAGCACAGAAGAGAGACTTGCCCGCCAAACCCTTGTGGACTGAGCCAAGAGGAGGGAGGGAGGGAGCCAGCGAGCGAGCGGGCACAGTTTCCTGTGCTGTCTTCCTTGGCGGCTTGCTGGGTTGAGCTGCTCGTGGTTTTTGTGTTCAGCGGCCCCCACTGCCTGGCACAAAACAGTCACACGCCAAGGAGCATCATGCCTGAGCCAGCCCGACTTTCCCTTTCTCCCGACGTCATTCTCCTGTTTGCAAGTCACACGTGATGCACTTTGCTTTGCAGCAACTGCGGGGAGGCAGGTGGCAGAGTTCTGTACAGGCTAGGGATGCTGTGGCAGGGCTGCGAGCAGGACTCTTCCTCCAGGCACCTGGGATGAGAAAGGACGGGAAGGAGAGGTTTTGTGAGGACTCTGGCATAAGCACACTCTTAGTTGTCTTCCAGAAGATCTGGTAAAACCGCAGTCAAGCCAACAGCAGGGCTGCTTGGGGATTGGTCCAGACTGAAATGAGGGCAACGAGCCAAAATATTTCCATTCCCTCCCTCGAAAGGGTCGATAGTTGTGTTACGTGAGAAAACTTACTTAAGGAGACAGCAGTTGGCAGCTCACTCCCGCAGGGGGGCGGGGGGCAGAGGCTTTATCTAAGTGCAGGGGTATTGTGAGGATTTGATGAGCTAGGGTACGAAGGCGCAGACTGCAGAGGTGGCCATGGTGTTGAGGGGCCGTCCAGGTGGCACAGACTTGCTCACTCTGCTGAGCAAGCTCCTCTGCCTGTCTTTGTGCACCGAGTTCCCGGCGTGTTTCTAGATCCTTACAAGTATATCTCTGTAAACACAGGAGACCGATGGCAAGAGACACATTCCCTCTGCTTTCCCTCTTTGCCTCGACTGAATTCAGCTTTGAAGATGGGGCCGTCGCGGGTTCCTAATGTCCGGGTCCTGGGTAAAGGGACATGGATGAGAGCTCTGGTCCTGGCTTCCCTGGCTCCTATCAAGCCAAGCTCCTCTCTGGGCTCGCGTTCCCCATCTTTAAAAAGAAAACCCCTTCCTTTTATGGCCTCAGGAGGCCTTTGCTGCCCTCGAGTCTCAGACCCCCCTGTGGCCAGCGGGCCAGAAGAAGGATGGCTTACTCCAGGGACACGATTTCCTTTTGAGCGATTCCAGTCATGTCTCTTGATGGCCACGTTCCCCTAGCACTACAGTGGCTTTTTTGAGGAAATGGACTAAGAGGTGTGGCCTTCATGTTGGTGACCGGTAAACGTGTCTGGTTGGGCAGTGAGCGTCTCTGCATCAACGAAAACCATTCAGTGCCCCCAAATCTCCAAAAGCCAGAAGATTTTTTTGTAACGTGTTTGGCAGCAAAACCTGACTTAACATGATGTCTTGAGTTGATCAAGAATATTTATCCCTTCAGCATGAATTTTTGTATGTTTTGCTCCAGAAATAGAAACGTGGTTCAGCATGGGGCACTGGCCCAGATCCTCGTGGCGAGGTCTGCAGTATATGGAAGGCAGGGTGGGGAACTCTTCTGACTTTCGCTCACTCCCCGCACCCATGCGGGAGCCCAGCTCAGAGCGGGCAAGCATGGCAGGGGAGCTGGAGACCGGCCTGGGGGTATGGATGGTGGGGGGAGCGGGAAGCCGGTGTCTGGAGAGGTGTCTGTGGAAGCCGGCCCAGCCTCCACCCTGAGTCCACACAGCTGGAAAGCATCCGAGGCAGGCTTGAGATTTTGAGAACCCAGGCTCTTGGTGGCGGTGGTGGGGGGTGGGGGGGAGGGTCTTCTTCAGAAGCTGACCCTAAGACCAGACAGGAATGCAAGTGATTCGTAAAGATGTGCTCCCAGGGGACACTCCGTGGGGCATGGGGGAGGCAGGGCAGGGCAGGGCTGGGTGTGGTTTCCAGTGAAAGTAGTTTCTGGCCTGAATCTGGCAGATTGTCCTCACAGAGTAAGGTGGGCCCTGTGGCGATGGGCCTGGAGTGGGGGCTGGTCATCACTATGCCCAGGTCCTCCCCACTCTCTTTGGGGGTGGGAAAGCAGCTCCAGGAGCAGGAGGGCGTCTTCTTTCCAGAGAGTTCCAGGTGCAGATGGGCAGAAGCTTACACACAGAGAACCCAGGTGAGGGGTGGAGGTGGGTGGGGTCTGGAGGAGCTTGGAGACGGGGAACAGGGAGTGGATGGAAAACAGTGTCCACAGTGCAGGCTTGGTGCTCAGTCCCGGAACACAGACTGGGGAGGGCGGACTTAGAGAGGAACCAGGGTGTGGTGGTCTAACCTCTGAGTCCTCCTGGGTCCTGGCGGCCTGCCGGTGTCTCTGCCAGGCCTTCCTCAATGCAGAGGCTCTCGGAAGCCCTATGGCCCTGCCTTACTTAGCTCCAGGAGGTGGGCCTCCCCCCATCACATGTTGAAGATCACCTTCCCAAGCGGCTCATGCTAGCTCACGGGAGCCAGTTACCAAGCTTCTCGTCTTGTGAGCTGGTCCTTATCTTGGCAGTAGGTTGAACTCAGCCACAGTATGAGTATTCCCCTCATAGAGATGGGCGGATGCTGCTGTCCAGCCTCTCTGCCCTCTGCGGTTCAGTCCCTGTCTTGGGTGGGCTCAGTCTGAGATTCTGAGAGCTCAGTATGACTGCGGATCTCTGGCTGGGGGCCTTACCTCACGCTGAGACTCTGCACACCAGTTTTTCCCAGCACCATGCATGGTGGGGTCTAGTCACTTAGGGGAGTCCCCTTTCTCTTCCTGAACCTGTGGTCCCCTTTGGCTTTTCACGGACACAAGGCACTGGAAGTGGAGCAGAGAAAACATGGATTTTGGAGCCGGGCCGCTGGTGTAGGCTGTGTGACCTCAGACAACTTGCTAGACCTCTCTTGGCCTTGCCTTCCTTCTGGGAAATCTGAATTGGACCTCCCAGGGCTTCTAGAGAGGTCAGGGGAGACGGTGCAGGTGGTCGCCGTGAAGCAGCATGGCTATCTAGGGTCTAGCTGTGGCAGAATGTCATTGATAGTGGTGCTGGGGAAAATCAGCTCATTGCGGGGAAGGAAATGGATTCATGTGGCCACTTCTTAAGTGGAAGTTCACATCCCAACCTTGGTCTAGGCCCCGTTGGGGCAAGGTCGTTGACCCCTCTGGGGCTGTGCCCTTTTATACCCTCTCTACACCGGCCAGTTGGAGCAGGCCATCCCCAGCAAGGATCCCCTCATCCTCAGACCTCGGGAAGCTTCCTGGGAGCCAGCCTGCACTCCCAGAGCCTTTCTTCTTGGACGTGACTGGGCATTCGTTTATCCCCTGACTGTGAACTCTGTTCCATCAAGAATTGATGCCCATGGTGTTAGCATACAATAAAGCTTCAAGGAGCTGGTTAAATGCTAGGAGACAGGTCATAAATTTGGCTTTTCTTCCCGGTCAGAGCTTCCTCACTACAGACAAGGGGAAATGAGACAGAGTAGCACCGTACATTCTGTGGCGAGCTTAATCTGGAACCACGACCAGGACCACGGGGGGCCCCTCACACTGTTCGTGACCATGAACTGGGGTGTCATTCTGATTGACAGCACTGGAATTAATTCTGTCATATCTGACTGCTTGCTTTTGGGGTTCCTGTTAATATCTGTTGTTGATTTCATTCATGGTTCCCCTTCCTTCTAGTCTTTTTTTGTTTTGTTTTTGGTGAGCATTTAATATTGTTTATTACTCCTTCCTTCTAGTCTTAAAACACATCTTAGAGAGGCTTGGGGGGGTCTTCATCATTTTTTTTTCTTTTTACCATGTAGGAGGGCCTGAGATTTACTATTAATTGACTCTTGATTATCTGATTTGAACCACATGTTAATTTTTTTTTTTAAGGGATGTGAAAACAAGCTTAGAAATGAACATAAAAGATGCGGTGTTGAAGTTAGAAAAACGCGGTGTCACAGTCAGAAATTCGTGCTGCATCTGCCTGGTAGTGGGGTTTCGAACCAGAATGGCAACTACAGCCTTCAGGCCAAATCTGGCCCACTGCCTGTTTTGATAACTGTGGTTTTACGGGAACACAGCCACAGCTGCTCATTTCCAGACTGTGTGTGGCTGCCTCTGCACAATCATTGCAGAGGTGGGGACCTGCGACAGAAGCCTGTGGCCCACAGACTCTCTCCATGTTGACTCTCTGGTCTTTTTCAGAGTTTGCCAACTCTGATGGTTACAGTCAGTTTGGCTGGGCCGTGGTGCCCAGACATGTGGTCTGGCATTATTCTAGATGTTCCTGGGAGGGCGTTCTTAGACATGATTAACATTGAAATCTGTAGACATTGAGTTAAGCAGATTACCTTTTATGATATGGGTGGGCCTCATCTAATTAGTTGATGGCTGGAATAGAATGAAGACTGACATCCTCTGGGCAAGGGGGAATTCTGCCAGAAGACGGCCTTCAGACTCACAAATTGCAACATGACCTCTTTCTGAGTCTTCAGGCTGCTGGGCAACCCTGCAGCCTTTGGACTTTTCAGCCTTCATAATCACATGAGCCAATTCCTTATTAGATTTCTTTCTCTGTATAAACGTCTTATTGGTTTTGTTTTCCCTGACTCATATGCCGACCCTTGAGTTAGAGGAAAGCATGTGGTTCAGGGTCAGACCATAATGTATTGGAAGACTGTGCCTATCCTAGGAGTCAGGCAGACTGGATCTGAATCCCAGCTCTGCCCCTTCCTGGTTGGGACTTGGAGCTGATCCCTTTACCTCTCAGGGCTCTTGTTCTGTTTCTGGAGATTACAGCCATCTGCTGCCCACAGTGCATGACTGAGACACTTAACAAGGGTCCTGGCGGCTATTCTGGTCACTGTCAGTGTTATCACCGTCAATGAGTTGCCTGGCTTATTCAACAGTCTCTTGTGAATTTGGTTCAGTGGAGTCAGCCATCCAGTCCTGCGAAACTCTGGCTGGCCCTGACAAAATGTGGTTTCTGAGCCAGAAAAGTGGAGGCCCTGACCTTTGGTGGTAGAGTCACAGGTGGCTTTGTGACCTTGGTCTCCTCTCTGTCCCCCCATCTCTCCTCCACAGAACCAAACAGGCCCCACGTCCAGAAGCTGGACACGGGGGGTATTGTCATTTGGTATTGTGGCTGGATGATGGGAGCTTCAGGCCAGCCGTTCCTGACTTCTTGCTATGAGTGAGTCTTATAGAGAGGTGTCTGTCCAGGGCACAGCCATGACAGGAACCAGAGGCAAACAGAGGCCATGCAGGTCTCCTCCCAGGAGGCCCTTTCAGCCTTCCCTTCCAGTTACCCGCCGGATAAGCTCACTGCAGGGAGAGGTGGGACGAACTAGTGGCAGGTGCCGAAGAGGAAAGTAGAGGAGGTACCACCGTGCTGGATGGCCTGGAAGGTATGAGTGCTGACCCGACACTGTCCTTTCAAGATTTCAAACCGTGGCTCCTCACCTGGCCTGCTCTGGGGCTTGTTTCCTCATTTCCAAAGGATTGTGGGTGACCCGGGCCGAGGAGCCTCCTTCCCAGCATCCTGCCTATGCTGTGCCCACGTGGGTTGGGCACCTGGATCTTCTCCCTCTATACCTGGCATGCCTATGAGGTTGTAACCTCCTTCTGGTTTCAGATGCTTACTGGGTCTTTCGTTACTGAGCCCTGCGGGGGGCTCACCATCCAGCAGGAGATGTGCAAACAGACACCTAACGGGCCACTGACCATTAGAGGTGGAGGGTGGCAGAGAAGGGGATGGCTGTCATCACTAGGAGTGTGGACAGGCGTCACGAGGAGGGCAAGGCAGGGCATGGCCCTGTAGTCTAGCTGTGTGAAACCCAGATGCACAGTAGGGAAGCTGCTCCCATTTCTGTCTGGCTGGAGCTGAGCGTGGGAGAAGGGGCAAAGAGCCTGAGATGCTGGCAGGGACAGCCTTCCGGGAAGGTCCCCGGCATGAGAGCCCCAGGCCCCCCTGGCCTGGTTGCAAATGGCAACACTCAGGATGTAGTTGCTGAGTTAGTTGGAAGGAACTGTTCAGGATTTCCCGATCTTCATTTGAGCACTGAGGTATTGAATGCCGAGCCATCGTTCTCCCACTTAGGTCTTTTATTCATTCAACAAACATGTATGGAGTCCCTGCTATGTGCCAGACCTGTTCTAGGCAATGGGCTTGCGGCAGGGGCCTGGCAGACTCCTCGTGGCCCTCCAAGCCCCACGGGAGCAGAGCAGTCAGTAGGGTTCCTATGTGGGTCCCATTAGCCAAGAGCCAGGCTCTGGGCCCAAGAGGAGGGTAGGGGGGCCTGCTGTGCAGGTGGGAAGAACACAGGCTGGCCCTCAGAGCTGAGCGTGAACCCTGCTCTTCCATGTGACTCCCCGATGACCTCGGGCAGGTGACCCGACCTGTTGGGGCTTGTTCCTCTTTTTATGCATGGAGTCTGAACTTGATTTCTTGAGGGCCTGGCCAGCACCCACCCTCCATGATGTCGTTCCTTCTCTGCTCTAGATAGCCCATTCTGTCTTCTGACACTGCTGTTGGGAGTGCTTTGGAATGCTGTTGGGGCACACAGGGTAAAGTCGGGGTGCTGCAGGCTTCATGGGGACGGCCCTATCCTCACGCCAGAAACACAAGGACCATGTGGTTGGGCAGGTGTGAATACCTCTGGCAAACCACATTTCCCTGAGCAGCCGAGCCAGCCACTCCCTGGGCTGGTCCCCAACTCCGTGTCCTGAGGCCATGAGCACCCGAGGGCCAGGCCCCGTCTTGTTCCTCTCCCTCTGGCACACAGCAGGCCTGCAGGAAGAGCTTGTGGAAACACGTGCGGATGGAAGGGTTTCTCCTGCTGGGAGTGTTGGCAGCTGACCGTGGCAGTAGGCCACCTCTCCACTCCGTGACGAGCGTGGTGGGTGAGGGCTGTAGGCCGCTGGCCGCTGTTTGCTACCTCACACTCCCAGGCCCGGCGGAGAGACCCAGTGGGTCCCCGGGATGGAGCCCGCCAGGGAAGGAGGAGATTGGCCATGGCCCCGAGGGCACCGTGGCAAGGGCTGGGTGCCTCCTGGCTCCTCGGTTCGGCTGTGGGGATCAGAGCCTGGCTCTGGGAGATAGCCCACCCCACCCTGGCTGCCGAGACCCCCAGGCACACTCAAGTATTGATCCTGAGGCACTATTCTCCCACATGGGATTGGCCCCCACAGATGCCACTCCCTGCCGTCTCGATTGGCTCGGGCTGCCCTGATGAGGCCTGGCGGGCTTGATCAACGAGCACTGATTTCTCACAATGCCAGCGGCTGGAAGCCCATAGTTAAGGTGCCAGCCAACTTGCTTCTCTGTGGGAGCTCTCTTCCTGGCTTGCACATGACTACCTTCTTGCGGTGTGCTCACAGGGTACAGAGAGAAGCAAGCCCTCCCGTTTCTTCTTAGAAGAGCACTAATCCCCTGAGGGCTCCACCCTTGTGACCTGCTTGCCTCCCAGGGGCCCCACCTCCCAATACCATCCCTCTGCGGGTTAGGGTCTCAACATGTGAATTCTGGGGGGATACCAATGCTCAGTCCACGGCACCCGGGATCTGATGC
This sequence comes from Martes martes, assembly GCF_963455335.1. Lineage (NCBI taxonomy): Eukaryota > Metazoa > Chordata > Mammalia > Carnivora > Mustelidae > Martes > Martes martes. The sequence goes on from NC_137889.1 coordinate 143,488,284, forward strand.
TGGAGCGGCTTCAGAAATGCCGGGCTGTGCTGCTCTGTGCTGCTCTGTGAGCGATGGGCCTGGACAAGCTTTTCTCAGGGTTCCTGTGTCCACCAGACAGGAAGTTTCAGCGGCTTGGGCTGCCCGGGGCCTTGTTCCTGCACAAAGGCAGAGAGAGTTTTGCATTTGCTTGGAAACCCAAAGCCACAAGTTCACACACTGGGGCAGGTGGCAGAGGTGAACACGTGGGGCTCCTGAGCCTGTTCTTTTTTTTTTTTTTTACTTTTTTTTTTTTTTAAATTTTTTATTTATTTTCAGCGTAACAGTATTCATTGTTTTTTCACCACACCCAGTGCTCCATGCAATCTGTGCCCTCCCTAATACCCACCACCTGGTTCCCCCACCCTCCCACCCCGCCCCTTCAAAACCCTCAGGTTGTTTTTCAGAGTCCATAGTCTCTCATGGTTCACCTCCCCTTCCAATTTCCCTCAACTCCCTTCTCCTCTCCATCTCCCCTTGTCCTCTATATTATTTGTTATGCTCCACCAATAAGTGAAACCATATGATACTTGACTTTCTCTGTTTGACTTATTTCACTCAGCATAATCTCTTCCAGTCCTGTCCATGTTGCTACAAAAGTTGGGTATTCGTCCTTTCTGATGGAGGCATAATACTCCATAGTGTATATGGACCACATCTTCCTTATCCATTCATCCGTTGAAGGGCATCTTGGTTCTTTCCACAGTTTGGCGACCGTGGCCATTACTGCTATAAACATTGGGGTACAGATGGCCCTTCTTTTCACTACATCTGTATCTTTGGGGTAAATACCCAGCAGTGCAATTGCAGGGTCATAGGGAAGCTCTATTTTTAATTTCCTGAGGAATCTCCACACTGTTCTCCAAAGTGGCTGCACCAGTTTGCATTCCCACCAACAGTGTAAGAGGGTTCCCCTTTCTCCACATCCTCTCCAACACACGTTGTTTCCTGTCTTGCTAATTTTGGCCATTCTAACTGGTGTAAGGTGGTATCTCAATGTGGTTTTGATTTGAATCTCCCTGATGGCTAGTGATGATGAACATTTTTTCATGTGTCTGGTAGCCATTTGTATGTCTTCATTGGAGAAGTGTCTGTTCATATCTTCTGCCCATTTTTTAATATGATTATCTGTTTTGTGTGTGTTGAGTTTGAGGAGTTCTTTATAGATCCTGGATATCAACCTTTTATCTGTACTGTCATTTGCAAATATCTTCTCCCATTCCGTGGGTTGCCTCTTTGTTTTGATGACTGTTTCTTTTGCTGTGCAGAAGCTTTTTATCTTGATGAAGTCCCAGAAGTTCATCTTTGCCTTTGTTTCCTTCGCCTTTGGAGACATATCTTGAAAGAAGTTGCTGTGGCTGATATCATAGAGGTTACTCCCTATGTTCTCCTCGAGGATTCTGATGGATTCCCGTCTCACGTTGAGGTCTTTTATCCATTTCGAGTTTATCTTTGTGTACGGTGTAAGAGAATGGTCAAGCTTCAAAGTATAGGGATAGAGGGAACATTCCTGAATTTCATCAAATCTATCTATGAAAAACCCACAGCAAATATCATCCTCAATGGGAAAAAGCTTGCAGCCTTCCCATTGAGATCAGGAACATGACAAGGATGCCCACTCTCACCACTCTTGTTCAACATAGTATTAGAAGTCCTAGCAACAGCAATCAGACAACAAAGAGAAATAAAATGTATCCAAATTGGCAAGGAAGAAGTCAAACTCTCTCTCTTCGCAGATGACATGATTCTTTATATGGAAAACCCGAAAGACTCCACCTCCAAACTACTAGAACTCATCCAGCAATTCAGTAATGTAGCAGGATACAAAGTCAATGTCCAGAAATCAGTGGCTTTCTTATACACTAACAATGAAAATACAGAAAGGCAAATTAGAGAATCGATTCCATTTACTATAGCACCAAAAACCATAAGATACCTCGGAATAAACCTAACCAAAGAGGTTAAAGATCTGTACTCGAGGAACTACAGAACACTCCTAAAAGAAATTGAAGAAGACACAAAAAGATGGAAGACCATTCCATGCTCTTGGATGGGAAGAATAAACATCGTTAAAATGTCTATACTGTCCAGAGCAATCTATACTTTTAATGCCATTCCGATCAAAATTCCACCAGTATTTTTCAAAGAGCTGGAGCAAATAATACTAAAATTTGTATGGAATCAGAAGAGACCCCGAATTGCTAAGGAAATGTTGAAAAACAAAAATAAAACTGGTGGCATCACGTTACCTGATTTCAAGCTTTACTACAAAGCTGTGATCACCAAGACAGCATGGTACTGGCATAAAAACAGACACATGGACCAGTGGAACAGAGTAGAGAGCCCAGATATGGACCCTCAACTCTATGGTCAAATAATCTTCGACAAAACAGGAAAAAATATCCAGTGGAAAAAAGACAGTCTCTTCAATAAATGGTGCTGGGAAAACTGGACAGCTATATGTAGAAGAATGAAACTTGACCATTCTCCTGAGCCTGTTCTTAATGACTATGGGGAGGGAGTGGCTGAGCTTCCGCCCTGGGCACAGGGTCTCCACAGAGGGACTGATGGGGAAGAGCTCACTAGGGCTGGGGAGGGTGGGCTGCAGGGCAGCACAGCAGGCTACTGTAGGGACCCGACAGAGAAGGAAGGCCCTTGATCTACCCCGAGCAGCCTCTGCCTTTGGGCACACAGCCCTGCCACATTCTTTCTCTCATCCCCAGACCACCTGTGATGAATGAGCACAGGAACGGCGAACGCCGTCTTTAGAGCCTTCTGGGTCCCAGGCTTGTGCTAAATTCTTTACCTATACTAACTGAAGTCTTCCCCAGGACAGTCTTAGAGCTGGAGACTTGCATCCCCAAGGCCCAGAGGAAGAAATGGGCACAGAGAGGCCAGCTAGGTATCTAGGCAGGGCTGGAGTTGGGATTTGAACCTACAAAGTCGGGCTCTGAGATCTTAGCATTGGCCATTTGTGATCGAAGAAGTAGACTTTCTGAGGTGAGGTCATTGTCCTGGGTCTTGTGTGAGGCGTGGCAGCTGGCAGGGTTGCCCTTCCCGCCCCCCTGCCTCTCTTGCAGAACACTACACACAGGGCACAGTCCTGTCCCTGAGCCTTTGCACACCCAGCCACTCTGCCTTGAGTGTCTTTCCTCTCCAGCAGTGTGAAACCCCACCAACGGTCCAGGCCCATGCACAGGGCCTGCTTTGAGGGGTCTTTGCTGGGATCCCCGAGGTACACCTCACCGACACTGCTTGCTCCATTTGGTGTCTGTTTCCCCAGCTGGAATGCAGTTTCTCAAGGACATGTGTTTTTTGCTTACCTAAACTTCCCCTCCCTGTGGATAGCACAGGCCTGGCACACAGTAGGACTCTCAGTTTTGGTTGAAAGAATGAGCCAGTGCTGGGTGAATGCATCTCGGCCCCTCCTGTGCAGGGCTCAGCCACAGGAGGAAGTGAGTGTCTGGCAGGCCCTGGGACAGGATGTGAACCCATGTCACCGGGTCGTTCCCTGCCTGACAGATGATGTGTATAAGATGCACGGCGTGTTACTGGCACTCGGTGGGCACCCAATCAGTGCTAGATAGGATTCTTTTGAAACTTCAGTGAAGCGGATGTGACCTTTATTGAGGTTCTCTGATGTTGTAGAGTCTGTACATGTGTTACTGTTATGGGCTGAACCGTGTGTCCCCCCGAGATTCATATGTTGAGTCCTAACCCCAGCATCTCTGAACGGGACTGTGTCCTTCTCCAGAGCTGGTGCCAAGGGGGTGGACTTAGTTTCACCTGCAAGCCACTAAGCTCAGAGGGTGCCGCCCAAATCCTTCTGTAGAATGTATGTATGTACCTGGCCTGGTTACCAAGCCCTTTTTCACCTGCATTTCATTTGATGCTGACCACACCACACAAACGGGGGAATCTGAGCGGGTGCCGACCCCAGCGCGGTGTAGGCACGGTGCTCCCTTGGCAGCCCTGTGCCAGGCGCCCTCCTCTCTTCCCTCAGCTCACTGGTGGTGGAAGCCACCTGGTTGGTCCACATGGCGCCAGCCAGGTGTGCGGCAGCCGCCGGGCACCTGGCACAAAGCAGGTGACGCTCTCGCTCCGGAGCTGTCCATCACGGGGAGCCGCAAACACTCAGGATAACACCTCGGTGCCAGGTGGGGTGCTCTGATTGCTGGAAATGGCATGGGGCACTGGTCCCAGCTAGGGCCTGGAGACCGGGCAGGAGGCACAAAGCCAGATCCGTCAACGGCAGCCTGGGAAGCTGGGAAGCAGGAAGCCTGCAGTGCCCTTGGGCAGAACAGACCAACTGCAGGACCTCGGGCCATGTGACCACTGCCCAGTTCTGGGCCCCTTCTCTTTATGAGCATCCGATTGGCCTGTGCAGGTCATGTGGCAGCCAGGAAGCCCGTGACTGGCCGAGCCCTGGTCTCATGCCTGCGGGTGTGGCTGAGGGCACTGAGATGGGTCTGGCTGCCACATTTCTGCTGAGGGCGTGTGGTGGGGGTTCACCCCAAATAGGAAGGGGACACCCACCGAACAGCCAAAAGAACATCAGACGCTCATCACTCCCACTGTGCATCCCCCAGTGCGCTTGGGGTGAAGGGTACTGACATGGGTTGTGCCTCGGTGCCTCTGGCCCCCGTGATCCCTCTGCCCGGAACACCCTCCATGCTCCTCGGAGCCCAGCCCTGCGGCCCTCCTCCATGGAGCCCTCCTCAAGCCCACCAGGCCACCCCTTCACTCCCACCCGCAGCAGCAGCAGCAGCAGCCTTCCTCCCACGGCTGTTTGCCCAGTCGGAGAAAGCCCAGGCTTGGTAAACAGGTGATGATACATTCACCTAAAGTATCTGATTAGTGACATTCAGCCTCATGTTTAGTGAGCTCCTAGTGCGGTGCAGTTCTGGTGCCAGGAATGTCGGGAAAGTCTCTACAGGTCAGATGTGCATTGGTCCAGACATTGTCCGCAGCTGGTACCACCCTGTATGGCCATGGCGCTTCATTTTATTAACCTGCTTTCCTGGTCAGTAAGTTTGTTTTTGCTCTGTTCATACAATCATCTGGGCCCCGGAATTCCTCACTTCTATCTGCAGATCAGGTGCTCAGCCACCAGAAGTTCCCTTTCCAGACCTAAGCAGGTGGAAGCCAGAGGTGGGCATTGGGAAGCCGTGAGGGGCCTGTCCCTGTGGCTCCCGGGCAGAAGCTGCCACCTTGCTGAACAAGGATGGTCCCTGGGATGAGAAGCTGCTCAGGCAGCTCCGAATCCCAGGCTGGGCCATCCGAAAGCCTTGCTGCCTGCTGGGTTGCTGGGAGGGAGGGGACGCTCTTGATGCACGCAGAGCAAATGATCTTATTCTCACCTTTGTCGACGGTGGATCATACTCATGGAAGGAGACACTGGCAGTGGGGCTTGGCAGAAAATAAGCCATTTGTTGTGGCTGTGTGCCAGCCTGCGTGTTGTCACACAACCTGTCCTTGGGAAGTCTCTCCCACCTGTCACGGGGGTTGAACATCTGTGTCCATATGTGTGTGAGACAAAATTATCCAGACCCTTGATAACACAGTTCCCCAGGAGAGGCCGCATGAATGCATGGAAGAAATTGGGGGCTCTAGACTATAGTGGGTTGACTAATGTCCTCCCAAATTTGAATCCATCTAAAACCTCAGAACATGACCTTACCTGGACCTTACTTAAGATAAGGTCATACTGGAGTCGGGTGGGCCCTGAATCCAATGACCCGTGTCCTTAGAAGAGGAGGGAGAGGCAGAGACTGGAGTGACACGCCTGCTAGCCACGGAAGGCCAAGGGCTGCGGGGCCACGGCCAAAAACGAGAAGGGCAAGGATGGGCTTTGCCCTGGAGCCTCCAGAGGAAACCAGCCCTGCTAACATTGGCCTTCTGGCCTCCAGAACTGTGAGACAATACATTTCCATCATTTCCAGCCTCTGTATTTGTAGTGGGAAAGACACAGGCCCGACCCAGTCCAGCCCAGCCTCTAACTTGCTGACCCCGGTTTTCTTCCTGTGCAAGTGAGGTGTTAGACACGGGGCTGGGTGGGGAGGGGTGGGGGGAGGGGGGAGAGGACGGCAACACCCTTTTGCTGAAAATGGCCAGATAGAGAGTACATTTTGGATTTTGTGGACTAAAATACAGTCGCATACTTTGCTTTGTTATCAGTGTTTGTTGTTTGTTTTACAACCCTTTACAAATGCAAAGGACATTCTTTTTTAGGGGTGGGGGAGGGCGGAGGGAGAGAGAATCTGAAGCGGGCTCCACGCCCAGTGCTGAGCCTGACATGGGGCTTGATCTCTGGATCCTGAGATTTCTTGACCCTGAGATCATGACTTGAGCTGAAATCAAGAGTCAGGCTCTTAGCTGACTGAGCCACCCAGGCGCCCTGACAAATAAAAAGAGCATTCTCAATCTTGGATTGGTTTTGGCCTGCTGACCGCAGTTTGTTAGCCCCTGGATTTGAGGTCTGAGAGCGCTGGCCCCACGCACAGCCGTCCTGGGCCAAAGGGTCCTGGGTTCTGCTGTCCGCCGCGTGCTGATGGAAGAACCAGCCTGGAGCCCCCCAGGCCTCCGTTTTTGCCACCTGTCAGTGTGGATAAGGGCTGACCTTCCTGAGTGAGAGCCACGGGCCAGCTCTAGGCAGGTGCGTACATGCCTGTGTCCATGCCTAGGGCCCGTCTGTCTTGTTCACACTTCACTCCCTAGTGCCGGACACAAAGCCTGGCGTGTGACAGGAGCTCAAGCGAGAGTGTCTGAAGAAGGAAGGAAGCTTTCCAGAAGCTCTCTCTGGGTCAGGGGTCCTCAGCTCCCACTTCCTCGGCAGTGCCTTCCATGCTGTCATTGTCCCTTCGGGAGGAAGGTCATCGGGCCCAGTCACCTCCGTACAGTGTTTGACGACGGAGGAGAAGACGACAAAGTAAGGAACGCCTGATGGGTGTCTGGGCTAGTGGGGTGATTCGATCTGCACCCAGCAGAAGGGCTGGGGTCGGCTTCAGTCCCTCAGATGTGGGCTCTAGAAAAAAGGGAGAGGATTTCTAAAAGCAGTACGAGCTGTTCCCGGGAGCACGGAGTTTCACGTCAGACCCAGATCTGAATTCCAGCTTTGCTGCTTGGCAGCTGTGTGACCCTGAGTGAATGTCCTAACCTTGCTGGGCTTCAGCCTTCTCTCAAGGAGGGCACCACAAACCTCCCTTACTCTGAGGACAGAGTAAGGAGCAGCCAGGCCTATGGGGGTGCTCGCTGTTACAACAGCACTGTTGCCCGGTGGGCTCTGAAGGATAAAGCCTCACATTTTTCCAGGCCCTCTCACCTTCCAGGGTGGGTTTGTGTCCCCTGTCCCCTTGGATCCTTCCCATCTTGGCCCTGGGTGAGGGTTGCTCTGGTCAACCCCGTTTTACAGATGAAGAAACAGGTTCAGCAAGGGAGTGGACATACCTGAGGCCACAAGGCAAGGTGCGGGGCAGAGGGGGGACCGCAGCCTGGTCCTCCTCCCGCCCCTCCCCCCCTCCAGAGTCACTGCCCGCTCGAGGCCCTGTCTGGGTTGGGCCACATGGGCCGGAGCTAAGAGAAGCCTCCATCATTTCAGATCAGTGGGCTGAATGATAGAAATCCATCTGGAACGCCGCCATTTGAGGCCTGGTGACTCCACTGAGCCCCTCTCTGCTGTCTGTTCCATGCATCCACCTTCCTTCTCCCCTCTCCTCCCCTCCTCCCCTTCCTTCCTCTCCCTTCCCCTCCCTGGGCACACACAGCCCAGATCCCATCCGTGATTAGATTCTCCTGGTTTTATTCAGAATCTATCCCAAGAAGGCCTGTTTGATTGCCCTCACATAGGAGGCATCTTTGAATTATTGCCCTGGGGCTGAGGCCATGGGCTGGGGTCCCTGGGGGCCCCCGAGCTTCTGCAGGGAGAATGTTTACCCAAAAGCTGGCGCAACATCCAGAGGGAGCCAGGCAGGCTGGGGCCTAGAAACACGTACCGTTGAGCTGCCCTTGGGATTTGAGGAGCTGGAGCTCATTCTCGGTGTTTTGCAGGGAGGGGGTGGGTGCTATCCGGGAGGGCCGCGGGGGTGGGGTGTGCCAGGAGCCCCAGAAAGGGTGATGATTCTTATAAGAGTCTAAGGCCCGAAGCCTGCGTCAACAGGTATTAGAATCCGAGGCAGGGCCATGCCCTTAATTGACGTATCCCAGAGAATGTGTGTGATTACCTTGTCCATGGGGCCTGGGCATCCCTGAGCTCTTCTTGTTTTCTTCAGTTTTGCCAAAAGCAGTATCCCTTTCCATTCCCTCCTTCCCCTCCTCATCCTTGATGACGTTTCTATGGGGGACCCAGGAGCTCATCCAGACAGGGGTCATGGAGGCAGCAGAGAGAAGCAGAATACGGCTTCGAGCACTGTGTTGTGGCTACTGGAGGGCATAGCTTAGGGGTCTTGGCAAACAGGCTTCCAAACAATGAACCCTGGAATTGGTCTGGCATATGCACCCCTCTCTAGACTCTGGCAGGCATGCAGGGGCAGAGCCTGGTGGGCGGGCTTCCTGCGGGCACCTGGCTCCCAGGAGGAAGGGGAAGGGAGATGGCAAGAGAGAAGCCTGGCTGGGGTGCCAGGGGACTCAGCCGGGGCTCCCAGTTCCTTCTGGAGCCAGCAGCCAATCTGCTGTGTGGGAGAAGCTAGGCTGGAAGGGGAAGGGGGTGGACAAGGCTGGAGGCAGTGGTGGTGAGCGCTCGGCTGAGCCGAGGCTGGGGGGGTCCCCGAAGAGCATGCTAGGGGGCTTCAAGATGAGAGAAGGGATGGGCTGTCCTGCTGGCTTGGCTGTGACATTTCCACTGGGTTGCATTCAGACCTGGGCTTGAAGCCGGGCTCTCATTCTTGGTAGCTGTGTGACTTTACCAAGTTGTCTGACCTCCTGAACCTCCGTGGTAGGGTTGTTGCATGCATGTGCCTTGAGGGAGGTGGAGGGGCACTGGGCTAACTCTGGCATTGAGGCTGGGCTGATGGGTGGACGGACATGACGGAGGAGTGGGTTTGTTTTAGAGGATGGTAGGCTCAGTCCTGGACGTGTTGTATTTAAACTTCTAGTGAGGGGGCACCTGGAGGGCTCAGTCAGTTCAGCATCTGCCTTCAGCTCTGGTCATGATCTCAGGGTCCTGGGATGGAGCCCCGCGTCAGGCTCCCTGCTCAGTGGGGAGTCTGCTCCTCCCTCTCCCTCTGCCCCTCCCCTGCTCATGCTCATGCATGTGCTCTCTCTCAAATAAATAAATAACATTCGAAAACAAGAAAAACAACAACTTCTGGTGAGAAATCCAAATAGAAAGACCCAGTGTGGCAAGCAGGGATTAGAACAAAAAGCTGAACCTGAACCTGGGGTCCCTGTCCCTTGTTGTATGGATACCAGAACTGAGTGCTCTGTGTGGGCCAGGAAGGCAGACCAGGATAAGAAGAAGAAACTGGTAGGGGAACACTTGGGGGAAGTAGGTCCTTATCACCACAGCCACCTGAAGTCGGAATGGGTTGTGCAAGGAGGTAATGGGTTCCCCATCATGGGAGGTATGAGAGTTGGCTGGAGGTTTACCTGGGGGGTTGTGGAGAGAGGGCAGCAGAGAGGGCTGCACTGGATGACCTTCAAGTGCCCTCCTGTGTGTCCAAATCTCTTCAAAGGCCTTGGCATCTGCTGGTCTCAGCACGGGATTCCGGGCACAGAGGTGCTTTCCAAAGTGTAACCGTAGCCCTGGTCTGCACATGCTTGAGCCTTGGCTAGACAAGCTTATCAAGGTTTTTTTTTTTTTTTTTTTTCTTTTTGAGCAGAAACAGTAAAGCAGGCACAAATTTGCCTTTAAAATAATATGCTGAGTGTCTGCCAAGTGCAAATGGATTTAAGCAGCTGGAAGTCTAACCTTGAGACGTGTCTTGTGTGGCTGGTTGTTTCCGAGGGGCTCTGAGCCTCTCTTGGGCTGTCCTGGTGGACCCACTGGCACTGGTGGGCGTGGGTCCTTCGGGAGTCATCCTGTCCTGGGTGTTTGGCTCTGAGCGAGGGACATGCAGCCGGTCCTAAAACATGTGGACAAGGGAGTGTCCATCAGCTGTGTGCCAGGACAGGACCTGCACTGGTTGCTGTCACCTCCTGTCCCATCATTGTGAGCATGAATGAAGTAGTCCTTCGGCCACTGGGAGAGTGGCCTCTCGCTCCCAGAGTCATGGCAGCAGGCTGATAGAGGAAGCTGTCAGCTCGTGCCAAGCATCAGACAGTCCTGGGCAGGAAGTGCTTTCAGATGAGGTCCCTGAGGCTCAGAGGGCTTAGGGGACTGGGCTGATGTAGTGCAGCCATGAGCTGAGAAGGAGCGGCAGTCCCCGCTGGGGTCTCAGCTCCCTGGTCCTCCCTCCATGCTGCAGGGCCTCATTCTGGATGACACTGGTGCAGGGCCTTGTGAACACTCGCAGCTCACTGAGAGTGCCTTTCCTTGCCTTCTCTGAGCCTTAGCTTCCTCATCTATACAATGGGAGGAACGCCTGCCGCTTTTGCAAGGCTCTCTGAACTTGAAGTGAGAGTCAGATGCTGGCTCTGCGTCAACTCCAAGTGCCTGTCGCCTTCCTGGAGACTAAAAGGGACTGTCGCCTTTGCCTGGTACTCCCCCGTGGCCTCCTGCTTTCTGTCTAGCCGCCCTTACCCCAGTGGAGAACAGAGCTGCCCGCATATTCATTTCCACGGGAGTTCCCTCTGCGCACGTGGACAGAGCATTCCCACACCCAACTCAGATCTCCGGAGACCTAGCGCTTCTCCTAGGGGTAGAAAGTAACACAGGGCACTTCTGAGTAAATCCTGAGTAACTTACCAGTGCGGACTCGTTCTAGCTCCAGCGCAGAGCAGGACAAAGACATCTCAGGCGGTGTTTCACTGCTTTGAATGTTGATCTGTCAGACCGCATGCCGTACCCACATTCGGGCATACGCACGCACGTTCACAATTTAGAGTGCCGTCCTGAGTGTTACTCGGTCAGCTTGGGCCCCATCGGGCTGTTTCTCACCATTGGCTGGCAACATGGCGTTGACTGCAGAGCCATGGGTGACGATTCTCAGATTCTGATGCAGGTGGATGAAACCTGTAGGAGCGACGGAGGGAGAGAGTAGGGGCCTGAGGGCTGGTGGCGGCTGGAAGCTGGCTGGTCCCGGGGGGCAGTCTGGCTCTGCCTCCTGCTAGCTACGGTGCCGGCCCAGTCACTCCTCTACTCGGGGCTCAGCATCTCCACCTGCCAACAAGAGGATTGTTGGGGTGTCTAAATTTAAAGATGCAGGTCACACAAGAGCCCACAGGAGAGATCCAAGTCAGCGTTGGCAGTCAGGAGAGGACCCAAGGGCCAAGCTCTTGTGCAGGCTGGGTAGCCAGCGGGGGTCCTCCACCCATGAGGGCAGGTCGTGGCTCTGGTGAGAGCACCAAGACGAAGAGCCACCAGCGTCCCCCGGCAGTGTGGTGCTGGGGTCATCCGTGGGGCTCCAGCCGCGATAGATTCAGGTGAATCCCCCATCTGAAGGCCCTGGCTTTGCCCCCAAGCTGCTGTATAAACGGGGAGGGGGGGTTCGGCTCCAGCTGGTGTGAGTGTTAGTATGCGTGTGTGTTCATGCTGTTTATTCTGGGCAGGGAAGAGCAGGAAATCTTTTTTTAAATTTTTATTTATTTTTTAATTTCTTTTCAGTGTTTCAGAATTCATTGTTTATGCACCACACCCAGTGCTCCATGCAATGCGTGCCCTCCCTAATACCCACCACCAGGCTCACCCAACCTCCCACCTCCCTCCCCTCCAAAACCCTCAGATTGTTTCTCAGAGTCCACAGTCTCTCATGCTTCATCTCCCCCTCCAATTTCCCCAACTCACTTCTCTTCTCCATCTCCCCATGTCCTCTGTGTTATTCCTTATGCTCCACAAATAAGTGAAACCATATGATAATTGACTCTCTCTGCTTGACTTATTTCACTCAACATAATCTCCTCCAGTCCCATCCATGTTGATACAAAAGTTGGGTATTGGTCCTTTCTGATGAAGGCATAATACTCCATAGAGTGTATGGACCACATCTTCCTTATCCATTCGTCTGTTGAAGGGCATCTTGGCTCTTTCCACAGTTTGGCGACCGTGGCCATTGCTGCTATAAACATTGGGGTACAGATGGCCCTTCTTTTCACTACATCTGTATCTTTGGGGTAAATGCCCAGTAGTGCAATTGCAGGGTCATAGGGAAGCTCTATTTTTAATTTCTTGAGGAATCTCCACACTGTTTTCCAAAGTGGCTGCACTAACTTGCATTCCTACCAACAGTGTAAGAGGGTTCCCCTTTGTCCGTATCCTCTCCAAAAGGATCTGTACTTGAGGAACTACAGAACACTCATGAAAGAAATTGAAAAAGACACAAAAAGATGGAAGACCATTCCATGCTCATAGATCTGAAGAATAAACATTGTTAAAATGTCTGTACTGCCTAGAACGATCTATACTTTCCATGCCGTTCCAATAAAAATTCCACCGGCATTTTTCAAAGAGCTGGAGAAAACAATCCTAAAATTTATATGGAATCAGAAGAGACCCCGAATGGCTAAGAAAATGTTGAAAAAGAAAAACAAAATTGGCGGCATCACGTTGGCTGATTTCAAGCTTTACTACAAAGCTGTGATCACCAAGACAGCGTGGTACTGGCACAAAAACAGATACATAGACCAGTGGAACAGAGTAGAGAGCCCAGATATGGACTCTCAACTTTGTGGTCAACTAATCTTCAGCAAAGCAGGAAAAAATATACAATGGAAAAAAGACAGTCTCTTCAACAAGTAGTGTTGGGAAAATTGGACAGCTATATGTAGAAGAATGAAACTCGACCATTCTCTTACACCGTACACAAAGATAAACTCGAAATGGATAAAAGACCTTAACGTGAGGCAGGAATCTATCAAAATCCTAGAGGAGAGCATAGGCAGTAACCTCTTCGACATTGACCACAGCAATTTCTTTCAAGATATGTCTCCAAAGGCAAAGGAAACAAAAGTGAAAATGAATTTTTGGGACTTCATCAAGATCAAAAGCTTCTGCACAGCAAAGGAAACAGTCAACAAAACAAAGAGGCAACCCCCAGAATGGGAGAAGATATTTACAAATGACAGTACAGACAATGGGTGATATCCAAGATCTATAAGGAACCACTCAAACTCATACACAAAACAGATAATCCTGTCAAAAAATGGGCAGAAAACATGAACAGATGCTTCTCCAAAGAAGACTTACAAATGGCTAACAGACACATGAAAAAATGTTCATCATCATTAGCCATCAGGGAGATTCAAATCAAAACCAATGGCAAAAATTAACAAGACAGTAAAGAAGAGCAGGAAATCTTGAAGAAGTGATTCCAAGTCCATCCCATGGGCGGGGCTGTGCTTCTGTTAGAACTTTCTTTGGTACCTGGCTGACCACTCCTCACCTGTAAGATGGGGTGAAGCCACCTACGGGGGTGTGGGTTATTTTCAGGGGTCAGTAGGTTTGAACCCTGACAACATCCAGCCTGGGGCCCTACCCATTGATTGTAAATACTCCGTTCCCTCTCTCCACGTCCTCCTTGCTGCTGCCAACAGGCAAATGATGGTCAGCTTCTGAAGTCGTTCAGAGGATGTCTTTTTTTAGAAATGTCATGAAACCAGATCTTTGATCCAAAGTAGCTTTTTTAAAACATTCTCATCCAGTGTGGGTTTACGAGGCGCCTTCTGCAGGCTCCTCCCTGGGCACGGGGCCTGGAGAGCCAGAGCTGGGAAGGGGAAGACCCGCTCCCGGGCACGTGTGCTCCTGAATCTCAGGGCTGGAGGAAAGCCAGCACCGAAGGGATGGCTTGTTTCCCTATGTGGCATCTTCTATGCGGGAAGCTACACCTTCTGCTCGCACACGTCCCGTGCCAGGGAGCTCACGATCTCCCTGCCATTCCACCTTCAGCTTGGATGGGTGGGTTCATGTGAATTTCTCTCCCCAAGTGCCCCCCCAACTGGGCCAGTTTGGCATGTGGGGCCACGCAGATCAAGTCTGCTCCCTCTTAAGTATGAGAACCCACCAGACACCCGAGGACAAGAAGCCCCATCTTCTTCGAGCCTTGTCTTCTCTTAGCTAAACATCTCACATTCCTTCCACAGTACCTTTTAGAATAGGGTTCCGGGTCCCTTCTGCCTCCTTAGTTCTCTGCTCAGAACATGCCTGGGTTTGGCTCTGTTGCCCTAAAATAATATGTCGGTGATCGAACCCAGCTGCCCAGCATGCAGCTGTCCTGACCGCTATCCACTTTGGTCCTCAGGGCACTGTTCAGAGTAGAGGGCTGTGGTGGGTGCCCTGGTCCTTGTGAACACAGCCCCTGCTGAGTGACAAATGGGTGACATTGGAGAAGCCACTTAAATCCCCTATGCCTCAGTTTTCTCATCTGTAAAATGGGGGAATTCACTTAATGCTTCATAGGATTGCCATGGGATTAAAGGAGGTATAGCAGTTGAGTAATGTGCCCAGATGGGGCGTGGTATGTGGGCATCCAGTCATGGTTGGCTGCCATGGTCATTGTCAATTTGTTCTTGATCTGAACCCCACTGGGGAGCTCCTTTACTGAGCTGGGCTGGCCTATTCAACTGATACGAAGTCTGATCTCACCAGTCTGATGCAGGAAGGGCCTGCCACCCCCAACCCCACCAGCCGGAAGGGGTAAGGAAGAGAAGGGAAACAGTGACTTTCGCTTTATTTAACACTTAAAGAGTGCCTGCTGTTTGCTAGGCACTGTCCTAAGTCATTTCCAACTATGAACTCATTTAATCCTCAAAACAATCCCTTGAGGCATTATTATTCTCATTTCCCAGGTGAGAAACCTGGGGCACCGTGAATATTACGTACCCAGGTAAATGGCAGAGCAACCAGAACAGCCCAGGTGGAGAAGAGACGCTGATCTGAAAACCTACAGGGTGCAGGTTTAGGGAGAAACAGAGATTGTGTGGAGCAGGGGCACAGAGGAGGAGAGATGGAAGGAAGGTAGGATGGACTGGGAGAAGCAAATGTCTCTCATGGTCCTCCTTGCTGCACGCCAGGCTCTGGGCTCAAGCGCCACGCATCAGCACTAACGCTCCCACCAGCCCTGGAGGTAGGCATGGACGGCCTGGGCTAGACCCCCTGCTGTACCCCTTCCTGGCTATGTGACTGTGGGCACCTTACCTGTCCTCTCTGATGCTTGGTCTCATCATCATTAAAGTGGAAGTAAGAATCGTCCCCACTGTGTGGGACCACTGCGGGAATCAGGTGCTCAGTGTGCATAAAGGACTCTGATCCTGCATGAGGATTTCTGAAAGAGAGCCACTTGCCCGGACTTGCTCCTGTGGTTAGTGGCAGAGCTGAGTTTCATCCTCATCTCCCTGGCTCTGGACACACCACACCACCGCATGGTCAACCAAGATCTGTCCACACACCAGCCAGAATGACCCCCCGATGGCCCCTTCCTTCATGCCCAACCTTCCTGCCCCTGCTTCAAATGCTGTCACCTGGCATCCCCGCCCCCCATTATCTTTATGATATTTTTCTTCCATTTCAACCCAAACTCAAATCCCAGAACCCCTTAGCTGGTGCATGAGCTCCCCTGTCCCAGTTCCAGACCTCCCAGTTCTAGACCTACCCCCAATTTACATGGTTCATGCTGCTGCTCCCCGAGTCGGGCTGGGGTTCCCTCCTTTGCTATGGGTGATGAGGGCACGCCTGGAGCAGAGGGTTAATTAAATCACACAGCAAGGTTTGTAGAACATGGGATGCTTCATTAGGCTGTGCGTGAACAAGCACACCCAGCACCCCGCGCAGGCTCGTGAGCTGGTGTAATTACAGTTACACGCGGCTCCATTAGTTCGGAGAGGCCCTTGGCGGGCTCCTGCCTCCAGCCCCACGGAAAGCGGCTCTGAGCTCAGGAAGCCCAGTTTTAAGCAGGCGTGCCCATCTCTTGCTGGCGCGCTGGTGGCGCGGAGCTGGGGCCCTCTGTTGAAGGGCATCTGAGGGACCCGTGAGGCTCAGATGGGGACACCAGGGTAGGTCCTCCTATAAACTCTGCTTCCTGAGAGATTGTCCTCCACTCTGGAACCAGCGAGGACTTCATGTGGAGGCGAAATGGAGTTTTCATCAAACAGATGCCAAATGAAGGACAGGAAGAGCGTTGCAGATCCATCTGCTCATTTGAGGGGGCCGATCCTGGCACCCACTGGCCAGCTTTCCAGGAAGCTCTGAGGCCACACTGGACGGGGGCTTTGTGGTGAGGGTGCCGTGGGATCCTGTTGGGGACCCTGAGGCAGGGATGCTCCTGGCTGGCTCTGGCCCCTTGAGTTGGACCCAAGGCAGCTGTCCCCTGATCTGTTTCATCCTCCCTCCCACCGACCCTCCCACTGCCATTGGGGTTTCTCAGACTTCTGTGGCAGGCATGCTCAGGGGCTGGTTTAAAACCCAGCTTCCCAGGTCCCACCCAGACTGGGGACAGGGCCAAGGAATATGCATTCTTAACAAGCACTGCTGCAATGGGCCAGCCCTGCTCTGGATTATTCTTGTTTCTCATGGACTTGGGTTACAGATCTTGCAACCTCTAGGAATCCTTACACCTGCTGAACTTACAGCCCTCTACCTTTCACTAGCCCCCTCCAGGGAAAGCAACGTGATTGACTCAGGTCTCTGGGCAGTCTGGTGATTGGCTGCCTCCAAGGGGGAAGTGTGCATCTCTTGATCCAATCAGCTGAGGGAAGTGTGGAGGCATGGTCACATGGTAAAGAACCACTGACATAGGGTGGCAGGTATGGGATCATGAGGTCAGTGCTGTTAGTTGATCAGTTTTACATTTGATCCCTTTGTGGTGGTGTTGCATCATTTTGGGATCCTAGTCTTTTCTGCCATTTAAATTTTTTTTCACCAGCCAAATGGCAATTTTTAAACTTCCAGTAGTCACCAGATTTTTGGCATCCCGTAACTCAGTGCTGAGCGATAGGATGTCAGAGCCCCACGGGGAATTCCGGGTTTTCTAGTAGCGGCATTACACACGTAAAAGGAAACAGGTGATTCCTCGCTTTGGCAGCACATATACTAAAATTGGAACGGAAAGGAAACAGGTGCAATTAATGTTAATAACTAATTTACACATCCAAAATATGATCAACATAGAATCAGTATAGAAATTACTGAGATTTCACATTCTGTTTTTCATACGAGATCATTGAAATCTGTTGTGTATTTTATGCTTTACGGCACATCTCTGTTCAGGCTAGCCACGTTTCAGGGACTCCGTGGCCCCCCGTGGCTGGTCACCACTGTCCTGGGCAGTGCAGCTCCCGGGGATGACTTTATACCCTGTTGATTGCGTTTTTATCCACTTTTGAGTAGTTTAAAATAGCTTTAGGACTTTGCTGTCCATTGGCTAAGAGTATTTAACTTCAAAACGCTGGGTTTTCAGCAATAAATGCTCATAAAACCTGTTGGAGTTTTAGAGGAGTAGGTCCCTTCCTCCTGATTAACTCCCTGTGTCCTGATTTTTTTCTGGATCTTTGTTGACCAGGTCAGGGAGCTGATCATTTCTGATTAGTAAGTATATTTGTTTATTGGGGCTTCCCTGTTTATTACCACAAACTCAGTGGCTCAAAACAACAGAAATTTATCTTCTCACTGTTCTGCTGGCTAGACGGCTGAAATCAGGGTATTGGGAGGACTATGCACCCTCTGGGGAAGATTCTTCTTTGCTTCTGCTGGCTTCTGGAGGCATGGCTTGGTTTCTGGGCACATCACCCCAATTTCTGCCCCCTCTATCACACAGTGTCTCTTACAAGGACACTTGCTGCTGGACTTAGGGTCCACTCAGATAATCTGGGATGACCTCATCTCAAGAACCTTAATTCTATTATGTCTGCAAAGACCTTCTTTATAGGCCACACATACAGGGTTCTGGGGGTTAGAATGTGGACACGTGTCTTGCAGGGCGACTATCCAGGCTACCACAGTGAAATGTTAGCTCTCCACAGTACCAATAAAGATATGAGCAAGCTGAGATGTGATTGTCTTTTTCTGGGTGGCAAAATGCCTGCACCAATAGTGGGCTCTGGAAAGCACACCAACTCAGCCTCGTCTGCTGGTCCGTGTCCGCTGGGCTTCCGACCCCTTTGGCCGGGACTGGGAAGGAGTTTACTGGCTAAACAAATAAGTCAGATGCATTCAGAAGGGCAAACTGAAAGACGGCAGAAAGACAGGAATGTCTTGCATTGTTCAAAAGTAGATGTGGTAATGCTCATCCCATGCTCTGAATAGGGCCGGGCTCGGCACAAGCGCTTATTTAATAAATGCTAAGTCTCATCATCGCACCTGTGATTATCATGATTGTATATTTATATCCATATCGTACACCTTTATATTACTATTGAGGATGGTCATCCATAAAGTAAGAGAAGCAGAGACCCCTTTCAGGGTACGGAACAAAGAATCAAGCTGAGTCTGTAAGTCACCAAATGGGTTTCGGTGACAAAAACCTTTCTTTATGAGCTCTCCCGGCTCCTTGGTGATGCCATTACCCCTGGTCATGCTTGCTCACGGCTCCGTTTATATGCCCATCCTTCTTGTATATGATCATCGGGACGGCGCTAATTTGAGTTTGCAAATGAGTTCTTTTTTTTTTTTTATGTTGTCATGTCAGCATCTGGATTCAAGATGGGATGCTTCCCAGACCTGGACTCTTTGGTGTGGCCTGGGGAGCAGGCCCGGCCCCTCCCCAATCTAATCATCCCCAGGAGCCTGGGGGATTTGCTAATGGGCCCAGGAAACCATAAACAGTAATGAAAGAGCTTGTGTTACCGCGGGCGCGGGGTTGTCCTTCCCTGTCACTACACTGGGGATCTTCCTTCTGCCTTTGAGCTGGACGAGAAGGTTCTTCCTCCCTATGGCATTCATTCGCCCCTGCATCCCCCCTCCGCCCCGTTTATCCATTTGTTCATTCATTTATTCATCCATTCAATTGTTCAGCAAACCATTGTCAAGGGTCCGCTAAGAGCCAGCTTCAAGCGCCGCCCTTCCTGTTCACAACAGAGCAGGTGAGAGGTGGCTGGGCTCCCTCGGGATAGGAAAGAAGGGCAGAGGGGTCTGTTTCTAGGAGCTGCCCGGCTGACCTTACCCAGCTCTTCTACTCCGGAGCCCTGTGACCTTGGGCGAGTCCTTTAACTCTTCTGTCTTAGGGAGACTAATAGAATAGCAGCTGTCTTACACAGCAGCTTTGAGAATTGAAGGAGGTTGTGGAAATGACCCCCCACTCGCTGCCTGGCACAGGGCAGTGAAGGCCGTGAGAACTCGGATGATTCTCTCGCACTCATTCTATGCCAGATGCTCTTCTGAGAACCTCACACCCGTGAACCTCGGTCCATTCTCCCATAGCACCCCACCGCCTGCCTCTCCCCACACACCCCTGGTCTGCCCACTGCACATCAGGACCTCCGCTGCAATCACTTGGTGCCCCGAACCCACCCTGCTTTTCCATACCTACCTGCCCTCTTGCCCGCTGTAGTCCCGCTTTCCCCGGGCGCCAACCTCCCTTGTGGAGCCCATCCGATACAGATTCTTGGCTGCCCCCTGATGCAGAAATGTCAGGGCCCATCATCTCCTTACAAGCCCCCGGGAGATTTTGATGCACCTGCTGGCGGGAAAGTTGTTCTGCAGGGAAGTGAAGGTCGTGCCCCCGAGTCTCATCTCCTCTGTCTTAGGATGGCTGGCAAGCTGTTGGGGCAACCGTTCCACCAAACCCAGGAAGTAAATGCCACTCGAGTCTGCAAAGTGCTGTGTGGACGGTCAATGTCATCAGGGACAGTGCCTCCTGTGGGCTTGGTTCTGGTAGGGCAGGCTGGAAGATCTACAGTAGCTGCTTTCCTGGCTGTGGAAGCACAGGTTCAGCACACACTTTCAGGGTGCCTTTTGTGTGCCAGCCCCTCGCCTGGCCTGGGACTTGGACGGCAGGAAGATGAAGACACCTTCAGCAGGCCTGGGAAAGGGGAACCTGAACACCTGCCTTTTCTCAAGGGAACTCTCCAGAGGCCTGCTACAGAGCTCAGAACTTAGGAGCAACCTGACTTGTTGGCTCAGGAAGGAAATTTCCACAGTCCGTGTCCAGGGACACCAGTTCTCCTCCAGTAGAGACAAACACTGAGCACCTCCAGGAGGGAGTCAGGAGCGAGCCAGGAGCTGGGACAC
The DNA here is from genome assembly GCF_963455335.1 of Martes martes. Taxonomy (NCBI): domain Eukaryota; kingdom Metazoa; phylum Chordata; class Mammalia; order Carnivora; family Mustelidae; genus Martes; species Martes martes. The sequence goes on from NC_137889.1 coordinate 143,508,550, forward strand.
CACAGGTGGTTTCTAGTCCCGGCTCTGCCGCTGGCTCTGCCATTGAACCTCTCTGAGCCCCAGCTTGCCCATCTGAGAAATGGGTATCATAATAATTACCTTAGAGGAGGTGTGGGAGGGTCGCTGACATGCTGTATACGCATTCTTAAGGCAGTGCCAGAAATGCAGTGGGAACTAACCCCAGTCACAGTGTGACCAGCAAGGATATGCACTCCGGGGAGCCTGCGCGGGCCTGACCTCTCTGCTGGAGTGTGGCAGGAGGTCGGTCACTGTCAGCTGGCCAGAACCAAGCTGTAAGGGGTCAGGAGGGGCGGTTTGGAAGTGGGATCTACCGCAGAGGCCGGAGCTCAGCCCGGGGTCTGGGCGGGACGTGGAGTCTGGGAGTCTTAGGTAGACCTGGGTCCTTCCCCCCGCACCCTGCTCCTTGAGCGCCCGGCAGCTCTGGCCTTTGATGGGCTGTGTGAACTTGCAGGCAAGTCCCGCCACGCTTCTGGGTCTGCCTTTGCTCATCTTTATAAGAGAAGAGCGACAGTTCTGGCCCCCTGGCTGTCGTGAGAGGCACACGGGGGTACACCTGAGTATCAGGAGCAAGGCGTACTCCAGGAGCTGCGGTTGCTACCCCGAAGTCACGGCGTCTGCTTCTCCTGCCTCAGTGATTGTCAGACAGAGGGGACTGATCTGGAGACGTTCTGGTGGGAGGCCCATGCTGCGCCTTCCCATCCCTCCCATCCCCGTGTGCGTTGGGAAGTTGTACAGTTGCGGAATTCCTGTCCTGATCCAGCTCTCACTGCCCACTTCACAGACAACCAGACCGAGACGCTGAGAGGCCCAGCACCAGAGCCAAGGTCGAACACTGAGGTGCTGGCAGGCTTGGGAGGCAGCTGGGGCCCCGGACTCTGCACCAGTGCTCCCACCCCCGTGACAGTCATGGCGTGGAAAGGCAGAGGGTAATCCCCTCGTGCGCTTAACCCCCCAGGACTAAATACCCTCTCCCCTCCCAAGGAATAGGCTCGGCGCTCAGAGGGCGCGTCAGCACGCTCCAGGTGAACACGCTTGGAAACACAGTTGGGATCTCAGCATCGTTTCCTTTGTCTTATATGTTTTTTAATTAAGTAAAACACAGGGGGGTGACGGGAGGAGAGGAGGAAGGCGGAGTGGTTCTTCCTCTTCTTGTCTCCAGACCGGTTCCTGAAGGGGGCTCTGCTGTAGTCCCGCATCTCTGTCTCCAAGGCATGACCCCTCAGATGAACAGTCCGCCCACCTAAGTGAGACAGAATTGCTCCGAGACCCCACGTCTCTATAGCACCTTGCCCCGCCAGCGCTGTCCCGGTGGACTTAATCACAGATTAAGTCCCACAGATGTGGGGACGCACTTCCCACCGAGGGCAGTAACTGAGACCCTCCAACTTCTCTGTGGTTCTAATTAGTCCCGAGGGTATCCTTCTGGCCTCAGTAGGATTTACAGCTCCTCTGCCTCCTGATTTCCTAGCTGGTCCTGCAAGGTATGAGTTAGGCAAGAGGATGCAGATTTCCTGACTCAGTTGGTCTTTTTCAGCAGACCCTTCAAGGCCTTGGAGAGAGGTGGCTTTTGAGGACGCTGTCTGCCTCCCCGCCTCCATGGGATGGGTGCTCCCGCCATGCCTGTGCATGCCCCTGGCCACTGGAATGCCTTCCCACCGGCTGGGTTCCTGCTCATACTGACCTTTTAAGACCCAGCTTCAATACCACCTCCTCCAGGAAGCCATCCCTAATTGCCTTGGCTGGGTTCTCCCAGTCCCCATGTCTCTCTCCATTGAAGCACTGACCATACCACGTTTGCTTGTTTGCCTTCCTGACTCTTTGAGGACACTGGGAGCTCTAGTGCGGTGGCGCAGCACGTCTGCTATAACGAAGGAGTGGAGGAAGGAAGAAAGGAAAAAGCAAGGAGAAAAGGAAGGGAGGGCAGGTAGCACAATGCCCATTTTGCAGATGAGAACACTGAGGACGTGTGTCTGGGAAGGGGCAGATCCAAGCACCCCACCTACCAGTTCATCCTACTTTCCATCTTGGGTCTAAAATAGCAAAGAGGAGCTTCTTTTTGATTTGGTGAAACAGGAACGGCTTTACTAAAAAGCTGCAGGTAAAATGTAAAGTGCGGAGGGCTTAGGGTCTGGCAGATGTGTGTGCAAAGCCCAGTCGTCCCTGCCGCAGGACCTTAGACAGGGCCCTTCAGCCTTCCAAGGTGGCTTTTCTTCTACCTCAAGTGGAGACCACAATCCTCACCTCCTGGGTTGCTGGTGGGTCAGAGGAGATGGGTCAGAGCAAGGAAAAGCACCCCAGGCAGTGTTCTAAGAATGTCACTGGTTGTCACCCCCTCAGCCCCATGTGGAACTTGACATCCACCACATCGGCAACCCTGGTGTACCGATGAGGACGCCAAGGCACTCAGATGTTGAGCAACTGCCCCAACATCACACACCTAATGCATGACAGAGCCAGGATCTGAAGCTGGGCCCTCTGCTGTGACACTGGGGCCACTGACTGTTTTGCTCCACTGCCTGAGGTGTGTAACTTCCAGAGTTGTGTCTGGCTGCTGGGGACTTAAGTATCATCATGCCAACACACTCGGTGGGACCCTCCACTGCTGTGTCTGGGTGGGAGGCTCCCCTCCTAGATTCTGCTGTTTGTACAGCTGGAAAACAGGGCTTGTTCCCCTGTCTTGCTCATGACTTTCCTCTGTGGGCCCCCAGCCAGGGCACATTGGAGCTGATCTGTGGCCCCTGGAGCCACTTGGATAAAGTATGACAATGGAGGGCTGTCAGGCTTCTGGATGCTGCATGAGAGACCGGAGCTCTCAAGCCCAGCTCTAGGACATCTCAGGCCAGGTTGAAGGGCTCTGAGTTGCCTGGGGCCCCAAGCTGCTTTTCCACATGTGGCCTTGCCCTTGGTCTCCGGAAGGCTGAGGAACTGCCTAATTGTCGTCTGAACTCTCAGGGATCAGTGGTCCAGAATCACTGAGATTGCTAGTACAGCCTTCATGCATAACGACCACTGGGCAAGTGTGGACAGAAGTATTGCAACTAAGCATGCACAGAGGGAGGCATTCTGAAGGCTGGAAGTACTCAAGCGCCTTCCAAAAGCATTGACCAAAGTGTCCATCTGTAAAACCGCATCCTCACCGTCAGCTGGGTCCAGGGGATGGAGAGAATTGTTGTCAACCTTGCCAGCTTTTTCTAGAAGGACAGGCGAGCTGAATAGTGTTCTAACATTTCCAATAAGATTCATGACTCAAATGTTGGATAAGATTTCAGATTTATTCTCATACCCAAAAGTTTCTTCTATGGGAGTGACATTTGCTTTTGGCCAAATACTGATTGTAGCATCCAGCCCTGACCCATGCACCATGCAGCAGCCAGCTGTGCCCCATGCACCATGCAACCATGCACCATGCAGCCATGCACTGTTTGGCCAAAATGTGCACTGGGCACACTGCGGCTTCTGGCAGAATGTCTATATGAGCTGAGATCCTTTTTCTCCTTTGAGATGTTCTCTTGGCCCTTTCTGGCTCAGTTTCCCTCCCTCACTCCCTTGACCACAGCAGCTCTGTGAGCAGAGGCAAGGCGTTGTCCAAGACGGAAGCAGCAAGGCTGCCCATGCGAGCTTTGGTTCTGTATTGTTTGCTGTCAGGTTCTCGTCGGCTCACCTTCACATCTCCATTCGGTTCTGGGCATCTTGCAACAAATGGCACCAACCTAGGAACACAGGAGAGTCCTTGATGAACCCAAGAGCTCTAAGGACTAAGGAGAGATGCGTGGATGAGTAGACACGTTAATAGATCAAACACCCAAATTGCCCACCATACTTTTAGGGGTGGCGATTGTCAACCTTTTAGGTGTTAGGAGCCCTTTACACTCTTAAAAATTATTGGGGATTCCCTAAGAGCTTCTGCATATGAGGGGTATCACCATCAATATTTACCATATTAGAAATGAAAACTGAGACATTAAAAGATTTGCATATCTGTTCATTTAAAAACAAGAATAATAAGCCCATTATATGTTAACATAAATAATTTTTTTTCCTGGAAAATTACTGTGTGAAATGAAAAAAACATTCATGAGAAGAGTAGCGTTTTGTGCATGTCTGTCATGTCTGGCTTCATAGATGGCAGCAGGATCCTTGCACCTGCTTCTGCACTCAGCCTGTTCGGATCCGTTGTCCAGTTGAAATGGTAGAACAACCAGCCTCATGCACATAAGTATTTGGAAAAAACAGGACCCCATGAGCTACCAGGGGTCCTTGGACCACATCTGAGAACTGCTGGTTTAGGGGATCGATGAGGCTCAGGATGAAGCTAAAAGAGAAAGCATGTGTCTCCCTCCCTGGGTCACTTTCCATTGACAAGGTATCTTAGACAGCATCCCAAAGGAGGTAGGTTAGGAGGAAAATACCAGCTCCGACTGGCTTGACCTGAGACCCCTCCAGCCAAGACCCCCATGCTTTGGCTCAACTATCCCCTGCTGTTTCATCCAGCTGCAGACTTCTGTCATTCGGCTGGACTGGACATTTCTGGTGGAAGCTTGCTTTTGATGCCGTGTTGGCTGCCCACTGGTTTTCAAGCTTCACTGCTGTATGGCCCAGCCCGACCCCTCATATCACATCAAAACGGTCCTGACTCTGCCTTTGCTTGCTGGTCCAAGCCTCAGGATCCGAGAGTGCTGTGGAAAAGGCTTTGTCCATGGAGCGGGGGCACCTTGGGCTTCTCCAAAGTTCAGCTCAGGCTACCCATGCTGGCTTCTGGCTTTCTGTTGGCCTTTGATGAGCTCCGTGCACTGGGGGAAGCAGGACGATTATTAATTAATTCAACATGCAATTAATGAGATTTTACTGAGCGCCTGGCACAATGCATTTCTCATGCCCAAGCCAGGGTGGGTCAGACCTTCTTAGGCAAATCAAGATGAATTAGCAGCTTGATAAATATGAATGATCTCAGTTGATGAAAAATGCACAGAATGGTTGTTTCCCTTAATGTAATTACTCGGGTGGTCGGCTTGTCTCTAGAGCCTTGAGGGTATTAAACCATCAGTACTCTGGAGGATTCAGAGCAGGGTAGGTGCTTGCCATGGCCCTTTCCCCTTAACTGCAAATAAAAACTTAAGGGTGTTAGTGAGTGCTATAAACTGCAGCGTTCTGATGATTAGGATTACAATTAGGATTCTGATGATTAGGATCACAATTAGGATTCAGAACATTTCCGTCACCCCCAGAAGTTTCCTTGTTCTCTGGCACTGTCTCTCTCGGACTGTGCCCTGTGTCCTGGCGACCGCTGATTTGCCTTCTGACACTGTGTATTGATTTGCTTTTCCTGGAGTTTCAAATACATGGACCGCTTACGCTTTTGTCTGGCTTCTTTCGCTGAGCATAATCCATTTGAGACTCCGCCCCCCCCCCATTGTGTGTCTCACTGGTGCATCCTTCCTGATGGCCAAGCAGCATTCCACTGTATGGACGTACCACAGTTTGTTTCTGCATTCACCTGTTGGTGCATCATTTCCAGTTTCGAGCCGCTGTGGGTAAAGCTGCTAGGGACACGTGTGGGCAAGTCTTCATGTTCATGGGCTTTGTTATTCTTGATGACAAGAGATGGCTGGGTCATATGAGCGGCATGTGCTGAGCTCTACAAGAAGCCACCCAGCTCTTACCTACAGGGCTGAAATCACTGTGCATTCCCACCAGCAGGGAAGATTGTCAGTTGGGGGACACTCTCACATACTTGGGATTATTAGTCTTTTTAATTTCAGTCCTTATCTTGGATGTCTGCTGGCATCTCATCGGGATTTATTTACTTATTTATTCATTTTTATTTATTTATTTTTCTGAGAGAGAACAAGAGCATGAGAGGAGCAGTGGGAATAAGAGAGAGAGATTTTTTTTTAAAAAGATTTTATTTATTTGTCAGGAAGAGAGAGAGAGAGAGCAAGAGCATGCACTGGGGGAGGGGGACAGAGGGAGACACAGGCTCCCCACTGAGCAGAGAACCTGATGTGGGACCTGATCCCAGGACCCTGAGATCATGACCTGAGCTAAAGGCAGATGCTGAACTGACTGAGCCACCCAGTCCTCCTGGGAGAGAGAGAATCTTAAGCAGACTCCATGCTTAGCACAGAACCTAATGCAGGACTCGATCTCACGACCCCAAGACAATGACCTGAGCTAAAACCAAGAGCTGGTTGCTTAACCAATTGAGCCACCCAGGTGCCCCTCTCATTGGGATTTAAATGTACATTTCTCTGGTGAGCAATGGTGTTGGGCAACTTTTCATGTCTTTACTAGCCATTCATATATTTTGCTCTAAGAGCAAAATATTTTTTCTCTATCAAACATTTTTCTCATGTTTGTTTAAGTGGTTTGCAGGCTTATTACTGACTTATACGAGGTCTGTGTACACTCTGGATGTGGGTGGTTTGTCTGCCATACATGTTGTGGATATTTCCTCTCAATCTGTGGCTTGCCTTTGTGTTTTTATAATGGTTTCTTTCAAAGAACAAAGCTTTAAATTTCAATCAAGTACAACTTATCCATTTTTTTTCTTTGGCCATTCATGCTTTTTAGTCTTGTCTAAGAAATCAAAGCTGCAAAGATTATCTCCTATATTTTCATCTGGTTGTTTTGTAGTTTTAGCTTTTCTATTTAGGTCTGTGACTTATTCTGACATAATTTTGTACGGGGTGTAAATTAAGGATTAATGTTAACTTTTTCCCCCATACATTTATTTATGGATTGGGAAGACCATCCTGCCTTCGTCCAGTTGCCTGGGGTGTCTTTAACAAAACCATAGACCATGGATGTGTGGGTCTATTTCTGACCTCTCCGTTCTGTTGTCCTATTGTGTCCTCGTAGCAATACGACAGTCTGACGATTGTAACTTTATAGGAAGTCTTGAAGTCAGGTTGGGTAGGGCCCCCAATTTTGCTCTTTTTCTGTAAAGTTGTTTTGGCTATTCTAGGTCCTGATCTAACAGGAACTCAGGCTCACGCATTTACTCCTCATGGCCCCGTGAGGCAGATGTGAATGTTTGGCCCATTTCCTAGCGTGCTGGGGTCTGGTTGTTCTCCACGAGCGCCTTGGTCCTGGCCTCTGTGATGCTGGGCTGAGCCAGGTGGGGCTGGGAAGCCGTGGTGAGGGTCCTGTTGATTGAGACGTGGGGCTTCCAGGGGTCATGCTGCTCCCCAAGGGCCACGGTGGGGCTGTGGGAGGAGTCTCACTTGGAGGCTGAAGGCTTCGACTGAGGCCAGATTCAGGACCCGGGCAGGTGTGGATGTGGGGGACTCACCTGTGGTGTGCCAGAGATGTCTTGTGTCAGAATTTGGTGCCCTGGCCCTGGCTGTTACGTTTTTAGGGAGTTTGCAAGCCTGTTGTTAAACTGTGAATGACTTGAGGTCTCAGACTTAGCAAACACATACATCAGCATGTTCACTCTGGTTCCCCCACCCCCACCCCATCCCCCAAAGAGCCAGTGGTCAGCTGTCTACCAGCACAGCACAGACCCCACCGTCAGGGAGCCTCAGTTTCCCCATCTATAAATGGGGGAGAGTCGTGCCACCCCAGAAGGCCATCACAGCCATTAAGTAAGGTCATAGGTGCAAAATGCTTGCGGTGATTGTGACGCCAAGTTTGAGGGACAGTCTCCATGTTGGCCCTGCAGTTGGGATCCACATACCAGTTGCTGAATACAATGTGCTTGGGCCTGGGTTTACCTGCATGGAGATGGCAGAATGGCCCAAAGTCCTAGAGCTGCGGTGGGGACTTAATGCCCCATGTCGGGGAGGCTCCTGGCCAGCACCCTGTCCGCAGTGGCTCTCAGTGAGTGTGCGCCCCCAGGACCCGGGTTCTGCCAGGGTGCCAGGCGAAACCACGATGGGGACATCTGCTTGTCCATGGCCTTGGACAAGCAGAGTGGCTGTGCCAGCCACATAGCCCAGTCACCTCGAGGCCAGGAGAGGGGAGCCCCAGGGGAGCCGGGACTCCGGCCCACCAGGGAGCAAGGCAGGCAGCCTAGTGGCCTGAGCGTGCTTCTCGCTGGTGAACGAGGCCCCGTGGAGGACCGGCAGCAGCGGCAAAATCAAGTGGGCTCCACGCTAACCTTTGCTTGCCACATCCCATTCCATAGGCATTGTCGTGCCCATTTTACAGATGAGGAAACTGAACCTCGGAGGTGGGACTGCTGCCAGTGGTCCTCAGCCAGTGCCCAGCTAGAGTGACCCTGTCTACTTGCTGCTAAGGCCATGCCCTTACCCTTGGGCATCTGGGGGGCACCCCCAATGACAAGGCTGGAACAATGGTTGGGGGTGTCCAGGCACTGCCACACTTCAGCGGGAAGGCGCTCTCACTCTGCACTGGACTATCTCCCAGAAGCTGGGCTGCAGGGCCTTCCTAGGAGGAAGGGGAAGGAGAGAGAGTACAGTGCGCAGTGTTTCTTTGTTTCTTTGTGGACACTCCCCTGCCAACAGACACTTGGTGTTGGGAGGGCCCGCTCAGTTCCCATTTGGTGCCCTCCTTGTTCCCATGGCCTAGCATGAGATCTGGCCCTTAGTCGGTGGCCACTAGTCCCATTTGAGAAAACACAAAAGTCCAGGCTGGCTAAGGGTTGGGGTTGTGTTTGGAGGGAGAGAGAGGCAGGCAAGGACAATGGGGAGCCACAGGTTTTAGGGAGGGTCACAGTGTGATGGGGTTTCAGCTTCACAAAAGGCCCTCTGGCCTGCATGGACCGGGCTGGACAAAGGCAGGAAGCTCCAATCTCCCAGGAGAGAAATAGTGATGGCCAGGACCAGGACAGAGGGGCCGGCTGGCTGTGCCAGCCATGACATCAGCACCCAGCTCAGTGCCCAGCCCCATGCCCCAGCCCCGGAGCGGAACAGGTGCAGGCCTGGCAAAGGAACCAATGGACACACTGATGTGATGAGGCCCGAAGGGTGTCCTTGTCACTGGGCCATTTGGCCCAGGGTTGCCTGGCTGCCAGCAGGGGTCTGAGGGACTGGCTGCATCCTGAGCTGGATGGCTGGGGCTTATAGGACCCAGGCGCTGGGAGGGCCCTGCTCCAGCTGGCCCAGCCAGACCCTGGTTGTCAGTCTGGGTCAGCCTCAGGCCTCCATCCTCCCCTCCACAGCAGGCTCATCATCCTGGCCTGTGAAAGCTCGTTGCCATTTCCAGAGCCTTCCAGCATAGGCAGCTCTTACCACGACCATTACACAGAGGGGGAGAATGAGACTCAGTGGGCTTCAGAGCCAGGTCCCCCGACAGCAAATTCACCACATCTCAAACCACCCCCTCTGTGTATTAATTCTTCCCTCTGCCCTTCCTCTCGGTATCCAGATCATTCTGTTGGTTTGTGTGCAGAATCACAACATACTACTGATCGCAGCTCCATTTTTGGGCAGTTTCTTGTTATCAGACACTTTTGTATATGTCGCCTCAAGTCCTCACAACCAACCCTGAGAGACAATAGCATTGTACCCACTGTAGAGATCGGGAAACCGAGAATCCAGCTGCCCCAGTGAAGTGAGACTCTTTCACTCCCAAACCTCCCAGTGCTTCACCAGCGGCTTGGAGATCTTGGCACAGCACAGGAGAGCCTGTCAAAATGCAGATTCCAGGGCCAGCAAGCCATTCTGATCCACTGGGTCTGGACAGAGCCCTGGGAATCTTCCTCTTTAGGAGAGGAGCCCAGATGATGGTGCTGTGGGCTTTTCCTGGAGCTTGTGCTGTGAGGAAGCGGGCAGGGAGAAGGTGGCCTTCTCTGGGTCCCTTTCACCTTGCCCCATCCCAAGATTAGCTGCTGGCCCCAGGCCCCCTGGGCAACTTCTGGGCCCACAGTGGTGTGATTGAGCAGTGATGCCTGAAGGCTCTCCTGGAGCCCACTCTGGGGAATTGTCCCTATTCTGAGTACAATCTGCCCTGGCCCGAAGTCAGACTCAGCGGCCTGACCAGGTCCTGCTGACCACAGGCAAACCCATCACTGTCCCCACTCCTCCCGTCCCCATCTGCGTCTGGGCCGGCCGGGCCAATGGCTACACAGCAGGCGCCCATCCGGCCTGGCAGGGAGGAGCTGGTAGGCCCAGCCCCTGCCCTCCCTGAATGCTGCCCCTCAGGGAGCAGCCATGGAAGGGGCAGCACTGTCCCACCCTCGCTCAGTCCCTCAGCCGGTCGGGGGTCCCAGGGCACAGGGCCACTCACGGGCTCCCATGCAAGCCTTCTGGGGCTTGCGTTTCTGCTGGAAGGGAACGGGACCTGTCCCGTCCTTGATCACAGGGGAGTGGTACTCAGCCAAGAAAGGATAGAGCAGTGGTGAACCCTGCACATGGGTGAGCCCTGAGAACAGGCCAGGGAAAGGAAGCTGGACACAGAAGGCCCCGAGCTCTAGGATCCCAGTTAGAGCAAGTGTCCCGAAGAGGCAAAGCCCCAGGGACAGAAGACAGATTAGGGGCTGGCAGGGAGTGAGGAGTGATTGCTAACAGGCACAAGGGCTCTCTTGGGGTGTGAATGGAATGTTCTGGAATTAGGTAGGGGCGATGATTGCACAACACAGTGACTACACTAAAAACCGCTGAAGTATACAGTTTGAAATGTGAATTTTATGTTATGTGAATCATCTCTCTGTTTTTAAAGTGTTAAAAATAAAAGCAGCTATCACAAAGACATCGTGATGCCTCTCCCAGCAGCTCAGGAACCAGAGCGAGACAGAGAAATGAGGGAAAGCACGTGGGTGGTGGGGACAGAGTGGGTTCCTGCCATCCCTGCTGCATAACCCTTTCCTGGGAGCTGCTCGGGCCAGGCCTGCACTGGGCGGGGAAGGGTCTCTGCTCCCCCTACCCCCAAAAGAGCTCACCTCCCTTAGTGAGAGACGCACACATGGGTAGCCTCAGCCATCAATCCTTGCCAGTTGGTGGTACCCTGGCCCAGAATGCTCTGTGGTTTCTCGGGTCACCTGGAATCAAATCCTGAGTCCCACCTTGGCCTGCCTCCCCCAAAGACCACACCCCCCACCGGCCTGCCACTCAGAGCTCATGTCCTGCTTCCTGTCATCTTCATGCACATGCTTCCTCCTTGCCTACCTGCAGCAGACCAAGCTGATTCCTACCTAGCCAGGCCTTTGTACCTGCTACTACCCCCTGATATCTGTGTGGCTCCCTCCTTTGCTTCCTCAGGTCTCTGCTGAAATGCCCCTCCTCCAGGAAGTCTTCCCTGACTTCCCCAACTAAAACAACACCTCCGGCCCCTTCCATCTCCTTTATTTTTATTTTTCATCTTAGCTCTCATCCCCTCCCCAGAAAAATGATGTATTTTTATATGAAAATTTGCTTATTGGTTGTGCCCTTCCATAAGGAGTGAGCTTCCTGTGGGGAGCGTATATGGAGAGCGCCTCTGTATGCAACAGTGTTTAGGATACAGTAGGTGCTCAATTACTATTCTTTTTTTTTAATTAAAATTTTTTTGGCATCCCTGGATGGGCCCAAATAAACGAAATTTCTTGTAAAATATGCACAAGACAAAATGTACCATTTAAATCCATTTTAAGTGGACAATTCAGTGGCATTAAGTACATTTACAGTGTTGTGCAACCAAACCCATTTCTAGAACTTTTTCATCATCTCAAACAGGATCTCTGTACTTTTTTTTTTTTTTTGAGTCTTTTATCCAACAGTCTACCTTAAAAACATCAAACTCTAGCCAACATCTTCCCTTAAGACCATAACCGAACATTTACCCAGTGCCCATCCTATGGTAGGTGACGTCGGGTCAGCCTTTCAACCACCATGGAAGGTGTGGATGGCCATCTTCATTTCACAGATGATTGGTTGGGCTCAGAGAGATGACGTGCTTTGTCCGAGCACACACAGCTCAGAAGACTGGGATTTGAAGGCAGATCTCCCGCTTGCTAGATAGTGACCATCCCATGGAGTGACAGCCTTCACCAGCCCACCACCCAGCCCCACCCTAGGCCTCCTCCTACCACCCCTCTCTCCCATGGGCACTCTGTGAGCCAAACATTCTAGGCATCCCCGGCTCTGGTTGGCTGACCACAGGATGGGAGGTGGTGGGGGCCCACTGCACAAGACCCTCCCAAACCGCCCACCAGCCCCTTCACATCGTACTCTGGCCAGGTGACCCCAGCATCATACAAGGAGACCTTCCTGAGCTGGCCACAACAACCAGCTGTCCCCACCCAGTCTCTGCCTGCAGCCTGGGAGCTGTTCCCCAACCCCTGCCATGTCCAGGTTCTCACAGACCTGCTTGGACACGGGGCTGGACTTCTGCAGCAGGGGCTGAGGTTCAGCAACAGCATGATCACAGTTCCCGGTGGCTGCCAGGAGTCCTGACAGGCTGGGTGCTGGTGCCTGGGCGAGAGCAGAGGTGCAGGAGGCAGGCGTGAACGGTGAGCTCAGCCTCTTTGGGGTGGTGTCTCCTCCCTTTCATCAGGCCTTAGGGAGGTAGTCTTCCCTGCCCTGGATCAGGCCTTGGACAGGTCCGTGCCCCGATGGTCACCCTCAGGGAGCTAATTGGCCCCTTGTCATATATGTGGTAGCGGCTGTCCGGTCCCAGGTAACGGTCCAGAGGCCGAAGCAGACTCGGCATGTCCCCTCTGCACCCCCCTGCTCGTGCTGGAGGCCGGCAGTGGGGCTGGGGCTGGAGCTGGGTCTTGTGGGCCCACCCCATTCACTGGATGGCCCACCTCCTACTTCTGGTGGCTTTGTCTGCTCTGGGTGGACAAGGCAGGTGGATACAACTGCCCGCTTTTCTCGTGGGTCTTTCCTTGGCTGTTCCGGAAGTGTCCTGCCAAATCTTTCCTCACAGAACCCTTGACTCAGTCACAGCTGTGTTTCTGGTGGTCTTGCTTGGCCCCCGGGTGCAGTGGTTTCCCTCTCCTGCATTCTCCTGGCCGTTCTAGGAAGCCAGCAGACAGGACAAGGATGACCCATGCCGACTCTCTCCTGTCCCCAGGAAGCACATGGACACAAGCCATTGTGTCCCCAGCAGAGCCAGACACCAACACCTGGCTTTCCCAGTCTTGGGCCTGGGTCCCCTGCCTTCAGGAATTGTACTTTGGAGCTCTGTGAAGGTGTCGCTAGGCTTGGGGAGGGAACGGGTGAGTGGGGACCCTCCCCTCAGCTCCTGCTTTCTCCCAGGAAGTGTCTTCACCACCTCCACTCCCACCTCTGACCCCTTTAAACATCCAGAGAAGCACCAGGCTGGGGGTCAAGTTCAAGGACTGTGGAGCCAGCCTGCATGGGAGTGAGTCCTGGCCCTTTACACACCAAGCAGGCAGCTTTTGGCAAGTTAGTAATCCTCTCTGTGCCTCAGTTTCCTCATCTGTACAATGGGGACAGCGGCATCACTCCAGCTTTTGAGAGCAAAGAGAATTTATTGTTGTAAGTTTAAGTGCTAGAACAGCTCCCAGGAAGTAGCAGGAGGGTTAATTATTACGGTGACCTGTTCTGGTCCCAGTGTGGACCTGTCATTTGGCTGGTTGTATCGGACACCACCTTTGACCTTTTCCTAAGCCCACACTGGACCACAGTGTGGATTTCTGGCTTCCCTGACCAGATAGCTCTGGGACTCCCCTGCCAGAGCTGTGTGGTGCCCAGTTCCAGGGAGTTGGCTGGTGTTCCCTTGTGCCGTGGTCCAAGCTGCCTCTTCCAACCCTGCCTTGCCATTTGGGGGACTCCCCAGAGCTGCAACAGAAGGCAGAGGGGACACCTCCCAAGTGGAAGGCAGCATAGGCTTTCATGGGATTTTTCTTCACTCAGATAGGGTGACTTGAAGCACCCACCAATCACGGGTGGGCTTGGTGGACCTCACTTGGTGGCTGAGTTGGGACCCTGAGCCTGAGGTTTTAGCCAGTGGCACCCTGAGGCTCTATGCTGCAGGTGCAGGGACATGCCGGAAGTCCATGGCAGAGGTCCTGCTGCATGTGTGACTTTGGACAAGTGTCTCACCTCTTAGTGACCAGTGTCCTTACCTGTAAAGATAGAACGATGAGAGGACAGCAGGATTGTGCCAAGGTTAGTCTTCTGGTCCAGAGAAAGCTTTAACTGAGTCTTCACTTGCTTTTCATTCTTGAAGAATATTTGCATTGGATATAGAATTCTGGGTTCACAGATTTTTAAATTCTCTTTCAGCACTTTGAACATCTTCTGGACTCTGGGCTCTAGTATCTTTTTTTTTTTTAAGATTTTTTTATTTATCTTAGAAAGAGAGAGCACAAGCCAGGGGAGACATGGGGGAGAGGGAGAGTGACAATCTCAAGCAGACTTTCCATTGAGCATGGAGCTCAACACAGGGCTGATCCCAGGATCCCAAGATCATGACCTGAGCTGAAATCAAGAGCCAGCTGCCCAACTGACTGAGCCACCCAGGTGCCCCTGGATCCAGTATTTCTGATGAGAAATTAGCATTCGTTTGAGTCCTAATGCCTCTGAATGTAACATGGTTTTATTCTAGCTGCTTACAAAATGTTATCATTATTTTGGTCCTCAGCAGTTTAATGGTTAGGTGTGGTTTTCTTGGTATTTATACTTTTTGGAGTTAACTGAGCTTCCTAAATGTGTGCATTAATGTCTTTTCCCATACTGGGGATTTTGTCAGTCATTATTCCTTGAAGTCTTTCTCCTACTCTACTAACTCTCTCCTCTCTTTCTGAAACTCCAGTTATGTGTATGTTATACCTTTGATGTTGACCTACAGATCCCAGAAGATCTGTTCTTTCCTCTTTCAATTTATTTTCTCTCAAGTTTATTAAGTCTTTCTTCCAGCATCTCGAATTTTCAGTTAAGCAATTCAGTGGTTTTCTGTTTCAGATACTGTATTTTTTAATTATAGGATGTTCATTGGGTTATTTTTTTTTAAAAGATTTTATTTATTTGACAGAGAGAGAGACAGCAAGAGAGGGAACACAAGCAGGGGGCGTGGGAGAGGGAGAAGCAGGCCTCCCACTGAGGAGGGAGCCCAATTCGGGACTCGATCCCAGGACCCTGGGACCATGACCTGAGCTGAAGGCAGATGCTCAACGGCTGAGCCACCCAGGCACCCCTCCACTTGGCTATTTTAAAAATAGTTTCTCTTTCTCTGTTGAAATGCCCTTTTTTTTCATCCAGTGGAAGCAAATTTGCCTTTACATCCTTGAACATAGTTATAATTCCTACTTTAAATTTTTTTCATTTGCTAATTCCAACATCCAGGGCATTCCATAGCTAGTTTCCATCAATTATCCTTATATTAAGTATGGGCGATGTGCTCTTATTCCTTTGTGTGTCCTCATATAATTTTGGATTATATCCCAGGTATTGTGAATGATAATATTGTAGAGATTCTAGATGTTAAGTATGTCCCTCCAAAGAGCATTTTTGTTTTATTTTGTGTTTGTGAGCAGTTAACTTGGTTGAACCCAATGGCAAACCCCATCTCTGGGGAGATGGGCGCAAACTCCAGTTCACTTCTTTTAGCCTTAGCTGGGCTGCTTGGAGTCTGTCATGGGTATGCATGTTTTGTGGCCAAAGATTTGGGCAGAGTTTATGTGCTGTATTTGGGGACCTCCCTCAGGCATCCCCCTTTCTAGAATTTAGTCCCTCACTTTCTGTCTACTACTATGGTTTCCCCAGCCTCTGTCACCTGGTTCATTGAGCCTTAAGTGTAATACTCTCTACCTGAGTTTCAACAGCTACATGGCACAGACTGGGGCCTGTTCCCAGACTAAAAGCCATGAAAATTACTCACTGGGTGAGTGATTGCTAATTTTCCTGCAGGTTCCAACTGCATTTGGTCCCCTCCAGGGCCTTCAGGTAGCTGTGTTTTATTGTTCTTCTGCTGAGGCTTTGTAGTTGTGATTGGTGAGAGAGTTGATCCAACAGGAGCCACCAGGCTATTAGCAGAAGCGAAAGCCTGGAGACATTCAGAACAGTCCCTGGCTGATGAACACATAAGACACGTGAGCCGATGTTACTGACTGCACCGCTGGGTTCCCTTCCATGGTCAAGATGAGAAGCAACATGGATACGGACACCCTCGTGAAAGAAGGGGTCTACATTCAATGAGGGGCACACAGTGGGCATTAGACTGTTGTTGTGGGAGACCACTGAACTGGGGGGCAGCAGCGCTCTCCAGGAGGCTTCCTGGAGGAGGTGGTATTGGGGCAGGAGATGTGTCAGATGTTCCAAGATGAGAGAATAGACTTTCTGATTTCAGGGTTTTATTGATAAGGACTTCTAGCTCTTGGGGGAGGTAACCTTTCCTAAGGTAAGCCCTGGAAGTTACTTCCTGTAGCCGCGAATAGATGTGAAACATCCAGGAGCCCCAAAGTCCAAGGAAGCAATGCCACGGCCTGCTTACTCCATAAATGTTCCCAGGATGGGACTAGCGTGGGGCTGGAGTTCGGGACCCCCAAACCTGCCTAGTAAGGTTGAGCTACCACTCATTTTGCTCACTTCTGAGCCCACCATTGTGAAGTCTGTGGAGGCCAGAAGCAAGGATGACAGGGAGCTTTAGTTTTCTGTCCAGTTAATTTTGGTAACTCCTCATTCCTCAGAGTTGTGATCCTTCCTCCCCAACACACCCCATGGTCCCACTGGAGCTTCCAACCATGGGCAGGCTCTGTTATGGCCATGCTACAAAACTGAGGCTCAAAGAAGTGGTGTGACCAACCCAAGGCCACACAGCTAAGGTGCTGGGTCCGAGACTCCAACCCAGGACTTCCCACTGGCCCTCGAGCAGCTTGGGAGATTGCCCCCGTGCAGGGTCCTCCATCTCTCCAGCTGCCAATGGAAATAATAGCCTTATCCCCCTCAGGGGCTGGCGTGAGTTTCAGAAGAGGCCAAGTGTGTGAAACTGACACATAAATTGTAAATTGCCTACAGACGTTAGTGTCTGTTACTGTGGTAACCGCCCAGCATTTATAGACTGCTTTTGCTCTGGGTACCAGTAGTCACATTGGCATTTTAATTTAATAGCATTGTTATTCTTCCGTTGTAAAAACAATATAAATTATGCATATGTCCAAACTCACCAATTGTGTATATTAAATGTGTGCATTTGTATAAATCAGTTATATCCCAATAAAGCTATTAAAAATTACCTTCATTACAGAAAGTTGAGAAAATGTAGAAAAGTAGAAAAAGAAACAAAAATATTTTATTGCAGCAACCCCAAACTACCCTCTGCTAATGTCGGGGGGATGGTAGTCATTTTTCGACTTTTCTTCCCTCTGCCCAGTGTGTTTGCCATTTAATACGGCTGTGATCACTGGTGTATATAATTAAAAGCATTTTATACACAATTTTATATCCTGCTCTTTGCCCCTTAGGGGCTGCTAATAGGAAGAGCGAGGACTGCTGCCTTGCTGTCTGGGACCCCATCCCCGTTGGGCTCTGGCTCCGGGTCCGGTGTGCTTGTGCTCCTGGGTCAGGGTGGATGGCCCCAGGGAGGGCCCGACATATCCCCCCCGCTCCATGCTCAGCAAGCATTTACACATTCCCATCCGCTGCTCTCCTTGTCTTGTTTTTCTAAGTTTAATGAAATGTGCTTTCATCGTGACTTATGGAAAGTCCAGCTCATCATCCCACTTCTAAACCACCTTTTCTCTCCTCCTTTCTTTTGTTGTCAAATGGGCATTTACTTAGGCTCAGAAGGCTAGTGCAGGCCGGAAGCTGCCTGTAACAGGCACTGATTGGAAAAGCAAAAGGTGTTGATTGAATAGGAAAGTGAAAATCACTTGAGGGCTTGAGATAAGACATAGCGGGTACTTTTGAGAAGCAGCAAGGAGCCCCGTCTGAGTGGAAGAGCGAGGTGAGCAGGAGGGAAGATGAGGCTGGGCGGGGTGAGAGGGGTTATCTTTTACCAAGTGGAAAACACGAAACTCAGTGGCAATCAACCACAAACAATTTCTTCTTGAGCACCTGATGATCCTGCTCATCTGGGCTGGGTTGGGCTGGGCGAGCAGGTGGGCAGAGGCCCTGCTTGGGGCTGGTGTGGCTGGGTGACTCTGCTGCATTCCTCTCCCCCTCCTGAGACCGCTGGGCTGGCATGGGCAGGTCCTTCTGGCAGGGGCAGGGACAGGGTGGTGGCTTATCTGATGGTGTCCCGTAGGCCAGAGCAAGTCACGTGGCCAAACCCAGAGCTGGGGAGTGGTGGTGGTAGGCGGGGGCTGGGGATTGCCCATCCCAGGGTGGGAGGCAGGGCCATGTTCTGTGCAGGTGCAGGAGAAGGGCCAAGGTCTGGGCTTCTGACGTGGTCTGTCTCTGGGGACTGCAGACCACTCAAGCTTTAGACCCCTCTGAGACATCGCTTTACTCCAAGGTCAAATGGGGATTTGACTCAGAGGGTTTCGGGTGGGCTCCCTTGTGCTCTGCTGGGGTTAACGTAAGCAGCAGCAGGGAGAAAGCAAAGAGATCCTTTAGGGGACTGTTGGAATCTTCCAGGCGAGAGGCAGGGAGATGTGGGTGCGATCTGGCTACATTTTGGAGTCCTGGCCAGGAGGGTGGGACACGGCCCATGGAGAGGGAGACAGAGAAAGGGGTCAGGGAGACTCCAAGGCTTGGGCCCGAGCCTGGGGAGGATGGAACTGCCACCACCTGGTGGGGGAGGCGGCCCGGGAGGGCTTTGGGAGGGCACAGCGTCCGGTTTGGGGGACCAGTGCAGTGTTTGGGGCCGAGACACGCCATGATTCAGGTCGCTGTAGGAGTTTGGAGTGGGGGCTATATTTAGAGTGGTGGTTTATTGGAGAGTAGGTCCCCGGTGCTGAAGCTGGACTTGGTGCCTGCAGAGTCCAGGCCAGGAATGCGTGAAGGTTACGGGGGTCCCTCCAATGGGGAACTCATGGGGGGCAGGGATGACCATAGCTGGCCCCAGTGGACCCGAGAGTAGAGCTAGTGTCAGATTGTGGCCCAGTCACCTGGTCAGCACACGAAACCCCCGAGCTGCTTCTGGAAGGAGGAGGTGGAAGGAAGGAAGCAGGAAGGAGAGAGAGGGAAGCAAGCCCACAAACAGGTCTCCGTCCCGCAGCCAGCCGGGAGGGGACAGGGGGACCATCGGCCCCTCGTTAGTACCCTGACCCTCGGGCCCCTGCTTCTGGATGGTGGCCCAGCCCACGGGTGCAGGCTCTGGTGAGGGGGCGCTGTTCTGTTGAGCTGCACAGTACTGGGGTCCTAATGAGCCACACCTTCCTGTCTCTCCCTACTCCCCACAGCCGATATCATCTCTACTGTTGAGTTCAACCATACCGGAGAGCTGCTGGCCACAGGCGACAAAGGTGGCCGGGTTGTCATCTTCCAGCGGGAACCGGAGGTGCGGCGGGACCTGGTAGTGGCGGGAGGGGGCCCCACACCCCACCCGGGCCTTTGCTGGCTCTGTCCTGGACCCTGGGGACGCATTCAGAACAGGCAGGGGCAGCTGTGGCCCTGGGTTAAGCCTCCGATTGCTGCCCTCTGCCTGGGTGTCCCGGCCAGTGGTGGGGGGACAGGAAGACTGCGTTTTCTGGAGCCGTGGGGCTGCCTTCAGGCTGGGGTTGGTGACTTGGCTGAGCCCCAGGCCTCGCCCTTACGAGGTTTGCTGTCCAGCAGAATTTCAGGTCAGACAGGGGTGGCCTGGAACAACCCACCTAAGGGCACTGTTTCTGAACCACTATGAGAACATCATGATAAAAGACCCCCATTTGTTGAGCACCTACTATGTGCAGTTACCTTGCTGTGTTCTTTACACACTTTTGTCATTGACTCTCCACTGCCCACCTCAGAGGGTGGGGACCAACACCCATTTTACAGATGAGGACACTTGGAGAAGTTGCCCAGCTAGTGAGCAAAGACCGGGGGCCGAAACCAAGGCCATGTGTTGTCACGTACACCCTGCCTCAGAGAGGGGTGACCCACACACCAAACACATGCAGGGATTCGATGCTGAGGATGGGAGGGCGAACACCAAGGAGGTGGAGGACAGGGAAGGGAGAGGGGAGGGCAAGTGGGATGAAGGGAGAGGAAAGAGGAGGAAGGGGGGATTGAGAAGGAGAGCGGGGAGGAGAGGGATGAAGGGGGCAGGAGAGATGTTGCAGATACATCCCTGCCCCGTTCCGTTCCAGAGTATTCCTCAAGGTCTGACTTCTCCATGTTCCCTCCCTCCCCCCGTAACCCCCCTCATGACAACCCCAGTGGGGCCTTTAGGTGCTATAAGAACCCTCACGTCATAGACGGGCAGACCGAAGCTTGGAGGGTGTGACCTAACTTAGCCAGGACACATAGTGGAAAACAGATGGCTGAAAATCGGTTAACCGAGCACAGGCCTGTGGCTGGAGCATGCCGATTTCACGAGAAGGACCCAGGTCGCCCACCGGGGATTGCAAAGCCAAGCCTCCTTCTTGCTGAAAGAAAATTAAATGGGTAGATGCACGTTTCTCAACTTTGGAACTTTTCTCCTGTAATTTTTTTCTGTATTCTGGTCCCCATGACCTTAGTCATAGACAGCGCTCGTGGCAGCTGAAGGGACTTAGAGGCAAAAACACAGAAGCTTGCCAGAAGCAGGACAAGTGTATAAATATAGCAATAGATGCTTTTAGAAAAAATTAGTGAGAACTTGAAATTGTGTCTGGTTGACTGTCTCTGTTTGCTCCTGGGCGGGTTACATGTCTGGCTGAAGCTTTGTATCACCACGTACACTGAACTTGTCCACTGAGAAGGCCAGCCCTGTGCCCACGACGCCTCCCCACCTCACTGTTTGGAGGGCCCATGGAGGAAAACCGTGGGGACGATGGCCTGGCCCCAGTCTGACATTCCAGAATATTCTACCTCTGTGTAAAAATCTGCTCCAAGATGCATGCATCCCATGAGTCAGGACCAAGTTGGACACTCGGACTGGAAGAGCAGACCGGAGCCTTGGCCTTGGTGTCAGACAGACCTCAGAGGCACGAGGGACGCATGGCCTTTGAGGGGAACAGTCAGTTCACCTCCGAATCTCCATTTTCTCATCTGTAAAATGGGGGAGAATGGCTGTGCCCACTCCAGAGGGGTCATGCAGATAGAAGAAGACGGAGAGGGAGAAGCACTTAGCTCAGCACCCTGCACATAGTAGGTGCTTAATAAATGTGAGCCACCCTGATTGCTGGACTGAGGAGGAGACGGGGCTTGGCCACAGCCATGCACCAAGTCATTGGTCATTTAAAACACAGAGTTCCCTTTGACCCTGGCATCAGATCGCTCAGCCCTGGTGAACACGGGCTCCTGGTGGTCAGCACGCCCCTCACCCCTGCCCCTGCCAGCCTGGAGCTCACGCCCCCTTGTCTGGCTTTCCTCGCAGAGTAAAAATGCGCCTCACAGCCAAGGCGAGTATGACGTCTACAGCACCTTCCAGAGCCACGAGCCCGAGTTCGATTATCTCAAGAGTCTGGAGATAGAGGAGAAAATCAACAAGATCAAGTGGCTTCCGCAGCACAATGCCGCCCACTCCCTGCTGTCCACCAACGGTGAGGGGCGTGCGTGGTGGGGGGGCACCGGCTCTCTGGTGCTCTTTCCCAGTTCGCTCGGACTGAGCATTCTTCTAGGTCCCCAGAGCTCAGAAAGCATCTTGAGCGGTGGGAACATTCTGAGCCATGAGGTTCATGGCTTCCTCCACCCTGGCCCGTGGGGGATGTGGGGCTTGTTTGCCCTGCGACAGCTGGCTAAGTTTGGGACATCTCTGTCATTACTGTTCCTGGGAGGTGGAGGGAGCTTGGCATTCCCAACCGAGGAGGCAGACCTAACTCTTCTGGAATCCCGGAGCACCCCTGAGTGGGGTTGTCACCCAGAATGTGGGGCAGGCAGGAGCAGGAGGATGGGTTCAGAAGCCTGGCTGGACACTTGACCGTTCTGCCCCAGGGAGGACGCATGCACCACTCCCCAATCCCTGCCCAGGCCCCAGGGAGGCTCCTGGCCAGACTCCTGCTTTGATGTGTCCTACTCAGGGCCTGGGTGCTGGGGCCCGAGGTTCGGTGTCCCCTGCTCACCTTCCCACATCTCTCGCCCCTGTCATCAGTGGTGTCTGAGTGGTGGGAGGACAGGCCTGGACTCTGTCCCAGCCCTGTGACCTTGGGGCGGTGGCTTTGCTTCCCTGGGCCTTGGTTCCCTCCCCTGTGCAGCGGGGTGGACACAGCTCCCCCAGATTGTGGTTGGGGTTACATGAAGGCCACACGGCCAGGACCCTGAGGCCAGCCAGCCCTGCTGCAGTGTGCGTGATCCTCACACAGTGACGCCACGTGTCCTCCCTGACAGAGCCCAGACTCAGTGCAGCGGCTAAGGCATCCTCGAGACTGCTTGGACTTGATCCCACCAACCCTTGCGCCTAAAGACCACCCTGTCTGCCCCTCACCTGGCCAGCCCCTCCTCATCCCTCAGACCTCCAGTGCGTGTCACCTGCCACTGAGCCTTTGCGGACTTCTCCGCTGAGCCTGCTGTCCCTCACGAAGTCAGTCCTGGCCGCCTCCCGCCCCTGCCAGCCCCTCCTGACCCTGGGCCTGCGCTCTGGAGCTCCTGCTGCTCTCATCCTTCACTGTGCCCAGTGAGGACAAAGCCCCCTAAGGGTGCCTGGCCCTGGGCCATGCTCAGGCAGGAGCCCGTCACGTGGTTCACATCCCGGCCCTGCCACTTCCTCATCTGAGTTGCCATGGTTGTTCCTGCCTCATGGGGGTGCTGACTGGACTAAATGATGAAAAGCCACATAGTGGCTTAGAACAGGGCTGGTGCTAGGGAGTCGCACATGCTTGCTCCTTTCCTTTAACCGTGGGAGTGGAATGTTTCATTCTCCTCCTGTCCCTCGGGAGAGAAGGTCAGCTTCAGGAGCTTCTTGGCCCCCGGGTTTAAATTCCACCTGCACCCTTTCAAAACGGCATGTCCTTGGTACCTATCAAGGATTTAATGATAGCAATTGTCTCCCTCTTCCTTCTCCTGAGAAGGCTGTTTGTTTTGGCTGCAGTAGCAGTGCGAGAAGCAGGACCGATAAGCGTATGTGTGCATGTGTGCACGCGCCATGCGCGCGTGTGTGTGTGTAGGTGTGTAGGTGTGTAGGTAGGGATACACATGTACATACAGATAAGCTATATGGAAAGAGATATTTTAAGTTGTCTCACATGATTGTGGGGGCTGGAAAACCCAAAATTTGCAGGGCTACGTGGAAGGCTGGAGATCCAGGGAAGAGCTCATGTTGCAGCTTGAGTCTGAAGGCCACCTGCTGGCAGAATTCTCTCTTCCTTCGGGGGCAGGGGGTGGTGGGGAAGGGGGTGTCAGGCCTTTGAAGGCCTTCAGCTGATTAGATGAGGCCCACCTGCAGCATGGCCAGCTGTCTGCTTTGCTCTATGTTTTTATTTATTTTTCTGTGTGTGTGTGTGTGTGTGTGTGTGTGTGGGTGGTTTAACAGAAGTTTGTTCTTCATTCCCCTAAAGTCCATCGCAGGGCTGTGGGACTTTCCAGAACAGCTGTTCTCAATGCGGGGGGCTCAGCATTCCAAAGTACTTTGAGTTTCTGGTCGCTGTTTCTGTATGGGTTTCCACTACTGGAATTCCCAGCCAACCCATCTCCTGAACTGTGCTCTGTGCTAGTGTTAATGATGAATCTCATTTCGTTTGCTCTGTTTTGAAAGATAAAACTATCAAACTATGGAAGATCACGGAACGAGATAAAAGGCCTGAGGGATATAACCTGAAAGATGAAGAAGGGAAGCTTAAGGACTTGTCCACGGTGACGTCACTGCAGGTAAGATGTGGAATGCGGGAGGTTCTGGCAAGCGGAAAGCAGTGTGGGCTTCTTTTGTGAAACAGTGAGACTTCAGGACTGGAGGGGCCTTTGAGATTTGAGCCCGAGTCAGGTTCGGGTCCTGGCTGGGCTGCTTCCCTGTGGGGAGGCTGCCGGCTCTTCTCTGGCTCTAGCCTTGGGCTCTTCACGAGCTAAGCAGAGGCCATTCTCTTTCTCTCAGAAGTGATGTGGGGATGAGGTGGGGTGATACGTGTCCTGGAGAACCCATGGGCTGGACTTCGTGGATTCCAAGCCCTTTGCTGAAGAGCCGAGAGAGGCCTGGAATAGGTGATTCTCGCCGCCTGCTCAGTGGGAAAGAGGGCTGTTTGAAAAGAGGCTGGGAAGGTTCAGCTGCGGGGCCATGCCAAAGCAAACCCTCGTTCCCACGTGATTAAAAGGCAAAAGAACTCCTCTTCCTTCCAGAGGCTGTGAGACACAGTGGAGAGCGTTCTGGAGTCCCAGGATCTGGGTTCCAGTCCTGCCCGGGCCACTGGCTGCTGGTGTGGCCTGGGGAGGCACTCAGCCTCCGTGAGTCCGCTGACTCCTGGTCTGGAATGAGCATAAGCACCGTGGCCAGCATGAGTCTTCCAAGCACTCTACCCATGGTACCTCAGTCCTCCCCAAAGTCCTGTAAACGGGACACATGATTATCAACGCCATTTGACAGATGAAACGAGAGCTGGGATCTAAACCCAGGAAAGTCTGTCTCCAGAGTCGGCATCCCAGGCTCTTCCATGAAGTGGGAGCGAGGTCCCAGCCTCCCGGGAGAGCAGTGGAGATGGTCAGTGGTGTCCTGCTAGAAGATTCCGTAGAAGTCTGTCCCTGTCCATCTCCAGCAGACAGGGAGCATAGCCAGGCCACCTTGTCTGTCCCTTGCTTCCAGAACGGAGCCTGGAACATGGCCGGGCTCTGCTCGTGTCTGCTGAAGGGGATGCTGGCGCATGGCTCATTTGGACTTATTTACGCATTGCACATCTACTGAGCACCAGCTTTTTGTCCAGCCCTGCTCGGGGCATGGGGAGCCCTCAGCAAAACAAAGAGCCTGGGGGCAGTATTGGGTCTGAGTCTCAGTGTCCCCTGTTCCTGGGACCAGCTTGGCTCTGAGGAGGCGGCCTGAGTCCCACGAGTGAGCCTCACAGGTACCTCTCTTCAGCTCCAATTTCCATGTTTTGGCCAATCGGAAAAGCCTGGGTCACATCGCACAAGCTGCCTGTCCTCCTGGGAGAGGGGGACCAACTCATGACTCTGAGTGTGCACCCCTCCCCCGGGGGGCTGGGGATGGGAGGACAGTGGTGAGGCCAGGCGTGGGGCTGTTAGTGTTTCTCCCGGGCTCCCCAACGGCTCACAGGTCCACTTGTGGTTGGTCAGGCGGCTGAAGGCAGGGCCCTGCCCCATGCCTCCGTTTCCTCACTAGCAAAATGGGGATGAGGACTCACTTTCCCTGAAGCAGCTCAGTGTATATGCTTACTACGTGTGCAGGGAATCGTCGTAAATATGAAACAGTAATCAGTGTTGGTCCCGAGATGAAGAAATAAATGTTTAAGCATATCAGCCTCTAAATGACTGGCAAATTGTGCAAATAAATTCTGAGAAAGCCAGGAGGCCAATTAGCTTCCACATTGAGTAATGGGAGTGACGTGCTCCCTCCCATGCCTCCCCCAGCCCCCAGGAAGTTTATGAGGCTTTCATCTGGTGGGAAGGATGCAATTATCACCACTTGATGGGCTTGGCGTTTGCGGTAGAGCCCGTGGCCCACGGGAATCCATTTATTTCCCTCCCAGCATCTGAGACTTTGCTCTGTATCTCACTCACATCCCAAGATGACCCACCCGCTGAGGCTAAAGGAGGAGAAAGGGAGAAAGAACAGGGGCATCTGGGTCTTTCCTCCTCTCACCTCTTCCTTGTCTCGTCCTGTGTTTCCCAAGCCACCCAGCCATGTGCAGTTTTTTACTGAATCCAAGCTGTTCCCGCTGGAGCCTGTCACTGTTGTTTACTGACCAGCTGCTCTGCCCTGGGCCCCATGCTAGCTCCCTGGGTTTCAGAGGTGGGCTGGGTCAGGCTGAGTGCCCAGCCCCACAGGGAGACAGACACGGAGTCATTCTACTTTGTTGATTTGGTGAACTCCTATTCATCCTTTAAAACCCTATTAGCTTTCTCCTCTGTGAAGCTGTTTCTACACAAGCCACGGAAAAAACTTCACCCTGTTTCTGTGCAGTCTGGCCTTGTGTATCCCACAATGTTCTGTCTTTAGTGTTTAGGTGTCTGCTGTCCTGCCTCTCACCTTGACTAGACTGCGACTTCTAGAAGGGTTGGGGGAGAGGAAACATTTTAATCATGAGACACCCAAAACTTCAGGGCATATTTATTTTCACTCTTCTCCTTTGTTCTTTTAATGACTCTGAAATATGGTTTGGGGATGGCAGTAAATGCTGGAGCCCTGGGTGTAGGCCAAGGCTGCCAGGAGGGGAAGTGATGTTGCCAGAAGAGGGGAGGCAGACTGAGATCCAAGACTGCTGGGCCAGTGATGCTCTGACCTTCTCCAGACAGGTGTGACTTGAGAGAGTCCAGGCGACCTGCAGGTGGCTGTGGCTTGAGGAAAAGAAAGGAAGATTAAGAGCTGACCTAGAATATCCAACACGGGGGGGACATGGGCAAGGCGGAGGCCCAGTCACACCACCTGCTCTCGTCTCTGGTAGAGTTCCTAGAAGCTCAGGCCCAGAGTCAGCGACACAAGTATGGCCCAGAGCCAGGCAGGCATGCACACCGATTTTGCACACATCCACACTCATGTTCACACATGTGCACACCCACACACTCACATTCACACATGCACACACCCACATCCATATGCACGCCCACGCATACACCTGCACAAATGCATACTTGCACACACCCACCTCATGCACACACATGCACACTCACATGTGCACAAGCAGGCACACATGCTGGCACAGGCTTGTGCTGGGTCCCCTGGTGCTGTGCCAGAGGAGGAACATTTAGGACTCACACACCCTGACTGCAGCACCAGGCTCCCTGGGGAGCCCAAGGGACTCACCCCATTCATTTATTCACTGACCTACCCACTCATTTCCCCAGGACCTTTCTGTGCGGGGCCCTGGGCTGAGCACCAGTCATACAGAGATGAGCACGAGAAGACACAGTGCACCCCTGACCATTCCCAGGCCACTGCAGGAATAGGACAGCAGCCTCGTCATGGGGCCAGGCCTATGACAGACTGTGGCCCCTCCAGGGAGCCCCTGGCCCAGGCTAAGAGTGACGGGCAATCAGGAGAGGTCCACTGGGAGAAGGAGATTGTCAGGTCCATGTCAGCCCAAGTCTGAGCCACACAGCCATCGTCAGCCCTGCTCCTATGTATCCCTTCTCATTTCCCTTCCTACCTGGCACCTTTCCAGCCACCCTGTCACCCGACCCTGCACCTGTTTTATTTTTCCGCATAGCACCTGTGCTGTGGGAACTCTCGATCACACACACACGCACGTGCACACATGCTCCCTTCTGTATCAGTTTATTTTCTCTCTCCCACCCGAGGGCTGGCAGCCCGTCTGCCCCTGTGTGTCCTCGCCCAGTTCGGCTTGGCTTCCTGTGACTCTCCCTGGTAACTGCTGCCCCAGGCCCAGGAGCCTGGCAGGTAGCAGGACGAGTCAGCATAACAGGGTGTTCAAAGAGGGTGATCGTTTCAGGCAGAGGGCACGGAGGAAAGTCAAGGCACAGGATGTGATGCTGTCCCGGGGACTCCTCACATCACCCTCTCCGGCGCAAGTTCGTGTGCATGAGGCTAACACCAACGGCCCTAACAGATAACCCCAGCATCACAGGGAGCAGCACACAGAAATGTCTTGCTCACTTATGGGAAGGCCCAGAGTCAGTGTTCCTGGTGGGCATATGACACTCCTGCAAGGACGCAGAGTCCTTCCATCCCACGGCCTTCACTCCTAAATCTCGGGTCCTCACCTTCCAGTAGTGGAAGGGGAAAGCCGGTAGAGAAGGCCCACTCGTGCCCAGTGTCACTGTGCTCACATCCTACTGGTCAGAACTAGTCACATGGCCACAGCCGACTGCAAGGGCAGCTGGGAAATGTAGTTCTTGCCTCAGCAGCCACTTCCTTGTGAAAAGGGAACAAAAATGGTGGATCGTTGGCGGGGGCTGCCATGGTATCTTCTTATTCCATTTCAGAGGCGAGGAAACTGGGGTGCTGAGGGGTTTGGCCCCTTATTCAATGTCCCACAGTCAACTCAGAACCAATCCTGGGAGGCTAAGCTTTCCTGTAGAGCTAGCTGGTGAAGAATGTTGGCCACATGGTGCTGCCTGTTCCCAGCCTGTGCAGGATGGACGCCCACAAGCACACTCCTGCCCTCTGGTTGTTATCGTGTAGCCCCTGCATGCCGTCTCTGCCTTGGGCCCCCGTCCCCCTGCATCTCCCCCACCCCCGCCCCGCATCACCTCGTCATCCTACAGCCCGTCCCCTCCCCCGCAGGTGCCTGTGCTGAAGCCCATGGATCTGATGGTGGAGGTGAGCCCACGGAGGGTCTTTGCCAACGGCCACACCTACCACATCAACTCCATCTCCGTCAACAGCGACTGTGAGACGTACATGTCGGCGGATGACCTGCGCATCAACCTCTGGCACCTGGCTGTCACCGACAGGAGCTTCAGTATCCTTTCCCACTGCGGGCTCGTGCCATCTCCTGGGGGGCTTCCGGGAGGGGGTGGCTGGCTCAGTTCTGCTTTCGCTCAGCTTCTTCAGCAAGTGAGGCCCCGATCTGGAATCCTGATGGACTGGTTTATGAAAACTCTAAATCCGTGGCTGCCGAGGGTTATATTCGACCCCTTGCCTTCTCCGGATGGCTGTGTTCCCTGTCGTTCTGGGACAGCCTGGGGGACCCCAGAAGAAGAGAGTCCTGGAGTCTGCCCTCCCAGGGGAGGGATGGCTGATCCATTGGAGAGTCAGCCGGAGGCTGCTCTGGACCCTCCTCCCTGCAGCCTGAGGCAGGGGCCTGAGTGTGTGATGAACAGCCTTGGGGTCCCACCCCGGGCTTAGGGGGACAGTCGAGGTGTCAGGAGCCCAGCTGGAGGAGGTCAGAGGAGGGCCTGCCTGGAGGTGCCCTATGTCTAGGCAAGCTAAGGGCAGTAGGATGGACTCTAGACCCCGCTGACTTGTGAAGAAAGACTTGGTACACAAGCACGGGCCTGGGAGGGGCCCCCGTTGACAAAGCAGGCAGGTTGCTACCGTGTCACTATTTGCAGGCCAGTAATAATAATCCTACACAGTGGGTCTCTGCGCCTGACCTCAGCATGTGTTCATGTCAACTCATGTCATCCTCACAAAAACCCGGGAGGTAGGTGCTATCATGACTTCTGTACCAATGAGGAAATCGAGTCCCAGGGAGCCCAAGTTAACCCGCTCAGAACTCACATATAGCAAGTGTCCGACCCAGGGCCTGCCCCCCCAAGTCCCTGACTCCCCATCTCCAAACTTTATGTCCACCTGCCTTTTGTGAAGACTGCCTCCCAGGTGTGCAATGGAACGGGGTAGAAGGCAACCCCCCCCCAGAACTGTCATGCAAGCTGACAGTCTCCTAAGTGTCCCCTCTGTGCTGGGCGCTGGGCTGCTCCTGCCGCCAGAAGCTCTCAGCATGGGGAGTCCGGCCTGCTATTGCTGCTGCCTTACCTAAGGTCACGAGTGGATTGTGTCCCTGAGAGCAGAAGCCAGGGCTGGCCGGGAGGGCGTGTGGGAGCAGGAAGGAGCAGTCTGGAGGGTTTGAAGGTGAGACAGAGGGTAGCAAATGGCTTCTGAGGGCTGAGAGTCAGGGGCTGGTCGGAGGCCACTGGGCAGAGAGACCTCGGGAACGGAGAAAGGGGCTCACAGGAGCAGAGAACAAGCGCATGTTCTTCCCTGAGCCCCGTAGGTGGGTGTGGGGCTTTGTAGTCACTGTGAGCCTCTGCAAGAGTCTCGCTCTGCCCCCTAAGCTCGCTGACCTTGGGGAGTAACCGGATCCCTGTGAGCCTCACGGACCCCTCCTTGCTAGGACTGCATCGCGCACGTTCAGTGAGCCCCTCCCAGATGCGCCCAGCACAGAGCTGATGCTCGGTGTCCCGAAACGAAAGCATCTGTCTCCTTCCTGCCCGGAAAGGGTGGAGGGCTCTGAGCCAGGAAGATGGAAGTGGATTGCGGTGGCCCCAAAGTTCAAAAAGGAGCTGAGGCTGGAGCTGCTCGGAAGGAATGGAAGCTCAGATTTGGCTTGGTGGAGAGAGCGGGGCTGGGCATCTGCCTGACGCTCCGTTCAGGCTGAAAGCCCAGTGGGCCCTGCCCTTGTTCCCAGTGCTGAAAGCTTCAGTGGGTCAGGACTCCTTTGGTTGCAAGGCTTAGAGCATCTCATCCCTGCTGACTCAATCAAATACAGGCATTTACTGACTTGTGGATCATGAGAAAGCTTCAGGCACAGCTGGAGCCAGGGGCTGAAACAATGCCATTAGATGGTTCTCTCTGCTTCTCTTGCGTCTGCTCTCTGCTCTGGCTAGTCTCAGGTGCCCCATGGTGGCAAACTGGGGCCAGCAGCACATGCCCTGCCCTCCCAGAAAAAAGTCCCAGAGGAAAGAGACCCGTTTCCTGTAACCTGTCCCATCAGGCCCCCAGATGGCGCCCCATGGGCTCTGATGGGGCCTCAAGGGCACCTCTGAACCTGTGACTGTTGTGGAAGTGGGATACAGTGCTCTGACTGGTCAGGCCTGAGTCAAGGGTGCTGGAGGGAGTCACTATAGGGGTCCCCTTGGGAAAAGCAGGCACTGTCCCAGCAGTTGGGGGTCCCTGTGGTGGATCACACAGCCAGATGTCCCCTGCCAAGTTTGAGGTGTTGACCAGTTTCCTAACAGAACAAAATGGGTCACATGGCAGCTCTAGGTCTGCAAACAGGGTGGGCACGGGACTTGAGGGACTGTCGCAGGCCGTCCTCAGCGCTTCCTCCTAGCACTCGACCGTGTTCCCTTCGCTGTCTCACTTGACCTTGGTGTTGGTGTGAAAGCTGAATGCGGTGGCACGTTATCACCCCATTGTGCAGTGCAGAAATAGAAGTTCAGGGAGATTGGGGGCTGGGCTGACGGGGGCAGAGCTGGGACTCACCCTTGGGCCTCCATGGGCTGGACCCAGGCTGTTTGCCCTGCCCTCGGGCCATCTGCTGCGGCCACTCTCCTGGAGCTCTGGCTCCCTTGTCATAGGACCAGGCTGGGGACATGCCCCAGGCTGGACTAACACTGCTGGGCTGCTGTAAGAACTCGGTAACACTCTGAATGCCCTCGCCCTTTACAAAGTATAAAGCCCGCAGCTGTGTAAGGGATAGTGTTCCCTTTCATTTAGCCATTAATTCCTGGTGCCTCTTCTGACCCGGCCCATGCTGAGCCCCAGGGACACAGGGACAATGAAAGAAAATCAGCCCTGCCCGTGGGGGCCTCTGGACTGTGTTGGGAACATCACCCCTGCTGTGAGCGGGGCAGCACCCACACAAGCTGTGGTGGGCAAGGGTGGGTGTGGCAGGGCGTGGCAGGTGAGGACGGTGGGAGAGCTGTGCGTGTGTGTCCTGGGTGGACTGGATTCCAGCAGGCAAGCCTGGAGCCCAGGAGCCCAGGAGCCCAGTGAGGAGATCTGGGGGGAAGCAGCAACGAGCAGGCAGGGGCTTGGCCATGGGCAGGAGGCAGTGGAGTAGTGGGGCAGTGGGCATATCATAACCATCTTTCAGACTGAGGTGGTCACAGGACATTGGAACAGGTTAGTCATGAACAAGAAAAAAGGGTTGATCCACCTCAGGACTGCAGGCACGGTCCTCCTGAGTCCTTATGACCAGCGGTAACTCCTTGTCCTGTTTAAACACATGGATTGTGCCCTGTCCACATGCTGGGGAGCATGCCATTCACCACTGTATTTATTGAGGGCCTACTGTATGCCAGGCTCTTTGACTTTGAATTAGATAGAGAAAGAACACTGCCTTCCTGGAGCCAACAGACAGTAAACCATTCATGTAATGCATGCAAGCAGCTGACAGGTGCTGGGAGACCACCAAGCACAGTGTTGTACAGTTTTTCTAGCCCCGTTTATCTGCAGGGCTGCAGGTGTGAGCTAGGTGAAGGGGCAGTGGGGAGTCTCCCGGGCCGTGCGGTGGTTGTGGAAACCTCCCCTGCTGAGACTGGTTTGTCAGGGAGCCATGGTGCACGTGGCACTCCCTGGGGCCTGTTGCTGCTTGGCCACCAGTATGATGAGCCCCAGGGGCCCCACGCAGAGCCTGGTACCCGCACTGCGGAGGCCAGCGTCCTGGCAGAAAAGGCGTCAGGACCGTGGGCTGCCACCACGACGTGGGTCTTGCACCGTTAAGTAACTAGAAAAGATGTTTCATTTCCAATGTGGGAGAAATGGCTCCAAATTGGGAGACCCCATTTGGGCAAGCACATGGCCAGGTGTTCTGGGCCGGGGGCTTCGCTGTCCTTTAACTATTGCTGTCCGGTGTCTTGACTTGCCCCAGTGGGCACTGTCGTTCAGGCTCTGAACCCCCAAAAGTCTCCTGCTGCGGAACTACCTTCTTGTAATACTTTCCACCTTAGCAGAATTGATCTCTAGCAAAGGTTTTGAGAGAAAGGAAAGCCTTCTTAATAAAGGAGAGAAGGTGGGCGTTGTTTGGACCAGTGCGAACAGATAGTGAAGAAGCGGACTCAGAGGACCTTTCTGCTGCTAATTTGAGATTTGGCTGCTGTGCGTGGAGAGGCAGGGAGCCCGGTGCTCATGGAGCCTCTGTTTGTGTGCCAGGCACCTCCTTCCTCTCCCTCGCCCCCAAGATAGAAGGAGGTGCCAAGCCCTTTCCTTCCTCCCCTTGGATGGCTCTGGAATCAGGCTTTCCTTTCCATCCCTGCCAAGGCCCCGCTGCAGCCACATGGTTCCTGCCTGGCCCGTTGCCTGGATCCTACACCGCCCAACCCCCCGGCCCCACACAGAGCTGGGAGAGCGGCTCATCAGATCCTCTGCTCTGAGCATGTCGGGCCTTGGCTTAAAGGTCTCAGTGGCTCCCCATCAACTCAAGTCTGAATCCCTCAGCAGTGGCCCCTACCCGCCTCCCCAGGCTCAGTGGCTCCCCATCAACTCAAGTCTGAATCCCTCAGCAGTGGCCCCTACCCGCCTCCCCAGGCTCCTGTGCATCAGGCCTGACCACACCTTCAGGCCGTTGGGGTTCCCTTCATGTTATTGGGGGGGATTAAGAGGAGAGGTGCTCAGCCTTCTGCTGTTCCTCTTCTGGATTGCTCTTTCTCCTTCGTGTAGCCTGGCTGGCTCCCCTTTGTCCATAAGCATCACTCACAGCCCCCTTCACCAGGTCACCTCTGCTCTGCCGACTCTGTGTGCCTCCTGGGCTGTCAGAGCCCCTCTGAGCCCACACTACCTGGTCACACTGGGCTTTTCCTCCTCAACCCGTTTTCTGGAGAAACCCTTGAGATGAGGCACACCCCCTCTGAGCCATCTCTGTATCCCCATACATAAGGCCGGGTCTGGCACATAGTAGGTGCTTAGGAATGATTGTATGCAACAACTTGGAGGAATTCCAGTGTCCATGCGGTGTTAGGATGTAGACACCTCCTTGTAAATCTGGGCTCAGGGGGGCTCAGAGACCCCAGGCACGAATGAGCAGCGGTCTGGGCTCTGAGGTCTGGCAGACCTGTGCTCAGATTCATTGTGTAACTTCCTCGGCCACTGATTTCCACCAGTGTAAAATGAGCCAAACTCCTTGTCCAAAGGATGTTTGTAAGGAATAAAGAAGTCATGCTTATGAAAGGCCTGGCAGTAATCAGGCCCACCAGGTGGCCAGTGTTTCCCCCTAAACAGAAGCTCCTTAGGTCTTTGAGGCTGGCTCTCAGAATTGCCGCGTCCTCTCTGATTGTTGAAGCCCCTTTCCTCCCTGGCGCTGTGTCCACATCTGTTTAAACAACCTCTCACGTCCTGTAATACCAACATTGGAGACAGTTAGGCAGTGCTGAGTGATATTTCTGGAGCTCGATGCCTTTTAAATAAAGGTAACAGATTGCACAGAGGGTCTCAGCTGATGGGCCACTGCTTTATTTTTAGCACTTGGAAAATTGTGAAGATGGTTCAATTGATTTTTCTACCCCCTGACCAATTTCTCATGGTGGAAGCTTGCATCTCACCAAGCCTTGGTCGAGCAAATTTCTAATCGCCATTGATGGAGCAGGTCCTGAAATGAGGTGGGATGGTGTGGCGATGAGGGACAGAGGCTCCAAACCTCGGTCCACACTCAGCTGCCTGTGGGCTGAGCATGTTCCCCATGCAGGGAACAAAGGAGGGGACTATGCTAGGGGCTAGGAGGGTGGAAGGGTCAGGGAGCACAGAGCCTGGTGGACTTCAGACTCAACCCGCACTGGCCCTGACCTGCTGTCAGGCACCCTAGAGGCTGCCTTGTTTCATCCTCCCGTGGTTCCACTCTACAGAGAAGGAACAGGAATGTGTGCTCAGAAATGCCCTGGGTCTGAATCCCCAAAATTGTTTCCCACCCAGAAAGCATGTGGGTGAAGTCTTGCCAGCACACCCCTGCTTGGGGGCTCAGCAAGGATGGGCTTCCCGCAGGGCCTGGGGGAGGGCTTGTTAGCTGTCCGTGGTACTGACTTCACGGGCAACCAGCGCTGCGGGTCCTCTCCCCCACCACCTCTCCCCACCACCTCGCACAGCACCATCACCGTCACCCCTTACCGAGACCTACTCTGTGCCCAACACAGCTCTGAGCACATCGCTTGCACCAATTCTCTTTAAACCTCCTAACAACACTGGAGTAGGCATCATTCACATCCACCGTTTAAATTTTTTTTTTAATTTATTTATTTGTTAGAGCGAGCGAGTGAGCACAGGCAGACAGAGGGGTAGGCAGAGGCAGAGGGAGAAGCAGGCTCCCCGCCGAGCAAGGAGCCCGATGTGGGACTCGATCCCAGGACGCTGGGATCATGACCCAAGCCGAAGGCAGCTGCTCAACCAACTGAGCCACCCAGGCGTCCCACATCCACCGTTTATAGATGAGGAAACAAAGCCACAGGAAGGGCAAGTAATTACCCAGAGTTACCCAGCTGGGAAGTGGCAGGGCCTAGGATTCAGACTCAGGACCTCTGGGTGCAGAACGCACACACATCCCTGCACAACCTTGCAGTGAGTAGAGCCACAGCCCTTGCCACAGCCGCTGTCATTCCACCTCTAGCCCATACATACGTGGCTCACCTCATGGGGCTGTCATTTTGTGGGTGGTGTGGGGATGAGCTCTGAGAAGCCCCATGAGTACAATGATGTTTCCTGGCTTTACTTTTAGATCCTAAGGGAGAGCGTGTGCTCTCCCACGGCAGGACAGAGTGGGGATCATGTGGTGACATAGGTGACAGGTGACCCAGGTGGCCAAGTGCATGGGCCGTGGCAGCTGTGTGTTCCTAACAGAGGCTTTAGTGATGAGAACGCGCCCCTTTTCTGTGCTTCTGATTCCTCCTGATGGGCCTCCATGGCATTTCTGAGACATGCTCCTGATTAAATTTCTCCACCCTTGACCCCAGCCCGGAGCCCTGTCTCCTACCCTGCCCCATCGGGGCTCTGGTGGGACAGCATTGTGAGGTCCTCTGCTTTCACTGCTGGGCTGGAAGCCCTGGGAGGGGAGGTCAGGAGAGGCTCTGGTTTGCCCTTTCTCAGTGACCACGAGAAGGCAGTCCCCTGGATGTGCTTCCCGGCTCTGTCCTGTCCGGAGTTTCTCCCTCAGCTCTTAGGAGCCAAGGAAGGCATGCCATTCAGCACAGAGCCTCAAGTTCATTCTTTCTCGGGGAGGAGGGGCATATGTTGCACCTTTGGCAACCTGCTTAATTTCCTTTTTTCCCAGAGGGAGAGAAAGACTCTGATTCTGATTTAGAGAACTTTAATTATTGCTAAAAGTACTAACTGGGCTAGGGCCTTTTAAAAAATCATATGTCTAAGTCATTTTATTTACTTTAATTGCTAGGGCTTTTGACTTAATGTCCTCTCATTAAATCCTTATCACAGCCTTGCTAAGCAGATGTTATCAAACCATTCTACAGATGAAAAAAGCAGGGGTAGGGAGGTGGAGAAGTTGTCCGGGGGGTCACACAGCTGTGTACCGTGGGGCTGGACTATTAAGCCCTGGTCTTTGTGACTCTGAACTGAGTGCTCTCTTCCCTGGCTCGGAACTTGGGAATCACATAGGCTGGCTGGTGGCTCGACACAGGAAGACACACAAGGGCTTTAGCGGTTACATGGACTAGCCCCTCTCCATGGCCCCCTGTGGCCCCAGCAATCTGGCTCTTCTCTACAAGCAGGAGTGCACCCTCATAGTTAGTAAGGTTCTGAGCAGAGAAGGGAAGGAGCCTGTTATGGGCTGAATTGTGTCCCACTGAAATTCCTATGTTGGGGTCCTAACCCCAGGACCTCAAATGTAACTGTATTTGGTCTTTAAAGAGGTGATTAAAAGGAATCCATGGGGGAGGGGGTCCTAATCCCTTGTGACTGTTGACCTTACAAGAAGAGGAGGTTAAGAGAGCAGAGAGGGAAGACTATGCAAGGAGATGGGCAGAAGAGGGCCATCTACACCCTACAGAGAGAAGCCTCAAAGAAGGCAACCTTCTGATGCCTTGATCTTGAACTTCCAGCCTCCAGGACTAGAAGGGAATAATTTATTGTTTAAGCCACCCACGCTGTGGCAGCCTGCAGCAAGTTCATACAGAGGTCAAAGTTGCCAGGAACCTCTTCCAGGATCTGACGTGGTTTGGCCAGAAGTGCTTCTAGCTCATGTCCGTAGCCAGGTCATCTTTTGGAGAAAACTGGCTGGGGGAAAAAAAAAACAAACCAGCTTTGGTGGCTGTTCCCCAACAAGACTGCCTCCATGTGCAGGAGGCCTTCTCCAGTGTCCCTGGAGAGCCCGTGGGGGAGACTTCTCATGGCGTGGTTCTTGGCAGAGCTGCCTCCATCCTTGCGCAGTGGCTGCTCCGTCCCCATGGTAACCGTCTCCCCCATCCCGAGAGCATGTTCCTGCTGAGACATCTAGATCAACCATGCTTTGCTTAGTTGAATCAATGGAGCCCAAGGCTGCATCCTTCTCCTCATCGAACGCCCTTCACTCACGCTGCTAGCACCCCCCCTTGCAGGGTCATGAGCCAGTCCAGTGTGCCCTAGCTGCCTTGCCCGTGGGGTTGCATATCGTGTGGAGATGCCCTCCTTCCAGAACAGGGTGGGCACAGGGAGGAGCACCAGCTGGGAGTCAGGAAGCCAGGACTCTGTCCTTGCTCTGAGGTGGCCCACCTGTGGCCCCGGGCATGTCACTCGCTGGCCCTGGGGTCTCTCTCCTCCTTCATGGGCGTGGAGGGTGGGTGGTCCTTCCCACAGGGATGCGAGGGACCTGACCGGCAGGTGCAGGGTTGGGGACTGCCCTCAGCAGCTCTCTGAGGGGTGGACTGGGTCTCCAGCCTCAGCAGCTGCGTCTTTATAGAGTCCCTGGTCGTGGCACTGTCCCTAAAGCCTGCCGTGATGTTAGTTCGTATCTGTGTGCTTCTTTGATGTTTACGGGATGGTTTCCATCCCTGTTCCTCACTTGAGCTCCTTCCCAAACAAACCAGCGACGTTTGTTGTTTTCATGGGCCTGACTGATCTCACGGCTGGGGGGAGATTTGGCCGTGGATGAGTGATGGCCCTTGGCACCTGTGCCCACCTCCCCCCACCCACCACCGGTAGTGTAGGGGGAACCAGGCTGAGAGGTGAACTTAGAGGAATGAGGGCCACTGAAGCTGCAGTGACCTTTTCCCTGACACTTCAGGGGCCCTCCGAGTGGGACATCATGGTGATGCGGCCCAGGGACCGATGTGACCCTGGCTGGCTGCCAAAAAGCCATGGCCCTTTGGCAGCAGACGATGAAGGAGGTTCTATAAAAATCTCTATAAACCTGATGACACAGCAGAAGGCCCGCCTGGATTACCCTGCAGTGTCCTTGACAGCAAGAGCTGCAGACTCTGCTCTGGGCGGGGGGACAAAGGCCTGTTTCGGAGCTTTGCTGACTCCTCCCGGCAAGGACCAGAGCTCACAGGGCACAGCCAGGCCCGGGAGGGAGGAGCCGAGCCAGTGGTGCTCTGTCTCACTCTGGTCCTGCGGGGGGTCAAGAAGGAAGGTTACTGTTACAAAAGCAAGACCACAGTCCTCCTGGGCCCGCAGCCAGCAAAGCACAGCCCTGGGGGTCAGAGCACCTGCTCACATTTTAAGGGCACTCAGCCACTCCCATTCATGTTGTCCGCACCCGCTTTGCTATAGGGCTGCAGCGCTGAGCAGTCGAGGTGAGATCTTACGGCCTCTTACGCCTAAAATGCTGACTCTCGGGTCTTTTACAGACATCTGCTTGCCCTGGGTCTAGAGCAATTTGCCCGTTTACACTTGGGCCCGGAAGGAAAAGGGATTCAATGTAAGATATGGGGCAGGACCCCAAAGCCGCTAGGAGCTAGAGACCTCCCCCTAGACCCTGGCGCTCCAGGGGCCACACCCCTCCCGGCCTGAAGTGTGCACTTCTCACCCCTGCTCTGCTTTGCCCCCATCACAGGGGGCGCATTACCGACAGTGGAAACCAGCTCAGTCAGTCCCGAGAGCCAAGACCCGAGAGCGCGGCTCTTCCTTCCGGAGCCGCCCCCACCACATCTTCCACCACGGGATGGGGTACACATCACTCACGGCTGGAGAGGTTTGAGGGGTCACAGCCGGGAAGCAGCGTGCCAGCGGCCAGCCGGCGGGGCGGACCAGGCGCAAAAGCCGAGCATGAGCAGGTCTGCAGGCAGAATGCAGTGGGGACCTAAGGAAGGCAACCTTCCCGAGAACCTCACAGAAACCCAGGCGCAGTGTGCTTCCTGGGTTCCGCCGTGCTCTGGAGCGTTTGCAAGGATGCTGCAAGGATTCCTACGCGCTGCTGGTGGTGGCCCTTCTAATGGCCCTTGTCAGGGATCCCCTCCCCTGCCCCCCTGGCCTGACCTCTCCCTGAGCCTGCACTTCGCCTCCCCTGTAAGGGCTTCGTCCCCTTGAGCTGGGTGGGATGCTCCCTGTGCACCCCTGGCCCAGCTCTCAGGGGCCCCCGACGGGCTGGGGGTTCATCCACTTCTGCAAATCCCCTGTCGTGTGCCGGGCGCTGCTCCAGACACTGAAGGTGCAGCAGCGATGCAAACGGACAGGTCCCTGCCCTCACTGGGGAGCTGGGCAGCCAACTAGTGAGCACTATGGGGGACTAGTGCGACGGCCAGGCCGCTGCTCCCCAGCTCCCAGCAGCAAGCCGGTGTCTGAGTTTCCAGCAGATGCCAGAGCAAATGTCCGCAAACTGGGCAGCTTACGACAGAAATCTACTCCAGTTTTCATGCTGGCTGGGGCTGTGCTCCCTCTGGAGGCTCCCCGGGAGCCTCCATCCTGCGTCTCCCAGCTCCAGGAGGCCCCAGGCCTTCCTAGCAGCCGCCTGCTCTCCAGCCTTCCCCCGTGGTCATGTGGTCACTGGTTCAGAGCCACTCCGGGAACCCTGGATGGCCTCCTCTTAAGGTCCTTCACTATATCTACAAGGACTCTTTCTCTCAGTGAGGCCACATGTGCAGTCTCTGGGGGTTAGGTTGTGGCCAGGTACTAGTTACCTATTCACCCTGGTGCTCTGGATGAAAAGTCCTTTATGCTCAGTCGAGGAGGGTGGCCCCGAGCAAGTTCACCATCTGTCGTCCTCCTCCTCCCTGCGTGACATGCTCCTCTCTCCACCTTCCTGGTGCGCAGACTTAGATGCCAAGGTGTGACCAGAGGTCTTCCAGCGGGGTCACGTGGAAACGTTTCCCATCCATCTTTCCCCAGCAACCCCTGTACCCAGAGTCCTTTGTTTGGAATTCCTGCAAGAGATTCCCTGAGTGATGCTTGGGCTGTAAGAGCGGTGGTCCTGGGCTGTCAGCGGGACCCCGGCCTGGGAGGCTCTTCCCCCAAGCCCCACTCATGGGACCCTCAGTCCACAGGCCTTGCCTTCAGCCCCTCTGTACCACCTGGTTCAGGCCTGCTCACTGCAGAGGGCTGCAGACATCATTGACCCCCATGTACTTCTAAAAGCGGTCACGCCTTGAACGTTATTTCTAGCAGATGTTTTATGAGGCTTTTAGGACTGGTTAAGCATGATGGGGTTGCAGGAAGCATGCAGTCCGGACTTGAGCAAAGAGGCCACACCCGTTCGCTTGGCCTTGGGCCCCTTGTGGGTCAGGGAGCAGCACGTGGGGCACCAGGGGAGGAGGCTTCTGAGCCCCCTTTCCC
Organism: Martes martes; assembly: GCF_963455335.1. Lineage (NCBI taxonomy): Eukaryota > Metazoa > Chordata > Mammalia > Carnivora > Mustelidae > Martes > Martes martes. The sequence goes on from NC_137889.1 coordinate 143,548,663, forward strand.
CCCACCGCACTGCCTTCCCAGGGACGCACAGTCTGCCCATCTTGGTGAACAGATTTTCACGAGCGTTGGCCTCTGTCTTCACAAGCCAGACACTGAGTAAATGTGGGTGGCCGGTGACTCACGATGGTCATAAACAGAACAACAGTCGTGGTTGGGTGCATAAGAGTTTTAGTTTTGGTGGACACAGAGTGATTGGAGCTCAGATGTCACACCTCTGATCCTTCTCCGTTGAGCTGCATTCTAGAACATCCCCAGGTGGGAAAAGGAAGAGGGCTTGGATGCTGAGTGGGTCCGGAGGGTAGGTTATGGGCAGAAACAGACCATTGGGAAGTCTCAGAAGCTTGAAACAATTCAGGTATCTTTTGTAGCAGGTCCTCTGGGGCACAGGTCCCCCCTGCAGAGGGGAAGGTGTCATGGCGCACCTCATGCTGACTCTCAAAGCATTTCAGTCTGGCAGGGAGGGAGAACGCCTGGCACCTGTCACTTCTGCCCTCCATTCTTCGGGAAAAGCAATCAGGACGCGGCTGCACTGAGTTCCATGGTGTCTGTGGACAGGTCCCCCTACCCTGCCCCGGAAGGGAAGCTGGAGTGGTTGGCAAGGTGTTTCCACCTTATCTCACAGACTCCTGCTCCCCGAGAAGTCGCAGCCCGATGAAACACGGTGCAAACATGGGTCCCCTAATATGTGATGCACCAGGTCTCCAAGCCCAGCTGGGTTCCCTGAGGCCTGGGCATTTCTATGTCCCCAAGCTTCCTTGGACTTTTGTGGCCCGAGTTTGGCAGAGAGGACTTAGTTCCCATGGGCCAAAGCATCAGACAGGTGCTGCGCTCACGTGTCTGACATTTCATAAACGGCTGCACCTTTCCCCCAGACACCATTTTAAGGTTGGGGGAGAAGTTGAAGCCGTTCCCAAGCAGGAGTATGTAGGCGCTTAGCCCCTGAAGGATGGGGATGGAATTAGCAGCACAGAAGTCTCAGCTTTTTCTTACTGTTCAGTCTCATTTTTTATGATTTAATCTCTTCTTATTGTCCCAGAAAACCACAGTTTCCTGGGAAACCAGCCCAGGCTCCTTTCTCCTCTATATTTTTATGTGATTCTAAGTTTCTGGTTAATGAGGTATTTCCAGAAGCAGTATTTGAGCGTGAGCACACAGACTCTCCTCAGTGCCTCTGGTCACTCAGCTTCAACATTTTTTTGTGTTGTTTTAGAAACTCTCCTGTTCGCAAAAGTCACAAAATGCCCCTTTATTGAGGCTGCGGGTGGGAGGAGGAGGGAGGACTGATGGCAGATGAGTCTCAATCAGTATTTTCCAGATAACAAAAAGCAGTAATGTCTTTGATATTCACTGAGCTCTGTGATGTGTCAAGCAGTGAGCAAGGGGCTTGGACTCCTGTAGTTTTCACAGTACAACTGTGTTAGAACTGTTGGCCCATTTTACAGATGAAGAAACAGAGGCATGAAGAGCTAGGGAACTCCCCCTTGATTGCACGGGGAAGAGGTGGCACAGCTGGGATTTGAACCCCAGGCTCTGATTCTAGGACCCACACACAGATGCAGAGGGAGGAGAGGGCATTTCAGCTACAGGGGACAGGCTGGGTAGAGCTCCCACGCAGGACTGGGGACACCAGAGACCAGGCTGTCGCTGTCAGCGAGGAAAGCACCTTTAGGGCCCAGGGACCAGTTGGATCCAAAGCTGGAGAGGTGGAGAGGGGCTGTGCCGGGCCTTGAACCCTACATCAGCGGGTTTGGATTTGCTATTGTAGACAATAAGCAATGGCTGGGAACGCAGATTTACTACTTGCTGCTGAGCCATCCTGGAAAAGTTGCTTACCTTCTCTGGGCTCTAGAGTATCTGCCAGGGATGCTTTCTTTGCAAGCAACAGAATTCCTGATCCTAATAGAAAATGGATTTATTGACTCCCATGTTTAATTGTACAAAGCTCATGACTTCCTGCACATCCCGATTCAGGATTCAAACGGCATTGCTGGGTCTTTTCCTCCACTCCGTCTTTGGGGGTGTCTGCCCCAGCTGCAGGCTCCAGGTTTCCCTTGTCCCAGCAACACAAACACGCCCCTCATCTGTACACCACCTAGCCCAGCAGAGAGGACACAGCTGCTCCCAGCATGTCCTGCATCTCAAGCCTGGAATCCCTGTGCCGGCACCTGCGAGGCCACGTGCTCATCCCTCCTGGTGATTGTGCGTGGAGTGGAAGGCATAGATGAGGGCAGAGAACCCAGAAAGGCAGAGAACCTTTTACCCAAAGGATAGTCTTGATGCCGTGGACAGAAGGGCAGTGGGTGCTGGTGGGTGGGGCTCCCCGCACACTCAGCCCCAGGTGCAGAGCATCAGTGACAGGGACAACTGAAATTGTTCACCAGGAGCCCCGCATGTGCTAGGCCCCCAAACGCTCCTTGCCTTCTGCTCGGCACCTGGTGTGGGGGGAGAGGGGAGGCTGAGAAGCTGGTGGGTGCTGGCTGGGGAGAGGGCGTAGGTCGGGGGGGAGGCTGCAGGGACAGTGAATGGCATCCAGAGGGGGCAGCCCACGGGCAGTTGTACATGCCGGTCTGTAGCTCGGAGACTGTCTGGGGCTTTGTCCAGGGGTCTCGGGAATGGAGATGTGGCTCAGATGCAGGGTAGGTGGGAAGGCAGAACAGCAAGGGTGCCCTGCCTTCTCTACCCTTTCCTTGATGGGCCAGACATTGTGGACATCAAGCCAGCCAATATGGAGGACCTCACGGAAGTGATCACAGCATCTGAGTTTCACCCCCACCACTGCAACCTCTTTGTCTACAGCAGCAGCAAGGGCTCCCTGCGTCTCTGTGACATGCGTGCAGCCGCTCTGTGTGACAAGCACTCCAAACGTAAGTGTCCACACCAGCTGGGATCCGGTACAGAGTGGGGGCGGCAGGACAGCGCCCATCCTGGGCTGGTGCCCCGGGAAGGATGGGGAGTGGCATAGGCATCTCCTGCACTGGCTGGGGCAGGGGGAAGCTGATCTTGCCACCCACTGTCCCCCCGAGTCCCCAGACAGGAGCTGCCCGGCATCCAGGGACCAGGCTGCTAAAACAAGGGTCCGGGAGTAAGCTGGGAGCCAGAAGCTAAGGAGGGACCATACTCAGCAGTCACCTCCTCCAGGAAGCCTTCCCTGACCTCCACATTGGTTCAGGCCCTTTCTCTGTGCCCCTAGAGTCCCCAGAGCTTCCTTCTCTCAGACTGGCCACACCCTGAAGAATTTTCTGTGGGCTGGGGCATCTCCCCCAGAAGCTTGTGAGCTCCATGAGGTCACTTCCTCATGCTGGAACCCGCCTCAGGGCCAGCCAGGGAGGGGGATGCCTGAGCGAGGTCCAGGGAACATGACAGGACAACTTCCATTGTCCTCACTGGACATGCTGAGCCAGGTGCCCAGACAGCTGTCACCTACATCGTCTCATCCCCACATGAGCACTGACGGAGTGCTGCACAAAACAGGAAGCTGAGGCTCCAGGAATGGGTCCAATGTCACCCAGAGTGACAAGTGGTGAGGTAGGACTTGAACCCAGGACTCTCCAGGCTGAGCTCCTTGGTGCTGGGTTTCCCAGAGGCCTCTGAAGGCAGAGGATCAAGCGGTCAGGCCAGGGTGTCCTCCCTGGGTGACCTTATAGTGTCAGCAGGGGACAGGGACAGACAGGACTCCAGTCAGGAGGGTGGGGACTTTGGTTCTTCTCTGTCTCTACCCCAGAGCCTGCAACAGTATCTGGAAATAAGCATTTGTTGAGTGAATGAATGAATGAATGAGTAAGTGACCAGTGGGCCCCTGGAGGCAGTTTTAGCGAGGTCTGTTGGGAGGGACTGGCTCACTCTTCTCCCCTCAGGAGCCTGGTTTCCTTGGGCAGCCCAAGAGGGTGGCTGTTGGCTGGCTCACAGGGGCTCGAGCTCAGGACCCTCTGCGGCTGCTGGCCCTTCCCCACCCCTTGGCCAAGCCCGGTCCCCCTACATCTCCCCATATTGCTCTTCTCTAGGCAAGCCCATTTGCGCTGCTATCCCTCTCCAGGGCTTCCCCACTGGTTTCCTCACTGGGCAGGCCATCCCTTTGCGCAGTTTGCACTTGCAAATTCAGAGGGCTGAGAGGCCAGCCCCGAGGGTGGGAGAGCAGATGGCCCTCTGAGCAGAGCCCGGATACCACCTGCTATGCTCCAGACATTTCCTGCCATGGTGGGTGTAGCAAGAGCTAGCAGACAGGCGATGAACTCGTCACTGGGTCGTGTCATGTCAGGAGGTGGTGACAGATAGCAACAACAGACACCGAAGAGTAGGGCGCAGGGAGAAGTTAAAATGGAACGGACACCCCAAGGTGCCATTGAGCCATGCAATCTCTGGGGGAAAGAATGTTCTAGAAGGGGGACACTGCAGGCTCTGAGGTGGGACCTGAGGTGCAGTGACCAAGGGGAAGGGTGTCGGGAGCGGAGGTCAGAGAGGCACTCGAGGTGGGTGACTTAGAAAGACTGTAGGTCAGGGGGAGGATCCCGTTTTATTCTAAGTGAGGTCAGACACCTGCGGAGGGTTGAGGGCAGGGCAGGATCTCGTGAGATGTGTGTTTGGGAAGAACAGACTACAGAAGGGTCAGCGAGGAAATGGGTGGGAGGAGCCCCACCCCAAGGTTCATTGAGAAGAAATAGTGCACCCCGGGTGGGATGGCCAAGGCAGGGAGTCAGACCCAATTCTGGGAACTGTTCTTTGAAGGCTGAGCTGGCAGCCTGTGCCAAGTGGGGTGTGGACCATGATGACTCCATCTGCGGTTTTGTTTGTGCGGTGGGTGAAGGTGGGGTCCTGTCCCGGGATGGACAACGGGCATGCAGGGAGCAGGGCAGCCAAGAGCAGAGATGGGACCAACGGGCCAGTGTTGGACATGAACATGGGAGATCGTGCTGGGCTCCAGGGAGGGTGGGTCCCAGCTGGAGATAAAGGTGCGGAGCTGTCAGTGTTTGGATGGACAGGAAGCCCAGGTATGCGTGTGGGTGGCGCCCAGCCCCCAAGGAGCAGCCCAGGGCTCTATTGGGGTCCCAGGGCTGCCCAAACGGATCACCACAGACTTATGGCTTAACAGGACACAGGTATTTTGTCTCTTACAGTTTTGCAGTTTGGAAGCCTGATATGGGTCTGAGCTGACAAAAATCAAGGTGTCGACAGGGCTGGTCCCTTCTGGAGGCTCTGGCGAGGAGGAATCCATGCCTCCCCTTCTCCGGCTTCTGCCTCCCCTTCCCCTTTTAAGGGCCCTGGGGATTCCATTGGGCCCACCTGGAGCATTTGGCTGATCGGTGATCTTAGTTTCCCCTTTGTCACATAACAGAACATATTCCCAGGTGCTGTGGATTAGGGGGCAGACCACCCTGGGGGGCCATTATTCTGTGCCTCAGGCCACAGGTGGCCCGGAGACTTATCTGTGTGGAGCTCTGGGTCCGACTGGCATAGAACGAGGTTGGGGAAGAGTCTGGGCTCCACTGAGCCCGTGCAAGCCCCACGGGAAGGATGCAGGATGAGACTTCATGGGCCAGCCTTTCTTTCTTTTTTTTTTTTTTAATTTAATTTAATTTATTTATTTGACAGAGAGATCACAAGTAGGCAGAGAGGCAGGAAGAGAGGGGGGGAAGCAGGCTCCCTGCTGAGCAGAGAGCCCGATGTGGGGCTCCATCCCAGGATCCTGAGATCATGACCTGAGCCAAAGGCAGAGGCTTAACCCACTGAGCCACCCAGGCCTCCCAGGCCAGCCTTTCTTATAGGGGCCAAATTCAGAAGCATTCTAGAAGTCCAGCAGAGCAAATGACAAGTGAATGATAATGCCATCTGTATACTCCAGTGTCATTCAGTCATTTAGAATCTTGATTCAGAAGATTTTCAATGACACGAGGAAATGATTATGTTAAAACGTCTGATGGGGGTAAGAAAATAAGGCAAAGACTACCCCACCCCCCAAAAAAAGCTGAAACAGAAAAAGGGGGAAAGAAATATGCCAAGAGATAGTCCCTGAGTGGTGGGCGCTGGAAAGTGATAATCGTGTTTTCTACATCTGTCTGTGTTTTTGCATTTTAGCTTGGATTTCAACTCTGAATCAGGAAGCAGGTGTGTGTGCGGGAAGGCTGGTGGTATCTGGGGAGTAGAGAGACAGCTTCGTGCACCCCACGCTGTTTGAATGACTTTTCTCGGGCGGGCTGGTGGTGGGAAGTCAGTCCCTCTTGGCTTTCGTTATCCGGCTCCCCAGGGGTCTGAGCGTTCGGCCACCCACAAGGCCAGCCGTCACTACCATGATGGCACGCACGGGTGGATTCTGGGCCCATAGCTGTCACGTGCCTGGGGTTGGGGGTGGTATGTGTCTGCGGCGCGTGTGAATCAGCCCACGAACTCCAGAGTGCGAGAACTCGAACTTCATCTTGGATGACTCAGCTCCACTTGTGTTTCTCGCCTCCTCTCCCAGGGCCGCTGGGAACATACCAACTTCAGAGTTGCCCAGAGAGCCCGCGGAGGTTCCAGAAAGTTTTGCAGGGCTCAGGCATGAAGGGAGGGTCACCGTGGCTTCTGACCACCATGATATATTCCTTTCCCCCATCGGCCCCAGGGGCCGGGCTGTGGCCCAGACATTTTTTGCATAAATGCAAAAATTCTGCTTTTTGCATAAACATTCATAAGTGAAGTTGGAAGTTGGTCTTCAACTTTTTTTTTTTTTTTTTTGGCACTCTCTTTGCCCAGTTTTATTAGGATTCTACTCTTGTCAAACAAGCTGGGCCATGCTCCCTCTTTGACCGGAATGGTTAGTTTAACCTCTAACTTGAAGTCTTCGTGAAACTCATGTGTAGATCGGTTTGGGTGGTTGGTTTATACAGGTTTGCTAAATGGAATAGATGTTGTATTTTCAATTTTTTCTAGAACTTTTCTTCGTTCTCCAACTCAATATCGTGTGCCGACACCTGCCCTTTAATGCTGGTAGAGGGATCGCTTGCAGCTTTTTCCCGCCAAGTGTGCCTTCCGGCTTGTTCTCCTGCTTTCATGCACTTGCCGTTGGTAGCAAGTGGATGGGGTGTCAGCTTCACCGGGAGGGGATCCCGCCAGCTCTTAGCCCTCTGGGGGAGTCAGGCAGGCAGCCACAGCCAGTTAGCAGGAGGCCGATGTGGCTGTTTCAGATCAGAACACAAATGGTTGTTGTTCCAACCGAGTCTTTAAAGATCCCCAGAGATTAGATCTCTTCCTTAATATCTCGTGTCGGTCGGTTGATCTGGGGGCCCCAGACGCAGGCATGGTGGGCAGGGGTGCCTGGATGAGGTCATCCTCCCAACAGCTAAAACCAGGACTCTCCCTTCACTGGATGAAGAGTGTCCTGGGCCACAAGTGGGTGTTTATTTCTGCCCTGGGACAGCTAAGGAAACTGAGGCACAGCATGGTGTGGTGGCTTCCCTGGGTGCTCTGTCAGGGGCGGAGCTGGGGTGCTTGGGCTATGCGGCTGCCCAGCCCACAGCCTCACTGTCTTCCTCCGAAGCCGTGGAAATTCGCGTCTTTTGTCTACTAGTCATTATGACAGGGTAACCATGGAAACATCCTCCGTGATGCCTCAAAATAGACGGTTATTTCTGCTTTTGACAGCACAGAGCAGTGTGCTGGGCCAGGGCCCCAGGGGTTGCTAGAACAGGGCATCATGTCAGCCGCTGCCCCTCTGGGATGTGCTGGCTGGGAACAGGGGCAGCAGCAGCCCGGCTGACGCGTGGGCTGCTGGCTACACGCCGGGCACTGCTGTTCTGAGATCACGTCTCCATAAATCCTCCGAGCTGCCCAGTGATGGAGGCACTTGGCTGGTTCAGCCACAGACAAGGACACAGAGCACACGGCTGGGAGTGGGGGGTGGGGGCGGCTAAGCTGCTGTCACACGTTGTCACAAATTACGCGGCATAAAACAACACAAACCTATATTTTTACATTTCCGGAGGGCAGAGGTCTAGAAGTCAGGCGGGCCTGCCTTTCTTCCAGAGGCATCAGGAGACAATCTGCTCTCTGGACTTCTCGGGCTTTTAGAGGCCACTGTATCCCGTGGCTCGTGGCCCTTCCTCCATCTCCAGGGTGCGGCGCGCCACCCTCTGCTCCGTCATCCCATCTCCCTCTTCTGCCTTTGACCTTCCTATGTCTTTCTCATGAGGACCTTGGTGGTTACCGCAGGGCGGCCTGTAGAATCCAGGAAAACCTCTGCAGCTCCAGATCCTTCCCTAATCACATCTGCCGTCTTTTGCCATGTGAGGTAACACATGCCACGTTCCGGAGATTAGGACGTCTATAGGCGTCATTATTGTTCCCCACATCAGTGGCACAGAGAAGTTAAGGTGTTCTCCCAAGGTCACTCAGCTAGGGTGAGCTAGGATAGAGGCTCCTAGAGTCCTATGCTTATAAATGTGTACCGTTTCTCACTTCATCTTCTCTGAGATTTAAGAGCTCTCACAGGTACTGTGGGTGAGCCAGGTTCATTGAAAGGGGCCTGGGGGGGCGGTGACTAGACTCCCAGGACTCACTCCTGATAATGGATCTGGGGTAGAAAGACCAGACCCAGCCACCCGCTGCCGGGCAGCTCCAGATATTTGGATGCAGAGCCAAGGCAGATGTCTCCAACAGAGGGGACCCAGTGCTAAGGCAGGAGCAAAGCAGGCAGAGGTGTGGGGTAAGGGCAGAGAAGTGTGTGGGACCGCGATCAGAGCACTTTACAAAGACGCAGGAGTTCTGGTTTCCTCCAAAAGGCCAGGAGCCTCAAGCGCGTTTGAGCCGGGAGTGACCCAGCCTGGCTGTGTTGGACAGGATCCCTCTGGCTGCTGAGCGGGGAATAAACTGGGGGTGAGGTAGGAGTAGGGTGGGGGGCAGCTGATGCTCAGAGCAGGGTGGGCATAGTGGAGGAGGGAAGGCTGTCAGGTCCTGCCTCCCCATGCGAGCTCCAGCCTGCTGGCTTGGCCCTTACCGAGCTGAGTGGACAGATAGGCACACTGACTGCCAAGTAAATGGGAGCATCGAAGCGGGGAAAGTTTCTGAGGGTGTCCGCCTGCTGTAGCTGGATCTCCATTAAGGTGGTCCCAGGAGGCTTCTCTGCACCTCAAAGAATGAAAGAGAGCCAAGGAGCCTGGGAAGAGAGGGGGCAGAAGGCGGGGCTCAGGGCCTCAGCGGGTGAGAGGAGTCTGGCTGCAGTGGGGAGAAGGCGGGGCTGATGGGTGCCAAGACAGAGAGGTGGGGGTAGATCATGCAGGGCCAGCGCCTCAGTGAGGCTTGGATTTTATTTTATCCAGTGGTGTTCATCAAATGGTGCCAAGGAGGGGACAGTCATTAGCAGAGAATGACAGTTGTCAACTCTCCATCAGTGAGCACTCATTATGCCCACCACCTTGTAGTGACGCCCTGTTCATCTCCAGTGGGCACGCCCTCTACCTTCCCAGCGGTGGGAGGGGGCGTTGCTGGGGGGCAGGGGCAGGGAGGCAGTCATGCAGGAGGTCCTGCCCCCAAAAGTGGCCTCGAAGAGGCACCCGTCCTTCGGTCCTCCAGGGCGCCCTGTGATCCACAATCCAACTCTTCTCCCTCTGCGGCTGCACAGACCCCTCCCAGCTCCTCTTGGAGCTCTGCCCAGCAAGGCTAGCCTGGGCTTCTCCTGGAGCCCGAGGTGGGGCTAGCCTGGACATGTGCTCATCATTCCGCAGCTGTTCTTGTCTAATATCAGAGCAGAAGGGGGACCGGATGCTGGGGCCGCTGAAAGCAACGACGGGGCAGGACCCTCTCGGCTCCTTCAGGCCTGCAACTTCCTATACTCCCCTGCAGAGCCCCTGTCCTGTATGTCTGTCCATTTCTCTCCAAGGCCTTATTGGCCTGCACAGTTGTCCCTGCTTGTGTGGCTCAAGCCAGGGCAGCTCTACCCTCTAACTCTGATCCCTCCTTCACCCTGTCCCCATCGGATCAATTCTGCCTGCACCGTTTCACCCTCACCTCCCCCACCTGCAGTCAGAGACCCCGACAGGAGTGGGATGGAGCAGGTGCTACCCAGAGGGATCCAGAGCAAGAACTGGGGGCACTTCTAAGAGATACAGGCTTCCCTGCTGGGCCTAGAAGATTCAGTGCGATTGGATCAAGTTGAGGAGGATATGTATGGGGAAAGGCACAGAGAAGAGGTGGTATGGGCAGGCAGTACCAAAACTTCTATCCACTCTGTGAGTAGGGCTGGGCTCTGAGTAAGGCTCCGGGCTGGGCAGGGATGCTCAGATGAGAACGGAGCCCTGCCCCAAGAGCTCACAGTCCCATGAAGTGACAACATATCCCTGCTGATGCCATACGGGAGGGCACCCCAGGCTGTGCGGGCAGCAAGGGTGACCCTTTTGTTTCTTTGGAGAACATCTGGACAAGATTCACATAGAACAGGGTATTTGAGTTCGGAAGGATGTATAGGAGTTGGTAGGAAGAACAAGACCTAAAACTGGGAATGGAGATTTCAGGGAAAGAAAACAATGAGAAAAAGTTATAAAAATAGCCACACAATTTTACTGAGCAGATACTGCTCAGTAAAACTGAGCAGTTTGGGTTTTGTTTTTTTTTTAAGATTTTATTCATTTATTTGACAGACAGAGACCACAAGTAGGCAGAGAGGCAGACAGAGAGAGAGGAGGAAGCAGGTTCCCCGCTAAACAGAGAGCCCGATGCGGGGCTCGATCCCAGGACCCTGGGATCATGACCTGAGCCGAAGGCAGAGGCTTTAACCCACTGAGCCACCCAGGCACCCCAAAACTGAGAGGTTTTATAATGAATAACTCCCAGTTATTTCTTCCAGAGGTCCCATCATGCTTTGTTCTCCAGGCCAGGGAAGCTGGGCCCAGGCGCTTGCCTATGGGCATGTAGAACTCTGGTCTGTTCTGCTGCCTGGTATGGGAGGGCAGGGCACTGAAAGACATTCATTTAAGGTGACCATGATGGTGAGTTGTTCAGTGTGCAACCCTATGGGCCTTGCTTGCCTCACCCTTTTTGAGGCGCTGGGGTCCTGGCAGAAAGGCGGTTGGAGGGTGACTGGAGGGTTGGTGAGGGCCCCATTAGGAAGGAGCTTATCAGCTCCATGTAGGAGTCTGAGTCTTGGTCCTGTGGGCAGTGGGAGCCATGGAGGGCTTTAACCAAGAGCAACACCATCAGCTGTGTGTGAGGCTGGAGAGGAAGGTCATCCCGCCGCTTCTTACTTCACGTTCCCATTCCTTGGGTGCAGAGCTGGGCTCCCCAGGACACCTTTGCCTCATTTTGGGGAGTGTGGGGGGCTTCTCCCCCCTCCCCACCATGTGCCAGAGGCAACGCCATGGGACACCAAGACAGGAGGATGTGTTTGTCAGGGAACCAACCGGGGCCACAGGAGCCTTAATTATGCAAAATCATTAAAAAGAAGTAAGACATTTCTGGGGATTCAGAGTCCTCCAACCTGAACATAATTAGGGCGGCAGGGGAGAGGTGGGATTGAGCCTTTCACAGCGACAGGGGCTCTGGGATGCATTTCTGTAAACCCTTGGCAGCAGTAATTACTGTGAATGTCCTGAGTGATTCTGTCAGTTAGAGGGGGGACTCCCTTACCTGTGATTAATGCCCTGGGGGGACGTGCGGCTTGCCCGTGGTGGCGAGGCGGGGGGTGGGGGAGGGGGACAGGGATAGACACAGAAGATGACCTTCGGCAACCTTTTGCCAAAAAAAAAATAGTGGTTTCAAACATTTCACAGGAATGTGTGAAAAATAAAAAGAACTCCTGTGTATAATCTTCCCACGCCTGTCAGTGTCCCTTCCCAGTCATTGCGTGCAGCTCTGGTCCTCTTGGGCTTAAAGAGTCATCAGAAATGCCCACATGCAGCCAGAGCTGAGGTGACAGAGGGCCATTTGGTGTTTCTGTCTTCCACTATCGATTAGAGCATCCTCTCAGGCTTTGACCTTTGTGGTGTCTTGCTCCTTGAAGCTGGCAGGGGACACGGCCCATGGCTCTGTGATATCCAGTGCAGACACTCCTCTGCAATTTTGGTCCCCCCACCCCCACCCCCTGCCAACCTACCCTGCATGGCCTGCCGGCTGCTCTGCCCGGTGCAGGGGTGAAGTGAGATGGGCCACCCCTGGGGGTTTGGGTGGAGGCTGGCCAGAGGAAACCTCCAGGGTGGGCCTAGGGTGCAAAGTTGGGGTGAAAGAGGCAGACCACATTTTATATCTTTATAACTCTTTTCTTCTGACCCCTCGTGGCAGGAACCACATCTACTTGGGACAGGAGGGAGATCGGGGTGCTGGATGGTGGGATATGGGCCTGGGATGCAGCTGGGAAGTAGGATGGGGGACTTTGGGATCGGGAGGGGCTGGCAGGCAGGGCATGCTTGTGAGCCTCTCGGGACATGTGATCGGCTCTTGGCTTCCCTATTTCAGATCTAGGGGCTCAGGGGCCAGCAGAAGGAGCAGCCACTCGGCCGGTTTCCATGGGGACAGCTGGAAAGGTTGTCAGATGTTTAATTCCTTCCAGAGGGGCTGGAAGATAGCTGTCAGCCCACCACTATATCTTCTTCCCAGCTCCCCGGGCCCAGCCCAGCTCCTAAGGAGCTAATGCTTGGTTAGCTTGGTTAGCTAAGGTGACGATGCTTGGTCACGTTTGGTCCCCACCCTGCCCCAGGGCCACTGTGGGATCCGATTAGCCAGTGAGGACATTGGTGGGCAAACTGGTGAGACAGCCAGCAACAGACTGGGTCCTGAAGAGCTAGTCCTGCTGTGTGGGAAGCTCCGTGTGTCAGGAAGGCTCGGTTCTCAGGGACAGCAGTGCAGAGGCGCTGCCTGGGGAGCCACTCACTGGGCCCTCTGTCCCCCAGTGGGATCATCCAGTAGGGGCAGCAAGCTGTCACCTTCAGGAGCCAAGTAAGCAGCTTCCTGTGTGGAGCACGTGGTCTGAGACATAAGAGGTGGGGGGAAGAGGGCACCTGGGACATCAGCTCCATCTGGGCAGCAAGATGTGATTTTGCCACAATCCCCGCGGCAGCCAAACCAAACATGCCTGCTACCAGGGCTCAGCTGCGACTGCCCAGTGCCGGATGGACAGAGGTCCGGGGCCACAAGCAGTGCCCAGCTTTGCCCAGGACACTGCCCGGTCTGTGAGAGAATGTTAGGACACCTCTTGGTGCTGGCGCTCAGCATCACCAGTAGGTGGCAGCAGAGTACACCATAGCCAGTGCCTCTCTGGGTTCAAATCCCCACTCAGAGGCTTTCTTCTAGCTGACGACCTTGGGCGTGGCTTTTAGCCCTTGATGCCTCAGTGTTCCCGACTATGAGATAGGAGTGATGGTGGGATGAACAGATGTTTTTATCAGGCGGTTAGACGAGGTAACGTGCAGCAGGGCTCTTCACAGAATCTGGCTGAGACTAGATGTTCAATAAACGTTCCAGAAGCTGCTCCTTCCCTTCTCGGAAGGTCCGCTCAGGCCCCCGGCCTGACAGGTGGTCAGTTAGAGGTTTGATGAATGAATGAAGGAAGGACCATGCAGTGAGATCCCAGGGTGGAAACAGAGTCGTCGGTTATTCTGGCCCATGGGGCCGAGCAGCCTGGTAATGGCCATCTGTTCTCTGTCTCCACAGTGTTCGAAGAGCCCGAGGACCCCAGTAACCGCTCCTTCTTCTCTGAGATCATCTCCTCTGTGTCGGACGTGAAGTTCAGCCACAGCGGCCGGTACATGCTCACCCGGGATTATCTCACGGTCAAAGTCTGGGACCTGAACATGGAGGCGAGGCCCATAGAGACCTACCAGGTAGGAGCTGCAGCCCAGACAGACCAGAGCCCCTCCCGGCCTCCATCCCCTGTGCCCGGAATCCCCCCAGAGGGGACATCCCTGGCTGCAGAGGTGGCGTTCATATCCCCGTATTGGAGGCGAAGACAGTAAGGCTTAGGAAATCAGGCAGTCCGTCCCCGGCCCCCAGCTCGGCCAAGAACAGAAGCGCGTGCTCAGTCCTGCCTCTTGGGGTCAGTGGGTGCTGTCCACTTGCTGGCCTCTGTGATCCGGAGCCCAGGGGAACAAGGGTGAGCATCAGCCTCGGCCCAGTTCGAGGGTTCAGGTGACTAAAGGTGCAGACGTGGTCCCTCCTCGGAGCCGGGGTCTGTAGCCCAGGTTAAGGCGGGAGAAGCCCTGCCCTCCCCCTACGCCCTGGGGAGCACCCCTCCTGAGTGTGGGGCTGGGATAGGGGTCATACTCTGTTTCTAGATCCTTAGCCACAAGCCGTGGAAATCAGGGACTTCAGCTGAAGCAGGGGACCCCCCAGAAAGGCATTATCCATCAGCTTTGTGTTATGAGCCACCCAGATCTCTTAGGGGTAGAAAACAAAATTCATGGGATGTTAGAGCAAGACTCCACCAGAAGCCCCAGGCAAACCCTCACTGTGTCACCAAGTGAGTGCCCACAGGGGGTCATGCACTTCTGTTCGTTACCTCTGTTCCTTATTGTCCCCACAAAGGGAGTGCCATCAGCTCTACTGGGCAGGAAGGGGACCTGGGTGCCAAGAGGCCAGGACTATTGGGACCTGCCTTGCAGCTGGATGGTGATGGATGCAAGCCCTCCAGCCCCTTTCCTGTCCTCCCTCCCTGCTGGGGCCTGGGGTAAGGGGTGTCCTGGGAGGCGGGGGGTGGGGTGGGGCTCACTGGGAAGGGAACAGAGTTTCAGGGAGAGACCGGGAGCTCAGTCTGGAGGCCATACGCCCACAGGTGTATCTGATCCCTTCAGATCCTTCCCTGAGCTTCTACCCCTTCCTGGGAAGGGCTCATGGAAGGTCTGTCATGGCTCCTGGTGGCAACCCCATTAGGAGCCACGTGTTTATTGGAGGTCCTGCCCAGTCCTCCAGTTGTCTCCTAGGCCTCTCTTCACACTGCCCACCCCAGGGAGGGATCAGCATCTCCTCTGACCCTCAGGAGATGGCAGAGTCTAGAGATTAGGGCAGACATGACCCAGTCCCAGCTCAGGCGCAGGAGTGACCAGCCCCTCCTAGAGCCAGGCTGGGAAATGACTGTCTCGAGGTCCACAGGGGCCCTCAGCCTTCCGAGGCCCGGAGTCAGTAAAGGCCCACAGACCCTGAAATTAGGTGCTGTATTTAATACTGGCGTCTTGCAGGGAGAGCGCCTATAACCTCCAGAGAACCTCAGAGCATGTGAGGGCCCACTAAAGTGGGAGGAGACTATTCTGGAGACAAGGCTGAGAGCTGGGTGCTTGGCTTCCAGCCCGCTGGCCTACTGATTCTAAAATGACAATAGTTACATAAAACCAACACAGTGACTAACATTTTTGGCTGTTACACTCTAGAGTCGTGCTCAGCTCAGTTGTGGTTGGCTGACTCTCAGTGTTGAACACATAGGGACTTCTCTCCCTTCAGAAGAAGTCTTGAAGGGGGCATCCGGGAACAGCGAGTGGCTCCAGGACCTCCTTGGGATCCCAACAACTCCTTCTGTGATCTGGCTCACCATCATTTGTATATCCGTTCCCTGCCTTCATGTGCAATGCCTCATGGTGGCAAAATGGCTGCCACACCTCAGGAACTATGCCTTCATTCCAGGAAGGAAATAGGAAGGATGTTGGAAATAGGAAGGATGTACTGGTTGGGTCTGTTGGATATTTTCTTGGGAGCACAGACGCTTTCCCAGAACACTCCTCAGAAGACTTCTTGTAAGTCGTTGGCTGGAATGGGTCTGTGACCAGGCTGGGGAATGAATAGTTTCACGGCCTCCATGTTTGAGGAAGGTAGGAGAGAGGGGATGAGGATGGGTGTTGCATGAGCCAGCCCTCAGCATGCGCTGCCTTGAGCTGAGTCTTTGGCATACTTTTCCTCTCCTAAAGCCTCATGGCTGTCCAGGAAAGTGGGGCCAGTGTTCTGTTGATCCCATTTTATTTGGAGAAAATGGAATTAAATGGTATATCTGCAGGAGGAGAGCTGGCACACCCCACACCTGATAGGGCTTTCCCCGGAGCCCACGCTCTTCCTTGCTCTGCCACCAGAGGGCTGGGTGTGCTGACCTTGCAGGACGGAGAGAGGGAGAACAGCGCATGTCAGTGCTCAGACCAGTGCATCAGTGAGGCTGCTGGGACCACCCAGGGAGCAGAGTGCACAGAGCAGAGCAGACCTGGAGGGGTTGAACACGGGCCCCTGAGAGTCTGTCTGTGGCCTGCATGAAGCTATCCCCATTCATCTGAGCTGTCACACATAATCAGCAGGTGTGTTCTGTGCCGGGCTAGACCCTGGGCTTAGGGAGAAGTAGGAGCTGCAGTTTCACCCTCCAGGGTCCTGGAAAACAGGCACATAGTGAGCCTTGGCGTGGTGTGGCCACAGGCCAGGGACTCACTAGGAGGGGGAGGCTCCCTAAGGCTGGCACCTGTGTGAAAGAAACAGCGGGGCCCTCCTGGGTCAGTTTCCCCTTTTTCCCAGGGACTCATAAGCAGGCCAGTGTCTCATCAGGGGCAGCCTGGCATGATTCCTTCTGCTGGGCTCTATGCTGTCTTCCCCCTGGCCGTGCAGGGTCCCCATCCCCCATATTCACCTGGGGTTGGGGGGCTGCCTAACCCAATGGCTCCAGCCCACATTTGGGTCATTCCCTGGTGTCACAGAGCCCTGCCCTCTGCTTCCCTCCTTCCAGGCCTTGGAGATGCACAAGTCCTTCCATCCCACCCTGGCCTCCTCTCTTGGGTCCCACAGCACAGCCCTCTGGGCCCTCCTCTTTGTGTCTCTCGGCCTTCTTCTCAGCCCATTGCAAGGCTCAGCCTTCTCCTTTGAGCCTCTGGGTAGGGATGCAAGCCCATCCTCTCCCCACTGCACTGTCCCCCAGACCCAGAGCCTTGCGGCATCTGGAGGGCCACAAGTTGAGTCTCTAACCCACTCATTCATTCTAAAACCTAAATTCTAAAATCGAGCTCCTGTGATGTACCAGGCCCTGTGCATCCCACTGGCAAACTGTGAGGAACAAGACAGATTCATGGACATCCATTCCTACAGGAAAGATGGCCAGAAACCAAGCAAATAGATACAATAATCACAGGCTGCAAAAGGTGTGACAAATAAAGGAAACCAGAGACTGAGGCAAAGAAAGTAGGGGTGCTAGAGTCTGAGGGAGGTGAGGGCATCAGCCATCTGTGGGGAAGGTGCTCCCAGAGGAGGGAACAGTAACTGCAAAGGCCCTGAGGGAGGCTCATGGTTGGTGTGGCCCAGGAATGGTGGGGAGCCAGTTGGAGCAGCAGTATGAGCAGGGGAAGAGAAGAAGAGTCTGAGGTCAGAGAAGTCACTGGGGGCAGAGCCCAGGGGGGTTGTGAGCCCTGGAGGGTCTTGAACAGCAGCGTGGCACGATCCAGCTTGGTTTCTTAGGGGTATCCCTGGCTGCCCGTGGAGAGACACTGGGGCTGGCGGGCACAGGAGGACACAGGGAGAGCGGTCAGGAGGCGTTTGCCGTGATCTGGGAGGTGGCCTTGGAGCAGGTAGCAGCACTGGACCTGGTGAGAAGAGGCTGGGCTCTGGATCTCTCTGGATTCTGGACCAGCGGCATGAGGGGTGGGACCGACAAGAGGTGTGGGGAGGGATGCTGTTGGTGGTGGCCTTTGTACGGGGAAGGATGGGGAACACTGTGGGGACGGGGGGCTCAGTGGTGGGCAGCCTTGGTGGGCCTCTTGCCATCCCCTTGGCAGCTGGATGGTCTGCTGTGTGCTTTGTCATCAGAGGACGGAGAGGAGCACAGAGTTCAGGCAGGGGTGGGGAAGGAAGGGCCGTGGAGCCCCCTTCCTGGGCGGGCGGGGAAGTCATTGTGTGAGACTAGGGTGAACCTTTGGAGGGGGAAGGGGTTCACACGAACACAAAGTTGGGACAGGAGCCGCAGACACCCCTAGCACTCCAGAGGGGACGAGACGGCTCAGCCTGGGGAACCAGGGAGGCGGCTGGTGGGGCACCCTTCCTTTTAAAGATGAGTAAGAACTTCCTAGACAGAAAAGGATGAACACCTCCTTTTACCTTCCTCTCCCCTCCCTTCCCTTCCCCCCTCCCCTCTTCTCCCCATCTGCACTTGACCCCTGGCTTGTGGCCTGAGTCACTGCCCAAAAGGAGTTGAGCACGTATTTCTGTCTGTCCCTCCAGAGTTAATCAGGGTCCCAAATACCTATGGGTGCTTTGCCTCTATTTGTCTGCTTAGAGGGTCTCACCGCTCTCTCTGTAGGTGGGAAGCCTAAGGCTCACAGAGGTTCAGTGACTCTTTGGGTCACACAGGCATTCGGGATTTGGGTCACCACTGTACCCTCCCTCACCCCACTCAGGGGACAGGACCCCATCCCTGGCAGGGAGCAAGCCCCCACGAGGCCCTCTGGGTGTAGAACATGTGGGATCAGGCTGCTGGGAGGTGGACGTGGGCCACAGGGACATCACCATCTCTTTTGTGGTGGCAGGTGACTCTGGTAGAGGGTCCTGGTCTTCCAGTTATAGGCTGTGTGACTTTGGGCCAGTTACTCACCCTCTCTGAGAGGCAGTGCCTCATCCCCAAAACAGGACAGGTGATGGCTGCTGAGCTTGTGTTCAAGAGGCCCTTGGGCATCCTCCTCCCCTTTCTTCCATGATTTGTGCTCATGGTGACTGTCCTCAGAGGCCAGGACCCCTATCCTAGGCAGTCTTCTCGGGTTGATCCCACAACAGCCCATGAGCTTTGTGCTTTTATCACTCAAAGGAGGAAGAAACCAAAGCTCAGAGAGGTCTAGTCACTTGTCCAGGATCACACAGCAAGGGCAGGTGTGGAGCCGGGATTTGGTCCCTACAGTATGGTTCCCTTTGTCATGGTGACTGTTCCCTCTCTGGCCACAGCTCAGGGATTGGCTGTGACAGGTTGTGGGGCCTTCTAGGTGAGCGGGGCTGAGTTGGGAGGGCCATCCAGACCCTCAGGGAGACCCTTCTGGCTGCAGGGCCAGGATCCCCCCCACCCCGCCCCAGCTCACCCTGCAACTTCTCTCACTAGGTCCATGATTACCTTCGGAGCAAGCTCTGTTCCCTGTATGAAAACGACTGCATCTTTGACAAGTTTGAATGTGCCTGGAACGGGAGTGACAGGTACCCTGGGCATGGGACAGAGGCCCCGTGGCTGGGGAGGGCCTTGGCTGCTGACCCAGCATGGTGCGAATGTGCCGTTCACGAGCCTTGGTGAACGAAGGTGTTGAGGGACCCCCTAGGCTCAGCCCCTCCACACTGGGGCGGGATAGGGTGCCACAAGTCCCTGACTACACCCACCTCTAGTCAGTCCCAGGTCGCTAGCCTCATGGCCACTTTCCGGGGGGGGCTGGGGTGAGGGATGTTCCTCTCTGGGGTGGAGAGCACATCTCACAGCCCCACCCATGCGGGAAATGGCCTAAGATGAGCTCCTGACTCCCCATTGTTGGCCTGGCCCAAGGCAGGTGCAGACAGAAAGTCCTATGCTGAGACCATAGGGTGGGGGTGGGGAGGAGGGCCCAGAAACCACAGGGATGGGCCTGAGAGGAAGCCACCTGCTTGCAGGCTGGCCCCATGTGGGGCTGGGTCACCGTTTCTGGGCATAGGGATCCCCTGGAGTTGCTGCTGACATCCTGGGGCTCACCCAGCCCAGGGGGTCTCTGCGGGTCACACGGGGTCTGTCAATAACACTTAGAAAACCTGGGTAGAGGCCCTGGCTTGAGAGCAGGCTGACCCAGAGGGTCAGAGGGGACACCCTGCACCCTCTCCAGGCCTGCACTCAGACCAAGCCCAGACACCTCCAGTGAGGACAGGGCCTGAGCTACAGACCCTGACATATTGGGGGCTCCCCACTGAGCACCGGCAGTGGGTCTTGGGTACGGGGTCCATTAGAATCTCAGGAGAGGGACATACTGCTGGCCAGAGGGGATTCCAACACTGCTCTGTGTGTGTGTTTTCTGGGGGTTCTCCACTGGCTGTGACTGCTGCATGCCCTTCCTCCAAGTGACCACCAGGGGGCACTCAAGCACAGGCGATGCCTGGGTCCCAGGCAACAGGAGCTGCCAAGCTTGTCCTGGTTGGTGCCCAGCCTGGAGCTAGGCTCTCTTGCCTCTCATGCCACTTCCTACCATGCACTTTACCCCTGGGGGTCCTGTCACTCCCCTCAGTGGTTCCCCCTCCACAACCAGCTCTGCTCCCATACCCTGAAATCCTGGCGTCATTGCACCTAACTCATTCCTGCTGTCACCTCAGATTACTGACTCAACTGAAGGTTGCCTCCTCCAGGAAGCCCTCAGGGCCCTCTCCTTGCCCCGCCTCCCTCAGCCTCCTGAGTTTTCCATCTGTGTCTTGGCATTTATCATGTTTTCTCCTTGACTCCATTTGCCTTCCCTTTTGGATAGGGTGCCCTTGGGGGTGTGACTGGAGCCCAGCCCATCCTGAGCTGCTCCCTCGGGGCCTCAGGGGTGTCTAGTCAGTGGCTATTAATGTTCCGGAAGGCATAGGCGCGGGCCGCCTCTTTCCATATCATCCTGGACACCTCTTCCAGGAAGCTCTCCTTGATCTGTTCTTCCTAGGACAAAGGGATTTGGGTCAACCAGGCGTCTCCCAGTTGCAGAAGTCAGACAAGCCTAAGCTCGTCTGGGCAGGTGCAGGCAAGGCCACCCCGGGGCTCAGGTGTACCCTGGGGCCATCGCTTTCTCTGTTGTCATCTCTGTGCCTCCTTCCTTCTTACACACTAGCCCTGTCCGGTCCTGCAGCTCCCCTCACTGCTTGGAAGATGCTCCCGTCTAGTTCCCTGGCACTGACCTCACCGCCCACAGCCCTCCCCACGCCTACCGGAAGTTCTCCTGGAGGGTCCTATTGACTTGGTTCGGGTTACATGCTCACTTTTTGAGCCAGTCCGTGTGGACACGATTATTGCATACCCCGCTTGGCCAACAGGGGCGCATAGAGCCCAGAGCTCCACAGTCCCTCAGCTGTCCCCAGTGCAAAGAGCCCTGGGGACAAGAGTGGTGACTGACATCCCCACGTGCAGATGAAGAAAATGAGGGGCCCAGAGGTGAAGCAACCTTCATAGACACAGTCCGGGGCAGGGGCTTTTCTCTGTTAAGGGAACCTTCTGGAATGTAAGGAGCGGGCCATCCTGTCCTGGCGTGTTTCGCAGCATGCTGGGACCTGGTGCTCTGAGATGAGAGAGACCTTCCTCCCTGCACGTGGGGAGGGGGCTCTTTCTTCCACCCAACTGTGTGGGTTGCCAGGAACTTTAGTGATGTCACTCCACATTTTCCTCTGTGGATCAGAAGCTGGGGTGGGGGTGGGGGCTTCAGCAGGGCCCTTTCCTGAGAACCATTCCTCATGCCCTCTTTCCTTCCGCTTCCCTGCTTGGGGCGTCCTGTCCCAGACCTAGCCACTGGGGCTTCAGGCCAGGAGGATGATTAGAATCAAGAAATACCTTTTGGAGTTTCCTGGGCCCCACATTGCCCTGTTTTACCGAGAATCCCATGCTCACCAGGAGTTGGGGTTCTTCATTACCCCCATGTTATTGTTGGAAGAACCTGCATGGAGATTGGGCGGGGGGAGCATGTTAGGGACAGAGGCAGAATCTGAACCCGGGTGGGCTGGCCTGAGTCCCCGCCCACAATACCGGGCTGGGGGCGCGCCTTCACCGTTTAGGCCCAAGTAAAGTGCGTGGAGAGAGAAAGACTTCTGACCCCGTGTTTTTACAGTGAGGCCAGTCACCAGCCCCTGACCACCCAATGCCTGGGGCTGCCCCGCTACGTTCCTGACCCCAGTCTGATCTCCACGGCAGCTGCTCTGGGCCCAGGGAGGGGAGGCCTTGGCCCCATGGGGATCTCAGACTTGCCTTCCAGCGTGGGTGTTGGAAATCACAGCTGGGCCCTGGCCCCAAGCTCCTGAGTGGGCCCCCAAGCAGGCCTGCTGTTGGTTTTATGAGCTCCCCGGGTGGGTCTGCCGCCAACAGCTGACCCCTCTCCTCTGCAGGCTCTGGGAGTGACCACCAAATAGGGCAGTTGGTGCAGGGCAGAGGTCGCAGGGTGAGGCTGGATGAGGGAGGAGTGCCACAGCTGCTCGCCCTGGGGGAGGAGGAAAGTCCTCCTCTTGCTGGCATCTCAGCAGTGTCCCCTGAGTCCCAAGGCCGGGCACGGCAGGTGACAAGGAGGGAGAGAAAGAGGAATGACCTTCTAATAAAGCACGGGGCCAAGGGCATCTGGGCTCATCAGCGCTTCCTACCTGTGCATTTGCTGCCTACCTGGCAGGTGCGGTCCTTCCCTGGGACCCAGCCTGTGACAGCAGCTGACACGAGAGGACACCTGTTGTGGGAGTGAAGGGGGCATCTGGCAGGGCCACAGGCGGGTCCCCACCCCCCGCCCTTGTCTTGAGCCAGACAGGCCTGATGGGTTGCTGTCCTGGGTCAGAAGGTCAGAGTGCATCCCAGCTGGTGACCCCGAGGTCTGAGTTTCCCCCTCTGCAGGGTGCGGGGCAGAGTCTGTCCCTAACGTGCTTCCTGTCTGGGCAGCTATGAGCCCGGGATCTGCAGATTCCAGTCTTGGGACCGCCGAGAGCACAGGGCACCAGGGACACAGCAGAGATGGGCCCATTGCCTACGTGGCAGGACCCTGTGTCCTGTGCCTTTTGCAAGGCACAGACCAGAGCAAAGCTCAGAGGAAAGCCCCAGGCAGGAGGGGAGTGGGTGCGGGCCCATTGGGAGAGGGGCCTGGGGATAGCCTCCTGGAGGAGGTGCCCTCAAGTCTCAAGAACCCAGTAGGAATTTGCCCACAGAGGGTGGAAGGGCATTGGGGGAGAGGGAACAGCACGGCAGAAACCTCAGGGAAGGAAGGGCAGCTGATGTGGCCATAGCTCGGTGTTGAGGACAGAGGTTAAGTCTCAGGGTGAACAAGTGCTCTTGGGCGTCCCTGGGGTGGGTACAGGGGATGATGGGCTTGGGGGCTGGGCTGGGGGCCAGAATCAGGGGGACAAGTGAGCAGGCTGTTATAGCCGTCCCTCTGGGCCAGCCAAGGGTGATGTGGACGGTGAAGGTAGAGGGGAAGGGCTAGAGTCAGACAACCGTTAGTGCATTTAAGAATGGACAGGAGCTGGGTCGCGTACACCCTTGGAGGTGGCCATGGGGGCCGGGGGTTCCCACCTGGGTGGAACATTCAAGAAAACATACCCCCTTTTTCTGGAAAGCAAGAGATGTGTGCAGAAGCTCCCCATGGGCTCGTCATCCCCCCGGGCTGCACGAGGAGCTGACAATGAGCAGGCCACCTTGTCCCTGAATGTTCTCTCGTTATTGCAACAGTTAGCCAACGAGCCCCTGGCAGCCCCCCTGCCTGTCAGCCTTGAGACTCTGGCACTGGGCCATGGAGTGGCCCCTCTTGCCCCCCCCCAAGCCTCAGTGGCCACGCTGACATCACCTGTCCCCGGCCCCCCACTCTGTCCTCCAGCGTGGGCCTTCGAAAGCCCCAAACACGGGCACTCCACGGGCTGGGTTGCCGGGAGCCCCCTGGACCGACTGGCATCCCTAGGTGTCCAGTGGGCTCCCTAGGGCGTGACTTTCCCTGGGAGAGCAGCTCTGGGTCCCTGACTTTGTTGCCCACACTCTCCTTCCCATGGCTGGGTCTCAGCTGTGAGCCACAGTCTGAGGGAGGGCACCCGGGTGATGCCCTGGCCCGGCCCAGGGTCTTGTCGGCTGCCGTGGCCAGATGCCCGGATCCCCAGGGGCTGCCTGCTGGTGCGCCTGCCAGCCCTGGGGGCAGCCCTGTGACCTGTGGGCTTGGGTTCCAATGATGGAGTCAACAGCCCGTTCTACATTCTCACACGGGGGGATCCATGCTACATGAGAGAGGGCTCATGGGTCATAACCTGGGGGAACATCTGAGCCAACCCGGCCTTCCTGGGATGAGCTGATGTGCAAGGAGAGACGGGGGGCTTACTTTGGGAAGGTGGGAGCAGGAGGGCCTCTCCCCACACAGCGTAGCCCTGCACCTCCCCACAAGCCACTTCTTTGTCTCTACAAGCAATGGCTTTGTTCCCCTCCCTGAAGACTGAGGTTTCAGAGGCGGAGTTACAGAACAGAAGAGAGTAGACCCAGCCTGCCTTCACCTCCAGAGATGTGGCAGATCTCCCCAAAAGGCAGAATGGCCTGGCCGCACCCCTTCCCCAGGCACAGCTGCAGAGAACCTGTTCCTGTCCCCTTCCCCCCAACCCCGGGTCAGGTGCAGGGGGTGGGAGGCGCTAGGCAGCCTTCTGCTCTCCTAGGACTCCTCCCAGGGGTCTTTGTGAAGGCCTGGGACCCTTCTGCTGTTTTCCCTCATATCTGCATATGCCCCTAGAGCACCTGTGGGTGGGGGTGGAGGGGTACTTCTGAACTTGCAGGTGTGGCAGTGAACAAGAGAAGCTTCTAGTCCTTCCTTCCCTGCTGTTTACAGAGCATTTGCTACCTTCTCCCCAAGCCTCGGGCCCCAGGGGCTCCCCTTGGTCCGGTTCTATTTGGCTGCGTCTGAGAATCGGCATTCGCTCCTCCAATGAGGCCAGGCCAGGCCGTGGGACTCAGACCAGACACTGCCATCCCGGGCAGCCGCAGGCGCTTGCCCACAGTGTTTAATGCCACAAGGTATCTCCCCTCCTGCCCCTCGGTCTGTGTCTCTGTCAGCTTTTCTCCCCTTACCCCTCAGGCCTGGTAACAAAATCTCCAAATGTTCCAGCCCCAGGGCTCAGCACTTTCCCCGTGGTTCCCTTAGAATCTTCCAGAACATTTGTGCATAACCTCTTTATGGAGCTCTTCTCCAATCACCCACTCAGCCTGTGCCGTCTGCCCTCTGCTGGGGTCCAGGGGACCCCTGCCTGGGTCTACCTGGACACCCCAGGAATGTTGCAGAAGAACTGCTTTTGGGAGGAAGTTTTCCATCCGCACTGTCCCCCAAGTACCCCACCCCCCTAGTCTCACAACACAAGGTCTGATAAAGCAGTTTGGGCGGCAGGGTGAGGAGACACGCGATGCTGGCATGGCAGATTGTGGACTCTGGTGCAAAGCCTTGCCTCGTGGGTGCGGGCCGTCAGGACCGCACGCCTGGGGTGGGCGGGGAGGCCTCGAAGCTGCTCGTGGGTGGGAACCCAGGGCCTCTGCTTTCCTCCGGGGAACTGATGGCCCAGATTCACGAGGCACCCAGAACACAAGATCCTTCCTGGGAAGGATTGGAACTCCAAGGGACCACCCTCTCAGTGAGAAAGGAGCTAGACGGTTGTCTGTCCAGCCCCTGACCTCTGCCGAGACGATCGCTCCCCTCAGGTGGGTCCAGGAGCCAGGTGGCAGCGAGGTTGTCCCCACTGTGCACTCCCCTCACCACCATCTAGAAGGGGCTGACCCTGAGATATGACCCATAGGTGAGGGGACAGTGTGACTCCTGATCACAGCGTTCTGTTCCCAGCTCCAGTAGAGATGCTGAGGGGAGGGAGGCCCGGGTCTACTCTCCCCGCATCTGTTTGCCACCCCACATTCGCCCACGGAAGGGAACACGTTACAAGAAGCGTGTCACCTTCAGCCTGTGACTCAGCATCATCCACTACCCCCTGCCCCTGCCCGGATCTCCATGAGCATCTGACCTCCCACAGCCCAGGGGCCTGATACGAGAATGTCTCCTGGTCGGTCTGGGGGAACATCTGTCTCCAGCATCTCCCTGCCCTGCGTTGTTCCCCTGACTTGGGTGATCCTGAAGACATGGTGTATGTGCAAAACCCTTGCTAACTAGGGGTCCACGGAGCTCTGTCTCAGAGCAGTGACACCTCCAAGAAACACGTTCAGCTTCCAAAAGGAGAAAGGAATTCCAACTGTATGCACCCGCTGAAGAACATTCTAGGGCACCTCATTTCCTAGAGTCCCCTCCCTCCCTCCTGTTACTTTGCCCCCGCTCCCTGCCTGGCTGCTCCAGGGCCTCTCCTGGGCCAAACCCCAAAACCCCTTCTCTAGGCCCAGGCCCCATAGCTGGCATTCTGGCCGTCCCAGCTCCCACTGTGCAGACTGACCGCCACCCCCCAGGACCCCCCTCTCCTTGGGGGAGGTGGGGGAAGAGAAACAGAGGGGATCACCAATGTCAGATTTTCTAGCAGGACACGGGGGTGCATGAATACCTACACAGCCCAGGGTGGAAAGGGCATTTAGTCACTCAACTACTCAGAACAGGAGGGTGCTGGGACACCATGGTGAAGGGCGTGGCAGGGGGGACCGGGCGGCCCTGGGGCGGCCTTGGAGTCTGCAGTTGGGTGGGGCTTCTGTGTTGATTTGCCCTCCGCTTTCTCTCTGCTGGCGCCTCGTCTCTCTGGGAGGCCAGGCCTCTCTCCTGGAGGAAAGGGAGAGTACATGAGAACTTTCTCCGTGGTGTCTGGGCAGAGTGTCAAGGGGTCTTAGCTCTGGGCCGCGGAGCCTGTGAGGAATGAAGGTGGGAGGTGGGGACCGGGACCCATCTCTGCCCCCTGGGGGGTGGGGTGCTGCAGCCCCTGGGTCTGTCCCTAGAGATGTGGCACGTGTCCCCTCTCCATGTCCTCCCCGCCTGACACCCGTCCTCCTCCTGCCAGCGTCATCATGACCGGGGCCTACAACAACTTCTTCCGCATGTTTGACCGGAACACCAAGCGGGACGTGACCCTGGAGGCTTCGAGGGAGAGCAGCAAGCCCCGGGCCGTGCTCAAGCCACGGCGCGTGTGTGTGGGCGGCAAGCGCAGGCGGGACGACATCAGTGTGGACAGCCTGGACTTCACCAAGAAGATCCTGCACACGGCCTGGCACCCGGCTGAGAACATCATCGCCATCGCGGCCACCAATAACCTGTACATCTTCCAGGACAAGGTGAACTCCGAGATGCACTAGGTGGGCGCAGAGCCCCATCCGGGACATGACCACCGAGCGGCCCGGCCAGGCCGCCTCTGCTGGCCACGCTCTCTGTTTGGAAACAGGAGTCAGGAGGGTTCACAGCCACCGACCTTGAAATGGGTGTGATCGTTGCCTTGGGGTCCTGGCCGTTCATTCCCGTCCTTAACCGTGTGCTGCCTGCTCCACGATTAAGACTTGGACTTCTCTGGGCTCACACTTCACTTTTTCCAGCAGCAACTCTGAGGGGAAGCAGGCGCCCTGGGAACACCCCTCCCCCCGAGAGGGCCCCAGATCAGGGCTCTGGGGACAGAGGACAGACTCAAACAAGCCAGCCAGGGATTCTTTTGATTATCAATGGAGCAATTTTCACTGTCTCAGAGCCGAGGGTCTTCCCTTGGCTTTTTGGATCATGAATTCATGCTGAGAATTGGCAGGTGCAAGCTGCTCTTTTAGTTTGTTTTAAGTCTTTCAATACCCCAGGTCCGGTGTTTCCGGAGAGGAGAGGGGGGCAGTGAAACCCGCCCGTGCGTGTGCCTGTCCTCCTCACCATGTCCCTAGCCTTTTCTGAGCGTGGGCCAGGGGCCAGACATGGTGCTCGGCCCATTAGGTGCGTGTGTGGATTCAGTCCCCACTCCGCGGGGCTCTGCTGTCCCGTGTCAGGGTCACTGGGCGCCTCGTGGGAGCTCACGAGGGCTCTGTCTGTGACCCTGGAAGGTGGGTGTCTGTTCACTTACTCCGTTCACTTACACCAGCCTCTCACTGAGTGCTGGGCTTTGCCAGGTGCCAGGGACAAACGGTGAAGAATTGTCCTTCCCGCTCTGCACACGAGGCAGCGGGCCCTGACAGCATGAACAGTCGGTCCAAGACACGCACCGACCAAGTGGTAGAGTCAGGAATCCTGGGCAGGTCTACATGCGCACTGCCTGCTTTCTGACTTACCATGTCGGCTACTCGCGTTAAAGCAGCGTTCTTGTGTGGAAGGTTCTGGAAACACCCCTTCATCTTGGGGGGCTGGACAGAACACATCGGTGATGACGAGGGTCCAGCGGGGCGACCCGAGCTGCAGCACAGAGAATGGAGAAGACCCCAGTGGTGCCAAGCTCTGTGTGGTGACTTCAGACACCCCCCACACCTCGGGGGTGCCTCGCTGCACCCATCTCTCTACCCAAGCCCCTCGTTCGGGTGCACTGAGCTGCCTCCAGGAGGAACTTGCATGTTAGGACCATTTCAAGATACATTTTCGTTAATGACATGGCCTCGGAGGACTCTTTCCTGAGGGCCACAGAGAATGCCGTGCTCCTGCTGTGCGGACGTGGATACCGGCTCTGCCCGCCCTGCCTGATCATCCTCCCTGCGTACGATTACAGTGAACCACTGGCTGTGCGTGGCATTCAAAGAACAGAGCGTGGAGCCTGAAGCCAACATTTTTTTTTTTTTTTACAAGCTGTAACCCAACCCAGGAAACAGACCCACCCGAGATTTTTCTCAGTGGACAGCGGTATACTGTCGTGTGTGTCAAAGCACAAAACGCATGTGCATTCACTTCCAGCCATATGATATTTACACAAGGAAATGGGTCCATTGTTTCGTTTTGGGTTTTTTTGTTTTTGTTTTTCAAATCGACATGAATGAAGAATGTTTGTTTCTCTATCACTGTAAAATCCAGGTGACCTGGACAGTATTATATGTACATAATCTATTCTAATTAAAATTAATCACAGGATTGGATTCCTTTTTTTCTCCCTTTGTAAAGAGGTTCAAGAATGTGGTACCTTGTATAGAAATCTTGTTGAAGCCAAAATCCAGCTCTGAGGGCCTTACACAATTACACGGATATTTGGCACAATCCATTTCCCTTTGTGATTCAGACGCTAAGAGAAGACTTTGCCTTTGCAGCTGGAGGTTACTGTCAGATCGTAGAGTTCACACTATCTACAGTGTACACCTCTTAACACTGCGTTCAAAGGAAGGTCTTAATACAGTTCCTGGTTATTTACTCCTCTTTTACACTTTGGATACCAAACCAAAAAGGAAAAGAAAGAAAGAAAATGATCTTAGAGGAAAAGCATGTCTTCAGATCCCTGAAAATCATGATGTCCAAAGCAAGTTGTGAATAATGACACTATTGGGGGGGAGGGGCAAGACTAGTCACAGAGACGGGCCAGTAAGATAGTCACTCTGCTTCTTATTCTGTTTAAATTTTCTGCTCTTCTTGAATGTATGAGCGTTCACATAGTCATTGTGAAGTTGTTGGGTCGTTCTGTTTTTATTCTAATACTCCAAGGACTGAGCTCTTGGTGGCATTGGGTACGTGGTGGTAGGTAGACAGACCGGATCACTTTGGATTCTATAGCTCATGGGTGCATTCTGGTTTTCTTCGGTATCTCAGATTATCCAACTGTTGAATAAAATTATAAATATGTTAATACCAGCTTTTTCAAATAAAATAACAAATGTTACATTGAACACAAGACTCAGAATGCCATTTGTTGCAAATGAGGCCAAGCCCAGGGCGGTGGGTACTGGTTTATCTCCAGGCTCTGTGACCTCTAGCTCTTAAAGCAGTTTTTAACCTTTCTGAGCTCTGATTTCATCTCTGGAGAAATGGAGCTAACTGCATGAATCAGACAGTGTCAGCAAAGCCGTATCTGGTGCATAAGCTCTCAATAAGTGATCATTGCTTTGCCCCTTTTTTGGTTTTGTTTTGAAGCAGGTGCACATAGCCCACCGTGATTTCCAGTATTCTCACTCTGTTTTGATCTTTTTCACCCCCACGTCAGCGTGAGGGTATGGTACAGATGAGGACATGCAGGTCCAGGGAGGTTAAGGAATTAGCCCGAGGTCATACAGCTAGCATGCGCTGGAGCAGGTTTCAAGCTTGGCCTACGTAAGTCCTATGTCCCTTCCTCCCCAGCAGCACCACCCCACAAGTGCCTTGGGTCCCAGGGAATGGGACCATGGGAGGAGAGACATCATAGGGCATCGGATTGGTTCTAGAATCCAGAGGGGCCCAGCCTGGCCTGCTACAGTGGCTGAGATAAGCCAAAGAATGTGTGGGGCTTTGTGCCCCACCCCCCACAGTTTCTCAGCACCCCTCCTGGGAGCCCCAGCCCTCCCCCATCCCCTTTGCAGAGGGCACTTTATGCTTCTGATGCAGCAGGAGGAAGGCAGATGCTGTTTGGGTAGGTCCTGCCGGTGGGGCACTCATTGGCTAAGTTCTTCATGACCCTGGACAGAGAGTTGGGGGGTAGAAAGCTCCCTGGCTGTGCACCCTGGGACTGGGCTGCTGTCTCTGAACCACATGTGTATCTGGGGGGCAATGCCACTCCTCAGTGTTGTTGGGACAACTGACACAATAATGAAACTGCAACACTGAGCCATGCGGGACTGTCCCCGGGCTGCACGTATACTGTATCACACATGTTACCGTGTCAGACCCAGGCATTCGTCTGTGCTTAATGTCATCTCTTTTGCAGGGGAGATGGGAGTCCCGTTGTTATACCCACTTTACAGATGCAGAACTGGGGCTCAGAGAGCTGAAGTGATTTGACTTGGGCCCAAATTCACAGGACCAAGGAGTGGTGGAGTCTGGATTCAAACTCAGACAGTGAACGTGCCAGGCACAATGCAGGCGCTCAGAGAATGGTCAGGGATGCCATGACCTCAGCTCCACCAAATCCAGCCACAGGCAGTGCTGACTAAGCACCAGGTCTGGGCTGTGCACACGTGACCCTGAGATGAGAGGTTACCCCAGGTCATCAGGTGGGACCCATCTGTCCCATGAATCCTTGTCAGCAGAGAACCTCCGGGGGAGCGGAGACCAGGGATGGAGGGTCAGATGTGGCAGGAAGGTCCCACCAGCCATTGCTGGCTCTGAAGATGGGGGAAGGGGCAGTCCATAGGCCCAGGAACATGGGCGTCCCACCGGCTGGGAAGGACCAGAGTGGATTCCTCCCCGGAGCCTCAGCAGGACACCACCCAGCTGACACCTGGCCCTTATAGTCTTGATTCCCCAGAGTAGTTACCTGAATCCCAGAAAATTTAGGACACCTGCCCAAGGCCACCACCCACAAGCTAAGGACCACGTTAGTGACCGCTGATGGCTACCAGCTCCATGCCAGGCACTGCGTTCAGCCCTTTGCATTCATTATTTCATGCCACAGTAGACCCACGTGGTAGGTAATATTGCTGCTCCTGTTCTAGAGATGAGGAACTCAAGGCTCAGAGGGGTCCTTGCCCGGGACCACACAGCAGAGGCAGAGCTGGAACCCAGGTGTCTAAGACTTTTGTCCCGTGCAGTTGTAGGTTCTAGAGCTGGGGTCTGATCTCAATCCTGTTTTGACCTCAGTGCCCAGTTCTTCCAACATTGACACTCCTGTGCCAAAAGGTGGTTGACGGCATGAGGTCTGCAAAATCAAGAGAAAGCTCTAGGATTTCTGCTGGTACTAGATTCCTTAATTACATGCTGCCCCAGAGTTGCCGCATTGGGAACTTCTGCTACTTTTCACTGAAAGGGAGCCCTGTTGCCAAAATTCACACAGCCTCATTTTAACCTAAACATGAAGGCCTCCAGTTGGAAAGTGCCCAGGGAATGTGTGTCTGGGGGTCAGAGCAGCTGTAAGAGCTGGATGGTTGTGGGGGGTCAGGGTGGGGAGCCCTGCTGTGATCAGGGGCCTGTTGGGCACTTCCTTGTTCATCTTCCTCAATCCCGAGAGGGACCCATGAGGAAGTGAGGCTCAGAGCCCAAGTCACGTAACTGTTGGCCGGTGGGATGGTGATGCTCAGACCCACCCTCAAGCAGGACAACAGGGAGTCTCTGACCAGGAGGACAAATGATTTTGGCGGGAGCGTGGGCTTGATGAGAGAGGACTGAGGGCCAGCATCCATGACCCCACAGCATCTTTTCAACCTAACTTAGCTCTGGGTTGACTTGGAACATTGCCGCGGCCCCATGGGCAGA
Organism: Martes martes; assembly: GCF_963455335.1. NCBI lineage: Eukaryota > Metazoa > Chordata > Mammalia > Carnivora > Mustelidae > Martes > Martes martes. Next base: position 143,580,462 of record NC_137889.1, read on the forward strand.
AACCCATGCTTGCCTTAAGCTTCCTTGAAGTAAACTGAGCCTGGAATGGTCAAACATCTAGAAAAATACGACTGATTGAAGTAATAAGGAAAAAGTGTGGGGCCACCCCCTTGGCCAGCAAATCCAACAGCCTAGGAGACTTCATGACAACCTTCAAAGTCACCTGGGGACTTTTAAAGGGCTTGGGGGTGAGATTCTGGAAGAGACAGGGCTGCTGGTCCGGGGTGAACTGGGGGTGCAGCCTTAGGAGACCCGGGTTCAAGCTGGGGTTTCGTTGCAGCCTTGTCACTGACCAGCATATAGGTTGCATCTGTTATATACTGCCGCGTAACAAACAGACCCCCAGTGTAATAGACTGAAACAATGGCATTTATGGTCTCACGTGGTTTCTGAGACTCGGGAATCAGGCATCGATGAGCTGGGTGTTTCTGGCTCAGGGCATCATTCATTTCTGAGAACGTGCTGGGTTGGAGGTTCGGTTTCCATGGTCACTTACGTGGCTGGATGCTTTGGTTCCGTGCTGCATGGGGGTCTCCCCGGGGCTGTTCCCAGCACCATCTACTCACCCAGGGCAACTGATCCAGGAGAGAGACAGCACCCACGTGGAAAGCCATGCTCTTTCTGTACTCACTAACATGCCACCTTGAACGGGTTACAAAGCCCGATCCTGGTGGCATGGGGGGAGAAGCTGCGACAGGTGGTGGGGGTCATTGGGGGCCATCTGGAAGCTGGCTGCCACAGGGGTCCCAGCAACCCACTGCACTTCTTTGAGCCCAGGGTTCATTTATAAAGCGGTGACAGTAATGACCACACGAGGGGTTTCCATGAGACTCAAGTGGGCTGATGTCCACAAAGCCACCGTCACTGTGTCTGGCTCATGGGAGGGGCTGTACCCCCACCCCTTGTCCTGCGCCCAAGTGGCCTCCTTGGCAAGACTGGGGGGCAGGAGGTGATCTGACCCCCTCACCGCTGGTCTCCTGGGCATTCTCAAGGTCAGGTGCCCCTTAGCCTCGCCCGGGAGCTCTCCCAAATCCCACGGCCCAGCCATCAGCATCTCAGGCTGGGATTCATTCAGCATAGGCACTTTCTAAAGCTCATCAGAGGTGGGGTGTCTGGGTGGCTCAGTCGGCTGAGCGGCCGACTCTGGCTTTTGGCTTGGTTGTCCTCTTGGGGTCATGGGATCGAGCCCCGTGTCCGGCTCCGTGCTGAGCATGGAGTCTGATTGTCCCTCTCCCTCTGTCCCTCCCCCCACTTGCTCTCTCTTGCACTTGCTCAGTCTCTCTTGATAGAACAAATAAATTAATAAAATCTTAAAAAAGAAAAAAGCTCATCAGAGGACTTAACTGTCCTAAAGACAAGTTATTCAGTTAATTAAATAGGAAAACAGTGCCTTTCTGGAAAGCAGGAAAAGCAAATGATCTCTATTTTGTTGGAAGGAAGCTAAAAGCTATTTGGGGGGGGGGAGGGGCAGTTGATTTTCACCACTCCTGGAAAGAAAGCCCCGGTGCTGGTGCCGAGTCTTCTGTTTCTCCCGGACCACTTACTGGGCCACCTGCAGAAGTTAACCACGTGAGGAAAACTTGAACAAAGGCTTATCAGCTCTGGGGTTGTTTCCTAGCAACAGAAAAGCTTTTCGTGTTCTAAATAATTGCTCAAGTCGTGAGTGATTCATTTCAAACAGTCGTGTCCTTTTAAAAACACACACACACACACACACACACACACACACAAAGTCCTATTCTCTCTACCTGGAGACTATTCACATTCCCACAGGGCCCACGCAGTCAGATGACATGATGAACTTCAGGGAGGGAATGAAATATGCAAAAGGCAGCGGCAGTATTAGGACAAAAGTAAAAGTGAAAATGGAAAGGAATCCATGATTAAAATTATGCAAAAAAAAAAATCTAAACATGCAAAATAGATAGGAATGTTTGGAGCAGTGACTTGTCTGTTTAACTCCTTTAAAGCCTGCGAGAGGGGCTGATGATCGTCTTGTTCATAAACGTGCCAAATAAGAGCAAACTTCATCTCGGAAGGGTCACCCATTCTTTTGGCAAATCTACGTAATCATTCGCCTAACGGAATGGGCTTTGGAGAGCCCACTGTGTGAGCAGCGGTGATGCCCTGTGGCTCTGAGCCTGGACACTGGAACCCAGCTGCTGGGACTCACATCCCAGCTTGGTGGTGGATCCTTGGGGATGTTACCCCCAACCCCCCACTTCCGTGCTTCTTCTCGGTTTACTCATCTGCAAAGCACGGAGAATGACCGTATCTAGCTCGGGGAGGTTGTGTGGGTTCAAGAAGAAAGTCTTCGCTGAAGTGGTCTCAGCCCATAGCCCGAGCTCCCTGGGAGCCCGTTGAGGACATCAGCACTGGTCCCTCCAACTGTGACTCCCCCCACCCACCTTCAGCACAGCCCTGAAGAACGCTGCATTGCAGCCTCTGCCACCCCGGGGAGAACACTGGGGACAGTGGGTGCCTGTGCTGAGAATGAGGAGGAGTCTTAAAGAGGGAGAGATGGGGGAGGGAGCATGGGGAGGTGGTGGGTGGCTGGATGGTGTCAGCGTGAGCACCCTGCCCCTCTGGTCCTGGGGTTGCTGTGGGACACATGACCCCCAAGAGCCAGGAGGAGAATGGCCCAGGAGGCCCACGTGAGCCCAGTGACTGCCGAGTGTCCATGGTGGCTTCACTCCACAAGGCTGACAAGAGCCAGCAGACATAGAACGTGCCTCCGTCCTTAAGGCTGCTGCCTAGAAGTTGACCGTGTTTGCTCCCATCCCTCCCAGTGGCTGGAAATGGACTGGACAATGCATTATTTCCTGGGTAGCTGCGGGTCCGGCTCCAAGTCAGGTGCCACCACCGTAGGAGGGGACTTGGGGGAGGCACACAGAGCGGTTATGTCTGCAGAAATTTGGGATGGTGCGCCTTCCCTCCAGGGCTTGTGCCCAAACAATTCCCAGAGAAGCCGGAGTCAGCCAGAAGCCACGGCATTTCTGTGACCTGCCCAAAGGTGTGACTGTCGCCAGCTCCCATGGGCCTGCTTCCAGGATAGCAGTGTCAGCACCTGGTGACTCTCCCACAGGTTAATGACACACTCAGGACAAACAGTGGCCACTTTCTGGGGCAGATCCAGGGAGGAGTGGGGGCTGCAGGGCCAGGGTCCTGGGTGTGAGCTTCGGCCTGAGGGCAGGTACAGCTGAGGCCCCAGGAAGAGGGGGAGGGAGGTGCAGGGTCCTGACATGCGGCTTGGCTCTCGCTGGAGAGCTGCGAGCCTCTGCGTGGCTGACCTGGCGGGGGGTGGGGGGGTGCATCAGGGAGTTTTGGTAAAAGGAAGAAAAAAATCTCCCTTTCAAGGATGAGAAGCCGAGCAGGAAGCACCTGGGAGTGGGGTCTCAGGAGCCATCCTGTGGACACAGGGAGTGGGGAGTTCCCTGACTGCTGGCCAAGGGCAGTGGGTGCCAGGACCCTGTCGCTGGCCCACCTCTGACACCCTGTCCCTCCTGCTTGGGTGGGCCGGTACCATCAAAGAGCCTGGGCCTGGTGCCCCCGCGTGGCTCGGTCGCTTAAGTGTCCGACTCTTGGTTTCTGCTCAGGTCATGAGCTCAGTGTCCTGAGATGGAGCCCTGTGTCAGGCTCTGCGCTCAGTGAGGAGTCTGCTTCTCTCCATCTCCCTCTCCCTTTGCATGCCACCCACCCCTTCCTCGCTCTCAAAAACAAACCAAAACCAAAACCAAAACAAGAGCCTGGGCTTGTTTCTCCCAGCAAGCTGGGGGAACCGGGGAGAATGGGCCCTGGGACAGGCAGCACGTGGAAGGGACCCCCCAGGGACAGAAAGGAGGAGGCAGCTGGGAAGTGAAAAGGACAAGCGGGAAGAGTCCTCAGGTGCTGGGTTCAAGGAGACACAGAGAGATCGGGCATCAGCCGAGGCCCAAGGAACATCCCTGGGCCGAGGAGTCAGAAGAAAGACCACCAGGCTCTAGTGGCAGCCGGGTGGTCCACAACGCTGAGCCGTGGGCCTGGGGGTCAAGCCGCATGGGTCAGCAGTGATGCTGATGTCAGAGGCAGAATGTGGATGGTGGGGCTCCCCACCCTGGGGCTGTGCTGTACTGCCTGAGGATTCGGGGTGCTGACAGGCCCTTCTGTCTCCAAGCCGGATAGGAAGGAGAGTGGAGAAGGGAGAGAAAGTGGACTAGGAAAGAGCCCCAAGGATCCTGGGAGGAGGGGCGCCCACTCCAGCTCCTGCTGCCCGTGGCTTGTCACTCATGGACACATCTGTCCCTACTGTTTGGGGGGGCCCACCTCTGTTATCTTGACACTCTGAAGGGACTTCCTGTTATTTGTGCCACCCAAGTTGGTCTTCCGTGAGCGCTTCCCAGTGCCATTGGTCCCTGGAAACATGACCAGACCCCCCCCCCCCCAGCACAGACCCTCACTGGTGCTCCCAGAGCCCTGGACCGTGGGTCCAGCAGGTGCCCAGCAGGTGTCCAGACATGGTGTTGACTGACAGCGGCTGCCCCTGGTTCTTTCCCCTCAGGTCTGAAGGACGGCCCCTCTGGGCGGTGTTGTGGAGAGAGAATTAAAGCCCTGGCACAATGTGATTTCTTTGTAGCCCTGAGGGGAAAGAGTGGGACCAGGTTCCCACCCCAGCTCTGCTCCCTCCTAGCCACATCCGGTCAGGTGAGTCCTGCTCCATGATGCTGAATGATGCTATGTGAAATAGCGCGTTTCGGGGGGTTACGGGGGACCTCTCTGTGTAGTCCAAGTGTCTTCATGGGAATGAAGTGCCAGACCCACAACCCAGCTCTGAATCCTGTCTCAGGGGACCCTTGGCCCCTAGCAATGCGAGCTCCGCAAATACCTCCACGAGCCTGACATCTTGTCCTGAGCCATGGGGCAGCAGCCTGGTTATCCACGGGAAAGCAGGACAGCCAGCATGCTGGGGAGCCCCGGGACCATGGGGGTCAAGGACATTCTGATACATACATACAGCTCCTTGGAAGCAGTCCACAGAGCAAGTGTCCGGAACCAAACAGCTCACAGCCGGCCAGGTCAGATGGAGAAGCAGGGGACGGCCTTTCAGCATCTTCATGGGCCCTGGTTTTGGAGCCAAGAGGGCATCCCAGCCACCCGAAGGACCCAGGTGCCTTCCCTCCTGGCCTCCGGACCTGCAGCTGTGTCTGGGAAGCCATGGCCTCCCGGGCCCACGCCCGACACCTTCCAGTGCGTGCCCTGAATGATGTGTAGTCCTCTGACCTCTCCAATTCCAGTCCCTCCCTTGCTATCAGAATGGGAGTGCCCCTTGTACTCCCGGAGCCTCCTGACCCTGATCTCACCAGAGGCTGTGCCTGAAGCCAGGGGGAACTTCTGACGGAATCAGGGCCACTCACATCCGACCTGCGTGACTTTCCTGGGGGTGGGACTTGGGCTTGGCTCAGACTGTGGAATTACAGCGTCTGCTCAACCTCACAGTGCAATAAATATTTGCTCGTGGGTGGCAACAAGTACATTCAAACCTCATTACTTAAGTTAAATGAGTGTTTTAGGTATCGGCCAAGATTTTCTCAACGTGTAGCCATGAGGAATTAAACCGGTGATGTAGGAGGGAAGGTGGGACTGTGTTCTGAGGTGCCTGGTGCGGGCGGGCTGTGGGCAGGTCATCCTGACACCAGGCCCACTCCATCAGTCCCAACCTAAACATGGTTATTTAAGCAAAGTGGGAGGGGTTTTGTTTTTTGTTTTTTAAATGAGGGAGAGCAAGAGAGCAGGGGGACGAGCAGAGGAAGAAGGACAAGCCAACCCAACGCTGAGCACGGAGCCCAACTCAGGGCTTGATCCCAGGACCCTGAGATCATGACCTGAGCCAAAACCAAGAGTCACACTCAATTCACTGAGCCATCCCGGCACCCCAAGTGTGAGTTTTTAAAAAGCTAGAAGAGGCTTTATAGGTCGTGCAGTGAGGGTCTACAGGTACAGGCCTGGAAAGCTTGAACTTTCCCAAGGTCAGACAGCTGGGAGGGCACGGGAGAGGGATCCATGCAGGTGGTGTCCCGATCCCACCTGCCTCGGACGTTGCAAATGAACTTATAAATAGCACCTTCTTCACTCTAGGGATTGGAGTTCTGTACCACATTTAGTTGAGAAAGTGTTTCATGGCTAAGTTTTGGAAACCATGGACCTAGCCCAGACTGTCTGTTTTGCAGATCGGGGCACAGGCCCGGGGACGCAACCAAACGGGCTGCCAGTGACGCAGGGGTTCGTGATGGAGGCACTAGGTCTGGTGTCCAACTCCCAATCCGGGGTGATCCCCAAGACCGTGTCTCCCCTGCACTGGACAGGTGGCTCTTCTGGGGGCTAAGTGGCAGCGTGGTGGCCCAGGGGACAGATCTCAGTGCAACCCTTGCCCCACAGCTAGTGTGCAGTGTGCCCCGTTTCTGAATCTGTCTTCTCCTCCATGCATCAGGATTGTCCCTGTACATCCTCCATCTCCCATCCAAGTTAAAGGATCACATGCTGTCACCGCGTTCCCCCCTCTCCATACCTTTGGGAGGCAAAGTCACACTGTGAATTCATTCTGTAGCCTCGCAAATCTGTGGGAGCAGAGAGGGGGATGGGCTCATCTTTCACCTCCTCTCACCACCCAGAGAAGGAAGCCCAGGGAAGGAACCCTGGGGGGCAAACCCGGCACAGAGGGATGCCGGCCTCTGAGCACTCCCAGTGCGCGGGATTCCAGGCAGGCCCCCGGATGATGAGGGAAGAGTAAACAGGGTAGAGGTGCAGCTGCTACCTGCCATGGCCAGATGGGCCACATCCACGGAAAACACAGGCAGCCACCCCTGGAATGGTCAGCGCTAGGTCTCCAAATCACAGAAGGCATGTAGGAAGGACTCCAGGTTTCCTGAGCTCTGCAGGCCCACTGCTTACCAGGGGTCCACCCACTGGGGAGGGGCGGACTGGCGGCTTTGGCATCAATGTCAGCCCGGAGGGACTCAAATTCAGGTCACTATCCGAGGGGCACTATGTTCACAGAGGGACCCAAGCTGCTCTAGCACCCCCATGTGGCTCAAGCTCCGGTTGTATTTCTGTGGCATTGTCATCGTGCATCCCTGGACCCAGGAGATGGTTCCAGACTTCTTGCCCATGGAGTGATTGCTCCAAACCACGGGTAACCACATGTGTGCCATCCGATCGGTGACCTGAGTCTTACGGTCACTGGGGCCATGTGGGCTCCCCCATAAGACCTGCTGCACAGCTGGACAGCCATGGGCAACAGTGGGAGGGTGGGAGGGGGCACCAGGGTCTCCACCCTGATGGGGGTGGGCGGTGGGGGGAAGGTGTCAGCTATTGAGAATGTCAGTTCTGCTCTTTGTAACTCACTTTAGTGAGTTTGGTGCCAGTGTAGACACCTGTTCTCATGAATGCACAAGAAGAAAATATTTCTTTAATAAAGAAAAGAGAAACAGTAGACTTCAAGAAATGTTTTTATTTTGGCTGCTTGAGGACCTTCACTTTCAGCTTCCCAGTACTGACGTAGGCCAAGCTTTTCCAAGCTCCAGGAAGGGACTCTCTAGTTTCTTCCCATTTCCTAGTGCTGGTTGATGCCTCAAGACCCTCATCCACTCGCCCACACGCACCAACAAGAGAGCTGCCGGGCAGCCGTGGGGCCCAGAGCTCCGCACGAACATGCTCAGCCCTGCGTTGGCCCTGGATTGGCCAACAGTGGTCAAGGCTTAGCCGTGACCCAACAAGAAACGCTCTTATGGACTTCACATAGCAGCACATGCAGTTCTTTAAAAAACAAACCCAACACGAACGGGAACAGGGCCGGGGAGCTTGGAAGGGGGGGCGGAGAGCAGCTCACCTGTAAAGAGCTCTTTGGGGCTGGGACCATGGGCAGACCCCGGGCATGCACTCTCCCACGACGCCGGGGGTGTGAGCGGAGGCACGTGATGCGGTCTCCAAGCATGCCATCTGCGCACGCACACACACTCAGCGTCAGTGTCGTGCCGTCAGGCGGGGGGGACCACGCGAGGGTCAGGTCCTGACAGGGACATGCATGGACAGCTCCTCGTCCGGGGGGCGGGGGTGGCATACCCTCACGCCGCGGACAGGAATGGGAAGAAGAAGAAGTCGAAGGCGAACTTGACCGCACCATGCACAGTGCTGCGCCAGTCGCGCTCGATCTTCACGTGCCGCCGCGCCGGTGACAGCTGGGCCATGCAGTTGAGGCAGCTGATGGCCTTGAGCTCGAAGACAGGCCACTTGCTGCCCAGGCGGCCCTCGAGGACGGTGCTGAACTCGATGAGGCTGCCCTGACGCAGGCCGAGCAGCACGTCCTTGAACTCGCCGCTGGCCCGCAGCACGATGTCCTTGGTCACGTCGTCCTCCTCCGGGCCGCGGGAGCCGTTGGTGCTGCTGAATGGCATGCCCACTGTGATCTCGAACTTGTAGCGGTCGAACTTCTTGATGTGGCAGGGGTGCTTGGCCAGGCGCTTGAGGCGGCAGAGCTCCTCCTCAGCCGTAGGGCCACTACCGGGGCCGCAGGCCGGGTAGGCTTCGCCGTAGAGGCAGCGCAGCCAGTCACCCACGAAGAACGGCAGCATGTTGATGGCTGCCTCGGCGCTGTTGTCGATCTCCGTGACGCGCACGTACTTGAAGCGGCCCGTCCACGTGACCCGGTGGCCCTCCAGGTGGCTGCACAGGATCTGCGTGCGGGCCATGTTGGTCTCCTTCCAGGCCCGGGGCCCACACAGGAAGCTATACTGCGGCCAGGTGAGTGTGGAGTTGTACACCTTCATGCCCTCCGAGCGGTACACGTAGAACCAGCAGAAGAGCACAATGGCCGTGAGCCACACCAGGATGAGCTTGACGATGGAGCTGCGCGTCAGGGACTTGACCATCCCCAGCACCGAGAAGTTGGCCTTGGTCCACCAGCGGACCAGCAGGGGTACGCTGCACGCCAGCACGGCGACGGCGATCTTGGTGAGCTCCAGGGCCAGGAACCAGCGGGCAAACTGCACCACACCCACCAGCACCAGGCCGGCCACCAGGATTGGGAGGGCGAACAGGAAGAGGCAGTAGCCTATGGAGGCACGGATCAGCCCCAGGCCCGTAGACTCGAGCAGGATGACCACGGCCAGCTCGCACCACATGAAGCAGACCAGGTAGGGCACCAGGTAACAGTAGGTGCCCTTGAAGTTCCTCAGCTGTGCCATGCGGAAGAAGAGGTACAGCAAATAGATGTAGAGCAGGCAGGGGAGGCTGACATTCAGGACGACGAGGGGGCCGACGGGCACGGTGAGGAAGGTCTGGCCCAGCAGCTTCAGGGGGCGCAGGTCGAAGGGCAGCGTGGGCAGCAGGGAGAGCAGGCCAGCGGCCACCTCGGTCACCAGGGCCCTCCTGGTATAGGGCTCGGCTGAGGTGCTCAGGCTCATGTAGCTGGTGGCCGTGAAGAAGACAGACACGACAGCCAGCTCTGAGCAGGGAATGTAGTCCTTGCTGGCAAGGGGGAAGGAGAAGATGACGAAGACGACGGACAGCAGGAAGTGGAGGTAGGGCTCTAGGTGGTTCCAGCCGAAGTTTACCTCAGCCTGCTCCACGTCCAGGTTGGGCTCGAAGCGCAGAAGCAGGCCCGTGAGGGTGCGGAAGCTCTCCCAGGCCCGGCTGTCCTGGAACACCTTGAGCGTACAGATCACCATGGAGATGAAGGACAGGTAGAAGATGACCAGGGGGATAAAGAGGGCGAAGAAGTCAATGGTCAGGTTGCTAATGATGAAGAAGAAGATGAGGGCGTTGATGTGGTGGGTGGGAACGATGGTCGACAGCCAGTGCACTCCTGCCCGGGACGCCATGTCGATCAGGTACTCTTTGATCTCCATGACGGCGTGCAAGGGGTATTTGACCACCTGGGGGGGTGCGGACGCAAAGACAGAAATTGGAAGCAAGTCAGCACAGGAGCCCCAACGCGGTCCTCAACACCCCACCAGCCACCTGAGCTCTGCTTGAAGCAAACAGCTAACCCTGGACCCCTTGTCCCAGCGGCTCCTTCCTATGTCAACACCCTCTGCACACGGTCACATCTTCCCCAGGCTCTGTGGTCCAGACGGACCTTCCCTCAATCCCATCCAGTCCTGCAAGTCCTGGCTCCTCTCCTCTGGGCCCCTGGAGTCCAGCCCTTGGCTCCCCTCCCGTCCCAACCTTCTGCCAGGGTTTTCAGACTCCTGCAAGCTAGTGTCCCCTTCCAGACCTCAGGTACCTGGAGGAAAGCACCTGGTTCCCCTCTGCCCTCCCCACCAGGCCTCGCTGGTGGAGACAGGAGCCCTGGCTGCCGGTGTGGGGGTGGGGCTTGTGACCTGGCCACCCCCGCGGCAGAGGCTGCCCTGCCGAACCTCGGTCCCCCCCACCCCCATTCTCTAAAGGTAGAGGAACTGATACTTTCAAACCCATGAAGGGCTCTGAACAGTCCCAGGAACGGCAGCAGGTGCGGGGAGCCCAGAATGAGAGCTCCGTGCAAACATGAACTGGGACCGCCTGTCCTGTCATAACCAAATGGAGATGATTCACCTGTAAGGGCCAAGGAGACGTGCTCGCTCGTGGCAGGGGACCCCAAAAAGCAGCTGCCTGCTACCACCCACCTCCACACACCCATGTTGCTCAGAATGGACACCACCACCCCCTGCCATGGCCGCTCCCACAGTCGGCACCCAGTGTGAAGGGCAGGCCGACCCCCAGACTTCACACAGCAAAGGACGAAGGAGGGACATGGGGGGCAGCCAAGGGGAGGAGGCAGGGGGGTGATTCGGCCCCCGGGGCTGGACTCCATACCTATGCACAACTCCCCAAGACGTCTGCCAGGCCAGGGCACAGGGAAATGAGAGAGGGGCTGGAGGTGCTGGCGCTCAGAAGGTATGGCATGGGGGAGGCCAGGGGTCTGGGCGTGTCTCGAGGGGCAAATGCATGGACCCCTGACCTCACGAGACACCCACGTGTGGGGGCAGGGAAGCCTGCCTGCTGCCCAGAGCCCCTCGGAGGTGGGGGGATACCCACCACCGCCCAGTGAGATGGGCAACATAGCCTCTGCCTCGTCTGCCCAGCTAGAGCATGAACCCGGCCAATGAGGTGGACACTGGGGGAGCACAACTGAGTGATCAGACCCGGATGCAGCTGTCATTGTTCAAGAGCCTTGGCTGTCAGCTCAGGAGGACCTGGAAGCAACGGGATAGTGCGCCTTCCACAGATGGGAGGGCACCTGGCTCACACATGAGTTGGGATATTAGGGAATGTGTGTGTGCACACTGTCTGTACACATACACACACATACATGTGTGAAGAGCTGCGTTCCCTCTTACACATTTGTGACAGCCCACTTACTCTCGTTCTAGAACAAGAAAGGAAGTGAATGATCGACCTCCCAGCTCAGGGGTGCCCACAACCTGCCCTGAGCACAGCACCGCCCTCCCACGTGACCTGGATGGGCCCTAGCGAGTGTCGGTACGTGTTCCTGCTCCGGAGCCGGAGTGGCTGTGAGCAGACTCCTCCAGGCTTCCCCCAGGAGGGCTCCTCTGACACAGACACAAAGCCAGAGCCCGCATGTGTGCAGCTAATCCTCGCTGAGGCAGCCCCAGCCAGTGGCAGGATAGACCACAGGTGTCCCCTGGGGCTGTTTAGCTCTCCGCCCTCCTCTGTACAAGCAACCCATGCCTGAAAACCAAGGAATCTGTTCTCCCCTCACCTCCTGAACCATTCACATCTCTTCTTTGAGCCCTTGAGGCCACACAACAGGGCGGAGAGGAATGTGAACAGACAGTGAAGCTTCTCAAAAAAAGAAAGAAAGAAAGAAAAGAAATCTGGATGGAACTAGAGGATATTATGCTAAGCAAAGTAAGTCAATCAGAGAAAGATCATTATCACAGGATTTCACTCATAGATGGAATTTAAGAAACAAAACAGAAAAAAAAAGAGCATAGGGGAAAGGAGGGAAAAATAAAATAAGAGAAAGTCAGAGAGGGAGACAAACCATAGGAGACTCTTAACTCTAGGAAACAAACAAGGTTGCTGAAGCTTCTCGAATATAGTGTCCAATGGTGTCTGGCCTCTGCCTGCACACTGAAGTGCCTGGGCCACTAGGACCAAGTAGTCCCTTCCTTTCGGGGCCCCAACTCAGCCCCTGGTCGCTTCCACCCAAGCCCTACTCTTGGGGCCCCACCCAACTGGGAAACGGAAAATCTTTTCTATAGACCAAATCCAACAAATTAAAACAAGCTGTTCTCTGAGCAGGAAAGAAATTTTAAAAAAAACGAGCAAGGGATCGGTTCTATGACAGGACAGCATCTGTGACCAGGCAGTTGCAGCAAGACCATCTCAACCTGACTAGGCTCAGACCCGAGTGACAGTGTGCACACGGCAGCCTTCCCGATGATTCAGGGTGAAACTGCGGATTTTTAAATATTACTAAATTGACTCTCGTGAGGGCTTCATCTGCCACGAAAGTCAGGAGCAGTGCAGGAGCAGTGCAGGACCTGGAGTCTGGAGGAGCCGGTGGAAGTCACAGCCGCTCGCAGAGGCACCTTGCACTTCGTGGGGGCGGGAAGATGGAGCGTGTGCCCTCCCTCCTGCTCCGAAAAGCTGGAACAGCCTTGGGTTTTAGAGACGCCTGCTAGGATTCATCATCTCTTTTTCACAAGAGCCTTTTAACAAGACAAACTGTAAAGGCATCAAAGTGCTCTGACAACTTCAGAAACTAAAAGAAAACAGAGCCCCGTGTACTTCTTGTTAGAATACTTTAAATCTCTTTCCCAAAAAGGACTCTCAGAAGTTTTGACAGCACTGAGTTTGTCACCTGTAAGAAGGGTGACATAACTCACCATCCCAACCAGGCTGCCTTGAAAGCAGGCACTGTTAGCAACCAAGCCCCGCCACACAACCTGCCCGCAGTTCCCCAGACTCACCCCTTCACCTTTGACCCTTGCTGGCCTCCTCTTGGCCAAGAACCATGGCAAGCACTCCACCCTCCTTCTCTCACATTCTAGGGAAATTAACAGCGTCCGTCTGTGAACACACTTAGCCCAGGCCTGTCCGAGTGGACCTGCGATAAAGTTGTGAGCTCCCTTGGTCAAGCTCCTGGGTCCTCTCAGCCTGTGGCTGAGAACTTCATCCTGGACACAGCCCCTGTCCTCGGGGGATCCCTCCGCTCTCGGGTCCCGAGTGAGGTCACCATGCCGGCCGCCCTGGGCTGTGGCATCTCCGTGCACCGTTTCTGTGTCGGCCTCCCTACCTGGAGGGCGCCCGATCTGAGCCTCCACAGCCAGGCTCCCAGGAAGGGCTACACCAAGCTGCCTCCACTGGGAGGACTTTGGCACACTTCCTGTCCCTGCCAATCCTGCTGCCCGCTGATGACCGGGCCATCCCCTGCCCCTCTGCATCACTGATGGTGGTCCATACACACTCCTGCTCATACATGTTCAGTTGAGAACAAGGGCCTCTTAGACGACTAACGCCATGGGCCTCATGATGATTCATCTGCTCGGGGCCCCTCATGTAGACAGACCTGCCTGGGTCAGGCAGCCACACTTGGGGAAATCAGGGTGTGCTCTGCAAGGTGGGAGAGCTGACCTGGGGAACCCATGAGAGCGTGGCATGGCCCACAGTGACCACCTGCACTGTAAGTCTCAACCATGGGACCAAGAGTGAGTGTTGTCACAGCAGGGCCGTGACCCACCATCCCTGGCTTTCCACACTTGTTTGTGTGCCCTCATTCCTCACTGCTGCTGCTGCTTGCTGGCCGCCGGCGGGACCAGGCTGCCTCCCTTCCTACAGCTCGCCGTGCCTTCCTTGCCCCCGCAGATCTAGGTGAACAGCTACCCTGGCAGGATCCTCACGGTCTCCCAACATTAGCACTTTGCTTTTGGGGGAAGGCATCTTTGAGAAACCAACCTCCATTCCATGCTGTAAATGGATCATTTTTCAAAATGACAAAGTCTAAGTGAAAGTCAGACTCCAGCGCGTGGCACACTGCCACTGGAGCACTTTGCCCAGAAAGACTCAGGAAGGCTCACCCGTCACTCCTGAGTATGCCTGCCCTCGACAGTGCCCTTGGGTTTGGAGCCTGAGTCCCCACAAAAGGCCCCATTTGGGAGAACACATCCTGTCCTCCAGGCAGAGGGAGGGAAGTCCGGGGAGGTGTGGTGAGCGAATGACTACAGGGACCATCCGTGTGGTCCCAAAGGCTCCCATGTCACACTGGGGCCTCCCATCTACCCCTCTGGATAGCACCACAGTGTGTGGAAAGGCAGGTGGGGGCCCTAGCGGTCAGAGCCCTCCGGCGCACTCACCTTCAGGCGCAGGGGCAGGTCCTCGGGGCTCCTGCCCGCCAGCTCATCGTCATCATCGTCCTGCAGGAACAGGTTGGCAGGAATGATGCCCTTGGCATACTTCTTGGTGATCTCCACAAAGTCATCCAGTGCTATGTAGCTCTTAGCTGGGCCAAACAGAGAGGGGCACGGGGTCACCCCACGCAGCCACACCAGGCAGCGGAGGTGGCTGGGGCCCAGCGGAGAGGGAAGCCAAGCAGGTTCAGGAGCAAGCGGCTCTCTGTCCGGGATAGACTGGTGGGCAAGGACAGCCGGCAGGGAGAAGAGGTAGGACGGCCTTCATCCCACCTCTTCTCCTTGGTGACACGCTGTCCCTCCCCTGAACTTCCCTCTCCTCAGCTCTCAAGCCCAGGGTCTGCCTGAGCAGACCTGGCAGCCACCTTCCTGCCCCGTCCTTCAGCCCTGGCTTCTCACAGCCTTGCTGACGGCCGCCCTACAGCCCTGCCACTTATCGACCCCTCCACTCAGTATGCAGCCACTGAGGGCCGGCCATGTGCCAGGCACCTGGCCCTAGCACTGGCAACGCCTGGGATCTGTGCACGAACCCAGCGTGAGCCCCAGGCTGGGCTCCTGGGCTAGTGGGGTCATGCTCAATAAGGCCAGACGAGGCTGGCTGTTCGCCGTGGTCGTGTCCATCTCAAGACTGTCCTCCAGGCAGAGGGCAGCTGGGGAGATACAGTGAGCGAATTGACACAGCAATCACATCATAAGCGGGCTGCCAGCTGTGGGGCCATCACTCACCATGTGTTGCTGGGGCTGCCTGTGCAGGGGCTGTGTTCTGGGTACCGGGGGCACTGGGGAAACAGGGACCAAAGCCGATCGCCAGAAGAAATCAATAAGCAGCAGCAAGAGCAAAGGGAACCGTGTCAGGAATGAGGCAAGCACCCCGGGAGAGGGTGGGATGCAGATAAGGGGCTGTGTGCTAACATGGGGGGCTGGAATGCATCCAGGGCTGCACCCTGGCCACATGCCACCATGAGATGGGGTAGCCTGGGGCAGGGCCTGCACAGATGGCAGTGACAGGTGGACACGTGTGGCTTGAGCTGATGTGAGAGAGCCCAGTGGCCTGGGCCAGGCTGTGCATTTGGTGGCCTAACACCATGAGACTGGCCACCAAGGCCTGCTGTGGACACAGCAGTGTCTGAGGATGGGTCACCGGTGCCTTGGACAGAGCCATTCAGGTGGGATGACAAGGGGGTGGGGAGGGGAGCCAGGACGGTGACTGCAGATGCCCCCCTCCAGCTTTGTTAGCAAGGGGAACAAAGAAACAGGGTGGCTGCTATGGGAGTGAGGGGTCCAGAGAGGGTCTCATACCTTTTTTCCTGAGGTGAGAGGAATAAGCCCATGTTCACAGGCTTTTGGGAATGTCCCGGTGGGGAGGGTCTGGGAGCCCGCACTCAAGGGGAGGCTGGCCCGGCTGGCTGATAGCCGGGCTAGGACCCCTGGATGGCACCATTCACACCCACCACGGAGGCCTGGAAAGGCCACATCTCTGTCCAGCTCTCAGCTCCAGGGGGCCTCAGACCCATCCCTCTGAGCCCGGAGCATGTGGTCTTCCCCTGGACCCCAGGACTTTCTAGCAGTTACTATGTGCACAGGGAAATTCTGAGTGGTTAACCCTAAGGGGACTAGGGCAGAGAAGGCGTTGCTGAGCCTCCTCAGGAGGGACCAACCCTCTTCAACTTCTGCCCAGAGGCGTCTCTCAACCCAAACACAGTTGGACCCCCAGCACCTCTGTACTTAAAACCCATCTAGAACCTTGGATTCCTCTGGCGTCCACCAGCCACAGCTGTCTCTCCATTCAGTGTCCTACCCCGCTTTACATCCCCGGAACAGAGCAAGAAAGTAAGTCTGTGCCCACGACGTGCCCGAGGCCCTGGGAAAGCCAGACTCAGGATTCACGGCATCACCAGAGCTCCAACGACACTTCACGGACTGACTGCTCACCAGCCTGGTGGGAAGGGGTGTGTGCCCCTCTAATCTGCCCCTCACTGTGCACAAGGGGAAACTGAAGCTCAGAGAGGAAAACCAGGCCTGCCTGAGGTCATGAGGAGGGTGGCAGAGTTGGGGGAGGAGCCGGGCCACCTGTCAGCACGGAGCAGCCCCTAGGTCCCTCTTGCTGCCTCCTTGGTGACCAAGACCAAGAGTCTGTCCACGCAGCTAGGCAGTTGCACATGGATTGAGGACCTCTCCTAATTGGATGCCCCAAAGGCACCCAGTTCTGTGTGCACCCCGACTCTGCATTCCTCACCTTCCCACAGCCTGTGCTCTGGGAGCCCCACACTCCCTGTTGGGTGCCCTGTTGGGTGCCCCCTTGCCCTTCAGGGGCTGATTGCCTCCTCACCCTTGCTGACCTGCTCAGGCACGTGGATGCACTCCCACACCACCCCCGTCTCTCTGTCCTGTGAGGACTGTCCTACTGTCCTGTCCTGTGTCTGTTTTCCCTCATACCGTGAGCTCCCACTGGGCAGGCTCCAGATCCCACTGCCCAGAACACCGACAGCCCCATGTCCAGACTTTGCAGCAAGGAATAGACATGGTGCCCAGGGTGTCGGGCGTAATGGCTTGGTCAAAGGGGGTCACGGGTGCAGGACAGGAGGCCATACTCACATTCGCTGCTAACCAAGCGCTCCAGTACCCGCCTCTGCTTCTGTAGGGACTTGGGGACCGGGCCTGGCTGTGCCCCTCCATCTGTAGATGACAGAGCAGAGAGAGAATCAAAGCAGGCTGTTCCGGCATGCTCTGCAGCATTCTAGAAACTGGTACATGTGCTCATGGGGCATCCCTCAACTCTGGGGACCACAGGGCCTGGGGTCTCCATGCAGCCTCTGATGGGGACAGCGACAGCCACCTCTCGGCCCCCGCTGGGTACAGCCGTCCCCTCTACCAACACAGCCAGGGCAACAGACACACCAGTTTCTGATCAGCACAACTTATCCCCAGACATCTCTGCTGGCATTATCCTTGGCAGGATTTTCCCCTGGGAAAGACTGAGCTCTCTGGGGGCCAGGCCTTCCCTATCTCCCCAGCCCTGGTACTGGAAGGGGCTCCACAACGAGTCTGTTCACAGCTGAGTGCTGAGCCCAGACTGAAATATTCTGCCCTTTTGTCAACATCTACCCTCTGCCACACCCCCAATCCGGTGAGCAATCAAGTCTTCCAGCAAGCATGCCTTTGCGGGGTCAGGTCAGGCAGGAGTGAGGCAACACAAGGGAAGAGGCGCTGTGACCCAGAGAGACTGAGGGCCATGGAAGTGGCCTGGTTTGGGGGGGCAGCAAGTAGGGGCTGCTCTGTGTCACTGCAGGGGCTCTGGGGCTCCCCAGGGGCGGCCCTGAGCTTACCACATCAAGCACGGCTCCCCAGGGTGCTGCCCTCCGAGACCCAGGCCTCATGGACACCTCCACTGGCCCCAGTACGTAGTCTTCCCAGCCCCAGCCCAGACAGCAGGCTAGTGCCTGGAGGCTCTAGTCGGCAGGGGTCCTACCCGGAAACTCCAGGAGAAGGGCACATTGTCCACCCAGGCTTCTCTGCTGCTCTGCTGTGTTGGCAGGAGGCCCTAGCCCTGGTGGACCTGAGAGGGCTGGGCGCAGTCCTGGGCAGAAATCACACCTGAACAGATGGAAGCAGGTGCTCCTCCAGTAATGGGGAGGAAAGGTCAGGTTGGCCCCAGGGGATGGAGAGGCCGCACCCAGTTGGGGATGCCCATTCTTCCGCATCATCTGTCCTTTGGGCTGGTTGTGGCTCAGAAGGCTGAGGGAGGGCTGCGGAGGCCGGTGATGAGGCCTGCCTCAGGGAGGCTGTCTGAGCCACAGTCAGCTCAGTGCTCCTAGAACCCTGGGGACTCAGGGACCCAGGTCCCTGCCGAAACTGTGTTACTTTCCCCTGGCTCTGTCCCTTCAGGAGGAGCAGGACACCCTGAGAATGACAAGACCTGTGGCTCTGCCAGTGGACTGCACCAGAGCTCGGGCAGGGCTTGGGAAGGGGACCCCAAGAACAGGATGACACCCCAGGAGAGACCCTTCCTGGGCCTAGACCCACAAAAAGGTCCCCGGGAGCCCCCAGTGAGCTCCCAGAGTCTCTGCAGGGCTCCCAAAGGGAAGCCCCCCAGAATTCCCCCAGAGAAGCCCACGAGCTCCCTGGGGAAGGTCCGGAGCCCGAAAGGCTTGCATACCATGCTCATTGACCTGACCGACGTTCTCCAGCAGCTCTGACACAGCCACCTGCTTCTTCTTCTTGGGATTGAGCTTCCAGTACATGACCAAGGCCGCCTTGCGCACGGCCCGCTCCAGGTCCGTCTCGGAGGAGAGTTGCTTCACCTCCTGCTCATTCTCAGAAGTGATGCCTACGAGACAAGAGGCATTGCTGGTTTTGTTCCGCCTGCCTGGGTGCCGCTGGTGATGCTCCGAGCGCTGACCAGCTCCGCCTGCGGAGACCTGGGAGAGGACTCACACGAGATGCTGTGCAGGCTCCTCGGGTCACCAGGGCAGGAAGAGACATCTGCCCCAAAACGACATCTCGCCAAAGACCCTGCCAGGACCCACACTCCAGATCGGAGCTCAGCCTGGTCCTTCAGTGGACCATCCCCGGGGTGAGCCTGTGGGTGAGCACATGCCGGGCCCTTGCCATGCTCCTGGTAGGCCTCCCCCGGTGACCCCCCAGGCAGGCGTGTGCTAGACCTTCTTGGGCTCCTGGCCCACTTCCGCATCCGATTTCCTCCTCACCAGCACCCTCAGGAGTAGGCATGGCTCTCCTCATTTACAGATGGGGAAGCCGAGGCACAGGGGCGTCCTGGCCGGCCCCAGGCCAGGGAGTCAGAGACAGGCAGAGCAGCAGGGAACCATGGGAGTCAGAGACAGGTGACTACGGTTATCAGCCTGGGTGCTGCCTCTCCTGAGGAGGCTGGGAAATCCGGTTCCCACACCGCCAGTCCTTTTCCAGGGAGATGGAGACTCCCCATGGAGAGAGATGGGCACAGGTTTCACAGGCTAGCCTATGGCCATCTTTCTCCCTTCAACCGCACTGTCAGGGTCATCAGCGCCCCCCCCCCCAACCAAGGGCAGTAAGACATGAGATGGGGGGACAGAATTTCTTTCTCCTTCTAAACATCTTCCAAATTTTCCACCTGAGCACACATTTCTCTCAAGGTCAGGAAGCACTCAGTGTGAAAAAGGCAGGGGCGGAGGGTGGTGCGGGGCACACAGGGCCCCCCACGGCCCTCTGCAGCACACATCCTCAGGCCTGGTCCTAACCAGGTTCCCCCTGGCCTCTGGGAACTGCTGGGTGTGGGTGCACTGACATGCCCCCGCCGGCTCAAGGCCCTTCCTCCCACTCCACAATGGGAGAGTGGGCTGGTGAGAAATCCTGGTGGACAGAAAGCCTTGATTCTGTGTTTCCAACAGCATCAGTCCCATTTCCAAAAAAAAGAAGATTCTATATAATACATAACTCTTAAAAACATTCTGATACAAAACCAGAAAAAAACGCTCAAAACTATAGAGCATTTCTCTGGGTTTCAAGGTTATGGGTAATTTGTATCTTTGTTTTCTATACATTCCGAGTTTTATATAATAACCATAAAACACTTCCACCATCTGAAGAAAACCATTAAAAAATACTTTATGACACACACTACATGCTTCCATTTTTCTCTGAGGTTTGAAACTTCCAGAAGCACACTGCTCCACGGCCCCAGGATAATGGAGTAAATGACCGCGTGTGGCTAGGCTATGTCTCACTGGTCCCCACATCCCCACACCCGTTCGCTTCCTGACAGCGAACGCACCTGAGCAGGTCTTCACTGGCCTATGGTCCCCCAGCTGTTCAGCCCAGACTGGATGCAAAGTCAGCCCCATTAGTTCCATCCTGACCTCAGGCCACTGTCACATTGTCCTACTGTACCCTGCTGAAGCTGACCGTCCGTAGGCTCTACGATGCACTCCTCAATCTGGATTAGAACCCAGAAGGGATCTACCGACAGACCAACACAGACCGAAGAGGATGACAGCGGCTTTGCCAGCTAAACATCCCATGTCATACTCCGGAAACGTGTTTGGAACAAAACCAAAGCGGAACAGAATTCACACCTGCCAATTTAGCAAGCAGTGCTTGTCCCTCAGGGGCTGCGCCTGCCCCCAAGCCTCCCTCGGACCCACCTTTCCTGTCCGCCAGGCACCGACGAAGAAGCTTGACGGCCTCGCGCCGGCCCTGCTTCGCGGCGAGGATCAGCCAGCCCACAGCGGTGCAGTTGTTCAGCTCCTCATCCGCGTCGCCGGCAAGCTGCAGGTAGTGTTTCCCCACCTGCAGCAAGAACCCGGTCAAGCCACACTCCACGGCACACCCCCCACCCCGCCCCCGCTGTGTGCTGCACCAGGGCTCCTGCTCCGCATCCTGATCCTGACCTGCTCCCCAGAGACGGGCAAATGGGCTTCCTGACCCTCTCCTGCCCCGTCCTCCTGGCCAGCCTGCCTCCCCCACCTTGCTCGCCCAGGCCAGGAAGACGGGGAGCGGGGCCCCCGGGGCGTCTGCCCCCAGCAGGGCCTGTGGGACCCTCGGGGCCCTTGATCCTCAGAAGACTGTGGGGAGGGTATGGGCCCCCCTTCACAGATGAGAAGACGGGGTAGGGGGGCAGGGACACTGAGGGCAGACAGGAAGGAGGGAAGGCATCCCAGAGGAGGGGGAGGCCAAGATGGGGTGTGAGCTGGACGTGGGCGAGAACACAGGATCTGCAGAGGGTGGTGGAAGGCAAATGACACAGAACATGGGAACACAGCAAACAGGGGCCCGGCATCCCTGCTCTCCATTCACATAGCACCGGCTTTCCCCAGGGCCACTGTGCAGGGCCTGTGGGCTGAGCTTCCCACTGACACATGGTCCTCACCTCCGTCTGTGCCTTGGGGTCCCCTGCTTTGGCCTTCTCCAGGACTTCTTCAAAGGGCACTTCCACATCTCCCCTCATGGGCCCTTTCACACAGGAGAAAAGCACACAGAATGAAATGAGGCTGGTCCCTGTTGCCTGTCTGGGAGTGGAGGGGACTACAATGATGGGCTCAGACCCAGGGCAGCTTCGTTAAAATCCAGGTCAGACGCAGACAGAATATGCCAGCATGCTGCCTTCCAGTGATGCAGACAACCCCAGAACATGGACAGCAAAACTGCCACGGAGGGGAGCAGCTCAGAGCAGCAGGAAGGACGAGGATGAGGGGGCACAGACGCCAGTCCCACCCTCACCCCTGAGCTCAGACCTGCTTGAGTTGGGCTCTAGAAAGATCCTAGGACTCTGGCCTGAAAGCCCCTGACCTAAATAAACACCTGTGCCCCAACAGACAAACCAAACCCATGTTTTCCAAGACTGCCACCTACACGCACATGAGTTCTGGAGGCCACGATCGGAGCGCGCACACATGTGCATATATGTTACATTTACAACAGTGAATCATGATCAACTTCCCACATTACTCTCCAGTGAAAGGCACCATTTTCACAGTTCAGAAACCCGTCGGGAGGTACATGCTCAGGCTGCTGGGCCTCCCCACTCTGCTGGGCCTTTGCATTATTCCCAACACTCACTGATTTTATAAAACAGGGCCACAAAACCACTCTGTGGATATATTTTCTTTTGGGGTCATTCTCCCAGTCAGTTCTTCAGGTGTGTTACTAGGCCCAAGGGCCCAAACATCATATGGCTCATACTATAGTCTACTTTCTAAAAAGTTATCCGGAGTTATGGAAGTATCATGGAAATACACCAACTTTACAACCTTACCAGCAATAGGCAGCCTAATGATAAAAAATTTAATAGTTATTTATTTACTTTTTACCAGTGTCTGTCTTTGCTTTATACAATGAATATGCGGGGGCCTCCGTCCTGCCCCACACCCCACACCCCACCTTGGCAGGTCCCAGGCAACCCGTGGGATGTACCACTACTGACTCCACTGTAGGTGCCTTGTAGGAACTGACAGCCTCTCACTCTCTAGAAGTTTCTGGAAACAAAAATTGTCTCATGTGACATCACCCAAGGACCAGCCTTCCTGATGGGTTCATCCAGGCCTCTCCCAGAACCAGCTCTGCCAGGCTTGGAGCTGGCTCTGCAGCCACCAGTGCCACCAGGCCCTGCGTTCCAGTCACTCGAGTGCACAGGACACAGGACTCTGGGAGGAGGCCGGGGCATAGCCTGGGCCAGCACAGCCTTCAGGTGCAAAGATGGAGAGGCACGGGGGACTAGGGTCAGCTCAGAGCGAGGAGACTTCTTCTTAAGACCTCACAGCTCAGGTATACACTGCAGCCCTCTTGTGGGATGGCTGGAAGATACCAGGTCACCTCTCCCTGAGATCAGACTGGGTTTCCTTGCCAAGGTCCTTGGGGCCCCTGCCTAGTGTGGCCTCAGCATGCCCACCCTTCCCTCGTGCCCAGGACATTGGTGCTTCCTGAGCCAAGGCCACTGCTCCCTTCTGGCCCCTGTCACACCCCCTCCAGCCCCTGGATGCACATTCTGGCCTCGAACACGAGAGCACAAAACCTGCAGACTACAAGCCAGTCCCTTCCATGGGCTCCCAGGGAGGAGTGTGCACACTGAGGGAAATCCAGCCTGTGTGTGACTCTGCCATTAGCATCAAAGTGCCATGTTACCTAGCCAGGGTCATTTTCAACACAGTTGTTAATATCCAACCAACAGGACGGTTATGAAGGACAAGATACTTTGCGTTCCATGACTGGGCCAGAGTTGGCATTCCCAAAATGTGGGTTTCTTTTTCCTCCCCACTTCCCACCTCTTGTCTGACCCCAGGGCCTTTGCTGCTCACGGACACTGCACCTCCCACCGCAGGGCCCACCAGGCACCTTCCACAAGTCCAAAACTTTTCTTGACTAACTGAACTCACAAGCCCATGTTCTTTCTGTGTTCTGATCAGAATAGAGAGGAATCAAGCACACATCTGTTGGCTGAAGATGCTGGCCATGATTAATTCTTCACAGAAGTTATTCATAGCCTGGCATTTCAAGAAGTCTCCCCAGTAGACAGAACCTCCTTGAAACATACGCCACACCCTCTTCATGATTCCAGGTCCCACTTGGCACTGGTAGAAATATTTCTACAACTACTCAAATGTTGGGCCCGTGCTGCAGACCAGTCAGAGGGCTCTGACTTTTTCCATGTAAGCAGGAGCCTTCCCACATGTCAAGGGCTTACTGGCCAGTGTCATAACCCCCCAGAACTGGCTGAGGCAGTGTGGACCAAGGACCATGAAACACACCTTTCCTTGCACATGCAACCTGCATTCCTGTTTTTTTCTGGTCCCAGCACTTTGATGTCCTGTTTGGGTACCCACCGTTCCCTATATTGGTCGTCAAGGTCTGGTGTCATTGTCCCTCACCCATGCTGCATGGTGGGGGGCAGGCTGTGTCCCTGTCTCCCTGACCACGGTATTTGGGTTTCAGGGTTGGACACAGACCCAAGCCAGGCCAGTGGGGTTTGCACTGAACTGCTGGGAAACCAGCATCCTCCTGCCGCTAGGTCTCAGCTGACGGACACCAGTGGGGAGGCCTGGAGGGCCACCCAGTGAGAGAACCCATGTGAGGTGAGGGAAAGCGGAGCTGGGGTTGCTGATCACAGCATCTGAGCCCCTGGATCCAGTCCTGAAACCAGCACACTGTATACTCTACAGATCCCGGAACTAAGAAATTCCTCTCAACCTGGTTTTTTTTTTTTTTTTTTTTTTTGGCTTATGTCAATTTATATCGTGTCTCTGTGTCATTCACAACTGGAGGAGTCCCGACTCTAACTCATTTTTGAAAGGCTTCTTGTCACCAAGCAGCAATAACCAGAGCTGCTGGCCTTAGGCAGGTCTGCACACCTCTACCAGAGCCCACGGGAGAACCACATCCATGCCCTTCCCCATCTTTTCGTTGTTCTCTCCACAGATTCCCCACATTAGAAAGCCGTGCGTGTGCCCTGCTGACTTGGTATGTGACCTTGATCTTCTCTGGAGCTGTCCCCTCTCCCTGGCGGGGTCCTTTGCTGTTTTTCTTTGCAACTGGGACGTGGTGTTTCACAGCTCCCACCAGGCTTCACAGGGACACTCTGTCCAGGAGGTGGGTCTGACCCAACAAAGTCCAGCTGCCGGCACTGTGCTGGACCCTGCGGCTGGATAAGCGGTGCAAGATGGAGGGATGAGGAAGGGGGCCACCAAGGGAAGGAGGGTGGGCAGGGTCCGTGGCGCTCCTGTCTCTGCAAATACCAATGTGGGGACACAAGGACATGTTCCGCACGGTGACTGTGCTGCAAGTTCAAGGCCCCAGGCCCCGCGGCTGCTCTGCAAAAAGGGAGAAGGTCGTGAGCAAGCCTCACACCCACTCTGGACTGCATCAGGACCCTGGGCCGCGAGCGGGAAGCCCATGCGTGAAGCTCTCCCAGACATGGCGGGAGCAGGACAGAAGCTGGCGCCCTTACTCCCAATGGCTGCTGGCCGGATCCGCTGCTGAAGTGAAGTTTGGAATTGTTGAGAGCTTGCCAGAAGCTCAGAGAAAGGGAGGGCCACCTGACACCTGCAGGAGGAGGATGATGCAATGCTCCTGTCCTCCTGTGGCCACCGCCAGCTCCTTCCTCATTCCCGCCCGTCCTCCCTGGTCCTCCCAGGGTGCCCGCCCCTGGCAGCTGCATGGAAGCGCAGGGTGAAAAGCAGCCAAGGGTTCATCGTCTGTCCTTGTAGGCGCCTTGCACCAAGAGGCTGTCCCACACACACGGGATGGCCGGGTTGTCCTCCACCATCGGGGTGTCCCACACACAGGGCGCGGGGGTCGCCCTGCACCAAGGGGCTGTGTCATTAGCCTTTGGGATGCTGACTCTCGTTCTCGTGAACAAACAGGGTGAACGACCCCTGCCCAGGGCTGGCCGAGCTTAGCCGGGGGATCCAGCCAGGAGTCCACTCTCCTGACAGCCCAGGATGGGGTTTTTTACCGAGCACCGCCCACGTGCTAAGGGCAGCAAGCTGAAGGAGGCAAGACAGCTGCCCTCAAGGCCCGTCCACGGGCGGGGCGAGTATAGTCACACTTCATCAGTGCGGGCTGTGGAGATGTTGGAAGTCATCAGTCCTGATGGGGGGGGGGCGGTACTTCCTGGAAGAAGTGATGCCTGAGGCTTGGAACACAAGTCGATGGTTAAAGGTAATTGATGAGGGCACACGGCCAACTTTCCAAAGGTCTCAGGAAACCACCTGACCCTGCCACCCTGCAGCTCATGACAGGGCGTCCTATAGTGACGAGGTGACTGCACGGGCACGGCTACCAGATGGACTTGGGCTTGTACTAGGGTCAGGACAAAATAACCTGTGTGGAAAAGTCTCTGGATTGTCAATGGCTGACACCTTGACCAGAGAACAAGAACCCAAGCTGTTTATTGCTGTGACTTGTCCCCAGAACAGCAGGGCCTCAACGCTCTGTGCCTGCTCACACTCCCACATTGGCATTGGTTCTGACCGTCCAGCTCTGAACCCCAGCACTCTCCCACGGCTCCAGCCAGAGACCTGGGGGCCAGCCTTGCTTCCTCTGCCCTCATCTCCGCCTGCCCCTCAGCCACCACTCTGCCTGGCAGCTGGGGTTGCTTCCTCTTTAATGTGACACAGAGCATGTCTCCCTCTCATTTAGACCCTCCAACACTCCCCCAAACACCCTTCTCCTTATCATGACCCTTGAGGGCCCACCTGGCTGACCTCCTAACCCTGTACTCTGACTCCTTCCCAGGGGGCCATCAGTCTTGGAGCCTGGAGTCCAGCACGGCCACACACCGTGCAGGTCCTTCTTCATGTACTCACCTGGGATCCCTCCTGGAGGGAGGCTGTGGCCCTGAACCTGGGAGGCCTCATGGCGCTGGCAGTCCTGCTGGTGATCCGCCCTCACCCACCGAGGTCAGCAGAAAGGGCGCCTCGTGCTCCCCAGGCCCCCATAACATCAGCTATCCCCAGCACAGAGCCTGCCCTCCAGGACGGTTGTTTGCTTCTAGCTCTCCCAGGCCCAGGGCTCCTGGGGGCAGGGTTGAGCCTCACCAGAGACTACCCTGAGGGCCAGCTGATGAGCCCAGGGTCTCCAGCCTAGCCGTCTCTGCTTCAGTCCTGCACTGGGCTCCCTGGAGAGATGGCCCCAAGCACTGGGCACACCACCTGCGGCCCCCCAGTAAGCAGAGAGTCCCTGAGTGTGTTCAAATCTTGACCTCACAGTCACCGGCTGGTGTTCCAGTCTGAATATGTTGGAGGAGCAAGCACGCTAATCCAGATATAACCTAAAGTGGGGCCTGGCATGGAAAGCATTCCTTCCACACTCATGCTTGTTGCGACCTGTGGGCACCTAACTGGGGCTCGCTACACCTTTGCAGATGCGCAGGTGAGGGATCTAACCAACACAGGCCCATGACGCCCCTCCCTGGGCAGATGTGCTCTGGGTTCTGCAGGGCCAGCAGGGCAGGGCCTGCTGTGTCCGCCTGTGACCGGGGATGGACCCAGAGCAGCACAGCCTGGATGTGGGTCTGGGACCCCAAGATGGCAAGACTGCCAGGGCCTGCTTCTCTCCGTCTTTTGGGGGGCGGAAGGCAAACAAAGCCCTCGGCTGTTTCCTGACTCCCACCCGAAACTTGTGGTCTCGACGCTGCCCTCCGAGGACAGTCTGCATGCTCAGATTGAAACCAAGTGTGTTTCCAGTCCTGGTTTCTGTGCCCTGCAGCGGTGAGGCATCTGTGGCTGGGAGCCCAGGGTCAGGACCCCTCATCTGCCCAGAGGCCTTGGAAACAAAGCAGAGAACATGGCGATCTTTCAAGGAGATGCAAAGATCAGAAGTGCCCAAGGAGCGGGTGAGTTTCTGGAATGAATCAGGCACTGGCCCGACATGAACTGCACAGGGGAGACTCAAGCTGGCTTCCATCACAGCTCCATCTCCACTGGGCGGGTCTGGTGTTAACCCAGGGGTCTCAGGTCGCCTGTGGGCCTGTCACTCAGCAGCTGGGCATTTGAGCAAGTCTGTGCCTCAGTTTCCTCACCTCTAAGTGGGGCAACAACAGAGGTCCCCCCACTCCAGGTCACTGTGAGGGGATCAGATGTGGCCCACGGAAGCCCTGAAGACAGGGCCGGCCACATGGTACACACAGATGTGCACAGCAGGTGCCCATCACGAGCTGGGGGCTTCTGCACAGGCGGCATGGCTAAGCCGGGGGTGGGCATCTTAAGCAGCAGCCTCTGTGGGGGAAGGAAAACACGACAAAGCCTGGGTGAGTTGGAGAAATGGGAGGGGAGGTGTGACCAGGTGGCAGTGGGGGTTGGCCTTCCTCAACTCATCCAGACCACCTGGCGGAACAAAGCCTCCTCTCAACAGCCTGGGACTAAGGGAGAGAATGCCCAGTGTCCTGCCCAGGGCAGGGGAGGCGGTCAAGAAAGCACCCCCCCCCAACACACACACGACACACACGTGCACACGACTAGCGTGCGGCATGAGCCTCCCTTGAGGGAGAGAAGGAATCTGGGGCACGCACACAGAAGCCAGACACACATGGCCCGGAGCTAATATGAAGACCAGTCACCAAAGAGGTTCTTGGCGGGTGGGGGTCATAAAACAGCGGGTGCCCCTTCTAGGAGGGTTGAAGAGGATCTCCGTGAAGGAACCAGGGGGTCAGGCTGCTTGGTGACATGAAGCACGAGGCACCCACTATCTCGGGGCCCCCACGCTGGGTGCCTGCAGGGGACGAAGGGGCCCGTGCTGAGCGTGCACGCTCTCACACATGCCAGGGCCTGAGGAACGTCTCCCTTAAGCACATGGTCCTGGCACTAGTGTGATCCCCATGTGACCCCATGGGGCTGGTACGGTTGCGCCTACTTTACAGTTGCAGAAACGGGCTCAGTGTGGCCTCCTGACGCCCTCATAGGCACGTGGCTCAAGGGCCTGGGCCAAGACGGACCTGTCTCTGGCCCTTCCTGGGCCACTCAGGGCCCTGACAATCAGTAACAATCCACGGGGACAGACACACTCCAGGGAGTCCCAGCTGAGAAACGTTCCCGGAGAACTGGTGCGGGAGTCACCTGTAGAAAGTGTTTTATAAGCTGTAGGTTTCAACACAATGAATCACAAAATCCATTTAACTGTCCACGAGCAGCACTGCTTTTACAGAAAAGGCACCAAACGGATCAGACTCCTCTCACATAGTAAGGAAGAACGGTGTTCGGGAAATCTCTGTTCCCACTGAGAGTGTGTGTGTGTGTGTGTGTGTGTGCGCGCGCGCGCGCGCGCCTGCATGCATGTGTATACACACGGGTGCATATAGGCACCCACGTCAGGTGAGGATGGCACAGGGTTTCCTGCTGTGGGTCAAGGTCAGGAAGTTTAGGAGGCAGTGGGGCCCTCAGGATGGGTAGGATTTCAGCAGGGGGTGGGGGGTGGAGAAGGGCACATTCTGGGAGGGGCAAAGGGAGGTGGGGAAGCATGGGGGCAGGCCCGGAGAATGTGGACCAGTGCTGGTGTGCTGGGAGATGGGGACCTGGTGCTCAGGGTGGGACTGCACAATCCTATCTGTAATCAGAGTGAACGGTCTACACTGTGGGGCTGGTTCCGTTGAGAGTAAGACATCCAGCATACTGGAAAGCCTTGGGTAAAGTACCAGAAAGAACACTGCCAGTACCAGTGACATCTCCCACAAACATCAGAGCCAGAGGCTTGGGGCTCCTTCCACCCACAGCAGCCCCAGGAGCGTGAAGACACTGAGACCAGGCCGGTGCTCCAGCCCAGGGACCAGTCCTGCATGCAGCTCCCTCCCGGCGTATCTCCATCACAGGCCAGACCCATGACCATTATCACCCTGAGCCCTCACTTTTCCGCTCCAGACCGGATTCACCTGTGACACCCATGGCCACTCAGAGCCATGCTCAGTGGGCAGGAGGTGGATGGAGGATGGACCAAGCCCTAGCACCCCTGCCTGAGGGTCAGCGAGGCAGTCGGCCCCATGATCAACTGTCCTGTCCCACTCTGCTACTCACACCAGCTCACCTCTGCCCCTGGGAGGTGCCTCCGGGGAAGGCGTTGGGGAGCAGAAACCTGAAGAGGCCCCAGAGTGCCAGGGGGCAGGGCAGCCCTTAGCAGTCCAGCTTGGGGATGGAGGACGATGGTCCAGAGGGCACTGGGGACCCAGGCCTAGGTGCGTTCCAGGGTGGCAGCCGGCCCCTGAGGGGAGTGGCCACGTGGGTCCCCAGAACAACTAGAGCTCCCTGGCCAAATGGCCCTGAGGAGTGGCCATGATGGGCAGGGGACCACATGGGCTCCCCTGAGCACCGTGTGGGACTGGGGCTGGAGTAGTGGGGGAGAAAGTCTTCCTCTCACTCCTCTCACTCCACAGTGCCTGGTGTGGAACCAGCCTGGAGTGTGCGCAAATCAGTGCTGGAGCCATCAGATCATAAATAAAATAGGGAAACATGACCTCTGCTACCACCCAAGTCCGTGCATCAAGAGCAAAGCCTGCTGCGCAGATCGGAGCCAAGGGACTCGACCCATAGGAGGAACCAGGCAGGGAACCTGCACCCAGGACTTGCTGCCCACCTGGCTTCCAGCCCCAGGCCCTTACCTGTTCGGTCTGCTCTTTCTCGGCTCCGAGCACTCGGGGCCCGGACCATAGCTGGGGCAGCTGTGTCTCCCATGTCTGGTCCAGGGCCAACCTGGGGTCCAGGAGCTCGGGGCGCCTCACTCTTGTCCTGCTCCAACGAGGCAGTAGCATTGAGCCTTGAGCGGGCCTGGGGCTGCAGCGACGGAGGAGGCTGTGGGCCAGAGGGGCTGGCAGAGGGCGCACCGGGGTCCATCCTGCCGGCAAGAAAAACCAAGGGTCAGACACACAAGGGCAGCCAGGCCCAGCCTGCTCTGGCCTCGAGTGTTGGGCAGAGAGGGAACAGAAAAGAGAACCGGGGTGGGGAGGAGCACCTGGGTGGCTCAGTCGTGAAGCGTCTGCCTCTGGCTCAGGTCATGATCCCAGGATCCTGGGATTGAGCCCACGTTGGGCTCCCTGCTCTGTGGGAAGCCTACTTCTTCTTCTCCCACTCCCCCTGCTTGTGTGCTTGTGTTCCCTTTCTCACTATCTCTGTCAAGTAAATAAATAAAATCTTAAAAAAAAAAAAAAAAAGAAAAGAAATGGGGTGAGGGCCAACTCATGCTCTATATGAGATCTCACTCAACCTCACGGCAGCCCCAAGACCGTGCCCGTTTCACAGATGAGGAAACTGAGGGAAGAAATCCACTCAAGGCCTCTGGCTTAATGGGCCCCATCGCAGTCATGAGCTTGGGCCCTACATCTTCAGGCCCGGAGTCCCCTGCCTCAGCCGGCACAAGCCCTGTGACCTCAGTGTCCTCGCCTGAGCAGCAGGGATGGTGCGAAGTTGTGAGGGTCCAGTGAGATAATCCACACGGAGCACTGAGCACAGTGCCTGGCTCAGGGAGCTGAAGTGTGGCCTCCACCTTGTATGTCCCCCCTCCAATCCGTGAAGGTGACCCTACTTGCAGATGTAATTAAGGATCTTGAAATGAGATCATCCTGGATTAGGATGGGCCCCCATCCAATGACCAGTGTCCTGAGAAGAGGAGGGAAACACAGAGACATAGAGAGAAGAATGTCATGTGAAGACAGAGCATGGGACAGGAGGTGTGGCTGCAAGCCAAGGGCCACCAGGGGTCATCGCCTTCACCACAAGCCAGGAGAGAGGCGGGGAAGGATGACCTCTCAGAGTTCCCAGAAGGAACCAACCACAGAGTAAGAGTTAAATGTTAGGAGGTAAGCGAATGGAGGACTGGATGCAGGGGAGGAGGGCAGGGGTGGCAGGCCAGGAAGGGGGGAGACAAACAACCCATGAAGCCAGGATTTAGGCAGATGTGCCCGATGGCAAAGCCCTCCATGCCAGGCCTGAAAGACAGGACAAGACCCACCAGGCTTGGATGCCACTAGACACGAATATGCACTAAAAGGCAGAGTGAGGTGCCCAAGAACAGAGAATGGACTGGAACGGACTAGAGAGCCTGGTGCTTCTACAGCCCTCTCATGACAGGGAAAGGGCTCAGTCAGTCAGTAAAAGGGACCTCATGTGCTGATTAGCAAAATGGCAGAAACCACCACTGACACAATGGAGCTGAAAGCTCTGGAAGGTGCCCCAGCCCCAGGATCCCCAACCTGGGGGCCCTGGATGGGCTTCAGAAGACACAGACCCCTGAAACTGTCAGGACGACGTGTGCACTGGATGGGGGACCCGGGTGGCTTTTCCTTAGACTCCAAAAAGATGCCATGACCCTCCCCAGACTCAAGGCCACGTCCGTCCTCTTCACTGAGATGAGGAAAGTGAGCGCAGAGCAGGGAGAGGCTGCTCATATGGAGATCTGGCCCCATGCCCCCCAGCTCTGTGGTCCTGAGCAGGCCATGCCCCTCTGCTTCCTCCACTGTAAATGGGACAAGTCAGCTCACGAAGAGGGCCCCGTGAGGACCAGATGAGAGGACAGGCTGCACACGGGGGCCAGGCATCCCCAAACGCCCAGTGCCAAGCAGCAGGCCTGCCACAGTAGGGGCCCCCTGGATGTTTCTGGAGATGACTGTCATAGGAAGAGCTGCAGTGGCCCCAGGAGCCACATGCCTGTTTCCAGGGGCTGCACAACCAGGCCTGCCCTGTCCCCAGCCACAGTGAGTCCTGAAGATGGGATCTGTGTCCGCCAAACAACCCCACAGATTTCAATCTGGACATTCCTCCATCTGAAACACTGAGTCCTTATTTTAAAACATCCCCCAGGGGCAAGACAAGAGCATGGCCGAACCACGTGAATCTGCTTGGAAATCAATGCACTGCTCGGTGCCGTTTCCAAACTACAGGCTTCAGGGAACCCAACCAAGAGGCGGCTTCTATGAAACTCACCATTCAGCTGCACGTGTAGACCAGAGCGAGCACGTAGCCAGGAGTGGACCGGGGAGACCCGCGGTGACAGGCCACACGGAACCAAGTCATGCAGGACACCCACCCCCTGACCAAAGATAGCCAATACGTCAGTTCTTCAGACCACATAGGGCCACGTCCTACCAAGCCACCTCCCATGGCCCGCTGCCCCCAGGATCAAGAGCCATCTCCTTGGAACAGCAGAGCACAGCTCACCTTGACGAGAGCCAACTTGCACCGCTGCACCTGTGTCGGGAACAACAGCAGGAACGGATGTGCATCTGGGCTGCGCTCTGCTCTCCGCGCTTCCCGTGCATGTACTCGGGGGTGGGGGGCTGCACACAGTGCTGGGAGCCAGGTACCGCCACTAGCCAGTGTGACAGGTAGATGGGTGGCTTAGCCTTCAATCCTCACCCCGTTTCACAGACAAGGAAATGCAGGTCCAGAAAGGTATGATATGTGCTCGAGGCCACACAGCTCACAGTGTCAGAGCTGGAATTCAACTCCACAAAGCCCGTTTCTGAAAAAGGGGCCTCTCACAATCCAGCCACGCCTGCCCTTCCCTCCCTGCCCCTCCCAGAGCTGCCATCTGGCCTCTGCGCCGGTGCAGAGAGAGAGCCCTCCTCCTCCAGTGCTGGGGCCCAACGTGCCTCCTTCCTGGGAGTGTCCCCGCTGCCTCTGCTGAGTCCCATCTTAGGTAGAACCATCCTCTACCAGGAGACCCCAGGCCAGGGACAGTGTTATTCCTGGCCAACGGGACACAATTTTACTAACACGTGACATGGGGAGTGAGTCCCAGTTTTACTCAGGACCTGCAGCGACTAAATCTCACTACGTCTCAGTTTCCTCACCTGTAAAATGGAAAAACACCTCCCATGGAGGGGTGCCATGGGGATTAAGGGCGTGAAAGAAGAGAAAGTAATCTGCAAACCATAAAACATTGAAACGAACAAACAACCAAGCAAGCAAGCACACCCAAGCTGGTCCTCCTGGGTGCTACACCAGGGCATGGTCCATTGAAAAACACATTCTGGGAGGAACCACAGGGAACCACGGGTTCTGGGTGGCCTGTGGGTTAAGTACTAGGCATATCATACGACAGTAAAAATAACTGTTTCAAGTAAAATCTCTGCTTAGTAAGAATGGAAGAGTAAAAGAAAATTAATTTTCAGGGTCTCTGAGAGTTGCTCAAGCCCTTTGGGGAGCAAAGGGCTTATTAT
The DNA here is from genome assembly GCF_963455335.1 of Martes martes. NCBI lineage: Eukaryota > Metazoa > Chordata > Mammalia > Carnivora > Mustelidae > Martes > Martes martes. The sequence continues at coordinate 143,613,972 of NC_137889.1, forward strand.
TTACAAACGAGACAACTCACTGCCAGGGTTGGGTCACAGGGAGGATCACAGACCATCTCCTAGTGGAAGGACCCACGTGGCAGTCCCGCCTTTCCTGCTGTTAACACGTTCTCTTGCCTGGGATACTGCGAGCCCTGCAGGCGGGGGCTGCGTCTCCTTACCCTGGAGCACCTGCTGCCTGGCCTGGCAGGCATCCTGGATCTCATGTGCATGGTACATGGGGACAGCCTGCTCTCGGGGAGGCAGCAAGCTTAGGGGACCTTGCTGTGTGACTTCAAGCAATTCCCACCCTGCAGACCCCAGCACCCCAAAAGCAAACAGGGAGCATCTACCAGCCTCGGCCCCAGCTCCAAGACCCCTACAAACTGTCTGCTAGGGGGCTGCCAACCCCACTGCCTGCTAATGGCCCCAGCAGTAGCCTGGAACCTGTCATTGTATAAGACCAAAAAAGCAAAGTGGCTGGCATTCTTTCCACGTGAGTACCAAGGCATATTTTTATCCCATCAAAACACAAAATACCAACACTGAGGAGCTCAGCTGAGGAGCTGCAGGGACAGTGCCTCTAGGGAGACATGGAGCAGAATGGCCACGTGTGGCCTTCTGCCCCAAATGCTCTAATCTGGCCCCACTCTGCTCCCCTCCCCGGGGTGGGGGGCAGCCCCACCTCTGAAACAAGTCCCCACGGGAAGGCTTAAAGTTGCTCCAGCACCTTCCGATCGGAGCCTCCACACTAGAGTCCCAGCCCGGCGAAGAAGCAGGGATGCCCACAGGTGTCACACGCAAGGGTGTGTGACGTGGCCACGCTTTCTGGCACCGTCCAGAGGGGAGTTAAGAACATTACATCCCCTCAGCACAGTGCTATCCTACAAAGATGTTAGCCATGACCCCATATACAAATAAACATTTATGGTCAAGGAAAATGTTGGTATAATACTGTTAAGCCAGATTTAAAGCAGCATGAGAATTATCCTGTCTCTTTAGAATGAAAACGACATCTACCTGCAGAAAAAGATGAAAGACAAAATACTGGCTCTCTCTGGGTGGAGGAATTATGAGTGGTTTTATTTTATTCTTTTTTCTAAATGTATTTCCCTAATTTTCTATAATAAACGTATAAGGTGTTTGAAATGAAAACAAAATATATTTTACAACCTGCCTGTGACTGAGCTCTAAGGGAAAGGGCCCAGGGGGTTACCCAGCATCTGGAGTGTCTGCTCCAGCATGGCCTGGCCCAGCCCTCTGGCAGAGGGCTACTCCTCAAGACAAGGGCACAAAGCCCTTGGAGGCTCCCAGATACCTATTTTTGTCCCAGAGTATTAAGGGCCAAACCAAGGAACATTCCGACACCACTCGATGTGCCAAGTTCATAGAAACAAAGTGGGAGGCAAACTGGGAATGCCCCAGTCCTTCATCAAGGACAGCCACAAGTGTCTGCTGAATGGCCGAGTCCGTACTACACACCTGCTCTGAGCCAGGCCCCGGTGGGTCAGCAGACACGGACTGGGGGCTGATCCTTTGCCAGGCATGGTGCTGGGCCTCCCTGCCCCAGGCAGCAATAGAGCTGGCCTTGGAGCGCTCCCACCCAGTGGGAAGGATAACACCTAAACAGACAACTACAAAGACGAGCAGCATCTGGGACAAAAACACCCAGTGGGGGAAGGGGGTCTTGCTAGCCTTTGGAAGGGAGGAGAGGGACTGTGGAAGAGAGGCCTTGACTCAGCCGTCAAGAAAAGCGGGTGTGAGCCAGGTGAGGGTAGAAGGAAGGAGGAATGGAGGAGCGTGGGCATTCCAACAGGGGACTGTCCTGGAGAAAAGGCAGTGGAGGGAGAGTGACCAGCCGTGTGGCCAGGAAGGTGCAGGTAGCTGGGAAGTGACCGCTGGGGACAGGACACAGGAATGAGAGAAAAGGCTGTGTGGGCAGCAAGGGCAGGTCCCAAGGGCCTGAAGGAACGCCGGGCTTTGGAGGCAGAGCTGAGCCTAGGACCAAAAGGAGTTCGGGAGGACAGTGCTGAGCAGGGAGGTGACAATTAAAGAACCACTGGGGCTGTGTGGGGACAGGATGGAGAGCCCAGGGATGGGGCTGGGTGACCATCTGGGGAAAGGTAAGGAGGCCTGGTCCAGGGCAGGCATTGCCAACTGAATGTGAGGGGTGGGGGAGCAGAGGGTGACTTGGTTTGTGTCTGGGGGCCAGCGCAGCAGTGCTACTTTCTGAGGTGGGGACGTGGGAGAGGGCGAGAGCCATATAAAGCATAAAGTTCCCTCCCTGTTAGGATTCTTATCATCACCATCACAGAGCAGGGTTTGGTCTCTGTCCTGGGGCTCAGGCACCTCTGGAAGGGGGGGCCAGGACTGAGCTGGAGTCCCCTCTTTGACCAGCCCCCAAGGCCTGTCGAGCCCTGGTGTAGGAGGGGCTGGGAAAGCGTGAGCAGGGAGCACCCCCCAGTCTTCCATCCTGGGAGAGAAGGTGTGATGTGGTCTCCCAGCAACCTTCCCTGTGCTCAAAGGTCCATCTGCTTGGGGGTGTGGGGGGTGCAGGGGTGCAGCAAAGGAGTGGTTTTATAAGCAAAGTTTCCTCTAAATCTCTGGTCAGACACCACGGGGCTCTCATGAGAAGCGCATCCCCTTGGAGACATGGGGCCAGGACCGGGCAGTGGAAACGTGGCCTCTGGGCTTCTGCTGACATGGCACCCTTGCTAGGGCCGCAGTAAGAACAGACGACCAGCACAGAGGGTCCCCAGGGCACTCTGCAAGTGACAGATCCTACCAGAAGGGAAAGCCCTTTACAAACAGGCCAAATGCCAGGGTCACTGTCCAAGGTGAGGAGAGGCAGGGCGGGGCTTGCTTTCAATGCAGACCCAGGGCGGAAGGCTTCCTCCAGGCTCTATGTGGTCCTGGGCAGGTCACCCGTCCCCAGGGAGCCTCAGCTCCATCATGTGTCCACTGGGGCTCTAATGCCCACTCCTGTAAGACTGGGGTGGGGGAGGGGAGTGTAAATCTGGTACAACTGTTAGTCCTTAGAATTCTCAGCATCAACTACAAGAACTGCGCTGGGCGGGCATGGCTCCATCACATCCCAAAGGGCCAGGCGAGATTCCTCAGAAAGTTTCCATCTGTCACAACAGAAATGCATGACGCGGAGGGCCAGCCAAGGGCCGGGTTCACCCGCGCCGGGACCGGGACGGACGGCCCCTGCCCCTGCCCGTCCCCTTACCTAGGAGCAGCCTCGGGGACAGTGAGTCCCGCACTGATTCTAAGTGGGCGGTGGGGGCTTCAGCTTGACCCAGGGGCTGCCCCCCCACCCCGGCGGGCCCGGTCCCCGGTGCGGGCTGGACCCCCGCCGATCCCGCGGCCCCACCCGCGCCCCCACGGGCACTGAGGGCCGCCCTGGGTGCCGCGGAGTCCGGCCGACGGCCGCGGGGGAAGGGCCATGACAGGGCACCTCGGGACTGGCGCTGCGGGACGCAGGGTGGAGCGTCTCCGGCTACCCTCCCGCCATCCGCGGGCCCCCCGGGGCTACGGCCGTTGGCAGCTCGGTGCCCGCCGCGCGCGGGGCTCCGCGACTCCCGAGGGGGTTCACCCCTCCCCCGGAAGTCCCAACCCAGGCCCGGGCGGGGGTCTCCGCGGGGGTCGTCGTGCGGGCGGGACCCCAGCCCCTCGCCTTCTGGGGACCTTGTGCGGGGGGGCACTGGGGGCAGCCGCGCAGATGGAGAAACTGAGGTCCGAGGCGGGCGGGGCCTCCCGGCTCCCTTTCCAGTCCCCCGCGTGGTTGTCCCCCGCCCCGAAGTACTCACCCGGCCGCGAGTGGGCCGCACGCGACTCCGCGACGCCTTCGGGCCTCCGGGCCTGTGGCAAAGTTGTTCGCGAGGAGCCGGACACCTAGAGGCGGGAGCTAGGACGCCGGGCAGAGGGAGAGACGCGAGCCACTGAGGGAGCGGACTAGCGCGGCCCTCCGCGGAGGGGCGGGGCCGGGGGCGGGGCCGCAGGCCGCGCTCCACTCCCGATGAGGCTCGGAAGACTCGGCGCCGGATCGGTCCGCTGTACGGCCGGCAAGCCTACCAATCACCTCGTGCCTCCGCCAATCACGAGGCGCCTCGCCTGGCTACCGCCGACCGCCCCCCGGTGAAGCCTGGCAGTAGGGCGCCGGGGGCGGGGGGCGGGTCCGACCCGCCCACAGCGAAAGTTTGCAAGCGGAGTCGGCCTCTGCCCGGCCCACCCCGTGCTGGCCCCGCCCCACCCCGCCGGGCCCCGCCCGCAAGGTGTTCAGTTGCAGAGGGAGGCCTTTGCTTCTCCATCTGTTAACAGGTGGTTGGACTCTTGGACAAGACTCAGGCCACCTTTCAGCCACCACTCTGGCCCCAGGGCCCCCAACTTCAGATTCATAATCACTGCTATTGCAGTATTAACTAACAACTGAGGGCCTGCTGTGCACCAGACCCCTTAATCCCAGCCGTGCCAGAGGCAGAGAGGGCTCCCCCGATACAGCAGCAGGGAAGGAAAACTATGGCCCATTTAAATGCGCACAAGTAACCAAGTACAGCTTTAAATGCACGCAATCAAATGCAATGTCGCACGCTTTTCGCAAGGTAATTATGGGATTCACCTTAAAAAATACATTAACGGGGCTGGGGGGATGACGCAAGGCTCAGGCGGTTTTGGAAACCCTCTTCTTTCAGTCCTGCCCTGTGTCTGAGGAGGTGTAGTTTGGAGATGCGGGGGAAGGTCTGTCCTTCAGTCAGGCCCTTGGGAAGATGAGGTCCTGGCCAGTGACCCACCCTGGGCTGTGTCTGCTCTGTGTCTGGTCCTCACAGCCACCTTGGGATGCCTGTCCTCGGTCATGGCAGAAGCTGCCTCAGAGTGGCTGCCAGAGATCTGTTACCAACATGTGGGGAGCAAAGATCCCGGTTGGTTTGGGAGGTGGATTCTATATACCGAACACACAGCACTGGGCACTTTAGTCAAAGCTGTGTGATTCACAAGTCACCTCGTCTGATTTGTCAGCTGTGCCCCTCGATGTTACCCCATCTCATCTGAGGCTGTGAGGCTCACAGGGGAAGGAAGGAAATGGGCATGGAGCAGTACCTGCTCAGCCCCAAGTTCAGTTTGGGGGGACTTTCATACATTAAAGCTTTTCACTGTACCCCTAATGAGTATAGCATTGAGGCAATGCCTGGGGCTCATTTTTACTGATGAGAAAATGTCTTTTTTGTCTCTTTCTCAGCCCTTTGCCCCTTGAGGAAGGCTTTGCCATTCCATTGCTAAGCTTCTAGAGCATTCTCTTAGTTTCTGGCCTGCCCTCCCTCCAATTTGTGCTCTCTCACTATCAAATAAATAATAAAATCTTTAAAAATAATAAAAAAATAAAAAACTCATTCAAAGACTATTACTGTCCACGGTTTCGGATCTATGCCTATGAAGAAAGGGTTTCCAAAGGTCCCTGCGTTCCCACTGCATGTGTGTGCGCTTGCCTATTTCATTAGGGCCAGGTCCTAGAAATAGAAACATGGATCCTGATAGGATTTTTCAGGTCTCTAGATACAGTTTTACCAAAACAGATTTCTCAATATTGTTTCCACTTCACGTCTGAGGGGTGTACACTGGAATGGGGAACGACTTTTTCAACCCCTTTCTTACTCCAGTAAATGAAAAATGGCCTCCCTGCCTTTGCAATCTGCATTTCCATGCTAACTAATGAGGCTAGACTTTTCATGTTCCTTAAGTTTGTTTTTTTTTTAAATATTTTATTTATTTATTTGATAGTGAGAGAGCATGAATTGGGGCGGGAGGAGAGGGCGAAGCAGACTCCCTGCTGAGCAGAGACCCTGACGCGGGTGGGGCTAGATCCTAGGACCCCAGGATCATCACCTGAGCCGTAGGCAGACACTTAACCAATTGAGCCACCCAGGCACCCCTCATGTTTCTTAATTTTGATAAGCATCTGCTTTCTCATTCATCTGTTGGGTTCCTTAGGCCCTTTGAAAACTCATGAGATGCGTTCTTTTATTTCCAGCCTCCCTTCTTTACCACCTGTCCTCCCCTTGAGCTGGCAAGATGGGGGCCGACCTGAATAGCTCATGCAGCCCACCCTGGGGGCCAGCAGCCCTCTTCACACCTGGGAGGGTGGGAGCAGACAGGCCTTCTCCAGGGACATGGGAGAACCTTGCCATCGCTGTCTTCGTTGTCTACAAGAACATAAATGACTAGTCATTCACCCCCTTGCTGGTTGGCCACCGCCCCAGAGACCACCATGGCCCTGTCCTCACAGACCTGACAAACAATAACAGAGAGACCAAGACACTCCCCCTTGAGGGGACACAATAAGCAGAGGAAGAGGACAGGTTGAGCAGCCCAGGCCGAGCCTGGAATCACTTAACACGCTCTGTGGAGCAAAAGGTCTTGAACGTCTTCGGTGGATTCAGAAGGAACATTGAGGTGAGGAAAATGAGCCAACAGGAAAATAACACAGAGGAAATGCCTTCGAGGGTGAGGGAAAAGCGCGTGAACATCCTGGAGAAAACGAGAGGCTTCGGGCAGTTCCAGGAGGGAGAACACCCACTCCTAGGGAGGACCAGAAGGAGCTGGTGGGCAGACAGGAGTGAAAGAAAGGAGAAAGTTTCCAGAAGAAAATGTCTCAGGCTAAAGCTCCCTGCTGTGAAGGCTCCAAGTCCCAGAAGGGGAGATCATGTCTTGCAAAGTTTCAGAAAGAACCAGTCCCAGCCGAAGGCAGGAGAATCAGCATAGTGCCTGCACTTTGGGGACCTTGAAACAACCCAGGGACTCTGATGATCTGATCAAGGAGCCCTCCCCCTGCTGTGATGGAATTCCTCTGCTGGGGAAAAGGAAAGAAAATATCCCAGTTGATAAGACACACAGAAGATCCCTTTTAGGAGGGCCCCTCTCACCAAGACAGTTCAACTACAGTAGAGATCTCAAGATAGAGCACAAGCAGAGAAGAGATAACGCTGGTGGACAGTGACCCTTGCAAAATACTCGATTTAATCTGAATATCCCTGGGATTTTGTATGATAACTGCTAAGTAAGGATTCTTGAAATTTGTGCCACGCACTGTAAGAGAAACCCGTATTCATCTGGGAGTAAACATAGAATCAATGTCAGCCACCCTGGAGCAAGGGGCCGCGGAGATATCAGAGGGACATCCTGGCATCTGGTGGCAGGGAGAGGAGGGGAGCAAAGAGCTTGCTCTGGTGTGAGCAGGAGGGGTGGGAAAGGAAGAAGCTCGTGGGGGAGTGCTGTTCCTGCTTACTTTTCATACATTCACGGGGGAGTATCGGTGTAATTATGACTATCAGGAGCTGGAAGAGGCGGGGGGTGGGGAGCGGGTGAGGGTGTCGAGAGTGAGCAGGGAAGCAAAATTAAGCAAGGAGGAAAGAAGGAAATGACAGCAATAACAAAGTTCAGTCCAAGTAAACACAAAGGGAGGCGAAATAAATAAAACCACAGATATCGGCTTTCAAACAAAATGGGGATGGGCTGAATTTCTCATCAAAAGCCTCTAAGGCTGGGGTGAAGATAAAAATCCAGTAAAATGCAATTTACAAGAAATGCTGCCCCCCCAAATGATGAGAAATAGAGGCCCCAAGTGCACACCGTTTGAAAATTGAGATTTAAAAATGACAAGAATGGCAAATTAGTCTTGCATAAGGAAGAATTCAAGGCAGAAACCATTCACAGGAACAAAGACAGATATTACATAATGGTGCAAGGTATAATCCACAAAGATTCAATAATCATAAATCTGAATGTACCAGAAATATAGCAGCTGTGATGTGCTGTATTTTATGTGATGGGCTACTGTGTATGTCACAGTGGCCAAGCCATGGTATCCAGCTGTGGTCAAACACCAGTCTAGATGTTTCTCTGAAGATACCTTTTAGATGAGAGTAACATTTGAATCAGTAAACTGTGTAAAACAGATGACTCTCTGCAATGCGGGTGGGCCACATCTAATCAATTGAAGTACTTGCGAAAGTAAGGCTGAGGTCCCCCAGTAAAGAAGAATTTTGCCAGCAGATGGCCTTTAGGTTTGAGCTGCAACATCAGCTCTTCCCGGGGTCTCCAGTCTGCCATCCTGTCCGGCAAGGTGGATTGGCCAGGCCCCACAATCCCATGAACCAATTGCTTAAAAATTTTTTTTTTCTGTCTTTAGTGTGTGTGTGTGTGTGTGTGTGTGTGTGTGTGTGTGTATGCGTGTGCATGTGCGTATGTGTGTAGGGCAGGAGGCCTGTCTTCACACCCACAGAGAGACAAGCCCTGAGCTTTGCTGTTGAGTTCTGGATGAATGAATGAATGAATGAATAAACAGACAAATGAGTTGCCCTATGCAAGGAACTCACAACAGCTCTTTCTTGCCCTCAACACCACGTGTTCAGACTCTTTAATGCGACATCTAAATATGCCTCCTACACTTCAGCCCTCTGATTTTTTCTACCCGCGGTCAGAGTCTGTGTTCACACCCCTGTCCCACTTCCTTCCCTGCTGCTGCTTAATCCTCCTCAATTTACGCAAGAGATCTTTATTGACGTCCCACCCATTCCAAGCCTTGGGCTGTAGACCAAGCCTCCTAAGAAAAGTGAAGAAGGAGATTTGTGAGTTATTTCCGGAGGAGAGCAGGGTTGGGGGCCTTTGCAGACTGTCAATGCACTAGACCGAAAACGACCCCCAGAGATCTAAGCCTACTTCCCGGGACCTGTGCACGCTGGCTAATTTGGGAAAAGGTGGTTGCAGATGTGATTGGATTACATATTCCTGTGGTCACACGAGATGGGGTAATTCTCCTGGATTCCAAGGCGGGCATCTAGATGCGATCACAGGTGTCCTTCAGGACTGAGGTGGGGGCTGGGGGCATCCAGGACACACACAGACAAGGCAACATGAAGATGGACCAGGAGACATATGGAGATGCCGGCCTTGAAGATTGGAAGGATGGGACCCTAAGCCAAGGAGAGCCTGCTGCCACAAGAAACTCAAAGAGGCAGAAACAGATTCTCCTTGATTTTTTTGGCTCAGTGATCCTGATTTCAGACTTATGGCCTCCGGTATAAGCAAACAGTACTGACAGTTGGGAGATGCGCTCAAAACACCAGACTGAATATTCCAGAGGCTCTGTGGCCCTCAGGACATCTGCAGCACTCAGTGACCTAAGCTCTGGGTGTGTGGATTAGTCAGATAAGAACGACACACGGGAACATGCCAGCCCCCCTCCCCCCGGCCCAGACTGCTAGCACAGTGTGACCTCAAGGACTGCCCACATCAGCACCCCACCACCACTCCCTAGAGTGAGGCCCAAGAATTTGCATTTCAACAGTGGCCCCAGGGGGAAATTCTAACCTACAGTGGGATTCGGGACCCAAGACTGTAGATCTGAGTGATTTGCAATGGATCTGTCCCTGGGCATCCTTCACCTGGACAAGTACATGGAATGCAGAACCCCTCAGGCCTCCTGAGTCAGAATCCACATCTTAAAGGGACACCCCCTATGATTTGTAGTAGGTATTAAAGTTGGAGGGACCCTATTCTAGGTGGGAGGCTCCCAGCCCAGGTTGCACAATATCGGAGCCACCTGTGGGGCCTGTCCTGCCCAGGCCAGCAATGCCGGAAGTCTGGATTCCGTGAGCAGTCCTGGAGAGACGGGGAGCAGAGGAGCCACACTCAGGATTTAGCAAGGTCTAGAGTGCATGCCCGTCATGCTCCGACTATAAGAAGGACCCCTTCCCAGCTTCCTGGCTGGAGGCTATCCTACATCTAGGACAGGAAGGTCCTCGGTGTCACCTCTCAGTGGATCTTTCTGATGCCCTGACCAACCAGGTGGCCTCCCTCCAATTCTGAGGAGCTGGGGGCTCCCCACGTTCACACCATGGTCATGGGCAGAGCCTTTGGGCTCCCAAGCCACTGCCCTCTGCTCTCTCTTGCCTTCCACCCACGCACTCCCATGTCCCACCAGCGGCTCCCCTCCCTCCTTTCCTCTACTCCCTGATGGAGGTCTTGGGGCTGGTCACAGGGCTCTGTGTCACGAGGCTCCATCAGGGGTGCTTTCAGCCCTACTAACCCACGCCCGCCTCCAGCTCCACCTGTGTATCCACATGTTGCCTTGTGGCCAGGCAGCTGAGGCCCCCCACGAGTCTGAGTCGTGCTTTACTCATCTCGGAAGGCAGAGACTTAATGCCACTTAATGGCCTTGTGATGAGTCACCAAGTACATTGTGAAGTTTCATATGGGGAAAAAAAAGCATTGAGAACAGGAACGTACCTTTGAGGCAGAAGAAAGACAAATGCCTGGCAGGAAGAGATGCGCTTTCCCTTGACCTCCCCCGCGTCCCAGCACCCCGCTGACACGAGCCATGAATCATCCGTCATTAGCCCTTGTCCAGAGAGAGAGAACCGATTCGACAAGTATAGATCTCCATACACACGGGGGATTGGCTCACACGCTTGTAGAGGCTGAGAAGTCCCATGACGGGCCCTCTGAGAGCCGGGGACCTGGGAGAGCCAGGGTGCAGGTGCAGTCCCGCCCAAGTCCCGGGGAATGCTGGTGTCTGAGGGCAGGGGAGGAGGGATGTCCCAGCTCAAGCCCAGAGCCCTTCCTGCACCTGCGTGTTCTCCTCGGGCCCTGACTGGATTGGATGGTGCCCCCCACATCCTCACACACTCAGAAATGTGCTTTAACAGCTCTCTGGACACCATTCAGCCCCGCTGAGTCAACGCAGAAGCCTTTGGGGGCTTGGGCAGCAGGCCATGGAGCTGTGTGTCACCAGGGCTGGACCCAGGGGCTGTAGTGGTAACGTTTGCTGAGCACGAGCGTGAGCTTGACGCCACACCATCTCCCATCTGATGGCCAGGCCATCTCACATGCGTCCCCCAGGGACGGGGGCATGAAGAGGTGTTCACTGAACACCTGCGGTGAGCAGCCTCCCAGGCCTCCCTGGGCCCCATACCTGGTGAGAAGAGAAACACCCCATCCCTGCTCTGGAGGGGCTAATGGGCTGGCTGGGTTCAGAAGCCAGAGCACCACCACCTGTTAGCAGTCAAGGGTAACCACGGAGAACCCGTGCCGCCAGATTCCTGACATTGGGAGAAATGACAGCCGACTGAGGTGGTCAGGGAAGGCTTCCTAGAGGAGGTGCAGACCTAAAGAAAAATTTTGTCCTTTGTTTGCTTGTTTTATTTATTGATTTATTTCATGTAAATTCAATTAATTAACGTGCGGTCTGTTATTAGTTTCAGAAGTCAGTGATTTATCAGTTGCCTGTAACACGCAGTGCTCATCACATCCTGTGCCCCCTTAATGCCCATCCCCCCGTTTACCCCATCCCTCTACTCCCCGCCCCTCCAGCAACCCTCAGTTTGTTTCCTATAGAGTCTCTTCTGTTTTGTCCCCCTTCTCTGATTTCATCTTGCTTTATTTTTGCCTCCCTTCCCCTCTGATCTTTTTTTTCATTTTCAATAGACTTTATTTCTTAGAACAGTTTTAGGTTCACAGCAAAACAGAGTGGAGAGTGCAGAGAGTTTCCTCCTTACGCTCCCTGCCCTATAGGCAGGCACATTCTTCCTCACTATCAGCGACATCCCACACCACAGTAGCATGTTTGTCACAATCAGTGAACCTACATCAACACGTCACAGTCACCCAAGGTCCTGAGTGTTCATACAGTCACTGTTGGGGCTGTACCTTCTCTGGGGTTTGACAGATGTACAATGACACGTATCTACCATTATAGCATCCCACAGAGTGGATTCATGCTCTAAAGCTCCCTGGTGATCTGCCTATTCATCTTCCCCCCAGCCCCAGCAATGACCCATCCTTTCCTGCCTCCGTAGTTTTGCCTTTTCCAGCATGTCATGTTGCTGGAATCATGCTCCTTTCCCTGAGTAACGCGCATCCCAGTCTTGTTTCTGTTTTTTCATGGCTCGATAGCTCGTCCCAACACAGAGCTGAATAACGAACGCCCCATGGGGTGGAGGGATCACAGTTTATCCATCACCTAAGCCAGAGCACAAAGGAGGTGCTGATTTTACATCACAGAACTGAGCGTGAGGGGGTCATTAGGTAAGTCTGGCTCAGGTGACTCACAGACCTCTTGGAGGGTCCCTTCCCATCCCCCGGCTCCCCGCGGGTTGTTTGAACGGTCCATGAGGGTTCAGCAGGACTGGTGGATGCTAGTTCCTTCCACAGCACCCAGAAACCATCGCCATGCTTAATGGTTACTACACCTGGCAGTTTATTACATGGACACAATGAACCTGGGAGGCAGGTGTTACTCCAGTTTACAGACAGGGACATAGCGGCTCTGACAGGTCAAGGAACACACATGAGGTCATGCTAAGACCCCTTTTGGATCGTATTGTCCCCAGTCCCTGCTGGCATGCCATCCCTCCTGCCCCCGCAGATCCCACGTCTGAAGCCCAATGAACTCCCACAGGGGGCAGGGTCCATGTGGGTCTAAAACATGTACACCTGTGTCACTAAGGACCTCACTGAAACAAACACCCCTGAAGAGTGGGCTCCTGCATCCTTCGTTCTCTGTGGCTTCCTGCGGCCAGAGGAGGGTGCGCCTGTCCCTCCCTCCCTTCCCTTCTGAAGCGAAGTCTGCTCTCAGTCCCGAGTCCCAGCTGTCATCGTGACAAAACCCAGAGCTAGTAGGAGAGGGGATGGCTTGCTCACTTCACCAGGAAACAGTAGAAGAAAACACAGGCATTTCAGCGCTCAAGAAATGTCAAGGAGAGGTGAACATTGCCTGCTTCAAACCCTCCCCGAGACTTTGCAGGCAGCGATCAGAATAACAGATACGCGCTGTGGGGAGACTGACAGGGAAGATTGAGGGGAAAAGCGCTTCTGATGTTTGTGGGAGCAATTTGGACACTTAAGCCGAAGAGATCCTGTTTTTGACAATCGTTGGAAGTATAAATTACTCAGAAAGCTCACCATGATCACAGATAATTGTTTTTCTTAAAATTTTGATACAATGGAAGCTGTCGGGCTCTGATGGCAACCTGCTTTATGGAGCAGGAGCCCGGGTACGAGGTGATCCTGGTGCTCACTTTGGGACTGTTAACTGTGGGGGGTGTGTGGTGTTGCATGAATTCACTGAATTGAACATTTTTCTTGGAGGAAACCCAATATCAGCAGCTAACCTCAATGCTGCTGGCCTTTGCCCTGCCCGAGGCAGGGACCATGAGCTTCCGTAGTCCTCAGAGTCTATCTGCCCTCTGTCCCTGAGCAAAGGAGAGGAGGGTCTGGCCTGACGTCAGCATGGATATGGGCCCAGGGAGATGCGGGGGCCCAGAACACACCATGTCAAGGGCAGCAGGCAGTGTGCTTTTCCAAATAAGCCTCAGACGCGTGTATGAAGGCCCGTGGAGTCCAAGGGTGCCTGCGGGCCGCTGGGGAAAGGGTAACTTTGGAGCTGGGACCTAAAGAAGAAAGGGAGGTTTGCTCTAGGAAGGGGAGAACAGGGTCCTCCTCAAAGAAGGCAGGATGGGATGGGTGCAGAGTCCTGGAGGGTGGCAGGCCAGGGGTTCCTGGCAGCTGTTTGGGCTGCTGAGAGCAGAGGTTGGGGGGGCGGCTGGCCATGAGGCTGGGGAGGACCAGATGGGGGGCAGTGGTGGAAATTGTCTGATAGGGAAAGGACTAGCACCCTGTCCCCCACACTTGCTTGTCCCAAAGTGGTCCCCTGGGGTGGGCAAAGGCATATTTCATGGGGCTCGGTCATCTGTTACTGCATCATAAACCATGCCTAGACTTAGCAGCTTGAAAAATTGCTTTATTTGTTCATCATTCTGGGGTCAGGAATGTGGGCAGGAGTCCACTGAATGTTTTTTTTTTTTTTCCCCTCTATGTAGCATCAGCTGGGGACCGTTGCTCAGATACGTGGCGCTGGCAGTGAGCAGGGCTGGAAGGTCCAAGAAGGCTTCACTCACATGAAGCGGATGCTGGGTGTCCTCCAAATGGCCTCTGGCTCTCCATGGGGCTGCTTGGGCTTCCTGCTGGCGTGGTGGTCTGAGGCCACAGGGCACCTGACATGGCAGCTGGCTTCTACGCAGTGGGGGAGGGGATTTCCGAGGTGTGCAAAGCAGAAGGAGCACATCTTTTTGGCCCTGCCCCAGAAGTTAGCATCTATTTCCATAAGGTGGGCACGGGCTTTCCATTCAGAGTAGTCACAGAGAAACCAGCCCCGACTTGGTGTGATGCGTGATGCAGGATGTGCAGCCATTTGTAGTGTCCCACAGCCAGGGAATGCCAGAACGTCAAGTGAGCAGCGCGGTGTCACCGCCGAGGCATGCAAAGTCAGAGCTGAACTTCCATCCAGGGCACCCCACCAGGCTTCCTCTCTGTCACACAGTCCTCCACGGCACGGGGTCAGCATGGGAAAATATGTCATCCAGAGTAAAATTGCTGGAATCGGGCTCTGATTTTCTCCTCCACTGAGAACTTCTTCAAGAGTCTTTTTTAGCTGAAGGAAAAGCACAAGCAGGAAGACTTTGTGTGGTGGGGGAAGAAAGGAGACAATGATACTAAGCAACAAATGGAAGGTAAAATGAACAGCATCAAGTTAAGTAGGGCTTCCCAACTTTTGTCACATCACAGCACACTCAGAAAAAAGTACTTGTGCAGACTGTGGTGAATCGTTGAGGCTACTCATATGTGTGCTCACTGGTCCCTGGAACAGTGTATCTCCGTGCTGAGGAAACCGCTATCCCAACACACAGGAACCCATCTATAATCACCAGCACCAGCATCAGCAACACCACAATCACCATCATCACCACCATCACCATCATCACCATACCCAGCATCACAATCCCCATCATCATCATCACCATCACCACTGCCATCACCATCATCACCACCATCATCAACATCACCACTATCACCACCATTACCACCATCACCACCACCATCACCATCACCCCCACCATCACCATCACCACCACCATCATCATCATCACCACTATCATCACCATCATCACCATACCCAGCATCACTATCCCCATCATCATCATCACCATCACCACTGCCATCACCATCATCACCATCATCATCAACATCACCACTATCACCACCATTACCACCATCACCATCACCACCACCATTGCCGCCATGATATTCTACCTGTCACCTACAGAGGATGTGTGTCTGTCTCAGCTCTATTCAGAGCGGCAGGAAAGGCAGCCATTGCTGCTGAGGGCCTGCTGGATACCAGGAGCTGTACAAGAGGAGCTCAAGGCTCAGAGAGATGAACGGACCACATCCAACATCTAATGCATGGCTGCTGCAGGATTTAAATTTAGGACATTTGGCTATGCCCTAATTTGAGAAATTTGAGAAGGGATGATGTCAGGTCTTGTCACTCCTTGGACAAAACCCTCCAGGGTCTCCGCCTCTCTCAGTGTAGAAGCTGAAGTCCTTCCAATTGCCCCCGAGATGCCCGGCGCCATGTTACTCTTGGGCCCCATCCTCCGCTCCTTTCCTTTTACTCCCTGGCCTCATGCTGGTCCCAGAACACACTGAGCCCACTCTTGACTTGGGGTCTTTGCACCTTCTGTTCCCTCTGCCTGGATGCTGTTCCCCAGCCCCATACTTCCTGGTCTCGGAGCAGGTGCCACCTTCTCACTGAGAGGCCTTCCCTGACCACTTGTGGAACATTGCAGCCCTTCCACTCCATCCCCCTTGCTTCCCTCCCTGCTCACTGCCATAGTTTATGGTTGATTTCTTGTTTGCCTGTCTCCCCTTGAACCTGAGCTTGACCAGGGCGTGGTCTTGCCTGTTTGCTCCCTGCTGCCTCTCTGGGGCCTAGAGCAATGCCTACCACTGGTAAGGGATCTATAATAGGGGTGAATGAAAGCAGATGGGCAGGCTGACTTGGACTTATGCACTAACCCAGCCTGTGGGCCCAATCAGCAGGGGGGCTGTGTGGAGATTAGCAAGGTGGTTGTGTCCCATCTCTGAAGGACATTGATGTCAAGCTGAGGAGTAGGGATCATCTGCTCCATCACTCAGGCAATAGGCAACCACTAGGGGCTTTTGAGCAGGGGGATGGCATGGTCAAAGCTGTGACCAGGCTCTACAATGACACAGCCCACCATGTGGCCCCCCAGGCTAGAGGGTCTCCAGTTAATGTCTCTGGAGCCAAGTGGAGAACTGGATGGCACCTAGCTGTGATCAGAGAGACCTCAGCTCTCTTTTTGACAGAAGCCCCAACAACACTAGGATCGTGGACAGCCCCTGCAGGCCCCATCCTGCTTTGCTGGCCAAGGTTCTGAGCTCCTCTCTGGGCAGCAGGTCCCCATGAGGATGTCAGCCCCCTATGTGCCATTTCCCCTCAGAGATCCAGGCAATGAGAATCCATCCAGCTCCTGTGGAAAGAAGCCTTGGGCAAGTGCGTTGCTGCCTTCAGCCCCTGGACCCTTAGGCTCTAGTTGCAGCTTCCCCATTGACTCTGGGCTCAAGGGACCTGGGAGATAGTCACATCCTTCCCCAGACCTTGGTTTCTACATCTGTCCAATGGCTGGTTTGGTACAGCTCTGTTCCTCTGCCATCGTATGCCTCTCCACCCGCGCTCAGAACCTACTCTACGTGGCATGGAGATGAATGTTCCATGGCCTCCAGAATGCCAGGTTCCTTAAAGGTCCAGACCTGCCAGACACCCTGAATTCCAAGGCACAGCCCCTGGTCTCCTAGGACCCTGAAGGCCAGGAAGAGGACATCTTACCCGTAGAGACAAGACTAGAGCTTGGTTCTATTTCTTTAGCAAAGTTGGGGGCCCAGGACAGGAAGCTGCAATGGGAAGTGAGGGGGACCCTGGAAATCTCATGGTCCAACTGCCCACACTTTATGGATGGAAGCACATAGGCCGAGAGAGGAGAGGCAGCTTCCCCAGGCACTGGTTCCTGGCTCCCCCAGTCCACCAGGCTAGCCTCTACCTGGGGTTTTCACTAGGAAAACCAGCGATCTGACCTCAGAAGTGAGCCCTTTGCAGATGCAGATTTCTTTCTTTCTTTCTTTCTTTCTTTTTTTTTTTTTTAAAGATTTTATCTATTTATTTGACAGAGATCACAATTAGGCAGAGCAGCAGGCAGAGAGAGAGGGGGAAGCAGGCTCCCTGTTGAGCAGAGAGCCCTATACAGGGCTTGATCCCACCACCCTGGGATCATGACCTGAGCCAAAGGCAGAGGCTTTAACCCACTGAGCCACCCAGGCGCCCCCTGATGCAGATTTCTGATTAAACATGCCTTTGAGGAGATGGTAACTCCCAGCCCCATTCTTGACAGAACTCCTCCCTTGGAAAAGCAACTCATTAATTCTTGGCTCTGGTGACCTCTAGTGGACAAACTTTTAATAGCAACACCGAGGACGCAAAGGGACCAGGAACCTGGACAAGTTCTCCCCAACCACTTTATCTAGGGTGGTGGGTCTTAGACTCACATGCCTACACTTCACCTTGAATACCATGAAAATGCAGAGTCTGCCTCCGCAGGTCTGGGATGAGTTCGAGATTCTGCATCTGTTGGGTTCCCAGTTGGTGTCCGCACTGCTGTTGCTTCTCACCTGTGTTACCCTCACTTGGCTACGTCATTGGTGGGGCTCAGTGGAAAATAAAAATGTGGGGCCCCTTTTGACTTAACTTAAAAGCAGAGGAAAGGTGCAGTTGAAAGTATTAAATACAAAGATTTTCCCTTTAAAATATTTTATTACTTATACACTATGGCAGCAACAATAGGAACACGTGGTAACAACATAAGCTTGCAAATTGTGAAACCAATTATTTTTGGTGTCATAAATTACAAAATACAACAAATAGTAATACCTTATTAATGGGAGAGCTTGATGATAAGATTTTCCAGATTTGCTTTACTGCAAATTCATTTAGTAGGTCATTGAAATGTATACTTAGAGCAACTTGTTTTCAACCAGCGTAGTGGGAAGGGACATCTGTTGCTCTTGGCAATTCAAGATCGTGAACCATTTCCAATAATTTTTCTTTCTGAGGGTCTTTCTGCTGATTGCAACCATTATTGGGGCTGCTGAGTTTTCTTTTCAGGCTGCGATAACATTGGGATAAATTTCAGATCAATTATTGATTTGAAACACAAATTTTAGTAGACCTAGAGCTGACGATTGCTGCAGAACATTTTTCTAAAAAGATGCAACTCTTTTCAGTGAGTCAGTTTCATGTAAATCTGAACTGAGTTTTACATGCAAATTTATACATGGTATTTTAATGTCTGATGTCTGACATTCCCTGTAACTGGGGGAGGTTTTACAAGAAACCACCTTGGCTCCATGATTTGTATATGGTTCATTCTCTTGCTTATGCTTTCTATCACTCCATCTTGAATTACAAGGGAAAACTTTAAAAAATTGTC
The DNA here is from genome assembly GCF_963455335.1 of Martes martes. NCBI lineage: Eukaryota > Metazoa > Chordata > Mammalia > Carnivora > Mustelidae > Martes > Martes martes. Next base: position 143,632,349 of record NC_137889.1, read on the forward strand.
TTCCTCTTTAAAAAAAAAAAGGTTTATTTGAGAGAGAGAGGGGAGAGGGAGGAGAGAGAATCTCAAGCAGACTCCCTACTGAGTGTGAAGCCCGACATGGGACTTGATCTCATGACCCTGAGATCATGACTTGAGCCAAAATCAAGAGTCAGATGCCCAACTGACTGAGCCACAGGCACCCCTAAATTGTCATCCTCTTTAATAATTGGTTCGTCAAACTTTATGTGGAAATAGTGTTCTTTTCTACCAAATATGACAATCTTTACATTATTTCTAATTCGAAGCCTTTGGATATTTGCTCAGCAATGTTGTAATAGTTTTTAAATCCAGAGATTCTAAACTCATTGAAGAATTCTACTCAGTGGCTTGCTTTATTGCGATGTCCACGGGCACACCTGTATTCTGCAATAACTTACCGACAAGGTTTACTGCCTATGCCTGGCAGATCTGGTCTCGGTGCTCAGGCCTGAGAGTTAACATTTCTGCAGGTGCTGCAAGGACAGCTTCCAGGCAGGGAAGGGCCAGCTTGTCTTCCACTGTGGTCCAGGCACCAGCGCCACAGGGAACCCTTCCCTCTTCTGGGGTTGCCCACTCTGTCACCATCACCACCAGTGCCTGTCACCCGATGGCCAAGCCAACTGCTTAGGGCACGTGCCGCCCACCATGTGTGCATAATCGCTTGGCATCTTCCCTCTACTCACAGCCGTCCTCCATTGTTCCAGTAGACGTCACTTACAAGACACAAGTTCAAAGAGAAACTAAGATTTTCAAGAGGATAACAGCTGAGCGTGGACCCAAGCGAACCTCTGTGTGATTTCGGAGGCTGCACACCCGTGACCCTGGCCCTGGTTATCATCACGGCCAATATTGACCGAGCTCACCCCACACCAAGCCCTGGTCTGTGGACCCATTCAATACTCTTCCACAGCAAGATTAGGAGCAGCCTCCTCTGAGCTATCAGGGGCATTTGTGTCTCACCCCAGGGCATCCCCGCGGGGGAGGCACAGCCAGATGCTCAGCCCTGGTTTCTTGCTTCCAGCACAAACAGAGGACAGAGTTCAGGCCTGGAACTCCCACCTACCCAGCCATGCGAGCTGATAACCAAACCTCAGGATGCCGGGGTGAGGAGGACTGAGAAAGATTGTAAACTGTGGACAGTGACCGATTAGGAAGTCCTGAAGTCAGTTTGGTGGCCTGTGACCAGCAGTTTGAAACCGTGAAACTGAAAAGAAGACAGAGGGTCAGAGTGCACCTCTGAAGTAGGGCAACAATTGTTTTGCATTGGGGTGAGTTGTAGATCTATTTGTGTATGCTAGGTCACGTGTAAATTGCATGTCTTTCTGTGTCTCCTCAGACAAAAATCTTGCCCAGATTCTTCGTTTCAGTTCTGCTGGCCAAGGCGCAGAGGGAGCACACTGGACACACTGTCCAAATGTGGCCCCCATTCCTGAAATCAAAGCCCCATCACCTCCAAGCGGTCCCGTGGAGGCCTTGGCCCAGAACCAGACCTGCAGGGAAATTGCATTTCAGGGGTGAGAGGGCGAGCTGGTGCAGGTGCACGGTGAATGGAATTGCTCCAGCCAAGAGGTTCAGATGTAGGGATAAGCCTGAGACCAGCAACAGGCCTGGGGACCCTCACAGAACCTGTCAGGTGGTTGGTAAAAGTGTCCTTGTCACTGTGTGTCCCAGATGGGTCCTGGCGGAGTTATCGTCAGTAACAACAGGACCAACCATGTCTGGAGCCCCTCCAGCAATGGGCAGGCACTGTGCTGGGCACTTTCTAAAACCCAGCTCCTTTTAGTCTTATAATAACTCTGCCCTGTCTTACAGGTCAGAACACTGAGGCTCAGGGAGCAAGTGCCCTGCTCAGAGTCCCTGGTTGCTACGTAAAGAACATTTGCGTGTGGGCATGTTTTTGGCATTCAGACGTCAGGTATTAAAGCCGAGCTACTTTAGCTCCCTTGCAGGATGTGAAGATGTGCTCCAGGTCCCGCAGGCTTTCAGAGGTAGAGCTGAAGCCAGAACCGAGCCTACCCAGCATCCACAGGTAAATCCTTCCACCTGCCACCTGAGGAGCCCCGCCCTCACTTCCTGGACCCCTGGGTCTGCCCCTGCCCCTGCCCCTGCCCCTGTCCCTGCTTCTCTTGGCTATTCTATGAGAAGTAGGAGTCTCAGACCCTGGCAGCCGGGGAGAGCTCAGGGACCGCCACCAATCTGCTGTGTGTCCCGGGAGGAGTGTATCCGTCTTCCCAGTGATGGAATGAATGAAGGGCCGAGCTGCAGGAGCTGCCTGGTCGGCGAGTCACTTGTGCCAGGTTTGCCAGATAAAATTCAGGACGTCCGGTTATATCTGAATTTTAGATAAATAATCAATTTTCAGTAGCAGCATGTCCCAAATATTGTGGGATATACTTACACTGAAAGTTATTTGTTGTTTATCTGCATTCAAATTTAACTAGTGTCCTGTGTTTTTATATGCTAAATCTGGCAATCCTCTTCAGGGTCTCATTTGGATAATTTCAGTGTTCTTATTCAGTGAGTTTGCTGAGTGTGTATCTGGGGTCAGCCTCTGTCTGGGGGAGCTCTTGACCTGAGGGAAAGAAGTAGAAAAGCCAATGACCATGGGCTGTTTGCAAGTGGGGGTGTCAGGGTGAACAGGGGTGAGGTAACCACAGGGAGGGAGAGGCCGAGCTGGTTTGGAAAGAGAAAGAGGTCCCTGTGCCAAGGGTTTGACAACACTGCAGGCCCCAAGGTCAGAGCCAAGAGCTGGATTCCAACAGGACGTGGTCACGAGGGAAACCACACCTGGCCTGCCCACTGATGGCATCTCAGACAAGTTATGGGGCTTCTCTCTTTCCATGCGTAAATAGCTCTATGAGACCTTCTTTGCACTCCTATTGGATGTTGTGGACAGAGGAAAGGAAATGATGCGTACAGAGCATGCCGCAAACAAAGCCAGTGAAGGCTTATCACCCTGACGTTGAGTCCAGCAATAAACACGCCAGAGACACACCATCTGTGACCACCCATGTCTGCTGAGTGGAGAATGACACCAGGCTCTTTTGCAAGGACTCCAGCCACACTGCATTCGGGCCTTCTCACATTGGCCTTTCCAATTTTGTTCTGCTCCCTTCTCCCTAATCCACCCCAGCTTTGCTCGGGGAACTACACTTCCCAGCCTCCCTTGCGGCCCTCGTGCTCAAAAGCTGCCATCTTGGTCGCTGAGATGAAAGTGGGAGTTGCTTTCTGGAAACTCTTTCTAGAAAGTAGGGCTCTCTGGAAGCTCTTTAAAAGTGAGGCCGACCAGCTGTCACCTGCTTCTTGTCCTTCTTCCTTGCCACCATTCTGCCTGGAGTGCAGAAGCAATGCTGGAGCCTGGGGGGTCCTCCCTTGGGGGCAATGGAAGTACACACAAGAGCCACATGCCAGTGCCTGCTTCCCTCTTGGTAGCTGTTCTCCCCGACCCTGCTGCTCACAGCTGGACTTTTTGTTATGCAGCGAGGCCACTGTGGTCAGGTCTCTGCTGCAGGTGGTCAGACCCAGTCCCTGCTGTCTACACCCTGTGTATGGGGAACTCACCATGACCCCTCACCCCCATCTCCTGGCTGCAAATCCATTAGTAGGCTAGAAAGCATTACAAGAGTCCCATAACAGACACTTTTGATGCACCAACCACAAGCCCTGTTCTTGCCACCCCAGGGGGCACCCTGGCCAGCCTTGCACCTGTAGCATATGTTACCCAGCCCAAGGCACTCTGATCTCCTGTGACCCCTTTGCCACCTGCACAGCAGGCTGGGAAGGACAGGGGATTAACCCTCTGGAAGCCACGCTCCAGCAGAGAGTAAAGGGAGCGGCAGCTAAGTACCCCAGCTCCCTGGCCAGCGGGTGGGATGCTCTTGGGTCCTGTAAGGTTCCCCAGGGCTTAGCTCACAGCTGCCCTTGATGGCTTCTTGGTCAGATAGCTCGCCCTTTTATGGCTCTCTCCCCTTCCCTACTCCCCATCTTGGACTCCTCTCCCCAGTAATCCATTTGCCTGCAAATCCTGATCTCAGGGTCTGTTCCCTGGGGAACCCAAACTCAGACAAGCCGATCATCTGACTTGATCTTCACCCCATCCTTTGAGGGTGATGGGGGGGGGACTATTGTCTTTATAACAGAGGGAACCAAAGCGTGCTCCTGGGGGGGAGGGTGGGGGGAAAACGCATGTGCTCTGAGAGCAGGAGTGCACCTGTAGTCCCTGTGGAGCTCACATGTGGAAAGACAAGTGCTTGACCAAAATCTTCCCAAGTCAAAGCCGCTCAGCTCTTAGCTGCCCAGGAGGAATACTTACAGCGCAGACACTGCCGAGCCCTGAGCACAAAAGAAAGATTGAGTCTGTTGCACAAACCTACACACACAATTTATTTTCTCCTGTCAGTAGAGCCATTCTGACTCTCCCATACATAAGTCACAGGATCTTTGGTCCTTTCTCCGCAGAGAGAGGTGCCTCTGTGGAAGCTGGCCTCGGAGCTGCTGGGAGAGGTCCGGGCTGCTGGTGCAGGGGTGAGGCACTGCTTCAAGCTGCAGAGTTGGAAGGCGCATTCAGAGCAGTTTACTGCCACAACAAAGGGATAGAGCCCAAGGGCTGTTGCAGATAACAAAGCACACCTTCTCTCCATTCACCTGACCTCACCTCTAACACTCCTGGAGGCCTACTATGCGCTGGGCATGGGGCAGAGAACACACATGGGGTCTTGAAGGAGGAGACCCCTGCTCCCCAGCTCACCCCTGGAAGAAGGTGTGGGACTCAAGCACATCCCAGGATGACTGGGTTTATTCCCATGTGCCACACCTCTGAGACTGCCAGCTCAGAGAGGTCATAAAACATCTTTGCTAATTTCAGGATTCCTGGCATCGGCCCCAGCACTTGGCAGGTGGGATGGACTCAGATGTCTTAGGAACGAATTGAGTGTGTGGTCTGGAGGTGGAGAGGCTGGGAGCCGAGAGTGGCCTGAGCAGAGAAGGTGCTGGGGCCAGTGGTCTAGGAACACTGGGCTTCATGACCGGTAAAGAATGTGTCTCCTATCTGCCACCCACGCCCGATGCAGACCCAAGTCTGTGTGATCCTCTTCCTCAGTAGGAGCCCTTGAGCCTGGTCACCTGTCCGTAATCTCACCTATCCTATGTGAGTATAAGGACTCATGTGGAAGTCATCCCAGGGCAGGTGCTCTCAATCAGGGCAAAGGGCTGGGAGGGGAGGCGAGGGTCTCCAAGTTTCTGAAGCAGCAAGACCTATTCCCCATCTGTCAGTGCCAGAGCTCTTGGGCTGAGGCTTTGCTACTGAAGAGAGCCAGAGTGCTCCCCCTGTTCCCAGATGTGGTGTCTTCTGGACTCCCTGTGTCACAGGGAGTGACACCAATCAAGCAATCAAGCAGGAGGCCCAGGGACCCTGCAACATGGTCATGGCCAGCCGGTGTCCCCGAGAGTTCCTATTGTTAATGTTTAATATCACCCCATTCGTGGATATATAGAGAGATACTTGGAAGGAAGGAGAGGCACGAAGATGCTGACAGTCACAGCCTCTGGGGCCCGGAAAGGATTTGACAGGGATCGGAGAGAGTGAAGGGGAGTGTTCATGTGTTAGATTTCCTACAAATAGTTGTATTTAAGTATTTTGCAGTGGAATGGTATTCATGAATTTTTTCTTTAGAGAAAAAAGTACTCCATAAGTTACTGCCTGAGGATACAACCCTCTCCTTGCTATGTCCTGCTCTCACCCTGCATTCCCAAACCTCCCCCTCTGCAAATAAAAGGCCTCCTGCCCAGTGTGCCAGTAACCCCTTTTCTGCCTAAGGGGTTTGTGTTTGGCTTCTTGAGCCCAGATGGAAATGCCTCTTCCTCTACCAGGCCCTTCTAGAAGCCCTCATCCTATAGATAAGGGATCACCTCCCTCCTGAGCCCATGCCCTCTGTCCATGGAGGGCAGGCCCCGCCAGGACACTGCTCACCAGCAGCCTAGTAAACCACGGTCTGTCTCCCTGACTAGTGCTCAAGGCCAGGGGTTTTTGGTCTCTTCCTCCCTGAGGAAGTGCCCAGCCGAGGGCCTGGATTTGGGATCATCAGCACCTTTCCACCCCCTCACCCGGCACCCAACGCAGAGTAAGAGTGCACTCCCCACTGCATGCAGAAATGAGGGAATGCAGGTGTGAATATGTGAGTGGCCAGGAATCCCCCATGGCCTTGGTTTTGCTGGCCAGTGAGGACCTAGAGGGCTGTGTGGGGCATGGGGATTGGGGAGGGTCTGCCTGAGGCGGGGGCTCACCCTTGTCCATCACTTGCAGGCCACAGTGCGACAGCATCAGCACCGTGTTCAGGTTCTCAAACTCCTTCTCCAGGATGACCCCGTAGGTCTTCAGGCCTGCCAGCTCCACCTCCAGCCTCTGCTGCTGGCTCTGAAAGGGGCACCTAGGGGTTCAGCCCTCGGCAGGAGCAAGACACGCCAGGGTGTGAATGCATGAGCGTGTGGATGCGTGAGCACAAGAAGCAGCAAGCAGACAACAAAGTGAATAAAGAAGTACATAAACATGCTTGTAAGTGAATGGGAAAGCATGTCAGAGAAAGAAGATAAGTAAATTAAAAGTCCATAAATAAGCAAGTAAATAGATAAGGAAATAAAGTACAAAACAAGTACATGAATAAATAGGTAAGTAAATAAGGAAACTCCTAAGTCGACAGTTAAACAGGGAAGGTCTTGCAGCCGCTCTCTGAAAAGTCATACACTCAATTCTCAAGTGTCCTGGATTTCCCCACCCCAGCCATCCACAAACACAGCCCCCACCCATTAAAATCCTTCCACAGCCCTCCCTCCAGGCCCATTCTGCCTCACAGTAGCTCATTCTATCCGCTGGGGAAGCACAGTTCCCAGGGATCAATGCTCAGCCTGGCCCCACAGCCAGAGAGGGGGGCCCAAAAGCACAATGGGGCTGGACTTCTGTGTTGGCTGTTTCCAGGCTCCCCCAGACACATGGCCCCACGGCAGAAATCAGGCCTGGGCCAGGGAAGATGAGGGGCAGCCTCAGGGTGAGGCGTGCACAGGAAGTGGGCTCCCACCCATGGAGAAAGGGCATCTGTATGCCAGGCCTTGCCAGCATGGGGCACAGTGGTCTTTCTCTGAAGATGTGGATTGGGATCTAGGTGACCCACCTGGCTCGCAAGGTCATGGACACAAAGGGGCAGGCCTCCCCCGCCACCATGTCACACCCTCTCCCTGCTGCCTAGGCTGCTGGGTCACATTGTGGTGGCTTTGGATAGCTAGGTGTTTTCTTTCCTGTTGTTACTATTATTTTTTTATAATACATTTTATTTATTTATTTGAGAGAGAGAGAGTGAGCGAGCACAAGCAGGGGGGAGGCGTAGAGGGAGAGGGAGAAGCAGACTCCCTGCTAAGCAGGGAGCCAGACTCAGGACTCCATCCCAGGACCCTGGGATCGTGACCTGAGTGGAAGGCAGGTGCTTAACTGACTGAGCCACCCAGGCGCCCTATTACTATTATTTATTTATTTTTTTTAACATTCACTGTTCTTCGGGATTCTTTTAACGAGCTGCAGGAAAGATGATGAGCAACACTCAAAGGAAACAGGAATTGCAGTGGAGCTTTGGGGAGCACGGAAGTCAGGGCTGATGACCCAGCTGGAGGGAGCATGAGGAACAGCCCTGGGAGGGCAATCACTGGGCACCAGGTACCCATCGGGGAATTCCTCGTGCAGTCAGGCATTTCATGGCCCCTGACTACCCTGGGGGCAGACGCACTGTGACAGCACCCCCACCCCCCGCCACCTGGCGGACGCATGAAAGACCAAGCACCAAGCACACAGCTCCTGAGGTCCAGAGCCCAGCTCAATCCCCTAGCGCCCGCACATGGCCCGTGCAGGTGTCCTCCCACCAGGGGAGCCACTGAGGGTAAGCAGAGCTGGACGGAACGTTCGGCACGGCGTCATTTATAGAATACCTGGGTGTGACCCACGAGCTCAGTGACTGGGAAACGGGGACTCAGTTATGGTTCATCCGTCTGATGACACATTATATGACCATGAGAGGCAATTCATCAAAGAACATAGAAGGAGATGTGCAAATGCTTACCATGGAAAAAAATGGAAGCCATGGGAGTCAAAACTGTGGTTTTGCATTTCGGTCTTTTCTGTCGGTCTGCTGTCTCTCTCTCCCTCCCCGCCTCCCTCCACACTTATTTACTTACAGAGAGACATACTTCCTTACACACAGGGATCCATGATAACATACAGATGACATAGATTACCTTTCTCTACACGAATCGACAGATTCAGATGTGCATAGAAAGCAGCCCAGAGACTGCCACACTGAGATGCTAACGAGGCTTCTCTAACGATTGGGTTTAAATTGTCTTCACACGCTCTTCCAAATTTCAGAATTTTCTTCCATGAATATGTTAATTTTATAATCAGAATAAAATAACACATTTAAAAACTGTGACTTTCTGCACGGTTTCACCTCGTTTTCTTCTCGTTTGCTTTCATTAAAATAGATGCCACCCGGCGATGCCTACATTTATGCATACTTGCCCAAGGAAAAGCACCTGCCAGCCGCCCCCGAGACACCCTTCTCGGGGCGTGTGGCCCAGACCACGGATCCCATAACAGGACACTCACAGGAACACTCATCATGTCCTCAGCTGTAGTTGGGAGGGGCTGGGGACAGACGGGGGACCGCCTCGAGGGGAATGGGGACGATGGCCCCAGTGGGAAGAAATGGGCCAAATGCCACTTGGCAACACAGTGAACACAGATCACCATGTGGAGTAAGCATGCAGCAGCGGAAGGCTTGTGGCACGATCTCTGGGCACCAACACCAGACAGAAACACCACATTTTATAAGGATACGTAACACCGAGACTCGCGGCTGGACGGGGCAGAGGGGAGAGACACTGGGGTTTGTGACACGGGGTTTTAAGCAGACTATGGGGTCTCCATCCCCTGCCTTGTTGACACCTCAGGGCCTGGGCTGAGCAGGGGCCACGGGGCCAGAATGTGGGTGTTCCCTTCCCCCAGGGGGGCCTCACCTGGAACTCGGCCAGCTGCCTCTGCAGGGCGTCCTGCTCTACTCGGGCTCTTTCCAGAGCCTTCCTCAGCTCTCTGAGCTCAAATTCCTTGACTGGGAGGAAAGGTACAAGAAGGCCATTTTTTTCTGTTCTTTTCCATCAAACACCTCCCCTTCTCTTTGAACTGAACTCCCCCTCCCCCTGTAGGCAACAGCTGAGGCCCCACTATGGGAAGCTCATCCCCCAAATCCTTTCTAACAGTGTTCTTTCTTTCTCTGATAACAGGAAGGACATCTCTGTCCATTGGGGGAACATGCACAGACCCAGAAGGGAATAAAGAAAAACATAATTCCCTCCTCTTGCCCGCTAGAGATAAACACCACTAATAATCACATGGATTTACATGTGTGTAATTTCACATAGTTGAGACTGTGGGGAAGTTGTGAAGAACACAGGTCGGGGAATCCTGTGGCCTGGGTTGACATTCAGCTCAGCCATCGACCAGCTGTGCAATCATAGGCAAGTTACTTAACCTCTCTGTGCTGTGCTTTCCTCATTTTAACTTTTTTTTTTTTTGGAATCTCTATACCCAATGTGGGGCTCGAACTCATGACCGTGAGATCAAGAGGCACATGCTCTTCCAACTGAGCCAGCCAGGTGCCTCCTGCTTTCCTTTTTTTCAAAAGAAAGAGATACTATTATGAACCACGCAGTACTTGTACGAGAATTAAAAGAGGTAATTTGTCTAAAGTTCTTAGACCTGTGCTTGGCTCCATGGACGGTCTTGGTGATTTCCCATCTGATTATAATTTTTACTTATTCTCCTAGATGGTATTTCGTTTTTTGTTCCACTTAATACCATAATTTCCTCTTGCAGGTTATTCTGACTAGGATTGTAAAACCCAAGATCACAAAGTTACCGGGAAAGTGATGAACTAGACTGCTTACTTTTCAGAAGTTTAAAGATAAACTCTTGCAAGAAACACAAGTCAAATGAGGCAAAAGGCTTCCCTGGAATCAGGCCTCCCAGTGGAAGTGGATCAGGGCACACGGCTTCCTCTTCCAAGTCCCCGTTGTGCAAATTCTGACCTTCTTTTTTCTCGGGCAGTTCCAGATGCTTTAAGTACTCTGTGGAATCTTTTTCGAATTTCCCTAAAAAGCAAAGAAATCCCAGGGTGAAGGTCAGCCTCACGAGCAAAAATGAGCAGCATCTCTGGGTCTGGCCCTGTGTCCAGATGTGAGGAAGCCAGACCCTGCTCCGGCCCCACCTCCTTCCCTGTCCCCGGGGAAACAGACAGAGAAGCAGAATGCTCCAGGCCCGGGGCAAGATGGGTGGCAACAGGGAGGCCTCCTGTGGAGGGGTCTTTGGCTGAGCTCTAACACAGGTGCCACACGATTTGTCCATTTGAAGTGCTGAAATCAGTGATTTGTCATATATTCAGAGCTGTGCAATCATCATCGCGGTCAAGTTTAGAGCCTGTTCATCACCTCAGAAGGAAGCCTGGTGCCTTTAGCCACCCATCACCCCCATCCCCACATGCACCCTCCTCCCCCAGCCCCAGACAACTGCTAATCTGCTTCCTGTCTCTGTAGATTTCCCTATTCTGGACCTTTCATACCCCTGGGGCCAGACACTAGGTGGTCCTCTGTGACTGGTTTTGTTTGGTTAACCGTGTTTCCAAGATTCACCCACACTGTGCCGTGCACCAGTCCGTCATTCCTTTGCAGGGCTGAACACTGCTCCATGGCACAGGCCCACGTCTTGTGTGTCCATTCATCTGGTGATGGATGTTTGGGTCTCTCCCACTTTGGGGCTCTCATGAATAACGCTGTTAATACACATTCCCGAGGTCGTGTGAACATACATTTTCAGTTGGCCGGGGGTCCACACCCAGGGGTGGCTCTGCTGGGTCATTTGGTGACTTGAGAGTTAACCTGCTGAGGAACCACGAGGCTGTTTCCCCCTGGCAGTGAATCGGGACTACGATTCCCCCATATCCTCACCCATCTTGCCTTTCTGAGGGTCTCGGGAAGGATGAACAGGTGTGAGACTGGTGCGTGGATTAGGGACAAGGCAGCCAGCAGAGGGGTGGGGTGGGCACACAGACGTCACAGGGCAGGGGCGGTGGGAGGCAGGGCGCTGATGACACACTCGGCCAAGCTCCCCGTAGTGCCACGGGCACCCAGCGTGTGTTGGCGTGGGTGGGATGCTGCCCCAAGACCCTCCAGCCCTTACATCAGCCCCATGAGGTCCTCGGTAACTGTTCCCATTCTGCATTTGTGGAAACAAAGGCCATAGGTGGAGGTTTGCTCAGGGCATGGAAGGGAGTAAGGGGCAGAGCAGGGATTCACACTCAGGTCCTTTGTGGCTATGGCGCTGCCCCCCAAAGATGTGATTGGGTTGGAGAAGCCTGATGGATGCTCCACGCAAAGAAGACATCAAATGTCAAAAGCTGTGCCCATCTACGGGGACAGAAGGCGCCTCAGTGCTTGCCTGGGGTGGGGGGTGGCTGCTAATGGGCATGGAGTTTCTTTTGGGGCAATAAAACTTGCTAACCTTAATTGTAGTCATGGCTGACTGTATCTGAATATTCTAAGAACCACTTTGAGTGGGTGAACTTGAAGGTATGTGAACTCCGTCTCGACAAGGCCATCTAAAGACAGAGCTCTGAGGCTTTGCCCCTGGGAGCAGAAGCAGAGACGGGACAGGACAGCTCAGGTTCTTTCGGGGCGGGGACATGAGGCCAGGTGATCTCAGGGCTCACCACCCCTTGGGGGCTCCAGTGCAACAAAGCTGGGTGAAGCCTGGCCCCCCTCTTCCCGCAGGACCCAAGCCTCAGAGACTCGGAAACGGCGCTGCCCAAAGCCCTGTTCCCCAGCAAAATCACAGTCATACGAGCAGAAACGGAAAAGCTCTCAAGAGCCTGGCCATTAAGGTAAAATTTGTGGGCGCTTTGGAAGGAAGATGGAGTGAGGTTTGCTCACATCTGGTTCCTTTTAAATAACTGCAGAGGCCGTCGGAGAGTCACACCGATCACAGCCACACGCAGCGACAACCTCACGGTCCCCCAGCACAGGATTTTATAGATTGTGAAATGAGCCTTAACCCTCTCCAGCGGGTAATTCACACAGCCTAACTCCAGGCGTCTGCTCGCTCGGGTTATGCTCGACAGCAGGAAGTGAGACGAGTTTTTATCCTTGTGGCCATTACTCACCTTCAACAAGACATGAGTGAAAACGTCTTATTTCCTTTCACAACCCAGCCTTCATGTGGGCCTGCGGGCCATCTGTGCACACCCTTGTCCAGTGTTCACTATCTGCTTGGGACCAGAGAGGAGTCCCGTCCCACCCCCCTTCCCACCCAGAGCGCAGACCCATGCGTGTGCGCGTGTATGTCGTGGGGTGGTGGGAACAACAACGGGATGGTCTGCACACAGCCTAGGCTCTGGGTGGAGCCTCAGGAGGCCCAGGGAAGCCCTCTCCCAAGTCTGTGATCGGGAAGACATCGTGGAGGGGGGCATCATCTCGGCCTCGCCAGGCCCGTGGGAGGCACTGATGTTGGTCCTCAGAAGAGCACTAAGCAGTGGGCATTTCATCCTTCCTTTACAGAGGAGGCAGTGGAAGCACAGAGAGGTCCAGTAACTGGTCCACAGCCACACAGCAAGCACGGTGCCAAGTAGGGGCTTAGGTCCGATCTAGTTCTAACCCCATGAAGGAATGGTGAAAAAAAAAAAAAGAAACAAAGGTCACCCCTTGCTATAGCACTTGACAGAGCTGTTCTCGTTCTTGGGGGATCTTTGCCAGCCCCAGGGCACACCTGCAATGCTAAGTGGTATAATCCGCTCAGGGCCCCTCTGTGCTGTGGGACTCATTTCGCTTGAAAGCAAGACACCTTAATGGAACACTGTTGTAGGAACCCGAACACTTCGGTTTCCTTGGGACGGAGCTCTGTGTCATTCTGTCTGTGTCCCCAGCACGTGGCTCAGAGCCTGGGAAGGAGGAAGCCTCAGGGTTGTATGTCGGACATATTGACTCATGCATTCATGCATCCACTAAACAAAAATGCACGCAGAGCCCACTGTGAGTGCCAGGCGAGGTTCTAGACCTGGGAGGTACCGTGTGGATAAAAGGGAAACATCCCCAAACACAAGGGGCTTATATCCAGGAGGGAGACAGCAAAGAACATTGAGGGCAAGAGGCTGCTAGAAGATGGAAGGATGGAGGGAGAGAAGGCAGGGGAGGATAGGAGGGGTGGGAGGTACATAGCCCTGCACACAGCCAGCAGGGGTAGTCTTCTAGGAGGTAACCCTGAGCAAGATCTGGGTCAAGGAGCGAAGGGAGGGAGAGAGCCTGCAGGGACTTGGCCACAGAAGCTGCAGGCAGGGAGAATGTGAAATCCAGGCCCCGAGGTTGGTGAAAAGGCCAATCACACAGCAAAGGAAACCATCAATAAAGCAAAGACAACCTAGGGAATGGGAGCAGATATTTGCCAACGACCTCTCCGGTAAGGGGTTAATATCCAAAATAGGTAAAGACCTTATGCAGCTCAACACCAGAAAAACCAACAACCCAATTAAAAAAACAGGCAGGGGCACCTGGGTGGCTCAGTGGGTTAAAGCCTCTGCCTTCAGCTCAGGTCATGATCCCAGGGTCCTGGGATCGAGCCCCACGTCGGGCTCTCTGCTCCGCAGGGAACCTGCTTCCTCCTCTCTCTCTCTCTCTCTCTCTGCCTGCCTCTCTACCTACTTGTGATCTCTGTCTGTCAAATAAATAAATAAAATCTTAAAAAAAAAAAAAAAAAAAGACAGCATCTGTACTTTAAAAAAAAAAAAAAAAAAAAAAAAAAAAAAAAAAAAACAGGCAGAGGACCCGAACAGAAATTTCTCCAAAGAAGACCTACAGATAGCCAACAGACACATGAGCAGACACGGAGCACCAGGGAAATGCAAATCCAGACTATAGGGAGCACCCCACCCCCACCTGTCAGAATGGCTAAAACCAACCAACCATACAAGAAACAATAGGTGTTGGTGAGGGTGCGGAGGAAAAGGGGCCCTCATGCATGGGGGGGGGGGCTAGGAATGCAAACTGGTGCAGCCACGCTGGGAAACAGTATGGAGGGTCCTCAAAAAATTAAAAATAGAATGACCATATGACCCAGTAATTCCACTGCTGGGTACTTATCCCAAGGAAAATGAAAACACTCCTTCAAAAGGATGTACGCACTCCTCTGTTTGTCACAGAATTATTTCCAAGAGCCGAGACATGGAAGCAGTCAAGAGTCCGCCCATGGGAGAAGGCATAAGGAAGGTGTGGTGTTCACATACTTGCAGCATTTATGACAATATGGATGGACCTGGAGGCTATTATGCTAAGCAAAATAAGTCAGCCAGAGAAAGACAAATCCCATACGATTTCACTCATATGTGGAATCTAAAAAAAAAAAAAAAAAAAGAGCCCAAATGAACAAACAAGCAAAAAGCAGAATGAGACCTATAAATACAGAGAGCACACTGATGGTTGTCAAGGGGACGGGGCTTCGGGAAACAGGCGAAGGGGAGGGGGAGGTACTGGTTTCCAGGTATGGGATGAGAAAGACCTTTGGAATAACAGGCACAGCCCAGAGAACAGAGTCGATGACGCTGTAACAGTGTTGCACGGTGACAGGTGGTAGTCACGCCTCCGCCTGGGTGGGGTGGTGGGGGCAGAGCACAACTTTGACACTTGTTGAATCACTATGTTGCACGCCTGAAATTACTGTCACATCGTGTGTCAACTACACCCCCAAAAAGGAATAAAACAAATGAAGAGGCGACTCCGTAGGCTGTTCTCTAGAAGACCCACGCCCTCCCAAATGCACACTCGATATAGCGTTGGAGTAGATCCGGTCTTAAAATACAAGCGAAAAGCAGGTGGGTGGGCGGCTTACCTGCGAGGTTCTGCAGGTGCTGTTTTCCCAGCAGGTGTTCCTTCTTGTTATGCAGGGAGCTGAAGAACTGCCTGCAGGTCCTACAGTACAGGTCATTGCCTTCATCCCCCTGTGGACAGAGATGTTTCAGAGGTGGGCGGAAGCACAGCATTCCCGCCGCCTCTGAACATAAACTTGGCTCAGAGGGGCTTACGCACTTCGCGCTGGCTGAGCTGCATCCTGCTTGTCCCGCTTACTCCTTCTCCCCTGGGAAACCGCTTGCCGGTTTGAGGCCTCTCCAGCACAGCTGGGAATTTCAAACCATCCCAAGACCTCTGTCACTGAGTTCTAGGAAGTGCAAGGAACAAGGAACAAGCAACAGGGCCTGGAGGGAACAGCAGGGAGTTCTGATTACCGGTGGTGTTGTTTGAGAAAGCGAGGACCAGCTCTGAGTTCTGCTTACTTGGAAAGAGTTTACTTTGAAATCCTAAACCAAAATGAGCTCTATGATTGAATAACAAAGATGTGTCCTTTTATCAAAATATCTATGCGTGAACCCATAGATGCTTGCATGTATCCATGGGTATTTCTGGAAGACGCACTAGAACGGATCTGGGTACAGTGGATGCCTTGGGGCACAGAGGCGGGCTGGGACCTGTGAGCAGGACCCAACTCTTCCCGGAAGCCTAAGTTTTCGTATGAGATGCTTTCCGACAAAGACTTCGTATGTTCTCCCAACCCTGGGGCTGCCAGGAGCTACGAGGCTCAGGACATCCTGCTGCTCACCGATTCCTAGGACTTCTGCCCCTTATCAGAGATTAGCTCATTCAGCCCAGACACGTGTCCCCGGCCTGGAAGAGGTTGTGTGATTTCTTGCACACCGTCTGCGAGACTTCACCCTACCTCTCGATAAATGAGTGGAAGGACCCTGCTAGGAGAGGGCCGTGAGGTAGGCCCTGGGAGCTGCAGAGAGGGAGGGATGGGGAAGGGCTCCTGGAAAGCCCCAAGCCAGGAGGGAACTTGACAGAAGGGAGAGGGGTCTGCGGTGCAGCAAGTCTGAGAAAGGGTTCCCCCACCCCCAAGCCCGGGGCTGGTGCTGAGACATCAGTCAATGTCCAAACTCATCTCACATACATCCCAATACAACGATCTGCGCTCTTACCTTTGCTTACAGAAATGTACCTTTTTCGTACACTTAATCGTGACAATGCAGGATGACCCTGGGAACGATTAGGGAAGGGACCACACCCTCATTCAGAGGATGCCCACCACCAATCCCCTTGCAACCTAAAGCCAAGCTTCGGAAGGCCTGTCAAGCCAAAATGAACTGCTTGGTGCTCAAGAAAAAAATGTTGAAGAAAAAAAATAGCCAGGAACCACTATCCTGTAAATCTCTGGTGCTGTGTACCTCATCTCAATAGAAGTATGAGGTCTTCATCTACTAGAATCAATTCACGTTTCCAACTTTCAATTCAACCAGAGGTCACTGGGTACGTGTTGTGGACCAGGCACAGAGCCGCTGGCTCGGATCCATTCACAATCATGCTCTGAGCTGCATGTTGTGAGGACAGAGGGGGCTTGTCTGAGGTCATGGGGTGGGTGAGGAGGAAAGGGTGCGGCTCTGGACTAGCACCTGGCAGCCCTCCAGGACAGTTGGGCATGTGGAAGGCAGAGGAGACTGGAAGGGGAGATGGACGCCATGGTCATGGCCCGCCTGACATGTAGTCGGTGGGGCCCGGTACAGGCTCCGGGTAGGGGGGCCTGGGTTGGTGGGGGAGCAGCAGGTTGCACAGGGCAAAGGAGGGGCAAAGGGCTTCCGCCTCTGCAGCCTGGCCTGGGCCCCAAGGGGCCAACCTTTCAAGCAGATGACAGATTTAGGAAGTCTTTGGCGCTCTAAGCCCTCAGATCGTTTTATCGTCATGATAAAAGGTGTACTTAAAACAACTTTTAGGGGTGCCTGGGTGGCTCAGTGGGTTAAAGCCTCTGCCTTCGGCTCAGGTCATGATCTCAGGGTCGTGGGATCGAGCCCCACATCGGGCTCTCTGCTCAGCGGGGAGCCTACTTCCTCCTCTCTCTCTGCCTGCTTCTCTGCCTACTTGCGATCTCTGTCAAATAAATAAGTAAGATATTTAAAAAAAAACAACCAAACAACTTTTAAAGTTATGATGAATGCATGCTTAAAGTAATAAAAGAAAAAAAAAGGTGTAAAGTAAAAGTACCCCCAACTCATTTTCACTCCCCCTGGGTGAGAGTTTCCTGTGTCACCTTCCAGAAAATTTCATTGTCAACATATCTAGCTGCCCCTTAAAATTCATTTTCGGTTATTCCTCATTTGTTAGTGAAATAGGTACTTCTTTGTCAGTTAAAGCTCGAAGGGGAACATCTACCAATTGCATTGCAGCTTATACGGTCCAGTGACTCTAGGCACGGCCGCCCTGTCCTCGTCCCCATGTGCTCATTGTCTGCTCCAGGCAGCCTGAAGGGCCCTCTCTGCCCTGGACACCCGACGTGGCCTCCCTACCCTGGTTCTCTGCCCATCCTGTCTCCTCTGCCTAGAGCAACCTCAGCTTCACTTCCATCTGTTCCTCTCCTACCCAGCATGCCTTCTGGAATTTTCCATGTATTCTTATGACTCCTCATTGGGGGGGGGGGGTCAGCATCGTCTGCCCAGTGAGTAACACAGCCAGACAGCCTCAGGGGCTGCAGCACCAGCCTGTCTCCACCACAGCCAATTCCTGGAATGATCTATCTCGTGCTTGCCAGCCTCCCCAGGCCAGGAGACAAGGGACCGGCACCCTTTACTGCCTCCACAGAGCTGGGCTCAGAGCCTACGTGCCCCAGGAACACAGAAGTAAATGCCTTTGCAAGAGACGGACACAGCAGCCACACTCCAGCAACACAGAAAATCCAGCACCCAGACAGATCAGTCTCCTGCAGCTGCTGTCATCTGTCACCGTGCCTGGTGATGTTGAGGGATAGAACTCATCCTGCCACAGTCCTGGAGACCAGAAGTCCAAAAGCAGCCTGGGTGGGGGGAGGGGGCGTGGAATGAAGGTGTTGGCAGGACCAAGCTTCCTCTGGAGGCTCTAGGGGAGAACCTATTCCTGGCCCCTTCTGGACCCTTCCAGCATCTTCTGGTGGCTGACTGCATCCCTAGGCCCGTGGCCACATCTCTTGTACCGCATCTGCTGTGGTCACGTGAACTTTTCTTCCGTCTCCCTCTTATGAGGCCCCCTGTGGCTATCTGATGCCCTCATTTCATCACATCCCCAAAGAGCCACCACTTTGCCTGTAAGGTAATATTCGTGGGTCCCAGGGATTGGGACCTAGATCTCTGGAGGATGAACATTTTTCAGTCTCCCATGCCCATTGAGATGAAGTTTCAAAACCACTACCCACCCTTTACCCCTGAAAACAAATACTTACATCAAGTGGTGAGAATGGAAGGTCCTCCCTCTCCAATCTGTTTCCTGGTGTGCCTGGTCCTGACGGAAGACAGGTGGCATCAGTTAGAAAGCATCTGGGCCGGGGCGGGGGGGTGCTGATCACCTTGAGGGTTGGGAGTGCTTCCCCGAGGTTAAGAAGTGACTCCAGGCTCCTTCTGGAGAACCAGTGTTTGGCTTCAGCCGCTCAGTTCCCACTGAGTTCTGAGTGCCCCTAAAACCCACGACGCTGACCCGTACGAACGATGAGCCAGAAACCAGGAAAAAAATGAAGAGTTCCTTCTTCTGATTAGCATGGCAGATTCTAGGTGATGTTGAAAAAATTCTTTGTTGTAATTAATAGATTTGTATAGGGTAAGCTTTAAATGATTGCCATGTTTTGCATCAGGCAGTAATACAACTTGGTTTTTTAAAAACAATGCTCTGTTGGAAGTAAGTAGGACGAGGTGTTCTCTGCTAAGTCTGACAAAGGGCATCTTTAGGGAGGAAAACAGCAGCAGGAAATGACAGCTTCCCTCAGTGGACCCTTGGCCAAAGGTCCCAGGGTACAGTTTTCTTAGCTGGGATATTCATGATGAGGACCGAAGGTTCCACTGAGCTCAGCGGGTTGTCTGCTAATAGTTACAGGCTAGATCAGTCGTTTGCAGATTGATGGTTTTTTATCTGCAGGGGCTTGATTAAAAACAAATGTGAGGTAGAAACCCAGTATATTCAATGCACCAGAGTGGAGAGGCCTATGGACTAACTTGATTTTCTGCTTGTTTTTGTAAATAAAGTTTTATCGGCACACCACACATCCCATTTATGGCTGCTTTCCTGCTTCAAACACAGAGTTGAGCGGGGGTGACAGAGACCACATGGCCCACAAAATGTAAAATATTTACAGTCTAACCATAATAGGGGTTTGCTAATTCCCGCTCTGGATGAAGCTGGGGTGGGAAGGCTTTGCTGCTGAGCAAAAAGTGGGGGATACCCAGTGTGAATGCTCATTGAACTCTTGCCATGTGCTGGGTACCAAGCACCATGCTCCCTATGATTTAGTCCTCTGCTCTGCACCAAGCCCTGCCCAGAGGGACCCCATTTTCATATGAGGACACTGAGGCACAGAGAGCTAAGTCACAGAACCAGCACGAGCCAGAGCTGGGATTTGAACCAGGCACTTGGTCTGGAGAGCCTGCACCCTAACCACTGAGGAGAGAGCTCAGGTGGGAGCAAGAAGCAGCAGTGCCAGGGACAGATGGGCTCTGCGGGGGTGGGGGGGGCACCCTGGGGATGCTGCCCAGCCCCCAGCACGGAGAGCGCAGGGAACAACACTCCCCAGGGATGGTCAATGAAAAGTCCACTTCCCTGGATCTGAGCTCCCGGACCCCTGCTGGTGAGGACTCTGCCCAGTGGGCACACACCACCAGGAGGAGACTGGTGCCGCCAGGGGCTTGTGATGACTGCCAGTGAGCGGGAAGAGACAAGGAATGGGAAGTGCCCTCTCTGGTGAAGGCATGGTGAGTAGACTTTCAATAAATGGAGCTCCCCTCTCTTCCTTCAGCTGGGACCCCCAGAGCTGGATCCCAAGGCAAGGATTTTGGCATGAGTGTTTTTTTGTTTTGGGTTTTTTTTTGTTGTTGTTGTTGTTTTGTTTTTTGTAGGTGGTGATGCCAGGAAGCATTGGTGGGGGAGGGTGGCGGTGAATGGAGGACAGGAAGAAAGCCAGGGCAGGGTGTCTTTCTGGCCAGGGACCATCACAGTCCCTCTATAGGACAAAGGGTTCATACCCAAAAGATACAAGGGTGCAGCTTTTATTTTTTTATTTTTTATTTTATTTTTTTAAATTTATTTATTTATTTTAATAAACGTATAATGTATTTTTATCCCCAGGGGTAGAGGTCTGTGAATCGCCAGGTTTACACATTTCATAGCACTCATCATAGAAGGGTGCAGCTTTTAAATAGGAGGTGACTGGTGTGAACACTGGGTGAGGCTAAGGCTAACTCCCAGGTTTTCCAAACACACCTCCTGCTGTCAAGCATCCCCCTCTGGGTCAGGGAGCACTAGCTCCAGCCCCGCCCGCCTGGCCCGGCCAGGCCCCACTCACCCAACAGTGCGTGTGCCTCTTGCCTCCACAGGAAGGCTCTGCACGCCTGGGAGCTCTGGTAGGCCTGCAGCTCACGTATGTAGCGTTGCTTGTCTTCATCTGCCTCATAAACATACCTCTGAAGAAGGAGCATGGTGGTGATTCTCAGACTCTCCTCATCTGGGAGTGTGGCGGGGGGCGGGGGAGGTCTTCCTCCAATTTGCTTTGAGTTCTCTGAAAGGTCCCAAGAAGCTACTACCCAGCTTCTGCTTGCACATCCCTGGGGTGGGGCCCTCACTACCTACCAGTCAGTTCATTCCTTGTCTGAAGAACGTTTGGCCCTACAGAAGGTTTTCTTCCAATCAACTGGAATCTGCCCCTCCCCCATTCCGAGGCTTTCCCCGTTCTGCCATGTGTGATCTGGTGACCGCAGAGAAGGGTGGCACTATCAGGTCCCTCTTGAGGGGCATGCCACTTCCATTCAATCATCACTCATCCAAAAAAAAAAAAAAAAAAATCAGTGCTTTACCCTGTGCAGCGTGCTGGGCTGGGTACTGGTGATAAAGAGACAAATCAGAGCCGGCCCCAAGCTACCCCCTTTGGCTACAGTTTTCCCTCCATCAGAAACACCCATCTCACCTTTCCTCCTCTGGCCAAATCGTACTTATCCTACAAGATCCATCATAGAGCATTTATTTACCTTCTCGAGAATCTTTTTCTGACGCGCCCAGGCTGGGCTGGGCGCTACCACACCAGGAACCTTCTGGAACTCACCAGTCTCTGGTACAGACCTATGTCCTGGGCAACCCTCACCCTAGACTGGATGCCACTGCCTCAGGGGTCCTGACCCCCTTGACTGTGAGCCCCTGAAGGCAGGGACTTTGATCTCTAGCCACACCAGGCTGGTGCAACCCAGGGACACAGGGGGACAGTGTGAGCAATGTGAGGGGCAAAAGTTTCCCCTAAGAACACTTGTCTGGTAATGAATACTCACAGTGGTTATTTACTTTAGGCACTTGGTAATTTAAATAAATAATCATGTTATTAAGTTAAAATTATTTTGAAGCATTGATATGCAATTGGTCCTTCTAAAGTGTGGAGCAGACAGTCCTCCAGATGGCCTCTTTCCTCAGGCTTCTAGACCCTCTTTCCACCTGTCAGGTGGCACACAGCCCCGGCCCCGTTCTTGCAGGGACCTGAGTCCCACCAAGGGGACAGCTGACAATGGTGTAAGGCAGAGTTTTTAAAACTAGGCTTTGGAGGAGTTCCAAGCTTGGCAGCTGGTGCAGGGAGAGGGTGAAAGATTTCTGAGATCATGAAAATAGTTCAGAGACCCCCTAAAACCTTGGATCAGAGACTCTGACTCTGGCTGTCCCACCAGACATGCGCTAGGCTTTGCCATTACTCTGCTAATTTGCATAACAAATCAGCCGCTCAAACTGGAATGTTAGGGGTTTAAGTCACTGTAACAGGTGGGGACCTACCCTAACCATCTTCACCCAAGTGTAAGGGCAATAGTTTTGTTTTGATTGGTTTGATGTGTTAGAATGTGAGGGGTGGGGACAATTCCTCCCCGCTCCTGATGTTTCCATTGGCTCAACCCTCTTGACCTCTTCTGCACCCCTGGAAGGAGTGGCTTCTCTGAGTCATAAGCCAGAGCCAGAATCAGAGATGCTCAGTGGAGTCCCACCTTCTCTCCCCTCCTCTGAGACCCATTCTCTAGCTCTTGGCCACAGTCAGGGGTCTACCCTGTCCAGGATGGCCAGGGGTTGTCCGGTGTCTGGCCACTGGATCTATTTTCCAAGTGGTTATAAAGCTGGGTTGTAAGACGAGGGTTGATATGGACACCCCCACCCCAAATAAGGACTTCTCTGTAATAGTTAACTTGAACTACAGGTTTTCTGTGGCCAAGACAAGTGGAGTCTGAAGAGGTTTAAAGAAGTTCATCTCAGGATCATTGCATTTGACCCAGAGAAATGACACTCTGAAGGCAAGAGGCTGTTCTGGGAGAAGAATAGGCTTTGGGGTCAGACTGCCTTAGAGGGGTTTGGGAGGGCTTCTCAGAGGAGGTGACGTTGGGGCAGGCATGGCTTGGCCAGTGTGGCTGACAAGTATAGAAAGGGATGGCAGAAATTGACAGCCGACACATACGTCCTGCTAAAAGGGCTTTGGCTGTACCCCACAGGTTGGTGTTTCCTCCTCTGTGACCCCCAGAACATACTTCCATGGGAGGCTACAGGTGCTCACTGGAAAAGGGGTTCCATGTAGAATTAGTTTGAGAAAGGTCTCACCCTAGAGCTAAGCCTCAGAGACTTTCATGCCCCTGAAGTGCTTTCCTCTGTCTCTCCCTCCACACCTCCCTCCACGAGAGCATGGACCTCTGCTGAAATACTTTCTAAGTGAACAGAATCATATCAAGTGCTCCCAAAACTTTCTGCAGAGGGAAAAACCTATCTCACGTGACTTAGCGCAGAATTTCCTAAACTTATTGGACAGCTTACCCATGTTTCGTGGCTTAGTTATTCTGCTCAACCCAGTTTGCTAAATGGTGGAAGCCAAAAACAGGAAGAACCAGCAATTGCTTTTAAGGGGTGGGCTGAGAGGCACCACATGCCTGGTTTCCAGAAGGTTCCCTATGGCTCCAGTGTAAAGAGATGGGCTGGGAGAACAGCCCCAGATAGAGGCTGTTGGCAGAGGGGGCCACTTCCTCCTTGTTCTATGCAGAAAAGGACTTACTTGCTTTTTCTCTTGAGACAGCTGAGCCCACTGAGCCGCCAACATCTTTGTGATTTCTGTAAAAGGCAGATCTGGATGCTTGGCCCTTAGCTGACTCCTCTGCTCATTTAGGAAGATCACATACCTGTGCCGAGAGTGGAACAAACAGGGGCTCTGAGCGACCGGCTGCAGGGGATGGGGAGGGGCAGCGGGCCTAGAAGAGCGATTTCCACTTCCTGGTTGTCATAAAAATAAATAATGGCTTTGCCCATGTTTTCAATCTAACCAGTGAATGGAGGTCAATTCAAGAAGAACTACTCGAATGGCTAGTTTATCCAGAGACTCATGCAAGACAGAGGAGCCAGAGAAGGCTCCCCAAGGAAGGGGCACGAGGCATGCCAAGAGGCTCAAGGCTCAGTTTCTCCCTCTGTGGAATGGACATACATAATGCCACCTGTCCACAGGGTTACAGGAGATGGAGAAGAAGGCCTTCACTCCGAGAAACATGGGGATAAAGGGAAAAGAGCAGAAACTTCCAGAACAGCAGGGTGACCTGCAAATCAGTGGGGAGTGACTGTCATGGGACCTGTTTTCTGCAGCCCGAGATGCCAGGATGACAAGGGACAAGGTTTCCAGGCACTGGGAAGGGCATCTTGAGCCCAGAGCACCCATATCTGTAAGCCCGGAAGGGAAACCAGACCTGCTGGCCCCAAACACACCATCTTCTGGTCTGTAACCCACACGCAGCTCTTCTGTCCTCGCCTTTTGAGCATCAGAATGTTACTACAGCTTAAAGAACCAACAACCCACATCCCCTCCCTGTGGTGTGAGGCCCCCGGTGGAAAACAGATCAAGGCTAAGATGGTCGTGGCCAGGCCCTCCACACATGACCACTGTCTTAGCACCCTGTCAAGTAGGCTGCCCCACCTTACCCTGTCACAGGAGCACAGGGAACAGAAATATCCCTTGCGGGTTTCCTTTTCTTGCCTTTGGGCCAGCCCCCTTTCCTTTTCTGAAACAGAAATAGCAGAGAGGAAAATCTCAAGACCATTTAGCAGATTCCCATCACAACTTACAACAATAATGGCAGGACACTAAAGTCTCCTTTCACCTCCTAGCAACTCCACGGAGTAGAGATGAGCCCCTGAACACAAGGGGACCAAGGCATAGAGATGTGAATCCCTGCCCCAGTTCCCAGCAGGTGCAGGAGGACGATGTCCCTTCTCATCCAAGCTGTGGAATGTTCATCAGGTGAGATCAAGAAAGCAACCCAAGGTTTAGGTAACTAGTTTCCCGGCGGGACTGGGTGGTGGTGGGGATAAACCTCAGCACTGGGGAGGGGGATGGGCAGGGGCCAAAGGTTAACATCGGAGCTTGACTGAAGCCCAGCCCAATTCGCATCTCAGCTCTGCCACTTACCTGCTCTCTGACCTTGGGCAAGTAAAGAACATCCCTGTGCCTCAGTTTCCCCACTTGTAAAATGGAGATTAGGATAGCCTTTACCTGTGGGCTGTGGTAAAGACTAATATGTGCTAATATATGCATAGTTCTTAAAACAGGACCAGGCACCCAGGAAGTGCTCACTCGGTGCAGGCTGCTAAGATTGAAGCCAGTCTTGGGAGAGAGACCCAAGCCGCAGACTTACTCTTCCATTCATTGTGTGTGTTGGATCCATGGGCAGTGACTGAGCCCTTGCTATCGTCAGGGCTCTGTGCCTGCTCAGAGTCTAGATGGCTGAAGAGGACCCGGGTCTTGCCCTCAAGCAGCTCACAGCCCAGCCGCGGAGGCTGACTTGTATATAAATAATTGCAACCATTCATTACAAGAGGTAGGGGTTACAGAGCGACAGACTGGGTGTCCTTGCTCTCAGGGCTTGGATTCCAAGTTTCCCAAACCAAACACACACATGTGCCCAGAATCGTAGAGAGAACTGAGAATGTGTCCTTGTAAACCTCTGTTTCAACTGTTCCAGCATTTCTATTCAACGCTTCCCCCCGACATGCCCATTTCAGCCTGGGCAGCAGTTAGCATCAAGGGGCTTAAGGAGCAGGAGGGCCGAGCTCGGGCCAGGAAGAGGCATAGAGCCAGGGTAGCAAACGTGTGTAATGAGATGATGCTGCAGAGCACCTAGCAAGCTGCCAGGCATACAGTAGGTGCACAATAATGACACTCTCCCTGGCTCCCTTCCGATAGCAGGGTCTATGCTGATCCCTGGAGTCTGAAAGTGAAAGACAATTTGTTTGGGACCCTGGACAGCTCCCAGGGCCTGAGGTCAGCTGATTTCCCATGATGAACACTTTAGGAAACCAACCCCATTACAGTGGAGTTCACCAAGGACTTCCCAACACGCGTGTTCCTGAATGTGAATCTCACATTGTCCAGTGAAAGCAAAGATTATCGTCATCCCATGCCGCGGGAAGACACTCAGGAAGATGGTGTGATTGGCCACTGAGGGGCTGTGCCAAGCCGAGAGCCGGGAGCATGCCATGGCTTCTATTAAAGCAGTATCTCCTGAGGGAGACCCCAAAGCTGCCTGGGGTCAAGTGGGGTGTGGGCCAGGTCACCTCTGCCCTGCCTCACAGCCAGAGCTACCCCTTCTCCCTCCCTGCTCAGCTCCTCTGTTGTAACACAGAGGGGAAGTCGTTTGTTTCTGATTAGAGGAAATATTCCCATGGGTTTTATTGTACTTCTCTATCTCCTTGTCCTATAAATCAAAAATCCAAATAAGGGTGCTTGTTAATCATTTCATGGTCATCCTTGGCCCTTTGTTTCAGCTTCTTTATTACAAGATAATCTTTCTGGAGTGTTTTCTTAGTTTGCCCACAAACTATAGTCATGGAGACAGAGGCACTTGGGATATGTCTCTCTGCAGCCTTTTGTTCTTCCTCCATTTCTCACACAGAATTTGCCCTTAATTGACTCGGGCCTAAATAGAGCCACGTACGCAGTGAGCTGGTCATTAGCACAGGCTGCTACTGCGTGGAAAACTTTCCCACGCACTTGAGGACATCCATTAAAAAGAAGAAGGCAGTGCAGAACACGGTGAGCAAGACAAGAATGAAAAAAACAGGGTGGTGGAAAGTGGAGCAGAACGCCCACTTTCAGCAGAGCAGAGACCGAAGGGGGGGGGGAATCCCTTCTGAGAGGATTCTTGACCAGCACAGACCTTTCATATTCAAATTGCAACAGATGGTGAATTTGGGATATTTGGTTTAATAGATAGAATTTTCTTTTATAAAGAAAAGCTCCTCTGGGAGTCAGCAGGGTGGAGTGGGAGGTACAAGGGGCCAGAGTGACAGACTTGGCTCCCGCCCTCTCACCCCCTACCCCACCTCTGACCCACCTTCAGTCTGAGAGCTGTCCTTACTCCTGCAGCTCCTACCTATGATGCAAAAGGCAGCACAGGGGCGATGAACTAGTGTTTGTAAAGGGCTAGAACAGGACCAGGCACCTAGCAGGGACTCTGCACGTGTGTCTTCTCCTTGCCTGGGAGGGAAGACCTCAAGGACGTGCTCATGAATAGGATTCTACAGGGAGACTGAGCATCAAAGAGAAAAATAGTTTAATTTATGCAGCTTTTCATGTCCTTCCTTTGGGAACCAGACCAAAGCTCAGAAACGCTTAAGAAAAGACTCTCGACTTCTGTGCATTTTACAGTCAACTCCCCAGCAAATTTTGGGGACTGGCTATTTGCAAGAGGACAGTAGGTGTTTAGCTAAAGGGCTGGCAGCCCTACCCCCCACCCACCCCACCACTGCATCTGAACAGTGAGTGTGATTATTGCAAGATGGTACCTGCATTGCATGGTTCCAGACACCATGAGAAAGGTTAAACCGTTAAAACCTGGGTCCCTGCCTTTAGACATCATGGTCCTTTTAAATCAGAATTCTAGTTCATTTGTTTCTGAAATAAACCAACACTGCAAAAGCAGTGCTTTCTTTCTTTCTTTCTTTCTTTTTTTTTTAAATGGAAGGCTATTAGACACCAGTGATACCCCCTAGCCTAATTGCTCATCTCAGCTTTAACCAGCTTTGTAGACTAGAAGCCTCAGAGATAATTGATGATTCTGTGTTGGAATGGAGGGTGGTGGTCCAGGAATAAAACAGGAGTAAAACAGTCCAGATGTGAGTCCCAGTGTCTCCACGGACTAGCTGTGGAACCTCGGGGACATTACCTAGCCTCTCTGGGCCCTGGTGTCCTCCTCAGTGCATGGAGATGCCAGCTCTCCCCTTGCTGGCTGTAAGGGTTCTACAGGCTAGGACAGGTACCAGGGCCCAGGAAGCCCATGAGGTGTCTGGTACTGTGACTGAAGTCAGCCCTCCTGTGTTCTAATCCTGTTCTACTGCCTTCTGTGCCTGTTGCCTCCGGAAAGTCCGTAGACCTTTCTGAGTGCACCTCTACCCAGAAAGTGGGGCTGGCTTGTGATGGTCACACGAGGAAGATATACACAAGAAAGTGCCACCATGATTGGAATTTAGCTTTGGCTTAAGGAGAGCCAAACCTGAGTTAGGCTCCTCACACATCTCTCCGTGGCTCTGGCAGACATGGCCACTCATCTCCCCAGTATCCATTCTACCCTTTTTAATTAGGAATCGAACCCTGATTTTTAGCTGGGTACATGGCCACCTGGAAGCAATGTTTCTCAGCCTTCCTTGCAGCCAGGTGGGGGCATGTGACTAAGTTCTGGCCAATAAGGGCAAAGTAAAGTATGGTATGCAACTTCTGGCACACCTTCATAAGAGGAAGGCATCTTTTTTGCCTCTTTCTCCCCCTTGCTGGCTGGAGGCAGACATGAGGGCTGGTGTTCAAACAGCCACCTTGGACTATGAGGCAGCATGCTAAGGAGAGTAGAGTAGTGAGATGGACA
The DNA here is from genome assembly GCF_963455335.1 of Martes martes. NCBI lineage: Eukaryota > Metazoa > Chordata > Mammalia > Carnivora > Mustelidae > Martes > Martes martes. The sequence continues at coordinate 143,660,401 of NC_137889.1, forward strand.
GAGTCTGGGCTTTTGCTGGTGGTGATGCCTCCACAGTGCCCCAAACCACCTGCCTCTATATGTCATTTACATGAGAAAGAAACAACTTTCGATGTTGTCTAAATCACTATGACTTGGGGGAGTTTTCTGTTATGTGAAGCTGAGACTCATACTAATGCATACAGAGGGTTGTTTTATTTTTGTGTTTCTAAGCAGACCTGGTCATCTCTTACTTGAACTATTACAATAATAAGGGAAAAAGAAAAAAGAAATCATTGTCCACCTTTTATGGAGCAGACCCTTTGGTAGGCGACCACTACTTAGACTTCAGCCTGGATGGGGCTATCTCCATGTGGGAACTGCTCACCCCAGAATGTTCACCAGTGACGCTGAGTTTCCTGCAGTGGCTAGGTTCAGGAGTCAGACACTCAGAGCTTAAATCCTGCCATGCCATTTACTGTGTGACTCTGGGCAAGTTCCTTAACTTCTCTGTGCCTTCATTCCATCCTCACTGAAAAGCAGAGGTAAAAATACCAACTTCCAAGGGTTGAGAGCATTCAGAGACAAGACACAGGAGTTCCCAGCCCAGAACTCAGAACACGGGAGATGTTAAGCATGAAGGTGGTAACAGTGCTGGCCCAGCACATGAACCCTCCGTGCCTGGCCTGGGTATAGCACTTGCCTTTGGCTCCCCTGTGTCCTGTTCCTTTGGGTTACCCCGGTTGGCCAGCACAACGCGCTGCGTGGGCAGAGACGAGGGATCCCGGCAGTGGGTGGGGATCACAGAGCATCCTGGGGGGCAGGCCACCTGTCTCATCTGGAAGTGGGCGAAGGGGTTTTGCAGGAGCTGAAACAGGAAGAAATGGCCCCGTAAGGTCGGAGGTATCAAAATCACCGCCACCACCTGGGTCCGTCTGGCACAGGCACTCTGTAATGCGACACGTGCAATTTCAGATGCTCACAAGTGACAGCCAACTCTGGAAACCAGAGTTGGTGGTCACTTTTCTGGAGCACAAACAGTAGCTACACACACAGAGAAGGTGGTGCATAGAAACAAGGCAGGCTCCAGTGAAGGGTCATAGCCTGGTAAGCTATTTAAGCATTTAAAGATGACTAAATAGGGGCGCCTGGGTGGCTCAGTTGGTTAAGCTTCTGCCTTCAGCTCAGGTCATGATCCCAGGGTCCTGGGATCAAGCCTAGCATCTCCCTGCTCAGCGGTTAACCTGCTTCTCCCTCTACCCCTCCCCCTGCTTGTGATCTCTCTCTCTCTCTCTCTCTCTCTCTCATGCTTTCTCTTCTCACTCACATTTTAAAAAAAATCTTTAAAAAAAAGAAAAATGGCTAAATGTAAAAAAAATCGTTTATAAAACCAAATATCCCAAATCCACCATCTGTTGCAATTTAACATTTTAACCATTTAACCATTGTTAAAAGCGTGGACTCTGGAGCCAGACCGTCTGCGTTCAGACCCCAGCTCCCAGGGATGAGCTTCACATCATTAGCAACACGCTTCACCCATAAGGACTGCAGTTCCCGCTGCACATGTTGAGGCAGAATTCATGCCTGCCTCATGGAGGTGTGGAGAGGTCTATCCCACAACAGGTACTGATCAACAGGATGCCTGCTGTGTGCTGGGCATGCAGACATGAGTGCACACAACAGGCAGAAATTCAGTTCTCCTGGAGCTGATGTTCTGGGGGGTGAGGATTAGACTAAAACTTGTAAAATATGCACAGGGCCCTTAGTAGTCTTTTATTTGGGGGGCGCTTTAAACTGATGCATTAGCAGAAATCTATCCCTCGGGAACGTAGACTGGCCAAGTTATCCTCTGATCCCATTTTACAGATTGGAGGGAGGTAGGGATGGGATGCTGCATAGCTCGGGTCTAGTAGGTGCACAAGCGCATGACCGTGCTTTCTCCAGCCTCTACACACATGCAGGCCTGTGTGGAGATGGGGAAACCGAGGTACTGGGAAGCAGAGTGATCATCCAGAAAAACCCAGGTAGGAATGGCTAAGTGGAGTCTGGAACCCGGGTCTCCTGGCTGCCAGCCCAGTAGTCTGTTCTCCCCCACCTGTCCCGGTTGTGGCTCCCCATGCTGAGGGGAATGTTACAGCTCTCAAGGTATGTCCTCAAGCGTGACCCCATTAGTATCTTGTCTTATTTAACAAGCCATGATGCAGGAAACGCCCCCTGCCAAACTGTTCCAGGCACCAACTCATCCGAGAGAGGAAAGGCAAGAAGGAATCACTGACTTCCCTCTCAGCTTCCAAGGAAGAGGAAATGTGGCAAATGGTGATGACCAAACCCAGAGTTCTAGAACTTTCCTGGCCTGTCCCTATTTCTGGAGCCACATGGTCAAGGCCTTGCAATCCATTCACTGTTCTTTTTTGTTTTGTTTTTGTTTTAGATGGTATTTTTAAGCCATAACTCATGGGTATGGTGTAGAATTCAAAGGGGGTACCCATGGGGTAATGGTAAAAGCTAGAGCTAACTCGCCCCTCTCCCATCCTGAAGCACCCAGGTCCCTCCCTGTTAGGGGGCACTGTAAGGGGGCACATCACAAGCCCTTCTGGAGCTAGTCTGCGAATTTACACACACTTCGTCCCCCTGCACAATGGCAAACTAGTTGCAGTGAACTTAATTTGCTTCTATGCAAACTATGCTTTGGAGCTCCTTCTGCTGGCCATTTAGAGCCACCACATTTTTGGGGAAGGCTGCATCATATTTGCAACGTGGACAGGCCATGGTGCATTTAGCAGCCCCTGGTAGAAAATCCAGGTTGTCCCTGGTCTTTGTACACATGGCATCACCTTCATGTCATGGGCTCTCTAGAAACGGGATTGCTGGGTCAAAGGGCATGTGTGGTCCAGGTAGACCAGATAGACCGTGGCTGGCACATTCCCTTCCATGGAGCTGGACCCATCTTACACCTGCCAACAGTGTAAGACTCACCTTCCTCCCAGAGATACCTTCCTCTGAGCCCAGAGATGACAGTCCCATCACCTCCCTCTCTGCTCACATCCCTCTATGACTCTCCCTTGACTTCGGCATAAAGTCCAGGTGCCCTGGTCTGGCATTTGAGGCTCCAGGAGGCTGGACCTTCATGCTCCTTCAGCCCCACATTCCTCCAACTGATATAAAGGACACTGAAAGGTAGAGTCAACGCGGATGGCCAATAGACCCTGAGCATGTATTATGCTGTTTAATCTTGAGCATGGCTCATCACCATGGTGACAAGGTGGACAAGGAAGTTCAGGGAGGTCAGTGACCTTTCTGAATGCCCATAGCAGGGTAAGGGCAGATGGGACTCCTCATTTGGGGCTGCCTACCCTTTCCACTTCCCCAGACACCTTGCCAACAAGCAGAAATCCTCTCCATTCAGTACAGCCTGACTTCAGACACCATCACCCCGCTGGGCCCAGTCCCAAAACTCCCCTGCCTCGGCCTCTTTCCAAAGATCCAGCACAGGGGGCAACAGAAGTGCCCATTTGGGAGTCAACCCTACCATGATTTATTCATCTGGGGGACAGACCTAATACCAGGGACAGACAAGTGCCAGGCCCCAGGCGGAGGCTGCAGAAACAGCAGTAGACAACAACACAGAGTACACAGAGCTCTTGGTTAATATGAATCTTAGTTCCCTGGACAAAAGCCATGGTGATTGCTCTCTTTTTTATTATGAGTAAACGGAAGCCAAGAATGTTCTATGATGTTCTAACGGTCTCCAATCCAGAGATAGGCTGTGCCTACCCGGAGCCCTGGCTCCCCCTGGCTGCACAGTACAGTGATCACACATATAAATCAGCTAGAATGTCCAGCTCTGCCACCTACCGGCCATGTCATTGCTTAGTGCCTCAGTTTCCCCGCCTGTAAGATGGGAAGGGGCCACGGAAGACTGAGGTGGTTGTTACAGGGCCTGGCGCCCAGGAAGCAGGCAATAGACAAGAACTGCTCTTATTCTAAGTCAAATTCTGCTTTGGAACGTGAGAATACCTTCTAGGTTCAACTTTAGGCTCCAATGACACTTGCCCTCCAGTGCCAGAAACACATTAGCCAGGAGCAAATGAAACCATTTTCACTTAATTGTCCTATGGGGTTAGGAAACGGGATTTTCTGCAAAAGGGAAGACTCTGGACAAAGACCCAAACATTTCCAGCATCATTTCTAACATCTGCGTGCTCGGCGAGACTCTCTGGCACCCACAGAACTGGGCTCCATTCCTAGTTACGCCCTAATGACCCGAGGGGCCGAGATCTGGTTACTGAAAGCCTTGGGTTTCTCACTGTGGAGATGTGACAGTGCCCGCCCCCAGGTTGCTGGGGGCATTACGTGGGACAGGTGAACACAAGTTCGCTGAGCCAGAGCTGGAGCACGGCCGGGGGAGGGCCCCACGACGCAACTGCTCTCAACACCAAAGTCATCCACTGACTGCGCGCGCCGGTGTGCCCCAAGCAGCGCCCCGGACCCTGTGCGACGGCCCGGATAGCAGGCCAGCTCCGGAGCCCGGGCCGCACCCACTTTGGCACTGGAGGCCGCGGACAGCGCCGCACCCAGGCCGCGGGAAGTCCGGACGGACACCTGTGCCCAGGGACGCGCGGGGAGAGGACCCGGCGGGGCGCAGGCGGGGTCACGTTCTAGGGCCTGGGCCCGCCCGGCGTGGGCACCCGAGCCGTGGGGCTGGCTGCACCGGAGCGCGCCCACCCCGTCCCGGGGACAACCTCCACACTCCCGGGCAGCGGGGCGCGCGCGACGCAGAGGGGCGCAAGTTCAGCCACTGACCCGCAGCCTGGCAGCCGTCCCGCTGCATGTCGCCCGCCCGCCCGGGCCGCCGCCCCGCGCCCGCAGCTCCGGTCCAGTGCCCCCGGTGCGCCCACCCGGCGCCCCTCCGCTCCGCCCCGCCGCTTCGGGTCCCCGGAGCGTGGGCTCTGCCCGCTGGGAACCGCGTAGCGTCGCCGGGGGCCTGGGAGGGCGAGCGGGGCCAGAGTCCCAGCCGCTCAGGGTGGCCGGAGCTCCGGGCTTTCCGGGCAGCCGGGGACTGGGCGGGGCCAGAAGGGGGCGGGGGGCGGGGCGGAGGGCCGGGCGAGACTTTCCCGGCGCCCCCGCTCTGGCAGAGCCCCTCACTCCGCCCGCACCGCAATTATATAAATGCGCCCAGTTGACCGAGAAGAGCCAATCAGCGACGGCTCATCTTCGAATTATGTCTTTTAATATTTCCAGATCACACCAGAATACATAATGCATTATCACTATGGCGAAATTAGAAAACTCAGAGCAGCCCCTTTCCCGAATCCAGTGCTTCAGAGCCAACCACCTGTTAGCCCAGTGGTGCCTCCCCATGCATTAAACCTTTTTTTTATTCAAAATATAATTTAAAACATAATTCTGAGCATATAAAAATAGCGCCAAGCTCCACCTGTCCTTCCAATGGCAACACTTCCATGATCCCGTTTTCCCTTCCGGTTTGTGGCAGGTGACAGGAAGGCCATTAGGGGCTTCATACACTGTCTGGGTAATTTTGAGGTTGCCTTTGGGATGGCACATCCTCTAGAGCCAGTCGGTCTGGGTTCATCAGCCTACCCCTCAGCAGAGGGGTGACCCTCTGCTGGGCGGCTTCTCTCTGGGCCTCAATCTCTTCGTCGGTTTAGCGGGGACAATAACAGTGCTTATTATAGGCACAGTTGTGGGATCAAAGTCAGTGCTCCTACAGTACAACGGAGGCACGCGGTAAGTAGGTCAGTTGTTATTTCTGAGGTCTTCTGCATCTATCAAGGATAATGAGCAATACTTGTGTAACCACGTAATTTGTTTTTTTTCCTACTTCGTAAAGCTCCTAAATCCATTTCCATGTTTTCTTTTTAACCAACCCAGGGCTTCGACCAATAACTCGGGAAAGCTCTCGGTCCCTCAGTTTCTTCCTCTATAGAATAGAGGTAATATTAATAGTCTCACAGGGATGTTTGAGGATTCTATGAAATGCTGTAGGGTGCATGCATATAGGTTTGCTATTAATCGATACTGCTGATAACTGGCTAGCCATCCGAAAAGGGAATAGACTCCGATCTAGTACCAAATATAAAAGTAAACTCCAGATGAATTAAAGACCTAAATTAATAAAGCGAACAATAAAAATAACACAAGGAGACTTTGGGATCCCAACAGCATGCTTAGATAGGAAGCTCTCTACAGCAATACCTTGTCAGACGGAAATATTGAGATGCGGGATTATTTCCAATACACTGAACTCACAGGAAAATCGGGGGAAATACCCAAGGATCACACGCCTCCCCGCAAAAAGAGGAATGATCAGTCCAAACCAGAGGATGAACCCAGAAGTCTGGCCTCCACTGGATACAACCACTTATGACATGAGCTTCAAGTTTGAGGAACTCTGGCCAGTGTCATGGACCAACGAACAGATCTCCCCATATCGCCAGCTTCTGGCAGAAAAACAGAAGATGATATACATAAACAGCCTGAAGACTGCTCCCATGTATGTCTGAGGATCCAATCTGCACTGGCCTCCAAGGAAAAACTCACCTAGCAAAGGAAATTAAAATAGCTACAGGTTCGTAGCGCCCCCTGGAGCCCAGAAGAAACAAATGCAATCTGATGAATCACTACATTCTACCTCTGAAACTGATTAATACAGTACATGTTAATTAATTTGAATTTAAATAAAAAACTTGAAAAAAGAAGCAAATTAAGTGCTCTCTGGAGAACAGCAGCTTCAATTCAGGCCTATCACTTTGTACCATCTATGAGCCCATAATAAAAATGGTAAGTCCAGTGAGGGCTACTCCGCACCGGTGAGAATGTGTAAACATAAAAAGACAGAGTACAACAGATTGTGGTGATGACACAACCTCTGTGGAGGGACTGGAGCTCCACACACTGCTGGTGGGGGTGTAGAATGGTGGGACCATTTTCGAAAGCAGTGCGTCTGTTCTTAAAAAGTTCAACATACATTTCCACGTGATCGGAACCTTACATTCCTAGGTATGTGTCCCAAAGAAATGAGGGCATAGGTCCACGCAAAGGCTCCTCTAGCTCTCTCTCTCTTTTTAAAGATTTTATTCATTTATTTGACAGAGAGACGCACAGCGAGAGGAAACACAAGCAGAGGGAGAGGGAGAAGCAGGCCTCCCGCTGAGCAGGGAGCTGATTCCAGTCTTGATCCCAGGACCCTGGGATCATGACCTAAGCCGAAGGCAGATGCTTAATGACTGAGCCATTCAGGTGTCCCTCACACAAAGTTTTCTATACAAGTGTTTACAACAGTTTTAGTGCCTGGTGACACAAGTCCAGAAGGATGCCGGGGACCAGGGCTGGGTGTGGGGGAGGTGGAAGCGGTCTCCAAGGGTTCTGGGAAATTTTCAGGGGGATCGATGTGTTCATTATCTTGATGGTGCTGATAGTTCCACAAGTGTATATGTGTGTCAAAACTCCTCTGCATTCTGTGTCTACGCAGTTCATTCTAGACTGATTTTTACCTCAATAAAGTCGTTACAAAAACATAATTGGCAGTTTTAAGCAAGAGTGATTATACTGCACTTTTGAATTTGTAAGAAATATAGAAGTAAAATGGCACAAAGGAAAGGCTCTGTGAGGGGTCTATGTTATTTGAGTGAGACCATGATAAAGATGGACATCACAGGGGCGCCTGGGTGGCTCCAGCAGTGAAGTGTCAGCCTTCAGCTCAGGTCATGGTCCTGGGGTCCTGAGATCGAGCCCTGCATTCAGCTCCTTGCTCAGTGGGGAGCATGCTTCTCCCTCTGCCTGCCACTCCCCCTGCTTGTGCTCCCTCTCTCTCTGACAAATAAAACCCTCAATAAGAAAAGATGCACATTATAAATTCTAGAACAACCAGTAAAAAAATCAAATAGTGGTATAACAGTTAAGTTCATAGAAGTTATAAAATGGGATGCTAAAAAGACTTAATTCTAAATACGAAAGGGAAAGAAGAAACACAAATAAAAAACTGGTAAGGAAAATGAAAAGCAGGTACTAAGGTGCCAGACTTCAGCCCAACCCTGTGAACAGTTACCGTCATGGTGAAGGGACATGCCATCCCGTGAAAGAGATGGAGGCTACGAGGCTGCATACACAGAGGGACCCTGTGAGATGCTGGCTACAAGCAACTCTCTTTAAATAGGAGAGAAGAGAGGCTGACAGGAGAAGTGTGGGAAAGCAGACCATGGAAGACATAAGGGGTCTCCCAGGGCTACATGACTATTTTGTCTGATAGACAAAATAATAATAATTAATCATTAATGATTTACAACAATTAACTGTTAATTAATAATTATTTATTAATATCTATCTTTAATTTATTTAATCCATGCATTATTATTGTAATTTATTAAAATGATCAATTATTATATTATATAGTACATTATCATATGTATACTTATTAAAGTTAGTATTATAAATCATTTTAATTTATTTATTAACAATTAATTAATAATTAATAATTATAATTATTAATAAAAATAACAGAACTTACTACAAGGAATATTGCCAGAGATGTATCACAGAGGCGAAGGGCCAATTCGTGAAGAAGCCGTGAGAATCTTAAACATGTATATCTGTATTAATAAAGCTTCAGAGTATATGAATCAAAACTGACAGAAACAAAAGGAGAAACAGACAAATTTTAATCATAGCTGCAGATTTTTTTTGACATCACTCACTCTCTCAGTAATTGGTAGACAAAGAAGATAAAAATCAGTAGGTATACAAGGAGAGCTGGAATGCTCCATCAGTGACCTTGATCTTGTTGACATTATGGAATCCTCTCCCCAGTAATAGCAGAAATTGCATATTTTCTCGTCTGGATGGAAAATTCACCAAGACAGGCCATGTGCCAGACAATAAAGTACATCTCAAATTGAAAACAATCCAAACCATACAGAACCACGTTCTTTGATGACGGAAATGTTCAATTATAATTTAGTAACAATAAGATGTTCAGAAAATCCCCCGAATATTACGAAATTAAGCAACACATTTCTGATTAATGCATCAGTCAAAGAAGAAATCAAGGGACTGGTTGGAAACCAAGTATTTAAAACTGAATGATACATGTTGTGTCTATTAAACAGGTGATGTTTACTTTACAGGGTTAAAAATACCAGAAGCTAGAACTACAATACTGAACAGATACCTTGTAACCTGGGAGAGCAGTGATGGCGGTCAAACCATTTATCCCTCAAGGCAAAGGCTGAGATATTAATTAAAGCTTTATAAAATAAATATGGCAAGGGAGCCCGTGTGGTGCAGCTGAATACTCAACTCTTGATCTTGGCAAAGGTCATGATCTCAGGGTCTTGAGATTGAGTCCCATATTGGGTTCCATACTCAGTGGAAAGTCTGCTTGGAATTCTCTCTCTCTCTCCCTCTGTCCCTCCTGCGCTTGTGTTCTCTCTTAAATCAAGGAATCAATCATTAAAAAAATAAATATGGTAAATTTCTAGGTTAAGCACTGAAAATAAGGAAACAAATTATGTAACTTTCAAACGGGAAAATGGAATAAGAGCAAAAGTTCAAACAATCCTAAAGAAGAACAAAAATAGAGAAAAAGGAAAATCAAAGAAGAGGAAGACAAGTAAAAATACGAAATCAGATGGGTATAAATAGCTCCAAAGATACCAGTAGTCACAGGCTGCATAGACAAGCAAGCCCGGGGGGCTGGGTCAGAGTGTCCTATGGGCAACAGTACAAAACCCAACCATATGCTCTTTGCCTGGGGTTGAAAGTCAAGGGATGGACGAGAGCACACTAAGTAACAGATGTATTGAACAAAATGACATTTAGATCAAATCATCATGTGGGTGGGAGGGGTACCTGGGGGGCACAGTCAGCTGAATCTCTGACTCAGTTTTGGCTCAGGCTCAGGTAGTTATCTCGGGGTCATGGGACCCAGCCCCGTGTTGGCCTCCAGCCTCAGTGCGGAGTCCCTCCCGCTCTCTCTGGCTAAAATGAATAAATAAACCTTAAAAAAAATAGTTAGCATAAAGAAGATTGCTACCAGGTAGTAAATCCACCAGGGAGAGCCCACAATTCTAGAATGCGTGTGTTTCCTATGAAGTGAACACAGGGCACCAGAAGGAGGGGCTGAAAAATCCACATCTCAGTGGGGCATCTCCACACGCCTCCTTCCAATGTTTTGTTTGTTGTGAGAAAATATGCGTAACATAAAGTTTCCTGTCTGAACCGTGTAAAACATACAGTTCAGTGACACTGAGCACATTCACGCTGTGTACAATAGTCACCACCATGCATCCCCAGAGCTTTCTGTCCTCATGAGAGGCTAACTCTCCATCTTCCCCTCTCCTCCGGCCCTTGGCACCCTCCCACCATCCTACCTCTGTCTCTATGAATCCAGCCACTCTAGGAACTCCCTCAGGGAAGTGGAACCATACGTGTCCTCTCAGGAGTGGCTTATCCCACTCAGCATGAGGTGACACGTGTCTGTATGTTCTTCCTTGTTGAGAGTGAGTAATATGCCTGTGTGTGTGTGTGTGTGTCTGTCTGTCTGTCTGTCTATCATATACAATTTATCCAGTCCTCTATTGATGGACACGTGGACTGCTTGGACTCCGTGGCTGCCGTGGCTGATGCTGCTGTGGACATGGGTGTATGGCTCTCTGTTCCTTCAGGTGTGGACTCAGAGGTGTAATCGCTGCCTCCTTATGGTGATCCTCAGTTTCATTTTTGGGGGAATCCCCGCCCCATTTTCCACAGTGGCCGCACCATTTTAGATTCGTGCCAACAGCGCACAAGTGTTCCAATTTTTCCACACCCTCGCCGACACTTGTTATTTTTCTTGGATAGCAGTTGTCCTAATGAGTGTGAGGTGTCAACATACCTCTTAATAATTTATAGGCCAAATCGTTAAAAAAAAAAAAACTGGTAAGAATAGAGAAGACTTGAACAACACAACTAATTAACTTTATCTATTTATTTAAAATTTTAAAAAAGAGTATATTTATTTATTTGAGAAAGAGAGCACACGCGCACACGTACAACAGGGGGAGAGGCAGAGGGAGAGGGAGAAGCAGAAGCAGACTCCCCGCTCAGCAGGGAGTCCAACATGGGGCTCAATCCCAGGACCCTGGGATCATGAGCTGAGCCAAGGGCAGACACTCAACCCACTGAGCCACCCAGGAGCCCCCTAATTCACTTTATTTAATGAACACATACAGAATCTTCCACCCGTCATATAAAGAACAGTTACAGTTTTGCTAAAGATACCATTTACGGTAATAAAATAAAATGAGAACTACATCTGCTGACAGATAGGCAAGACCTTTATACAGAACATCTTGACTCTTACTGAAAGGTGTTTAATAGGACTTTTGTGAATAGAGGGATTCATCAGTGGGAGGACTGGATAGATGATGTCATATCTCTCCAAACTGTGTGATAGATTTAAAGCAGTTCTGATCAAAATCCAAATAAGGTTCTTTGCAAAATTCGCCTAACTCCGAAATGTACATGAAAGAACAAAGGGTTGGCAATAGCTCCAATGCTCCCAAAGAAGACGAACGAGCTAGGAGGGCTTTCTTGAGCAAATATCAAGACTCACTATATGCTGATATATATCAGCATATAGTGATATATGATATATCACGTCATATATCACTATATGCTGACATAGTCATGACAGCGTGACATTGACACAGAGACAGACAAGTAGACAAAGGAACAGAACAAGCGGACCGTGAACGCCCGTACTCCCTGTCTGCTCCCTGGGAGAACGGACAGGGTTTCAAATAAGCAACGCTCAGACAACTGGCTATTCCCAGGAGGGCACAAAATGAAACAGGACCTCTTGCTCTCACTGTGCATCAAGCTCAACTCTGAAAAGTAAAACTTGAAAACACTTAGCAGGGAATGTGAGAAAATATTTTTGAGGACTCTAGATAAGGTAAAATTTCTTAAAACACAAAAAAGCCCAAATCATAAAGGAACATATTAGGGACATCTGAGTGGCTCAGCTGGTTAAGCATCTACCTTCGGCTCAGGTCATGATCCCAGGGTCCTGGGATCGAGTCCCATATTGGGCTCCTCATTCAGCAGGGAGCCTGCTTCTCCTCTGCCTGCTGCTTCCCTTCCCTTGAGTGCTCTCTCTCTCTCTCTGATAAATAAAATCTTTAAAAAAAATAAAGAAACATATTAAAAATGCAGGTGATGTTAAAATTAATATTTCTATTCACCCCAAGGAAACAATAATAGAAAATGGCAAGCCCTTATCCAGAAGGTACGTGCAAAAACATATGCCCAACAAAACATTAGTATCCTGAAAATATAAAGAAGCCCTGAAAAGCAACAAGAGAAAGACAACCCCCCGCCACCAGCCAAGTAGGCAGGGCACATGAAAAGGCGTGTTCATGGAGAGAAAGTATGAAAAGCCAAAAACAGACAAAGAGCCTCTGTCAGAGAAATTCACAATTCAATTGCTCTGAGACACCAATTCGCTCTCCCAGGGCTGGCAATAACATAACATCCAGCTAAGACTGTAGGTTGGCAGAGATGCAGAGGATCTGGGTTTCTTACAGACCGTTGGTTGGATACTAAGTTGGCAGAAACATTTTGGGCAACTATCTGGTAGTGCCTTGTAAAATCGGGGACATTCCCTCTCCGTGCTCTACCACTTCCCATCCTATGGTGTAAACTCTAGAACACTGGTTCTCAACCAGGGGTGATTTTGCCTTCTCGGGGGACATTTGGCAGTCTCTGGGGGCATCTTGTTGTCATGTCTAGGAGGAGGGTGCTAGTGGGATCTAGCCATGGAGGCCAGGAACAGCCCTCTCTACAAAGGATTATCCTTCTGCTGTTGAGAAACCCTGATGGAGAAGCCTTTCATCTACGTGCATCCGAAATACGGATGCAAATATCTGTGGTCGCAAGGTTTAAATTTTTTTTTTAATTGCTAGAATGTCTATTCCCAGTTCAGCCACATGTATTAAAATGGATGAATTTTTAAAAAACTCAGTGTGAAGTAAAAAGGAAAATGTGGGAGAATATATATATATACACACACACACACACACACACACACACACACACACACACACATATATATCTGATACCATGCATAGGGAATTAGGAAAAAGATAAACACACACAGAGAAATCTTGAAGTAATGAATCTGATGGCAAGTTCCTTTGTGACAAATACAGATGGAATCCTGTCCTCTGTCCAGGCCCTGAACTCAAAAAGGGCCCCTAACGTTTTTTTACTGTAGGTATAATTTCGCTGTTTTTGTGCATGCCTTATTTATTTATTTATTTATTTATTTATTTGAAGTAGTATGGAAATGCAACTGACATTTTTGGAAACCCCCTTCCTGGGCTTTGGAAAATACATATATTATATATATTACTTGGCATTCTTAAAATACCTTCTCCCCAAAATATTTTTTAATAATTGGAAATTTCTCTATTTAAACGTATTTTCTAAGGTCACATTTGCTAGCCAGATCACATTTTAATTTTTTGTAGGGGGAATAAACAGGCATAGCAGCTGCCTGAGTTTTCCTGCACTTGTAGGAAAATCTAGGCTACATGCACTGTCCAGACTCCATGGAGACCATCTAACCAAGAACGTAACTCAGAAGCTATATTAAAAGGAAAAAGAAAGTGACGGCTCTTTCTACATATCTGACTACACCACAAGGTCACGAGCATATTCAAGAGGTGAATGCAAGATTTGGAAAAAGTACTTGAGCCCTGAGAACCAACAGAGGAGCGTCTGCTCCACTGAGAACACTTAAAAATGGACAAAAGAAAGCAGACTCATAAATATGGAGAATGATCCTAAGGAGAAACATGGTTGCATGCATTCAGTTTCCAGAGGAGAGGGAGTGGGGCGATGGGAAAGACAGGTGAAGAGGAGAAAGAGGTACAAGCTTCCAGTTATGCAATCAATGAGCTGTAGGGATGCAAAGTACAGGACAGAGGACAGAGTCAGAAATCTCGTGATACTGTTGCGTGGAGACCACTCACTGTGGCAGACACCGACTAATGCACATAATTGCTCAGTCTCTGTGTTATACACCTGATACTATACACCCGACACTAACAGGACATTGTATGTCAATTATGCTTCAATAAATTAAAAAAAAAACTGGACACCCCCTCCTCCACAACAAACGGACAAAAGAAAAAGCCTCAACTACAAATGGACCAAGGGTCTAAAATTGTCCAAGACAATTTTGAAAAGAGCCCCTCTAAAGTCACCTACATATTCCAGTTCTCCCCACTTTCCCAGCAGGTAGGGAGACACATACTAAAATCACAAGGACACATCACTTTGCACCCATCAGGGCAGCAATGCCCTGGGTCCAGGGCTTTGGCTGATTGGTGGGAAACTCCTGCATTGGGGCAGAAGGGTGACGTGTCACAGAGTGCTGGGGAAGTAATCTGTCGGCATCAATTCAGGTAAAAGTTTAGGCCTTCAAACCAGCAATGCCCCTCCTGGGAATTCATCTGTGGAAATAAAAATACTGATACTGGCCAGGATATTTACTGCTACTGGTTGTCAGCGGGTGAGGGTGAAGGGGATGCCCACATCGTGGGGTGTCATCAGCCTTTCAAAGAACGAGGCCAGTTGCCTCTAGATGCTGGCGGGGATTCCAGCAGGTGTTGGTGGGTGTGAAGAGTAAGAAGCACATAAATGTGCTTATGATGGATTTATTTCAAAATGAAATGAAAGCCCCGAAGCCCCGTATGGGTGTGCGTTATAGTATATACTCACATATGTCTAGAGAGGAAAATGTGAAAAAAGTGAGTTCGTTATCACAGGTTACCTGATGGAGGATGTGATATGGGAATGGGGAGGGGGAAGCATCCACAGTAAAAATACCGTGTTGCGATTATGCCCATTCATGTAAATGAGGAGAGCCATGGAGCTCTGGTCACCCCAGTGCTCGTGAGGGTCACCGTGGTGTGGCGAGATTCAAGGTCACCTTCTTTACATCTGCCTATACTGTCTGAATTTTTTTTTTACAATAGGCATGTATTATTCATAGAACCAGAAATAGCCCACAGAAAGCTGTTTTCATTGCAGGGTGAAGGGGAGAAGAGTGTCCCCTGGGATCCTGTGTCCCAGGAGACTGGACTCCCCTGCAAGGACAGTGATGGGAACTTGGGTACTCTGCCTGCCTCCCATCCCTCGTGGCTGCTCCCCTTTGTTTCTGGGGGAAATCTACAGGCCCTCAGTGCCCATGCCCCTGCCCCAGGGATCAGCCCTGTCCCGTGCAGGAGCCTGGGGCAGCTAGCTTCTTTCATGGCCATCCCTGTCTTTAGGAACCTTTTGTACTGAGACAACTGGACACTCACATGCAATTGGAAGTAATAACTAGGAGCCAGTATACCTTTCACCTGGTTTCCCCCAAAGGTAACACCTTGCAAACCTATCATACAATGTCACAGACCAGGCAACTAACATGGGTAAGGTCCCCCTACCTTATTGGATTTCCATGGCTTTCCCTGAACTCCTGCATGTGCATGCACTTAGTTCCATGCAATCTTATCACATTTGCAGACTCTTTGCTGTGTGCGCCGCCCCAGGCAGGACACAGACCCGTTGCACACAAGGACCCTTCCTGCTACCCCTTTACAGCCACAGCCACTGCCCTCCCCCTTCCCAACTCCTGGTAGCATGAATCAGTCCTCTCTTTCTAGAATTCTGCCATTTTGATCAAGTTCTATAAATGGAATCATGCAGCTGTTTAACGCAGCCTAATTCCCATCATCATCCTTTAGGATCTGAAAGTGGACTGATGGCAGTGCGGGCTTGGGGTGGGAGACCTGGCTGGAGTTTCCAGATCTTTTTGTCTGAGTCTCTGTTGTCTCCTCCAGAGCATGAGAATAATAGCGCTTGCAGTGATGGAGGGAGGTAAGCCAATTCCCACAGTGTTTCCCCACTGAGCACATGAATGGCCCAGCTGCCTTAGGTGAGCCACGACTGTGATCCTGGTTCTGTTCTTCCCATCACTCAGATGGTGACGGTGGGAGCAAATGGTGGAACCAGGACTCCCACCTCAGAGAGTCCGGCAGGTGTGGGGAGTGGCACTATTTCTACTGGACAGGGAGGAGACCGTGGCTCAGAGCACTGAGGGGACTTATCCCAGGCACACAGCTAATTTGTGGCTGAGCCCACAACAGAGCCTGGTGCTCCCCACCCCTCGCCCAGCACTGGTTCTTCTGGGGGGCTCCTGGAGCTTTCCCGTGCATCTCCCCAGCAGCAGGATGGTTTTCTGCTACTTGGGAGATGTGGGGCGTCTGCCACTGGGGGAGCCCGGCGGACAGTTGCCAGTCCCGACTCAGCCACTTCTCAGCTGGGGACTGTAGGTGAATTGTTGAATCTGTACATTTCTCAGTGTCTAAGGATAAGGAGGGATTAAAATGAATTAATTCATGTGGAGGTCAGACAGTGCCTTGCACACAGTAGGCGCTCAGTAAATGTGAGTCATTACTAACAAGGTGATGTTTTCTTCATCCCTAGACTCAGGCTGCCAGTGCTCTGCATTCTGGCTCTACTGACTGTGCGCTCTTGGACAAGTTACCTAACCTCTCTGTACCTAGGGCAGTTGTGTGGATTAAACAGGTTAATACTCCCAGAATGTATCTGTCAGAGGATGCTTGACCAGCTCGCTCTTATTACTACCCCTCCCCCAGCACGGCCCACCAACCAGAAGGCCAGTCTTACAAGTTGGGTCAGTTCCAACCACCTAGACGGGCGTGGTGGGGGTGCTACTTGGAGGGTCCTGATCTGTCCTTCTGGAGGTCATAGCTCAAACCGCCCCGGTTCTGACTTTCAACCTCCCTCCTTCATCTCTACCAAACTCAATAGTCTCTCACCTCTACCTTCCTACCCAGCCTCCATACAAATCCTGGAGTCTGCCAACCAGCTCTGGTGACCTATTTCAAATTCCTTAATGACCCAAAGTCCCAGTGGGGCTTTCACAGTCCTTGCCAGCCTCTTAGCCTTGTGTGCTCCCTATGGGGCAGCAGGCCTGAAATCCATGTCTCCGTCTCCAATGCCTCCATGGTCTCTCCGTACCTGCTCTTCCCTCTGCCTGGAAGGCCTGCATCCTCCCCCTTGTCTAACCTTAGGGCAAGTGTCTTCTCCAGAAATCCTCTCCTGAGTCCCTGAAGTGGTCCTCAGAGTTCCTCCCCCTACACTCCTATTGCCTGGACTACCCCATCATAATGATCCACTATGGTCTCTCCCACTGACCTATGAGCCACTGGGCAGAGACGAGCTGTTTCCGGCCACTTCCCTGCAGCCTGGGGAAAGCACCAGTGCTCAGTGGATGCCTGCTTATGTCTGGGGAAGGACTGATGGGGCTAGTGGGGTCTGCCCGCCCTTCTACACGGGACCATGCCTCCTTTAATCCTGTCCCTCATGCCTTTCCTCAAGAACCCTTGATGGCTTCCTTCCCACTAGAAGGTTAAGCTCATACTCAGGGCATTTGTGCTACTGCTTGCTCTCCATGGAATGTTCTCTCTTCCTCTTTATCCAGCCATTGAATACTCAGGGCTGACTTCTTCAGCGAAGGCCAGGCCCTCGGATGAAGCCAGATTCCACAGGATGTGATCTCCTCGTACCTTTCCCCCCTCCTTAAGAATGATCACAATTGTAGTTAAATAATGGTATCATTTATAATAACATCCTGGAACCTGTAAATGTGGTTTTATTTGGCCAAAGCATCTTTGTATGTGTGGTTAAGTTAAGGATCTTGAAGTGAGATAATCCTGGATTAGCTCAGTGGGTCCCACACCCACAGACCAGAGTCTCTATAAAAGAAGAGGCCTAGGGGCGCCTGGGTGGCTCAGTGGGTTAAGCCGCTGCCTTCGGCTCAGGTCATGATCCCAGGGTCCTGGGATCGAGTCCCGCATCGGGCTCTCTGCTCAGCGGGAAGCCTGCTTCCTCCTCTCTCTCTCTGCCTGCCTCTCTGCCTACTTGTGATCTCTGTCAAATAAATAAATAAATAAAATCTTTTAAAAAAAAAAAAAAGAAGAGGCCTAGGGGTGCCTGGGTGGCTTAGTCAGTTAGGTGTCCAGCTCTTGATTTCCGCTCAGGTCGAGATCCCAGGGTCATGAGATCGAGCTCCACTTTGGGCTCCACGCTGGGTGTGGACCCTGCTTAGGATTCTCTCTCTCCCTCTCTCTTTGTCCTTCCCTCGCCACTCACGTGGTTGCACTCTCTCAAAGATAAATAAATAAAAAATTAAAGTAAATAAATAAACCAGAGAGAAGGCACAGACAGAAGACAGGGCCTCGGTCAAGACAGAGGTGGAGATCTGAGTGACGTGGCCACATGCCAGGAGCACCTGGAGCCCCATGAAGCTGAGAGAGGCAGGAAAAACTTTCCCCTTAGAGCTTCTAGAGGGAACAAGCCCCTGCCAATCACTGGACTTGGGACTTTTGCCCTACAGTATCAAGAGAGTGCAACTTTCAGGGTGCCTGGGTGGCTCAGTTGGTTAAGCTGCTGCCTTCTGCTCAGGTCATAATCCTACAGTCCTGGAATCAAGCCCTCGCATCAGGCTCCCAGCTCTGCAGGGTGTCTGCTTCTCCCTCTGACCTTCTTCCCTCTCATGCTCTTACTCTCTCTCTCTCAAATAAATTAAAAAAATCTTTAGGGGCGCCTGGGTGGCTCGGTGGGTTAAAGCCTCTGCCTTGGGCTCGGGTCATAATCCCAGGGTCCTGGGATCAAGCCCCACATTGGGCTCTCTGCTCAGTGGGAAGCCTGTTTCCTCCTCTGTCTGCCTGCCTCTCTGCCTACTTATGATCTCTGTCTGTCAAATAAATAAATAAAATCTTTTTAAAAAAATCTTAAAAAAAGAGAGAGAGAGTGTGACTTTCTGTTGTTTTAAGCCTCCTGGTCTGTGGTAGTGTTTGATGGCAGCCTTCAGAAAGTAACACAGATCCATATATACTAATTTAATCCCCACCCAAACCCATGAGATTGTTACTATTCTAAGCTCCATTTTACAGATAAGGAAACTGAGAAAAGCAAAGGCTCAGTAACTTGCCTAAGGCCACCAGCTAGTAAGTGGCCAAGTTAGGACCCCCCCACCCCACCCCCTACTCTAGCCCCAGACAGCCTGGCCCAATCAGAGGGGGGTTAGAGGGCAGTAACTACTGCTCTGGAAAGCGACAGGAACCCTTTCCCCAAGACCCTCAAATGTGGATGGCCTGTCAAGGGGATGGCAGCTTTAGCCTGGGCTCATAGACCATGGGTCCCATGATACCTGGAGGGCTGCTTTGGAGACAGTCGGACTCTTGGTTCCCCTGTTGCCGCTTGCTATGTGTTCTGGGACCCAGGGCCTCCTGATCCCTAGTGAGGAGAAAGTGATGGTATTTGCCTCTTGGGTGGTCCAGAGGCAGAAGAAGCAGACCAGGACGTTTCAAATACGCACACCCAACAGTGGTCCCACAGACCACCTTCCCTGGTGAGATAGTCTCAGGATCAAAGTCTTTCCCACATCCTGGAGATCTTACACATCTGGCCTCTGTCCCCCCTGCCCACCCCATCCTCACCATTCTCCTCCTCACCTCTCTGTAGCCCAGAGATACCCCCTCGTCTTTAGATTCTCAAATATGCCACGTTTTCCTCCAGTCAAGATGCTTATGTTAATGCTTTTCCCTTCCTTTTCTGGAATATAAAATCCAGGAGGATGGGGGCCTTCTTGCCATTCATGGTAGTATCCCTAGATCTTAAGGGGCCCCTGGTACATAGTAGGTGCCCAATCGATATTTGTGGAATGGAACTGAAAGAACGGATCTTTGCCTCGCTAAATTCTACCCTTCCTTCAAGCCTCTGCTAGATATCATATCATTTATTCCACTATTTTTTGGTGACAGGATTTATTTATTTATTTATTTATTTTTTGCCTAGTGGTAAGACTCCTGGCTGTGCCACTTGCTGGCTGTGTCACTTTCAACATTTCCTTTAACCTGTGACCCTGAGATTGCAGTCGGCACAAAGGGGAGAATACAGGTCCTTCGGCAGTTGTGTCTTCCCTGACCACCAATGGCCTAGGATGACCACAGTCCCAGGTGAGGGCAGGGATGAGCCTCCTGGGGACTTTAGCCCCTACTGGAGCCCGCAAACTCCTTCTGGTCCAAGGTAGCTCCGACCCAGCGGGCGCCACGACCCCGCGTGATACCGGGCGCTCAACCGCGGGACCGAGCCCTTCCCCGGCGCTGGCCGCGCGGCCAAGTGCGCACGCTCAGGCCTCCCCACACCTCTGGCTGCCGCCTAACCGCTCCCGGCCTCGGCCCCGGGCGGGGGCGGGGCGAGCGCCGCGCCTTCCCCCTAACTGGCAGGAGGACGGGCCAATCTGACGGGAGACCCGGGGAGGGGCGGGGCCTCGCCGTGAGCCGGGCGCCGGGCGGTAGCAGGAGCTGCAGCCGGGAGCGTGCGGCACGCGCTGCCGGCTGCCCCGAGCGCGGTCACCGGCGCCGCCGCACCTCGACCCCCGCCCCGCAGAGCCGCGCGCGCGCATCTGTCCGTATTCCTCGGTTGCTTGTTACGATTTTTCTTTTTCTTTTTTTTTTTTTTTGCACGCAACCTTTTTCTGTTCCGTTTTGTCCTTTTTAAGGCGGGGGCGGCGGCAGCGTAAGCTCGGGGCGGGGAGGGGGCGGCCGGAGGATGCGGCGCGGGGCTGCGCTCGCTACGTCCGCAGCTGCTGCCCGGCTCGGGCCTGAGCGCCGAGCAGGTGGGTACAGGTGCGCCCGCGGGGGGTGGCGGGAGGCGCGCCCTGGCCGAAGGGCGCCCGCGGACCCAGCAACCGATGGGCGGACCCCGCGGCAGGGGACGCGATGACCGGTGCAGCCCCGCCCCATCGCCCACCTCCCCCTCTTCCAGCCTTCGCGCCCCTCCAGATCCCCTGCCGCTCTCGCGTCTCACCTCCGTGGTCCCCCACCCTTCGGTTCCCATCCCCCATTCCCCTCCAAATCCCCCTGCAGCGTCTCCCAGCAGGAGGACTCTGCGTCTCCTCCCTCATAGGCCCCCTCCCCGTACTGCCCCCAGCCCCCCCTCTCTCCCTAACGCCACCCCTATTTCCACTCCTTTCCCCATTCCGCCCCCGAGCCAAGAAGGGGGAGGGGGAACCCACCGGCTGCCTCCAGGGAGTGGCGCGGGGGGTGTGGCCGGCCGGTTCCCTCGGAGTCCTACCCACTGAGTAAGTCAGGGTACCCCCAGGTCCCGGCCGAGGTGGCGTAGGGGTTGGAGCTCGGGCCGCTCCGGGGCGGCAGGGGGCTGGGAGGGCGAGGCCGCCCTGCTTGCACCCCCGCCCCACGCACAGCACCCGCGGCGGCGGCCGCTGCCACGCACACCCCCGCGCTGCTCCGCCCACGTGGGCTCCGGGAGGAGGCTGAAGCGCTGGGAAGAAAGGCTGGTACCCACCCTGCTGCCCCGCCGGCGCGCCCTGGGCGCACGCAGCCTTTGGAGATGGCGCACAAGGATTGGCTCCGAGGGACCGGGCACCTTGCCTGGACGCCCTGCGTTAGTGCCCATGCCCTCGTCCCCAGCCCCCTGCCCCCTCACTCCATCACTCCACCTTCCCTGCTGCGAGCCCTTGACGATCCGGCCTCGTCATCCCTGATGGAGGACGCTTGCCAGGCTGGAGTCTTTCGCATATCCCAAGAAGCACCCGCCCCCACTCCCCAACACACCACCACCCCTCCCCACACACCGTAGTCTGCCTTTCTCCTGATGGCTTGGCCGGCCTGGGCTCTCTGCCAGCCTCTGCCCGGCTCTTTAGACTGTAGAGATACTGTATCTAAACGCTGGTCCTCCCCCACCCCCACCCTTTCCACGCACACTCACAGGCACACGTCCTTGGCCTTTGCTTGTGCTGTTCCTTCTCTAGGAACGCCCTTCCTTCAACTGGCCAGCTCCTTCTCCATGAAGGTCAGGGAGAACCCCTTGCCCTGCCTGAGCTTCCTTGTTTGGCAGAGTGGGACTCACTGTTGTCCTGTCTGATGGTCTTGGCCTCCCAGGCCAGATTAGGAGATTTTGAAGCCCAGGGGACGCCTCGGCCCTTCACACAGGGCTCGGGTCACAGTACATATCCCACCTGAGAGGGGCCCTTCCTGCTAACTGAGTGACCAGCAGGTATAGGGTGGGTCTTTGGAGATGCTGGCTTCTCCTCCAGACCTTGGGCAGGTGGGTGGCACTTCCATGAGCCCAGATGGATAAGGAGGTTTGGGGATGGCATGGGGTGGTCAGGACCCCTCTCCGATGCTTGCCCAACATGAGAAGGCATGACTGCACGTGGTCTGTAATGCCGAGCATCTCTCCAGAGCATGGGAGTAACTCCCACCTTGAGACTTGTCCCAGTGAGAAGTCCCTCGAAGGGTCAGGGTGCGGGCCCAACAAATGCGATCGTTGCCATTGTCCTTCGCAGACCATCCTTAGCTGCTTCTGTGACCTCACACGTTCTTCGCATTCTGGCTTCCCTGACCCACCTCTCTCCCTTGCCCCACTGTCTCAGCCTCATGTGCTTCCTCTATGTTCGCCAGGCCTGTCTTCTCACTTAGGCTTCTCCTCATATACTGTGGTTTTGTTTGGTTTCAGTTTTGGTTTTTGATTTTCCTGGGAGATGTGCCCTCTTTCGTCTGCCTGGAGAACTCCTATTCATATGTCAAGGCCCAGGTTTCCTGTGATGTCTTGGTGGTGTTTCCTGACTTTACCGGATAGATTGTGGGTTCTCTCGTCTGTGCTCTTTTAGAACATTTATCCATGTATAGTTTCGTGGGTGTGTGGTTTTTCCCTAAGCAGACCTTGGCCACTGGAGAGTGGGGTCACAGTGAGGTCTGAGGGGGAGCCCCGCTTGGACAGGTGGGGGGCTCCACCTTCCTGGGTAGGCAGTCATGCCTGCATCAATCATGCCAGAGCTATAAGAGGGACGTGCATAGGGAGGGACAGAGCTTGACGGTCTCTGCTTGGCCTGGCCAGAGGTTTCATGGTGAGGAGCCAGGATGGAGGCCTTTTGGTGTAGAGGGTCGGCTGGGGCAGGGAGAGGAGCGGCAGAAGGAACAATTGCTTAGCAAGGCATGAGAATGAGACCCTGCCTCTCTGCAGGCTCTGGGGCCAGACTGCCTGGTGCCCGCTGGGGCCCTGCCCCTCTCCTGCCTGGGGCTGAGGCAGTGCCTCCCACCTGGGCTTTGTAATCCAAATGGGGTGCCTCTTACAGAAAGATTGCTGATGACTGCACCATGTTCTGGGTCTCCTTGCTTGGTCTCCTTGGGGTGTTTAGGTCAATTTACCAGTCTTCTGAAGTCGATTCACCTTTGTCCTGTCCCTTAAGGCTGTGTGATCTTGGGCCATAGGATTAACCTTTCTGAGCCTCCATTTCCTGTACGAATGGGGACAGTGGTCTCTCTGGCATGGCTGGTGTGGGCATCCGAGTGTTGTCTCTGGGCACAGGCACCACTGAATAAGCGGTCATTATGATGGGGGTGTGTGTGGTTCAAAAGTCAGTCCTTTGGTTTTGTCCCAGAGCAACCACCCAGAGCAGAGGCCCTCAGTGTCCCTCCCTAGCTAACAACCTCAAGCCAATAAGCTACACATTCCATAAACTGGAGTGAGAGATGGAGGGAGCGGGTGTGTGCTGGCTCCTGGGAATTGTGCATGCTTGTGGAAGAAGGTGCTGAGGGCTGCGGGCAGGAGTCCTGAGCTCAGTGTGCACTAGCGAAGGCCACCCACCCGCCTCGAGCATCTCCTTTGATGCTTCTGTCATCTGGGTTTCTTTCCTGCTCAGTGGTGACAGTGATTTCCACCCTGTTCCTAGGAAGATTCTTACCCCCTTAAAGGAACAAACCATCAGCACCAGCTAGGTGAGCTGAGCTGTGAAGGAACAGGGCTGGAACTGGGCTGGGTCGGAGGGGCTGCACTGAGGACCAGCTCCGACCTCCTTGGGCAAGTTCAATGCCCGGGTCCTTTTCCTGGGATGCTCACATGAGGAATAGAGCTATCGTTGCTTAAACTCCCACTCCTTCTGGGAATTCTCTCTCGCTGAAGCTGCACAGCACCCCTCTAGGGAAAGGCTTATGTGGGCACCTGACAAGCAGGGACTGAGCTTGGAGGTGGAGGTGGAGGGAGGCAGAGGCAGAACTCGCCAGGGTGGGGCGGTGGAGGGGAGGGGGTAGCGCCTATGCTCCAGAACTTAGGTGTTACTCTGTGGAACACGCTGATCCCTGTAATGGAAAGTCGACCTTCCTACAGGGCCCATGTGAGGAATCAATCAGAGGAGGCTTCTCAGTGCTTTTGATCGAAATTGGTTACCTTGAAGCCAGTAGAAGCCATTAGTGCTGCTGCAATCCGAGGTTCAGGAAAGGTACTCCAGGGCCGGTCAGCAGTGGGACCTTGCTTGTCATTGTCCTTCTAGCCCAGAACACTGTCAGAAAATGTTTTCTTTGCTCTGGCCTTTGCAAGGCCAGGTGGACAGCCCAGGAACCTTGGACCAGTGGGGAGGGGCAAGAGCGGGGGGGGGGGTGTCCCTGGGAGCCTCACGCTATGAGGAGCCCCTCCTGTAGGAGGTGGGAGGGGAAGAGCTTGCAGAGAGGAGCCCCAGCGGGCATGGAGGCTCCGCTCTCGCCTTCGGTATTACTGTTTATTTTCGCAACTGCAACAGGAAGTATTTTACCTCTCACTCATCTCTAGAAATGAATCAAGTTAAATGCCATTTTTCTTAATTGTAGCAGTTCACGTTTGTCAAGCACCTACCAAGGGCCAGGGTATGTGCCAGAGGTCGGCAAGTGGCAGCTCTATTAGCCCGCTGCCCGCTTCTGTAAATAAAGTTTTATTGGCACCCAGCCACGCCCATTGGCGCACCTGTTGCTGTGGCTGCTTTCCTGCTGTGTTGGCAGAGTTTCACTGCTGTGGCCATCACCTGTAAAGCCAGAAACACTACCTGGCCCTTTGCAGCCGGGAGTTTTCCGCCCGCCCAGTCTGTGCTGTCCCCATTTGGGTTCATTCAGTTCCGGACACAAGTCCAGTGGGAGGTGCCTTGTGTTTGTCACTTTACAGATGGGTACAGACAGCCTCTGAAGCCCACTGCGGGGGTCACAGAGCTCGTAAGTGGGGAGCAGGGACTGCACCCAAGCAGTCCACATTATAATTTTTTGGGGGGGATTTATATATTTTTAATTAGCTTCTTTTTTAAAAAAAGATTTTATTTATTTATTTGACAGAGATCACAAGTAGGTGGAGAGGCAGGCGGGTGGGTGGGAGGAAGCAGGCTCCCTGCTGAGCAGAGAGCCTAATGCAGGGCTTGATCCCAAGACCCCGAGATCATGACCTGAGCTGAAGGCAGAGGCTTAATCCACTGAGCCACCCGGGTGCCCCTTTAATTAGCTTCTAATTGAATTTTGCCATGTTTAGAGAATATGTTCTGTATGATATCTATTTTTAAAAATTTACTGACAGTTTCTTTTTTTAAGAAAAGATTTATTTATTTTAGAGAGACTGAGAGAGAGCGCTTGTGTGAGTGGGGTGGGGGAGGGGCAGAGGGCAAGAGAGGGAGAGGGAGAGAGACTCTCAAGCCGACCCCCGCTGAGTGTGGAGCTGATGCAGGGCTCTATCCTAGGACCCTGAGATCATGCTCTGAGCCCACATCGAGTCAGCTGCTTAACCAGCTGAGCACCCAGGTGCCCCTGTTGACAGTTTCTTAATGACTTGGTACCTGATCATTTCTTAAAACATCTTTGTATTACATGTATATATAATATTTAATAATGGTTATCATGGTAACCAGATTTAAGTGTACTGCTCAGTGGCAGTTAAGTATGTTCACATTGCTGAGTAACTGTCCCCATCTAAGTCCAGAATGTTCCCGTCGTCCCAGACTGGCAGTCCCCGCTCTTAACCCGTGACCCCATGCTGCCTTGTAGGAATTTTGTAGGGGAAAAAGCAAATGTCAGTGGCATCATAATTTAGCGTGGGAGGCTTTTGATGGCAGCTTTGGGTTCGAATGCTGGCTCTGCCACTTGCCAGCTGATGGTGGACAAGCCCGCCTCCTTTGTGAAATGGGGACAGCCCCAGTCCCTCTCCCCGCAGATCAGGTGGAAGGGGACGAAATAAAGAGCAGAGGTGAAGGCCCAGCCTCGGGTGGCAGATGGTGGGTACGAAGCTGTTCCCTTGAGCAGCCATACCTTAACGGAGTGTCAGGTCTGTCCTCTCTGTGAGGCCCGTGGTGTCCCCTTTATCCTTTCCAAGGTACGGTACTGGAAGCATCCCCAGGACCCATCACGTGTCCTGCAGCCCCCCCCCCCCCCAGACCTCAGAGGACCCAGATGCTGGGTGGATGCGGCCTCCTGCTGTTCTTCCTACCCCAGGACCCAGACTTGGCTGCAGAGCCACACCAAGGAATGAAAGGAGGTTCTGTATGTGACCATCCCGAGACTGCCAAGGGCTGCCCATGTGGCAGTAATGCCCTTGTGTGTGCCAGGTCAAGGGACGTGGCGGCTTGACCTCCTGGCCCCAGTGCCACCAGCTTGGCTGCGTTTTGATTTGGGAGCCCTGGCCTGGCCCCTGGTCCCTTCCGCAGGGCTAGAGGGGTGGGACACACCACCGAGCGGTGTCCTGCTTCCTTTGCAGGATGGGCAGCCTGTGAGGACCCCGAGCTATGGGGAGTGGAGGCGAGGAGTGATCTGGTGAGGTAGCTGTCCACTTCCCCTAACCTTGGAGCCTTTGTCTCCTCTCCTCTCCTGTTCTGTGCGGTTGTTTATGGAGGCCCATCGCTCCTATCTGATTGTGGAGACACAAGGATGTGTGCAACAGCGGCCAGCCTGACTCTTCTGTTGAAATAGTTCTCCGCCTCTCCCTCCCACCCCTGCTTTTTAAAAAATTAAGGTGAAATCGACACAACCTGAGATGAACCATTTCAAAGCGTACCGTTCGGTGGCATTTAGCGCCTTTGCAAAGCCGAAGGACCAAGGCCAGACATTTACTTCCAAACATTTTTCCCAACAAACATCTAGTTACAAAACTCGTGCTTTGCCTGTAATGAAAGCCCTGTCCCCATTAAGCGGCTCTTCCACATTTCCCCCTCCCTCAGCCTCTGGCAGCCAGTGGTCTGCTTTGCATCTCTAAGGATTTGCCCATTCTGGGCATTTCGTATCAATGGAATCCTATTATATGTGGCCGTGGCCTCCTGCGACCGGCTCCTTTCACTCAGCATCAGGTCCTCGAGGGTCACCCAGTTGTAGTGGGTGTCAGTGCTGTAGCACCTTATAGGTGAGTAATATTTCATGGCGTGGCTAGACCATGTTTTATTATCCATTCATCTCTTGATGGGTGTTTGGGTGGTTTCGACTTTTTGGCTGGAGTGCATAGTGTTTGAAGCAAGGCTTGAAGTGTTAAAAATGTTCTTCCTGGGGCCCCTGCTGCCCAGGTTCCCTTCTGGCACGACCAGTCTCTCCTCTTACTGCCCAGGCATCATTCAGCCACTCAGCAGATGCTCCTGGGTGTGGACCCCATGCCGGGCACTGTGCTGGGAGCTTCCAGCCTTAACTTGTCCTTGACATCTGGAGAATGGTTTGTTGTCTTCTCATTTTCCAAGCCCGGGGTGTGGGAGTGCCCTGAGACAGGAGGAATGGCAGGGGGGCCCACCCCATTGCTCCAGAGAAGCTGCTGGCATGGGAGCCCGGCTGCCTTTCTACTGTTTCCTTGAACATGCTGGATCCTTCCCGCTCTGAGGTTTGTGTTTGCTGCTTGCTGTCTGCAATGCTCTTCCCTGCCCTCACCAGAACTATGGTCTTCTCATCATGCACGTCTCGGCTTAAATTTCCTCGCCTCGCAGAGGTCTTCCCTGTCCATCCCAGGTAGCTGCCCACCTCCCCTCTGCTGTTATTCTCCCCTACTGCAGTCTGTTTTCTTCTGAAATCATCACCATCCGAAGGGAGTTTTCCTTGTCTGTTATCATTCTCCCATTCCCGTAAGCTAGGGCAAAAGCACCAGGAGGGCAGGAACCTTGCCTGGTATATTTGTGCTCATCTTTCAACACAGGCTATTGGTACACAGCAGGTGCTCAATAAATAATTGCTGGTGTTGCTTGAGTCAGATGCAACTTAACTTCCTGAGTGCACCTTGTTAGCTCCAGACCTAGAGCACATCTCCTAAGCTTTCTGAGCCTCTCTTCCTTTTTCAGTCCACATGGAGACCATCCAGGGTCCCTAGCTCATGGGGTACAAGTTCAGAAGTAACCTGTGCAGACTGCCCGGAGCCGTGTTAGTGTTCCGTAGGTGTTTGTAACCGGCATTGCTGCTGGTGGTAATTAAAGATGTGGTCCTAGTGATTATGAATGAGTCTCCATGTGCTGAGTGATATATACGCTTGCTTGCCTGGTGGTAAGGCAGGAGGCTCCTGGAGCTGAGCTCCTGTTGACTGGCCACCAAGCTCCCGTCCACTCGCCGCTGAGCCCCTGTCCACTCACTGCCACTCAGCACAATTGAGCCCTGAAACATGGCTCCTCTGAATTGATCTGGGCTGGTGAGTGAAAAATACACACTGGATTTCTAAGACTTTGTATCAACAGGAGAGTGAAAAAGATCTCAGGAAAAACTGTGACAGTGATCACACATTAAAATTTGGATCTTTGGGGCCAAATGAATTCATTTCACTTGTTTCTTTTCTTCTTTTTTTTTAATGTGGCAACTAGAAAATTAAAAAATCAAAAATTGCAGGTGGGGTTCCCATCGTATTTCTTTTGGGCAGTGCTGCCCTAGACTCTCATCTCCTTGAGGGCAGGGGCCGGGCTGCAGGGGCTGTGGCTGCACCTTCTGTGAAGTACACGGCCCTGGGCAAGTTAACTCAATTTTGTTGTGCTTCAGTTTCCTCCTCTGAAACAAGAAGCCCATCCGATGACAGGCAATGACACTACATATTTGAGGGCTTCCTGTGTGTCCCTGGAAGGAATGAGGGCCCCATGAAGAGGAGGTAGGGCAAGGTCCCTGCCCACATCAGCTTTCATTCTGGGGAAGGAAAGACCCACACCATCTAAAGAAAACACAAACCCAGTCAGTCCCTAAGGCTGTGATTGCTCCCTGAAGAATCTAAGGAAGGAGGCGCCGTGAACATCACACCTGCCAAGAGAGCTGTGTGGGAGCTCTAGTTGGGAGCTCGCAGTGATGGGTTCTTGGTCTGGCCTGGTGCCTAGCAGCCGAGATGACCACTCTGGGACGGAGCGAGAGCAGCGGCCACTCTACTAAGACAAACCTCCACCTGATGGCTCTAGCCTTTTCAATCCCAGTGCATGTGATAACCACATCAGGATTTTGCTGCTGTTCACTGAAGAATTTGCAAACTCACATGCATTTCCATGGCTACTGAATGCTGGAGACCCATCCTAGCAGCTTCCCCAAGGCCAGCTCTGATTGGTTGAGAGCAACTGATCAGCCAGCTCTGATTGGACAAGGGCAGATGATGGCCAGCTCTGATTGGTCAAGGGCTAGATGGCGAGCTCCAATTAGCTGAGGGCAGTTGCCTCAGGGTGTGGCACAACCGTCCTCTTTTTGCACACATCTCTTATGCCCTGCACCCCATCTCCACTACTTCCTACCAGGCCTGGGAGGGAACCTGCGTTTCATCCCCGATCCAGCCAGGAGCCACTAAGGGGACAAGTCACTTCACCCCTGGGAGCTCTGGCGTTCTTCTGTCGGGGTGACTCCCGCTGCCCACGCCCATCACAAGGTGCTTGTGCTCCACATAGATGCCGGGGGAGGGCTTTGTTTCAGTTTTGCAGGGGCCATCTCGCATTGTCCTCCTTGTTTTCCACACGCACACCTGCCTGTGGGTGCCCGGCATGGACCTGCCTGCTAGGGTGGGAGGTTGAGAGTGCGGTGTGCTCACAAAGAAGCAAAAGGAGCCCGAGAATAGGTTATGGGGGCGGGAGCATCTTTCTTTCCCGCCCTCATTGGGACCACACCACCTCAGTATTGCAGAATGAGTGAATTGCCTGAGGTTGTGCGGGTAGAAATGGCAGTGGTGGGCCTGCTCTGGCCAATCGGACAGTTGCTGATTACATATGAGAAGTGTGCAGACCTTAGCTGGGCTTTCAAAGCCCCGATGGTCTGCTCCCAACTCCATTGCCATTATTTATCTCAGTGGACTGTACCTAGCTGCTGAGCACTGGTCTTTCTTCCGGATCCTCCTTTTCCAGCTCCCTCTGCCTGAAAGGGCTCCCCACCTCTCAACTGTAACATCCTGCTTGATCCATAGCCCAGCTGGGACTTCCGTTCCTCCATTCTTCCTGGGCCTCCAGGAGAGAGCTGTTTGATTACTCTGCAAGTTCGGATTGAGTGGATGAAGTCACTGGGGCTGGATTAAGACAGGAATAGCCTGGAAGCAGAAGAATGGACCAAAGGGACTGCTTCTGCTCATCCCAACTTTGCTAGCATGGTGTGGCCTGCTGCTGCCTCCCTCTTTTCCCACACCTTCCGTGGGGCATGTGTCCAGCTACACCATCTGCCCACTGCTCCCGACGGAGCCAGGCTTCTGCACATGCTGTTCCCTCGGGCGGATTTGCTGATTCCCTTTTCCTGTCCTCATCCATGCAGTGAACCTCTTCCACTTAGGATCCACCATTAGCCTTATTTCCTCCAGAAAACCTTCCCTGTTGTCCGCCCCCCCCCTCCCCAGGCCAGGTCAGGCATGTCGCCAGGGCTTCTGCTACCCTAAGCATCCCTCTGCCACTGCCGTGGATGCAATATTGCAGCTATCAGTGACTTTTCTGACTTTTCCACTAGAAAGAAGTCTCCAGAAGGTTCCAGGAGGCTTGAGATGCCTTCTGATTCCCAGGAGGCTTCCCAGATCCTGGCGCAGGGTGGGCTGCACAGTAGGTGGTCAGTAGATTTTGGGCCTTTAGTCCCACAGATCCCGATAACCCTGATAATGGCAGTGCTGGGCAGGGCCCCAGCTGGGAGGTGGCTGGGTTATCTCTGTTGCTTGTGTTGGTTCTGTTCTGTCCTTAACTAGCCTCACTCTACTCTCTGCAGAAGCCATCCCTTGTGACTACCCTGCAAGCCTTAGATACCCCAGTACACAGACAGAAACACCCCAGTGGCCATGTTAGCCCAGAGGGGACATGGTGGAACTTCTTAGCTTCTTCATAAAGTCTCCTTCCCCCAAATCCAGGGATCTCACCATCTCACCTTCAGTCCAGGACAACAGATAGACTAGCAGGCTGTTCTTCAGAGTCCAAACACGTCCTGTTTACTGAAGGTTGTAGTTCATGTTAAATTGTCCTGCTTTTTCCCTTTCTCTCAAAGCAGAAGAAGACATGACTTCTCTTGGGAAGCTGGCGGAACAGCTTCCAGGGCCGGGGCAGCAGGGTGAATGAACTCATTGAGCCGCGCAGTAATTGGGTTCCTGCAGCAAGTCTGGGGTCCTTTCAGGTTGAGGTCTAGAGGTTCTTTTTGCCACCCAGATACCTTATTGTGAACAAGGGCTTGGATGCCTACAGATTGTCCCTAATCTGTTTAAACCTTCAGGCAAGTGGGTTCTTTATTGACGTTTATCTCTCCCTGGAGTCACCCAGGATGAGCCCCATTGATGACAGCCTGGGCACTGTAGATCTCTTGAGTCTTTTACAGGGGTGACTAAACCCAAATGCAAGCCACTTTGGACCAGAGACACAAGCGAATCCTATTGCTTGGTAGGATATTGGAAATTGGGGGTGTTCCTGCCAGAAGATGTGGTGGGGTGCCAGGTGCCCCCAGCCTCAGATGTTGACAAATTATGAATTTGGGATTTCACAGTTCACAAGGACCTGAGTTGTAGCTTCCCTTCATGTTTGTTGATGAATCTGAGAGCTTAGTAGAGAAACTAAGAGGTCAAGTGACTGGGAGGTTGGGGACATAAGTCACTCAGGCAGGAATGTGGGCTGATCAGTTTGGGATGGGGTCTAGACTGTCCATTCTGACAGGTACACAAGGGACCTCTGTTCAGCAGAGACTTGTTAGCATCTGTGCCAGGTCTGCAAGAGCAATACTATGGCATTTGAAAATACCCATGCCACGGACTTTGTTGTGATTCCAACCACCCCTTCCCACTTTGGTTTGAAGCGCTGATCTGTCACCACACTTAGAGTTGCTCCATATCATGATGTTGATTCCCATATTATTGTGAGTGGCTTCATTCCTCCTGGTGGGCAGGTCAAATTGTAGCTTCAAATCCTCCAACTCAGAAAGCTGGTAGTAGACATTTCTTTAGATGGTGTCCCATGACTATTGGACAAATCATGGATGTGCTCCTGTTCTCTGGAACCGGAGAGAAAAAATCATGATTGATTTGAAAACCAGCCAGGGGCACCTGGTTGGCTCAGTCAGTTAAGTGTTCAGCCCTTGTTTTAGGCTCAGATCATGATCTCAGGGTCATGAGTTTGAGCCCTGCATTGGGCTCCGTGCTGGACATGGAGCCTACTTAAGATTCTCTCTCTCCCTCTCCCTCTGTCCCCGCCCCCCCCGCCTCCTGCTTGCAAGCACTCTCTTTCTCTTAAAGAAAGAAAGAAAGATGAAGGAAGGAAGGAAGGAAGGAAGGGGAAAGGAAGGAAAGGGAAGAGAAAAGAAAAGAAAAGAAAAGAAGCCATTAAAGAAACTAAAAATTGTCAGAGGGGTAATTTTGCTACGTGGATTAAAAAATAATTAGTCTTTTGAAGTTCTTGCTTTACTTTTTAATGCCAAATCCAGTGTCTGATTCACTTAATCCAAAAGAGTGTGGTAAAGGAGGAGCAGAGGAACCAAAAAGACATGAGGCATGTAGAAAACAATCAGTAAAATGGCAGACATGAACTCAACTATACAAATAATAATGTTAAATGTGAATGGGTTAAACAATCCAGTCAAAAGGCAAAGATTATCAGAACATATTAAAAATGGTATAACTATATGCTGTCTACAAGAGACACAAATGAGTCCTATTGCTGGATAAGATTTTGGAAACTTGGGGTGCTCCTGCCAGAAGATGGGGATGGGGTGCCAGGTGCCCCCAGCCTCAAGTGTTGACAAGTTATGAATTTGGGATTTCTTTGGATTCAAAGGTAAAATAGTTTGAAAGTAAAAGGATGGAAAAAGATACACCATGCAAAGAGCAAAGTCACAAGAAGACTGGAGTGGCTATACTGGTGTTATATAAGATAGACTTAAAAAATAGAGATAAAGAGAGACATTTTATAATGATAAATGGGTCAGTCCATCAGGAAGATATAAACAATCATGAACACATATGCACCTAACAACAGAGCATCAAAATCCATGAAATAAAAACTGACCAAAATGAAGGGAGAGATAGATAATTTAATAATACATAGTTGGATACTTATGTACTCCACTTTCAATAACAGATAGAACAACTGGATAGAAGATCAACAAGGAAATAGAAAACTTGAGCAACCCTGTAAACCAACTAGACTTACCAACAACATCAGAATATGTATTCTCCAGTGTACATGGATTTTTCTCTAGGGCAGACCATGTGCTCAGCCATGAGACAACCTCAATACATTAAAAAGGATAGAAATAATCCAAAATATGCTTTCTGACCACAAGGCAATGACATTAGTAGGCAATACCAGCAAACACTGCCTGGCCTGTAGCTGATGTTCAACTCCCTTTTGTCAGCCCAACATCCAAGACCTCCCCTTGTCTTTCCCATTTCACCCTCCATCACTCCCACTCTCACCTTTACTTCCTGGGCAAACTGAGCTACTGACTTCCCCTCCCGCTGTTTCCAGCTTCCTTGCATTTGCTTATGCTGCCCCACTTCCTGGAATGCCCGTTCCTCTGCCTTCCCCACCCCCATCCCATCTCCTAAGTTTGCATCCTGCCCTTCCTACCTTCCATGAACATCTGCCTCAGCGAGCCACAATGAGGAGAGCAACTGATCAGAGCAATGGTTCTTCAAGTGGGGTCCTGAACCAGCAGCATCAGCACTCCCTGGGGGCGTTTTGGAAGTGCACCTTCTCAGGATCCAGCCTAAGCTATTGGATCAGAAACATTGGGTTGGGCCCTGGTAGCCCAGCTTTTAACAAATTCTCTGGAAAGTCCTGATACTCTCTCCAGTCTGAGAACCGGGGCAGGCAGGGCTGGTCCCCACTTATTCTGTACTTACACAGTCTGTCTATTGGGTTGTCACTGAGATGTTGACAACTGGCTGGTTCCCTCCAGTAGGCAGAAATCACCCCGGCCATCCCACTGAATCTGTAGCTGAATATGGAGACCCTTGCTTCCTAAGGGCAGGTGTCTGTCCAGTGTGCACATATTTCAAGCTGGTGCTCAAGATGAAGGGGCTTGGCTTCTAGTGGTTTCCTGTGGAAGAAAGATGTCCTGGCCTTGCTTTTCTGTGTTCTCTCCCTCTTTGTGATGGATGTGGGCTCTAATCTCATTTCTAGGAAAGAGGAAAGTGGCAGAGTGTGAACACCAGCCTGAGCCAGGAGTCCAAGGCTCAGATTCATGTCCTGCCCACCTGCTGCTGTAATGCCTTGCAGTGGTCCTTCTTCCCCAGGGTGGGAGTGCCTGATGGGTGCTGGGCACTTTCTCTGCTCTCTTGAAGTGCACTGAGCAAGGATGATGATCATAGGTAATCACCAAACAATGCAATAGCCTTACCTCTCTCTGGATTTGTTTGCTCATTGTAAAATGAAAAAAATTCTTTTTTTAATTTAACAGCTCTACCATAATATACCCGAATATACAAAACAGGGAAATGATGGTTTATTATTGCATGTCTTTTTCCGACCTTAAACTTATAACACTTACTGTAAGGTCAGTGCATGAGAATGGTGAGGTCATTTTGATGAATATAACTTCTGAAATGAAAAATTGAGGGGCATCCTCAGTCTTGCCAGGATGTTGTTGTGGTTGTGGAAATAGTCTGTGTTTTGAGAATCCTTACATACCACACTTGGAATTGGTAAGGGTTTGATTGGTTACTGGGCTTACGATCTCAGGATGCCCTGTACTGGGAGGTGATGGGAGAGGCTGGGTATTCACCTGGCAGCTCAGGTCCATGCAGTGGGGTCTGCAAAGAGTTAACATTTGGTGTGTAGCTCATTTGAACTTGTATGCTGTCTTTGTAGTTTAAAGTGACTACACCTGAAAAGATAGAATCAAACATTTGTTGCTGTAGACCCCTGGCCTGCAAGCATCTTCAGGGAGCACCAAGGCTCCATGGAATGGGGTATGCAGTCCAGGCCCTCAGTGTCACCTCCCAGCCCCCTGATGTGCTGGTGGTTCTGCTTTGTTTTAGACACTGGCCACCATCCTCTCATAGGCACCTGTGCCTATGTTGTTGTCGCCCACCCCTCAGTACCATGTGTGGTTCATTGCAGGATCTCAAATTCCCAAGTGTCCCATGTTGCACAGTCCTGGGACTTGGGAAAGCAGAGCCTCCAGGACCATCAATGACAGAGCTGAGATGCATGGGAGGAAGCCCATGAGGGCCAGCCCTTGCCTCACCTTGAGTCTCTGGACAGATCCCATGTCCTCCCGGGAGGGCTGCAAGTCCTGACTGCCCATTCCTTCTGCATAGTGGCTCATGAATTATTGGGTGTTTGGGGAAAACAGCAGTCATACCAAGAAAGGGTGATCTTTTCCTGAAATCACTCCTGGCTCTGTCTCTGCTCTGCCTAATGGGTTCCCCCGGGCCCGGGATGAAGCATACAATCCTTGTCATCACATCTGTGGCCTCTCCTGATGCTCTTGCTTTTACCGACTGTCCTCACCCAGGCTGCCATCCCCAAAACACCACAGACAGGGAGCGGGGGTACTGGAAGTGTATTTCTCACTGTTCTGGAGGTTGGGAAGTCCAAGGTCAGGCTGCCAGTCAATTTTGATGTGAGCTCTCTTCCTGCCTTCTTACTGTGTGTTCATGAGGGTGCAGAAGAGGGGGAAAGCAAGCTCCCTTGTGCCTTATGAGGGCACTGACCCTACCTTGAGGCCCCTACCTTCATGACCTCATCTCACTCTAATCACTCCCCCAAAGACCTGATCTCCAAATACCATCACACCAGGGATTTGGGTTTCAACATAGGAATTTGGGTGGGGGCACAAACATTTTGTCGGTGACACTGACCCCTCCCTGATGAACTGTGTGCCTTCCTTGAACTTCCTAGACTCCCTTTCTTCCTCCTGACTCTGGGCTTCTGTGCCCTCTTCCTAGCAGTGCCTTTCTGCAACCTCTCCAGATGGCTTCAGGCTCATCTCCTTGGGTGCTTCCCTGACCCCTCCCTGCCCCCCGCCTCTGGCAGGCCCTGCACATATTTCTGTCACAGCCCTGACCACATTGTGGGGCTGTCCTCTTTCATTGTCTTTCTTGCTCACCGGCTGCAGCTCAGGACCAATGAGGGAGTCATATTTGAGGCTTCCGTGCCCAGCCTGGGGCCAACAAATGTCTACACCTGATAAGGTCATTGTTGACCATCTTCCTTCCTAGCTCATTTGGTACTAACCTGGCAGGGAGTATCCTGGCAGTAAGGACATCTCAGGCCAAGCAACCCAGCTCTGTAATTATGTCCCTCTTGGAGGACCTGGTCTCTCCTTACCTGACTCAGCCCCACCCTACCCCCGTCATTTCTAGAGTCACCTTCTTGAGAGGAGCGAGGACATAGGCTCTGTGTGCCCCACCAGCTTTGTGCACACAGCAGGTGCTTGGTTGGTGTCTGTCAAAGAGTGCCCCAGGCATTGCACACCACGTTGAGTGGCTGGTGTAGAAAGGATGTGGAAACCGCAAACGAAGTTTGCTTGAGAAGTCACTGGCTGCCCCTGCCTGTTCCTGGCAGTGTGATTACTTGTCAGCCTGGTGACTCATTTCAGCAGAGGCGGGACAGAAACAACCTGACACCTGGGGCCTTTTATGGGACTCCTTCAGGGGACTTTGTACATCATTAAAGAGGGCCAGAGAGTTTGCCAAGAGCCAGCAAGTAGCAGTTGAAAGAGCAAAGGTAGGGACTTGAGCAAATCCATTACTCACTTTAAGCTGACATTTTGTCTCCATAAGATGAGAATCACACGTGTCTCTCCAGGACTTTGAGAGTGCTGGGATTATGCGTGTAAAGCACGTGATGCCTGGTGGCTGCCCAGAGGCTGGCACCCTTCTCCCCCCAGGTGTGCACAACAGCCAGGACTTAGCTCGGTGCTCAAGAAATGTACTTATTTGACCTCCCTTTGGACAAGGCAGTGTCCGGGCCACGCTTGGGGCTCTATGCTCAGGTCCTCCTGTAACACCTGTCGCTGGGAGTTACATAGCACAGCAGGTAAGGACATGGACACTGGAGCCAGACTGCCTGCTCATCCTCACCTCCCTATTTGCTAGCCGGGTCCCCTTGGCCAAGTTACCTACCTCTTCCTGCTGGGACCCTAAAATGATGACTCTAATAATATCCATGTCTTAGGAATGTGGAGTAATAGATAATTATTTACTAGTTTGGAACAGTTTGTAGCGCCCAGGAACGGTGGTATGTGTGGGGACTGTGGTTATTATTACTTGGTGCATGTTGTTTGAGTTATATTGCATTGTGTCTGATGGGAGAGGACATGGGTGTTGTCAGGATGCTTTACTTCTCTTGCAGCTCAGGTATCAGTTCCCGTGGCTTGTCCCCACCTCAGATTTTCCCTCCCTTTCAGCATCTGTAAGATTTTACAGCGAAGGACTAATGAAAACTCCACCGGCACAGAATGTTCTGGAAGAAGTTTTCTTATGTTCTTGTGAATGTTGATAACAGCTCTCAACCCTCTATTTGATGGGGATTTTGCGATGTGCGTTTTGAATGTGAGTAGCCATTTTATCAGAAATTGTTTTGTTTGTGGGAGTGTTCGGTGGGAAATTGAAGCAGGTAGGTGTTTTGTTGATATTGGAAGCTCTTCATGAACTGGGATATTTTGAAACCATAGCTTTATGGAAGTGTTGAGGCTAAGTCAGCAGTATTGAATTTGCTCTCAATATGCTTTGTTCTGGGAGGGCGATGGCACTGTGAGCCTGGCTGTTCCTCCCTAAAAACATGCATGGGTGCCTTCCAGGAGTGTGCCTGGTACGCTAAGTCCCGAGGATAGAAAACAAACTGACACAGTTCCTTGGGCAGCTGGGAAGTGGCCTTAGAGTCAGACAGACCTGGGTTCGAGGCCTGACTCTGCCCCTGACATGCTGTGAACATCGCACAAGTGACTTCACTTCTTCCAAAAGTGTTCCTTATCTGTCAAGTGGGGTTGACACGGTGTTTTACAGGTTTTGAGGGTGGAGTGAGATTGCCCAGCATAGAGCCGGCTCTTAGAAATGGCAGCTCTTGCTTTGACTGCTGCTTTTGGGTCTGGGGGCAGGAGCCTGACTTGGGGCTGCCCTTGGGCCCCTTCCTTGCCTTTGTTCTCTGCTTGGCACAAGGGGCAGGGTCACTGTCCGCAGAGGAGATGCCTGTGTCTGAGGGCAAGAGAGGCCTGGTTTCCTGTGGGTTTGTGGCTTTGCAACATTGTTCCGTTGATGGCACCTGGAAGGGTCTCTGGGATGCCAAGGATCAGGCGGTGGAGGATGGGGGTGCCACACTGGGCTGGACTTCCTGTCCTGGTGCAGGCAGTCGGCCTCTGAGTTGTTGCCTCTTCCTACTCCCCCACCCCCGGCCCCTCCCGCCCCACTCTGGGTGCTTTATTTTCCTCTCAAGCACCATGCAGGAGCTGGGAGGAAACCAGGCCCTCGGAGGTGGCGGGGGTAGCGGAGCCGTGTGGCGTTCAGAGTAGGGGAGCCGTGGGGCCTCAGGACGAGAACTTGCCCTCACCCACACACAGCAGGGCATTGTGGGCAGGTTCAGGGAGGGCAGCCTGTCCTCCCAGAAGCAGTAGCTCCGTGTGGAGCCCACCCCCCGCTGCAAGATTTCATTGCGTGAAAAAAGCAAAACATGTTTGAAAAGCACCCTCTGGTCTCTTTTCTTCCCGCACATTTGCGTGCAAATTTCATATTTTGCTGGGGTCGTACTGTACCAACTTGGTAACCCGGCCTGCTTTTCAACACCATGGTGCGTTCTGAAGGTGAGGGTCTACTGGGATCTTCGGTGGTAGTTCCTGCATCCCTGGAAGGGGTCGGGGGTCAGAAAACGGAAAGGGAGGGTTCAGCGTGACTGCCGGGGAAGTGGGCGTGCCCGGAAGTGGACGTAGGCTGTGTGGGTGTAGCTTCGGCACCCAGGGCCTAGCGGACTTGCCTTGGCATGGGGAGGCCTGGCAGGGGTGGGAGGAGGGGGCCGGCCCCCAGTGCAAGAAGCTTGGAGGCACGATCGGAGTCAGGTGCTTCCCAGGACACCGAAGGGGTGGTGGCCTTGCTGTTGGAGGGATGAAGCCATTATGGTGTCCCGGGTCGGTCCGCGGGTCAGTCCGGGGAAGGGGTTGCCTTAATTCACACAATCTGCCACAGCCTCAGGAGGCAGGACAGCCTCGGCTCAGGTGACATGACTTGGTGTAGGTCCTACAGGCAGTAAGGGAGGGAGCCAGGACTCCACACTGGATCTGACTGACAGGCTTTCTGGGGAGTCCCGGGCCTTCAGGGCAGGAATCTTGCTGATCATAGAGGGCTTCCTGGAGCAGGCAATGCTGTGGCGTATAAACCTTCACTAAGCTGAGTACAACACCAGGGTAGGAGGAGTCGGGGTTCCAGTGCTGTCCTGCATGCATTTGGATTACACACCTTCCCTTGGCTTCCGTCCCATCTGTACAATGGGGAAATGGCCCCAGATGGCCTCTTAACACGTCCCAAGTCTGGAGCTCACTCCTTCTCTACATCATTGTTTGCTAAATATTTTTCCCTTTAGGGAGATTGGTGTCTGACTACTGACACCCTCTCCCTTCCCAAGCTCCCTTTGTGGCTTCAGGGTGCTAGTGGGTGTCCAGGCAGGGGTCTCCATTCATGACAGCAAAGACTGTGCCTTGCCCACCATTTTGAAAGGCTCTAACTCCTTTGGGCCCCCGGGCTGTGGATGCCACTAAGAGATTGGGCCTGTAGGGGATATCACAAAGCAAGCCCTGGGACCTGACAGATCTGTGTTCAAATTCCTGGTCTTGCATGTTCAGTGGAAGCTTAGGCCCATCAGTCCACCTCCGAGAACCTCTGTTTCCCCATTTGTAAATGCAGAGGTATTCTCTTGCAGCCCTTAATTTCCTCAGCCCCGCTGCCCCGTTGAGTGGGTCAGGGTGAGGAGGCACGGTGCTTCTCTTTGTTCCTGCAGTAAAACAGCCCCGCAGCTAGGAGTCATAAGGAACTTGTTGAATGTTTGGAGAGATTCAAAAATAGATCCAAATGTACAATGCAGCTTAACTCAAGTTTTAGGAATTCTTCCCTGTCTCCTCTACTTGGGCTCTAAGTCCTATGTGGTTTTACCTCCTAAAATGTTCTTATCTGTGGCTTGCCTCTGGCCTCTTCTCCCCTCACCAGATGAGGACACAGCTTCAGCGCTGTCTCTAACCCCAGGAGGCGCCATCCAGAAAGCCCTCCGTGTGGACCCTGAGCAACTGGTCTGAAATGCACAGGCGTCCCCTGGCAGAAACCTCTCCATGGCTCCCTGGTGTGCTTGAGGTCAAGTTCAAGCCCTTTAGGGGTTTATATTCATTCCTTCCTTCCACTAGACCTCCATTCACCTGAGGGCAGAACTGCCTTGTTCATCTCTGTATCTTTAATGCTTGGGAAAGTATCTGGCATTTAATAGGTTCTCAAGAAATAGTAAGGATGCTGTTTATTGTTTGTGGAGCAGGGTACCTCACCACTGTTAGGAATGTCAGTTGTGGCCCCGTGGATGTCAGTATTACTATCTCTTACATGGATGAAGAAGACAGGGATCTTGGCGGGATTCAAAATGAGCATTAAGTAAATACATGCTTATCCTTTTAACCTCTCTAAAGGGAGTTGTGGAGCATCTCTTGCTTTAATTGGAGACAAGAAGTCTGAGCCCTGAACCCAAAGTCTTTTCTAGGTTCAGAGACAGCCAAGCGTTGGCCAGCACGGGGCAGGGGTGGGCAGGTGCGGTGTAGGGTGCCTGGGCAGAGTCGTGTGGGAAATCCTGCCCAGTGGCAGCCCTGTCGGCTGAGTCCTTAGCTGAAATCAGACCACCAGCTTTGTCTTTATCATCTGTATGTGACGTATCTGCAATGTGAAATGCTTGTGGGACTCTTCATCACTGATATCTGCTGATTTCTAGTCATTAAAAGTTTCCCACTGTGAGCATAAAACTGTACGAAAGTGATGAACGTCTTGTGAAAAGAACAAGAAAGCGGCACTCACTTGTATTCCCGCCGCCCTTCCAACCACTGTCAGTATTCTTTCCAGCCTTGTTCAGAGGCAGCACGAATAAAATGTTTTGCTTTTTATGTAGAAGGAAGGGAGCTCACTCATTTGTGCCCTGCTTCTGTCACTCCTGAGCTGAGTGACCTTGGGCAAGTTCTTCAACCTCTCCGAACCTCCGTGGCCTCAGCGGTCCCCTAGAGAATTCATCCGCCTGCCACAGTTGCCGCTCTCTGATGGTTGGTTGGATGGGCGAGGAGAGTTGGAGTGGATCGGTGGTAAGGGGGAGTGGGGAACAGATGAGGAAGGGCCCCATTCAGGCCCAGGATCAAGGGACCCTGAATGAGAACTCTGCGTAGCTCAAGGTGACCATGGGTGAGGGGGTGGATAGGGGAACCTCATGGGGTGGGAAAGGGTGAAGGGGTGGCCAGTGAGAGCACATTGTGGAGGGAGGCAGAAGAAACCGGTTCTCAGCAGGGAGATGGGTGTCCTGGTCCAGTTGGGAGTGCCGAGGGGTCAGAATGGAGACAAGGGTTTGGGCCAGAAGGGGCTAGGGCTTTACGTTCCCATTCCCAGGAGCCCTTTCTCAAGTGAGCCTGTGGGTAGTCTCGGGCACCCACTGTAACTGCTACAGGGGCCCTCAGGGAGGGGAGACTGAGGCCCACAGCAGCTGGCTTCTCCAGAGTGACTCAATAGGTTGAGGGATGTAAGCCTAGGTCCCCCTGCTTTTCTGCATCATGGCCTGACTGGTCCACACTGTCAGCTCCCAAGGATAGAGGGAACTCCTCAGTCAGGCTTGAGGGCGTGTGGCTTGTGTTTTCTTAGACCAGGAGCCAAGGACCAGGGCTGGCATGAGCTGAAGATCTGTAATTCTCTCTCTCTGGGCCCAGAGTCCCTCCCACCTGCTCTGCCCTTGTGTCAAAGATGCTTCTTTACCTGATGATGCTTATTTCCTGATTTATCATTATATTTTACTTTTCTACCTGATTAATTCGGAGAAGTTTGCTGGTGGTCCAGGGTTTCTCTGACAGAGACATGGCTGCGTCCTATAAATAGTTTCTTGTAACAAGTGCTCTGAGGCTTGGGTCAAGAAAAATCGTCATTTTGCTACAGAGACGTTATTGTGACAACTGACATTTGAATATGAAACGTATCAATGGTAAAATTTCCTGGGTTTGCTAATGGTGTTGTGATTTCACAACATCCTTGGTCTAAAGAGATAAAAGCCACAGCATTTAGGGTGAGATGCTGTGACGTCTGCAGTTTACTTTCAAATTGTTGACAAAAATAGAAACGTGTTCTTCTTTATCGGTAGATAAAGCAGATATGGAAAAATGTGAAAAATCAGTTGAGTCTAGATGATGGCGTAAAGCATTCATTGTACTCTTCTAGGACTTTTTCTATAGTTTTGCGACTGTGCAAAAATAAAACTTTTGAAAAAAGTGCTGCTGACTAGGGAGGTGACTTGAGGACATCGGGGTCCACCTGTTGGCCCCGTGCTCCCCGCCCCATTCTTGTCTCTGTCCATTTGATGCAGGGAGAACTGCTTGCCCCAGAGTTCAATTCTGAGCAGCCCCTTGGGGTCCAGTTTTAAAATCGTGGCAGAGGCTTTTGACAAAATGTATTCCCCTCTCTATAGAGAAATTGTTAGATTTTTAGAATCTTTGCTTTGGGATTAATGTTCCTTCAAATTTTCATTCCTATCTTCTTTAAGTTTTTCTTAAAATTTTATTGCCTTCTAAAATGGCTGAGGCAGTATTTGTTGTTGTAATTACTCAAACAGAGAAGAGAATATGGAAAATAGGAGACCTTCGTTTTCTCCTTCCCCTGTGGGGGTAGCCAGTGGTATGTGGAACCCTCTAGAACACATACAAACATGCATGGTCATCCAATAAGGTTTGACGTCTTACCATTTTTCTCCTTTGTTAACCTGGTTAGCCAACTTCCGACTTCTCCTTGAAGATGCAGCTTGGGGGTCATCTCCTCCAGGAAGCCCCCCAGGCTCTCTGTGCTGACCTCATCCTTTGCAGTCATCCGAATCTGAGCCGCCTCCCCTGCCAGGTCTTAGGTAACACAAGGCCAGCTGTTACTGTTTCATGGTCTGTACTTGAGCTGGGAGCGCAGGAGATGCACAGTCAGTGTTAGTGGAGGGAACAAATGGGCACAGGAGGCATCCTGAGCGAGGAAGCCTTGTGCGCAGAGCCATGCAGGTAGGAGGGACTTTCTCATTCGGAATGCTCCTCCTGGACCCGGGGGAAGAGAGTGCCAGGGCCCTGGGTGTCTGGGGACAGAATGTCACTTTAGAGAATGTGGACACTGTCTCCCTGGAGTTCCCATGCCCTGGTTGATTCTTTCCTGACACTAATACCCTTTATGGGTTGGGCTGATGGGGTGGCCATGAGCTCCCCAAGGGCTAGGCCAGGGATGGGTTCTTTCTTCTCCCCAGGGCTCAGTACAGCCTGATTTGCTGGGGGTCTTGGGGGTGATAGAAAGAGGCCCAGGCCAGGGCTGGAGCAGCACGGGATTCAGATGTGAGCCTGGCCTGGTTCTTTTTATCTTCTGTGATCCTGACTCCTTCCTCACTGGAGGCAATATTTTCTGCAGCTGGGATCTATTAATGTTATCTGCAGCTCATCTGACAGATGCCAAGGATGGGGTCATGGCCAGCTTGAGGAAGTGGGAAGTTGAGTGGGCATGGAGAACTGCGTGGCAATATTCTCAGCCAGCATGCTCAGGCAGTGTCGAGAAAAGGTCCCTTGCTCTGAGTAGCTGTCCCGGCCCATTTCAGGCTGGAGGGGCCCATTGGTCTGATGGTAGGATTGTAGACTTTAGAGCACGGGACCATGGTTTCAAAGGCTTACATCCCAGGGTGTGAGCAGGGCTGGGAATTCCCACATGATGCCCTGTGGCCTGCCTTCTGGGAGAATGATCAGTATCATTGGGGAAACTGTGGAGAAGTGAGAGAAGTTCTGCTTTTGTGTTAGGTGTTATTAATGTAAATATCAATAATGCTTAGCTATTACATGTCTGCATAGTTTTGGAAAAATATGCACTTCACCAGTTTCAAATCCAGCACTTTCCCTGTGGAGTGGAGGCATAAATGGAGTGGGAAGGTGGCTTTGTTGGCTCCCCTGATTCTGTGCCAGGCCCTGGGGCGGACTGTGGAGTTTGGAGATGGGAGGTGCATTGTCATGCCTTCAGGGCACACCTGGCCTAGGTGATTTTTGAGGTTGAATCACAGGTATCCAGGACATGTGAAGATTCCTCTTCCATCTTCCCACACCGGTCACTATTTTGTACTTATGTCATTGGCATTAGGGTCTGAACAAATGCTGAAGCAAATTGAAGCAGGTTATGTGACAGCCGGCTCCCTGACCTTGTCTCTCCCAGTTTCTCATCTGCCTTTGCACCTAAACAGGCATTCTTTGCTGCTGGGACTGTATCGTGAATATCTAGTGATGGCGCTGGTGGTGATGGTGATGATGATATGATGGTAGTGGTGAAGGTAGTAGTAGTGATGGTGATGGTGATAGTGATAGTGATGATGGTGGTGATGGTGGTGGTGATGGTGGTGATGATGGTGGCAATGGTAGTGGTGACGGTGATGGTGGTGGTGATGGTGGTGTTGATTGTGATGGTGATGATGATGGTGATGGTGGTAGTGGTGA
Organism: Martes martes; assembly: GCF_963455335.1. Classification (NCBI taxonomy): domain Eukaryota; kingdom Metazoa; phylum Chordata; class Mammalia; order Carnivora; family Mustelidae; genus Martes; species Martes martes. The sequence continues at coordinate 143,705,316 of NC_137889.1, forward strand.
TGGGTGGTTAGGATGGTGATGATGGTGGCAATGGTGGCAACAGTGATGGTGATCGTGGTGGTGATGATGGTGAAGGTGATGGTCAAGGTGATAGTGGTGGTGATGGTGGTGATGGTGGTCGTCATAATGGTGGTGATGGTGGTGGTGATGGTGGCAATGGTGATGGTGATGATGGTGATGGTGGTGGTGGTGATGGTGGTGATGGTGGTGGTGATGGTGGTGATGATTGTGTTCATAATGGTGGTGATGGTGGTGGATGGTGGCAATGGTGATGGTGATGATGGTGATGGTGGTGGTGATGGTGGCGATGACTGTGGACACAGGGATGGTGGTGAGAGTGGCAACAGCACTGAACCTGGAAATTCCAGTCATGTAGTAGGCATTCTTTTCTCTTATCACTTTAGCTTTCCACATCTTTTTCTCCCTCACCACAACCTATGGTTTTGAACCACCATGGCCCATTTTGCCCATTTGCCCATTGCCCATTTGAGACACCTGAGTCACAGGGCCACCCAGTGCCTGCTAGAGGAGGACTCAAAACCTGATAGACTAGCTTTTGAACACTCAACCAGGGTTACCCAAGGGTGATCCTGGCACTGAGCATTCTGTCACCTGGGCACCTGTTGGAAATGCACGTTCAGGGCCCCCAGACCCTTTGACCCACATTGCTGGGGAGGGGCAAGTTCAGGGAAATTCGAGGCACCTGTAGAGTGGTTGTCAGGCACATTAAAGTTGAGAACCGCTGCCCTAAGCTGCCACCACTCCTGTCCTCAGTGACCAGGTCAGCGTGGACCCAGTGGGGATTCTGGTCTTGTTACTCAGTGGCCTGCCAGCAACATGGCATCACAATGGAGCCCACAGGGCCCTGAGCCAGAGCTTTCTGCTTTGGCTGTATGCTGGAATTGACTTAGAAACCAAGACCTGGACTGCACATTGGAATCCTGAGTAGGTAGGACTGAGCAGAGCCTCTGCATTGGGAATTCTCAGTTTCCAGATGATTCTCTCATGCAGCCCAGGTTGAGACCTGCTGCTCCAGAGCTGTTCTCTGTACCGTGGGTGCCTAGGTGTCTGGAGAGGGGACAGTAGGACAGTCAGTCAGTCCGCCCCATTGAGAGTTCTGGTTTGGTGGCCTGGGGGGAGCCAGGCAGTGGCACGAAGAATAAATTCTCTTTATGTTCCTGGTGGGCAGCAGCTCTTGAACCGAGAGCTGGCCCTTCACAGCTCCCTGGGCTGCTGGACGTAGGCCCTGGGGAACGGCCTCTTCTCTGGAGTGTCCCCTTCCTGACTGTGATGGGCAAGGCACTTTGCACTCAGAGACCTACAGGGAAATTCTGCTTCTGCTTCTCCCTAGCTGGGCCGTGGGAACTTTGGCAGCTTCATTCCCCTCTCTCGAGCTCTCTCTTCTCTGTGAAAGGGGAGAAAGAAACAATTTGCTCCAAGGAATTGCTTGAGAAATAGAGTAGCACAGTGCCTGACACCCAGGAGTCCCTCTCAAGAGGAGTATGTGCATCTGTCCAGCTACCATGGATTGCCACAGGCAGCAGCTTTCAAACGTCAACAGGGGGAGAATCGCCGAGACCTGCAAGATCTGGGCCTCCATGAGCTTCCCAGCACCCCCGGGGTTCTGATACAGGCAGTCTGAGAACCGCTGATGTGATTCTCATCATCTGCTGGCTGGGGAATCTGAGGAATGACGGTTATTATTAGCCAGTGGCCAAGAAGGACACCCCAGATTTCATAGTGTTTTTGTTTCCTTTGGATAAATACCCACTGGTAGGATGGCTGGATCATACTTTAGTTCTATTTCCAACTTTTTGAGGACCCTCCATACTGTTCTCCAGAGTGGCTGTACCAGCTTGCATTCCTGCCAACAGAGGAGGAGGGTTTCCCTTTCTCCGCAGCCTCGCCCGCACCTGTTGTTTCCTGTGTTTTGATTTTTAGCTGTTTTGGTGGGTGTGAGGTGATGTCTCATTGTGGTCTGGATTTGCGTTTTCCTGATGGTGAGTGATGTTGAGCATTTTTTCAAGTGTCTATTGGCCACCTGGAGTTTTCCTCTACTGATGTGAAAATGAACTTGTTTGTCTTTTTGTTGTCGAATTAAGGGTTCTTTATTCTGGAGGTAGACTCTTTACCGGGTGCATTTCTCCCTTCCCGTGGGTTGTATCTCCCTCTTCTTTATGCTGTCTATATTCATTTACTAACCTGCTGTAACAACTATAAACTGGGGGACTGTTGCCCTTAGTCATGATCAGAGTCCCATCGGCTCTGAGGAAGTAGGAGCTGGTAGAAGATGAGAAGGTGGAGAGGGGAGGTGAGTGCGGAGACAGAGGGCTGGGCTGGTCCAGGCCAGCGCAGGACAGTGGGGACAGAGAGACAAGGAGAACCTAGTCCTGGCAGGACTGGGGGCCTGTTGGGTATAAGAGGGAGAGAGGGGGGATCAGGTAGGTAGATTCGCAGGGCTTGGGCCTGAATGGTTGACTGGAGGGTGGCTCTTTGCATAGCCCAGGGCCCCAGGGAGGAGGAGGAGTGGGTTTGGAGTAAGACGGATTCCGAGACTGCTAAAAACAGCAGCCGTCACTGAGTGCCTCTCGTGGGCAAGGCTCCAGGCACTTTGACCTCGAGGAGCAGAAACTGTTATTGTAGACAAGGAAACTGAGGCACAGAGAGGTTAAGAAACTGGTCCAAGGCCCACAGCTAGTGTAGTGAGTGGGGAGCCTGAGCTTTGAGCCTCCGGGCTGCACTGCCGTTCAGAGGCAGGGCTGCAGCACACCCCCCCCCCCCCACGGCTGCTTGGCAGACCTGGCCTCTAGGCTAGCTTCCACCTGTGGCATCTGTCCAGGACAGAATGGTGACCCCCAAGAGAAGTGTACATGTCCTGATTCTGGGAACCTGGGACCATTATCTTACATGGCAAAGGATGTGAATAAGAATTTTGAGGCGAGGAACTTATCCTGACTTAGGTGGGGGGGTCCTAAGTCTAATGACAAGTGTCCTTATGAGAGTGAGGCAGGAAATGTGACCCATGGAGGGGAAGGCCATGTGAAAACGGGGTAAGGGCTCCCCAAGCCTGTTATTTGTTAGAGCAGCCACGGCAAGCTAATGGCAGTCTGCCTCCTGGGAACCCCAGCCTCTGAACTTTGCAGATCCCAGGCCTCCAGCTCTTGGAAGTATGACTGTATCTTTCCATTTAAAGTCCTGCAGAGCCTGAAGCTGGATGTGATCGGGAAGCAGCAGAGCTGAATGTTTCAGCCTCTTTCATGTCCCAGGCTGTGGCCTCATGCAATCACCATGGGGTTTCTTGGGAAGCCCGCTGGCCCTGGCTGGCTGGGATGGATATGCCTGCTTTGCTGCCCGTGGGAGGGCACAGCAGTGCACAGCTTCGCGGGTGCAGAAGGCCTGGGCAGGCTTTTGCAAGGCTGTCCCTCAACTCCCAGTGACTCCACAGCACTTGTACAGTTCCAGACCCCCTCCCTGAACTCCCTGACTGCATCAGCTGGCTGTCAGGTCATGAGTGGTGCTGATGGCTCAGGACACGGGCTTTGGAATCAGACACACTCATGTCCCGCACCTAGCCCCTGGCTGGGTGACCTTGGGCAAGTCAGTCCGCCCCTCTGAGCCAGTTTCCTCCCCCTTTACAAGGGGGATGCGGATGATGTGGTCATGCTGAATCCCTAGCAGGTGGCCGTGGCCGGGGAAGAGTTGATGGATGGGACGAGATGGACAAGATGGCAGTCACTGCCGTGACTGCCTTGTGCAAGTTGGCCTGTTCTGTGAAGTGGGATTGCAGCTAAGTTCTGGGAATTAAAAAAAAAAATGTAAAGCCTCATTTGGATCATGTTGAAGAACGAAGACGTCTGTCTTCCTCCACCCTGCTGCTCGGCTCCCCAGGGGCCTCACCAGGAGAGCCAGGGTCAGGCTCATGTGGACGTGGAGTTTCCCAGGCCCCGGCCGACCTGACGAGGCAGAGGAGGCTTGGCTCTGGCACTGGGCTGTGGCTGGCCCCTAGTGGCCTGGCCTGGCCCCCACCTTGGTGGGCCTTCCTGCGGCTTCCTCATGTCACTTGTCGGACCGGTGGCCGGCACATGTTCCCGTCATCCTCCAGTAAGACAAGGTCTGAATTCGGTAGTGTCCCTCATGAACCACCTATTGACCTCGCTCCCCCGCCCCCTGGCACCCCCCTCCCTCGAACCCCACTGAGCTCTTAGCATCCCACATGACTCCAGCCTGTTCCATCCCAGACATGGCTGAGCCTGCATGCACGTTCTGCCCCTGCAAACCCTCCACTCTGTCAGTGAGGTATCGTGTGCCACACTGTGCAAACGTGACGTGAGGGGCACACCAATGCAGTCTTTCCCTTGGGCGCCTGTGTCCTGTGCATCTCCAAGTCTTCCCAGTGATTCTTCTTGACCATCCCCTGACCACCTGGACACCGTGCTTCCCCCTGGTACGCCAGCTCCCTTACCTGGAATATTCCATTCCTTTTCATCGGGTCAGCCCTTTCTCCTTCAGAAGTCCCCTTGGCATCCCTTCTTGCTCAAAGTCTTTGGGGAGGGGTGTTTGGCTGCCTCAGTTGGTTGAGCAGCAGACTGTTGATTTTGGCTCAGTGTCCTGGGACCGAGCCCCATATCGGGCTCTGTGCTCAGTGGGGAGTCTGCTTAAGGATTCTCTCTTTCTGCTCCTCCCCCTGACATGCACTCTCTCTCTCTAAAACAAATAAGTAAATCTTAAAAAAAAAGTCTGGGGACCTCCATATCTGGGACAGTTTGACCTTCTCATGGGCCAGTTTCCTTTCTCTCAGAGCCCCTGTCTGGGGTCCACCATCTGCCCAGTCGTAGGTGTGTTTGATTAACGTCTGCCCCAGCCACTTGAGGGTGGCATGTGCTGGTATGGGCACTAGCTTCCCAGTACACAGGGGATGGGGGGGGGCGGTCAGTGAGTGTCCTCCCACTGAATGACTGAAGAAATCCGGAGAAATACACAGAGTTCCTCCAAGGAACCACCTTTCCTTACTCCTATGGGCCTTAACCTGTGTGCTCTGATTGAAGCCCCTCCCCACACATGCCCTGATCCCCGTCCTGGCTGTCTCTCATGAGTGCTGACTCTCAGGTAGCTCAGGGCCACTTTCTCCGGGACCTTCCCTGAAGCCTGGGCCCCCACAGGACCGTGGGATTCCCTGTCAGAACTCTGATGTCCTCTTTCTCCCTAGTGATCTTCCCCACTGGACTGACATCTTCACGGAGGCTGGGAGGGACCCACCCACACATGGGGCGTTGAGAGCAGATGCTCCCTGGGCATGTAGGATGTGAACGAGTTGGACCCAGTAGGTGCTAATCATGACTCAGGGACCTACTATGTGCCATGAGCCATGCTAGGCACTGAGCACAACAGACCACGCCCCTGCCTTCCTAGAGCTCATCTGCAGGGGTGGGAGGGAGGAGGAGCACCCACACAGACGGAGGTATGACATGGAAGGTGTGCTGAGATCTAGAACTATGTGAGGGGAGGCCTGGAGAGGCCTGAAGGGAGTGAGGGCGGAAATCCTGTGGGCATTTGGGGGAAGGATGGTTCAGGGAGAAAAGTAGCAAGTGCAAAGGACCTGTGGTGGGAGCATGCTTAGTGGGTTGAGGGGCAGCAGGAGGCCAGCGTGACTGGGAGCAGTGGCCAAGGAAGCCAGGATGTGAGGTCTCGGGGTGTTGGGGGTTATCCATGATGGCGGACCTCAGCAGTGTTTGATGGCAATGATGCTGTCTTACCAGAGCCCATGCTTTTCCTTCCCAGGACCATGCATCACCAGCCAGCCAGTCTGGTGCTGCATCCTGTTGCCTGGCTGGCATGCCAAAACCCTCACAAGCCTCTCTGCTTCCACTTGTACCCCTCAAAGCTACTCCACTGGGGAGCCAGAGGGAACTTTTTAATGGAAACTTTGTGTTCTGTTGCTGAAAGCCCTTGACTTTGTACATTCAGAAATAATGGAGCTGTGTCCCGTCACTGGAAAGAGTACAATGCCCTGATGACTCCTAGCCTTGGGGAGGATGCATCTGCTTCCAGTAGGGTCTTCCCTTGTCTGTGATGACTTCCATTTCCATAGAGCCCTCCCACCCTCCATGCGGTAGCATTGCATCATGGGAAGAGAACGGGACAGGGTTGGACAAGCCTGGGGAGGTTATGTTCCTTGACCCCTTAGTACCTTGGGTTCCCTGTTTGTAAGGTGACAGCAGTATCAGGGTCCCCTCAGAGGGTTGGACTGACTAAGACAATGGGGCTCTGATGCTCCAGCATGATACCTACACATGGGTTCAGGGACCCTGAGCAATTAGGGTCATCACGTCATGGACAGACTATGACAATAATCATCAGGGAAGAGAGTGTCTGGGCAGGAGGGCTGGACTCAGTGGGGTCCAAGTCAATTTAATGGTAAATAAGTTAGATTACAGAAGGCGGGCTCAATCTGGCAACATGGAAGTCAAGGGAGGTGAGTAGAGGCCAGAGTAGGTAAGTGGAGGTCAGAGTGGATAAGTGGAGGCCAGGGGAGGTGAGTGGAGGCCAACAGAGCTGTAGGAGCTGAAGCCGTACAGCAGGGAGGCGAGGAGGCCATGCAGACAACAGATAGAGGCAGCCTCGAATGACTGTGGGGAAGCAGAGAGAGGCAGAGGTTGGGGGGATTGGACACGGATATTGGGGCGGGAGGGCTCTGTTTTGTTTTAATGGGACTGACCTGAGTATGACAAGCTGATAGTGAGGCGCTCCTGGAGAGAGGACAGAGTGGGGAAGTTTAGGGAAAGGTGGGGAGGAGGGGGGGTCCACAGCCAGGGAGAAGAAGAGGTGTTGATTTGGGAATTTGGGCTCAGTTCAGTTTTTTAAAAAATATTTTATTTGGGATGCCTGGGTGGCTCAGTCGGTTAAGCCGCTGCCTTTGGCTCAGGTCATGATCCCAGGGTCCTGGAATTGAGTCTCTCATTGGGTTCCTTGCTCAGTGGGGAGCCTGCTTCTCTCTCTGCCTCTGCCTGCCACTTTGCCTGCTTGTGCTCTCTCTGACAAATAAATAAATAAATAAATAAATAAATAAAATCTTAAAAAAAAGATTTTGGGGGGAGGAGTCAAGATGGCGGAGAAGTAGCAGGCTAAGACGACATCGGGTAGCAGGAGATCAGCTAGATAGCTTATCTAACCATTGTGAACACCTATAAATCCAACGGGAAATCGAAGAGAAGAAGAGCAACAATCCCAGAAACAGAAAATCGATCACTTTCTGAAAGGTAGGACCTGCGGAGAAGTGAATCCAAAGCGACGGGAAGATAGACCCCGGGGGGAGGGGCCGGCACCTGGCAAGCGGCGGAGCGACGGAGCACAAAATCGGGACTTTTAAAAGTCGGCTCCACTGGGAGACATCGCTCCAGAGGCTAAACTGGGGGGAAACCCAGGCGGGGTCAGCATAACCCCAGGACCCGCAGGGTCACAGAAGGACTGGGGGTGTCTGAGTGCCGCAGAGCTCGCAGGTATTAGAGCGGGGAAGCCGGCTATAGCGACAAAGCCGAGGAGTGAGCTCTAAGCCCGGGGTTACCTTGTGCCGGTCGCAGGCTGGGTGGGCTCGGAGCGCGGCCGGAGGCCACGGAGACAAAAGCGACCCGGCGCTTTTCTCCAGCTCCAACAATTGACTGCTTTCCTCGAGGCGCGACCGCAAGCCAGGGAGGCGGGGCTATTGGGCGCTTTCCTCTGAGAGCGCACTGAGGAGCGGAACCCCAAGCTCTCGGCTCCTCCGGGCCGGAGACTGGGAGGCCGCCATCTTCATTCCCGTCCTCCGGAACTCTACGGAAAGCGCTCAGGGAACAAAAGCTCCCGAAAGCGAACCCGAGCGGATTACTTAGCCCGGCCCCTGGCAAGGGCGGTGCAATTCCGCCTGCGGCAAAGACACTTGAGAATCACTACAACAGGCCCCTCCCCCAGAAGATCAACAAGAAACCATCCAAAACCAACTTCAGTCACCAAGAACAGTGGAATTCCACAGCAGGAGAAAGCAAATCCTACCTGGACAAAATGACAAGGCGGAAAAACTCACCTCAAAAAAAAGAACAAGAGGCCGTACCGAAGGCTGGAGACCTAATCAATACAGACATAGGTAGCATGACAGATCTAGAGTTCAGAATGACAATTCTCAAGGTTCTAGCCGGGCTCGAAAAAGTCATAGAAGATATTAGAGAAACCCTCTCCGGAGAGATAAAAGCCCTTTCTGGAGAAATAAAAGAACTAAAATCTAACCAAGTTGAAATCAAAAAAGCTATTCATGAGGTGCAATCAAAAATGGAAGCTCTCACTGCCAGGATAAATGAGGCAGAAGAAAGAATTAGTGACATAGAAGACCAAATGACAGAGAATAAAGAAGCTGAGCAAAAGAGAGACAAACAACTACTGGAACACGAGGAGAGGATTCGAGAGATAAGTGACACCATAAGACGACACAACATTAGAATAATTGGGATTCCAGAAGAAGAAGAAAGAGAGAGGGGAGCAGAAGGTATATTGGAGACAATTATTGGAGAGAATTTCCCTAATATGGCAAAGGGAACAAACATCAAAATCCAGGAGATGCTAAGAACGCCCCTCAAAATCAATAAAAATAGGTCCACACCTCGTCACCTGATAGTAAAATTTACAAGTCTTAGCGACAAAGAGAAAATCCTGAAAGCAGCCCGGGAAAAGAAGTCTGTAACATACAAGGGTAAAAACATTAGATTGGCAGCGGACCTATCCACAGAGACCTGGCAGGCCAGAAAGAACTGGCATGATATATTCAGAGCACTAAACGAGAAAAACATGCAGCCAAGAATACTATATCCGGCTAGGCTATCATTGAAAATAGAAGGAGAGATAAAGAGCTTCCAGGACAAACAAAAGCTGAAAGAATTTGCAAACACCAAACCAGCTCTACAGGAAATATTGAAAGGGGTCCTCTAAGCAAAGAGAGACCCTAAAAGTAGTAGATCAGAAAGAAACAGAAACAATATACAGTAACAATCACCTTACAGGCAATACAATGGCACTAAATTCATATCTCTCAATAGTTACCCTGAATGTTAATGGGCTAAATGCCCCAATCAAAAGACACAGGGTATCAGAATGGATAAAAAAACAAAACCCATCCATATGCTGCCTACAAGAAACTCATTTTAGACCCGAAGACACCTCCAGATTTAAAGTGAGGGGGTGGAAAACAATGTACCATGCTAATGGACATCAGAAGAAAGCTGGGGTGGCAATCCTTATATCAGATCAATTAGATTTTAAGCCAAAGACTATAATAAGAGATGAGGAAGGACACTATATCATACTCAAAGGGTCTGTCCAACAAGAAGATCTAACAATCTTAAATATCTATGCCCCTAACATGGGAGCAGCCAACTATATAAACCAATTAATAACAAAATCAAAGAAATACATCGACAGTAATACAATAATAGCAGGGGACTTTAACACTCCCCTCACTGAAATGGACAGATCATCTAAGCAAAAGATCAACAAGGAAATAAAGGCCTTAAATGACACACTGGACCAGATGGACATCACAGATATATTCAGAACATTCCATCCCAAAGCAACAGAATATACATTCTTCTCCAGTGCACATGGAACATTCTCCAGAATAGACCACATCCTGGGTCATAAATCAGGTCTCAATCGGTACCAAAAGATCGAGATCATTCCCTGCATATTTTCAGACCACAATGCTCTGAAGCTCGAACTCAATCACAAGAGGAAATTTGGAAAGAACGCAAATACATGGAGACTAAACAGCATCCTTCTAAAAAATGAATGGGTCAACCAGGAAATTAAAGAAGAATTGAAAAAATTCATGGAAACAAATGATAATGAAAACACAACAGTTCAAAATCTGTGGGACACAACAAAGGCAGTCCTGAGAGGAAAATATATAGCAGTGCAAGCCTTTCTCAAGAAACAAGAAAGGTCTCAAATACACAACCTAACCCTACACCTAAAGGAGCTGGAGAGAGAACAACAAAGAAAGCCTAAACCCAGCAGGGGAAGAGAAATCATAAAGATCAGAGCAGAAATCAATGAAATAGAAACTAAAAAAACAATAGAACAAATCAACAAAACTAGGAGCTGGTTCTTTGAAAGAATTAATAAGATTGATAAGCCCCTGGCCAGACTTATCAAAAAGAAAAGAGAAAGGACGCAAATAAATAAAATCATGAATGAAAGAGGAGAGATCACAACCAACACCAAAGAAATACAAACAATTATAAGAACATACTACGAGCAACTCTATGGCAACAAATTTGACAACCTGGAAGAAATGGATACATTTCTAGAGATGTATAAACTACCACAACTGAACCAGGAAGAAATAGATAACCTGAACAGACCCATAACCTGTAAGGAGATTGAAACAGTCATCAAAAATCTCCAAACAAACAAAAGTCCAGGACCAGATGGCTTCCCAGGGGAATTCTACCAAACATTTAAAGAAGAATTAATTCCTATTCTCCTGAAACTGTTCCAAAAAATAGAAATGGAAGGAAAACTTCCAAACTCATTCTATGAGGCCAGCATCACCTTGATCCCAAAACCAGACAAGGATCCCACCAAAAAAGAGAATTACAGACCAATATCCTTGATGAACACAGATGCGAAAATTCTCACCAAAATACTGGCCAATAGGATCCAACAGTACATTAAAAGGATTATTCACCACAACCAAGTGGGATTTATTCCAGGGCTGCAAGGTTGGTTCAACATCCGCAAATCCATCAATGTGATACAATACATTAATAAAAGAAAGAGTAAGAACCATATGATACTCTCAATAGATGCTGAAAAAGCGTTTGACAAAGTGCAGCATCCCTTCCTGATTAAAACTCTTCAAAGTGTAGGGATAGAAGGCACATACCTCAACATTATCAAAGCCATCTATGAAAAACCCACCGCAAATATCATTCTCAATGGAGAAAAACTGAAAGCTTTTCCGCTAAGGTCAGGAACACGGCAGGGATGTCCGTTATCACCACTGCTGTTCAATATAGTACTAGAAGTCCTAGCCTCAGCAATCAGACAACAAAAAGAAATTAAAGGCATCCAAATCGGCAAAGAAGAAGTCAAACTATCACTCTTTGCAGATGATATGATACTATATGTGGAAAACCCAAAAGGCTCCACTCCAAAACTGCTAGAACTTATACAGGAATTCAGTAAAGTGTCAGGATATAAAGTCAATGCACAGAAATCAGTCGCATTTCTTTACACTAACAACAAGACAGAAGAAAGAGAAATTGAGGAGTCAGTCCCATTTACAATCGTACCCAAAACCATAAGATACCTAGGAATAAATCTAACCAAAGAGGCAAAGAATCTATACTCAGAAAACTATAAAGTACTCATGAAAGAAATTGAGGAAGACACAAAGAAATGGAAAAATATTCCATGCTCATGGATTGGAAGAACAAATATTGTGAAAATGTCTATTTTACCTAAAGCAATCTACACATTTAATGCAATCCCTATCAAAATCCCATCCATTTTTTTTAAAGAAATAGAACAAATAATCCTAAAATTTATATGGAACCAGAAAAGACCTCGAATAGCCAAAGGAATATTGAAAAAGAAAGCCAAAGTCGGTGGTATCACAATTCCAGACTTCAAGCTCTATTACAAAGCTGTCATCATCAAGACAGTATGGTACTGGCACAAAAACAGACATATAGACCAATGGAACAGAATAGAGAGCCCAGAAATAGACCCTCAACTCTATGGTCAACTAATCTTCGACAAAGCAGGAAAGAATATCCAATGGAAAAAAGACAGCCTCTTCAACAAATGGTGCTGGGAAAATTGGACAGCCACATGCAGAAAAATGAAATTGGACTATTTCCTTACACCACACACGAAAATAGACTCAAAGTGGATGAAGGACCTCAATGTGTGAAAGGAATCTATCAAAATCCTTGAGGAGAATGCAGGCAGCAACCTCTTTGACCTCCACCGCAGCAACTTCTTCCTAGGAACATCGCCAAAGGCAACAGAAGCAAGGGCAAAAATGAACTATTGGGATTTCATCAAGATCAAAAGCTTTTGCACAGCAAAGGAAACAGTTAACAAAACCAAAAGACAACTGACAGAATGGGAGAAGATATTTGCAAACGACATATCAGATAAAGGGCTCGTATCCAAAATCTATAAAGAGCTTATCAAACTCAATACCCAAAGAACAAATAATCCAGTCAAGAAATGGGCAGAGGACATGAACAGACATTTCTGCAAGGAAGACATCCAGATGGCCAACAGACACATGAAAAAATGCTCCACATCACTCGGCATCAGGGAAATACAAATCAAAACCACAATGAGATACCACCTCACACCAGTCAGAATGGCTAAAATTAACAAGTCAAGAAATGACAGATGCTGGCGAGGATGCGGAGAGAGGGGAACCCTCCTACACTGCTGGTGGGAATGCAAGCTGGTGCAACCACTCTGGAAAACAGTGTGGAGGTTCCTCAAAAAACTGAAAATAGAGCTACCCTACGACCCAGCAATTGCACTCCTGGGTATATATCCTAAAGATACAAACGTGGTGCTCCGAAGGGGCACGTGCACCCGAATGTTTATAGCAGCAATGTCCACAATAGCCAAACTGTGGAAAGCGCCTAGATGTCCATCAACAGATGAATGGATAAAGAAGAGGTGGTATATATACACAATGGAATACTATGCAGCCATCAAAAGACATGAAATCTTGCCATTTGCGACGACGTGGATGGAACTAGAGGGTATCATGCTTAGCGAAATAAGTCAATCGGAGAAATATAACTATCATATGATCTCTTTGATATGAGGAAGTGGAGATGCAAGGTGGGGGGGTTTGGGGGGAGGTAGGAAAAGAAAAAATGAAAAGATGGGATTGGGAGGGAGACAAACCATAAAAGACTCAATCTCAAGAAACAGACTGAGGGTTGCGGGGGGGAAGGGGGATGGGAGAGGGTGGTGGGGAAATGGACATTGGGGAGGGTATGTGCTATGATGAGTGCTGTGAAATGTGTAAACCAGACGATTCACAGACCTGTACCCCTGGGGATAAAAATACATTATATGTTTATTAAAATAAAAAAATTAAAAAAAAAAAAGAAAAACATCAAAAAAAAAACAAACTACTTTTTAAAAGTAAAATAAAATTAAAAAAAATGAAAAAAAAAGATTTTATTTATTTGACAGAGAGAGAGAGAGAGGGCGAGAGCGCACAAGCAGGGGGAGCAGCAGGCAGAGGGAGAGGGAGAAACAGGCTCCTTGCTTAGCAGGGAGCCCCATGTGAGGCTTGATTCCAGGACCCTGGGATCATGACCCTGGATTTGGGCACTCCATGCTTTTTTTAACCAGCTCTGTGCTTATCTGACTGAGCCACCCAGGCACCCCTCCATTCAGTTTTCTTCTGTGTCCTTAATGAAGAAATACCATTTTTCTCTCCTGAACATTCTGTGCAATTTTTCATGGCTTCTTTTGATTCGGTTATAAATGGACTCACCTTCCAGTTTTATGCATGAATTGCTTACTGCTGGTATATAGGAAAGAAAGCAATTGTATTTTTGTTGGTTTGTTTGTTTGTTTTTAGCATCTAACCACTGTCCATTGCTTTAGGAGACCCTGAAGATCCCATCAGTATGTTTCAGAACAAATGTATGACTTATACCTCTCCTCGTCTTCATTTCTTCCCATTTTCTTGGTCCCAAACCCACCCTCTCCCATCTCTCCTGCCCTTGGTAGGAGCAGGCCACCTTCTCTTTCCAAGAATTCCAAGCCTCTTCCCCCTGCCTCCACATGGAAATAGCGTTCTTGGTTCACCCTGTTCGTGAGGGCTGTGATGTCAACAGGTGTCTGTATCCATGTGGGTTTTTCCCTGAGAAAGAGGATCTCACTGATTGTCACTGGCTTTTCCCATGCAGCAGGTGTCACCAGGATCTTCCCACAGCCTCCACAGTTTGGGCACCCCATGCTTGATTTAACCAATTTTGTGCCCTTCCTTTCATTCCAGACCACGCCCTTGTCTGGTCATTTCCTTAGGGTAGATTCTAAAAGTGAAGCTAAGGAGCAAAAGCGATCCATATTTAAATTTTTCACAGAAATTGTCAAACAGCACTCCAGAAAAAGCCGTGCCAATTTGTACCCACTGAGAGTGAATGAGAATAGCAGATTCCCAGAATCTTGCCAACAATGAATATGGAACATCTCTGCTAATGGGATAAGTGAGAATTCTCCTTCTGGTCCTCATTCCGTTGGCTACCAATGAGGCTGAGCATCTTCTCCTGTGAGCCCTGGCCCCATGCTTTCTCTTCCTTGGGGAATTACATTTTCATTATTCATACCAATTTTTCTATTGGCGTGTTGCTTAAAACAACTTTGACTTGTAAAGCTGCTTAGTCCATTAAGGATATTAGCCCGTGGTCTGTGAGATGGGACAAATACTTTCTCCCAGCCTGTGGTCTGATAGTTCTTGCCGTGATGTTTTCCCTCTGCAGAACTTCAACATCTGAGCCTTCTGTAGCTGCTTAGACTTTCTGCCTCCTTTGTCATTTGTGTTTCAGAGATTGTTTTGTGGTTTCTTTGTGTTTATTTCAGTTAGCGATCCACCTGTAAGTTGTTTCGCTGCAGGAATCTAAGTGGATATCCAGTCCTTGTGGCTCCCAGACAGCTAGTCCTTCACCCAGTGGTTGTGGACCAGCTGGTGTCTGTCCCCGTTGATGTGTGTTAAAGTTCTGTCCACCCTTGGCTCTGGTTTTGGACTTTCTCTTCTGTCTCATTGATCTGTTGAGCAGCTTTGTTGTTCTCTTCTCTATGGAGAGAGGCATGCACTTCTAGCCTTAAGTTTTCAAACCAGATTTCATTTCAAGCTGAAAAGATGGACTTCTGGTCAGAGGATGACTGCTGCTGTCTGGGAGCAAGGGGCCTGGAAGACCTTGTGGGGGTGATCGCTCCTCTGCCCCAGGCTTTCTAGAATGTTCTCACACCTACTTTCCATTTGGTCATAGCCCACCCATGGCCCCAAACCCCAATCTTTATTTAACCTACAGATATTCACTCACCACCTCCCCTGCAGGGCCCCACCAGGGCAACCAGATGAATTTACCAGGGGCTTCCGAAGCCACAGTCTCTCATGCCTTTCTTCCCCCACTGTGAATCTTCATGGCCCTGTGCCCATCTGTGGCACCTTTGAGACCCTGCCCGGGGGCAGGTGGGCAGGCAGATACCAGCCCCCCAAATGCTGTCCCTACACTGGAAGGTTCTTGGCCTTCAGGTGCTTTGTGCTTGAACTTGTGAGCACTGGTGGACCAGCTAGAATGTGCAGGGGGCCACTGGGATGCCCAGAGCACACACTGTGCATGGGACACTGTCTGTCTGAAGTCCTGCCAGCATCCCTGTGGAGGTAGCCCGTTCTTACTGTCCTTGCTTTCCAGTCAGGGGAGAGAGACGGAGAGGGCAGGAGTGGCCTGGCCAAGGTTCACGGAGCCAGCCTACAGCTGGGGCCCCACCTCATTGCACTGTTCTCTATGGCTAGCCTGGGGAGTGTGTCTGGAGAACTATTCTGGAGTTGTACAAGCTTGGTTCGCTTTGTGGCCTGGGGGGAATAAAATGATCTGTGGAACCAGGCTGAGCCAGCCCAGCACTGTTGAAGATTTCACTGGGAATAGCTCCCCTCCCCACCAGGCAAGGCTCTGGCCTGCTCCTGTGCAGAGAGCTGGGTCTCCTGCACAGTGAATGTGAAGACATACCCAGTGATATCTAGCATACACACAAGGAGGCTGAGGCTCAGAGAGCTTGGGTGGTGTGTCCAAGGTAGCATGGTGGGGGGAGGGGGGGACAGTGACCAGGGATTCTGGCTTGAAATCCTGTCTCTTCACTGCCGTGACGACCTGTGCCACTGGCTCATGTAAAGGTTAGGACAGGGGTGGGTTTTAGTCCAAAAGGTAAGTGTTGTGATGGAAAGTCTGTGCTGAAGTTCTAGCTGAAAGTCTGAAGATTTCTGTGTCTACACATTGTTGATTTCTAAATGTCACTAGTTACCTTGTACAGAACTTGCTGCTTTTTGGGGAATTTTCAAATGAATCTCATGCAGTTCTCAGAACACCCCAGGCTAGATTCCCATCCCCAGCTCCCCTTTTGCTGGTGAAAATGACTTATGCCGGGCACTTGACTCTCTTACTAGCCATGGGATTGGTTACAGGAAATGGGGGGCTGCTGAGGGTCAGCCAGAAGGTAGGTCCAGGTTCTCCGAGGGCCAGGAAATCCCAGCGGGACCGACTGACAGCTGTTGGGGACAGACCATGTGCCTGACTGAACCTCCAAGGCCAGCAGAATAACCTATATCTTGCGTCACCAAGGAAGATGTTGGCGTAAGACCCTCCAGCCGATGCTGCAGGGAGCATCCAGGTGAAGACAGGTGCACCTGCCATTGGCATCCGATCTTGAATTTACCTCTCAGGAGCCGAGAACTGGAGGGCCAGAACTACTGGGGGTGGAAGCCAAAAGTTTAGGACAGATGGCATTGGACTAATTTTTGCAAATCATAAGAAAGGGAGCGCACAGCAATCTGTCAGCTGTGTCGGCATCTGATTTTAATTTTTTAAATCAGAATCATGGACTCCATTAGTTACTGTCTTTTATTAAACCTAAGATGCCATCCATTGAGAGATGTGTGGTTCTTTTTGTACCACTAAAGAAAGGGACAAAGAGCAACACTGACAGTTAGGCTGTAAGACACATTCTTAATTTCAGAAATGTTAAAAAGGGCATAAGCGTGTATGCTTCCTTGTGAACTTGCTGGCAGACAACGTCCCAGGGCTGGCTTTGTGTGGGCACAGGGGGATGAAGAGGTGCTCACCATCACAGCTCCCCCAAAGCACATGGACTGCTCAGAAATGCAGACACGCTAAACAGGCTCATTTCAGAAGTTTGCTGATTGATGGGTTCATTCAGTCACAGATGATTTCTTGAGCATCTACTATGTGCCAGGCACTGTTGTAGGCACTGAGGACCCCCGCAGTGAACAAAACTCATGGAGCTCCCTCCCTTCCATGGCAATAAATGTGCCTCCCCAGCAGCCATTCTCATACTCTCCCATGCAGAAACAGTCGTGGGCAAGAAATTTATGTTCCGACTGCCAGGCCCTCCTTCCAGGCTTTGTCACTCATTGGGTCTAGGGTGAGACTCAGGAATCCTCATTTTCACGGGCACACAAGGAAGTCCCAGGGCAGGGACTTCAAACCAGAATGTAACAAATAGAGTTTCAGTGTTAATGACTTCGTAGTATCCCGTTGTATGAATGTTCTAGAATATGCTTAGTTGTTGGGTATTTATCAAATAGGTAGCTGGTTTTGTATCTTCCTATTGTAAACGACATATCCATGAATGTCCCGGCAGCTAAATAGTTGCCTCCCTCCTCCTTGGTTTCTTTAGGGTAAATTGGACAGGCATCCTTGGGTTGAGTTTTTAAGGGCAAGGTTAGCATTCACTGTGGTTCTCCCAACCACTGTATCTGGCCCCGGAGCCTGACTGCCTGGGTTCACATCCCACTTACTAGCTGGGCATTTTTGAGTGAGTGCCTTGCCTTGTCACACCATTTTCTCATCCCTGAAATGGGACAATAATAGCACCTACTTTTTAGGGCTATTGTAAGGAGTAAATGACCAGCACTGGTGGGCAGAGCTATGTCCCTAGCACAGCTAGGGAGTGGCCATGGGGATGGTGAGTGCTGCTTTTGCACTGCAGGGGGTGGGGAGGCGGAGAATTGCATTGGGAGGGGAGGGGGAGAACTGTTTGATGTGCGTGCCACCTGAGTTCACAACCTGGGTGAAGCGAAGCTCGGGATGTGCGTAGCCAAGCATATACGACTTGACGCTGGAAAACAGACCTCGTGTCATGAATTTGATCTCCACCTGATTCCCACACTGCTGCTGGAAGCATCTTCCCACCGCACAGGTCTGGATGCGTTTCTCCGTTCACATCATCTCACTGACATCCCGCTGCTCAGGCACAAAATATAACCTCCTTTACACACTCGACTAGGAAGGAGAGCTCTTTAGAACTTGGTTTCAGCCTTTTCTAATACCCTACCCCCCATTCCCACCCCCATGTGCTCTCCTCATGGGAGGTGATGGTGGAATTTGGCCATCATCCCTTGGGTTTTGAGGGATGAATAGGAATTTTCCAGGTGGAAAGGAAAGGCTGTCCTGGCTGATGAGCTGGCACATGCACAGGTGTGGCAGTGTGTTTGGGGTGATGTCAAAAGGTCGTGGCTGGGCATGGGGTGTTGGGGTGGGGTATATTGCAAGGAGGATGGCTGTGGGCTACAGAGGTGGGCCCAGCATTGCAAGGCTCTTGAAAGTCTCCCTAAATTTCTTTGTGTCTCCATCTTCAGTTGTGCCTCTTTCTAGGCTGAAATGCACCTTCACTCATTCCCCATCTTTTTAAAGGACCATAGCCATCTGACAAATTCCTTGCTTAATTGCTAAGGGCACAGAAGGCTTCCCCTTCAATTATTTAGCTTGTCTTGAAACTGGGACTTGGAAGGCGACCAGTCTTTCTTTACACGCTTTGTGGTAAATCCCTTCTGGGAAAGCAGATGCGACATCTCAGAAGGCTTCTCTTGCAAAAAGTTTGATGTGAAAGCGACCAAGTTATTAAAATAACTTAGCGGGCTAAGCTGCAGCTCCCCAGAATATAGTCTCTGTGAATTCATCCCTCTGCTTCTCTTCTGCATCCGCCTGGTGTCCTGTTCGCTCTGCCTCCCCCTCTGCATCCAGAGCTCTGTCCAAGCTCGATATTTATCAGCTCGGCACAACAGAAGCTGGCTGCCTCCCGCCAGGGGCAGTGGGTCCCGGGCAGTGAGAGATGGAAGACTGAGCCTTGAATCATCACTGTTTCTCAGCAGACAGTAAGCCCCTGCTGTATGCAGGCATCAGGCTAGACTCTGGTCAGGCAAGGAATCCAGACTCCCTGAGCTGGAAGGGGTCCCAGGGAGGGGTCATGTCTCCATGGGCTGTGTGGATATGTGGGTACAGGAGAAGGTCTTAGGTGGCACGTGGACAGATGCATTTTATTGTATTGTGTTTATCTTGGTGTGCATTAGAGGAAATATAACTAAAAATATAACCTGAAAAATATATAAATATATAAAAATATAACCTGAAACCTGGTTTTTGGGGGGATGCTATCGCTTAGAATAAAGCTGAATGTGTATATACATTTTTTAAAAGTCAGTAATTGTAAAGAAAAAGCCTGGTAGCTCGGTTGTCAAGGGAGGTGGCCGTGGGGGCCGTGCACGGGTGTGGCTCGCGACAGAAGGCAGATTGCCCTCAGACACATTTCTTTTTATTGTATTTATCTCAGTTTCATTTTATTATATTTATTAGAGTAAATAATAATATATTAATAAATCATAATATATTATATGTCAAATAATATATTATATATAATTATTATATTTATCTTGGTTTTATTATTGTATTTATAATAAATCATAATATATTAATAACTAATAATATATATTATATTATATATTATATAAAATAATAATAATAATATTATTTATCTCAGTATGTATTAAAGGAAATATAACTAAGGGATTGCTAAGGAATGCCCGCTTCTGTGAGGACATTCTGAAGGAGGGGCTCTTCTAAGTTTCAAGATCAGAGAACCAGAGCTTACGTTTAGGAGTGAAAGAGTCATCCACGTACTCCCCAGGCATCAGCTTTAAATGTCCCATTTTCTCTTTTAGAGACTGCCAGGATTGTGAGGACCAGGTCTTGCCTTGATTCCTCAGCAGGTGGGCGGTTGTGCCCCCCCCCGCCCCGCCCCCTAACCTGGATCCGGGCTGCAGTTCACCAGTTCCGCCACTGGGAAGCGCTGTGGCCAGGATTCAAACACCATCCGCTTTTTGGCTCCCACTTAGGGACTGTCTGTTGGCTAGGCAGTTGTATTCCTGGGTGATTCGTGGCCCTTTCCTCCCTCCCTCTCCCCCTCCCTCCCTCTGTCAGTGGTTACAGGGCATCAGGCCCAGTGGTGTGAACCACAGTGGTTACCAAGTAAAGTAATCCTACTGACCCGTGCTAATGCTTGCTGAGCGGGTATCCTGGGCCCAGCGAATGTGGGCAAACTGTTCTTACTTCTATCATCTCTCGCTGACTTCTCAGGAAAACACTGGGAGTCAGGCATCTTGTTTAGGATCCCATGTTAAGGACGGACGTCCCCTCGATCGAGGTCCCTAAGGGCTGACCCCCTTCGGGACAGAACGGTGACTTTGGTCTGGAGACCCCGTGAGGGTCTTGCTGGGGAGGAGGGACCTAAGGCCCAGGCGTAGACGTGTGCTGCCTATTCTCCGTCCTGGTCTAGGAAGCGGATTTTAGAAGCCCGTACTTGCCAAGGTGATTTTCAAGATTTTGCTTCCTACCAGCAGCATCGAGGCAGTTTTCTGGGGCCCAGATGGAGGCTGTTGGGTTTGGGGGAGGAAGCCAGACAGACGCTGATGCAGGCGCTGCTGGCTCCTCAGGCTTTTCATCAAGATTGGGAGGCCGCCGGGGCCGGGAACGCTATGTCAAGGCTGGGAGCAGAAGCATGTGTCTATTCCTGGAGGCAGAAGGGGAGGGCAGGGCTGTGTCCCTGCTGCGTCAGGGCCCTCTGTAGGGCCCTGGGGACGCAGATGTGGATGAGCTGTAGACACTGACCTTGAAGTTCACAGCACAATAGGCAGGGTTCGGGTGGATGGAACTCTGAGGGGTGGGTGCCACCCCCCGGTCCATGATCTTGGGTGGGTCACTTAGTTTTGTGGGGGGGGGACCCTCATCTCCTTCTCTGAAATTAAGGTGGGATGGGGAGAATGACAGCATCTATTTCAAAGCCTTATGAAGGCCCCCAAGCTAAAACGTACAGACCTCAGAGCCCAGGGCCTGCACCAGCAGCTGCCCATTCCTCAGTCTCTCTGACTTGGTAGAATTTCTTTGCTGGAGGGAAGCAGTGGTGCAGGGGCAAGACCTGTCTCCTCCCCTTTCCTCCCAGCTGGGCATACAGCAGGCGCACACAAACGTTGACCATGTTTGTGGAAAGAATGAATGTGACATTGGCCTTGGAGGATTTGGGGTTTAGGCCAGGTAGAGACTTGGGAAGAGGGGCGGTGCTGCAGGTAGGCAGGGAGAGAGAAGGAGCAGAGGTGCAGAGGAGGGCAGGCTGGAGGCCCGGGCAGGGAGTGAGGGGGATGGAATTCTGTGGGGAGGGCCAGGTGCAGGCGGAGAGACTCAGCTGGGGCTCTGCTGGGGATCCTAGCCGCTGGCTGGACGTGGTTGCTAAGGTCCTGGGGCTAGCTTCTGAGCCCAGGTAAGAAGGGTTTGGCCTGGTCTTCTCTAGCCTGGTGGCGGATGAGGGCCTGCTCTGTGCTGGTGGGGAGGCGAGAAGTGTGGGCTGTGGCCTCATTCTCCCAGAGCTTACGGCCTGATTGGGAGAAAAACGACCCCACAGGTAGAATGATAGGACTCAGACCTGGTGAGCAGATATAAATACTGGATTTAAATTAGGTAATTTTTTTTTTTTTTTTGCCTGGTCTTTGGAAGACAGATGAAATAGACCTCCCTTCTTCTGTCTTGGGCACATGTGGGACATGCTGTGATTTAGAGTCAGGTCTGGTGTCGGGTTCTGGACTCCCAGCTTCTTACTATGGTGGCCTTGGGCCCTGACACCTGATTTCACGGAAACGCTGTCTTCCCGTCCATGACATGTGAGAGTTGCTCTTCATCGGTAAGACTCGAGGGCCAAGTGTGATCATCTGCCCAGAGCTGATCTGGGACACGGTGCCTCCTCCCTGCCTGGAGATGGAGGCTCTGGGAGCTCTGCAGGTAAAGTCCCAGCGTCCTGGGCTTTTTATTCGGAGTCTGTGATGCAGCTGTGTGGGTCGGTGTGGGAGAGCAGCTACGCATGCACAGAGAATAAATGAGAAATGCATGTCATCATGTGCTACAGCTCCTGGGGGTCAAGCTTTGAGCTCAGTCTCTCAGGTCCAGTGTCCCAGCACCCAGCTGGCCCCCAGGAAATGCTGGTGAATGGAACAGGCAGAAGAAGGGAAGAAACGGGCTCTGCCATTGTGAAAAGGTAGACTTGTCCTTCGTGGAGTCTGAGCCCATAGTAAACATTTGGGGTCCGAGTGGTGTCTGGCTTATTGCAAAGAGCCGTGGGGAAGAGGGATGTTCACATGCATTTCCTGGAGTGCAGAAGCTGAGGCTTGAAATCCTCATTTGCTTAGGAAGAAACAAATGCAAAATGGCAGCACTCTTCTGTTCAGGGAAAGTCTGCTGGGTGCGAGCCAGCACTTGGGACTGGGAGTCAGTGTCTGCATGGAGTCTGTCACCAGAAAAGGCAGTTTCCTGCTCTTGGTCTAAAATATAGATAATAAATGCACCACAGCCATCAAATCGTTGCACGCTTGCTGGTCTTCGACTTGGGACCCCCTTGTGTTTACTTAGTAGCATATGTGTCACCCAACCCACAGCTCTTCCAGAAAGCTGACCTGAAAGGAAAGCATGCCTAATTTTCATTTGGGCACTCACTAGCCTCTGGGCAGCTACTCAGTACGAGGCTCTGGGGTCAGCTCAGGAGCATGGAGTTGACTAGATCGGGTCCTTGCTCCGAAGGAGTGACTGTTCAGAAGTGAGCTCTGGGCAGGTGGGAACTTCTGCCTGCGCAGTGTTCCCAGGGTGGAGAACAGCACCCTCGGAAAAAACAGAGGCAAGACAAATCCTTGAATGTGTGAATGATTGGGTGAAATGAATGAGTGATGGGATGGAACAAGTTGGAAAGTGATGCCAGCATGGGGTGGCCAGGTCAGAGGGGAGCATGGGAGTCGTGGGTGCCCTATGCAGATTACAGAAGTTTCTGGGGGAGGCTTGTGAGCCGAGGAGGAGAGTATCCATGGGGCGCCCTGGCCCTCTGGTAGAGGGATGCATAGGGGCAGAGCCCACACCCGGGAGTAGGGGGAGGGAGCATTCGGAGGGCTGAGTAGGGTGGTGGTGTGGGGGGGCTTCAGAGGAAGCCAGTGCAGGTGGATAGAGCGCTGTTGGCCTGGCTGGTAGGCTTGGATTGGACCCCAAGCTGAGGGAACCACCTGAAGCTATCTAGGTGGAGGACTGACATGATGGGGTACCCTAGGAGACCCCCATGGATGACGGGAACAGCAGAGCCCGGGACTCAGAGCAGGCAGTCCTTCTGCGCACCAGCTTTCCTCAGCTCTTCACTCACCAGGTGCTGCTCGAACATATTCTCTGCGGACGGCCAGTTACCTACTGAGGTGTGCTTTTTAAAATGGGCAACTTCTTGGGAGCCCCCTTGAATGACTGAGGGCCCCTTAAGTGACTGAGGATTAACAGTTGGCCCTTTCAGACCAACACCCAGACCTGTGTTCCCGTTCTGCTTCATTACATACTGGCTCTTTGACCTGGGGCCGTGTCCCCAGCTGGTCATCAGGGAGGTGGGAGGTAGAGGAGACAATGCCTATAGCATGCCCAGCATGATATAATTTCCTGCCTGTCAGACGTGGCAGCATCTGACCTGGGCGTGACAGTGCCCAGGGTTGTCTTCATTGACTGACCTTGCTAATTAAAGTTGGCTCCAGGGAGAAGGGTACCTAGCGATTGAAGCTCATTTCCCTTATGCTCATTGGGCTTTCATGAGCACAGGGGGCATCTGAGTTAATGGAGTGAGCTGTGTGACCTTGCTCAAGTTACTTAACCTCTCTGAGCCTCAGATTTTAGTTTCTTGGCCTTTGAAATGGGGACCGTAATAATTCCCATCTCGCTGGGTGTTGGGACAGTTAAGAGAAGTCCAAAGCTAAAACTTGAACCAGGGTTTTCTGATTCCTAGTTTTGGAACTTCAATCTAATTTATCTGGAGTTGTGTTTTTGAGATAACGCCTTACGTGTCCTTTTAAGCCTTCTATGTAGGGTGATGCTTAAAAACAACTGAATAATAAAAAATAAACATAACTATGCTGCCAAAAAACATAAACAAATGAGGAACAACAGTTAGTGCACATCTTTTTTTGCTAAGTCTTGGAAAGTGAAGGTGTGTCATAGTTGAGGGTGAGTTCAGCTTGGCTGGCTTCCCTAAGTGAATTGCAGAGTTGTATCTAGAAGGAAGCACAACCTGGGACAGCCTGTGTCTTTCAGGCAGGGTGAAGTGGGAGAAGATGCTGAAGAACCTTCTGCTTCTGTTGACTTTTTAGAGCAGATGTTCTTGACCTTGGTACCCAGGCTGCATGTTGGAATGCCCTTGGCTGCTTTGGAAAGATACCAATGTCTATGTCATACCCCAGATCAGTGTCATTTGGACAATATCTGGGCATTTTCTCAATTGTGATTTTGATAGAAATACAATTAATTTTTGTATACTAATCCTGTATCCTGCCACCTTGCTGGATTCATCTATTAGTTCTACTAGTTGTGTGTTTTCCTTTTTCTCTTTTTTATAGATTCCCTAAGTTTTCTATACACAAAATCCTGTCATTTGCAAATAGAGCTAGTTTGACTTCTTCCTTTCTCAATCTGGATGCCTTTTATCATTTTTTTCTTGCCTAATTTCTCTGGATAAACTTGTAGTACAATATTGAATAGAAGTGGTGAGAATAGATATCCTCACCCAGGTCCTGTTCATAGAGGGAAAGCTTTCAGGCTTTCACCACTGAGTAAGTTATTGGCTGTGGGCATTCTGTAGATGCCCTTTATTGGGTGAGGAAGTTTCCTTCTGTTCCTAGTTTGTTGAGTGTTTTTATCTTGATAAGACGATATACTTCATCACCTGACTTTTCGCATCTATTGAGATGATCGTGACGCTTTGTCCTTCATCCTATTATTATGGTATTTTACATGGATTAGGTTTGGGTTAAACCAGCTTTGCCTCCTGGGATCAATCCCACCTAGTTGTGGTGTATGGTTCTTTTTATATGTTGCTGGATTTGGTTCTCCAGTATTTTGTGTTTTGGCTTGTTAGATACATCACCCTAATCTCTGTCTTCATTTTCACATGGTATTTGTCTCCAGATTTTTCCTTTTTACAAGGACACCAGTTATTTTGGATTAGGGTCACCCTAATGACCTCACTTTAACCTGACTGTGTTGGTAAAGACCTTATCTCCAAAGAAGGCCACATTGTGAGATTATGGGATTAAGACTTCGATATATGAATTTTTAACCCATAACATATATCAGGAACATTTTTCAATACCTGCCTTCTGATACTGATTTTCAGATATATTTTTAGCTGGGGTGGAAACCCTTTTAACAAACGAAATCTTGTCTTGAAGCCCATGTGGAACCCCACCAACCCAAAGCAAGTTAATGTTGGGGGGCAATGTGCCCAGGCTTCAGTCAAGTCCAGAGGTCAGTAGAGCTGGCCATTGCTGTTGTTTGTGTTTACATGTGTGTGTCTGTACATGCAGGTGTGTGTTAATCAGTATTAATTGTTAATATTAGCATTAATGAAATGGTTAATGGTTAACAATCAGTTGTCCCTGATATTCCCAGAGGGTTGGGGAAATAAGTGATTTTTAATCTCATCTTTATCTGTCTTCTCCAAATTTTTCAGTGAACACAATAATTAATCATTATACTCATCAATATTAATATTAATTAAATTATTAATTAACAACTTAATGCAACTCATGCTGTATTCACAACAGCTCAACCTCATGAGGTAGGTATTATCATTTTCCTCATTTCTCCAGGTAAGGAAATAAGCTCAGAGAAAACAAGTAACCTGCCCAGAGACACACAGCCAACAAGGGGATAGGGTCTTCATTCTAACTCAGTCTGGCACTCTAGAGCACTCTATTCTGCTGCTGTTCTGAGGTTCTAGAAGGTGAAGTTCTGTTCTGTCAGTTGAGCATAAGTGTGGATAGGGTCTATTTGTAGTGAGCGTGAACAAAGTATTAGGGCTTCTGCTTTGTTATTTGAAGTTGTTTTGTGTGTCCCTCTTTAATTTTTAAAAAATTATTTATTTATTTATTTATTTGAGAGAGAGAGAGAGAGAGAGCAGAGGAAGGGTAGAGGGAGAGGGAGAAGAAGACTCCCCACTGAGCAGGGAGCTCAATGTGGGGCTCAATCCCAGGACCCCAAGATCATGACATGGAGGAGGCAGGGTAGCACGTGGCTGTGTTCCGGGGCAGGAAGTAGGAAGTGCCTGAAGCAAAGCAGCAGGTGGCTCCTTCGCCTGAAAATGGGGGTGGGGGATGGGAGAAGAAGCAGTGGGGGCACCCATTGGTAATCTGAATCATGGAGCAGAGGAGGGCTGTACCGGGCAGCCTACAGAGTCGGATAGGCCGGGTGGACTCTTGGCTCCTCACTTCACCTCCTTGAACCTCAGTTTTCTTCACATGTAAAATGGGGGTAGTTGATTGAATTCCGTGAGCTTGTTGTTGAGATTCAGCATGAAACTCTGTTAATTTTTTTATTGTTAGTTTTTTAAAGATTTTATTTATTTACTTGACAGAGACAGCAAGAGAGGGAACACAAGCAGGAGGAGTGGGAGAGGGAGAGGCAGACTCCCTGCTGAGCAGGGAGCCAGAGGCAGGGCCTGATAGGACCCTAGGATCATGACCTGAGCCGAACGCAGATGCTTAACCAACTGAGCCACCCAGGCACCCCCCAAACTCTGTTTAAATGACTGGTGGAAGATGAGCTTCTGCCTCTCCCATCACTTGTTCAATCCCCACCTGCCCTCTGCCAGAGCCTTCTGGGTGTGGTCAGAGGGTTACGGTCCACTGGCTGGAGTGGAGGGAGAGGAGGACCTGACTTGTTGGCCTCTTCCTGAGTCGGCTGTTCCTTGGAAATCTAAATTCATTACCTTGGCTTGGCTCTTGACTAGTACTAGTCACCCTCAAAAGTAAGAGAAGCAGAGAGGAAAAGGATAACTAGGGGGTCACTGAGCCGGGGTGATGGCAGGGCTGCATCTGGCTGTGGGAGTGCAGGCAGGGGCTTGGCCTCTGTGTGCCTCTGTTGTTTCTCGTACAAGGCATGGGAAATGAGCCCTCCCTCTCAGGAGCTTGATACCGTTAAAGGGATGACCCTGTCAACACTTAGCATTTCTAATGGGTTCCTGTGCTGCATCCCTCATTCCTGTTTCTGGAGGAAGGTGTTACCGTTGGGATGCTGAAATAGAATTTCCAAAAGTGGTTATATATTCTCCTCGTTATTTGGGTTAAACAAACCAAAATACGGGTTTATAGATGCCTGCCGGGAGTCTGAGCTCTTCTGTGCATGCTGAAGGAGCTGTTCTTTTGCTGTGAGGTTGTCCCCATTTCTACTGTTTCTCAATTCCCATGACCCCAGATTCTGCCACAGTGTTGGGTGATGATTCGACAATGTAAGAACTTCCTTGAGAGTTTTAGGTGCTCCTGGGCCATGGTTGGGGAGGAGCCAGTGGACAGACTTTCAAGGGTTTGGGTTCAAGTGCAGGCTGGCCATGGCTCTCATGGCCATAAGGGCCTCCCCAGGTGGGCTATGGTGATGTTGCAATGATATGTAGGGGCTAGGTTAGGTCACCCTGCCAAATGCTATGTACGCAAAGGCATTTTGATTCAGGAAGGGCCAGACGGGGCCTGCTGAGAAGTGTCCATCCCTGGAGTGGGCCGGGTCAGCTCTGGTGACATCCCATAGCTTAAGAATGGGGGAGGAGGAGTGATTCTCAGGGAGACTAAGCAGCCCTGCCCCAGCCCCTCCAGCCTCCAAACAGTTGGAATGTCTGCTTCTGTCCTTGCCCAGGTCCTACCAGCCCAGCTGGGCCAGCTCATCTGTCGCCTCCTTCCTAGAAGGCAGCTCCTGGCCTCTGGGCATCCACAGTGGGCTATCCCTCCTCTTTTGTTTTGGACTGCGACCACTCATGGGCACATCACCCCTGCCCTGCTGGCCTTGAAGAGCTGGTAGAGAGGATGGGGCACAATCTAGATTTGGTCAACTCTCTAGCCCTGTCCAGTGTCCATTAGTGTCTATGTGTGTGGAAGAGGGCATTGTGGTGTTTCTTGTGTGTGCACGTGGTCATCCATCTCACAGGCATGTGCCCACTGCCTTTACTTGGGTGCCTACCCAGCCCGGCTCTCCAAAGGTAGAGGGACAAGTTTGGCACTCACCAAGCCAGAGTGCCTGGTCTGGTGGGGTGGGCACATGTGCCAACACAGCATGATCAGGGTTGTGAGGAAGGGAAGCTCAGCATGCTGTGGTGTGCAGAGGACACCCCGTCTGGCCTGAGGGTGGTAAGTGGTATCAGTGCCAGTCATCCGAGGAGGTAATCCCCACACTGAATATTGAAGAAGACGGATAGGTGGGAAAGTGGGAAGGGCATTCCAAGAAGAGAGTATCAGCTAGGTTTGATGAGGCAGTGCTACATAACAAAAGAGCCCTGAAAGATCAGTTCTGGGTCACACGTGCATTCCCGTCTGGTCACACCATCATCTCAACATGTGACTTCTAAGGTCCCTGTAGCCAGGGAGAGAGGGAAGAGGAGTCACTGGGGCTCTTCCGTGCTTCAGCCCTGTAGTGACACAAGTCACTGCTGCTTGCACACCACTGGCCAGGACTGGTCATAGGACCCCACCCACCGCAAGGGAATCTGGAAAGTAGAGGGAAGCAGGTGGGGGGTTTGCCGAGCACACAGGGAACCCACTTCCAGAATGGGTTCTCTGGCCCTGGAAAATGGAGCACTGATGGAAATTACAGTCCCAGGACCTGCAGCTCTGCCGGAACTCCATAAAACACTGACTACCACCCCTCCGCACGACTATTGGGCTTGAATGTCATGGTTGGAAAAGAGCCTGTGGAAGGAACAGAGCTCAGGGGGTAAAGGGAGTCCAATTATAACATGTTGGGAAAGATTACATTCTTTGGTGACTTTTATGTTTTTAAGGAGTTGGGTTAACCTTGGGCCCATCTCCTTCTTGCTGTCCTTCGTCCCTCTGAGGGTATAAATAATACGGAGTACGTATGGGAGGCTCTTTCACATGGAGGGGAACCCTTCGTGTTGATGAGTCTTCGAAGCGTTCAGAGAAGTTGTGCACAGAGTTCCATTCCCGTTACGTCGGGACAGGCTGGCAGTGGTGGGGAAGTGGGGCCGAGGTCTGCTCACGAAACATCCAGGGGCACAGGCAGAGAATTCGTGCTCAGCTCACGTCCCTGTTCTTATTGGCAAGGACTGTGTCTCTACTGGTGATTTTAATTTAGATTCATCCTTATGGTTTTTTGTGTTCTTTCAGGCTGCATTACTTCCTAATGTGCTTCCTGAGTATCGTTTTTATAATGCAGTTTTTATCTTACTGAATTTATCACAAAGATCTTTCTTCAACTCAAAAGAGGTAGGGTGTGCTGTCTTGGTTGTAGGTGGGAGACCGTTAGCCCCGAGAGACCCATGAGGGCTGGAAGTTCATTTGAGCTTCATTCCCTTTAGCTGACCATGAACATGCAGAGGTCGGTTGGCTCCGTGGCAGCTGCATGGGTCTCGAAGTTCAGTGCCATCTTGTAGATGACGCATAGCTGTGTCTTGTTTTTCCACCCACTCTGACGGCCCCTGTCTTCTCATTGGTGCAGCTAGACCACTGATCAGTGATTATTGATACACCTGGAGTCGTATCTACCATATCTGTTACTTTTCTATTCTCCTACTTCTGTTTTCCTCCCTTTTCCTGCCTTCTGCGGTTTTAACCGGCCATCTCTGTGTCCCCATTTTCTCTGCTTCCCCAGCATATCGGTTGTCCAAGCCCACCTCATTCTTTTGAGCTGTGCGTTATTCTGCTTTTTAGATACTGCATTTTTTTTCCCCAAATGGAAGGTTTGTGGCAACCCTCCCTCAAGCTAATCTGTCGGCACCATTTTCCCAACAGCATTTGCCCACTTCATGTCTCTGTGTCACACTTCTGTAATTCTCACAATATTCCAAACTTTTTCATTATTACTACATTTGTTCATGATCAGTGATTATGACTTGTGGAAAGTCTTTTTAAGTTAAGGTATGTGCATTTTTTCAGACATCATGCTATTGCACATACAACACATTACAGTATGGTGTGAACATAACTTTCATATGGGAAAACCAAAGGGAGTCAAATGACTCCCTTTATGGAGAAGTTGACTTCATTGCTGTGGTCTGGAACCAGACCTGCAATATCTCCAATTTCTTTTTCAGCCTTTTAAGATGGTAGCACTGGGTGTCATACAGAACTGATAAATTATTGAACACAACATCTGAAACTAATGTTGTACTCTGTGTTGGCTAATTGAATTTAAATGAAAAAAAAAGTGGCCTTAGAATTTGCAGCAGACATGTGCAGCCCACCATGTGACTTCATGTGTAGTGTGAGCACCTTCAGCAGTCTTCCTGTGTCCTCCCTCCCATCCCTCGTCATACTGCTGTCATTCATGTCACTCATCCAAAAGCGTCATCGCTTAATATGCCACTGCTCTCATTATTTTGAACCCTGTTATCTGTTAGATCAATTGAGAATAAGAAAAGTGAATGTTTTAATTTTTCCTTCTTTTATTCCTTGTCTAGCGCTCTTCATTTTCCTGTGTGGATCTGTATTTCTTTTTTAACAATTTTTTTAATTTTAATTTTTTTGTTTTTAGATCTGTATTTCTGACCTATATCACCTTTCTTCTCTTGGAACTTCTTATAACTTTTTCTTTTTGCCAGGAAGACCTACGTGACAAATTTCTTCAAATTTTGTTTGTTGGAGAAAGTCTTTACTTCTTCCCTTTTGAAAGGTAATTTCGCAAGGTGTAGAATTTCAGGTTGGTGGGATTTTCTCTTAACATTTGATTTCATTCCATTCTCTTTTTGCTTGCCTGGTTTCTGAGGAGAGGTCTGATATAATTCTTACCTTTGTTCCTCTATAGGTAAGGTGTTTCCCACCCCCTGTCATCACTTAAGATTTTTAAATTTGATTTTTCTAAGTTTGAAAATGATATGCCTGAGTGTCAATTTTTTGGTATTTATCCTATTTGGTGTTCTGTGAGCTTCATGGATCTTTGGTTTGGTGTCTGACATTACTAGTGCATATATTTCTCTGTTCCTTTCTCTCTTTCTTCTATTTCTGGTATTCCCATTACACATTTGTTACCACTTTTGTAATCATCCTACAGTTCTGAGATACTCTGTTCTGTTTCAGTCATAGTTTTCCTTGCTTTGGTTTGGAATGGTTTTATGGCCCTATCTTCAGACTCACTGATTCTTTCCCCAGCCGGGTCCAGTCAACTAATGAGTTCCTTAGAGATATTCTTTGTTTCTAAGTTTTTTTTTAAGCATTTCTTTTCAGCCCTTTCTTATAACATCCATGTCAGCTTACTTTAGCTATCTATTCTTGCATATTGTCTGTTTTTTCCATTAGAGCCCTTAGCATGATAATCATAGTTCTTTTAAAGTCCTGGTCCAATCATTCCAACATCACTGCCATATCTTCGCCTGGTTCTGATGTTTGCTCTGTCTCTTCAAACTGGGTTTTGTATGCCTTGTAATTCTGTTGTTGTTTGAAATCTGGACAGGAGGTATTTGGTGAAAGGAACCTGAACTGATTCCCATGGAGGTTTCTGCTCTGGTAGGGTTGTTATTCTCACTCTCCATCTGTCTGCCTCTCCAAATTTTGCCGTGTGATCTCAGTTCTCAGATGGATATAAGAGAAGTTACTGATTTTCAGTTTCTTCAGCTTTTTCCTTGTTGTGCGGATGGGAGTGATGATTTCCAAGCTCTTTACATGCCAGACCAGAAACTGGACATTGGATTCAGTTCTTTCTATATTCTCCCTTCCTCCTTTCCTCTTTCCCTGCACCCCTCCTCCCTGTTCTTCCAGTTCTTCCCTGCTCTGTTCCTTCCTCCTGTGTATGTCCCCACCCCCTTTGCACAGGGCAAGACTTTGCTAAAGCAGCTGCAGGTTAGGTGATGGCACAGTGTTGCCCTGATCGGAGGTTACTGTTTTTCTTGGGGAGGGGTTGGCATCCTGAGTTCAGTTCTATGTATTATTGGCTGTGAGGTCTGGTGTTTTGAGAGTCCTCCCTTCCTTGAACTTGGCTGCAGTTTACTCCTTTGGGACAAATCAAGATGGACATGCTAGGGCCAGGTGACCAAGGTCATCCAAAGATTCCTGCTGATGACAGTGTCCTCACAGCACCCAGCTGTTGCTGTCAGCTGCAGCCCTCCACCTGGCCCTGAGCTTCAGACATGACCATGCTTATTCTGCGACTGAGGTGGGGATGACAAGTGACAGTGGCTGGTGAGGCTGCCAGTAAGAGGAAAGGGTGTCTGACTCGAGATGGAGGCATGGCAGCCCATGGGAGAGTCTCGTTGCACCATTCTGTGGCTCTATTTAGGATGCAGAGGTAGGTTCCTCCTGATCTGTGTATGGAGATATTGAAAGGAACAGAGAGGCAGAGGTCTGCAAGGAGGGGGCTTTGGGGAGGAGAGGCCATGAGCATCGTTGGGGAAGGGCAGGGAGTGTTTTGCTTGGTATCATGGCACCGTGCCACATGTGGTGCCTGTGGGTAGGACACAGGCAATAAACTTGTGCCGGATGCATTCAGCCAGCCAAGCTCCTCTGCTCACAGTTCTGCTTACCCCAGAGCAAGACCCAAGGTCCTTGATGCTCAATGTCCTGTCTTTATGTTGCAACCATGTTTAAACACTGAGGGAGCCCAGCTGGCAGGGAGGGGGGCAGCTAGCAAGTGAGCTGAGCCCACCATCGGGTGCCTCCGTCTCTGCCCACATGCATGCCCGTCTCTATGTGGTTATACTTGACTTCTTGGAATGGGGGTGGTTTTTACCAAGGACTCAGGAGACCTGTGTCGCTTGAAAGATCTCTTACATCTTTCTGCCTGAACTTTGTAACTGAACATCCTTCTTATCCCATGTTACCTGGAGAAGAGAAGTTTCCAGGAGTATGACTGACTCTCCAAATCGCTGAAGGGCTCCTCTGTGAGGAAGGGAGCATGGACTCCTGGTAGCTTCCAAGTGCTGGAAGGGGCCCCGGGCAGAGGTTACAAGGGGTCCTTTTGTTTGTGTGTTTCTTTTAGGCTTGAAACGGGAGGTCATTTCCAGGACCTAGGGGCTGTCCTGGGGGAGCAGGTGTCCTCATGGTTGGTGTGGGGGAGCTTCCTGTCAAGGGGAAGACTGTGGAGAAGGGACCAAGGAGGGGATTCCGCGGAGCCTGGGAGGGCAGGAGGTGACAGATGGGGCCTTGGAGTCTCGGCATCTCAGGTGCTGTGAGTCCTGCATCCCGCACCTGATCGGGTCTTCATGTGTGTGATTTGTTCACCTCACAGTCAAGAGCCCATTTCTGGAACACTCCATGGGCCAAGTATTGTCATATCCTCTGTCCCGTTTGGTCCTCACCGATATGCCAGCGAGGACACCGCACTGACATGACCCTGGCCACTGAGGCTGGCCACTGATTCCCCTGCCGGCCAGAGCCTGGTCTCTGACCTGCCACCCTCGGGGCACAGCCTGTGCCCCTTTGTGTCTTCCACATACCCCCTTTCCTTCCAGAACAACCAGCTTCTCAGCAAACCCAGCTGTGTGGCTTTCTGGCGTGTACGTGTCTCAGAGGCGTAATTTCTTCATCTCTAAATCGGGAGAACAGCTTCAGCCCTGCCTCCCCCCGGAACGCGCTCTGGCTCAGCTGGGACGAGGTGGGCCGAAGTGGGCAGCTAGTAGACGGGACGGAGGGGCTCGCCTGCCCATGCTGGGGCCAGAGCCCTCTGAGCCAGGCACCCCCCAAGGGAGAACGGGGATGGTGGTCCCATGCGGTCCCCTGGCTCCCCGCCTGCCGCCGTGTGCCTCCCTGTATCGACGTGGCAGTCCCGAGGCAGCTGGGCCTACCGTCACTGGACACTCCATGCAGCCTTCACAGCAGAAATGGGCTCCTGCCGATCTGGGGTTTTCCCATCCTGGTCAGAGCTGCTGGGCTGGTGGATGTAAGCGTGTGTGGGTGTGGTGTGTGTGAGCATGTGTGTGTGTCAGCTCGGGCCACTGTCACGGGTTTCTGCAGACTGCCCGCCTGAAGCCACAGACCTTCATCTCCCACTGACCGTGGTGGCTGGGAGTCAGGGTGTACCAGGTGCAGGCCTGGGGAGAGCTGCTTCCCGGCGTGTGCAAGGCACCTTCTTGCTGCCCGACCTCGCAAAGCGCAGATCATCTCTCGGCATCTTCTCCTCTGAGGGCCCTCATCCCATTCCTGAGGGCACCACGTGACCCAATCTACCACTGCCGCCCACCACAGGTCCCCCTCCACATGCCATCACATTGGACCTTACGGTCCCAACACAGGAACTGGGGGGACGTGGACATTCGGAGCGTGGTGTGCATGTGTGGGCTGTATGGGTGTGTTGTGCGTGTGGAGCCTGAACGGCACCACCCTGCCTGCCACGCCGCGGCTCCCGGGGGCTTGTTGGACTCAGAAGGAGCAACCTGACCTGGAGGAGGAACCGTGAATGACGCAGGCCCCGAGGCGGTTGGGTGGGCAGCTGTGAGTCTGTGAGAGCGGCTAGAGTCCCGACTTGGTGGGAGCATGTGGCCCTTTTTGTGGGGGAGGGGCTGGGGTCTTGGGCTGTGCTGGCCCCTGGCATGGGAGGGTCCTAGGCAAGGGGTGGGCTGGCCCGGCGGTTTGAGTACCCTAGCCTCTGTGATGAATGACATCATCCGTGGACAGTGGGAGCCAGGGAGTCAAGGGAACCTCAGTGAGCCAGGGTGGGGCCCATGGCGTCCTCGTGGATGATGTCTTCTCCGAGTCCTCTGAAGCGCCAGGTGAGCTCCGCTGACCACCTGGTGAGGAGAGGGGATTCTCAGAGTCTCCTTTCCCTGGTGGGCTGCTGCTCCCTCTGTGACCCCAGGCAGGCAGGTAAGCCCCTGCCCTGTCTGGGCCTCAATTTCCCCATCCACAAATTGGGTCTGTTTCCTGTGACCATCCATACCCTGCTGGCCTGAAGACCTGGAGATGGTTGAGTAAAGGTACCTTGAGTCATCGGATGAGCCTTGGGCCACGAGGACCCGCTGGCCTTGCCTCTGGGGACAAAGAGGGCTTGGAGGAGGCGTGGCCCAAGGTGAGTCTTGGGGATGGTCAGGAGGTGGCCTGAGGTGGCCCTGTGAGGCAGGAAGAGGCAAGTGCCCAGGATGGCAGGGGACAGTAGGCGTGGCCCCCAGGGGCCACCAACACTTAGGCCATGTGGTGGAACAGGGCGCTGCGAGAGGGCTGATTGCTGTGGCCGTGAGCACTGTCTCCTGCGGGCTGTCTGCAGGAAGTGGCAGGAGAGTCACTCCTGCGGCCCCTGGAGCCTGGGTGGAGCAGTCTGCAGGTCCGGGAGAGCCGGGGTGGCCAGTGCTCCAGGCAGGAAGGGGTGAGGGCTGGCTGGAGGCGGAAGTGTGTGTCTCGAAGAACTGGAAAGAGGCGACAGTCTTGGTGGCTGGATATGTAGTTTTGGGAGCTCTGGGGCCACTGTGAGGACTGAGCAGCCACACAGTGGGCTCAGAATAGGGCCCGGGGAGCCAAGCCCTCCCAGATGTGCTAGGGAAGCTGGTTGGTCTGTTGTTTCCAGGATGCACCAGCTCTGAGGTTGTGGCGCCTGTGATGGGACACCGGGGCCTCAGACCCTGGCTGGGGGAAGCTTCCTCTGGCCTTCCCTGAGCTGAGCAACGCTCAGGAGCCCCACTCCCAACACGGTGCTGTGGCCTCGATCTGCTCTCCGGGAATGCTGGCTCGGGAGAACACAGCTGGGACCCAGCCATGAGCAGGTGGGTGGCAGGGCTGGGCTGAAGGACCGAGCCTCCACTCCTCACTGTGGGTTCTCTCTAGAGCACTTTACCCCTGAGCCAGAATAGGTGTTAGGAAGACCTAACTCACTCGACTTCATTCATTACGTTTTATGGAATTTTTTTTTTTTTTAACCTCCACTAACTACTTTGCACCAATATGAAAAGAGTCTGGGTAGCAAATGCCTTACTAAATTGTTGTAAGTGGAGAATGACATTTCCCAAAAAAGTTAATATCTAGGCCTCTCAGACTTTTTCTTTTAAGTATTAAAGGAATTATTATTTTACTATTACTATTATTATGAATATGATTATTATTTGTTGCTGCTGTGGTGGAAAATCTGTTCTCTTTTCACTTCCTGTCTATGTTTGCCTTTTCCAAAACACTGTCTTCCAGTTTCCCCCTATCCCTTACTGCACTGGGCCAGGAGAACAGAGAACACAGCTTGCTAGCATTGTATGTATAGCATGAGATAATGGGCTCCGAGTGAGGGACTGGAGATTTGCCTACAGTGCAGTGTTCACTGGCTTTGGGCAGATGTTGGCTGAGCCTCTGTGGGGTTCCTCTGTCCATACTGGGATTCTGCTCAGTGGGCCATCATGAGCTTGGAGTGGAAAGTGCCAGACAGAGTGGGCACCGAGCTCATCTCAGGCTGGAGAATGACCTGCTCTTGCTCCCATTGGGGAGGCCTTCGTGGAGGTCAGCAGCCGTGGGGCCAATCATAAGGATACCAAGTGGCACCCTGAGCCTCGGGCCAGACCAGCCATGGGTGAGTTCCTGGCAAGGAAGCCAGCTGCGTGGGGCCCACTGAGAGCTCTGGGTTTGACATAGCCCATAGCTTTGGGTGTCGTCCCCTCCTGTGTCCCCTGGTCTCAACATTTACTGAGGCCCTGGCCTAACGAATGTCGAGAGGGAGTATTGCTATTTGCTGGTTAAAAGCTTGGTGTTTGCTCACTGGAATTTATTCATCCAGGGAACACGGAGCTTGGAGTTTGGGCTGAGCACAGGGTGAGGCCCCACAAAGGCAAAGGGAAGTCAGGATCCCGCTCTCAGATGGGCTGACAGATCAGCAAACACCCAGGGCCGCCCTCAGCTACCCAGGCAGCTCAGAGGAGGTGCCTGGCCGTGGGCTCATTACGGGAGGCTTCCTGGAGGAAGCAAGATAGGAGGTGGCCATGAAAGGGGGCGGGAGCTCTATGGCCTGCAGGGTAGCCTGCCCAGGAGCTTGCTGAGTGCGGAGCATTGGGAAAGGGGGCAGGCAGCAGGGCTGGGATGGGATGTCAGTGTGAGTCAGACCCTGGAAGACCAGGTGGTTTCCCCCAAAGGCAGCCTGAGCCTTCCGTGGCTTCAGACCGGAGAGTCCCTGCTGTATGGCTGCAGAGGCCAATCTCCATTTTCTCATTGGGCAGGGGCAGAATGCATGCTGAGTCACTGCTCAGGGGATGGGGTAAACATGCCTTTTCAGGGGCTACTGTGGCCGAGGCAAGAACTGGGCTGTCCGTCCCCAGGCATGGCCCCCCTTCTGGGTAACTGGCCTTTCCCGCTGCCATCTGTCTCTGCCTTTTGGCCCTTCTGCTCTTGGGGCCTCAAAAGCCAGGCTGGGAGACTGGGGGACCTTGGGGTCCAGCTGCCCAGGGGGGCTGAGAGCAACTGGAGTCTGGGACTGGCCAACAACTGTTCTCATGGTCCCCCCAACGCTCCTGGCATGCTGTCTCCCCACGGGCTGGGTCTCCTTTCCCCCTTTCCCCTGGGCTTGCTGTCCCAGGGCCTCACTGAGGAGTGGACACATTTCACGGCCTGCACCCAGCGTGCCGTGCCACCTCAGGCGGGCACGTGATTTCTCTGAGGCCCATCTTCCGCTACTCCCTCCTCCCTGGCATCTTTAGGGACCCTGGGAGGGACTGCTGGGCAAGGAAACGGGCCTTCAGGTTGTACTAGGGCCACTGAGAAGCTGAGACAGCGTGACACCAGATGGGCCACACCTTGACATGGCCTCTTGCAAGGGCACCTAGGCTTAGCACCTGCTATCCTGACCTTCACGGAGGCTGGCCTTGCTCCTCCTAAGAAATGCAGCTTCATTGTGTTTGGCAAGTGTCTTCACTGGGCTGAGTGCCTTGCCGAGCACGGATATGATCCCAGCTATTCCCACACATCCCTGTGAGGTCAGTGCCATTGGTCCCATTAGACAGATGGGAAAACTGAGTCATAGAGAAGTTCTGTGACTTTCCCTGGACCATCCAGTCAGTAAAGCGTGAGCCACGAGGACACACTTATGGTGAAGGACAGCCCTTTGCTGGGAGACAAAGCCGCCCTACAGAATGGTCAGTTGTGTCCCGGGGGGTGTGGCCTGTGTCCTCTCTTCTCAGCTGACCTCTCCCTTGCAGGCAGCCCCAAGAGACCCAGGCAGAGCAGGAGCTGTGTCCAGCTGTGCCTGGAGAGTCAGTCAGCCTCCAGACCAGGCTGTCGCGGCACTGGGGACAGGGCCCACGGGCTTTTCCCTTGGCTTCTTCCTTGTCTCCCTCCCAGCTGGTCCCAGATGGTTTTCCGAAACTTGTTTGCATTCCTTTGAGAAAATGGCATCTTTTCCCCCCCCCTGTAAATCAGGAATGGAAATAGAACATCTGATTTCTCAGGAAGAGTATAAAGAAGAAGGTAGATATCACCTCTCCCTCGGGCAGTCGCTGCTAATGTCTGAGAGGCCTGGCTGTCTGGTGCTTCCCGCTGTTTCCCTGGGACCTGGTGCCCAGCAGGGGCTCAAGAAATATTTGGGACCAAATGGAAACAGTGAATAAGCGTTTCTGGAAACTGAGATCACAGACTGTCTCGGTTCTTTGACTCTGTGACATTCGCCTTCCTCCGTGTGGCTCTGTGTAACCACTTGGGGTGTCATTTACTTAACCGTCCCTTTGGCTGAGTGGTGGGTCGCTGGGAAGAACACCTGGGCGTATAGAGAGGCCGTATCGCTGGTGAGTCCTTACCTGCGTTCTTGGGGGCGCGTTGTTGGGCCACAGGATGGGGTCAAGGGGAGGGAAGTCTCCCCTGTTCTGAGTGCTGGACCCGGGCGTGCTCCCTGCTCCCTCTTTGGGGCCGGATGCCTTCGGAGAGCTGCAGAGCTGGTAAAAGCAATCAGGTGAGAGCGGCGAGGGATGGATTATGGATTACGCTCCTAAGCCATATCAGAGCGAATGGAGTTTGTACGTATCTGCGTCACAGTGTACCTTTCTGGAATCGGTGGGCTGCCGATTGCCCCTACATGCTTCTAAGTGGCATGTTGAGAAGCGCCCTCCTGTCCGAGAGGGGTCTCTCAGGCTTCCACCTCTGCCTTCTCAATCGGCTGGTTTGCACAGACATCTCAGGCCCCCGGAAACGCTGGACCTCAGCTCCCAGACACGGAGCGGCTGCCGCTTGCCGGAAGTGCAGGCATCGTGAGACCCCGCCCCAGCTCCCTGTCTGCCTGCCTGCCTTCCGGCTCCCAGCGCACAAAGCAGCTCCGCCCGAGGCCACTGACCCCGTGTTCCTGAATCCGGTGGCCGGTTTCCCATCCTCATCCTCATCTTGACCACCTTCTAGAACCCCTTCTTCCCTGAGCCTCCCTGGTCCTCCTTGTTCTCCTATCTACAGGCTGTTCCTGCCCGGTCTTCCTTGCTGATTTCATGTCTTCTGTTCCACGGCCAAAGCCTGGCATTCCTCCATGCTGGAATGTTCTGTTCTCAGTGCATTCTCGCCCAAGGCGATCTAATCCCACGGAATCGCTCTGTGGCCTTAGGTAGCTTACTGAACCTCTCTGTGCCAGGATTTTTGCTCCTCTCTAAGATGGGCCTAATATCTGTTCCTATGTCTCCTGGTGCTTCGAGGACTATACACACCCCAGCTCCGACCACAGGCCTTGACACATAATAGATGCTTCATTCATTCATTCATTTATTCATTCATTCATTCAACAAATGCTATTGGAGGGCGTCCTGCATGCTGAGCTCTGAGCCTAGGCACAGAGGTTGCAGCAAGAATAAAACCGACCCAGGCCCTGCTTGCTTGGAGCTCGAGTCCTGGTGTAACGTGCTTTGTCATATGGAAAAGAGCGAGAAGGCAGAGCGAGGAGCCCGGGGACCAGGATGTGCTGGCAGGACAGCGTGGGGTCCGGGCTAGCGCAAGGCTCGGGGCTGGGAGTCTGGGTTCGGACTCACCACGTCCGGTCTGCCTGTGGAGCTTGACCGGCTTAATGTTGTTGCCCCGTCTTGGCTGTGTGACTCTTGCTAGCCCTCAGCCTCTGTGTGCCCCAGTTCCTCCCCTGTGACACTGGGCATGGTCACTGACCTCTCTGGGCAGTTGTGCGGATTAACGGAAGGTGACCTGGGGGTCTCACCTGGGACGCAGTGGTACTGGCCATCACTCTTAAGGGCTTGGGCTTTGCCACCATGTGGGCTGGGAGGACAGCCCTACCAAACTGAAGGTCTAGGCCTTTGTCCCCCTGGGAGGAATGTGAGGGCTGCTGGGGCCCTTAGCTCATCACGACGCCCCCATCAGCTAGGCAACAGCTTGGGCCTGGCCAGGCAGGGAGGCCGCAGGCAATGCTGGCTGCCCTTGGACTTCAGTGCTCAGGCCAGGATGCCACCTCCCTCCCTCTTTCTCTCTGCTAACCTGGCCTTCCCCCTCCCCAGGGTCCCAAGTGATGGTGGTTTACACGGAAGACAAGCTGAGCCCTGCACGACTGGTTAGCACGGCGGAGTTTGCAGCGGCGCCTGCCGGCTGGTGGGTGTGAACCGTGGGCTTTCAGCGTCTCAACCCAACAGGAAGCATGTCTAAGAAGAGCCGGAACA
This sequence comes from Martes martes, assembly GCF_963455335.1. Classification (NCBI taxonomy): domain Eukaryota; kingdom Metazoa; phylum Chordata; class Mammalia; order Carnivora; family Mustelidae; genus Martes; species Martes martes. Next base: position 143,745,945 of record NC_137889.1, read on the forward strand.
AGGGCGAGAGGCCCGACATGGAGGCTGATGCCGTGCAAATGGCCAACGAGGAGCTGCGGGCCAAGCTGACGAGCATTCAGATCGAGTTCCAGCAGGAAAAGAGCAAGGTGGGAGGGGTGTGGGCCCCCTGGCTCCACAGGGGAGGGGCTGCGAGTTCCCTGGCTGGGGGTGGGCACTCGACCTCTGAGCCTCAGCTTGCCCCTTGGGAGAATGGGTACAACATCAATGGCGGTACCACGTGGGTTCCAGTCCTGGCCACCTCCCGTCTCGCTGTGACCTCAGACCAGATACATCACTGTCCATGCTGTAACTCCTCTCCCCTGCAAGATGGGGTCATAATGGGGCCCCCCCGATGGACCTGTTGGTGAAGGAGGGGGAGTTAGGAGGTGAGGGTACTAGAGAGCTTCTGGCAGAGTCTGGGTCTGGGACGGGGCCGTTGAGCTCTCGTGGGGTGAGAACGAGCTTTGGGGCTGGTTGGTACAGAGCCAGGTTGGCGCCTGGCAGGCTGTAGGCATTCAGTTCAAGTGTACAGATGACGGGCAGCCTGGCACAGTGAAGGAATAATAACCAGCCAGGGCAAAGTCCTAGAGATCGGATGTCACAGATTTAATACACTTGTCACTTGAGTGGTTTGAGGTCCAAGCCGGCTGGGGTTCTGTGGTGTCCATGGGCGAAGAGAAGTGGGGCGTGGAGCTTGCTCCCGGGCAGCCTGAGTGGGAGGGTCTGGCCTATTCTGGGTAGGGTGGGGGAGGTTATACCCAGCCATGAAGGTGGCATGCCCTCCAGCCGGGTCCGCAGCACTGGGAGCCCTCAAGGGACTGCTGGGGGATGGTCGTAGGTGTCCCATCTAGTTGAACTTAATGGGGACTGGGCAACAGCAGGGGTCTAGACGTGGTCCAGCTCCCAGGTGGGGGGGAGGATGGGGCCTGGGGCCTGACTCAGTCCCTTGCTCAGAACAGCACAATGGAGAGCGGAGGCAGAGCCCAGGACCTGGGGACAGTTGTGTCCCCTCCCATATCAGGACACTCAGGACTCCAGGCCAGCTTAGCTGCCCAAGGCACCAGCTTGTCCACAATTTGTGCAGCTCAGGAGGGATTCATCTGCTGGGATCCCTTGGGACTGGCCCCACACCAAAGTAGCAACAGCAGCTGTGCCCCTTGGGAAACCACACAGCCAAGGTCATTCTGCCAGGAGTCCTCCCACCCCCACCATCTAATTCACCTTGAGGTCTCGGGGCAAGCCATGTGACCACTCCATGCCTCAGTTTTCCCCTTTGTTACACGGAGTCCTCTGATGTGCCTGCCTCCCTGAGTCATTTGAAGAATGGGATAGTCACACATGCGTGTCACTCTAGGTGCCTTTGACAGTGCTCTCCAGTTGACAGGTGAGCAGACTGAGGGTCAGAGAGGAGAGGTGACTTGCCCAGCTCAGCTAGCTCACTGGGGCCACCATCACAAAGCACCACCGACTTTGGCTTAAACAACAAGGAAGTTATTCTGGAGGTTGGAAGTGGTGGATGAAGGTGTGAGCAGGCTGGTTTCTCCTGGGGTACCTCCCTCCTGGGCATGGAGATGGCCATCTTCTCCCTGTGTCCTCACATGGCTGTCCCCACGTGTCTGTGTCCCGAACTCTTCTTTTAAGGACACCAGTCGTAATGTACCAGGGCCCACACAGATGACTTCATTTGACTTAATTACATCTTTTCAGATTTTATCTCCAAATACAGTCACATTCTGAGGTTCTGCAGGTTGGGACCACCATTGGGAATTTGGGGGACACACCTCCGCCCATGACAGCGGGTCTCAGCACAGGCGTATGTGGTGGCACTGGGTTGGGAGCCAGGCCTGTGGGGACTGTGCCCCCGGGGTCACCGGGCTGCCTCCCTGTCAGACACGCCCCGGCCGCCCGATTTCTCAGCCCAGCCACCCCCACGGCTGGCTCCTCGGGATGGCTTTCCCCGGGTTGCTGCTGGGGGAGCTTCTGTTCTCAGAATTCAGCAATGTGCTTATGGGCTGGCAGGAAAAACATAAATAGAAACTTTACAGTTGCATTTAAATGATATTTTTTTTTTTTAGATTTTATTTATTTATTTGACAGAGAGGACACAGCAAGAGAGGGAACACAAGCAGGGACAGTGGGAGAGGGAGAAGCAGGCTTCCCGCTGAGCAGGGAGCCTGATGTGGGGCTGGATCCCAGGACGCCAGATGACCTGAGCCGAAGGCAGATGCTTAACGACTGAGTGACCCAGGCACCCCTAAATGATATTTTCATATGATCCCATAAAATTATTGTTGATGCCACAGTTCAAGTGTGGTCGTTCTCCCAGAGGATCCCTATTGAACACGGTAGGACAAGGGAAAACGCTAACTTATCTATTGATTCATTCATTCAGCAAGCCCCTGTGCCGTCACTCAGTGTTGCATGGGAAGTGTTCAGACACGGCGTAGGGGCAGGAGAGCCCCGGAAGACTTCACAGAGGCCTTTGGCAGCTGGATTCTAAGGCTTTTGCTGGCTAGTGAGCCAGGGAACAGTGCTTTCGTGTTCCCAAGTGTCCAGCAACACCCATGAGTCCCGGACATGCCAAGGCCCAGGCCTGGGGTGGGCAGGGGCAGAGTTGGGGCCTTACTGGTTGGGAGGTGGCTGCCACGGTCTGATGGCAGGACCAGAGTGCTGGCAGGGAGTGGGAGAAGCGGCCAGGTCTGGAAATGGGGAGCCAGCGCTGACAGACACGAGGAAGAGCGGGGTGGCAGGGGAAAGGGGGAGGCTGACTTCCCTGTTCCTGCTGGATGGCAGGTGGCGCTGGCTCCCAGGCTTCCCCCGAGGCAGCTGCCTTCCCCACCACCCCAGGGTGCGGTCCCTCCCAGTCAATTTGCTCTTGCCTCATCTGGAGCCAGGCGCGGAGGAGCAGCGGGCATGGGCCCCTCTCTCCTGCTGTGCCTCTGAACTTGGAGGATAGCTTGGAAGCATCTGGCAGGTGAAGTGCCAGCCACTTTTTAGACTTGCTAAGCTTGATGGTGTAAGGAGCAGGTGCTTTATACACAATGGGCTAACTCAGGCTTGTTTAAGAGGCTTGTGACCCCTGGGCTCGGGCCTTGGCTCCTCAGGGCAGAACCGGTGGGACCCAGAGGGGCTTTCTTACTTGACCCTGTCTTCTGTCGGCGGCATCCATGCCCTACACACCAGTATGGCCTGGCCTGTCTCAGCAGGCGTGCCTTCTCCCAGGCTGCCCTGCATACACCTCAGCTCTCCTCCACATTCCTTCCTCCTTATCTACCTGTGAGTAAACTTCCCTTTATCCACTCACCCACTTTTGGCTTCCCTCATGTGCCCATGATGTCCTGCTTCAGAGTATATAGTCAGGGTTGTTCAGAGAGGCATGGAACCAGTGAGAAAGTGCTGTGTGTGTATATGGGTGGGGAGGTGAGGGAGGCAGATTTTTTTTAAGAAGTTGGCTCACATGATTATGGAGGCTGACAAGTCTGAGCTTTGCAGAGCAGGCAGCTGGAGAGTTCAGGAAGAGATGATGCTGCACTCATGAGTCTGAAGCAGTCTGAATTCCTTTCTCCTCCTGGAAGCTTGGCCTTTTCTCTTGAGGCCATCAACTGATTGGGTGTGGCCCACCCACGTGATGAAGGGTCAGCTCTTTTACTCAAGGACTAAATGTGAATCACGTCTTTAAAATATATATATACCTTCATGGCAACATCTGCATTTGTGTTTAGTCAAATGACCTGATCCCATGGCCCTGCCAAGTTGATATGTGATGCTGTCTTGAGACTCAGTATCCCACATCAGTGCAGCAAGTCCCTTCCTTCTGACTCAGGTCCTTGTTGGCAATAGGCAGGGATATCAGGACAGTGGGCTTCCCAAAAAGGACAATGTTGAAAGCATTTAGTCCCTTGTTGGGACAGTCATGTTAAGTATTTAAGGTTCTGGCTCCTTGTGATTCAACCCATTAGGAAAGACACCCAGTTCCAGCCCTGGGAGAGGTAGACCCAGACCTGACGGGTCCCCCATTTTATTTCTGTGGTTGAGAGTATTTAGTACAAGGAGATGCTGATCTCGTGTTTTTATCTGGCCTAGTTTTGCAGCTTTCTCTGCTGTTGAAAGTAAGGGTTGATCAATACCCAGACACATGGTCAAACTCCTCACCCGAAATTAACTTCAGCATGTTGGTATGCCGTAACCAGTGGTCTGGGGAGACTGTGGCTACCTCCCACGGAAGCAGCTTGTCCTCTGAGATACGACGGGTTTCTGTTTTTCGGAGACTGGGTGATTTAGAAAGCTAATGGATTGGCAAGGGTTCCTGCCGAGTGTGTGTTTTATGTGATTCTTGAAAAGGTCGAATAAAGCACTTTGGAGTGTTTTAAGAAAATACTCCCTTGGCACATTTTACAAGTACTGTCTTAAATTTTGCTGATTAGATAAATTCACTTAGGCAGGGTTGGCAGCCTGGCATCTGGGGAGCCAGGCTCTGGGGCCAGGTGCCTGGGGGTGAGCTTGGTTCTGTCCCCTGGTGTGTCCTCTCTGAGCTGCTGCTGCCCTCCAGCAAAACAGTTACCTCTTCCCGAGGCTCCTAGGAGTTAAAGTGGGGGAACCGTGGAGCCCCCAGCCTATGGAGGGGGCAGCTCAGTGAGGGTCGTTCTCCCTGCTTGTGCCTCTCTGCCTCTGTCTTCTCCGGTCTCCCTAAGTCAGTCCGGTGCATAGGCCCTGGAAATTTATTTCTGGAGTAAAATTTATTCCTTTTTAGTGAGAGGTGATTTCTGCCTGTGTTTTGTGATGGATAAATTGTCCTCCCTTGTGAATCTCCAACTGAAAGAGATGTCAAAGGCCTGACTGTCCTCTCCAGCATCTTCAGACGTTTTTCCACCTCTAGGAAATTCTCAAGAAAATACCAGGAAATCGAGTAGGAAGGACAATAGGTGGGGCCTATGAGGGTCAGGGCCGTGGGGGTGGCAGGAGGGGGAATTGGGATGTGGGGAAGGGGGAGGGCCACAGGGGTCCTTGTGCACAAGGTGGCACGGGGAGGTGGTGGCTGGGTCTGATGCTGACCCCCTCTCCCGTGGCTCCGGCCGCAGGTGGGCAAACTGCGCGAGCGGCTGCAGGAGGCCAAGCTGGAGCGCGAGCAGGAGCAGCGGCGGCACACGGCCTACATCTCGGAGCTCAGGGCCAAGCTGCATGAGGAGAAGACCAAGGAGCTGCAGGCGCTGCGCGAGGTGCTCATCCGGCAGCACGAGCAGGAGGCGGCACGCACCGCCAAGATCAAGGAGGGCGAGCTGCAGCGGCTGCAGGCCACACTGAATGTGCTGCGGGACGGTGCGGCCGACAAGGTCAAGACAGCGTTGCTGGCCGAGGCGCGAGAGGAGGCGCGCAGGACCTTCGACGGCGAGCGCCTGCGGCTGCAGCAGGAAATCCTGGAGCTCAAGGCCGCGCGCAAGCAGGCAGAGGAGGCGCTCAGCAACTGTATGCAGGCGGACAAGACCAAGGCGGCGGACCTGCGCGCTGCCTATCAGGCGCATCAGGACGAGGTTCACCGCATTAAACGGGAATGCGAGCGTGACATCCGCAGGCTGGTACGTGCTGCCCGCACCCCGCCACAGCGGGCGTGCATGCACCCTTTCCTGCCCGCCCACGTGCGTCCTTTCCTTCATGCATTCTTTCCTCCCCCACTTGCATGCATCCTTCCCTTCCCATAGAGTGCAGTAAATGCGGAGTTTCCAGGACATGCTGTGCAACAGACATGCTTCTAGGCACTGGGCTTCCAGCAAAGCCCCTGCCCGTCCTAGTGGTGGTAGAGAGGCTTTGGGCAGTTAGAACTCTCCTTGCTAGGTGTGGGATCCTTGGTTCTTCATGAAACAGCCCAGAAGCACAAGTTTCTCACTTGCAAAATGAGGTTAATATATAAGGGGCAGGGTTATTGGAGGAAAGGGCTGTGGAAGCTTATTGAAGTACTGGGCATTTGTTTATTCATTCAATTAATAAGCCAGAGCACATTTATACCTCTAGGTAAGATGAATATATAGGGATAAGGCCAGCCATTCTGTTGCAACAACTGGGGAAAACCATAAATTGCAAACAATTGTATTTTTAAAGACTGGAGGACTGTGGAAGTTCTGTGGTCTAGAAGAGCTAAAATTCCAAAGGGATGAGAGAGAGCCTGCCCAGGTGAGCTGACAGTTACCAGCCACTTTCTTGCCTGGGGGGGGCATTTGCTCATCCTGGGTGTGGGCCAGGGATTCGGCTTCCCCTCGTAAGGAGACTCCACCAGGGCTGGGAGAGGTGAGCAGCGTTTTTTGGCCATCTCTCAGAGTCAGCATGAAAGATAGGAAACTAGAGGATCCCACACATGGGTGAGTTTGCACCCTAAAATATTCACTGAGTTCTGGGGTGATGTGGGAGGCTAGTGAGGCCAAGCAGAATGGCAGACTGAAATCTCCCAGAGCCATACCATACTTAGGAAACAAGTTGGCCAGGTGGAGGGGTTGCAACAGACCACGAGGACAGACAGTCAGAATGACTGTTGGACTTTGCACTGTGCACTGCAGAAGGTTGAAAAGGCAAGTGAGCTAAACTTCTCAGTCTAGAGTCAACAACAGCAACAACTGTGATATTTGCAAGAGCCACATCTTGATTAAGAGAACATGGTCAGACTGAAAATTGTGAGGATGGAGATAGGTACAATATCCAAACACTAAGCCAATGAAAGCTGGTCTGACTGTATTCATGCCCAAGGTCTTAAGGCAAGGAGTAAAACTAAAGAAAAGTAGGGACAATTCTTAATAATAAAGGGGTTAATTCTTAATGGTGCTTAATAAAAAAATTTCAAAACATGCAAAAGGAAAACATCAAAACTAAAAGGAGAAACAAATCCACACTTATAGTTGGAGAATAACACTCTGTCTCAGCAAGTGATAGAACACATAGGTAATAGATGAACAAAGATATGTAAGATTTAAACAGTACAGTGAACTGACCAGAGCTACACTGACAGAATATAGTATTTTAGCAGCATCAGATACAATTCTTTTCAAGGGGACATACACACTTTCTTTCAAAATGGTGCTCTTTTGAGTAAAATAGATTTTAGACAAAAAGGAAGAAACAGTGAAACTCAAACATATAAGTTTCTATCTTGAGAAGAAAGAAAAAGCAGCAAATTAATTTCTGAGAAAGCAGAATGAAGGGCCTTCAAGAGCAGGAATCACTGAAGTAAATCAGTGAAGAAAATCAACACATTGAAAGTTAATTGAAGTAGGTCAACAGATAAGCCCTGAGAAACGCTGATGAAGGGACAAAGGGACAAGTCCCCAGGATACAGACTGTAAGAGGGGCACTACCACAGCCCCTACAGAAATTAAAGAGACAGTATGAGTACTTAATGAACAGCATATCCAAGTAGAAATTTGGATAAAGTGGGCAGATTTCTTGAACAAGTATAACTTAACCAAACTGACACTATAAGAAATAGAAAATGTGAGTAGTCCTATGACTATTTAAGAAATTAAATCTGTAATTAATAGTTTTCCCACAATGAAAAACCAAAGCCCAGAGGCTTCACAGGTAAATTCTTCTAAGTATTTAAGGAAGAAATAAAACTAATTACACACAGACTCTTCCAGAAAAGAGAATTAGGAACATATTTTAATTCATTTTATGAAGCTGGCATAACTCTGATCCCCAAACCAATGATATTACAAGAAAAGAAAAAAATGTAAATTATCCTTTATAAACATAGACTCAAGAGTACTAAATAAAATATTAACAAATAAAATCCAGCAATATATAGAAGGTCTAATAAGCCATGGCCAAGTTGGGTTTATTCTAGGAATACAAAGATTGGTTTAATATTAAAAGATCAATGAGTATAACTCAACTAGTAATAGAATAAAAGTACAGAAAAAGCATTTCATAAAATTCAACTTCACAGTATAAGCTCTCAGCAAATTATGACTAGAATAGAATTTCCTGAATCTGGTAAAGGGTTCTATAAAAAAAATTTACTACCAACGTGTATAGTGGTAAAATATTGCACATTTCTCACTGAATTCAAGGACAGAACAAGATGTCCACTGCCACCACTTCTGTTCAACATTGCACCAGCTAGGACCTCAAATAGAAAAGCCATTAAAAAGAAATAAAAGTTCCAAAGATTGAAAAAAAAAAAGAGCGAAGTGATTTATTTGCAGATGCAATGATTGTGACGTAGAAAATCCAAGAGATTCTACAAATTGTCTGAATAAGTAAGTTAACTTATCAAAGTCTTTAAATAGAAAGTAAATATACAAAAAATAAGTTGTGTTTCTATAAACTAGCAATGAATAATGAGAAAATAGAACTTTAAAAAAGACCATTTATAGTAGAGTGCCAAGACTTAGGAGCACAGTCTAATGAAAGTTGTGTAAGGTTTCTACCCTGAAAACTAGAAAACACTACTGAGAAAAAATAAAGGAGACCTTTATTAATTAATAAAGGGAGAAGCCATTTTCATGGTATCAATATCGGTTCCTCCATAATTGATCCATAGATTCAGGGCAATCCCTATCGTAACTCCAGCAGACTTTTTTTTTTTTTTTTGTAGCATTGGCAAGTGGATTCTAAATTTGATTTAAAAATTTAAGGACCTGGATTCACAATCTTGAAGACAAACAAAATCAAGAAACCTCATACTACCATATAATCAAGCTTATTATCAAGACAGGCTGAATGATATGTGGATAAATCACGGGAAACAGAAGAGTCCCAAAACAGACCTATGCACAGGTGGCCTGCTGCCTACTTTGGGAAATAGATGACACCTCAATCCAGTAGGGAAGGGATGGCCTTTCAATAAACCGTGTTAGAGTAGTTGGACATCTATAAGAAAAACAACCTAAAACAGGAATAGCGATCCTTACATCATGCTATCCATAAAGGTTAATTCAAGGTGGACCAAAGCCTGAGATGTTAGAAAGCAAACCAGAGAGGCTGTTAGGATAACATTGAGCAATATTTTCATGCTCTTGGGTTAGGTAAATATTTCTCAGACAAGACACAAGTACACTATTCATATAAATGCACTATTCAGAGAACATTGTACACCGAACATCTAAGAAACACATTCTGTTCATCCAAAGGCATCAGTGGAAGAGAGACAAGGCACAGCACAGATTGGGAGAAGGTATTTTCTGGACATGTATCACAGACAACTTTTATCTGAATTGTAAAAACAACTTTGAAGCAATAAAAAAAATAATTAAAATGGGCAGTTTTTTAAGGGTGCATTAAAAAGAGAAGATGTACTTAAATGAAAAGGTGTCCAAGCACATGGATCATCAGGGAAACACAAGTCATAACTAGATGCTATTCATACCCACTAGAATGGCTGTAATTAAAAACAAACAAACAAACAAACAAAACAAAACCAGACAATAACAGAGACTAGGGAGGATGTGGAACACTGGGAATGCTCAGACGCTGCTGTTGGAATCATCAAATGCTATGACCACTTTGGAAAATGACTTGGCAATTCCTTAAAACAGCAATTTATGCTGCCCGGGACTTCCACTCCCATGAGGAGACCCCAGGGCAATGAAAACACACGTGTACATAAAGGCATGAAAGTGAGCACAATGGCAGTAAGAAGGAGGGGACTATTAGGGTGTAAACAGCACCCCACTCTTTCAGGATGGCCCTAGTGCAAGTAGAGTTGTTATTCCTTCCATTGAATGTTTATTTGTCTGAGTTCCAGCATTAGCTTCAGCACCAGAGTGGCAGAGAAAAATAAGATGTGGTCCTATATAGCAGATAGCCAACAGACCACCAAGCGATGGAGTATGAACAGGTTATTACAGTGTGGGGAGATTAGTTTGGTGCTAGTACCATGCCAGTGCAAAAGGCAGCAAGGAAGAACAAGGGGTGACTCTGGTGTGTGAGTCATTTCACAGAGGAAGTAAGCTGGGTTTTGAAGGATGAATAGGATTTTGTCAGGTGATGGGAGACCATTCCGTGCAGAGGGGAAAACCCTGGATGTAAGAAGGAGTACGGTGTGATCATTTTTCCTATAACTTTAAAATAGCCATGGTAATGTTTGATACTTGGATTCCCTGTAAAATAGTAAATGAAAATATAGTGGAAATGCCATTGTCAAGGATGGGAGAATTGATGTTCTTGCCTTCAACAAAAGTTTTAAAATTATGCAATGTTTCTGGGGCTCCTGGATGGCTCAGTCAGTTTGGTGTCCAACTCTTGATTTCAGGTCCACGTTGTGATCTCCGGGTTATGAGATCAAGCCCCACATTGGGCTCCGTCCTGGGTGTGGAGTCTGCTTGAGATTCTCTCTCCACCTCTCCTTCTTTTCTCACTCTCTAAAAAAAAATTATGAAATATTTCTGGCAAAAAGGATAGAAGAGATAATGAACCCTTAAGCACCCATCACACAGTTCATGAACAGAAACGTCACGGCAAGACTGAGACCCCCTGCCTGCTCCCAGGCCCCTATCCCCAAATTGGGAGTGCATGATTCCGTTTCCCAGACATGTAGCTCTATAGTGTACACTGCCTCCGGATGATCTTGGTCAAGGTCACATTGCAGGAGGGGGATTTCATGCCCTGGGGGACGTCCTCTAGCAGACCTCATCGTAGTGAGCACACAGGGCTTGGCTGGCAGAATAATGATGGGAGACATTTGCTTGCAGGCTATCTTGGGCATTTCACCAAATGTCCTCTGTGCACCCCCTGCAGCATCCTGTGGAGCCCAGAGGGAGTCGGGCCTGCACTGTGGCTGTGGGGGTGGGGAGGATGGATGGCTGAGCAGTGGCTGCTGTTGCTAGGATACAGGGACTTGGCCTGTTCTCCCTGTCAGGTTTTTGTACCCAGACTTGTTTGCTGAGAGTGGTTTTTACCTGCTGTTTCATTTTGTGGAACAGGAAACTGTTCTAGGGAAAGTGACATCACAAGCAGAGAGTCCCTGTGCCCTGGCTGGGTCACTCATTCATTGACAGCACCAAGCTCCTCTGTGTGCCTGGTCCTGGCCAGGCCCTGATCCCACTGTGCCTGTGACAAGCTCTAGGGTGCAGGTGGCTAGGAAGGCAAGGGGCAGGGACCTTGGATGAAAGGCACTTAGAACATTTTCTGGGGTCATGAGCTTCTTTTTTTTTTTTTTTGGTCATTGGAGGACGTGGTCATTCATTCCCCACAGTCAATACCCGAAAGATTGTGAGATTCTGAAGACTCCAAAGAGTAGAGCTGTCTGCTTCCTGGGGAGATAGTGAGGATCCCAGCATGAGGAATATGCAAGTAGAGGCTGGGGAGGGGCTCTGAGGGAGACCCTGTAAGAGACTTAGGGATTGGAGGCAAAATGATCCAGGGTCTCTGTCCAGCGGACTGGCTCTAGATCAGTCACCCAACTGTTGGAAGAGTGTCAGGTTGCATGTTACCAATCCGGCTCTGAGAATGGCAAGTGGAGATACACTGATTTTAAATTTTTTTTTATTTTTTTAAAAGATTATTTATTTATTTATTTGACAGAGAGACAGAATGAGAGAGGGAACATAAGCAAGGGTAGTGGGAGAGGGAGAAGCAGGCCTCCCACTGATCAAAGAGTCTGATGCAGGGCTCGATCCCAGGACCCTGGGATCATGACCTGAGCCGAAGGCAGACACTTAACAATGGAGCCACCCAGGCACCCCAATAATCTAATTTATAGAAGATCTAAGCACATACTGGTACTGAGTTCTCAGAAGTAATCTCCAGCTCCTTTTCTCTTTGTGTGTGTGTGTGTGTGTGTGTGTGTGTGTGTGTGTGTTTATGGGGGGGGCATTATCATATCAAGGGAAAGGGAGCCTTTGGAGAAGGTCTGCTCTAGGTGGAATCTGGTCTTGTTCACTGGGTGAACCCCATCGAGTTGCTTACCATCTTTGAGCCTCATCTACAATACGGGAGTAATCCCATACCTGCCCCAGGGTGATGAGAATAAAGTGAACTCCAGCTTATCATTCCTGTAACAGGAGACCCATGAACTATGCTTCTCTCTTGCAGGAGCAATTTATATTTGAAGTAAATAAAATGGGGGAAGGAACAAATATTTGCTTAAGGGACTGCTGGAGCTTAATTTAAAATGCACCAAAGGATTTTTCCGTTTTAGCACTAAACAGACATATCCTCAATTCAGGTGTTCTTGGCGTGTGTGTAGTTTTCCCTTAAAGTGGCCACTTGCAGAATCAAGGGACAAGAACAAGTGTCCGTTTCACCTGTTATCTCGCAGTTTGAAAAATGTCATTCCTCAGGCAGGCCTGTTGCTCATGGCAACATGTTCAGAAGGTGGCCTGAGTTTCATTTCTTTGTCAGCTGTGTCGGATTAGAAATGAGGGAAGGCCTTTGGGCCCCTGCTTACACATTTAACATACCTCTTAAGAAAGGCAAATAAGAAAAGGCAGTTATGGTCCACATGGGGCAGCAACACCAGTTTCAGGACTCATCTCCTAGACCTGTTAGGCTTTGGCCTCATTGCCAACAGACAGTAACAGACGACCACCCCAGTCCACTAGGGCTTAAAAGTTGGAAGTTTAGTTCTCTCTCAGGTACGAGGTCTGAAGGGGGCTGCCACAGGGCTCCACAGGGTTGTGAGGGACACAGGTACCTCCCAGCTTTGCCCTCAGAATGGGCTTTGGGATGTGGCTCAGGTTCTCATGGCCCCTCGTCCCTGCTGAGTGCCAGCCATCACATCATCATCCCAGGTTGCCAATAGGAGGGCTGGTAAAGAAGGGTGAGGTCTTCTGTGAAGTTCCATACATGCCATCTTCCTGCTCTTTGGCCATCATCTACTCATTCAGCTTCACCTAGTTGCAATGGGGACCGGGAAATGTCCTTTTACTGAAGTGCACAGCAGCCCCTAATAAATTCCAATTAGGCCCTCTGTTAGCCTTCCAGGGCTGCTGAAACAAATGATGGCAACTTCAGTAGCTTAAAACCAGAATGTATTCTCTCATGGTCGTGGATCCTGGAAGTCTGAAATCAATGGGTCAGCAGGACCGTGCTCCCCCTGCAGCTTCCTGGGAAGGGTCCTTTCTTTCTTTTTTTTTTTTTTAATTTTTTAATTTTTTAAATAAACATATAATGTATTTTTATCCCCAGGGGTACAGGTCTGTGAATCGCCAGGTTTACACACTTCACAGCACTCACCATAGCACATACCCTCCCCAATGTCCATAACCCCACCCCCCTCTTCCGACCCCCCTCCCCCCAGCAACCCTCAGTTTGTTTTGTGAGATTAAGAGTCACTTATGGTTTGTCTCCCTCCCGATCCCATCTTGTTTCATTTATTCTTCTCCTACCCCCTAACCCCCCATGTTGCATCTCCACTTCCTCATATCAGGGAGATCATGTGATAGTTGTCTTTCTCCAACTGACTTATTTCACTGAACATAATACCCTCTAGTTCCATCCACGTCATCGCAAATGACAAGATTTCATTTCTTGATGGCTGCATAGTATTCCATTGTGTATCTATACCACATCTTCTTTATCCATTAATCTGTAGATGGACATCTAGGTACTTTCCATAGTTTGGCTATTGTAGACATCGCTGCTATAAACATTCGGGTGCACGTGCCCCTTCGGATCACTATGTTTGTATCTTTAGGGTAAATACCCAGTAGTGCAATTGCTGGGTCATAGGGTAGCTCTATTTTCAACTTTTTGAGGAAACTCCATGCTGTTTTCCAGAGTGGTTGCACCAGCTTGCATTCCCACCAACAGTGTAGGAGGGTTCCCCTTTCTCCGCATCCTCACCAGCATCTGTCATTTCCTGACTTGTTAATTTTAGCCATTCTGACTGGTGTGAGGTGATATCTCATTGTGGTTTTGATTTGTATTTCCCTGATGCCAAGTGATGTGGAGCACTTTTTCATGTGTCTGTTGGCCATCTGGATGTGGAAGGGTCCTTTCTTGTTCCTTCCAGCTTCTGGTGGTGGCTGGGAAACCTCGGCGTTCCTTGGCTGTGGCCATGCCATTCCAGTCTCTGCTGCCATGTAGTCTTCTCCTCCCTTTGTGTCTGTGTCTGGTCCCCTTCTTGCAGGGACATCAAGAGTGGACCCAGGGGCCACCTTAATCTGGCGTGACCTCATCATCCCTTACATCATCACCACATCTTCATTCTTTGTTCCCCGAACTTTGGGACAGAGCCGGGCTAACACAGTTACTCGCACATTGTTGGGCACATTGGGGGCTGGCCAAATGAAGGTTTTTGCGGGGACGAATGTCCTGGTGGATGTGGGACCGATGGGACCACATGGGCCCTACAGAGGCAAACCTGTGTTTGCATCGTGACTCTGCTGCTCACGAGAGCCTGGGCACATGCAGTGCTCTGGGCCCCAGATGGCTGTAAGATGGGGGGAATGCCATCTACTGTGAGGGTCCTCTGAAGACCGAGAGAGAGCGTGTATCATCGGTACACACGTAGTATTGAGCTCATGCGGGCATATGAGAAGGAAGGAACAGCCATCGCCCAGTTGGTGTGCTTTCCTGAACTCTGTGTCGGGCTCTGTTAGTTGCAAGTGACAGAAATTCCACCTGGAACCAGCTTGAACCGTCATCGGTCAGCCTTTGCCGCTGAAGGAGTGGGATGAGCTCCGGTCACAGCTCCCGAGGCACTCATGCCCCCCAGGATCCAGGTTTGTGAGGCTCTGTTCAGCTTCCTGCTGCAACATTCTCTGCCTCTGGGCTCTCACATTGCACTGTGCCAGACCCAGGTCCTTCCTCACACAGCCCAGAGAAAGTCGCCTTTCTGGCCCCTAATAAGGAGGAGCAGAAGGGCCTTAGCTGTGTTGTCTCCAGGCTGTTTGGCTCTGAGTGGGTCACGAATTGGTCCCCAAGCCAGTTACTCTTGGGAGGCGGGACATGTGGGTGGTGTGAGCCAATCAGGGCCTTCCCTGGAAACTGGAATGGCTTCGGCCCCACCCCTCTCCTAAAGCCCTGTGCTGAGACCAGGAGCTGGGAGAAGGAGTGGCTTTACACTCTGGGGGCTGCAGGTCAGGGAATCCCAACAGCAGCGATTGGTGGCCTCGTCAGGGTCCTGGAGGCTGGTGTTAGGGTGGCTAAGTACTGAGCCTGGGGGCTGGACATGAAGTTGAAAAATGAAAAGCCTGTCATTGGCTGAGTGAGCTTGGCAAGTCTCCTACCCTCGGGGACCTCAGGACTCTGGCTGGGGAAATAGAACAGCCCAGTGGATGTTGATTCCAGAAGCCCTTCTGCATTGCCCATTCGTTCCTGGACATCATCTCTGATGGCGGGGACTGTTTTCTAAGAACTTTTCCTGAGGTGATGGGTGTAAGCCCCCTGCTCATGTCCTGAAGTAAGTGGGGGAGAATTGGCGCTTTTCTAGGTGCAGAGTTTGGGATTCCAGAGGTGTCCTGCTTGACATGCTGTTGCTTTGTGTGGGAGCAGCTAGTGTAATGCATGGTGGGGGCTCCATTTCTGGGCTCCAAGGCAAAGCAAGAAGTGTGTGGCTCAGGGGCACCTGGATGGCTCAAGGCAGCTAAGCTGCTGTCTTCGGTTCAGGTCATGATCCCAGGGCCCTGGAATTGAGCCGTACGCCCTGCTCTCTGCTTAGTGGGGAGCCTGCTTCTCCCTCTCCCTCTGCCTGTTGCTTCCCCTGCTTGTGTGTTCTCTTTCTCTCTCAAGTAAAGAAATAAAATATATTTTTTTAAAAAGTGCGTGGCCTGGATGCTGCAGGGGGCCCTACATGTGAACTTGCAACCCCCCACCATTGGTTCCCACACTTCATTTTTTTCTGTTGGCACTAATCACTCTCTGATCTATGCAGTGTTGATTTGCTTATTATGTTTATTGGCTCCTCCCCCTCTAGAATAGAAGCTCTGAGGGCAGGGACGCTGCTCTGTTTTGGTCACAGAATTGCCCAGCACTGATTCACGGCACCAGTATGTGTAGCATTCATGAAAGCAGGGGAGTGGTTTACATGAATGAACTCCTTCCGCATACTTCTTACTGCTTCTGGACTGGCATCAGTGGTGACAAAAGGTCTTCTGCATCCTTAAGGATTTTTCTCTCTAGCCGGGAGGTGCTTCTCCCTCAGAGGGGAGCTCCTGGTGGTTCGCCACCAGGGGGAGCCGTGGGCACGTTCTGCGGCTGTTTCAGAAGCTGCACCTGGCTGGCCCAGGGCTGGAGCCAGGAGATGGTCACGTGGGGCTGGGGCGTGGAGGACACTTCTTCTCTTAAAGAAAGGTGACTCAGAGAGTTTTCCAGAACTGTAGAACTTTGCTTGAAAACCTCCCAGTATTTTGAGGGTACCATTTGCCCCTTCTATAATCTCAATCATGTTTGATCAGTGTTTAATGGTCTGCTGTTTGAATAAGATAGACTTATGTTCACCAGGAGCTAACATAGATCAGTGGGGGCAGACAACATGGATCACAGCTTATAATATGCTAGGGTCTGCACGAAAATCTAAATTTCTTTCTTTTTTTTTTTTTTGAAAATCTAAATTTCCACAAGTGGACAAGGTAGGTTCTAGAAAGGTTTCCGTGTCCCCACTTGACAGAGGTTGAAGCTGGGTCCAACGGCCCCATCTGTGTGTCAGGAGGTCACACAGCGCATGTGTGTGTGTGGGGGGGGGTGTTTGAGCTCTTCTTGCCTGCTCCCCAGGGGTGGGGGCTCTTAACCAGCATTGTCCGCCCTGGCGGTCTGCATCTGGGTTCAAGGGCATTTGTGTTCTTCTCCTGTGGTTTTCTTAACACATGGCCACAAACTTCATGGCTCAAACCTACAGAAGCAGATTCCCACACAGTTGGGAGGCCAGAAGTCAGAAAGCAAGGTGTGGGTAAGGCTGTGCCGCTCTGGGGGCTCCAGGGGAGACTCCTTCCTGCCTCTCCCAGCTCCTGGGGCTCCTGGCACTCTGTCCCTCTCTCCTCTGTCCTCACCTGGCCTCCTCCCTGTGGCTTCTTTTCTTGAGCTGGGCCTCTCTTCTTCATACAAGGATGCTCGTAGGTGAATTCAGGACCTACCCAGTTCATCCAGGATGATCTCCTCATTTTACTATCTTTAACTTAATTATGTCTGCAAAGACCCTCTTCCCAAATGAGGTCACAGTCATGGAAGTCTGAAGTAAGGTTGTGGGCGTGTCTTTTTAGCGACCACCATTCAAACATCTACAGTATTCACTTATTTCCTCAGTATCCTAATACCTAAGGGAGACAAAGTCTAGGAAGGACAGGTGCTACCATTTGTGGAGTCCTACTATGTGCCATCGGCTAACTCTCATCAGAGCCAGCGTCTGCTGGATGCCTGTTCAGTGCCAAGCGCTTTCCCTGTGCTAGCATGTTTAATTTTCAAAACATCCCTAGTAGTTCTGTGCTGTTCTCATCCCCATTTCACAGATGAGAACACTGAGGTGCAGGAGGAACTCAGGGAACATGACTCAGGCAATAGGGCTGGGAAGTGGTGGGGTCAGGGCCGCCCAGTGGCCCAGTTCCCCACCAGCCTGCTTGTCTCTTCTCCCCTTTTGGGTGGATGTTCCTACGTCCCCTTCTCTATGTGCAGGAGCTGAGGTGCAGAGAGGTTATGTTTTTTGGCTGAGGTCACATAGCCTGCCAGTGGGAGCTTAGTGCCTGGGCCATAACTTCTTGCCCCGGACACCGGGCTTTTTCCAGTGTGCCAAGCTGTTGATCTGAACTGGCTGTAACTCATAAGTTGTGTGATCAGAATACTAGGGTGTTACATTGCTTCCGGCTGCTGGGGCTGCAGGTGGTCCGTGACACTCCTGGGCTCCTGGGCCCATCCCTGCGGCTTCTACCCTCTCTCTCTACCTGGGCTTCTTCCTGGGTGTCCATGTGCCTCTTCTTCTCTTCTAAAGACAGTCATAATGGCTCACCCTGCTCCAGGGTGACCTTCTCCTAACTGATTATATCTGCAACAACCCTTTTCCAAATGATGTCACATTCTCAGGTTCTAGAAAGGACATGGATTTGGTGGCAGGTGGGGTGGTGGTGTGGAGGAATGACATCCCAGTACAGCACTCTTACTGGGGCAGTTTCCCAGCTGTTGGTTTTGTGTCGGGAATCAGTGCAAGTGTATAGCTCGGGGCCTAAACTTTCTCTTCTGTAAGCTTCTTTCTGCTTGGTGTCCTCTGGGGAATGTGGGATAAGAGCAGGCTGGGTGAACTGGGGCTCACTTGGAGGTTGGCATGTGGAGAGGCTGAGATCCTGTAAAGACCCCAGGAGACACATACATCAATTTGGGTCTATGAATCTGGCGCTCCATGAGAAGTCAGGGCCTGGGGAATATGCTGGGGTGTCAGCAGCAGATGGGGGAGTTAATGTCATAAGTGAGGACAGGGCTGCCTGGGAAAGAGGTACAGACTGGGGACAGGGCCAGTCCTTGGAAATCCCAGACACTGATGGCGGCCAGACAAGGTAAGTCTGTGAAAATAGAAACCAAGCTAGAGGGATGGGAGAAGTTCATGGGCCCGATGCTGGTGAGGAGGATGGAGGACAGAAATTTGTCCTGTGGCTTTGGGGGCCAGGGGAGCATTGAAGAGCTTAGTGGGAGCTATTTTGGTGGAGGGGTGGGCCTGAGACCAGACAGGACAGGCTTAGGGAGGGAGGAGCCTGGGGGGAACGGAATCAGGATTTTATTTTCTTTCATGAAGGCGAGAGAGACATGAACATAGATATTTTTCACTGGTAAGCGTCTAGTTGGCCATATAGGTCACCAAACCCATAACTTCCTTGCTTCTCTGTGCTTAGGGGAGCAGGCCTGGGACATGGGCTGTGGTCTCTCTGTGTCCTGAGTTTTCTGAGTTCGGCTGACCCAGGTTGGTGGTCTCGCTTAACTGTTTCCTGGGCCTCAGGCCAAAGAGGGAGAGATTTCCCTGGTCACGGGCCCATAGATTGATGGCTTGTTCTTTCTCTTTGCAGATGGATGAGATCAGAGGGAAGGACCGTGTAATTCTGGCCTTGGAGAAGGAACTTGGGGTTCAGACGGGTCAGACCCAGAAGCTGCTTCTTCAAAAGGAGGCTTTGGATGAGCAGTTGGTTCAGGTCAAAGAGGCGGAACGGTACCACAGTAGCCCGAAGAGAGAGCTCCCGCCTGGGATAGGGGACATGGCAGAGCTCATGGGCGTCCAGGTGAGGGGGACAGCAGCAGGTGCGAGCAGTGGGGCCGCATGGCTGACCACCACCGTCCTTCTTTCTATGGGTCATTCTTCTGGTCACCTTGCCTGCTTGCCTCCCCTCGCCCTCCCTCCCTTACATCCGTCCATCTGTCCTGCCTTCCCTCCCTCCCGAAATGGGCTGACATTCATCATGTGCCAGGCCCAGGCCTGGGGATATAGAGGTGAGCATCCGGCCGCTCATGCCTCCAGCTGTCTTGAGCTCAGTGGATAAGAAAGAAATGAAGACATCGGTGCCACATGTGCCATAGGAGTACAGGAGGGGGGCCCAGTGTTGAAGTCGGAGTCCTGCAAGATGCGTAGGGGCTTAGTCAGCGGAAAGGGCTTTGAGGGCAACAGCTTGGTGCTTAACATGCACAGAGGAGGCTGAAGCAGTGTGCATGCACTCATTCACTCATTCATTCATTCATTCATTCACTCATTCACTCACTCATTCATTCCCGCACTCATTCCTCAGTCATTCACACATTCATTCACTCACTCATTCATTCGTTCACTCACTCATTCATTCACTCACTCATTCACTCATTCATTCACTCACTCACTCCTTCACTCACTCATTCGCTCATTTATTCGCTCACTCACTCACTCACTCATTCATCCACCCACTCATTCACTCACTCATTCATGCACCCACTCATTCTTTTATTCACTCATTCATTCAATCACCACATGTTTGAATGTCTGTCATTCATGCTCTGTGCAGATCCCATGTGAGGTACTGGCATCTCAGTGGTCAGCAAGATTGGCCCAGTGGGTCTTGAGGAATGTCCTAGCTCATCCATGATGGGTCTTTGTAAGAGAGGCACCGTGGACAGGGGCTCAGACGTGAAGGTGCCCAGAGACCACATTTGGCTGTTTGGGAGCCATTGGAGGACCTTGCAGTCTTATCGTCGGAGGTGAAGTCTTCCTGTGAGTCCCTGGTGGAGCCTGGGGTGCCCATCTGTGTGGCTCGACTCCAGGGAGCCCCGCCTGGCATTGAGCCTCCTGACAAGGAACTCTCTGTCACATCCCATGGGTTTTCTGGGAGTGCTTAAGTGTCCTGTAAGCTTCCTCAAAGTACATTTGTATCTTGACAATTTTTTTAGGATCAACATATGGACGAGAGAGACGTGCGGCGATTCCAGCTAAAAATTGCTGAGCTGAACTCGGTGATACGGAAGCTGGAGGACAGAAATACCCTCCTGGCAGACGAGAGGAACGAACTGGTAATCAGCCCCTCGAGATGCAGATGCTGCCTCGAGATGCAGATTGCTGCCTCGTAGGGTGCGAGGAAACCGCCCTGGGGCCACAAAAGCTGCCTTGAATGCACAGTGTAGACGCCTCCCGGTTTTCTTTACTTTCTTTCAGTTTTCTTTACTTTCTCATTAATCTGGATTAAAAAATCAAACACATGCCCAGTAAAGAAAGCTGCAACTTGCCCTTTGTTTCTACAGGAATTTTTAAAAGGTTTTTTATTTATTTGACAGAGACAGAGCGAGAGAGGGAACACAAGTGGGGTGGTGGGAGAGGGAGAAGCAGACCCCCACTGAGCAGGGAGTCCAGTTCGGGGCTTGATCCCAGGACCCTGGGATCATGACCTGAGCCGAAGACAGATGCCCAATGACTGAGCCACCCGGCACCCCTGTTTCTACAGGAATTTACCCCAAACAAATAGCCGGTGGGAGACGTGAGGGGTGTGGAGAGAGTGTTCACTGCACTGTTTATGCGAGACCAACCCAAAATGAAACAGACACCCACTTGTTCAATACTCAAGTACTGGGCCACGTAATTATGCACCATTTTTGTGGTACACTGAGTGCCGTCCTTAGGAATGACGATAGAGATCCTATTTATTGGCCATGGAAATGGGCTTGCAGTAAATTAAACGACAAGCAGGTTTTAGAACAAAGATACATTGTCATCATGCTGGATGTTGGATGTTGTTTTAGGTGGTGTGATTATAGATCATTTTTAGTTTTTGCATCTCTGTTTACTTTCTTTTGCATAAAAGTTAACAGATTTCTAATTTTAAAAATAATGAATGGGGACTTCAGGTTAAAAAAATAAATCTAGTGAGAAGAGCAATTTCTTGAATATGTGTTAAGTTTGCTGGATAAACAGCTAATGAATTTTTATGTAATGGGAGTTGCTTCATAAACCTCTGGATTCCTCATCATATTCCTCTTTTTTTTTCATCATATTCCTCTTGATTCTAAATTTTATTATGAAAGTAAGTCATCCTATTTGAAAAACAGGGGAGATGAACAGTGTTAAGAAATGTCACCTTTTCACAATTTCTAAAATATCAAATATAAAAAAATGTTTTTAATTTTTAAATATTTTATTTATTTATTTGTCAGAGAGAGAGAGAACACAAGCAGGGGGAGCAGCAGGCAGAGGGAGAAGGGCTCTCTCCTAAGCAAGGAGCCCGAATGGGGCTTGGTCCTAGGACCCCGACATCATGATCTGAGCCGAAGGCAGACAGACACTTAACCAACTGAGCCACCCAGACACCTCAACCTCTTTACAATTTTAACAGGATCAAGATTAATTCATTTCCTTCAAGTATTTTTAAAGGCATATTTTTTAAAGACTGTATTTATTTATTTGACAGACAGAGATCGCAAGTAGGCAGAGAGAAAGAGGGAAGCAGGCTCCCTGTGAAGCAGAGAGCCCGATGGGGGGCTCGATCCCAGGACCCTGAGATCATGACCTGAGCCGAAGGCAGAGGCATAACCCACTGAGCCACTCAGGCGCCCCTAAAGGCATATTTTTTAAAAGACTTTAATCAGACCGTACATCTAGTATTAGATGTACGCTTTCCAGTTAAACATTCATGAACTTTGCACACTGCAGAACAGTTTACTAAGAAGATTAGAAACAGATGGAGCTTGTAAAGCAGAAACTGGCCAGCTAGCCAGTCCCTTGATCTTAAAGTCACGAAATAAGGGGGTACCTGGGTGGCTCAGTGGGTTAAAGCCTCTGCCTTCAGCTCATGGTCCCAGGGTCCTGAGATCGAGCCCCGCATCGGGCACCCTGCTCAGCGGGAAGCCTGCTTCCCTTCCTCTCTCTCTGCCTGCCTCTCTGCCTACTTGTGATCTCTGTCTGTCAAATAAATAAATAAAAATTTTAAAAAATCACGAAATAAGGACTCTTAGCTCTCTGAGGCGGTTCTTACGTGGTTTTCATGCTCACGTAAACATATCGACATCCATCACAGGTCTTTCTGCTGTTGTTTTGCGGTTACAAATGGGATATTTCCCCTCAGTATTATTGTTCTGCAACTTGCTTTATGGGTTACAGCCCTGCCCATCGGGATCGCGAGGTTGTTCAGGTTCCTTTGCATGGGGTAGATTTCCAGAAGTAGAACCTATGGGTCAAAGTCCGTTTTATATTTGAGTGGATGCCCCCAACTGTTTAATCTTTCTTATAGCCTGGTCCCCCAAATTCGGGATCTGGGGTAAGTGCCTGTGCTAGACTCTTGGTACCAGCCAGCACGTTCTGTATGGTCAGGAGCACAGCACCCCAGCTCCTTGAGGTCAGGTTCTCTGTCTGTGAGATGAAGATGCGGCCCCCTTCTCGGGTTGTGCGGTGGGTTGAATAAGCCTGGCAAGGCTTACCACAGTGTGTTCTAGAAGGCAGACGTGACCATAGAGTGCTCCTGCTTCAAAGCCCTTGAGGGCCAGGGGTAGAAACTAAATGACAGAGCTCTCCAGCTCCCTAAACCACTCCTCACCATGCCCGCCCTTCCTTCGTGCATCACCCCACTTTCTCTGTTCCCGCCGCACTGAGCAAGCTGTGTTCTTGTCCACTCGGAATATCTGGGCGTGCAGTTTCCCTGCCCGGAACACCTGTCTGCCCTCATCTCACAGTGTTCGTACCCCCTTTACTGTCTTTGCCCTCCTCTTCCATTAACTAGAAGGCCACCCTGTTGTGCCATCCCTTTGACCCAGCCCCAGCCCCAAGAGGGGCTCCCCCCATGCCCATTGGACAAAAAAGACTAGAAGGACACCCTGCTGGTTGTCGGGACTCAGGGAGCACCTCCAGGACTGATCCCACCCTACGAATCTTTGTATCTCCAGCGCGGAGTCTGGCAATGAGGGGGGCCCAGGCCTTCCCTTTTGTCTGAAGAAGGCCAGAGCTCTCTGCTGGGTCTGTACTTGGGAAGCAATGCTGGCCAGGAGCAACTAGGTCACTGGATTGCCCTCTGTGCATGTGATCCTGACCTTTGGGGACTAGTGGACAGGGGGCCCCAAGGCAGATCTGTGGGCCTCCCCATGTTGGGCTGTACCCTCCTTCTCCTGCCTCACCCAGAGCCCTCCAAGCCTCAGGTTGGATACTGTGTTTGGACGCCAGGTGTCTGTGGGGTCTTCTAGGGTTTTGTGCCATCCAGGAAATGTGGTCCTAAGGGTGGCAGCTCCGGTCCCAAGGAAGGCCCAGCCTGGATCTCTGTCAGCCTCTGTGGCGTGACCTCAGCACTTTGACGGGTCTTAAAGCCAGTGGCCTTCCGTGTCTTTCTGTCCGTAGCTGAAACGCTCCCGGGAGACCGAGGTCCAGCTGAAGCCCCTTGTAGAGAAGAACAAGCGAATGAACAAGAAGAATGAGGATTTGCTGCAGAGCATCCAGAGGATGGAGGAAAAAATCAAGAACCTCACAAGGGAGAACGTGGAAATGGTGAGCCATTGGCCACCTGGGACCGCCAGCCCTGAGTTCTGGTCTCCATCTGGGAGTCTCTAGCCCCTGATCCTCACAGTCCACGTTCTTCCCGAAGCCCCTGCCTCCCCCCGTAAGCTCGTGAGGGGTCCCAGTCCACGCCCATCCCCGCTGCTCCAGCTTCTCTGGGACCTGCAGTGCTGTGGGCTCTGTGCCCAGAGGAAAGACACCAGGCAGTGCCCGGAAGCTGGGGCTGCGCCTGTGCTCTGCTGTCTGCTTGGAGGCACCCCTTAATTGCCCCTGCAACTGAGCGCCTTCGTCCAGAAAGTGGGGTGGCAATACCAGCATTGGGGGTTGTCCGGAGGATGGAGTGGTGGCAAAGAAAGGCCTCCCAGCCCACCTGGCTCTTGAGCACGCTTACTGGGGGAGAGCCATGGCCATTTCTGCTCCAAGCACTTTCTTTGCAATAAGGGATTTGCATTCACTCCAAGGAGAGGGGTTCGTTTTTGTGATCAGGACGGTGTCTTGCCTTCGAGGGTCTGTGGAAGAGTCTGAGGCTCATTGTCCAAGTTAGGGTCAGTCACCCCAATTACAGCGACAAGACGGAGGCTCCGCGGGGTGCCAGGTCCAGGTGCGAGGGTGTGTGATGACGGGTGGCGTGCTTGCCTCACCAGCGTCCTCGTCCAGCTTCCAGGGCTCCGTTTGGGCAACTACCTCCCACCCCCGTGTCTGGCCAGCCCTTTCTCTCAGCCATGCCCAGGTTGGCTTCTGCTCTTTATCCATGGCTTCCTCCAGCCTGGGGGCCGGCTGGCCGTCATCCCCCCTTGCGTCCCATATCCCCGAGCTCACACCACGTATCCCCCAGCTGGCGAAGCTGTCCACCGAGCACCCCCCCCCCCATGCTCTCTCCCTCTGGCTGCAGAAAGAAAAGCTGTCCGCCCAGGCGTCTCTGAAGCGACACACTTCCTTGAACGACCTCAGCCTGACCAGGGACGAGCAGGAGATCGAGTTCCTGCGGCTGCAGGTGTTGGAGCAGCAGCACGTCATCGACGACCTCTCACTGGTACGTCTGCGCTCCGCAGGGGCCCTCAGTGTGGCGCCAAGTGACACCGTGCCAGGATTGGCGAGGAGGCTCAGGGCGGGGCGACTAAAGTGGGCGGGGCCTCAATGAGCCCACCCCCCGCCCCGCTCCTCCCTGCTTTATTCCTGGAGAAAGCCGCCTAGGACTTTGTGCAAGCTGGGCACAGTTTCCATGGCTACTCTTTTTCTCCAAACTTCTCCCTGATTTGCTGTCGTTAAGAGGCAGCATCAGTTTGGAGAATGAATCTTCCAGCCTCTACAGAGTGGGCACGATTTGTCCCTGAGAAGTCTTTTTTTTTTTTTTTTTTTAGCTCAGTTGTCACAGACCATGAACTTGAAAGCCTGCACCTTTTAATCAGGCTAGAATTTGAAGGGCTTGCTAGGACTCTGTGTGTGTGTAAGATTCAAGGGAGATGAGTATGTCTTAGTAGGTGGAGTGTTACCCCAGCTGTCTGTGAAAGGAGCTTAGGCACCATAAGGGAGAATTTGTAGTAATTTGTAGAATTCTGTAGAGGTTGGAAGATTCATTCTTCAATTTGTAGTAAGCTTCCGTTGGATCTTAGAAGCAAAGTGTGTTCTTATTGCCCAAGAGGGAATGTGGTGGCTCCATTCATGGGTCTTCAAAGTATAGACAAACCAGTGATCAAATTCTAGAAAAAGCTTTGACCATAACTGTCAAGGTCACATTGCTGGTTTATCTTCCTCTCTTTTAACACCCTCCCTCCTTCCTTACACCTACGAATCCATTCTCCCTCCCATCCCTCCACCCTTCTCAACCATCCATACTCCCATCTTTCCCTCCTCCTGCCATCCCTTCTTCCTTCCATCCATCCACCTGTCCATCCATCCACCTACCTTCCTATCCTCCCCTCCTTTCTTCCATCTCTTCTTTCTTCCTTCCATCCATCCACCTGTCATCTTTCTTCATTACACAAAGACTTGACACAGCATAAGATAAAAACATACCTTCAATAAAATGAGGATAGGTTTGAAAGAGGAATAATAAACCAATGAGACTAGAAGGAACACAGACCATCACGTCCATTGAGACGGGGAGGTACAAAAAGGTAGACCATAGGGGTTGGAACCAAGCAACAAATTTGTCTCTAGGATTCCTGGCAGCCCAGGGGAAAAGCAGGGCTTGGTTCGGAGGGAGAGATGTCCTTGTTTTGCCTGGGATAGAAGGCTGCCACACCGTCTAGTACTATGAGAACGCCATGCCTACTGATGGCAGCTGCCACAGGCTCCACTCTGCATGGTACGTTCTGGCCTCACAGAGCAAAGGAAGAACCTCAGGTCAGAGGAATGAAGTGTGTCACCTGGTCTGGAGGAGCCCCCTGAGGATTTGGTCCCAGCTCAGTCTGAGCTTGCAACCACATCCTACTTCATTCTGGGCTGCAGACCTCACTAGTCCACACTGCCCAGTGCTTTACAGCTTCCAGCCCCCAAAGCACACAGGCTGGGGCTTTCAGGATTGGCAAACTTGGGGATTTTTCTCAAGAGAGTCCCAGTCTCGTTAGGGACCTGAGTAAGCGGGTTGGTCCTGTAGCTTGCGTTCAGGAAAGTGGTCGTCATGCGGGGGCGCAGAACTTGGACTGACCCATGCCTGAGGTGGACAGGCAGGGGCAGGGTGAGGGCCAGTGGGTTGGCTGGTGTGACATGAGCTGGCTGCAAATGCCAACATGTGTGTCTCCTTCTAGGAGAGGGAACGGCTCTTGCGCTCCAAAAGACATCGTGGTAAAAGTCTGAAGCCCCCCAAGGTAAGCCCGCAGTGGTGCAGGTATCCTGTTCTGCAGCCCTGCCCAGGACAGGATTGGGGGAAATGCGAGCAATCCATAGGGGATTGCTTTGTCTCTGCGTGTCTGAGGGGGAGAAAGTCGTTATGGTGTCTCTCGAAGCAACATTGGTTATGGCCATGGGCCAGCACTTGTAATTTATTCATGGAAAACTTACCAAAGGATTCTCTACGTGGGCCTCTGGGGCGGCTCTCTCCAAATTAAAAGCATAAATACTTAGACCTTTTGAAGGATTTAAAGGGCACTCAGGATTGGTTTGTAACGTTTTATATCCTGTTCTGACAAAGTCAGGAGCTTTGGGATTTTGCTGGAATAACGCAGAACCATGTTCTCTTTGGAAAATGTGGTCTTATAGAGACAGCGCCCAAACATCCTGGCAGAGAGAACACAGCTGGCCTGGGAACATTCAGATGCCACAGGGAACAGGCTGGAATGAAAAGAGCAAATTGGGGCAGGTGTAAAAAAAAACAAAAACAAAAACAAAAACAAAAAACTCGGTTTGCATTTAAACCTTTGAACATTTTTTCACTGCCACCAAAACGTGGATCTGTTCTCCTTTCTATTGAACTGGACGCCCCTCCCAGTTTATGTTCTGATCAAGATGTGGTCCTGGAAAAACTTGTGTAAAGGAAACAGCAGTGCCGATGTGCTACCCCACAACCCTCCATGCAAAGCCTTCCTGTCAGGGTGGCAGTAGGGAGCGCTGGGGCCTGCGGCAAACTGAGCCCCTAGAACCAGGTGGTGTCACATATTCCAGGAGTTTGAGAGAAGTGGGGACCCTTCCGTGTTAATTTTTTGGGGCAGCTGTACAAAATACCCCAACCCAGGTGATGGAGAACAATACAACCGTGTCGTCTTCTAGTTTCGGAATCTGAAGGTCCAAAGTCAAGGTGTGGGCAGGGTGGTGCCGCCTCTGAAACCTGCAGGGGAAGCCTTCCTCGGCTCTTTTAGCTTCCCTCTTTAGCATTCCTGGTTTTGCAGCCGCCTGACCCCAGCCTCTGCTCTTGTGGTCAGAACCCGTCATCCCTGTGCATCCCAGGGCTGTCTTCTTATAAGGACACCAGTCGTCTGGGATCAGGGACCCACCCTGCACCCTACCCACCTCATGTTAATGGAGTACTAAGGGTAGGTCTTTCTTGGGGGGGGGGTCCAATTCACCCCAAAGCACCTCATGTTATATAAAATCGAAGGACTTCAAATGTTGGCATAATTGTTTATAGAACACTCCGTGGCCCCAATAAAATCTATCTGCAGGCTGAGCTTGAACTTGGTCACTTGACTGAGGGGTGACGTACGCTTCAGCTCATTTCATTGTCACAGCAACCCCCTGAGCTTGGCGCTGTATTTCCTATTCGACAGTTACGGGAAGCACATGGGTATATAGCATAGAAATAGCTCAAAGTGAATTGGCAAGGCACAGGTTCAAGCTCAAGTCTGGGCTCCAAAAGCCAAGCTTGCACCACCAAGTCAAGGAGGACAAAGGGCATTTTAAGGCAAACCTCCCACAACATACCCACCCCCCGAGCCCTCGTGTCCCATCTTTTTCTTAATAACATAGTTGTAACTGCAGAATCCACTTTGCTTTCTGGGTTTTTTGTTGTTGTTGTTTTGTTTTGTTTTGTTTTTGTTGTTTTTTTTGTCCTTAACATTGTACCGCAATGCATGCACCCGTGTTAGGACCCCGTCATCATAAATACTGATTTTTATGGCTACATAATCCGTCGAGTAGACGGGCCACAAATTTGTTTGCTGTTCTGGGTTGGGCCCGTTATTAGCTTTCAGCCCCTTGTGGCTCTAAGGGCTGTTGCAGTGAGTGAGTGTGTTAATGCCTGTGTAGACAGCTTTCTGGGCCAGGTCTGTCATCTCTGCGTGCTGCCTGTTCCATGAAGTGACTGGACGTTCTGCTTCTGCAGATGCCACCGAAGTGGCCTCCCTTGGTCCAGGAGGCTGTGTCCAGGGTCTGGATGGTCTCCCAGGGGTAGATTCCCAGAAGGTGGGCTACGGATCACAGAGTGTGAAGGCTTTGGGGGAGCATGCGGGATTCCCCGTGCTCTCTGGAAGAGAGGCAGCATTTTGCCCAGCTGCTGGTAATGTGTGTGAATGCCATGGTCACTGTGGGCAAGTAGCAAAAACAGCAGTCTAAAGGCCTCCAGCTTGAGGAGGAACGGGATGTGCTGTGGCATTTTACCCCTCATGAAGCTCCTAAGTAGGGTTTTTGGGAACCCCACTTTTGAGCCCCGGCTCGGTTTTTCAAGCCTGTACCAGAATTCGTGGAGTAAGTAAGGATTCTGTTTCTCCTTTTCCCAATTTCTGAATGTGTTTGTGGGAAAAGAACTTTACAAAGGCCTAGAATGGACTTGTGGCTTGCTAGGCTTGCATGGACACGGTTGAGGGGGGCCAGAGCTGTGTCCCACCTGCTGCGCCCCCCTCACTGTCTCGGCCCAGAGTAGGTTACCCCGGATAGCTGTTAATTGAATAAGCAGATTACTTTGACTGGTCAAGTGCGTTTGCCAGCCCTGGGTCATCTCCAAGGATGGGGATGTTCCGTCACTAATTGAAACAGATCACCGTCACTAGAAGGCGGAGTTTGGGAGCCTCCATGGGAATTTTCCTGAGCTAGTTCGCAGTCATTTCCACTTATTGTTTCTATGATCCACAAGCCTTTTTTTCTTTTTCTCCAGATTCAGGGGAGAGCAGTTTCCCCCATGCGTTCCTACTTTCTCCTGGCATCGTCCAGGACCAGATCGGGACCTGAGCTCCCCAGGGCTCTCTCTCAGGCCTGGACAGCTTCCCTGTCTTCCCTCCCACAGGCTGCTGGGATTCAGGAGTTACTCTTTCCCCTCAAATACCTCCATCAAGCTCTGTCTGTTTGTAAAGTGGGCTTTACCACACTTGGCCTGAGCCTTTGCTTGGCCCAAATTTTTGTGCCAGAATTTTCTGGAAGAACCTGAACTCTGCATTTCCCTCTACACTCACATTCCAGTGGTGGTGGTAGAGCCGTGATGCCCTGATGTGATGTCTCCAGGGGGACCTTCACACTCAGAGGGTCGCTGAACCTGTCTCACTGTGCTCTTGGGGACAGGATGGGTGCGGGTGTCTCTGCCCCAGGACACTGCGAGTTCAGCTGCCTACAGGGAGTAGCAAGAGAACTCTGAGCGAGGGGTTCTCCAGGCCCCATGTGGGGAGGCCGGGCTCTCTGCAGGAGGGCTGGCAGCATAGATGAACCTGACAGAACTCCTTCCTGGGAGGGGACGGTGATCTTGCTGTCTGAAATCTTTCTTCCTAGCATCATGGAGTAGTGTCTTGGTAGAGAGCCGAGCACGCAAGCACATGCTAAGGTCAGCATGGTTGACTCACGTGCCCTGGTTAGAGCAGGGATGGGATCTGGGGAGTGGCGGAGATGTTGTAGCCTGGCAGCTGCATGGAAGACCGGTCTGGCTCCTGGCCGTGTGGCATTGACCTTGGGGAGCTGTGATCATCCTATCCAGGAGACCAAACAGAGCACCTGGGTCAGGGATCCATAAATTATGATTTCTCCTTCTCCCTTCCCCTTACATCAGTAGCTTTCTTTTGGCGGGTCCGTTGACTTCAGATAACCAGGCCCTGCTCTTCATGTCCCTGGTTCTCATTCGTGTCACCTTAAGAGAGAGACCGTCTCAGGTCACAGTGAGGTGAGCTCTCCATGCCCTTTGGACGGTAGCCATCCTTTGCAAGAAACAGGAAGATAGCTGAGAAACATCAGCGCCACGGGCAGAACCGCCCTTCTCTGAGCCCAAGTGTCAGTACGGTGGGCCCTTTGTCCCTGAATGGCCTCTGGGGCTGGGGTCACCAGGAAGCAGCTGAGGCCTGACCTGAGACCTTCTGGCAGGTCTCAGCTGGAGGGTCACTCACCGTCCCCATGCATACATTCTCATCAGACACTTCGGGCCTATCCAGACTTGACCTGTGTCCCTCTAGGCGAAGCTTGCCACTCCGTGGTGGGAGCTGCGTTGGAACAGAAGCCAGGACGCACCACCCTCCGTGGTTGGGGCTCCTGGGCACTTGTCGTCATGGGCCACGCTTTCCATTTCTAAGTAGCAGAGGAATCCTGTTTTCCCTGTAGGGTTGTTTCCACTCGGCTTTGTTCCTGGGCTGCCGTTTCCCACAGCTCTGTCCCCAGCCAGACTCTGAGCAAACTCAACAGCTTGCAGATAGCATGGTTTCTAGGCTTCTCTCCCCTTCCCCCATTAGCCAAGGTTATTTCTATTGTGTGTGTCAAAAAACTCAAAGTCATTTAAGAAAGGAAAGGAATTTATGTAGCTAAGAAGTCTAGAGGTAGCTGGTTTCAGGCGCAGCTGGATCCAGATGCTTACCCAATATTGCCTGGAGCCTGTCTCTCTCCCCCTTTCTACTCTGCTTTCCCCTGGGCTGGCCTCTTTCTCAGGTGGGCTCCCCCATGTGGTGCCTGAATCAGCTTCAGCAGCTGTAAGCTGTAAGCCGGTGTTATACCTGCCTATCAACTTCAGAGGTGGGAGGACATCTCTCTTCAGTGGCTCCAGCAAGAGTCCCAGGGCTGTGCTCCTTGGCTCAGTCTGGTTACGGGCTCATCCCTGAACCAGTCCCGATTCTGCCTGAGTGGGATGTGTTGGGGGCAGCTCATTTGGAAACATGAATGAAAGGCTTAGTGGACTCTAAGATGTGGTTACATAGCTCATATCACGGATATTTTGGAAGGACCACAGTGTCCAGCATCATTATAATTGAAATATACATATGAACCTGATTGTCTACACTTTTCTTTTTGTGATTGTCCTTTGCCTTTTCATACAGCTTGACTATCTTTCCAAGTACAGCAGTTTTCCTTTTTAATAGGATTATCTAACCCTTTTCTCCGACGCACGGGATTTTACTTTGGCTGTTTTGCTGAGAGAAGCTTCTCCAAGAAATGTAGGCTCCCATCGGCGCCCCAGGTGGGGATCCCAGTTTGGTCAGTCTGTACAAATAGCTGAAGGACAGAGTGCTAAGAAGCCCCTGAGTTCAACTAGTCCGGAGTGCATGTGGGATGCTCAGGGCACGAGCAGAGAACTTGCCCAAGTGCACGCGGCGGCGGGATGTGCCTCCTGGGTTTTGGCTCTGGTCTGGAAGAAAACTCTCTCTCCGAGTCACCGTTGCTAGTGCTCTTCCCAGGGGCCTAAAGATCACCCAGGGGCCTGAGGCCTGTGGAAGGGCAGCACCGGGAGGGCAGCCCCCAGGGAATGACCCAGTGGGGAAGCTGTCCTGGGTGATGACGATGGTGCCAGCCGGGGCCCTGGAAACCGGCCGCTCTCAGCCCCCAGATCTCGAGCTGGCAGCATGGCCCTCGGAGGCTGATCCCAGAGCTCCGGGGGGGAGAATGTTCCGGGGGAGAAGCCGTGCTTCCCCCTAGCACTGGAGAAACGCCCAGTAGCAGGTGCCACAGAGGCTGCTCTGAGCCCACCGGGCGCACACGCACTAGTGGGCTCTGCTTCCACATCCGGTGATGGAGTACATCCTCTTCGTGCTGTACTTCTCCTTCTTTCTCTGTCTCTGTACCCTGGTGTGCTTGTACTTCTCCGGCTGCCAGGAGATGACCTACAAGCACGAAGGTAAGCGGCTAGCTCTAGGCGACTGTTGGAGGTTCTGGGAAAGGACATGTTAGGGAGCCCCTGACCGAGCTAGCAGCTGTCGGAAGGGACATGGGGAGGTGGGAGTGAGGGGGCTTGGGAGCTGTGGTCCATGCAGGGTGGTTTATTTTGGAAGCACCTGTCTTCCCCTCGGTGCCTTTCCATCTGCTGAGAAGGAGCACCTCTGTACGTTCACAGGGTAAATGGAACAGACACGTTTGTTTTTCAATTTTGCCCCAGCTGCCTTTCAAAAATTTGGGCTGGTTTATAAAAAGGAGTGGGCAAGGCAGGACTCCGGGGGGTAAAGAAGACGGAAATCTGAAGGCGCAAGCCCCCAGATGTGTGTGGCCAGGAGCTGAGGCTCTTCCTGGGAAATAAATGCCCAGGGAATCTGAGAAAAGTGGACAACTCGGGAAACCTGACAAGTGCCCCAGGGCTTGACTCTTTCCGAAAGAGCTGAGCATTCGAGTGTTTTCTAGGTGATTCTGTTCTTCCTATTTCACGTGGATTTTTGAAATGTGGTGTCAGGCAGAGGTCGCAGTGGGGTCAAAGAAGACAGCCCCAGATTTTCACTTTAAGCATGAGAATGTCTTTTTCCATCTTGCTTTTATTCACAAAGGCGTACATCTCTGTGGTGTATCTCGGCTTCCCAGATAATACTATCCCTTTAGAAAACACTAACCCTTCGAGGAAACAAATTAACCCAACCCACATGTTGTACAAGGTTGGGGGGTTTCTTAAGCTGCTCGCTGCCACTGGAGGAGTTGTGTGAGCCCGGGGGTCTGTGGATTCACGTCCCGTTGGGCGAGGGACAGAACGGGAGTGTCCTTTTGTGCTAGATGCCCCGTCAGAGCTGTGTCCCGCCTTCTGCCCTGCAACACACTTCCCTGGAGCTTTGGTCTCTGGGGCCACACTGGACTTCAGGGAGCTCCACTTGGGTCTGGGGATGGGCTGTCGGCAAAAGCAGCTCTCCTTTAATGCACGTCTGCAGCATCTGTCGTGTTACGGCTTGGGGAGGGAGGACCCAGTGAACCATCCCTGAGGTTTCTAGAAGCGGACTGTCCTGAACACCGAGTCATTAGCCACCTGGATGGTCCAGGAAGCTCACAGGGGGTGTCTTGTCCTGACTGTTTGGGGACAGTGTGGCGAGAGGGTTCCTGGATCCCCGTCCGTGTGCGTCACGGTGGCTGCCAGCCGACTTCGCAGCAAATGCAGTTCTGTCCCCAGACACCTCACAATTAGCAGTGTTTACAAGAAATGAGGTTGGGTGAACGGCTGCCCAGAAAAGTGAGGAGTCTGGAGCTCTGGGAGGTGAGCTCTGTGTGTGCAGAAGAGCTCTGAGCGTCGTGGACCTGTCACTCCCGAAGCTGCCGTCGTCACCATCAGGACATCATGGCCACTCACTGCTCTCTGGAAATCATCAGGAGAGTTTTCCATACCTGAATCTAAGGGAGGTTTCTCCTCTGGGGAGGAGATTGGGGTATATGTGACTGCCTCCAGCCTCTACTTGGAGACAAGAAATCATTTGATACCGATGGAACCTAATAGGTTGCCATGGTTCTACCTGGTAAACTTACCTGGGGTGCGGGAGCAGGTGTTTGCCCAGCTGGTGCTGGCTGTGTGGACGAGGGGAAAGGCTGTCATGTGCAAGCCTAAAACTCTTTGTGGGCCAAGTTAGTTCAGCTTCGAGTTCATGAACAAAGCCTCGTTCATGATTACGCATTTGAGAACCAGCATTTACTGAATATGCCCGGCTCTGGGCCACCGTGGGGAATACAGAACCCCAGATCTCACCCCTCATGAGCAAACTGCTGTCCTCGTGGGTGTCTCCAGCAAAACTTCTCCAGAAACTCTAGCAGTGCAAGAGGACAGAGCAGTCACTCTGTCTCCCTCTCCCTTCCTGATGGCCGGATTATTTCTTAATTACGCTTTTAATCATGGTCGCAGACACATTTCTCTTACATGTGGGCACCCAAGAGCTCAGACATATACCAGCTTCAACAAGCAGAGTGGGGGGGGGTGCCCTCAATGTGCAGGGTGAGCCCTGACCTTTCTGTGGGTTGAGGAGTGGGGAGGGGGTTGGGAGGAGCCAGGTTCTGGATGAACCAGGGGGAGCCCGGGGCTTGACTCTGGATTTAGTTACGGTTCTGTCCTCGTGGTCGTGAAAAGCATTCGTCGATTGTAAACACAAATAAAAATCCTTCTCAGGGGCTATTTTGGAAGGGAAGAAAGCCAATGTTCCTAAAACACGGGAAGTTGATCTGGTGATTGTCGGTTCATGTCTGCCGCCCCCAAGGGACTGAAGCTCCTTGTGGTGGAGAGCATGTGTGGTCTTAATCATGTTGTGTTCCCCCGGGCCCCATCCAGTGTCTGACCCATAGAAGGTGCTCAGTCGGGCGTTTGCTGAATGAATGCAGGAATGTATGTGTGAAGGCTGAATGAAGCCCCATATATCATGGTATTTGGGGCGGGAGAAGTGCTGGGTAGGCAAACCAGGAAGCCAGGGCATGGAGTGTTCAGACTGCCTCCGACTCTGACTGATTGGTGCATGAGGGTCCCTCCTTAGTAGGACACACATGCTGCCTGCCGAGGGTCAGCACATCGGGTACGGCGCATGCATGACCTTGCTCTCGGGTGATGTGGGGGGTTCTGCGTCTGTCTGATGGAGAAAGATGCTGGTGCTCAGAGGTGCTAAGTGACTGCAGAAGGAGCCAGGGTCAGGCCAGCGTGCTCTGCTGTGGTCCCCTCCCCCTCCCACCACCTTCTGTCACCTCCTCTCCCACCCAGTCCATCAGGAACCCCACTAGCTGCCTCTTGGGATGCCTTTGGGGTCCAGACGTGTGTGTGGTCACTCCTGTGCCTGGGGGCGATGGGCTGGGGTGCAGGGGAGGGGCAATCAGCTGTTCTGGGTCCATCACTGATGTCCTTGCCCCTTGTCTTACATTTACAGAAGCATGTTGTGGAGACGTTTTTTGGATTTGATGAGGAGTCCGTGGACTCGGAAACATTGTCAGAAACATCCTGCAACACAGACAGGACAGACAGGGCCCCGGCCACGCCAGAGGAAGACTTGGACGATGTAAGCAACCCCACCTCTGAGGTGCTGGGGGCCACCTCTAGCCCCTGACAGCTGCCCCTGCTGCTCCCCGCAAAGATCTAAATCTGGAGGGCCTGTGTCATCACAGCCTGTAGCCCCGAGGGCAGGGGGCCCCCCACTGCGTGGGGCTCTGATGATGACAAGGGGGGTGCTGGCAGCGTGTGATGGTTCCTTCCTTTCCCCGGTGCTGATCTCACAGAGGAAATCTGTGGGGCCTTGCTGTTGTCTTTGCAATTAAACCTGTAGCGTGGTGGACTGTCTCTGGTCCCCTGTGCGCACGCACACACACACAGGCACATGCAGGCACACGTGCACGCACACACACAGGCTCACCACCTAGTGGAAACAGCATGAACTGCTTTTTCA
This sequence comes from Martes martes, assembly GCF_963455335.1. Classification (NCBI taxonomy): domain Eukaryota; kingdom Metazoa; phylum Chordata; class Mammalia; order Carnivora; family Mustelidae; genus Martes; species Martes martes. The sequence goes on from NC_137889.1 coordinate 143,781,702, forward strand.
TTAGGAAGATGTGGCCACACAGGAGAGAAACCACATGCAGCGGGTGAGGGCAGAGGGCAGTAGAAACCACTGAAAGCCCTTTCCCCACGAGTCACCACCCTGACGTTTCCATATCACCACTCACACCTGGGTTCATGACTGTGGCACCAAGTGAGCTGGGCTCACAAAGGTGGGAAGGGAGGCATGGTCCTTGCCCACACGCACACCCCCCGCTGAATTCTCTTAGGAAACCCGACTAAAATGTGGTCGTACCAGACACATGTGACCACCAGGACGTAACAGGCAGCTTTGGGCATCAAACACCATGTTCTACATCCCCATCTCCCGTGAGCACGTGGGACGTCTCACGCCCATGCACACAGGGATTTAATGTGATGGGACCCCATAATGGGTGCTTCCCAGTTTTCCGGACTACCAATGATGCGCCCATTCCTGCCAGTATTGTGCCTTCCTAGGGGGGATGTCTCCTTCTGAGAAATTGCCAGAGTGAGAAGTGCTGCTGGGAGGTGCTTGGCTCTGGGGCCCCCTTGCCCTTTCTCCCTTGCATGTGACTCAAGGATCCCCAGGCTTCCGTGAGTTCCTGGGAAGGGTGCTGACGATCGGGGTGGTGTCTCCTCCCACAGCCTGTCACTCCAGGCCCCCAGTGACATCCCGGCAGTGACTGGTTCCTTAAGTCATTGCCAGCAGTGGCTGTGAGGGCTGGATGTGTGCTTCTGTTCTCAGGGGACCCTGGCAGTGGGACCCACAGCAAATCACTTGCTTCCTTCTTTCTTCTCCATGACGCTAAGACGACGACCAGGGAGGAGGCTGATCTGAGGTTCTGCCAGCTGACCAGGGAGTACCAGGCCCTGCAGCGGGCCTACGCCCTGCTTCAGGAGCAGGTTGGGGGGACGCTGGATGCAGAGAGAGAGGCCCGGGTAAGTGTCGCAGGCCCGCAGGCCACAAGGGGCTGGGCGGACCACCAGGGTCTATAAACCTTGCCTGTGATGCTCGGAGGGGATGAGAAGAAGGGCTGGGGGACACCTCACCAAACCTTGGCAGACCCCCAGGGGCTATCTTGCCATCTTCAAAGGTCTCAAGAGCTTTCCATTCTTTTACAAATTGTTATGTGCAGGTGGGTGGGCCAGCTTCGAACCCGTGCCTGGATGTGCTTCCAAGGCCTAGATTACAGCATCATCCTTGCTGCTCCTCTGTCACCCATCCATGGCGACCTGCTCACTTTTGGATCCTTCTCATTCCAGACTCGGGAACAGCTCCAAGCTGACTTGCTGAGATGTCAGGCCAAAATCGAAGACTTGGAGAAGTTACTGGTTGAGAAGGGACAGGTGAGCAGGAATGATCGTGGGGTTCTTCGCATGTCTATCCCCTCATGGTGTCGCTGTGGCCTTGGTGCCAAGCTCTCCCTCCCACACCATGGGTCTGAGTTGTTTGCTCCAGAGACATTAGAGAAAAAGAACCACCCAGGCCAAACCCAAGCAAGAATAGCCTAGCTGAGGTGCCTAATTGCAGAGTTTTAAAAAACCAAAACCCAGGGTGCCTGGGTGGCTCAGTGGGTTAAAGTCTCTGCCTTTGGCTTGGGTCACCATCTCAGGGTCCTTGGATGGAGCCCCACATTGGGTTCTCTGCTCAGCAGGGAGCCTGCTTCCCCCTCTTTCTCTGCCTGCCTCTCTGCCTACTTGTGATCTCTGTCTGTCAAATAAATAAATAAAATCTTTAAAAAAAACCAACAAAACAAAACAAAACAAAACAAACAAACCAAAACCCGTTATGAGGTTCTAACTTGGCTTTGTCATTGTTGGCCAAGTGCGCAAAAGTAGGAGACAATTCAGAAGGCAGGGTGTGGCCAGAATCCTCTTTGACTTGACTCTGAAGGAAAACTGCTGTCATTCATCAGGGTTTAGTCCTGAAAATGACCCGGGCCCTCAGCCGGTGCCTCAGGGTTCCACACTGCTTGTGACTCTGTTCACGGGAAATCCCGGCCCTTGAGTTTCTCAGCGTCGAGTCTCCTCCATGCACATGTTCTCTGAGCATGACAAGGCCGGGCTGACAGCAGGACACAGTAAGGAGGCAAAGCCCAGACACAGACCTGGACTCTGGTTTGGGGGAGACCGTGGAGGGGCTCTGGGTGCAGTGCCAGACTCTCAGAGGGCAACACCCAAAGGCAGCCCTCACTGGGGCTGGTGCAGGTCAGCCATTGCCTTGGTGGTGAGAGATAGCCGGGACTTCTCGGCAGCTCAGCGCAGTGAGGTTTACTTACTGCTCAGTACACCCCCTGTCCCTTCTGGAGACAGGGGGCTGCCCACCCCATGGGTTTACTCGGGGACCCCGCGGTGCTGCCACCTTGGACCCACCCTACCCACTGCACGCGCCCCTCTGCAGAGGGCAGGAGAAGGTGATATACGGGTTTTGGAACAGGGGGCTGAGAACGAATGCTGCCTCGTGTCCAGTTAAGACGAGAGCCCAGGTGGTGACCAGGGTGCAGATTAAGGCAGACTGCCAGGAAGCAGAACTCGGGACGCACACACTGATGCTCACGGCAGCACTGTTCCAGGCCTGGATGGGGCTTGGCGAGTGGCCAACCCTGGGGTCCTGTTTCCGTAACCATGGTCCAGAACATTCCACGGAGGTGGGGGAGGGGTAAAGCACACACACCCGGGGGCTGGCTTGCCTGAGTGTTACGTGACCCATGTAAGCCACGCTGTCTCTTTTCCTCATCTTCAAAACTGGGTAGTGATAGTGCTTCACATGCTGGGGAAGCAGAAGTGGGGAGAGGGAAGCAGCAGGAAGAGTCCAGGTGGGACAGAAGGCTGCTCTCAAGCTCCTGTTCTCCCTGACACTGACCTCGGCCCCTCCTGCTGGCTGAGCTCACATGTCACCTCGACTTCGACTAAGTTTCATCCCCACCCAAGGTGCTTGACCTATGTTGGTGGACTGGTTCTTCTAAGTGGAAGGACCAGTTTGGGACAGAACAAATGACCGTTTGTTGAGGGAGCAGCCACCAGAGCCCTCGCCCTATACCAAGTTTGTGCTTGGTGTACAGGGATAAGGTGTCAGTTAGCTATCGCTGCATAACAAACCACCTCCAAACTTAGTTGTTTAAAACAACACAAATTTTATTTGCTCACAGCCCTCTGGGTGAGCCGTTTGTGCTAGGCCCAGCTGTGTGGCTCTTCTGCTGGTCTCCCCTGGGGTCATTTTGGAGGCTGTGTTGTTGAGGCATCAGCTGGGGTGACGTGGCCTGAAATGGCCTCTCTCCTGTCTGGGCACAGGCACCTGCTGTTGGCCAGATCCCTCCACCTAGTCTCTCATTCTCAAGGAAGCTAACTTGGCTCCTTTGCCAAGTGGTCTGGGGACAGAGAGAAAGGGCAGACCTCAGTGCACAAGTACTCTCCAAGCCTCTGCTCGACTCCCATTTGCAAATATCCCAGGAGCCAACGCATGCCACAGCGTGCCCAGCTTCAGGGTTGGAGAAGTAGCCATCACATCTTGGGAGAAGCTGCAGAATCGTTGCCAAGGGTCATGGGCATGCAGATGAGGGGACGGCTGCAGGCAGTCTTCTCTAGACCAAAAGATGAGTGGAACACAGCTCTGTGCTCACAGAGACTCACAGCCTCGTGGGGCCTACCCATGTCAACCCAGAGACAATACCCCGTGATAAATTGGTAAAGGACACCCAGGAGGCCGCCAGAGCCGAGAGAAGGGAAGGAGGAAGTTCTCCCACCTATTCCTTTATCCACGTGTCCGTCCTCCCCTATTTATTGAGCACCAGCTCCATGCCAGGCCCTGTGCTAGGCGCTGGGGTGGGGGGTGCCACGGTGGAAACAGAGTCCTGGTGCCCTGTGCTCACGGGACCTCCAGGGGTGGGACCTAGCCAGGCAAAGAAACGTGGTTAAGGCATCATAGGCAGTGGGACTGGAACGCACAGAAGTGTGTCCCTGTGACAAAGCCAGGTCCGCGGGGGTGGGGCCGACCCTCGGGGTGGGGCCTGGGTGTCCGCCCAAGGGGTTGATGAGCAAGCCTGAGCAGGTCTGCAGGGCCAGTTGGGTCCCTCTGCAGCTGCTTTCCAGTCAAGGACACACAGCGCAAACTCCGCGGGCTTTCAGGGAGCGTGAGATATGGGGAAGGGACGCCCCACAAAGCTGCCACCTCTCTTTTAGGCGTAACGGTTTAGAGGGACCATGAAATCTTTCCAGCGGCCGTCCCTTTCTCTGACCTTTCCATGGGGAGTTTTCTATTGCCTTTTGGTCACCAACACCACCTTTGCTCTTTAACTGTCTGTTTGCTTCAAGGAGTGTGAACATACTTAGTGCTTTTTCTTAGGATTCCAAGTGGGTGGAAGAGAAGCAGCTGCTCATCAGAACAAACCAAGATTTACTGGAAAAGGTATGTGGGCATGAATCCACACACCGCCCCCCAGATGGTCACTGAGCCAGACAGTCAGGGCCCTCAGAGGCCCACGGAGACGCCCTTGCCGCAGCCCTTCGGCTCATGACGGGCTCGAGGAGGAGGAACCTGTCCCTTACCTTGAGTCAGAGCCCAATTCCTGGGGCTTCCCAGCCCTCGGTCCCAGTTCTGTCCTCTGGAATGAGTCCTGCAGAGCTGGTTTAGACCACCCTGCAGACACAGTGAGGGTCGACCGTCCTCCTTCTATCCTACCTCTGCTAATGCTTTGGGGTTCCGGAGCCCTTCCGCTCCCACCACGGGTCCGGGACCAAAGGTGCCAATCGACCAGGCCTTCAGGCCATCATAGTCCAGTTGGTGGACTGGAGGCCATGGTGCTGGCAAAGCTAAGCTTGTTGCCTTTCTTCTGTGGTCATGGACATTTCTAGACCTCTCTCGAGACAGCCTGGGGGGTAGATTTAATGCTTTGGGACAAGACCTTAGTTTTATTTTTTTCTTATCTGTGCACAATTTGGAGTGTTTTGTTTTAGTAAATTTACTGAGTTGTGCAGCCATCACCATGATGTAGTTTTAGAACAACCTTAGCCTTCCATAAAGGTCCCTTGTGCCATTTGTAGGCCCTTCCTGTCTCCCACCCCTCAGCCCCCCGGAACCACCAGTTGTACTTTCTGTCCAGACCTTCCGTACCAGCCGAACCAGACAGACCTCGGTTCAGCTTAGTCTTTGAACATCCTAGAATGCCTGCCTGGGGGGAGCCCAGCCTTACCCTCTTGGGAGGGGGCTTGGTCCAGCCCCCGATGTGTCACTTACTAGCAGAGTGGCTGCTCACTGTCCTATGTTTCTCTGTCACATTTGGAGCACTGGGACAGGATCTGTCCCCCTGCTGGTCAAGCCTGTGCATTGGGAGAGATTCTGTGTCCTTGGTCCCGCTCACTAAATTCAAGGAGCCACAGAGAAAACACACTGTTTCCAAATGTCCCCTGGGGTGCAGCACCCCATCCATGGAGAACCCCTTCTGGTTCTCTAGGCAGGAGGAGAGAGAGGCAAAGGTGGCTGGGGCTCACAGAAGCCCTTGAGAGGGAGGCGTGCCTTCTGTCAGTCAGTCCTGGCTGTGGCCAATGTGGATGGGCAGCTTCATGCTCCTCAGACAGAAAATGAGGCAAGGAGCCATTAGGATGCTTTTCCATCCTGAAGGGTATCAGACCAGGCAACCCATCTTCCCAAAAAGACTTGTGCCTTCAGGAGAGCTGCTTCCTGAGTCCTCTGGCCGGGTGACAGCATATGCCTTCCTGCTCTGGTTTGTCCCACTCTGTCTGGGTGAGAGTGGGGGTGGGGGAGATTGCCCTGACTGCATCAGGGGTGGGTGGGTGGGGGACACAGCAAAAAGAATACACACAGATTTGGGGATCAGAAGCACCCATGAGGCGCTCCTGCCTCCCTCACATTTGACCTCAGAAAGAGACTTAGCGGCTCCATGCCTCAGTTTCTCCATCATTCATTTATTCAGCAAGTCTATAAGGAACCCCTCTTCCGGGCCAAGCCCAGGACTGCAGGGACGGAGGAGGCACCCCACCCCCCCATCACCATGGCTCCCGTGGAGACGGCGGGTCCTCCCACCCGCTAACCCTCAGGTGCGTCTGCTCTAGATTTACAGGCTGGAAATGGAAGAGAGTCAGCTGAAGAACGAAATGCAAGACGCGAAGGACCAGAACGAGCTACTAGAGTTCCGAGTGCTGGAGCTCGAAGTAAGAGACTCTATCTGTTGTGCGCTCTCAAACGGAACAGACCTTCTCTTTGAGCCCAAACTGAAATTCATGTAAAAGCTCCCAGATGTCCTCCAGCATGTGTAAAGGGACGTGGTAGAGTTGTTTCCTTTTCTTTTCCTTTTCCTTTCTTTCCTTTTTTTTTTTTTTAAATCTGTATGTTCAGAATAATTTCACTGCCTTAATATGTTCTGGAGAGAATGCTCACCGAAGTCTTTGGACATGTACCAGAGCTAATCTATTTATTGCCTACGGCTTGTTTTGCACTTAATAAAATAATTTGTTTTTGCAATATTTTGCCTTTTTTATTTGTGTTTCATTTCCATAACTACTTCTTTCCTGCATGCATAGTCACCTGGTATGCGTTCTGCAAACCCGGATAGAAGCACCTGTTGCAATTAATAACACACCTTTTTAAGATGACCTTGCATGCAGGGAACCTCTCCTTTTGAAAGAGCAGGGCCCGACCTGGCCCACGACTGACTCTGTAGTGTGTTTACTGCTAGTTTGGCCCATTTTCTATGTGCCGAGGTAAACACAGGTAAGTAAGTAAGCAGGGGGAAGGGAGGCATTTGCAGAGGAGTTTGAGAAAAACCGTGGGATTGTCCCAGTCCTCGTCCAGCAAACGCAGCCCTGGGTATCACACAGGGTTGCTCTGGACCGAAATCTTAACTGTTTGTAACTCAACCTGCAACTCAGAGCTACTGTTAGCACGGAGGGAGACTGAATGCTGTTCACGGGGAGCGGTCACGTTCCGAACCTTTGGTAACGTCCCCAGTACAGAGCTGCGTCCAGTGTGAGAGTAGTGATGGGTTTTACTGCTTCCCACTGAAACCTGGCCTTGGGTGCCTACCACTGTATTGCAATCCCGTTACTTCATACTCCTTTTTCTGTTTGTTTGTTACCATTTAAAAGCCATCCACATTTTAAACATCACCTAAGTTTGTGATTCATTTGTCTGAGCACCTGTTTGTCTGAGCACCTGAGTGGCTCTGCTCTCCCTCCACTGAAGCCTTTGCATGCACGGTTCCCCCCTGGGAAAAGCCAGCACCCTTGCGACACTGGTGTCCCCCCTGTTCTGTTTCCTCCTCCTGGCTTCCGTTAAAGTTGTTTGCACCAGAATTTACCATCTTGTCCTTTGTCGTGTTGGCATGGACTGTGTGGCCACAATGCCTCCAAACCAAGCATTGCCGTGCAACCCAACTCTTGCTTGAGTAGGAACAGGGTCTTCCACTCACACAGCAGGAGCAGGAAGCCATGTGAGGTCACTGTTCACAGTTTGGCCAGCGAGGAAGCCTTTCCCAGGGCTTTGTCCATGTCCTTTTCAGGAGATTTCCATGAGCATTTCTCAGTGTGCTAGAATTTTCTTTAAGTGTCTCCACCATCCTTCAGAGCCATTAGAAACCAATTTTCTGACTTTCGTTCGTATAAAATAGGAGCTTTCTGTCCCCTTTTTTCTATGGGGACTCCATTTAAGTATTGTAGATAAGAAAACATCCACACAATGGAACCACTGTGAATTTTGGTCTTCTTGGCTAATAAGAGAAATAAACGTTCCCCCCTGAACTGCTTCAAACCAGGTTAGCCAGGTTGGCTGGGCTTTGGGGAAGTCAGTTGAATGAATGGCCCCCTTCCCTTCCCCTCTCCATCCACCTTATCCAAGAGCATCTGCAGAGGTCTCACTATCCAAGCTAGTGCTCATTTGGTTACATTTCTTAGTTGAATGATTAAAGGGACCCATGGACACTGTCACTAGATGCTACAGGAATGGTCCAAGCATGCTTACTTATCTTACTGTGATTTTGAGAAAATAAAAGCAGTTTGATTTGAAGAGATAATTTAGAAAGGTCTTCTCTGCTTGCCTTCCCATAAAGCCAGCCTGTCTGTTGCTCAAGTTTTAAAGAGCTATATAATATATCCCTGTAATTAATCGGGCTTTTCCTGTCCTTTTTAAAAACATGTCAATTTACGTCTGATTAATAAGCACCTCTCCTGGGAAAATGCTTGCTTTTCCTTCTTTAGTTATGGAGATTTGATTATCAATCTAAGGCAGGGATAGAAGGATCACTGGTGTATTTCAAAAAAAAATTGTGAACGAAGTCAGGAGATTATGTTGGGGAAAAAAAAAAAAAGTGAATCGGAGGTTTGTGTCCTGGTCTCTCCACCCAGTAGCGCAGGACCCAGACTCGCCCCCTACCCTGCCCCAGCCTCCCGGTCTATGAAATGAAAGCCATAATGCCTGCCTCCTGGGGTTGTGAGGATTCAAGGGGAGAGCGATGTGCCCCAAGGCACAGGGGGACACTCCATGGCTGGTGGCTATGTTGTCTGTTGAAATTTCCCACACTCGTTCTTACCAAGTACTGAATGATGATCTGTGGCTTCCCGGGTTTCCAGCTCACAGCAAGTGAACACATGACACCTTGTTAAACGTTTCTTCCTAGCTGAGTAGGTAAGAAGTAGACTCCTTTGCGCAGCCGATCCAGTGCGCGGTGGAGGCGGGATCACAGCGCGCGCCTTCGTGGACCCAGAGACGGTCGTCTGAATGGGCGCCTTTTAGTAACGCCTTTGCCAACTGGAATGCCTTGCTTTTTTTGCGGCGTAACGTGGGAAAATGGCAAGTGGTAAACAATCCAATAAAGTTCTGTTTTTAAACCGAATCTTTTCTCCAGGAGAGAGAGCGGAGGTCGCCAGCATTTAACCTCCAAATCAGCACCTTCCCTGAGAACAACAGCAGCGCCCTCCAGCTGTTCTGTCACCAGGAAGGAGTTAAGGTAGCGTGCTTGGGGGGGTGCCTCCGCTAAACCGAGACGGCCAGGGGCCCGCTGGAAGGCCAGGCCCGGCCGTACCCGGGGACTGTGCCTTTGTGCCGGCTATAAATCGAGTTGAACCAGAGGGCCCGGTCCCCCCCATATGTTGAAAGTCGGAGTTTGTTTCTCAGAGGGTCACCAAATGTCACTGCATTTGCACCCATGTCAAAAGAGCAGAGCCGTGGGACACAGCTTTGAGGGCGTACCCCGGCTTGGCCGCCCCCCAGCTCCGGGTTGCGAGCTCTCCGAGCCGCACCCTCCCGGGTGTGAGGTCTGCATGGCAGCAGCCGCCCCGGGATGGGACGTGACGCGGTGTGACGTGACGTGACGTGACGTGACGTGACGTGACGTGACGTGACGTGTCGTGCGTGTGGCATCCGAGCGGCGCTGAGCCCCGCGGGCTGCCGCAGTGAGTGAGCGGGCGGGAGGTCAGGTTGCAGGCTGGGGTCCTGCTGACCCTCGCCACTCCTCCAGCCTTTCTGGAAAGCTCCGCGATCGAGTGGCAGGCCCTGCCTTCTCTCCCTGGACCCCGAAGGAGCCGCCGGGAGCGCTGGGCCCCGCGGCGCGCGCCCAGAGAGGGACCCGGACGAGGCCGAGGCCGCTGCGCTAGAGACCGGGGTGCACGGGCTGGGCGGCTCCCGCAAAATGAACGTTGGAAATCTTTTCCAGGATGTGAATGTTTCTGAACTTATGAAGAAGCTAGATATCCTTGGCGATAATGGGGTAACTATGCCGGTCGGCTTCTGCTCGCGCGCTCTTGTCTCCACCTGGGTGTGCTGTGTGTGCCTTTCCTTTCCTTTCGGTTCGGTTTCTTCCTAACTGGAGAGATCTGACACGTGCAGTGTGAGGCTTCTGTCTGGCCGTGCCCCCGCGGGGATGGGCGGGCCGCGCTGCCACGGGAGGACCACGCTGCCACGGGGGGATCGCGCTGCCACGGGGGGATCGCGCTGCCACGGGGGGATCGTGCTGTCAGGAGCGGGTCACGCTGTCACAGGGGGGTCGCGGTGTCACTGGGGGAAGGGAGATGGGGCCTTCCGGACTTAGCTTCTGGATTGAGCTCATCCCTCGCTCCTGCGAGGGATGAGGGCGCGCACAGAGGATCACCCAGAGGGAGAGCGGGATCCCTCGAGATTTCCAAAAGCAGAGCGCGGTGTTTTTGCCCCCTTAAAAGATTGGCCCAAACAGGCCCTAACTCCAAAAGCCTTGGCCCCAGAGATGACACGGTGCGGCTGCGTTTGAACGCCGGCCCCTTTAGAGAGTGGGGGCCAAGCCCCAGGGTCTCCTCTTGGAGGGGCATCCAAGCCGGTCAGCGCTGACTGTCTGCACGGGGATGTGGGGTCCAGTGTAAAATGCCCTTCCCCCGTTTTTGTGTTTTAGAATTTGAGAAACGAAGAACAGGTTGCAATAATCCAAGCTGGAACTGTGCTTGCCCTGTGTGAAAAGGTAGAGCCCCGCGGCGCTTCTGTCCGTGCTCGTGTCCAAGCTCCCCCGCGCCACACAAGAACCTGCGTGCTGCTGTCTCGCGTGGCCCTGGGGCATGCGCTCCCGCGTCCGCGTCTGCATGTGCACGCGCATGCTATTCCTTTCTGGCCTGAAGTCACCCCGCTTCCCCTAGAGAGCTTAGCACAGAAGCAAAGGAAAACCCCGTCGAGGAAGCACCTGCAACACCGGGGTTGATTTCCTACCGGGTTTTTGCCATCCCGGTTTTTTAAGCTTAGTCAAACTCATACTTGACTTCCAGTTTTTAACCCTGCTTCTTAGGCTTCTAGCCCTCCTTCTTCTACCCTGCGGTTAAACCGGAAGCGAATTATGCCTCAGCAGCTGGATTTTGCCTTTCCATTAACTCCGCCCCCCATTTATCGTTATACAAGGGTGAATATTTTCACCCGTAGATTCCTACATGTCTTTTAAAGCACTTCCACAGGAGAGACTCTAGGGGTGGAATCACAGAGCTAACTGGGGCGGGGGAGGGGGGGAGGCAGTCAGAGATTTAATATTGTCAAAATGGTTCCTAGAAAAGGGGTCCCAATTCTCCCTCCACCTGCGTGTGACCACATTGCTTGTTCGACGTTCAACAGGCGTGTCCCCGCTAGAGAACCCTGCCAGTTCCAGGGACTAAAATCTCATGATGTTAGTGTTTCTGTTTGCATTGATGAGTGGTGGTGATTCTGGGTTGTTATTGTGTATTATCTATTTCCTTCCTTCTTTGTGAATTGTAACAACATTTCTGTTGTTTCCACTGGGTTTGTTATTCACTCATTCATTCATTCTTCAGTTATTCAATAAGTGTTTGTCATAAGTATTGTGTTTCTTACTGACTTCTCCCTGTGCTTTGCATATTAAGATAACAACTTTTTGCTGTATTTGTTAAAATTATGTTCCTGGTTTGTTTACCTTTTACATGTGTTTAGGATATTTAAGGTACACATAACTTTTATGCAGTCCCATCCAGAGAGCTTTAACTTAAAAATACCATTTTAATGACAAGGAGGTCTTAGTGATCTTAATCAAGATTCTTCCCAGAATTTTTGGAGGGTCATTGAAAATAGAAACAGTTTTCTGCCCTGGGCTCTTGTCCTTCCTCCCTAGCCATGTGGAGTGCATGAAGTGTTGGTAACAGACTTAAGCAAAGCCTTGCCTGAGGTCACACAGGAGGCAAGTCACTTCCCAAGTCCCTTCACCTGGCTGAGCCTATGTCCCCAGGTGGGCAGGGCGTGATGCTGACTCATGCCTGGCTGGCTGCTGGGCCCTTTAGCTGCAGGTGACCATACAGGGTTAGGCACACGGTATTCACTCAGTAAACTTCCCTCCCACCAGTGTATCCTAACGTCCTGCAGAGCTCTGTGCAGTGTTACATAAAGTGTTTAGTAACCAGTCAAGACTCAGTTTCATGGCTTCCTGGAGGATTGGTGAGGTCAGGCCCCGCAGTTCCTTCCGCATCCCCTGGGAGACCCCTCCTGGGTGGACCCCCCCCACCACCACCACCTGGGGTTTCTGCAGATCGGCCTCTGGGTCACTCTGAGCCATGGAACCAGGAACTTGCAAACCTGGTAGGGTTGGTATTGGGACTCTAGAACATGGCATTTTTAAGCAGAAACATTGCTACTGAGCACTTAGGGCAAAGGGGTTTGGCCAGTGACGGTTGACTGTGAACCGAGAGCAGGAACCCTCCATGACTTAGGTGGCTGGTTAGGGAGGGGGCTGGGCAGCAGGCCTGGGGGCCTCCCTCTCTCCAACCCCCAGAGTCTCTTGGAGGGCCACACCTTATAGGGAGTTCACAGCCTTGCTGAGAATAGCCCCTTTCAAGCTGATCTCTTCTCCCTGACATACTCCTCCCCACAGCCTGGCAAATTGTGAGGGTCCAGATCTGCAGTCTTAGGCCCCCCACCTCAGATCTGTAGGGTGCCTTTTCCTCTCAGCAACCATGAGAGATTAGCGATGCTCCCCCTTCAGACCCCTGTCCTGTAGCAACCCTCTGCTTTGACCCTGTGCCCCCACACCTTTCACCCACCAACGGGGTACAGGTGAGAGGCCCACCTCCCCATCTGGGACGGTCCTTGGGGACTGGACTCAGACCAGTATTTTTCCCTGTTCTCAGATTGGGTCTTGGAGACCCTAGCCCTGCCACAGATCTGTGGCTAAAGATCCCGTACATTTGGGAGTTGCTATCTGTCCCCCCTAGAGGGGGTGTTGGTGTTGGGAGTGGCCCCAAGAGGAAAGGTGGGTCTGCGGGACCAGCTGAGAGCCCTGACAGGCCCCCTGGGGAGACAGACTGCCCAGTTTGCCTGGGACTGAAGGGTTCCTGGGACATGGGGATGTCAGTGCTGGAACGGGGATAGTGCTGAGCAAGCACACATGAGTTGGTCACCGTGGAGTTCACGAGCTGGCACCCAAATACATGTGGTCTTAGAAATTGCCACTCAGTGTCAGCATCTGACGAAGCTAAGGGCAACTTCAGTTTTCTCTTTGGAGGCACAATGCTGCTTTTGTAGAAGCATATAAGTGAGGTGCAAGTCTAATGAGAACTGTCATGTGGTGCTCCTGTATGATCTTGCCAGGGCATCTTGCTCTAGGGGGTTGTCTTGCTCCTTTCCTCTACTGGGGAAGCCCTGCCCCTTCTTGAAGGTTAGCAGAGTCCAAGGTCAGGTGACATGTCTTGTCCCCACCCCATGCCCTCTGCAAGTAGCACGTGCCCAGCAGAGAAGCTTGAACATAGGATGTCTGAAGATTTACAGGTGATCAGAGTCATACCTCTTCTTTTTCTTTTTTTTTTTAATTTTACTTATTTAGTTTTAGAGAGGGAGAGAGAGGGGATGGGAAGGACAGAACGGGTGGGAGAGAGAGAATCCCAAGCGGGCTCCACCCCCAGCATAGAGCCCCACGTGGGACTCCATCCCACAACCTCAAGATTAGGACCTGAGCCGAAATCAAGAGTCCGACGCCTAACCGACTGAGCCACTCAGGAGCCCCGAGTCACACCTCTTCTTTATGAAGCTCCTTTAAGTTCAAAACCAATTGAGAGGGTGCCTGGGTGGCTCAGTGGGTTAAGCCTCTGCCTTTGGCTCAGGTCATGATCTCAGGGTCCTGGGATCGAGCCCCACATCAGGCTCTCTGCTCAGCGGGGAGCCTGCTTCCCCCTCTCTCTCTCTGCCTGCCTCTCTGCCTACTTGTGATCTCTCTCTCTCTGTTACAGGAAGAAATAAAAGATCCTTAAAAAAAAAAAAGAACAGTTGAGAAATAGTCAAAACCAATCAGACAGATGCAAGGGTTTTTTTTGTTTTTGTTTTGTTTTTTAATTTCATTTTCTCACTGGTAACAGTACCTTAGCGGATTCAGCTTAGGCCTGTGGCCTCAGTCAAGCTTTCCAATAGTTGGCCTAGGGTCAAGGTCTTGGGACCCTCTTGAAGGGAGAGTTGGGTCTTAGAGGAGAGAGGGCTCCTGCCCGCCCCCCAGCTCAGGCTCAAGAGGCCTGTACCTGTAGGCAGAGACCTGACTACCTACGGAATGTCCTCCTGCCCGAACCCCTGTAGGCTGATTCACTTCTCCCCTGCAGGTTTGGGGGAGGGCAGGTGTCCCCGTACCCCTCCTTTCCAGGGGGTGGTACAGATCCACCTGTATTTAGGTATTCGCTCTCCCAAGTGTGGCCTAGTGGCTATCTGATGGACTCTGCTCAATGGGAGATTCACGACCTCTCGTACCCAGGATGCTTGTGGCCAGCGTTTTCTGCCCTCATTTTCCTCCTTCCATTACTGAGAAGTACTTTTCAAGTTTTTTCTTTCTATGTGTAATATACACGTCAATTTTTTTTTAACAGTAAGAAGAAACTGGACACCATATTCTATAAAACCTATTCTAAGAGCAGCTTGTAATGATTCAAAACCGGATTTTGATTTTTTTTTCCATTTAAATTTGATTCATTTTGGGACTGCCTGTATTAGGATATTAAAAATGAAAAGTTTTTCATTTCCAACCAAAAATATGCTTATCTATTTTTGAGACATCACACATCCTTTCAATAACGTCTAATGAAATGCTCTAATTTTGTCACCTGCTTCTGCCACTGGCTCTGGGGGTCCACTCTGGGGGCCAAGCTCACTCTGATGTTGGGGGAAGCCTGTGTGATCACAGCTGCATCTAGTCTTGTTCCCTCCATGGAGCCAGCATTCCCACTCCCAGACCTCCATGCTCTCACGTCTGTGCTCATTCAACCATGTTTGTTGGGCACATGCTTCACCCTGGGCCTGTGATGGGTAAGGAGGTATATCAGAACACGTCCGATATGGTCCCCACCTTCAGGCTTCTGTGGGAGGGAAACAGACAACAGCAATCTGTCAGGTGAGTGCCGTGAGAGCCATTCATAGGATGATGTAGGAATCCAGGAGGGCACCTGACCCCAGGGACTTAGGAAGCAGGGCAGGCTTCCTGGAGGAGGCGACAGCTAATTTGGCCAGAAGGCTGAGTTGGTGTAACTCAGTGAAGGCCTGGGGCAGAGACCAGGGGTAGAAGAGGTGGTGATGTTCCGGGCAGGGAGAGCAGGCTGGGCTTGGGGACCAGCCTTTGTCAGGAGTGATGGGATGTCCCTGAGGGCTTTAAGCAGAAGTGGGGTTTTGAGAGGATGTATGGGCTTGAAAGGAGAAAGGGCTTTGGGTCCAGATAGGAGCCTGGAGGGGTGGTGGCTGTGGTATGCGGCAGGTGGGTGTTGGAAACAGGAGGAGGTGAAACCAATGTCAGGACAGGGGAGGGGAAGGAGAAATCAAGGCTGCTCCCCACTTCCTGGTTTGGGGAAAATGGGGCTCGTCCCCAGCAGAAGGACCAGGGAGGCTAGGGAGGCCTCAGAGGGAGATGTGGTGGGGTGGCTTAGGCTGCAGGGGGATACTGCGAGAGCAGAGGGAGCACAGAGTCTGGAAGAATCCCCTGAGTCGGGGGTGGGGAGCGAGGGGTGGAAGCCAAGGGCAGGGGAGAGGAGAAGGAAAGCCAGGTGAGCAAGGCTGGGAAGCCAGGAAAGGGGCGTGGTCCCTAGGCTGGAGGCAAGGAGGCTCTATTGTGTTGAATGCACACATTCATACACAGTGTCAAATATGGACAGCTCCCTGACCTCAGACACCCCCACTGAACCCCCTGCAGGTCTCCCCACCAGCCCATCTCTAGGTGGGCTCCTATAAAGCCACACATGCATACCTCCATCCTGAAAAACAGCTGCCCACCTCCCGTTCACCACCAGCCCAGACCCAAGGAGAGGCAGACTGTCCATGCCACCTGCCCTTAGCAAGTGCTCGCCAGCCCACTTCAGCACCCTCTTGCCCTGGAACTCAGCACCTAGCCACTCAGGGGTGCTGCTGCAGGGGTGAGGTTTTGCAGGCTGGGTTAGAGATCCCCATTGACCACCTGTGTGACCTTGGACAGGAGACTTAACTAGGCAACCATGTCTTCACCTATAAAACGTGTGAGGCTGCGCCTGCCACATCATGGGCATGAAAGTCTGGAGGAGGTCCCCAGCATGAAGCCACCCTTGCAGCACTCAGCAGGAGACCTCAGTAACACTCAGCCACCCAGCTGCAGAGCCCCCAGATGCACACGGGGGCCCACTGTGCACCAAATCAGGCCCCCGCAGCACAAACGCCAAGCCCCTCCTGGACATGCAGGCTCGATTAGAAATACTTACCTATGCCCAAGCACGCACACACACACAAACACACACACATGCACGGATATCCATGACCTAGTCGATCCCTGAGCCAACATCTGTCAAAGCTGAACATCTGTACAGACAGTGAAATTCTGTTTCGAGGGCCGCCCTGGGACGGGCAGCGGAGGCCAGGAGCCTCGTTGAGGAGGAGGCCCCCTGCCACTCGGTTTTGGTGGAAGACCCCCGGCTGGCATGGGTTCTCATTTACTGACCCTCTGTCCCTGCTGTTTTCCAGTGGCTGAAGCAAATAGAGGGAACTGAGGCAGCCTTGACCCAGAAGATGCTGGACCTGGAGAGGGAAAAGGTAAAAGACTCAGGAGGTAGGAGGGTGGAAAGGGTGCCTACAGCTTCCTTTCCAGGAAGGCCTCCATGTATTTTTTTTTTTTAAGATTTTATTTATTTGAGAGAGAGAGGACACGCAAGTGTGTGTGTGGGGGGGTGGTGAACAGGCGCCCCCTCACATGTACTTTGGTGGGCACTGATTTGCATGCATTTCTAAATTTTGCCTTTGCCCTAATGGTTGTGTCAGGTAATTGTCATCCATTCGCTTACTCTTTCAAACTCACTCAGTAGTTCACTTAATACCTATTTTTGGAGCCTCTGTTATCCCAGGCACCATGCCAGGATTAGCAGTCCAGTGAGGAATATGCAGGGTCCCTGCCTTAAGGACCTAGCTCGCGAGCCTGCGGGGATGTGTGCTCATGAGCCAAGAGCCATGGGGCAGCCTGGGGACATTAGAAGCCTCACGTGGGCGCTGCCGAGGCCCTTGGCCCAGCAGCTCTGAAGACACACAGCTGGGCCTCCCATCTTTGCTGGCCTCCCTAACGGCCCTGAGAGTTTGGGAAAGATGCACTGGCCTTCGTTTCCTCATAGCTAAGTGAGGGATTCCAAGGTCCACCTTGCTGGGCTGTAGGGATGAGAGATGTGAGACGCACAGCCAGTGTTGCACAGTGCTTGGTGGGGTCCCTGGTGAGAGGTAGTTATTCACTGGGGGACAGTGGCATATAAGGGTCCGTTGTGTCCAGCCTTGGGGATGTTCGAGAGGGCTGCCCGGATGAAATGGGTCTTGAACCTTCAAAGACCGATTCAAGTTTTGCAAGTAGGAATGAGAGGTGAAACCCGAAGGTAGAAGGAGTCGCTTAGAGCCTGGGAGCGCGTGTGGTGTGAGAGGGCGCTGGCTTGGAGTCTAGTCTGTCCTCGGCCACCAGGACACTGTGGCATCTAGGCCAAGACACTGGGCTTCTCTGGTCCTGTTTCCTCATCTGTGAAGTCAGGCGCCTGCAGGAGAGGAGCTCTGATCTTAGAACCTTCCAGTCAGTAGTAGAGATTTGCATTCTGGAGAGACCGTGCTTGCAGGGACCAAAAGAGTGACCGGGGCAGAGGGAGGAGTCAGAGAGCAGTGAGACTAGTGGCGAGGTGGGAGATGCTGTCATTGAGGGGGGAGGAAGAGCCATATCTGAGAACTGTTGGGATGGTCTTGGGATGGTCTTCATGGGCCACCAGGACATGAGAAGAACTGAGAAAGATTCCTGCATGGGCACTGGGTTGGAGGGGAATGGCTTTGGTGCTTTCAGACCCCGACAGGGAGGGGAAGCCAAGAGGAGGCAGGACAGGCTGGATCACGGCTCCTGGGCCTGTGAGGCTCCTGCAGATTCATGCAGAGGGGTGAGCAGGGCAGACCATCATCGCCCTTCTCATCTGAGCTCCTGGTGGGTCCCCAGCTTGGGGGGATGGTCACTCTCTAGCAGTGGTGAGTAGGGGGCCTCTGAAGAGCCTCTCCAGGGTGGGTTCTTGTGCTGATCTCAATTGTGGGGGGCTTCCTCTTTTTCAGGACCTGTTCAGCAGGCAGAAGGGCTACCTGGAGGAGGAGTTGGACTACAGGAAGGAAGCCCTCGACCAGGCGTACCTGGTAGGACCGGAAGTGGGTTGGTCGCTTTGGCTTGTTAGACTCGCCCTCAGAAGCTGTGTTTTCCTTCGGGGCTGACACCAGGGCCACGTGGGCACTGTCAAAATGCCCCGTGTTCTGACGGGAACAACTGTACAGCGGCATTGTCCCTTTTCTCCAAAATAGTCACTTAGCTGGGTGGTTTCTTCAGGCGTGCTCATTCAATTCTAGGAATCATTTGAAATGAGTGTAAAGCAACTGTCTTTCTTATGTGTTTGTTCTACTTGAATACTTACTTATATGTAAAACCCTGAAGCCAGTTTTCCTGTGAACAGGAACAAGGGACAGTCACCGAGGAACACAGAGGTAAAGCCAGGAGAGCAGCGGGTGGGGATCAGCAGAACAAAATTACTTGTCACCCTGTTGGGTTTGGGCCACAGAATTTGTCCAAGGCTTCTGGATGGTTAGCTTAAAATGCGATCCCATCCAGGTTCACATGTCCTGTGGTTTTGAGGCCTCTCCTGGCAGCAAGTGAGATGGGGAGATTATACGGACCCACCAGGGAACCCCACAGCACAGAGAATTCAGTGTCCCTTCTTGTAAGAAGCAGCGTGTGGTACCCAAAGTCTTGAGCGAGTATTTGTCCTGGTCATTTGCAATTAAGCTCATCTTACGAAATAGTGTGAACCTAAGAAATGCACAGTCCACAACTGGAAAATGACTTTCAGGACCTCATTTCCATGAGCATGGCCAGGAGGACGGAGTGACAGTAGCCAGGGCAGGAGGGGCTGGCCCACCTCCCTGAGACCCTTGGCCCTTGGTGTCTGGGCTCTGAGGCCTGAGTGGAGAGGATGGGGGACCGGAGAGGTCGTAGGTCCCGTATGGGATTGAGCCTCACTGGGATGGGGCAATTTTCCCTCCTAGAGCTTATTTCTGGGCATACACTGTTATCACGGTGCGGAGGGCAATTTAAAATAGAAATATATCCTCCTGCTCTGGGAGAGAAGCTCACACTCAACCATTTTTTGCTGGTTTTGCCTTGACTCTGCCTCCCCTCTCCCTGGTCCTTTCAAGAATGTGTTTCCTACATCACAGGACACTGGCTCCCTAGCATTTCCCAGAAAGCTCTGATTTCAGGAGATTTATGGACACTGAAGCCAACAGAACAAGTCTAGAAAACTCTTAGGGCTTCTTGGGTCCTTAATGTGTTGAAGGTTGAAGGGTGGGCCTGGGCTTGGAGAGGAACAAAAGCAAGCACTTTGGCAAGTACACAGGATCACAGGCTGACTTTTCAAGGGACCTCTGGCAGGACTGGTGATTTTCATCACATTTTGGAAAAGCTCGGTGTCCACCCTTTGCTGTCTAAGTACTGTCTGTGGGAAGGCCCCAGAGTCCCTCTGAGTCCTGGTCCTGCAAAGGAGGCCCCTGGGTGAGCTGATCTTGCCACCCTGTAGAAATTACGTTCCTTCCCAAAGACTGTTCCAAAGCCTTGGGGGGTTCAGGTTCACAACGGGGTTGTGTTCTGATGCCGCACTGGATGGACTTGAACGTGAGGGAAGTAACAAGCTCCAGGAGGGAGCCTCGTGCCTGGGCAGGAGGGTGGATGGCAGGTGGGCCGTCCACATATGGGCCTGCATTCCTTTGCCATTGTGCTGGGTGAGACGAGGCAGGTCCACAGTAGAGCTGCTGGAATTAGGCATTGGGGTCCCAGCTGGAGGCTGGTGACTTGCGGTCCCCTAGAAGCTCAGCTGCTGCACGGGGAGGGGGTGAGCCAGCAGACACAGGCACAGGCAAGCTCTGGTTCCACGTGGAGCCCACGTGAGGGCCCTGGGCCATGGCTGTGGACAGACTTTCCCTTCGGGTTTCCCATGGGGGACACCTGGTGGTTAAGATTGACTCTGGCCTGATGGGTCCAGCCTCCCCCCCCGCCCCCCCCCCACTCCTCCAGGAGTGAGCACAGTCACGCCAACACTGGACACTGATGGGAGCAGCTGGGAGAGCGGGGGCCAGATGCCTGCAGAGGCTTGTCCATGGAAAACATCCCCTCCACACCGCTACTTCCAGCCACGTCTTTCCCCTTCTTGGCAGTTTCCATCCAAACTGAAGATTGAGCTAGTCGGTGTTGGGAAGACAAGGAGCAGTTCCTTAGATCCCTTGGCTGGAAGCCCTGTGTTGGGGTAGTTGCAGGTGTGGGACAGGCTGGGGAGGGTGGAGACCAAGAATTTGCAGTGACGGTGACCAGAGCAGTGGTCAGCCTGGCCCAGGATGGGGTTTGCTTTCGAGGACAATGTGGGTGGTGATTTGGGGAAGCAGAAAAGGAGATAATCCTCTCTTCTGTCCCTAGATATCCCCATGAGGTAACTATATTTAAGTGTCTTGGGGGTCAAGTGGAAAAGAAATGACTTCCTCTAATGATTAAAACTCTTGCCTTTCACAAGGAGCCTCCAATTGGCCACTAATCTCATCCGCTTTGCTAACACAGGGCGTCTCGTGTTTGTAGCAGGGCAGGCCTGGTTAGAGCATTGTCACTCTTTGCTTTAGGTTGAAATCGCATTCCAAAGTAGCTGGCTGAAAACCACATGTGTGCAATTTGAGACATTTCCCCCTCCGACACCTAGTAGAAAAGGGGAGGTTTGTGGGGGGAGTACATGGGGTGCCAAGAACAAAATGGAAACTGGTCGAACCAAGCCTCTCTCTGAATCACACATTTTAAGGAGCAGTTGTGGTTATTTCTTCTTACAGCCCTTGTCCTCTCCTGGAAGGAGGAGGGCTATTCTTGATTGAATAGACTAAGACAGGTTCTCAAAAAGGTGTGCACGGGGCTGAAAGGGGCTCCCTCGCTCTCCCCCTCCCACCCCCCGCCTGCCTGTCCGGCTGGTTGCTCTGTGAAGCCACCCCACCCCAGCACGCTCCCCTCCCCGCCTGAGACCGCCCACGCTGCCTCCCTCGGCTGCAATGCCCCGGCCCCTACTGTCCCTCGTCTGTGATCTTCCACTGTCTGTGTGATTTGGGCCACTCAGAAAATCCAGGAGCTGGAGGCCACACTGTACAACGCGCTGCAGCAGGAGCCGGGGCGGAGGGCCAGCGAGGCGCTGAGCGAGGGCCAGCGGGAGGACCTGCAGGCTGCCGTGGAGAAGGTGCGCCGGCAGATCCTGAGACAGAGCCGAGAGTCCGACAGCCAGGTCCTGCGGGAGCGCATGGAGCTGCTGCAGCAGGCCCAGCAGGTGAGGGGCAGGTGGCTGGCACCAGGTGCCTCTTGCCCTCTTCCCAGCCTCTGGCCCCTCGGACGGGAACCTGATGTTTCAGGCATGGCTGATGGCCCGCTGGCCGCCAAGCGAGTCTCCTCGGGAAGCAAGACAGGAATTCTCGCCCTGCGTTGTCAGGGAAGGGGAGCAGTGTTCGGACATACATTGCAAGGGAGGGCACCCCCTACTGAGTCCTCATGCAAACCCCAGCCAGTTGTCCCCTGGGGCTCTCCCTCCCGGCAGGTGTACTCTATTTGAAGGTCAGGTTCTTTTTAAAACCAGGAGGCGTGGCTGAATGGTGTGCACTTTTTTTGGGGGGGGGGGTCTGTATTTTGTGATGATGCCTATTTGAGGACTGGACTCCAAAACCCTAAATGTCTTCCAAGGTTTGGAGTCCTGTGTGAAGGTCACGTGCTGCCGAACCCAGGGGGAGCCTGGCTGCAAGGACTGCAGGGAGATAACAGGGACAAAGAGGCCCCATCATCTACTCCAACATTTGCTGGGGGCTCACCGGTGGGGACCTTTGATGGTGGTCCCCATGCAGGGTGGGGACAATGACATCCATTCTCCTGATGAGGGCGCTGGGGCTCAGGAAGGTTAAGTCATGTGCCTGAAGGTCACACGGTGTGTAGGGAGTCCCACCAGGGAGGAAGGACACGAGTGAGCAGGGGAGGCAACATCACAGAAGGCAGAGCGAGCTTGCCACCATCAGGAAGGGTCAGGGGAGGTTCACGTCCGAAGACAGCACAGGTCCCCACGGATCTGAGGAGGGTGCGTGGGGGTCCCAGCCAGAAGTGGAAAGATGTGGCGAAGGGGAAGGGGGAATGGTCAGCCTGGGAGGTCTCTTCATACAAGACTTGGTTTGGTTGAGAGGACACGCAGGAGGCCCCTGGTGAACCTGACCTGGCTGTCGCCTCCGTCCCCATGCTGCCCACTGCACTGGTGTCATCGGGTCATCTGCTCCCCAGCACCCCACTCTGAAGCCATGTGCATGCAGTTGGAGTGCACAGGCATGCGCACGTACACACACACACACACACACACACCCCCTGTGTATAGGGAGAGAGAGGTTTCATAAGTAGGGAGATTACTGATCAGGTGGGCACAGAAAGGGACAAAGGGCAGGGAGAGGTTGGAGATGAAGGGAGGAGAAGGGAAAGGCATCAGTCCTTTGATTGGGAAGGTCTGACATGTGCAAGCGATGAGTGAGGCGGGGGTGCAGACCAGCAGGTGAGGCAGAGGCCCAGACTTCCAAGCAGAGGGGGAGGGCGTGGGGGTGGGGGCAGGGAAGGAGGCCACCATGGTGAAGCTGCGGCTTTGTCCTGGCGTACTGGGCCACCTCCTGTCCTGAGGGAGGAAGAAAGGCAAGCACCCAGCAAAGAGGGGCTGAAGGGGCAAGGGAGGACTTGGAATCCCCGTGGCCCAGGTGGGTGGCGACGTTGCTGGCACAGGGCTGGCCGCTGAGGATGGAGACCAAGAATTTGCAGTGACAACGGTCAGAGCAAGGGTAGGCCCTGCTGGGCGGGGCACTGGAGCTCAGAGTGCGTAGGGAAAGGGAGGCGAGCGAGGGAGGGAGGAGGGACCACCAGCTGCAGCAGCAGCCTCACTGGGAGCTGTTAGAAATGTTGACTCTCAGGCCGCACCTCGGAATTGGATTCTGCAGATGAAAGTTGCTCAGTGTGGGGGGATCGTAAATCAAGATCCATGGTTGTGAGTTCCAGAAGGGAGTAAGGGCCTGTCTCCGTCCACTCTGGGCACTGTGACAAATGTCACAGGCGAGACTCCTGTGGGTCACAGCTCTGGAGGCCGGAGGGCCAGGAGCAAGGGGCTGGCTGATCTGGTGGCCAGTGAGGGCTCTTCCTGGCTCGCAGATGGCCTCCTACTCCCTGTGCCCTCAAATGACCAGAGGGGGACAAACAGTGCAGAAAGAGGGGGGCGGGTCGGAGGGAGAGATATTTTTTTCCTCATAAGGCCACCAGCCAGATCAGGGACCCAGCCTATGACCTTATTTAACCTTAATGTCTCCTGGAGGCCGCACGTCCAGATCCATTCACACTGGGGGTTAGAGCTCCAACCTAGGAATTTGGGGCTAGGGTGCCATTCAGTCCATAGCAGGGTCTCATTCCTTTTTTGGTTCTGGAAGAGCATGAGCTCTCATTCCTTGTTGCACTCCTCCCCTCACCCTGTCACCCTGACTTAGGCCAGGTGAATCCCCCCCTGGGTGGCATTGGACCATAGAATTCAGAGGACAAGTCTCATCTCATTGACTGGATCAATGGCAAGGCTTACCTCTGGGCCTCCGCTTCTTCATCTGTGCTTCTGGGAAATTTGGAGAGCTCTACCTCCAGACTTGGACTTGAGGGGGAGATGCTCAGCCAGACTCTCTTGGTGTGGCAGGCACAGGGGTATCTGAGACACCATGGCGCTCGCTGCTCCTTGCTCCCTGTCCCTGCCAAGTGCCATATGTGTGACAGTGGCCGGCACGGGGGCCCTAGCCGGCATTTTGGTGCCTTCATAAAAATCGCTCAGACTTGAGACCATCTGTTCCTTGTAACAGAATTTCCTGGATTTGGTCATCCTGGTGTGATGCCCAAGCAGAGGGGACGGTTTCCTTCCAACAAGCCCTGAGACCACAGGGCGTCGGCAAAAGTGAGGTTTTGTGGCTTCCTGCTTGCCTTCAGTGGCTGTGTACCAGTAGAGTACTTATGTGCCAGCCAGGGGACTGGCCCCTGGGGCTGGGGCAGGGAGCCAAGTCCCTGCTTTCATGGAGAACATGCTCTTATAATCCAGTGAGGAAACTCACAGCTCAAATAAGCACCAAGGATGTCAGAAAGGCTAAGAGGACAGATGGGAAATGATGTGGAGATGAACCCCTGTGCTCTGCGCAGAAAGCAGCAAGTCCAAAGATCCTGGGGTAGGAACAGTTTACTGAGCTTGACAAAAGGTGTGCAATGTCTATAAGCTATAACTTTCAAAAGCAGCAGCTGCTGAATATAGGATTTTTAAAAACCAGAGGCCACAGGAGCTGGTTAAGAGCCAGCCACACAAGTAGCAGTGGCCTTTCCCACCCCCCCCCCAACCGTGGCTAGTGGAGCTCACGGCCTATGTACGGAAAGCTATGGGGTGGCATTTGGAGCACAGGCTTTCAGGTCAGACAAGTCTGGATTCAAAAACGCCCTGACTTATAGTATAACCTGAGTCTCAGTTTCCAGACCTGTAGAATGGGGACAGTCATAGCAGTGTCTCCAGGCATAGTCAGTGGAGAATTGAAGTACTGGGAAGAGCATCTGCCAAAAACTAAGCCCTGGACATGTGTTAGTTCCTATCTGCCGCACTTGACCTTTCCCACCCAGCATGACCTTCACTCTGTACTCTGTCATGTTGTCGTAATAATCCCTGCCAGTCACTCATTTGACATCTGCTGACTGGGCAGGTGTGGGGTGCCAAGCCGTGTTTAAGGGAGAACAAGACAAAGTCTCAGCCTTGTGCAGGCACACCTGGTAATGATAAACAGGGAGATGGGACGGGGGTGGCCAGAGTCCCGTGGTGAGCTCTGCTGGGCAGGGTATCCTGCCCCCAACCCCTGAAGAATGGGAAGGAGCCATTCCCTACTTGAACCCTGTCTCCACCCCCCCCCCAGTCGTCCCTTCATCCTTGGACTAGAATCCAAGGCCACGCGTGGTCATGTTCTCATTACGGTGTCCCCTTTCCACCCTGACCCAGCCTGGCACCTGCTGGGCCCCTTGCCAGGGACAAAAGGACAGGTCCCTTCTGTCCTCCCCTTCTATTCAGACATATCCTGGGGAGCCCCCCCCAACCCCAGCCCTGTGGAATTAGCTGCCCCCTCCCCACTGGAGGGTAAGCTCTGTGAGGGCAGGGACCTCTTCCTCAAAGCCTGGAAGTTGTCACTGGGAGATTTTTGCAAGTTCTTGGAAAGCTGTAAATCTTCACCCTCCCTTCACATGACCCTGTAATATACAAGGCCCTTCCCCCAGCCCAGGAGCCCCCATTTCACCTCTGGTTATGGGGTCACAGTAGAGGGGTTCAGATATTAGAAATTATGTGATTCCCCAGCACCTAAACTTGGGGTGAAAGACCAGGCTAGGGTCAAGCTGAGTTTTTGTGTTTTTTTTTTTAAGATTTTATTTGTCAGAGAGAGAATCAGAGAGAGTGAGCACAAGCAGAGAGAAGTAGTCAGAGATAGAAGTAGGCTCCCCGCTGAGCAAAGGAGACCAATGAAGAACTCGATCCCAGGACCCTGGGATCATGACTTGAGCTGAAAGCAGTTGCTTAACTGACTGAGCCACCTAGGCGTCCCCCCAGCTGAGTTCTGTGCTCATTGTTGGGTGCTCTCTACCTCCTCACCTTGCAAGGGATCCTTGGGGACAGTCATGGCCACACCAAAGTATACACCCCTTCCTTTGGGTGGAAGAGAATCAGAAACATACAGGTTTCCTAATCTTTTATGGGGTGCCTACTCTATGCCAACTCTGCTCTGATCCCTTTGCACAGATTCAGCTGGTAGACCCTCAGACATGGGCAACACAATGACCTTTAATTATTGATCAGGAAACCAAGGCCCAGAGAGGTCGAATTCCTTGCCTGAGACCTCATATCTGAGGATAAATAATTTTCTTGTGTCTTTCATGCCAGTCTGTTCCCTGTTTCTGGCAGTGTGACCTTTCCAAAATCAAACTCTCATCATTTCCCTGCTTAAAACCCTTCACAGGCTCCCCATGATACCCCAGATCTGTGAGTTCCTCATTGGGACGTTCCAGACCCTCTGAGCTCTGCCCCCATCCCCCTGCTCCCGTGTCCCTGTGTACCCTGTTCCCTCTGCTTGGAATTCCCTGCACCCTCCCCAGTCTGTCACACTGTGGGTGCTGGGCTGGGCTCTTCCTCTGCTGGCTCTCCCAGTCCAAGGCTCAGTGCCCCAGCCTTCTCCCCTCTGGGCTCCAGAGTCCCCTGCCTGGAGCACCCACGTAGAATAGCACCCCACCCCTGTCCCTGCTCCCGCTCGATTTTCTCTGTGACATTTGTATTCATCCAGTGGGCCATCTGGGTACCCAAAAAATGCTTCTGTCTGCAAACTCCTTAGGGCCCCAGGCACATTGACCTGTATTTGTTAAGCGGGTGAATGTGTCCACAGAGGTAGTTCTCAAAGTGGGTCCGCAGACAAGCAGCATCTGCATCACTCAGGAACTTGCTGAAATGCAGGTGCTCAGGCTTTATCCCCCGAAACCAAGTCAGAAACTCTGCTGGGGGGCTCCAGTGATTTGCAAGCCTTCCGGGTGACACTGACCCAGATTTGAGAACCATAGCCCTGCAGAATGCATGGATGGCTTCTCTAGGCCTGGCTAAGAGTCCTTGGAGGCCAAGTGCTTATACGGCCTGGCATGGGTCACCGGCCCTGTAACCCAAGGACACTGCAGGAGGGAACTCTCCACCTACATTCAGGTGTGGCAGGGAGGCCACCAGCTGGGCAGTGGTCGGGGTGGCTGGCCCCAGCACTTGAAGGGTGACTCTCTGGAAAAGTTTGTGCTTGTGGGACATCCTGGGTGGGACACCACGTGGAACTGGAAGGAATGGGCTTGTAAATTCTGGAGCTAGGGTGAGTGCCCCCAAGGAGCATTCAGTGGGTGCAGCAGCAGGCAGGGTGACCAGCCATTCTGGGTTCCCAGGGCTGAGGGGTTACTGGGGACCCCAGACGTTCAGTGGCAAAACCAGGACTGTCCTGAGCAGATCAGGATGGTTGGCCATCCTCACACTTGTGCTGAGCGGGCTTCTAAGGGGCTGGCGCATGTGGGAGAGATGGCCACGGCTGGTCCTCACTGGGCCTGCCCCAGCTTGTCAGCCTTGCATAAGCACATTGTCTGATGCTACCTCGAATCCATGATCTCTATTAGCCTGTCCCAGGCACCTCCATGTCCTGGTCCAGATGGGAGGCTTCTGTTTTAAAGAGATCCTGTGCTAAGAGTCCACACCATGTAATTCCGTTTCCTTGTGCTTCAAGAACTGGCGAAATCGACCTTCCATGGTGGAGGGCCGGGGTCAAGGAACCTCCTGCTGGGGGCCCTCCATCTGGACTCGGGCTGTGGGGATGCGGGCCTGCCTATATTTGCCGAGTTCTCTGATGGTGTGCCACACACACCACGGTGAAGAGGAAGGAGAAAGTTTCAAATCCAGAAATTTTACCTTTTCTGATGCATGAGGTCATGTGTTTCAGAGAATCCGAGAACTGGAGGCTAAGCTGGAGACCCAGAAGAGACATCTGAAGGAGCTGGAGGAAAAGGTAGGTGGGGCGTCCACCCCTCCCCTCCCCCGCTTCTTGCTGGGACAGGTCACCCTGGGGCTTTGTCCTTCCACTCTGCCAGCTTTCTAATGCAAGAATGGATTCACCTCTTGCTCCCTTCTCTGCCCTGGTCCCCCCAAGATGTTCACATCCACGAAATAAGTAGCTCCTTCAAATGCTTTTCTAGGAAAGAAAAATGCAGTTTGGGACCGACTTTGTGTTTGGGCAGAGCCGGGGTGAGATTCCTTTTTTCCCCCCCACAAAAGACCTTTCAGGGACGGTGTGACCCTCTCTAGAGTGACAAGCCAGGCTCAGTTACATCCCACGGACACCTTCACTTTAGAGGACTTCTGTGTGCTAGCAGTGTGTTCTCGGGAGTTTCTCCCCTCCCGGCGGGAAGCAAGGCTGACCTATCCCCATGTTGACACCGGGCCCCGTGTGTCTCTCTGCGTTAGCATCATTTTATGGGAGGGGACACTGGACCCTGAACCTGCAGCTGGGAAGGGGTAGCCAGTCTCCTGGGTGCCACAGCCACTGCTCAGCCCTTCTGGCATGTTCCGTTGGTCCAGGCAGACAGACGACGGCCACTCAGAACCACATGTGTGGCAGCTCTGTCCTCCCCTTCCCACCTCCTGTGCGTTCACCCAGTGACCATCAGTCCTTGAGCTCAGGGACCAGCTTGTATACGTTGCTGTTTCCAAGACAGTTCTCCCCATGGAATAGGGCACTGCACTTGTTTGCCTGATGAGTCATAGATGAGCCGTAGATGAGTAAAGCACGTTCTGTGTTACAGAGGTAAGCGCAAGTGTGCGAGCCCCATGAAGGCTCTAACCCCCCCGGGGTCATCAAGGACGATGTGCCTGAGGATGGGACCCTGGTCTGAACCTGGAAGTCCGATATGCAGTCACCCTGGGGAGGAAGAGGGAGGGAGGGCATTGGTAGGTTTCCATTGCCTGAGGCAGGTCTTAGGAGAGAGGAAGCCCACCCACCCCCAAAGTGGGGTCAAGGTCATGGATGTCCCCTGAGGGCCAATTTCAGGGCAGATATGTACAAATGGGAAAACGGCCCTTCCCCGTCCTGGAGGCAGTCAGACACCGTGGGCCCAAACAGAAGGGACAGCTCTTCAGATGATGCTAAGCCAGTTCAGAAGCTTCTCCCCTTTCTTTCCTGAGAGGATGCAGGAGTCACCTTCCCTTACCTCCTCTTCACGGAGACCCTCAGTGCCTCCAGCCTGCACTGCCGGAACTTTCCTGTAGGGGGCAGCAGAGGGTCATGGCTGGCCGGCTCAGCTCAGGGATTCAGGCCGGTCTTGTGCTAGAGTCCTGGGTACCCCTGTGGGATTCTGGTTTAAGCAGATGCCTAGAGTCTCTGTTGGCCAGACTCCCACCCCGCAACCTTCTGGGGCTGTTTTGAGGTCCCAAGGGAATGTCAAGTCTAATTCCATCCAAGAATCTCTGGGGATAACCTGGCTTCGCAGGCAGGTATGTCTGAGCTCTGCCCCAGGCCAGCCCTGGAACCCTGGGGGATTTCTCCCTTTGCCCTGGCCTGGGGGCTTGAATCTCTCCCCATCTTGTGGGGTGGTTGTGAGGACTGCTTGAGCATGGGGGTGTGTCTCAGCACCCAAGCTGGGCTTTAGGACTCCAGTGAGCAAAATGGGTCACAGAGCAGGAAAGGACAGCAAAGAGACTTTAAGCATGCCACAGTTGTCTGGTCACACACATAAAATGAGGCAGGTGTGTCCTGGGCAATGTGCAAAGCCCCCTTCTGTCCTCTGGTCTTGTCAAAGCAAGTGTTTGCGTGTTGGTCTGTGTCCTTTTGTCACAAAGGAGTTGCTGAGGGGAGCAAGCAGCATGCAGACTCCTGGTTGGGCCAGTAGGATGAGAAGCACCCACACACATCATTTCCCAGGGGCTGCTTGTGGAAAATGGCTGCAGCCCCATTGCCCGTGGCTCATGTCAGCGGCCAGGAACCCTTCCCTGCCACACCCCACTGGGTGCTCTTGGCAAGTCCTTCCCCTTCCTGGGGCCTCAGGTTCCCCATGTGGAAAATGACAGCTGGTGACTCCACACAGGCCCTGTCCAGCTCCAACCTCCAGTGATTCCAAAACTTGTGTAAAAGTTGGTGGCTGTCTGTTTGGATTTTAATTTTTTTCGATAAATAATTTAAGGGAGTTATGTCATGGTGGGAGGGAGAACCACTTTCAAAACCCTGGATGGTGCTCCGACAGGTTCCACCCAACGAGCAGCAGTCCTTTTGGAACAAAGGGAGTCATGGATTCATTTCCAGAAAGAGAAATCTACTTTCAAACTGAATCTGTGTAATTTTTCCTTCCTTTAAGGCCACTTTTTTCCCCTGATAATTTTTTCTTTTTAAAGCAGATGAATTGGATGCCACCGAAGATTTTTTTTTAAAGATTTTATTTATTTATTTGACAGAGAGAGAGAGATCACAAGTAGGCAGAGAGGCAGGCAGAGAGAGAGGGGGAAGCAGGCTCCCTGCTGAGCAGAGAGCTCGATGCAGGGCCCGATCCCAGGACCCCGAGATCATGACCCAAGCTGAAGTCAGAGACACTCAACCCTCAGAGCCACCCAGGCGCCCTGGCACCAAAGATTTTAAATAATGGTCTCTTGGGAGAGCGGGCCCTGGCCGGGATGGTGCTGGGGGGGCGGGTGTGCTTCTGCTCATGGGCAGATGGGTCTGGGGGTCCTGTGGCCTAGGGGGATCCCACTGGGTCCTTGGGTGCAGGCCAGGCCCGGCCTTTTGGTGGAAACCACCAGCTGTGACCATAGGAGCATCCTTCCTCCACTTGTAACGTGTCCTGCCACCGTCTGCAGGAAAGCCACCTCTCAGCACCGAAAGCATCTGGGTCTGTCTGAGTCAGCTGGGTGTCTGGGGAGATGGGGAGAGCAGTTGGGGTGCGGGAGGACTCTGGAGGTTGTGTTTCCTGATGATGTCAGTGTCCAGGCCTGCTCACTTCCCTGGCCTCCTTCTGAACCTGACCCCAGGGTGGTAGTTCTTGTGAAATGTGTCACTGAATCCCATACTACGTATCTTACATCTTTTTCTTTTCTTTTCTTCCCCCCTCTCATTTTCTTTTGGTCTTATTTTATAGTTTTTGTTCCTTTTTTTGTTTTTCTCACTAGCATTCATTCTGTGGCCTTGATGACTTCAGTGAGCAAAGAACCCGGGTTGGTATCCCTTCAATTTCACAGATAAACATGATGATTTTCCAGAAAGGAGAATTTCTCCCATTTCTGACCATGACATTCCTTGAGTGACAAGACTCTGGGGAAGGTGGTCTGTGGCAGATTCCTCAGGGACCCAGTGCCCTGGGGCGAGATGAGGGAGGGGGAACACCAGGGTCACTGGAGAGTCCCGCCCCTCCAGGGAGGTTGGGAAAGCTCGTTGTGGAGAAGGGACAGTGGGGACCTGGTTGCTGCCTTGTTGTAGTTCATCTTCCAAAAGGGCTGGGGATTGTGGTTTTTCCAAAGTTTCTTTCTATTCTGGCTTAGTTTCTGTTGTTCTCTATTGCCTTTGGACCAGACCATCGCGGGTTTCTGGGGTCAGGGGTCTTCAGGAGCAGTGGACTGATGGGCAAGTCCATGACCTGAATATAAAATACCCAGGAAGCCTATGTGGCAAGCCCCCCAGCTCCCTGTCCCCCGCCCCTCCCAGCCCTGTGCCTGGTTCTGTTGCTCAGGGACCTGGGACGGAAGCCATCAGAGCAGTTGGTCCTTCTCTGCCCTGCCTGGCCCCAGGACCCAGCTCTCACCCAAGTTCCTGCTTGGGCACCCATGTCCTCCCCCATTCTCTTTGCTCTGAGTGCCCTCCTTGGGGCTAGGGCTAGGAGGTGGGGTGGTGGGGTTCTTCCAGATCCACTGGATCTACAGTTCCACAGTTCTGCCCATAGTGCCCACTAGCTGGCCTGATCCCCAGGCTGAGCTCTGCTCCTGGTTTCTTCCGTGACTGATATTCTCATGGGAACCCTGAGCCTGGCCTCTGAGCACAGGGTTTTGCCTTGTATCTTCTGGGTCCCACAGCCTAGGCCAGTGCTTGGCATGTGGTGGACATTCAGGCGGTGTTTGTGTAGTGAGTGAAGGGCGGTTCCCGGGTCTAATCAGATGGGAAGTGTGGGTAACCGTGAGGGGGGAGGGTCAGGTACTGGAGGACAGGCCATCTGAGTCCCATTTCCTCTTTCCCTACATTGTCAGGGAAAGTCACTCAGTGGGCTCAGCTGGAGAGATTGGGCCAGCAGCGGGGGCCGTTGGGGCAGATAAGCCAGGGGCTTCCCCAACCTTTTTTAACCCTCAATTCTTACAACACTGCAAATTATTTTTTAATCTTACAGGATAGAAAAATTGCTTATGGAATATGTTGAGTCCCCACGGCAACCCCAGCCCCACTCAAACCAAAATTCAACAGCAAAACAAGCTACTTCAAGCCAGAGACTGAACACAGAATCCACGAGTACTCGATGAGGAGGCCTTTTGGATCCATGGCTGGGTCCCGGCTGGGCCGAGCTGCAGGAGCCCCGAAGACGATGGGGATTTTTGTCAAGCTCGGGGCCTCATCTGAGTCCCCACTCTGGCACGTTCCAAGCCTGAGGGGCAGAGACCTGAATACCAGGAAACTAAGTGCAATTACTAGAAACTGAGTCACTGGAGGGCCGCTGCACTGTCAGGGGCCAGGCCAGAGTCCTTGTCCCTGCTCTGCATGTCCCCCGCCCCCCGGCCACGGGGGCATGTCCAGCTGGACATAGACCTATGTACATATGTCTCCATGAACTGTGCTCTGTGTACCCTGGAATCTGTCAGCCAGAGTGACTTGCAAATGTCCCTGTGATTCGAACCCAAGTTCAAACCCTGGTCAGCAAATCCCTTCAGATCCATTAGGTGAAGACCAGGGAGGGAGGGAGAGAGAGAGCAAGAGCGAGCAGGACTCTGAGGAGGGACTGGAGAGTCACCCACTGTGGAGGGCAGATCCGAGGACCTCAGATTTCCGAGAAAGAAGCCACAGGCTCCACCGCTTTTGTGGGTGTGACACGGCGACAGTCCCAGAGCATGACTCTCCCTGGGGCCACATGGAATGAGGAATGAGAAGGTGGACACAGACCACACCGTTCTCAGGCAGCCTTTCATCTAGGTTGTAATTTGCAAGGCACTGTCGAGGGAAAATGCTAGCAGGTGGAGTGTAGCATGGAGCATCCATGGGGAACCAGCCTCCCTCTGACACCAGGGCCACGATCTGACCGTCGTGGAGGAGGGAGCCCTCCCTGACCTCAGGAGCCTGGCCTTGGAATGGAACCTCCTAGGAGACAGAGTGGGGCAGCAGGGAGGACAGGCAGGAGCTGGCGAGAGTTGGCCCCAGAGGGAGCCCCTGGGAAGGGAAGTGGCTTGGGGGTGTTGCTGGTGCTGTTATTCTAGGGCGGGTGGGGTAGGTGGGTGAGCGTCTCCCAAAGAAACCCCTGCTCATGCGACCATTCTCTCCTAAACTTCTGGAAGGAGACATGTGAAATTAGGAGGGGTGAAGGGAAACAGAAGGTGCGAAGGAGAGGACAAGCGCCCTGGGAGAACCAGCAGGGCCAGGCGGATCCCAAGGACCGGCTGCGAGAGCAACCCTGGGATTTCTAGGAAGAAGAACCTTTGGAGAAAACCAAGTGACTGAGATTGAGGCTCTGAGGAGCCCCGTGGAGATGGGAGCCCAGCAGAGGGGCTGGAAGTTCTCAGAAGGGCAAACCAAGGATGGAGAAGGAGGTTGCAGTAGGCACAGAAGAGGTGCCCCCGCCAGATGGGGCGGGATGTCCAAAGCAAATGAAAGAGTTGCGGGGGAGGGGCTCTGAGCAAACGCATACCAGGACAGCTGAGAAGTGACCATTCTCTGTTGAAATCTAAACCCAAAGCACCTGCCACACCAGCCCCCACGACTTACCAGTATTTGGTATCCAAATGTGAATGAACCGATGTCTTTGCTTGAAGACAGACAACTGAGCATCCTGGGTGATGAAGGGAGTGTGGAACCAGGCAGTGAGTGCAAAGGAACACCCGTCTGCTTCCGCTGGGCTCCAGGCAGCACCGAGAGCCCCTGCTTTGCTAACTTAGTAGATAGAAGTCCGGGAGCTGCACACGGGTCTTGGAAAGTTTTCTGTGGCACAGAGTGTCTGTCTTCTCCCTGTTGCAAGAGCGTCCAGGAGTGTGGTCCTCATGCCCTCCCGTCCCCATCCTTCTGTCTGCTCAGCTTTCCTACTCAGACAACAGGACAGGAATGCTGTTGGCTTTGAAGTCAGGCCCATCTGGGTCCACTCCCAGCCTGGCCCCTTTCCCACGGCAGACACAGGCAAAGTACTTGCTGCTCGGAGTCATAACTTCTTCTCAGAAGATGGGGATGGGGGTGATGGTTCCCATGCAATGCCTTGCCTCTTGTTTCTGTGAGGCATAACTAGGCAGACCCATAGGACTCCCGGATCCTGGCAGGACATGTGATAGGCAGCATCCATGACTCCCTCAATGGGACTCGTCCACAAAGGAGACCATCCAATCCCTGGGGGACCAGGACCCATTCTCTGAGACAGCGCAGGTGCAAGGGAATGAGACACACAAGCAGGTATGGGGGCGGCCCTGGCTTCGAAACCCCAAGTCCCCAACAGGAGTCAGTGTTTCTTGTGACTGTCCCGGGCATTGCTTCCAAGGTTCCTGCCAGGGACAGGCCAGTTCCAAGAGGCATTGTAGTCATGGGACCTCAGAGCTCTGGTGGCCCAGTAGACCTGTACCTGGACTTCATCACAGCCCTCCATTCCTGGGGTGGGAGGGTAGTGTACACCCCTCATGGCTGCCTCATAGCACAAAGTCCCCCGTGGGTGTGGTTCCTGGGACAGAAGAACTACAAGGTCAGGAAAACCCTGGGTTAGTGTCTTGTACAGGAAGGAGAAGGGTTGGGTCCACCCTTTCCCACCACCCTCCTCACAGATCTGCTGGGGAGGCTGTAGGGAGAGCCCTGTCAAGTTCCTGGTACATGGTGCAGCCCATCCCCTTCATTCCTGCCTCCTCTGTGGCCAGTGGCAACCTGTGCAGAGCTGGGCAGGGAAGTCCAGGGGTCACCCCTGTGTCCCCGCCCCCCCACTGTTCTGGTGGCGCTGTGGGCCATGAGACCAGCCACGCAGGCTGACAGACCATCCTTGTTTGGGATGTGGGACTTCTAGTTTGAAAGTGGGGTAAGTCCCTGTCAAGCCAAGATGAGTGGGTCCACATATGGCACAAGGACATGGCTGCTGGCCCTCCTTCATCTTGGCACCTGATGCTCACAGATATAATTGCCCTCCCTGGCATGTCATGAGTGGGACTTCTGTGAAATGCAGAAGGTGGGGCATGTGTGTTACACTGATGTTTCTGGGGTTAGCTCATCCAAAAGGCATGGGATTTCCTGACTGCTCCCAGCACAGTTTGTGGCCCTATGGGGGGGAGCCAGCTGCAGGTGCATGGGGCACCTTGTCAGGTGACCTTGGAGAGATGAACACTGGGCTTTAGCGTGAGCTCAACACGTATCTGAGCAAATTCTTTAGCTTTCCTCCCACTGACCACTCCTTCCCCCTTTCTTCCCTGTCCTTCCAGCCTATATAGGCTGAAAGTCTCCCAGTCTGGGTCTCCTGCTTTTCCAGCACTTTCCATAGCCAGTTTGTGACCCGTGGAATCTTGCCCGATGGTCCTAGTACAATGACATGTTTGTTTTCGCCTGTTTTCTCACATTCAACCAGAACCTGCTAGAGGTCTGCCAGTTTGGGGTGCTCCTCCCTGAGATTGTCTAAGAGCTCTTGGGGGCTTCTGCAGACCCCAAACTATGACCCCCAGACTATGCCCAGCAGTTAAGTAATTTTCCCAGGATCCCATCTGAGACTGGAGATGAGATTTAGCCCCAGACAGTGTGGTCCAGATGCCTAACTATATCCCCGCTCAGCTGACACCCCAACCCATCACCTTGGGCCAGTCCATGTCTGTCACAAGCCCTGTGGGTCACCCTAGCACACTGGTCACTGATGGAGAAGTACACTTAAAAACAAAATCTTCTCCCAACCCAGAAAACCTCTCCATGGAGGTAGACAAGAAAGAAAGCATGTTTATTCTTAAAGGAACAGCAAATAGAGTGTGATGCACATTTCAGGTGCTTTGCTCAGAGATTTGCAAAGACAGAAAGAAATCTCACCCCTTTACTAGCCAAGCCGCTACAATCCATCCCGCACGTGTCCTCAGGATAATAGCGGTCAGTTCTCCAATAAGAGGACTTGACAGTGCCATCTGTTACCCACTGGTCACCCTAAATCCACCTTGCCATTGGGGTGGCCCTCTGTGTTTGTTGAGTTGGTTTGTTTTTGCTTTTGTTTTTGTTGTTAGTTTCAGAGAAGGAGTTCAGTGACTCATCAGTTGCATATCACACCCAGTGCTCATCACATCATGTGCCACCCTTAATGCCCGACACCTGGTTACCCCATCCCCCAGCAACCCTGTTTGTTCCCTGGAGTTAACAGCATCTCTTAAGGTTTATCTTCTTCTCAATTTTCATCTTTTTTATTTTTTTATACAAAGGAGAATGAAACTTTTCTCATCTTTATGCCAGGGTGGCTATGGGGTGTGGAGGCAGGCACCCCTGAAGTCGGGCCCCTCGCCTCCCACAGGACCTGGGAGATGGGG
The DNA here is from genome assembly GCF_963455335.1 of Martes martes. Taxonomy (NCBI): domain Eukaryota; kingdom Metazoa; phylum Chordata; class Mammalia; order Carnivora; family Mustelidae; genus Martes; species Martes martes. Next base: position 143,817,959 of record NC_137889.1, read on the forward strand.
TTCTAATTTCCTTGAATGTTTGCATTCCAAAGAGATGGTCCCCAAGCCCTTCAGAGAGACATCCCTGGGTCAGAAAGCTGGCAAAAGCCTCTTGTCACCTCCTGCATGTCCCAGAGACCTCCGTCCTCAAAGCAACATCTGAGCAGGCCCTCCCAGCCTCTAAACACTCCCATATACCGCCGCCCCTCCCCCGTCCCTCCAGAGAGGTGGCAAAGTCTTTGCCCTTGAGCTCAAGGCCCACATGGGCATGGCCCCAAGCCACCTTCTGTCCTTCCTCATTTCCCCTTTGAGTACCCACAGGGCTGGCCACTCCCTTCATCTGTCCTGATGCTGCCATGGGGCTGGGCCCCCCCAGGCTGCCTCTGCCTGGTAGAATCCTGTGCCCACCTCTTCCAGTTGCAGCCTACCATCCCGAGTGCCTCCAGCCCCCAGCTCCCTCCCGTAGGACATGTTTGTTCCTGCCGGCCTCGTGGTGCGTTCATTTCTCACCTCCCGAGTTTTGGATTCAGACCCGGGTTTGAATCCTGACTCTAGCATTTCTCCTAGATGAGGCCTGGACAAGGCCCTCCACTTTCTGGAGCCTCTGTCTCACCATCTACAGAATGGGTGTGATAATGCCCACCTCCTAGGGTTAGCGGCACAGTCGGACCAGCTAGGGTGACGTGACCAAGATCTCCGGTGACACGCGAAGTGCAGCACTAGCTCTAGGTCCCTGATCGACGTTTCCTGTCCTCAGAGAGGAGGCATAGAGCTTGAGTGTCGGACTTGAGCTGCACCACTGAGAGTTTATATTTCTGATGGTCCTTCCTGGAAATTTCAGTTTACCTCTCTGTGCGCATGGTTAAACATTTATTTATTTTTTAAGATTTTATTTATTTATTTGACAGACAGATCACAAATAGGCAGAGAGACAGGCAGAGAGAGAGAGAGGGGGAAGCAGGCTCCCCGCCTAGCAGAGAGCCTGATGTGGAGCCCGATCCCAGGACCCTGGGATCATGACCTGAGCCGAAGGCAGAGGCTTTAACCCACTGAGCCACCCAGGCGCCCCATGGTTAAACACTTAATTCCAAGTGACTTTTTTGCGATGTTTTCTTGCTTTGGGTGCGTCCTGGCCTGCCAGCTTGTAAACAGAGAGGCCTTCATTCATATTGTATAATGCATGTGAGTGAAACCCAAGGCCCACTCATGAATAATTCACCTGTTCTTGCCCTCCTCAAAGGGTATTCTGCACAATCTGAAGGCCCTGCAGGCATCTGGAAATCTCCAGAAAGTCAGTGCTGCAAATCCACTCACTGTTACGAAGCTGTGACCCGTGACCTTTGTCCAGGATGGAGCCCACAGCTACAGGACGGACGGAGAAGAGTTTCAGCTATGTGGTCAGGGCACCCAGCAGTGATGGGTTTGACGTAATGAACGTGGATGTGAAGATCGACACATGCTGGGTATTTCAGGACGCAGAGGACAGTGGTGAGGAACGGGGCTGTCCTGAGGACGAAGCCGCTGGGAGCCCCGACGTGGACACAGGCACACTCAGGAAGCAGCCGGAATCCTCCGAGCAGAGGCTGTTGGCCGCTGTGGACCAGTACACGATGTCTGAGTCCGAGCTAAAGAGCAGGTAAATAAGATGTTTGGAACTTCTTGGTGTATTGAACGATCGACTCCTGGGCATCTTAGTGGGGTTACATGGTATGTTGACTTGTGTCTGCTGCTGAGGATGTGATGCCTGGGGCATCCTCCCCTCTGGTTCCTCCTCCGTTCTGTCCTTTGCTCCGCACATCAGAGGCTGAGCCTGCACCATGTCCCAGGCTCCCGCACTCTGGCTTCCATGGGGGCCCAGCCAATTTGAAGGAGTAGTGGAGGAGGAAGGGAGAGGCCAGGGTACTTTGCCCTCTCCTGCTCGGGATGACAATTCGCAGTGTCCCAGCCATGCTTTGGGGGTCCTCTCTGGTCCTCCCCTGCCTGGTGGCTGGGTCCTAGGCCCAGAATCTGCAGGGGCAAAGAGGCACCTGGCAGGGGCTCATCTCTGGGTTGCCGGTCCTCTCTGTCTGGCCTTTTAGCAATTCTGTCATCTTTATGACAGACTTTCTGCGCTTGTTTCTCACTGTTGACTTTCCTGGCCTCGGTTCTGTTCTCTTGGTGGAAGTGACGGGGTCCAGAGGTTGGGATGCGAGCCCAGGTCCTCCTCTTAGCCTGTGCTGTTTCCTTACCATTATCCGGTACAGAGCCCGGCAGAGTGAGGTGGGGTCCTGTGTGCATGTTGGGGGAAATCCCACACGGAGATGCAGGACGGTCACAGCTGGGATCCACCCTGACAGGCTTACCATGATCTCAGCAGCCAAGCGTCTTGGATTTATCTGGGACGTCACCATTTTCTTGCGTTTTCCTTCATTTTAATAAAGGCAAGCTGTTAAATTTATATTAACATGTGCTTTTTATCTTTTTTCCTCTTCATAAGACTTTTTACAGGTAGGAATTCACATAGCAAGAAAGTAGTTTTGTTACTTGATGATGTTGTCCATCCATCCCTCCATTCCTTCCTTCCTTCATTCATCACTCACTCATTCTGCCGCCTGCACCGGCCCACCCCAGAATCGCACGCTGAGTTATGTTAGTTTGCTGGGGCTGCTCTAACAGAGAACCACAGACTGGGAGACTTCACGGAACCGTACTGTCTCACAGTCCTGGAGGCTGGAAGTCCCAAGTTCATGGTGCAGGCAGGTTCCTTCTGAGACCTCTCTCTGTGGTGTGTAGATGGTCGCCTTCTCCCCGTGTCCTCACGTGTCCATCCCTCTGTGCGTGTCTGTGTTCTAATCCCCTCTTCTTCTAAGGACCCTAGTCGGATTGGGTTAGGGTCCACCCAGATGACGTCATGGCAACTCAGCTACCTTTGTAAAGGCTCTGTCTCCAAATATGGTCATGTTCTGAGGGGCTGGAGGGCAAGATTTCAACATATAAATTTGAGGGGACACACGTCAGCCCTGGGGTTGAGACCCAGGGAAGGTAGGGCCTTCCCAGCCCCAGAAAGAGCTGTGGTGTAACCCCACATGGTCGTGGATTCAAATCTTTCTCCAGAAAGATGACAATGAAAACCAGAAAGTCGTCAGGCCCAGGGAAAATGACGGGAAACCCCTACCAAAGGAGACCCCTCCATGCAAGGAGAGTGGTGGGAAGGGAGGTGATGGAGGGGAGGGGGCCTCTGGGACTGGGGCCTGGAGTGAGGCCACTTGGGAGGGGGCATCCTGGATCCACCTGTGGGGAAATGTGGGCTGTGTCCTCTGTTCTCAGAAGGTGGGCCACCCCATCCTTCATGAGCGGAGCTGGGCCAGGGAGGACAGACTGCATTATCCAGGGTCACTAAGAGCGGAAGCCAGGATTTGAATGCACAATGGGTTAATTTGACCATGGGTGTCATCTTGCCAGGGTACGGTAAAGGTTGGTAGTGTATACTGGGATTCATTTTGATGAAAGAATTAAAATTCTAAACTATTTATTATGGGGTTCCTGGGTGGCTCAGTCAGTTAAGCACCTGACTCTCGGTGTCAGCTCGGGTTATGATCTCGGGGTCATGAGATCGAGCCCCACATGGGGCTCTATGCTAAGCACAAGGTCTGCTTGAATTTCTCTCTCCCTACGCTCCTCCCCCGCCAAAATAAGGAAAGAAAATTCTTTAAATATTTATGATAAAAAGAACAAAGAGTATAGTTAGAAATTTGAGAAAGAAAACCCAGTCCCATCTTCACTACCTTCGTCTCCAACGTAAATGCAGAAAATGCCGCAAGACTATCAGTAGCTCTATCCTCCTTGAGTGTTCACTCGGTTCCAGGCACAGTTTACATATTTGTTTACATGCTTTAAAGACAAGGGGTGGGGGGATGGGTGAGCCTGGTGGTGGGTATTAAGGAGGGCACATATTGTATGGAGCACTGGGTGTGGTGCATAAACAATGAATCTTGGAACATGGCATCAAAAACCAGTGATGTATTTTATGGTGTTTACATATTCACGTATTTAATCCTTAAAGCAATACCCTAGATCGGGTGATAGTATTATCCTCAATTTACAGGTGGGGAAATGAAGGCGTAGGGCAGTTCAGTGACTTCTCCATGGTCACCCACATGTCCAGTCACATGGCGGGGGGACTGGGACTTGAACCCAGGCGGCCCGCCCAGGGTGGTAACAGCAGCTACACCATTTCTCCTGCCTTCGGGGGGTCTCCCTGCTTCCTTGCTCTATGCAGTACTGCGTAGAAATATTTAACTGGTTCTTAATCTGTGAAGAATGGTATTCCATCGTCCATTTCCTATTGTGAGCATATTGGTGCCCAAGGGCTGCGGAAACACAATACTGAAACTTGGTGGCTTAAAGCAATACCCGGGCAGTGGAGCGTAGAGTTAAAAGTGTGAGTCTAGCTTCTAGGATGCTGAGTTTTCTCAGGCTCCGGATCCTGAGTTTTCTGGCGTGTGAAGGAAGAGTGGGGGAACTCACCTGCAGACTGGTAACGTGAGGGTTGATCGAAACAACACAGACATAGCTCTCAGGCCACGGGTCCCTGGCTCTGTTCTTTGTTGGTATCGCCTGAACTCGGGATTACTGGCTTAGGGAGAAGGAGAGTCTTAAGATTCCTGAGGCATGGTGCATTATTATTCCGTAGGTACTTCTGACGTAGTCTAGATCATCTTACATGTGTATGAATGTTTCACGAAATGTGATTTTGTCAGAATTTCAAATTGGCCAGTGACCAGGAAAAAAAAAAAAAAGATGGTTGGCCTCAGTGTTGGTGAGAATATTGGGCCATGTTTACTGCCTCCTGATTAAGCATCTTCCTGCCTCAATACTGCAGGATCCAGGAGCTGGAGCTCTCCGAAAGACACCTTCTCCGGACGGTGGAGCAGCTGGGTGCCCGTGTGACACACGAAAGGAGCGCCACTGTCCGAGCCCAGGAGACGCTGCAAGCCCTGCGGCGGGAGCTGGCCAGCCAGGTACTGCCTCCCCTCGTCTTTCCAGAACTTGTTTCTTGACCCCGCAGGGTGGACCCATGTGCTCAGAGGAGGCAGCGGCTGCCGTTGAGCAAAGACAGGGGTGGGGGGGTGGGTAGTGGGTGGGTGGGGTGGGATGCTGGAAAAGCCTAGCCAGGGGGTTTAGAGGGGACCTCATTCCAACAATGCAGGCAGGGGCAAGTTCCCGGGGCCTCTCTGGGCCTCAGCTGCCCCACCTGTACAATGGGATCCACATCCCACCTTGTCTGCCTCCCCAGGGTCCCGGCTGGGATCCGCCAGAAGGAGTGGGTTGGTGAGAGCATTGGTTGACCTGTAGGGGCCGTGCGCTCACTGTGAGCTTGGGTCAGAAGTTTATTTCCATGCCCCAGGGAAGCCAGCTCTGGCCTAGGGGCAAGCTGATGACTAATGTAGGGTCCCTGCTCTTGGGAGCTGGCATGCAGGTGCGGACATGGATAGGAGACAAGGACCTCCCCAGTTGGATGCCAGGTGTCAGGGGAAAGGTGCAGGCACATGGTGTGTGCATGGAGTCAAGGGTAGAGGGGAGATACAGAGAACTGAGCCAACTGAGTTGGCCCTTGAGGGAAGGGCGTGTGAGGTGTGGGTAACAGCCTGTGCACGGGCACAGGAGTGTGGGAGAACATACTGGAGCCAGAGCAGAGGGTGAAGGTGCAGAGAGGGCGCTGGCGAAACTGGAGGGTTCCAGAAGGGCCAGGTTGCCAGGACCGTGGTGTGGACCAAATATTAACTGCAACGAGGAGCAGGCTTTAGGGGATTTTGACAGGAGAGGCTCAGGATAAGGTTTTGGGGCAATTATTCTAATTGCATGGGAGAGAGAGAGAGAGGGAGGCACGGGGACAAATTAGTGTTTTGGACAAGCAGTGACTGGTGCCAAACCGTGACTCTGCCACTCCCTGGCTGTGTGACCTGCGGCAAGTGATTTAACCTCTCTGGGTCTCAGTTTCCTCCTCTGTGGAAATGGGAATGATATAGTCCCAACTGTCTGGGGCTGTTGTGTGGGCTGAGTGAGTTAGTACTTGTAAAACACAGTAGTTGCAGTAAATAACACCAGCTGCTTTCAGAAATATTAGCCTTTATTACAAGATTCCAGGGGCAGTGGAGTCTGGAGGTAGGGGACACTTGGGGAACACTGCAGAGGCAGAAACGACAGGCTCCCAGGATGGCTGTATGCAGCTCTCAAAGCCTCCCCGCTGCCACCCCCCAACCCCAGAGAGTCCAGCAGTGACCGTCCAGCTGTAGGTGGAAGCCCGCTTGTGGGTTGTCAGACCAGTTCCCTGTTGCAACCAGCATTTTAAAAACAAGATCAACTAGGAAATAAGAAAGGGCATTAGCGTACAAGGAATGCTGTTCTGTGAAATTTGTTTCCGTGGCACACGTGTGCATGTCACGGGACATGGGCTGAAAGTGTGGTTCCCAGAGTGGGGGCAGTCCAAATAGCCAGAGAAGCCCTGATTTGGGCGTGAATGGAGTCAGACGTGGAGGGTGGAGAGATGAGGAACTCACTGAAACTGAAATTCGTCTTCCAGATGCCAGGGAGACATGCGGATGGCATTTTCCCCTCTGCATTGAACTCTGGGTACAGAAAATTACAGTTACTTGTCCTCTGCTCCCCCAGCATGCCCTCACTGGTGTCCTGAGAGGAGCCATCCAGTGCAATGTAGTGGCGTCGTAAGAGACCCCACCGTGAAGAATGTCATCTCCCCGTGGAAAATACCTCAATAAAGATGTGTTGGGCCATGCCCTAAATCCATGTAGGATTTCCAGGGGGTCTCAGCCACAGCCCTGGAGTCACAGGATGCTCCCAGTGTGATGGGGAGACAGAGGAGGAGGGTGCGAGCAGGGACAGTGCTGTCGGGGGACTCAGGGGCACCCCGGGACCAGCAGGTCTGTGTGACATTGTGGTCTCTTCTGCATCCATGTCCTTATTACCATGTCATGTGATGAATACTTTCCTGGGAAGACCTGTCAGGCAACCTCAGTTCCAGATGAGGGGCACAAGTTCTGAGGGGCAGGGGTGCCTGCTCAGCATCCCTTCGAGACCGCTTGGCCCAGCTACAGCTCCTCCATGGTGTCTGCATTTCAGAGAAAGTTTTGTAGGAGCGCATGGATGAGGTTTTTCTGCCTTGCGTACCTGATATTTGCCAAATGGCAGTTTTGCCCTCTTGTTGTCATGGTCCCAGGAAATCATTTGCATATGCAAAGTGACCTTGTTTCTGTAGTGACCCGTCATCCTTCTGAAAGCCAATAAAGGCAGACCAGTCAGGTGATGGAGCTGATTCTGGGATAACTGGGAGCAGTTTTCCCGCCAGGGAATTGGGACTCCATCTTCATCTGCCCCATGGCCCCCAAGAACCAGCTGTCAGAGCCTGCCAGGCCATCCCTGGGCTTATTTCTTCCACCGCGCTCTGTGCTGTGTTTTCTGCAGGCTCTCCTGGGCCACAGCAGCAGTCGGCGGTCAGCAGGCACTCGGGGCTGAGACAGAGCTTAAAAAGGACACGGCGCCACCTGCGTAGAAATGGGCAAGGACTCCCGTTTTCACCGTGGCCGGGTCACTCTAGTCCAGCTCACTCAGTGCCAGCTCCAGGGCCAGCAGAGGGCTGGGACCAAGAACAGAGAGATATATTGTCCAGACTTTGAGGAAAAAGCCTTGAGTCAGATACACAGAAGTTCAAATTCTAGCCGTGGTGACTTGTAGCACAGTGGGATTGTGCTAGCTGCTTCTGAGCACTCCAAGGGGACAGTAACGGTGCGGTGCCTGGTGCTTGGGGCTATGCACAATAAGGAACAGCTGTGTGCTGTATCTCATCAGCCAGAAACCAGGGCTGACCTTTGCAGGGCCAGGCATTAACCCTTTAGGGTTAGGGAAATGGAGAGATCTGGGAGGTCCTGGGTGGACGTGGGGAAACTCAGGCAGGTCTAGGCGGCAGCTCTTTACAAAGTGGTGTGGAGGTATTCAGTACTAAAATCACGGGGGCGGCCTTCTCCATGTGCCCCAGCTGATGCCCAGGCAGCCCAGCACACAATTTCCTTGCAAGAGCCCAGGGAACTCCCGGTGTGCGGGGCTCCTAGGAGGGTGAGGTAAGGGAGGTACTCCTCCCCTGTAAAATCTCAGTAATGAAATAAATATTTGATGCAATATTTTAATGCAAAATTAATGCACGAAAAAAAAAACCCATGCACAAAAATATGGAAGTTTAAAATAAAAACAGTGTGGGCGACGGTGTGTCCCCTGGGCTGGCTTCCTTACGCCCTCATCCACCGCCAACTTGTAGGTTCTGGAAAAGGAGCGCGCAGCTCGGCGGCAGCAGTGGCGGCTGCGGCGGCTGCGGGAGCGGCTGCGGCGCAAGGACGAGGCGCTGGGGCGGCAGGCGGCGGCTCTGGAGCGCTGCCGGCGGACCCAGTGTCTCCAGCTGGGCCTGGTTCGCGAGCAGGAGCGAGGCCTGCGGGAGCAGGTGCAGCTGCTGGAGCGGGACGTGCGGCGCCTGTGTCGCGCGGCTGGCCTCTTGCTGGCCGAGCTGGATGTCCCGGCCCCAGGCAGCCCCGGCAGACTCGGCCCGGCCGGCCCCCGGGGTGACCCCGGCGAGGCAGCGGAGCTGCGCGCTCTGCAGGCGCGGGCGGAGCGCGGGGAGCAGGAGCGGGAAGAGGCGGAGCGCCGGCTTCGGGAGCAGCGCGCCACCGAGCGCCGGCTCCGCGTGCAGCTGGAGGATCTGCGCTGTTACATCTATGAGCTCAAGCTGTCGGAGATCGGCCTGCAGGGCCAGGTGGAGGACCTCGCGCAGCAAAACCAGAGCCTGCGAGAGGCCCTGGGGGCCCAGGCCCCAAGGGAGAGCGCACACAGCAACGCCGATGCTGGCCACTGTAGCCCGGTAAGTGGCCGCAACCCAGGGCATGCATGATTTGTTGATTTTTCTCTAACTTTATTCTACAGCCACGTGTTAAGTCACCAGCTCCTTCATTTCCAGTCTTCCTCTCCATCCACTCATCCAACCCCAGCAACCTTATCCATCCATCCTGGTTCCATCAGTCACCTACCCACCTAAAGGCACAGCTAGCCAGTCACACACCTCATCTACCCATCCTCCAACACAGTCACCCCACCAGCCATCTGTCCACCTTCTCATCCACCCAACCACCTGTCCACCCACGGACCACCCACTTGCACCCATCCGCTTGTCTTCCCACCCTCCACCATCTCATTCACCCTACCACCTGCCCATCCATCTCTCCATGCAGCCGCTCTACAGGGAGCCAGCCAGCTACCCTTTACCCTTCATCGTGTGCTCCCTTCTGTCTCTCCGTCCATCCAGCAGTTAATGAGTCCCTGCTGTGTGCCCGGCCCTGAGCTGGATGAGCCCCTTTGGGTGTGCACTATTATGTAACTGCCCGGGAAGCTTTCTTGATCCTTCCCCTCCCTCCAGAGGTGATGACCCTCTTCTGTCTCCCACACCGCTCCAAAGGTGGGGATGGTTCCCTGCCCACAGTGCTATACGTGAATCTTCATTTCTCCTGTGTTAGACTGTGAGCTCCTTGAGGGCAGGGTCTGGGTCGGATGGGTTGCGGTAGCCCTGGTCCAACACTAGTACACAGAAGTTCCCCAGGGCTAGCAGCAGAAAAATGCACAGGGTTGGGTGCTCTTCTGGTTCTCTTATTTACTAGCTGTGTGACCTTGGGCAAGTTTCTTAAGATCCGCAAACAAGGGCAGACTGGACATTTATTTATTCATTTGACTGACAGAAGAGTAAAAACTTATGTTTAAGATATTCCTGCCCTGTGCTCAGCACCATCCTGGAAGTTCTTGAAGGCATTATTTCACTTAATGCTCAAGAGACCGTGGGATGGGCCCTATTGGTATCCCCCCCCCCACATACAAGGAAATCGAAGCCCAGAGAGGTAGTGCATCGATCTATTGTCACACAGCTAGTAGGGAGCGGAACTAGAACTTGATCCAGATTTGATGGGAGTCCAACGTGCTCTGTTTCTCCTGCACCAGCCTGCCTCCCTGAGAAGAGAGAGTTACCTCAGCCCCCTCCCAAGAGATCACTCCCAAGAGATCAAGATTGTGCTTCTTTCTACCAGGTCAATTTACGTTTAAGGAAAAAAATCAGTGAACAACCTTACCGAAAGAAGACTACTCGTTAAACAAACTAACAACAACAACAACAACAACAACAACAAAAATCAAATTTTTCTTTGGATAAGATAAATCTATTTCAAATTAACTAGAATTTTAAATGTTCTATGGTGTCTCTCTGCTTAGATCATTTTAATAATGAGTTTCCCTGTGGCCATTTAAAAAAAAATGACTACTTTATGCTCTTGTTGTCTCTCTCCTGTGTGATCTATTGACTCTTCCTCCGTCCTGTCCATCAGATAAAAGGAGACCAGTGTCCATTTCATATTGGTACCTTGTTGTAATTCTGGAAAATAAATGGTATGTAGATGGGAATTGTCATTTATTGGGGCTGCCGTGATGGAGAACCATGAACCGAGTAGTTTGAACAGCAATGTTAGAACCTGAAGTGCAAAGTCAAGGTGTCTGCAGGGTTGGTTCTCTCTGAGGCTGTGAGGGAGGGTCTGTTCCAGCCCCTCTCTTGGGCTGGTGGATGCCGTCCTCTCTCTGTGTCTTCCCAGCGTCTTCCCTGTCTGCACGTCTATCTCTGTGCCCAGTGTCCCCTTTTCATAAGGACACTGGTCAAACAAATGGGCCTCATCATAACTAATTGAATCCGTAAAGACCCCATTTCCAAATCAGGTCATGTTCTGAGATTCTAGAGATTAAGACTTTAACTTGGGAATTCTGGGGGACACCATTCAACCCGTGACAAGTGTCCCTGTGGATGAACAGTTATGAAGACCTATGAGGTGGTAAAACTGTGGGTTCCAGTTCCTTGATGGTAGGGACATGTGCTCCCTCGCCAGCTCTGCGTGGGGGGATGTCAATGGTCCCCGACACTCATGAAAGCATCTTTGTACCAGATGCTGTTTTCTGGGCTCCGTATCTGCCACTTGTTTAGTCATCCACAATCTTTGGAGGGAGGCAGTGTGTTATCCTCATTTCACAGAGGAGGACATGAAGGTGCAGAGAGGCTTGTGACCTGCCCAGGATCACAGAGATACGAAGTGGTGAGGCAGGAGTTGTCCCCCCAGGCTCCCGGGGTTTGTGAATGCCACACTGTGCCCCTCCAGCTCATCCTGGCCGGTGGCTTAGTAATTTAGGTTCTCACAGGTGCCCACTTGCTGCCTCTGCTTGGCTTGGGCTTTGGCTGGGTCCAGGGACTGGAGAGTGCCCAAGACAGTCCCCTGTCTGTGCAGGATGACAGAACCATCTGAGTGCAGAGTGTAGGGCTGAGGAAGGGGCCTGACAGTCCATGGGTTGCTGCTGGGGGTCCTGGCATTTAGAATGGGGGCTGGACCCAGGGTGATGGGGTATGACAGTCTGCCAGGCTCTGTCTTACCCTCAGAGGGCAGTGACAGCCTGGACTTGGGGCATTTTGGAGTCAGAAGGGCCATCTTGAGAGCAAGAAATCCTCCCGAGAGGGCCACGGGGAGATGCAAAGTTCCAGCCAGTTAGCAGCTTGCAGGGAAGTGTAGCTAAGATTCAAAATTTAAATGCGAGAGGGGCACCTGGGTGGCTCAGTCACTGGGTGTCTGCCTTCAGCTCAGGTCATGGTCCCAGGATCCTGAGATCGAGCCCTGCATCCGGCTCTCTGCTCAGAGGGGAGCTTCTCCCTCTCCCTCTGTGGTTCCCCTGCTTGTGCTCGCTCTATCCTTCTCTCACTGTCAAATAAATAAATAAAATGTAAAAAAAAATTTAAATGCTAGAGCCTATTGATAACAAAACTGCTGGTGCCCTTCAGGGTCTTGATGTAGAATTGAACACTTATGAAACTGTAGGCAGAGTTCTGAGAACATTGCACGGGTGTGTGATTTCCTAAAGCCCACAGTGCCTTTCCAAAGGGACACAGAGAGGTCAAGAGCTCTAGGCAGGGGTTCAGTGCCTTTCTCTGGATAGCTGTGGTGACCCCCAATGATCTCCTTTTGTAATCCTCCTGGCCGCTGTCACTCTGGGATCAAGTTCAACCCCCTCCCTGTGGCATTCAAGGCCCCTGGTGCTCTAGGCTGGCTTCCTCCTTCAGGCTCATGGCCTGCTCCTTCCCACCACCCTGCCTTGGCCACACTGAGCTTCCACAGACCCCTAATGAACCCAGGCTCTTCGGTCCTGCAGCCTTCCCTGTGTCTAGAAGCTTCAACCTGCTCTTCTCGGCCGCTCAGTAAACTCTGCGGCTCTCTCTCCATTCAATGGGAATGCTGCTTCCTCTAAGACTTTCCCAATCTTCCCAGTTTGTTCCCTCCTTGTGTCCTTGTGGTGGCATGACTCACCGCTGGAAGTCCTAATTCTCACTGTGTAGGGCCTGGCAAGTGTTTTCCTCCTTGTTTAAGATAGTCTTGAACCCCAGGCTTTGGTCACAACTGGGACGGTCTTGGTGAACTAGTGGCTCAGCGGGTAAGTGACCCGGAAGATATTCGCTCCACTGCCTATGGCAAATGCAAACTTCCAGCAAAGGGACTGCTTCACAGTGGCAGTGCTAGAGGGAGGCATAGAAACTGGGAAACCTGGAGCAGTGTCTAGCCCCAGGGAAGTGTGTATCAGATAGAAAACCATTACAGATCATCAGGGAGCCCCCCACCCCCACGCCCGGCAGCCCACTGGTTACGTTTGATGTGTTCTGGGCAAGGAAGTATGCATTATGCTGGTGCTAGTCTTCATGGGAAGAGGTTTTACTCGCTTTATGTTTACAAACACTTCTCCGAACAGGATCTCACCAGCTCTGGGAGGTAGCCAGATAGTATCTGCATCCTTGTACCTGACCCCACAGTCCAGAGGAGGCACATGAGTTGCCTGGGATCTCACACTTGCCGGTTTCCAGAACACATCACTTGGGATCCAGGTCCCTGAAGGAACAGACCATAGCAAGGACAAACCCTGACCTGGAGAGGTGTTTGGGGAGGGGGTTTCTGGTCAGGGCGTGGGTGAAAGGGAATTTAAAAGGACTGTGGTTTGCAAGACAAGAAAGGCCTGCCTGCAGATGTGTCTGCTTTTTAGCGAGTGCACCTTGAGTACCTGCCATGCCCCAGGCACTGTGCCGGCACCGGGGCTGGAAAGCTGACCCTGTTCTTTGAAAGCTTATAGGGGAGACAGACACAGGTGCAGACACTGGAGACTTGGTCTGTAGCAGGGGACTGCCTGGGGGTTGCGGAGGCTTGTGCAGGGAGATGGAAAGTCACACACGTATAAATGTCAGTGTCACGCTGTCCCAGAGCAGAGATTCCGCTCCTGGTGACAGTAGCATTGGGAATGCTGACGCTCCTCCTCGAGCCTCTCTGTCCTGGCAGTGCAGGCAGAGTGACCTCTGGTGGCGATTATGAGAATGGTTTCCTTGTTCTACGCGTCCCAGGCGGCCCCGTCCTTGCACACTGTTTGCGTCTGTGGGGAAGTGTTATTGCACATTTGGTTCTCGAGGGCTTTCAAACACAGGTCGGTAATGTCAAAAAAACAAGCTGTAGCAAAGCCACGATGATACAAGTAATGTAAAGGGAAATACGGATGGTTAGTGGTCTTAGGCAAAGATATCAAGTTCCGGGGCGCCTGGGTGGCTCAGTGGGTTAAGACTCTGCCTTCGGCTCGGGTCATGATCTCAGGGTCCTAGGATTGAGCCCCGCGTCGGGCTCTCTGCTCAGCGGGGAGCCTGCTTCCCCCACCCCCTGCCTGCCTCTCTGCCTACTTGTGATCTCTGTCTGTCAAATAAATAAATAAAATCTAAAAAAAAAAAAAAGATATCAAGTTCCTTAGTTACGAAATAAATAGAAATACATGAAATCTCGAGATTGCATTCTATCCTGAATAATTGTAAGATATTGAAAGCACCTCGGCGCTGTTTATAGTTAGGTGAACGTTGGAAACAACCTAAATGTCCGATAAGAAGGAACTGCCTTGGTAAGTGAGGGTGTCCTTCTGTCAGAGGGTGTTCGGTGGCTATAAAGCAGCACATTATAGAAGATCTTATGGGACATGATCCTCCGAGGTCATCAAATGAGAAATGCACAGAGCAAAAATGGACATTCTGTAGAAACAGACTTTTGGAAGAATTTAAATGTCTCTACATAGAAGAAAGCCCAGAAGGATATATTCTAACACATGGATCGTGTTTGTGTCTGGATCACTCCATATTCTTCATGTCCTTCTTTTTGATTATCTTTCGAAATAATTGCACATGAAAGCTAAATTTCTGTGAAATTGGGGGTCACTGCCCCTGTGAGTAAAGGAGGGCAGGAAGGGTTGACTAGACTGAGTAGAGAGGGGCAGGGAGGGGGAGAGAAAGCCCGGATCCAGTTCAAGACCTGAGCTCTGGTTCTGTTCTCCCGCCTGTGTGCTGTGTGTTCTCAGACAAGTCATTCTCCCCCTCTGAGCCATCATTTTGTCACTTGTGACATGAAGGAGGGGTGGGTAGCATCGTATTCTAGGATGCCCCTCCCTCCCCGTCAAGTCACCTCCCAAGGCAGGGTTCTGTGAGTTTTATCCACGGTGGCGTCCCCAGCTCCAGCCCAGGGCCTGGCCCTTATAGCTGAGTTCAGAAAGTATTTGTGGAACCGAGCTGAAGTCAGCTGGGGTATGGGAAGGAAATCTGAACAGAACTGAACGGGGCAGCGGTGCTGGTCTTCGAAGCCGCCCTCCCAGCTGTCCTTGGCCCGCTCCTTTCTCCTCCTTGCTGTCTTTCTCCTGCCGGTTCCCATGTGGAGTTTTTGTCTCTCCCATTCTCTAGCCGGTTCCCTCCTCTCCTTCTCACTCCTTTCTCTCTCCCTTGTTCTCTTCTGCCTTCTCCCTCCCCCACGTCCCCTTCACCTCTTCTCAGTGGTGCCCATGAGCTGCTGGCAGAAGGGCTTCATTCTGTCCACGTGGGAAGCGGGTGGATCGACTGGCGAGAGTGGTGTCTGGCACTGTGGGTCAGTGGGCCTGGCGCCCCCAGCAGAGTGCTGGTGCCCAGGCCCCTCTGGCTTCAGCTGCTTTGGGCTGAGGTCCTGCTTTGTGACTGTTAAAAGCTTCTGGGTGATTCTGAGGTGTGGCCAGAGTTGAGATTCCTGGTCTGTGGATGATGGACGTGACACAGACGAAGGGAAGGTCTCAAATTCAGAGCATTAGGGGGAGATCCTTGAGGGAGGAGGTGGGGTTCATTTGGGGGAGGACCAGGGAAGGCCTTGTTGAGGATTTGGCCTTCAAGGTGAGCCCAGAGGGAAGCAGGTTAGCTGGGCAGAGGGGTGGAAAGAGAGGCAAGCAGCGGGCACTAGGGGCGCACGGCTCTGATGCAGGGGGCATGGGGTGCAGAATGAGGATGGGGGCAGTGAGAAGCATTGAAGGCTGGAAACATGAGAACCACTTGATCCTGTTTCCGTTTCAGTGGGATTGCTCTGATGCTGAGTGGGGTGTGGAAGGGAGGGGCAGAGAGCAGGGCACAGGCAACCCACTTCCTTCCGAGGAAGATGTGCCATCCTGGCAGGAGGGACAGCATATGAGGAGGTGCAGAGGCAGGCCAGAACCAGGTTGGGGACGGGCAGGGAGGCCACCATGAGCAGAAATCCAAGCGAGGAGCATCCCTTCAAAGGCCTGCAGTGCCCACTGCAGCACTGAACTCATCCCACACTAGGGGGAGCTAGGGGAGGCCGTGTAGGTAGGAGAGTGCATGCTGTGGGGGGGCCTCCCTGGCACTGTGAGCAGGACTGGGGGGGCAGGAGAGGTGTAGCTGGGAGTCGATGCAGGGCTCTGCCGAGAGCAGGTGAGGACCTGGGGGACAGGTGAGAAGGGGATGGGTGTTACATATTCATTTCTGTTTATCCCTCACCTAGAATAGCACCTAACACATAGTTGGAGCCTAATAAGTGCTTGCTGAATAAAAGCAGGTCTTTCTGCAGGTTCTGCCGATCCATCTAACTACCAAACATTTATTAAGCACCTACTGGTGTCAGGGTAAGGTGAGGGTGCAGACCAGGTGAAGCCACGTTGAAGGCCTGAAGGACTCATGGTCTAGTGGGGTGGGGGACAATAGGGGAAGTGAACAGCACCCACTAGAATCTGGCTAGAAGTAGCAGGGGGCTGTGGGAAGCTAGAGGAGACTCGTCCCCAGCCCCTCGTGGACGGTGGGTCAGAGCTGAACCATCTTTAACTAATTCTCCGCAGGGAGAGACCCGACTCAGGGAAGTTCCTCTCTGCACACCCGGCTCACCTTTTGGGAGAGGCCAAGGGGAGGGGGTGCCACTCGAGATACCAGGTGTGGCACTGGGGACTTGTTGACGATGGAGGGACAGGTCTGCTGGAGACCATCCTGGAGTCCCTGGGGCTGGGATGGGCCCGGAGGGAAGCCTTCTGCTGTGAGGACACTCATGACTCTCCTCCTGTGTCTTCCTCAAGGACACTCTGAGCCGGATTCGGGATGAACCCCCATGCCTGCCCAGGGAGGACACACAGGATGCCGGTAGAAGACAAGGGCCGCAAACCACCGTCTGCTCTGCTGGTGGTCCTGGACTGGGAGGTTCTGCAGGTGTGTGTGTGGGGTACCTGCACAGACACCTGCTGACCGGCTGATCTTCATCTAGGACCTGCCAATGTGTGTGTGGTGGGGGTGACTGCCCAGCTCTACAGACAGGAAGCTGAGGCCCAGAGAGGTAGTGTTGCTTGCTTGATGTCACACAGCTGGAGAAGGGAGGATTAGAGTCCGCCATGTCCACGACAAGGTCCCTGATTGGGCTCAGCTAGACATTCAGGCTCACTCCTTCAGCCTCAGCACGGCCAGTGCGGGACAGCTGGTGTCTCAGGAGGAGGGGTCTTTGCAGAAGACCATGGGATGACTATCCTATCCCTGCCCCACCCCTTGCCAACTCAGGTGTGAAACAGGTTCGAGGTCTGGGAGCTGCCGGGGCTGAGGAGCCCCTTGTCCCTAACTTGTCCTCTGATCACAGAGGGAACCAATGCCTCTGATCACAGTCTCAGGCGTGGCTTCTGGATTCCCTGTTGCAAAAGCAAGGTACTGAGGGAGCCCCAAAACCACGATGTCCCACTGAGGGAGTCTGTGGTTTGCTTACAGTCTTCCAAGGCCAAACGTGGCTAGAGATGAGGGGGTATTTATAGCCCCCGGTGCTGCTGATCCACACAGCTGCCATTCCCCCTCTAGCCTATTTCTGGGGAGCAGAACTGGCAAGTCAAATGGTCAAACATTTCCTGGGAAGAGAAGGAGGAGGGGCCTGTCTGGCGGTGAAGCCTGGGACCAGCTCTTTCGTCTGCACGCCAGGCGTGTGGCCAGGGCTGGAGGCAGGGAATTACGATCCTGTGGGACCATGAGGGTGCCTGGGTTGAGGGAGGTGTCGTGGGATTTGTCACCTGTGTGAACGTCCTAGTAAGCAAAGGCGGCTTCCACACCCAGTCCATGACACATCACCGGATGGTCGTTCCCCATCTCTGAGCCGTGGTATCCTTGCCTGGCAGGTGCTGGTGATCGTCAGGCCACCTCTGGGGCTTAGGGGCCTGGAGTCAGTGACAAGTGGCAGGTCATGTCTAGAGCAGGAGGCTCAGTCACTAGTGGCAGTTGTGAAAAAACTCCTAAGAGGGTCTCCTTCACTCCCGGGGTCCTCTTGCCTCCTAGGCCAGCCCTCTGAGGGCCACTGCTCCTGGGGTTGCGTCAGGGCTGGACCAGGCCCCTCTGTTTTGGAGACCACAGATGAGACCCTGGAAGACGTCACAGGATCTGACTATGGACCGGTGAGGCCAGAGGCTTACTGCGTGCCTGGGGCGTCAACTGCGTGTGGGAGGTGGGAGAAGGGGCTAAAGAAGGGTTTGGAAGAACGTTCTGGAAATAACTGAGGGGGAGGTTTGAAGACACGGAATGGATACATACGTTGAAGAAATGTATGTAAAAATATAGTTTAAAATATCTGTGAAATGCATCTTGTGGGCCTGGCACTGGTCTAGGCCCAGGGACCCTGCCCTTGGAGCAGGTAGTCTACACAGCCATCCACTAAAGCCTTCCATGACAATGGAAATCCATTACACCTGTGTGGTCTAGTAGGAGAGCCATGAACCCCCAGCTTCCCAGCTCTTAAACCATGGCTGGTGGCCTGTGGTTACCATGTTGGACATATAGCAATTAAGGGGGTAGACAGTGTGTGCATCGATAAACAGCAAGCTGTGAGAGGGTGGGGGCACAGAAAAGGGGAACCCACACAATGTGGTGAAATGGCCAGGTGGCTGCTAGAGAAAGTAACACGTGAGCAGAGATGTGAATGGATCGAGAGTGAGCCACGAAGGGATCCAGGAAACAATATTCTGGGCAGAGGGAAGAGCAGGTGCAAAGGCCCTGGGGCACGGATATCAGGCTTGGCGTGTAAGGGAGGCCAATTTGCCTGGGTGAAAGGGCACCAAGAGCATCAGGAGATGAGGTCAGAGAAGTGGGGGAGAGCTAAATGGGGGAAGAGGCTGCTTCATACTTTCTCTTTTCTTCCCATCTCTAGCCAACTCCAGCTGAGACCAGCTTGGATGAACAGACTCTCCTTCTCATCTGTGGCTGCCCCCCCGGGCAGTGCAGGGACGGCTCACTCCTCCCTGTGGAGCTGGCCTGGATTTCAGAGCGAAGACTAGCAGCCGCCCAGGCCCAGGGGTCCTTTCTCCTGGTGCAGACGTCCCCACTCCCTCCCTGGGGGCCAGTCAGGGACCCCTCTTCCCTGCTGCCGCCGCTGCTGTTCCAGGAGGCGTCTCCACAAGACTCCCAAATGCAACAGGTGCTGGATGCCTGGTCATCGCCTGATCCCAGAGCCATTGGACAGCCCTGTTGGGATCATCACTGGGCAAAGAGCCCCAAAGCCTCCCTTTGCCAGGAGTCCCCACAGACTTCAAGTCACCGGTTTCCCAGGAGAGGGCCCAGAGATCTGAAAGACACTTGGAAGGAGGGAGGAGGACCAGAGTGGAGAACAGAGGAGGAGGGGGCGAGGAGGGCTTGGGAAAGGAGGGGGAGGGTGGGAGGGCCTTTATCAGATGTGGAGGAAGAGCACCCTACAGTCAGGACCCAGGGCGCCCAGAAGCCATCTCCAGCAGGTGCTCAGGTCCTTGCAGGGCAGGGCGAGGAGGAAACTCTTGTGTGGTCTGGAAAGGCTCTGTGTCTGCGAGAGGAAAGCCCTGGGTACGAAGGGCAAGAAGAGAAGGAGGAGGAGGCAGCACCTCTAGAAGGGTCCAGTCTGGGCTACAGGAACATCCCAGAAGAACCTGGCCCTGTGGAATGTGCAGGCCAGGATACACTCTTCTCAGTGGCAGAGGAAGGACTGTCTCCCAGATTGGGAGACCCAGTCTTTCCACCCAAGGGGACTGAACGTACCAGTAGCTCATGGGCTCCAAGCAAAGGGCCTGGCAGTTCTGAACTCAGACTAGACAAATTTGAAAAGGAGATGGAAGCTTGTTTCCAGCAACTCTCCATCCTGGAGCTTGGAGGAGGGGGGCAGTGGCCACAAGCCTCCATGCTGGCAGGAGAGAGCACGAACTCTGCTTGGAAATGGCCCAGCTGCCAGGGGAAGCCTTCCTCCCAGCAGGCTTTGGGAAACCAGGGCTTGGATGTTTGTTTGGCCAGGCAAGTCAAACCCGGGGAGGCTAGTGAAGAGGTTAGACCAGGAGAGATGGAGGCCTTGGGAACCAGCACGGTTCTTCCTGAGACGGTGTCTGATTTGGATGACGTGAGGCTGGGCCCAGAATGGCCCTCTGAGCAGGGTTGGAACTGGCCTCCAAGAGCCCTTGAAAGGCAGAAGAGAAGGTTCCAGCAGCTCATTGCTGGACTGAAAAAAGAGAGAAGCCAGGTTTTACATGACAATGCTGAGCTTTGGGGCGACCGAGAGAGATTCCGTAGAAAAATGAGTGTTCTGGAAAAAGAGAGGGACAGAAATGGGACAAAGATCGCCACACTCGAACAGGAAAAGAGCATGCTGTTAGGGGACATCTCACACTTAAAGGGGGAACTGGACCAATGTTGGCAGGTCATTTCTGACCTTGAGGACTGCAACGGGAAAAGTTACGGCAAAATTTCTGAGCTTGAAGAGGAGAATGAGAAGCTGAAAATGCACGCGGCCCAGCTGCAGAAAGCCGTGTGGGAGAGCCTCAGAAAATCCAAAGGTGTGATGGAGCGCGTCACCCTGGGAAACCAGGAGCTCAAGGCGCTGATCTCGGAGCTCGGGGTCGGTTACAAAGAACTGATGAAGGGCATAGTGCTGGGGATAGAAGACACGGTCCGGGCCTTCAGCGGGGAGAATGCTCACCTTCTACGCAGAATCCATGTCCTGGAGACGGAAGTCGCCTTGGGGGCGAGCACAGCAGTGGGCCGCATAGTGAGAGCAGATGAGGGTCCGTGGGGGGAAAGTAAGATGCAGGGGGATAAGGGGACCGCTGTGGAGAAGGGGGTGCAGGTGACTCAGCTCTCAGGGCAACTGACCGCAGGAGCCCATGGGCCACCCATGGAGGAGAAATCAGGTCCAGCTGGCAGGTGTATGGGGCCTTCCTTAGGCATGGAGAATTCCAGATACAATGCCAACTCTGCCGCTCCATCCTTGGTCTGGGGAAGTGCCGAGGTGTCCAGTGTCCCGCAAGGACACATCCATGGAGCAGGAGTAAAAGAAGCGTATTCGGAAGAGGAGAAGGAAAGACCATGGTGTTGTGCGGACCCAGCACAAGCTCTGACGGCCCTGAACAATGGCCCCCAGGTAGACTGATTACGCACAGCTCCTTCCTTAGCATCTTGCTAGCTGTCTAGGGGGCTGACCACCCCCTGTCCTCAGGTGAGGTTCTCCAGGCAGCCCTTGGAGGAGGTACCCACCTCATCACCCCCACTTAGCAGATGGGAGAATGAGGGCACAGGGAAGTGAAGTAATGGGCAATCATGTGGCAGGAGGAGTAGGGCTGGGACTGCCATGTGGGTGGTCCCCTTCTGCACACAGTCTGAGACATTAGCTGGCCCCTCTGTTTAGGCTCTTCCCATGGGCATCAGGTGGGACACTGGAGGGGATGGTGTTGACACTTCAAGATCAGAGCTCATGTTTTCAGATCCAAGAGTTTATCAAGCAGTCCAAGTCCTAATTCTGCACAGTGGGTCCCTCTCTTTCTCTCCCTTTTTAAAAGATGTAACTGACATGCAACATTGTAGAAGCTTAAGTTGCACAGTGTGTTGACTTGATACATTCATGTATTTCAATATGATTACCGCCCTAGGTTGGCCAATGACCCCATCATGCTCCATGTTGGGTCTTGAAAGGGATGATGGAAAGAGCAGGGACTTTAGGACTTGATCGGAGGTTAAACCCAGCTCTGCACTTACCACATCTATGATTTGGCCAAGACACGGGCTTCCTTGAGTCATTGTCCACACAATGTGGAGGGTGCTCGCTGTTCAGGAATCCCAGGAGGAGATGCTCATGATAGCCTCACCGTGGTCTTGCCTGTCTGTAAGACGTTCAGTGTTGACCCCTTTGTAGCCACTCATTCATTCTCTCCCTCCACTCTCTCTCCTGCTCTTTCTCTCCTTTCCTCCCAACCCGCCTCCCCCACCATGGCAATTTTATCAATCAGAAGGAATCAGAGGATTCCTTCGGTTTTTGTCAATTTTCTTCATCGCATGTATTTTATTTCCCTGGATTCTGTTTATACCTTCATTCTTCCCTTTCTTTCACTTCCCTTTGATTTAGTTGGATGTTCCTTTTTTTCCCCTTGCTTCTTTTTGTTGAAAGCTCAGATCATTGATTTTCAGCTGTTCTTCTTTTGTGATCTATGCACTTCTATCTCTGCATGTCTCTCTGAGCACTGTTTCAGCTATGTCCCACACATTTTGATATGTTGTGCTTTTATGTCCGTCCACTTCAAAGTACTTTGCAGTTTCCATTTGTGACGTCTTTCTTTACCCACGGGTGATTTAGAATAGAGTTGCTGAATTTCCAAGCACCTGCTGAATTTTTTAGTTATATTTTTGTTCCCAACTTTGTAGTTTTATTTCACTGTTGTTAGAAAACATAACTATATTATTTTCATTTTTTTTAAATTTGAGATTTGTTCTGTTGACCAGATTAAAGTCTATTCTGGCAAATGACCCAGGAGTCTTTGTAAAGTACTGAATGGTCCGCCATTGTTGTGTGTTGTGATGGGGCCACGCTGGTTAATTCTGCTGATCAGATCTTCTGTATCTTTACTGACGGGCTGTCTATTTGCTTTGTTTTTTTTTACCCAGATATGTTTGCAATCTCTGAGTGTGCGTTTGTGTATTTCTTCATCTGGTATGTTAGTTTTGATTTGTATATCTGGAAATTATTTATGAGATACATACAGACTTACAATTATGTTCTCCTGCTGACTTGACTCTTTGATCATGATGAAATGTCCCTCATTACCTCCCACGCTCCTTGCCCAAATTGCACTCGGTCTCATATGGAAGTAGTCACACCAGTTTCTTTCCCTTAGTGTTTTCGTGGAATCCAACTTCTTTTAGACCACCCACTTTTTGCGTTCGACCTGTGGGCATCTTTCTATTTAAAGTGTGTTTTTTCGGAAACAGCATGTGGTTGGTTTGTTTTTGCTTGGCTCGGTTTTGCAACCTCTGCTTTTCAGTTAGGGTGTTTGGTCCACGTACATTTCATACCTGTGATGCAAGCATTGGGTGTTTGCTCCCCTCTTACCGTGTGTTTTCTTTGTTCTGCTCTGTTCTGTTTCTCCTTTCTTCCCTTTGTCTTTGGTACTAGTATAAGTACTTTCTCTTATTCCTTTTTCTTCTCCATTAGCTCATTCCGCTATATAATTTAGTATCATTCCTTCAGTGCTTACCCTAGACATTTCAGAATGTATCTATTAATTATTTAAATGTACCCTAAATTAGTACTTTTACCATGTAATACAGAAATCCCAAACAAATTAATAATTGGTAATAAATACTGTAAAATTTTTAGTAGTTTATCTCCATTTACTCTTTCTTCTTTTCCTCATTTTTGTCATATGTATTATGCCCATTGATGATACTTCATAAGGCATTGTTATTATTATTATTCCAGGCAAGTGATAATCTTCTACATTTACTGGACCTCACATGGTCCTGTGATATTCATTCTTACTGCTACTCCTGGGGATCTGTTTTCCTGCTGCCTGAAGAGCTTTGTCATTTCTCAGAGTAAGAATCTGCCAGTGATGAATTCTCTTCCATGTCTTTTTTAAGAAAACAAACGTCAACTTCCACTTTTAAGAGATTTTTTTCCCCCTGCTGGATTCAGAATTTTAGGTAGGCAGAGATTTCCCCAGCTTAGGGGACTTTGAAGATCTCATTGCATTGCCTCTGGCTCCCATGGTTTCTATTCAGAAATGGGTTGTTTTGTCATGGTTTTTGTGTTTGGTTTTGTTTTCCTGAAGTAAGTGTGTTATTTTATCTTTGACTGCTTTTAAGATTTCCTTCTTATTTTTGGGTTTTGACAATTTGACTGTGATGGGCCTGGTGTGATTTTATTTGTATTTATCCTGTTTGGATTTTTCTGAGCTTCTTCAAGTTGTAGAGTCAAGTCTTTTATCATATTTGGAGAATTTGGGGTTATTATGTAGTCGGATATTTATTCTGTCCTATTTTTCTCTTGTTTCCTAGAATCTAGACTTTTTTTTTAATTATATCCCATATCTTTTAACACTGTTCTATTTTTCCCTTTTTTAAGCTTTGTGTATTAGTTTGAATTTTATACTGACCTATTGTTCAGGTCACTAAATCTGTGTTCTGTTGTATCCTATCTTCTGATAATTCCATCCCATGTGTTCTTAATTTCATTTGTTCTATTTTGTATCTCTAGAACATACATTTTATCCTTTTTAAGAGATCCTCATTCTCTGTTGAAATACTCCCATCTTTTCATTCATTTCTTCTATCTTTCTTATAGTTTTAAAAATATATAATCATAGTTATTTTGAATGTCTCGTCTGCTAGTGCCAATATCTGGATTATCGCTGGGTCTGTTTTTATCAACTATTTTATTTCTTGATTAAGTGCCACTTTCCAGCTTCTTCATGTGTCTGGTGATTTTTTTTTTTAAATTTTATGTTGGACATCATGTAGGATATCTGGTAGATATCTGTTATCTCCCACTAGACAATATTGAGTACCCTTTGCTCTGGCAGGTAGTGGAATGATCAGCAAACCAGATCATTCCTGTGCAGGTGTATGTTAGTTTTGACCCAGTCCTAGGGCCTGATTTTCCTTCTAAGTGTGGACCTTGCTCCTGGGGCATGGCCTTTCAGTAGCAGTAACTGAGTCTCCTGACCAGTCATTGAGGGCACCAGTTTGGGCTCAGCCAGAACTCTGCCCTCTTGGCAGTAGTGTGAGACCTCTGAAGTCTCTTCAGCAATTGGTCTTCCAGCTTCTCTTCTCAGCTAGGCCTCCAAGCACTGCACTGTGCTGCTCAGCATAGGATTCAGCCAAGGACCCAAAGGGCATTTCTAGGGAAGTGCCTGGCTCTCTCCTTTCTTTTCCTTCACTCCACAGACCCATCTATCAGAGCACCCCTGAACTCCAGCCTCTGAGTCCTCCATTGAACAGAACCACCCCTCTCAGCTAGGGCTCCCACTCCTGACCCAAAGTTTGGAAAATGCTGCAGTGAGAAAGCCAGGGAGAATATGGAGCTTGCCTTGTTGTGCATCCTTTTCCTCAAGGATTGTACCCTGCATTGGCTGCCACTCAGTGCTTGCAAAGAACTGTTCTATGTCTTTCCCCCAATTTTGTAGTTGTCCAATCAGCTGGTCAGACCTGGTAGAAACTGGACCCTGAGGAGAGGAATGTAAAGCTGAGCATTTCAAGGTGGGAAAGGGCAGCAGATGAAGAGCTTTTCATGTTGAGGGAGAAGCAAGTGACCAGGACCCAAGGTAGCAATGAACCTGGCTAATAGCAAGAAACAGAAAGTAGCCAGTGCAGCAGGATCACGTGGGCAACAGTGGTGTGAGATGGGGCAGAGCTCAGATGGCCAGCAGACCCCAGTTACGACACTTTCTAAATGCAATGGGAAGCCACTGGGGGCTTTTAAGCGGGAGAAAAATGTGGTTCAATTCATTTGTAAAAAGATCACTGTCTGCTGGGAGGAAAGGGGCCAGGGGAATGTGGGGGAACAGTCAAGACAACTTTGCAGTCAAGAAATGATGCCAAGAGATGATGCCAGAGTTGAGGAATTTGGAACTAAAAGAAAGGAGGATTCCAGACAAAAACCAGTTGAAGAAAATGAGGTTTGTTGATGTACAGGAGGCAGGGACAAGAAAGTGTCCCCATTTCATCATCCCAAGTCACAGACTTGATCATGTTGCTATTTTGCTTAAAATCCTTCTGTCTCTTCCTCTTGTACTTGGTGTGAAATCCCAATTCCTTCTGGTGAATTCTAATCCAGGCCTGCGGAGCCTTAGCTGTTTGCGTCCCACCCTCCACCCTCCGGCATCCTTGCTTGGCCCCTCCTGCTCCCCAGTCTTCTCCTGGGAACTGCCACTCATCCTTGGGGTCTCATTTTGTGGGGGGGGGGGGGGGCAGTGCTTCCCAGGGCCGCAGATGGGCTCCGTGTGGAGGCGCGATGGCACTTTCACAGCGTGTCATTGGTCCTGGTGGGAACACCTCCACCATGGGAATCAACAGGTACTATGGCTTCACATGTCCCTTGACCAGTCCAGAAAGCAGTGGTCATATTTCCATCCCCCAGTGCTGGATGGCAGTGGGTGTCTCTGGCTCAGTGCCTCCCAGCTTCCCCTTGCCGTGCAGTGCCGAATGGCCTATTTCTATGTTGGTCTCCCCCACCAGAGCTCCCCGAGGGCACCATAACCCTCAGGACAGCATGTGGCTGGAGCCCATGCTGATCATGCCCGTTTGGGGGCAAGTGGGTCATGAGCCGTTCACAAGACTGCTGCGTGGTGCCATCCCATGTGGCAGGCAGGGCTGGCCCCTACCCCACATGTCCATTCTTTTTAGAACATACTGGGAGATCAAGTAGAACATAATCTAAGGGTCCTTGGGATGAACCCCTTGTCCCAGTCATCAGGGAGGGGACGCAGCGAAGGCACCAAACTTCCCAGAAAGGCCAAGTTGTTTTGCAAGTCTTAGAGCTGGATTTCATGAAACCATCGGGAGCACCCATCTGTTCTTGACAGGGCCCAGCCTGTGCATCTTACGCCCATGCTCTGTGAATTTCTATTAATTAGAAGAAAACCACATTCTGCTCTCAGATTTCTTTCCTAACGAGGGGGAGGCCTCATCAACTGTGAGGCACGTTGATTATGCCTTTGCACTGGCCTCTCTGTCCTCTCCCAGCAGAGTGGCTCAGGCCCCTCCTCCCTTCTCACCCCCCCAGTGTAAGAGCACAAGGAAGAGATGAACTTTGCAGGTCATCAGATTCCCAGGGTGACTACTTTCGATGAAGGGTGCACTGCTGTGGCCAAGGAAGGGAGCGTGAGAAGCCTCTGAGCTCTGGGCTCCTGCAAAAATGAGCCTGGTATTTAGTAGGGCTGCACCTTCATCAGCCACCGTAGCATGTGAATTGGTTCCTTAATGATGCTCAGGCCCTGGGTCCAGAAAATCTCCCTCTGATGATCTCAGGGAAGGACTCAGAGGTCTGTCCAGTTGTTACGTGTAGGGGTGTTTATGATCGCCCCAATTACAGCAGCCAAATTTAGAATGCCCTGAGCATTCAGCATGCCGCAGAACGTATGCTCACCATGATGTTTTCAACATTATTTCATAATACGGAAAAATGCTCCTGACATGGCATTGAGGAAGAAAAGCAGAATACCAAAGATATAGATGGTCTGCTAATTGTTATATAGAGAAAATCTATGTGTGTGTCTGTATGTGTATATATATGCTTGCCTGTGTGTATGTGTGTATGGACATTATTAAAAAATAAGACTTTAGAACCCAGAACCACTGGGGATAGGGGCATTGCTACTATTCAACACCCCTGCCGAATACTACACCACCTCTCCTTCACATCTTTCTGCCTTCCTGGAAATTCCCCATGACATCCATATGAAACCTGCTCATGTCTGACCCCCAGAGGAGTGAGAGACCATTTTGTACTGATTTAAGAAAAAGCATTTGGGGGAAAATGTACTATCCTCTGCTTTATATAAATGGAGGATGCTTTAATGTAATAAGCATCTCGTAATTGGATTTGAACCTTAAATTCCATTCATTATACTTTTTTTTAGCAGAGTGGTGACCGAAATCGATGGAGACAGATTCTGGAACGCCCTGCCATTTTGCATATTTTTGAAAAGATGTGCAAAAGATATATATATATCGGGATATATATATATCTGAAAATCACATTCTAGAATGTTATTCTGTGATTCCCCAGACCCTCCCCAACACCCGCCCCCCCCCCCCAAAAAAAAACCCCCAGGATGGGCCACACGCTCACATGTGCTCATGCATACAGGCATAGCAAAAAGACTGGAAAAAAATATGTGGATAATAACAGTGATTATTCGGGCTAATAGGGTGTGGGGTGACTTCTGTTCCTTTATTTTCTAAAATTTTTTACTTGAGAAAAAAAATGTAAGCCAGAAAAAATATTAAGAAGGAAAACATGTCCTTTTATTTGCTAAGGCAAATTACTTAGAAGCTAAGCTAAGTATTTCTATCGGATGGGTGATTTCCACAGCTGCGGGACCCAGAGGCAGACCCCCCGACAGAGGACCTGAGGGTTCGAGTGGGGCAGCTCCAGCACCGGGTGCTGACCCTACAGTGCCAACTCAGAGACCAGACGTCCGCCCACCGCCAGCTGCAGGCAGCACTCGGGGAAGCCGCCCACCTCCGGGACCAGCTCCAGGGTGAGGTAGGCCGGAGCCCTGCTTCCTTTCCCGCCTGTAAATGAAATGGGCCCACACTCTAGGAAGTTGTGTTTTGTTTTGTTTTGTTTTGTCTTTTAAGATTTTTAAAATTTATTTGAGAGAGTGAGTGAGCATGAGTGGCGGGAGGGAGAGCCAGAAGCGGACTCCTCGCTGAGCAGGGAGCAGGATGTGGGGCTCGATCTCAGTCCCTAAGATCATGACCTCAGCTGACCCAGGCATCCCTCTGGGAAGTTTTGAGGACTTGAATCAGGCCAGATCTCACCATTCCCAGCAGCTGGGTAGTATTTGTGAGATTTCCAAAGTAAAGACCAGTATGGGGAGGAAGTGAGACCTGTAATCCCTCCACAAGGTAACGTCTGTTCCATCTGAAACTAATATACGTGGGTTTTTCTAGAAAGTCTAACTGGTTTTCAAATATTACATAATAAAAGCCCTTCCTCTGTAATAGTGAAGTGAGAGTGATTTTATACAAGGGCAGAGAGATCCTTGCCGATGTGAAAGGTTCATTATTTTATCTGTGATGATGGCGATACGAACTTTCATGGGTGATAAAATTACTCAGAATTAAGTACACACACACACACACACAGGATAAGCAGAACTGAGAAATCTGAGTAGGATTGGTAGATTGTTCCAATATAATTGACACTATAGGGTTGTAATATATTATAATTTTACAAAATGTTCCCCTTGGGGGAAACAGGGCAAAGGATACAAGGGATTTCTTTGTTATTTCTTAGGACTGCATGCAGATCTGTAATTATCTCTCTCTTTTTTTTTTTTAAATGCAAAACAAAACAAAAAAAAGTCCTTCCTCGCTTTGACCCTTCTGGGCACCAGCATTTTTTTTTTCAACCCTATGTACTCACATTCGGTGAATGTGTGAATGTGTGGACATACATGAAATTATACCACAAAAAATATTCCGCGTCTTGATATTTTTCATTTAAAAATTTTTTTAAAAAGATTAAAAAGATTTTATTTATTTATTTGACAGAAAGAGAGAGAAAGAGATAACGAGAGAGCACAAGTGGGGGGGAGAGTGAGAAGCAGGCTCCCTGCTGAGCAGGGAGCATGACATGGAGTTCCATCTCAGGACCCTGAGATCAAGACCTGAGCCAAAAGCAGATGCCTGAGTGAGCATGCCAGGCACCCTGTTGGTTTCCTCATTTAATAGAAAATCTTGGTGCTATTTCCATATTAACACATACAAACTGACCTCATTTTTTTTTAATGACTATAATTTTTTAATTTATTTATTTTATATCTTTTCAGCGTAACAGTATTCATTGTTTTTGTACCACACCCAGTACTCCATGCAATACGTGCCCTCCTTAATACCCACCACCTGGCTACCCCAACCTCCCACCTCCCGCCCCTTCAAAACTCTCAGGTTGTTTTTCAGAGTCCATAGTCTCTCATGGTTCACTTCCCCTTCCAATTTCCCTCAACTCCCTTCTCCTCTCCATCTCCCCATTTTTTAAAAAAAATTCCATTATTGTTTTTTCACAAGGCCAAACCATAACTTAATCAATTCTTTGTTTATGGAAATCCACATTGTTTCTGTTTCTTTGCTTTACAAACAAAGCTTAGTGAACGTTTCTGTATTTCTTGACTTGGGATATGTTTCTGCTACATATTCAAAGGGTAAAATTCTAGCAAAGTAATTACTAGGTCAAAAGAGAGGTATGCAATTAACTTTGATACAGAAGGACAAGTAACCCTCCAAAGTCAGTGCTCATTTATGCTTCCACCAGGAATAAATGAGTGTATGTATTCACCCACACTTGTTACCCAGAATGTTATCACTTCCATGTTTTTGACAAGCTGATGGATGAAAAACACACCATCAACATTGTAATGTCATCTCTGGCTCCTTTCCCATGTGTTCTTTGTATAATCAGATACACTATAGAGTTTCATGTCTATAGCCTCCTAAACCTTGTGCCCAGTGTTTTTTTTTTTTTTTGGCCTGTGCAGTAATCTATTGGGTGGAAGTGACTTTCATTCACCTGTTGTTGGATCTGTGGTTATTACCATTAATGTATATATTCCTGTTTATATGCGAGAGCTCAGAGAACTGGGATTACTGGTCCAGAGTGGGGTTGTGATGATTCCTAATCCATATTACAGAAAGCCTTCCCAGCGCTGATACCACTTCCAAAGCCCAGGCAGTGAACGGGGAATGTTCCTCGCTGTTCCCTCCTTGTGTAGCAAGGGAGCTATTAGGACTTTTTTCTCCTGTCTGTCACTGATCTGTGAAGCATATACTTCCATTTGCATATGCTAGAACTTTTTACCATATCTTTTGTAGTCTGTTTCTCATAGTTTTCAATGTTTTTTTCTTTCTGCTTTTCAGTTTAGGTGTTTTTTTTTTCTAACCCATCTTCCAGTGAATACTCTTCAGGAAGTCAGATTTACTCATAAACTCATTATTTTTGTTCTTAATTTTAGGTATTGTGTTTTGCAGTCCTAGAATTTCCATTTAGTTCTATTTTTTTAAAAGATTGTATTTATTTATTTGAGAGAGAGTGAGAGAGAGAAAGCACAAGAGGGGGGGAGCAGCAGAGGGAAAGGGAGGAACAGACTCCGCCCCGAGCAAGGAGCACGATATGGGGCTTGATCCCAGGACCCTGAGATCATGACCTGAGCTGAAGGCAGAGGCTTAACCAACTGAACCACCCAGAATCCCCTCCATTTGGTTCTTTTTAATTTTTACTTTATTTTAGCTGTTTTTCCTGTTTTGTTTTTGAAAGAGAGAGAGCGAGAGAACAACCAGGAAGAGGGGTGAGGCAGAGGGAGAAGGAGAGAGAGAATCTGAAGCAGACTCTTTGTTGAGCACAGAGCCCCGACACAGGGCTTGGTCTCATGACCCTGAGATCAGGACCTGAGCCAAAATCAAGAGTCAGACACTTAACTGACGGAGCCACCTGGGCACTCCCCCTAAACCCCGGCCATTGGGTTCTTTTTTACTAGCTTCCCATTCTCTGATGAAATTCTTGTCATAGGACAATGGGGCACTTCAACCACAGTTACCTTGAGGTCGGTCTCTGATAGCTCTTTTCTCCAGTCCCATCAGCATGGACAGATGCCCCAGACTCTCCATGAGTGCAGGGACCTTCACACCCTTCTGTGTGGTATTGAGCACCTCAGTGGGCATGAGGTGCTAACTCCGTGTGCTTTGCTTTGCCTTTCTCCAGTGGCCGATGGTGTTGAGCATCTTTTCACGGGCTTCCTGGCCATTCATCTATCTTCCATTGGACAAACGGCCATTCAGTTCTTTTGTCCATTTTGCAACTGGGTGGTTTATTTCTTTGTTGTTGAGACGAAGAGTCTGTGTATGTTCTAGATACGAGTCCCGTATTAGATATGTGGCTGGCAAATATTTCCTCCCATCTGTTGTCTTTTCACTTTCTTCTCATTCACTTTTTCATTGCAAACGCCCCAGCACGCAGGGTGCAGCAACATTCATGCTGTTGCCTAAAACGACGCAGGCAGGAGGTTGACTCCAAGCCTGCAAATGTTACTGAGTGCCTTTTGAATAGAAGACTGTCTGCTTGGAGCTGGCATTTTACACTTTGAATACATTCCAAAAGGTACACCAAAAGAGCCATATAGGAATGTTCGTGAAGCCTTGTTTGGAAAGCAAAGAAACAGTATACACTTTCATAAAACTTGGGTTCAATAGGTTACCTTTCAGCCTCATGCTGAAATAATATGCAAGATTTTAAGTGGATGTGATCAGTTTGTATGTATTGACATAGAAATAACACCTGGACTGTAAATTCAGTGACAAAACTGAGACGTGAAACATTTGAATAGTGTTGTTTCATATGTGTATATACATACGTTGGCATTCTGGTTGTGAATAGGCAGGGTTGAAACCTGCGTGAGAGATCGGAAGAGGTTGGGAAGAGGAAGAAGGATTTTTATTTGTGTCGCTTTTTTGTTCTGACTACAAAGGGAACAAGACGGGGGGGGAGAAGGACTTCGAGACCAGCTGACTTATTCTCTCTTAGGATTTTGTGGGTCAGCGCTTCAGACGGGACTCGGCTGGGCAGTTGTGCTCCACCGAGCATCAGTGGGGATGACTCACTGGCATTCAGCGGGGTGTGGGGCCCAGCTGGAAGCTCCAGAGCTGCTTCACTGACATGCGCGTGCCAGACAGTAATAATGGTTCACATTCCGTGAGCGTTAAGCGGGTGTTCTAAGCACTTTACAGGAAACGATTCACAGCGTCCTTGCTATAATCCTAACTCATTGGGTAGGCTCTAATATTACCCCACTTTACAGATGAGAAGACTGAGGCAGATAGAGAAGTGATTTGTACAAGGTCACAGTTCTAGCGAGGGGCTGAGCCAGGACTGGGACCCAGGGTGTCGGGCTTGGATACCAGGAGGTTTAAAAACACGGCACCAGAAAACTCTGGCATTTCTGCAGGGGATATCCGGGAACGCTTCCTGCCTAAATGAAGAGGCAACAGAGGTGGTCCCACAGCCACGGTCTGGCAGAGCTCAGAGCATCCTTCCTCCTCTGGCCTTGCAGAGCTGGGGATGGGAAAGGTCTCTGTGCCTCACTGACAAGCCCATGTGCGAAAAGAGGGGACTAGAGCCAACCTCTCTGAGCCCAGCTCGGCTGGGGAGACGCTGGCAGTGTGAACGGAGGGCGGGGGGGCGGGGCACAGCCTTCTCACACATGTTGGTTCTCTTTCAGCTTAATGAGCTTCAGAAAAAGCAACAAGAGGCCAATTTCGCTGTGGCTCCTTTGAAGGTAATATGTCTGTGAGATCAGTATGAAATGTCTCTTCTAAACAAACGGAGCTCATATTTTCCCCATTCTAGATCTTCAGTCCATCTTTATTATTTAAAAAAAAAGTACACACACACACTGGAAAGAAGAGAAATATCACCCCCAAATTCCCATTCAAGTCTAGAGTTTTCGTGTATTTTCTTCCGGTATACTTTACATGTGTCTGAGATCCCACCACATCTGTGGTGTCTGCGTCCTGCTTTTCCTGCCGGAGTATAATCCAGGAGGGCTGTCCTTGTCTGTCCCAAGCCCTGAATCAGCTGTTCGTGCTGAAGAACAAAACACCAGGAGCCGCAGTTCATAAAGCTGCCGGGCCCTTGCTCCATGGTCAGGTCCGTCTGTCTGTCCTCCCCGCTCCCGCCCTCTTTTGCATTCTTGTATATAAATATTGTGATGCACACATTTTATTAGAAGGGTATTCCCCACAGAGCCAGACATGTCTTTAGGACAGATTCCCAGAAGTAGCCCTCATGGCCCAAATGTTCTTTGCCATTCGGACGTGTCGTTTGCTGGAAACCTTCAATATGGCACCCGAATTTGGGAAGTGGACCTGGAGGACCTGCCCTTTTCTGTCCAGTCTCTGGGTGGGGTACAGAGGGGGCCCTGGCCCCCACTGACTCACCAGCCCCACCCGTGCTGGGTCCTTGGTTTCCTTAGATGTTAACTCAGAAATGTGAGCCACGCCATCCTTCAAGCCCTTCTCCCTCCCAGCGCTCCCACATCTGTCAGAGGCTCGGGTCTAGGGTTGTGATGTGGTGTGATGGTCATTCCCACTCAAAGCTTGTTCTGACACCCCGTGGATATCAGCAGTGGAAATGCCAACCCTAACGCCCTATGAAAATGTGAAGCTTCCGCGCTCTGCCCCCCCTTTTTTTTAAAATCATTTCCTTGTACCTTTTACTTAAACAAAGACCATAATTCCTTGTAAACTGCGAAGGCTGCCATATGACAGGGACTCCACACAGTTTATTCTAAGGTCTATGAGCAACATGGCAGGAAAGGGTCACATGAGCGCCACTTTACAGATGGGGAAAACAGGCTCACAAGGGAAGTGACCTGCCCATAGTCACACAGAGCTACTTGGTAGCAGAGCCATGATTTGATTGCAGTTCTGTCTGATGCCAAAGGCTCCCCTCAGCCACAGGGTCCCTCCAGGAGGTCATGAAGAGCCCAGTAAAGTCACGGTCACCATGAACTGGCCTTGTAAGGGGGAGCTGCAGTTACGATGTTCAACTGATGCAGGCCAAATGCACGAGGCCCTGATGTTTTGGGGTGGTGTGATCCAGAGGACCTGGGGAACCCCACCCAAGGGTTCTGAGACCCCCAGCCTCCAAGGCAGACCCCCTCCTATCCTGCCTTCTTGCCAATATGGGGCGCCTAAGGACCGCTGCCTGGGGGATGTGCCCAAGCCTCAGGGCAGGAAGTCCTGGCAGGAAAGCATCATCACCTCCTCTTCTGATGGAGCAGAGCCCATACCAGGAGGGACAGAGACTCACCTGGGGCCAGCCTTGAATGACGAGAGTCTGTCATCACCTCCAGACGTGCACATATGTGGGAGGTCATTTCATGGTGGGAGGGTCACTCACTCATACCATTCATGTAACAAATCCTTCCCAAGGGCCATGCTGTCCCCAGCAATGACCCAGTGATGGCCCAGGGATCCAGGGCAGTGTCACCCCTGACCTCGAGGAACTCCCAAGCTACGTGGGAGACAGACCCACAAGTATAACATCAACTGTTGGGCTAGAAGGAGCTGGGAGCCAGGCAGAGAGGGACACCAGCCCCTTCTATCCTGGTGCCCTAAATGATGCCCATTGTACAGATGAGCAAGTCAAGGTCTAGAGAGAAGCTTGGTCACAGCTGGTCAGTGGCAGAGTCCACACTCTTGACCCCCTGATCCTGAACTCCATATCCAGAGAGCAGTGGGGAGCCCCAGGGGGTGCAGCAGTGTGGTGACTTTTTTCAAAGCAGGTTCTGGCTTGTGGGCGCAGGAGGAATTGCAGGGAGGGGCTTGAGCCCAGGCTGTGCTGGGGAATGCAGAGCAGGAATGTGATGCCCCAAGCCCAACCCAGCTGCTCAGCCCCGGAGGGTGTCCTGCATTGGTGGACCTACCTGGCTATGTCTCCACTCCCACCCTCCCAGGCCAAGCTGGCTTCCCTGGTCCAGAAGTGCTGGGAGAGGAACCACCTGATCATGCACCTGCTTCAGGAGCTGCTCAGACACGGGCTGGAGGACCAGCTGCTCTCTGAGATGGCACAGAGCATGGTGGACGACGTGGCGCTGGCCGAGTATGCAGCCACCTTCCCGGCTTCGGGGCCCCCAGAGGTAGTTCCACAGACACCGCTGTCCCTCTTCTGGTGGGAGCTATGGGGCCATGAGCTTCCTGCCCACCTGCCTGAGCTGAACTGTTCCTCCTTCCCTCTGCCTACTGACCCCACCCAGAATGCGCTCAAGACTCCTGCTCCATGGTGGCACCCGTGCTCCCAGCGGGTGCAGGAGCCTGATCTGGGCTCCTTACCCTTAAACGCCTCACAGCCCCAGGCCAGGGACAGACACACAAACAGTGTCAATTCAGGGTCCTGCATGCATTGGGCTGTTTCTTCCCCCAGGTGGTGCTTTCACATGTGCCTCAGGGCCTTAGCACCCACCACTTTACCTGGCAGGATTCTGGTCTGTCCCGCAGCCTTCAAGACACAGCTCAAGCGAGACCTTGTCCAGGGAGCCTTCCCTGGGTCCCGCTGAACACAGAGGTCGCCACATCCTCTGTCCTCCGTGGCACATCGGAGGGAGTTTCCCCTGCTGTTGTGAGAGCTTTGACAGCTCTTCGTCAGCAACTTCATAACCATCTCTGGCTCCCTAGTGCCTGGCCCAGAGAAGCTGCTCAGGGAATACTTGTTGCATGAATGCAATCAGGAACTAACTGAATGAGGATCTCCTCTCCTAACCGCCATCCGAAGAGGAAATTGAGGTTCAGAGAGATTGGAAGGCTCACTCAAGGTCACGCTGCCCCCAGGCAGTGTGGATGGTCACTGATGCCAGTTCTCACCCAGGTCTGGCCCTGAACAGCAGCACCTGGGGTCTGCATGCCTGGTACAGTGGGTGCTCAGCCGAGGCCGTCCCCCACCCTCTCACATACAGGCAGGCACACAACCTCATTCCTGGGGACCAGCCAGCAACACCCCCAACAAACACAGCTCCTGCTGTAGACATAGCTGGCCCTGATTTCCACGCTCCCCCTAGGCAACTTAACACCAGCTCTCCTCCTCCACTCCTTGGCCCTTCCCAGCCCAGCTCTGCAAGGCCCACCTTCTCTGTCCCTTCCGTTCCCCCGCAGCCGTCAGAGGCCCCCTCGTCCCAGCCACCGTATGCCCAGGAAGTGAAGTCCTGGAGGCTCAGGGCCTCATGGTGACTTGGTTCAGAGCCAGAATTTGAGTCCAGAGTCCCAGACTCCCAGACCAGTGCTCATCTCTTTGCACGAATACTCAAGTCTCTTCAGAGCCAGCATAGGGCTGAGGAAAGAAGTTAGTGGCTTGTTGAGATGCTTGGCACAGTCTCTGTGTTGACCAAAGCAGGAGGAAAAACAGAGTTCCAGGGTGTGGGATGTAGTAGGTGTCACATGCGAGGGCCAGCTGGCTATGTGCTGAGGGGACCTCATAGCGGTGGGAGCCCCACCCTCCAAGGGCTGCTTTGAAACTTAGAACTGAAATGTTCGCTGGGATTGGATAGGCTGACTTACAATGACCAAATTCACAGAGACTGATGTATAAACCTGAACACTAATTTATCAGTTTCCTGTGAGAACTAGAACCATATGCAGGCTGATGTACTGGATGAATGGATAAAAAAAATGTCAGCATGTATTTCTTCCCTGAAATGGTGGAGTTGTCTGGAAAGTCAAGTTCATTCATTCATTCCTTTGTTCATTTGTTAGTCATTAAACATTTATAATCAGAATCTCCTTTTGGAGACTGGGATGAGAACAAGGAGAACTAATGGTACCGTCAGCCTGCATCATTCATTTCCTGTAAGGTTGTGCTCCCGGGGCCTGGACACGCCTCCTGCTGGGCCAGGGTGTCTCCCCGAGACCTGTTGAAAGCCATGGCTAGTTAGAAGCTTCTACTGTTCTGAGGTGGCTTTGAATCCACCCTGACTCATTTTGTGTTACTTTACAATTCCACTCTCCAAGAACACCTCCATTTTCATGATTGGGTGGGGTAGTGTGGTGTCTCACTGTTTCGTGTGCAAACCACAAAATCCACAGATACCTAGCACCCACTGCCATGCTCCAGGCCTGGTGCCAAGTGCTGGGCAGAAACAGTGAAGCGGGCAGACCATTATGTGCTCTGAGCCTCAATTTTGCCTTCTGTAAAATGGGACAGTACAGCCTATGTGGCAGAGTTGACCTGAAGACAGATAATTTGTTAAACACCCCATGCAGGGGGTCCCACTGGGTAGGAATCTGGTCCTTGTGTGGGTAGCTGTCAAGAGGGCACGCCCTGCAGTCAGGGCGTATGCCTACTTGTATGGCCTTGGGGGGGGGGGACACTTACATGTACCCCTTATGGTGTGTGGGCACTTTCCCCCATGCTTTATGGAGCTCACTCAGGAGGTCCTCCTGCAGGGAAGGAGCCTCATTGTCCCTTCCCCAGTTAGGAAACCCGAGGCTCAGAGGTTCTAAGTCTGGCTCAAAGACACACATCTCTGAGTAGTTTTCTAGCTTGGGCTTCTCGGTGTGAGGCAGCTTGGCTGAGCCCAGCTGGTGCTTGACCCCAGCAGGGGGATTCTGGGCCCAGCCACTGCAGTGACGAGCCTGTGGGAAGGGCAGTGTAGTGGGTGCACATGCGCTATTGGGGGTTTGGGCCCCAGCGCGGGATCGGGCTCATCCCATGTCCTCAGGGAATTGGTTCCTCGTGTTGCTGGACGGCCAACCCCCAGGGTGCAGCCTCTAGGCAGTGACCTGTCTAAGAACCCAAGGGTGGTCCTCCAGGCTGGCTGGGAGTGCTGGGCACTGAGGGGAGCAGGGGTGAGAGACTGGAGTGGGTGGGAGGTCACCTGCACTTCATTTCTGAGTGAGCGGGGAGCCAGCGTTAGTGTCGGAGCGAGGTCCCTGTGCTTCTGGACGGCGGAGGCCACAGGCACGTGGGCTGGGCTGGGCTGTGGGTGCCACACAGGCTGTGCACGTGGCAGCTCATTTAGTTCAACAGCCGGTGACTTGGGCCATGAGGACCGAGGTCCAGGCAGCCAAGCAGAGCCTTGGGGGGGCACCGAGGCCCTCGACGGGGTGGTGGCAGTTCCTCCTGCTGGGCAGCTGGGCAGGAGGTGGGCTTTGCAGACACAAACTCTCATTTCAGAGAACACAGGTGGAATTCCCGATGCTGGTTGTGGACGCTGCTTTACAGCCTGGGAGCCCTGCCCAGCTGACTGGGAAGTCATGGGTGGGCTCAGGGGATTTACCAGAGCAGAGGGAGCACCAAGGCTGGGCAGCGGGGCTGTCTGATGTGCCAGGGGTGGCCTTGTGGAAACATCCCTGGGAAGGGCTGGACCCTGGAGACTCAGGTTGTCTGGCCCCTGCCCGGGAAAGGAGACCCACCCTGACCTCAGACGTCCAAGGGAGGATGGGCTGCCGTTCGTTTATTCACTGGGCATGGTGATGACAGCCGAGACTCAGCCCTCCCTGGCACTAGCATGTTCTATGGATTAGCTCACTTCATCATCTCAAAGCCTGCTTTATCAGGGGGGAACTGAGGCCCAGGGCAGTCAAAGAGCTGGGCAGGGTCACATGTGGGGCCGGCAGGCTGGGGTTCATTGCTATGTCTGTCTACTCTCCTACTCTTGGAGGAGGGGTCTCACACCTGCAGCAGGTCCCTCAGTTCAGTACGCACCTCCTGTCGAGTTGATTTCCTCACCCTGGTGGGGCGGGTGATGGATGGGAAGCCTTGGCCCTCTGAGCAACTGTGCCTTTTCCTCGGGGCTGTGTGTAAGTCTCAGTCAACTCGGGCAGCTGTAACAGAATCCCATAGGTGGGGGCTCTCACAGTTTTGGAGCCTGGAATTCAGAGCTGAAAGTGCAGGCGTGGACAGGGGCTGGTGGGTGGGGGGGCGTCTTCTGGACTGCAGCCTCAGGAAGATGGAGGTCACTGGGGCAAGGGGCAAGGGAGCTGCTCATTTCCCTTCCTCTTGCCCTGCTCGTTCCTCTTCCCTCCACCTTCTGGAAAAAGCTTGCTTTCCTCTGGGTACTGTCAACGAACTCTATACATGGGCCTTCAGAAATGTATGTCACCTTAAAAAGAAGAAGCGAGACTCGGAGTCCTAAACTTCCCTAATTCATTACATCAACGACCCCAGGCCTGGGCCTCCAAGGATCCAGACAATTATTTTCTCTTTAGCTTTTGCTTTTTATGAAGTTTAGAACATTCCCCCAGAAGTTTTCATGGAGAGAGAGGCAGGGGGAGTGGAGCACGTAGGGCGAATCTTTGTACCCTTAGTGGAACATTCAGTAGCCATCCATTCTCACTGTATTCCGACAAAACCCCACACAGGACATAGTAGTGTGTCCATTCTACAGATGGGCACAGCAAGCCTCTGGAGTTCCACTAACTTGGCCAAGGCCATGGGCTTGGTAAGAGGCAGAACCAGGATTCAGCCTGAGAGTGCCTGGCTCTCAGCCTCCCCGGGCTGGTGGGAAACACGAGGAGTAGGGAGCGGGGGAGGGTCTCTTGGACCCTGATCACATGCTGAATACAGTGCCACCTGGAAGCCGGTGGGACAGGTCTGAGGCTGCTCTGGATATGAAGGTCAAGGAAACCTCATTCTCATGTTGAAGGAGTTTGCGTCGAATGAGACACACTCTAAAACTGGGAGCGAGGGGAAGCATACATTCGGAGCACTGGCAGTGAGCAGAGGAGAGACACTTGATGGCGAAGAGGCTTCCTGGAGGAGGAGGCACACACGTCAGGCTTGGAAGGATATGGAGGGTTTAGGATAGTTGGAAGGATGGAGTGAAGGCGCTTGGGTCCCGGAGACCTGCATGTGGGACAGCACAGAGGTGTGAACAGTGAAGGTGCTGGAAGACACAGTGTTCCCGGGGGTGGAAGTGCCAAGCGCTAAGAGGACACAGCGAGCATGCCCAGTGCAGAAGACTCCAGTAAGTGTGGTGTGGGTTATGGTCCAGCCATAGTCTGTGCCCTTGGGCATTAGTCGCTGGACTCATCAATCCCCCTTAGAGGGGACAAATGGCCCAGTTGTCACAGCACAGCACATGGAGGGGCTTTGTGAGAGGCCAGTGGCTGAACTCTGCCAGGTGGAGTCAGGGAAGCCTTCATACAGCAGGGGACATTAGAATGAGGTTGTGACACTCACATAGAAGGTCACCAAAGAAAGAGAGAAATAGAGAGAGGGCAAGCACTGGGGTCCTCAGGCAGGGGCCCAGCCGACGTGAGTGCTTGGTGGACACGGTATTGTGGGAAAGAAGGTATCCCAGTGACACGGCATGCAGGGCCCCTGGTTCACCAGAAACAGCCAGGAGGAGGCATGCTCTGGGCTGCTGGTCTGAAATCTGACCCACCTTGAAGGCCAGCACTGATCTTGTTGAACCAGTCAGGGGTTGCCCAGCCAACCAGCCAAGCTGCTGTTGCCACATCACCTCTTATCAACCCCGTGTGGTCGTAGGATCCAGGAGGGTCACCACCCAGTCGATGGGGTGGTACAGGGGACTCAGGTTCAAGCCTGACCTGATTCCTGGGTGCCTGAGCCTGGGATCCCAAGGGGTAGCTCAGCAATCAGTTTGTGCAAGGTGTTGGTGGGACCTCTTGGAGAAAGAGTATTTTTCTTGGAAACTCTGCCATCCAGCTGCCCTCCATTTTTCCACTTTTTTTTTTTTTCATTTTTCCACTTTCAACAGCAGTTTCTAAAACACATTAATCACAGGCTCTGTTTGGAGAATTAATTCGGGTATAGGAAATGCAATCGTTTTCCTGCACCTGTATTCCCTCAGAGCGAATCCTCCTCCTTTATGGGTCACAGGGAGAGGAGGGACGGGTGGATCTGACCAGACAATGTGTTTTCTGCAGGGAGGGGTGAGTGGCCTGCTTCGTTCCAGTCGCGGCCACCTGCGTGAGGCTTTTTCTCCTGAGCTATTCAGAATAACTGCTGAGATGTCTTTTTTTTCAGACCAGCCACCAACTGGATGTCGAGCCCGAGAAGGCAGCTGCTGTAAGAGGTCAGTGCGGTATTCAATTAGGAATATCTGTGTGCTCAGACACGGCCCAAGTCAGCAGGACGATCTGACAGTGGGCCAGGGTCCAGTGTGGACCCTGAAGAATGGGAGCCCACATTCCCCCACCTCCTTCCCCGCTTGGCCCTGCGTTCTCACTTCATGATGTAAGCGGAACACAGGAGGAAAAATACCATCTCTGCAGAAGTGGCCCAGTTCCTCAACCCTGTAGTTTCACTCCTGGAAATTCATCCTAAGTGAATAATTCTCTGTGTGGAAAAGCTCAGTGGACAGGTGTATTCATGCCAGCACGTTTCTAATAATGAAAAACTGGTGGTGGTTGGGGGAGGGGTTCTCCAACATTGTTAATTAACCTGTAGACTCAGCAAAATATTGATCACTAAAATCATGCCGCTAAGCACCGTGTGATACCATAGAAATGATGATATTCTCCATATTTTTAAAAGATAGGGAATGGAATGTTTGGGATGGTTACACAGATAAAGCTAGATAAGCACATCTTATGGGCTTATAAGTGGATGATTGGCAACTTATATTAGCAGATAAACTCAAATTCTAATGGTGGTTACTTAGAAAGATGGTAACAGGGTGATTGCTTGTGTTCTGTGATTTTTATTATGAAAAAGGAAATTAAGATGTTACCTGGGGAAGGCAGAATTTCCCTGGTTAAGTGCAGCGTGCTCTCAGTGTGGGGGAAGGGAGGCCGTCTAAGGATTTGTTTAAGTTTATGTTCATATCGGGGGCTCAGTAGAAACCAGGAGAAAGTCTGCATGGTGTTGACTTTAGACAGCTGCTCACCTAGCAATTCCCTTACTGTACTTACAGCTGTGTAATCTTGGATGAGTTAATTAAGCTCTCTGAGCCCCAGAGTCTTATCTTCTAAAGAAGGACGATAGGGCCTTTCTCAGGACTGTCTAGTGCCTGACCCAAAAAGAGAGATCTTTTTTCTTTGGTCAGGCTGGGCCTGTCCTCCTGTACCTTCCCCTCCTATTCCTGCAGTCTGAGTGGACATCTCTTTTCATAGCTGGAAGGACATAAATTCCACTTGGTCCTCTATCTGCCACTATTTTACACCAGTGTCCTTCCTTTTCTGGACTCAGCTTCCTCACCTTTAAAAGAAGGAGATGTGATAGATTGATTGGGTTACCTGTGCATTCAACATTTCTGGAAGGTTTCCATGTACCAGACCCCCACTAAGTGTTGCAGGGTTCACAAAGATGGGTCGGCTTGCAGAGGTGGTGGTCCCTGTGTTGGATGAGCTGGCAGCTGGGAGGGAAAGCTGAGACAGGCAGTCAGTTTTCTAGGATACCCATGACCATGGTGGGACCATCAGGGGGTATGGATGAGGCATGTGAGGGTTTGAGGAAACACGAGAGGGCCTCTGTCATGGGATTTGGGGACCTCAGAATGACAGAGGCTGGGAAAGGTTATTCCAAGGCTCAGGGACTTGTTGATTTTTAGAATAGATTTCTGGATTGAGGCTTAACTGAGAATACTCTCTTCTAGTTCAGAAATACCACCTGAATCCCAAAATGGACAGTGTCCTCCTCCAAAGACCTTTGCATTCAGAGTCCTGGCCTGTTCCCAAGGCTGAGTGGCCAGCACAGATGACTCGACTGGATTCTCTGAAGGTGAGAGTACATCAGTCATCTAATTTCTTGGATCAGCTTTTTTTTTAAAAAATATAACACACATATGGAAAAGGACTCAACTTGTAAGTATACACATCATTGAACTATCACGGAGTAATGCCCAAAAAGCCATCACCAGGTTGAGAACTGGAAAATACCCAGCCGCACAGAGAGAGACTCCTTGGTCTCCCCTCCCAGTCTCTATCTATTATCCCTTTTTTAATTTGTGGGTTTGGTCAAGTCCTGTGTTCTGTGTCCAGTTATTTTTCATCTAGTGCTGGACATCATGTATGAAAAGTTAAAGACATCATTTGAGGTTCTGCTTGATACCGTCTTCCTCCAGAAGAGGTTTCCTTTTGCTTGTGACAGGTGGTGAGGCCAGGACAGAGACCATTCCTCATGTCACAACTGGTTCAGAGATGAGTTTCAGAATTTGTGAGGTCTGCTTTCCTTCACTCTTACTCCTTGGGCATAGCCTTTTGGTGTCCTGACCAGAAGCCTGCCATGTTTATCAGCGTCGTCATCCTTGGCTCTTGTCATTTCCATGAGGCTCTCAAAAGCTCCACTTAGCCTTCTGCCTCTTGGCCACTGGCTCTGCCCTCACCTGGAGGGAAATACAGCCTCCATGGCCATGCCCCCTACTCCCGGCTTGTCTCCTTGTTTTCCATTTTAGTCCCTCAGATCCTGACCATCTTGGTAGCTCTTGAATGGTTTAAATAGATGCTGAGTTATAATCCTTCCTGCTTTTCCAATACTTACTGGAAGTTCAGTCCAAAATGTCTTAACCAGTTCTAGCCAGAGGAGCCCTCTCTTTTCCCAGAGAAAACGTATTTTAGTTATGAGGTGTGGAGTCTGACAGGCCTGAGTTCAAATCCCAGCTGTCGTTTGGTGTGATGGTGGGCGGATTACTTAACGAGTCTGTGTTGCCACCTCCTCGTCTGTAACATGGGGGTAATATGCCTACTGCTAGTATGAGCACAAAATCAGGGAAGCAGGGCGAAATATGTTTCTGAACAAGAGAGATGGTTAAGAAGAAGCTAAAAAACACCAGCCATGACTCAGGAGGCAACCAATCTTATTCTTAGCATTTTATCTCAGCCTATTATTGGTTTCCTTCTATTGGCCCTTCCTATGGCTTTCTCCTGCCTCCATGATATTATTAATTTTTTGGTCTCAAATCTGGAGAGAAGGACACCTGGGTGACTCAGTCAGTGAAGCATCTGCCTTCGGCTCAGGTCTTGATCTCAGGGTCCTGGGATCGAGCCCCACTCTCTGCTCAGTGGGGAGCCTGCTTCTTGCTCTCCCTCTACCCCTTCCCCCAACTTGTGCTTTCTCTCTCTCAAATAAGTAAAACCTTTTTTAAAAAAAGATTTTATTTATTTATTTGTCAGAGAGAGATAGAGAAAGGCAGGCAGAGGGAGAAGCAGGCTCCCAACTGAGCAAGGAGCTCAATGCGGGACTCGATCCCAAGACCCTGGGATCGTGACCTGAGCCGAAAGCAGATGCCTAACTGACTGTGCCACCTGGGCATCCCAATAAATAAAACCTTTTAAAAAAAAAGTAAAACCTGAAGACAGTACTTGTCTTGGAATTGTTGAGACAGTTCAGCGAAATCGTGC
The DNA here is from genome assembly GCF_963455335.1 of Martes martes. Taxonomy (NCBI): domain Eukaryota; kingdom Metazoa; phylum Chordata; class Mammalia; order Carnivora; family Mustelidae; genus Martes; species Martes martes. The sequence continues at coordinate 143,862,177 of NC_137889.1, forward strand.
ACACTGTTCTGCTCGCTGTTCTGCTGGGTATAAGAAGAGCATTCAATAAATGCTAGCTACTGTTACTGACCTTCTTAAACCTTTTCTTTCTTTTTTTTTTTCTGACTGGTGACTTTCATTTTAAATTCCTCGTCTATAGGTTTATTACCTAGGAATGAGAACTTTCTTTCCAGCTCTGGTCTTTTTCTCGGAAAATTACTCTGACTTTTGATCTTGGCCTGGCTTGTCCCAAGCAGGTGGGAGGCATTCTAGACAAAGGGAACAATGCCCACCAAGATAGAGGGGTTGGGGAAACTGTGAGCCATTAAATGTGGCTGCAGCACAAAGTAAGGCATAGAGAGGAGTCTAGGAGAACCCAGTGATGATGTGGATGAGAACAACGATGGGAAAGAAAAACCCCACTCTTGCCTCTTCAGTGCTGCTTACTATGTACAATGCACTGGCTTTGCCAGTCCTCATGAGGGGCTTACGAAATAGGAATCTGCATTAGCCCCCTTTACCTATGAGAAAGGTGAGGAGCAGAGGGGGTAAACAGCCCACCCCAGGACACACAGTTTGCAAGTGGCAGAGCTGGGGTCCCACCCAGGCAGCTGGTACTGGAGTGGGGCCTTCCATGGGGAGATGGGAGCAGTCCCTCCTGCCCCCGGTGCAGCCCAGTCTGGAGTTCAGTGTGAGGAGAAACCCCTCCAAGGTGTGCTCTAGGTGGTGCTGGCCGGAGAACGACAGCGGTCCTCTTAAGGAAGTAGTCAGAGCAGAAATGGGGTAAATGAATGGGCGAAAAGCACGCCTTAACACTGGCATGGCTCCAGGTGTCTCCATTGTTCTTTGACTTTCTTCAGAGTCATTGCCACACACTTGGGATGCCACTGGATGAAAACCCTTCCTTGGTTGGACAGACTTTCAAGCCCACAGGACATTTTTATGCCTTTGCTGCGAGTTGACAGAATGTCTATGGTGAGATTTCTGTTCCCATGCTTTACCCAGCACCTGACCATGGCAGGCCTTCATGAGTAATTGGAGAGAGGGGCTGGGTGGTTCTTTCTCTGGAGGGTCATGCAGGCCCCTCGCCCTCACCCCCAGCACTACATTGTCACCCCCCACACCCCCAGTTCAGGCGTGGTTCTGCTCAGTTGTAAAGGACGTCAAGGAACAGAGCCCTCTGCCTTGCAGAAAAGCAGATTGCAAGCTGTGGATATGGGCTGGCTTGGGGTAAGAGCTTCCTGTGGGGGAAAATGCATTTGTTAGGTAATTACACTGGGGGAATCAGTGACCCGTCAGCAAAATGAGGTCATATTTGAAGGACAGTAACTAAATTTGTCACATGTCAAAATTCTATTATTTTATGGCTGAGCTCAGATCCAAAAAAAAAAAAAAAAAAGCGAGAAGCCTAAAAATAGACAAAAATATCCCAAGAAGGCTGGTAAACCTTTGGTGATTGAAGAAATATTTGTCCCTATGTCACATCACCGTGATCCTGTCACTTGGCCACTGAAGACCCTTCAGCCGTCCTGTGTTTAGCAGCGTAGTGTAGTGGTGAACAGTGTGGGCTCGGGAGACACCATGTGGCTTGGGCTCCAATACTGATTTTTGTCTCCTATTGACTGTGTGGCCCTAGGCATGTCACTTAACTTCTCTGGGCCTCTGTTTCTTCTTCTGTGTAATGGGATAATAATATTAGTTACCTTTCTGGGTTCAAGACTGAATGAATTAATACATATACATTGCTCAGCATGATACCTGGCTCATGCGAGAGCTCGGTAAATGTTTACCATTGTAGGTTGAACTGTATGAAATATTATATGCCCCTTTCCTACAAAATCTGCAGTTTCATAAGGTCTAAACTATTCTTATTAAGATGACAAGTCCAGATCCTTTAAGTCCCTGTTTGCATTCCATGTATGCGTTACTCTATACGGAATGACCCTCAGTTTTTAACACCTCAGAATCCCGCTCCTTCCCTCAAAGTCTGGCTCAGATACTGCCTCCTCCAGGAAGGCTTCCTACTCCTCAGTGTGCAGTGGGTGCTTCCCTCCTAGGGGAATCTCCCCCGGCAGCTGTGTGGGCCGCTCTTCCAGGTTCATCTCTGTAGAGGACCTGCCTGGAAGTCTGCCTGCTTGCCCTGCTGGGTGGGGAGCACCATGGTGGAGGGGCTGGTCCAGGCAGGGCCCACAGGGCGGTGCTCAGTGACCCTCATCCCCTCTCCTTTCTTGCTCTGCCTTTCTCAGCCAGCTTCCATGGGTGACGCTGAGAGGGTGCTGAGCGTGCACCATGGCCCACTGGTCACTGCTCCCCACCTTGGGGTCACTGGAGAAGTTTGCTCCATTCTGCCTGTCTGACCAGTGAGGCACAGACCCACCAGTCTATCTGCTGGAGGACTGAGCAGTGACGGAAGTAGGACTCATACTGCTGAGCACGGGGGTCCTTCCTTCCTGTCATTTGTAAGGACGGCACGTGATAACAGGATGCTGGGCATAAAGGGCTGAGAAGCTGCTGGGGGAGCTCTAGGAAGTGTGAGGTTTTGAAGCTGGGTGGCTTGGGTTTGGGCATTGAGCCAGTCATGCCAAAGCTATGTAGATGAGGTTGGCATCTTGTTGATGCCAGTTTCCTTCTGATGGGATGTTCACCCTCTCTCGATCCTGCGAACCAGAAACCTAGAGCGGACACCCGCTCTATGGGGACAGCCATAAGCGATTGTCTTGGCAGACGCCTGCTGGATGACGTAGTGGGAGCCGCCCCCCAGCCGTGGGCTCCTCCCCTGTGACACCATGGCGGGTGGTGTGCCTTGTTGAACTGTCACAGAAGGAAGTGAGCAATGCAGGAGGAGCCCTAGTGGGAGGCGCACAAAGTGACCTATAATGTTCCTTATCGTTGTCCTGTCTTCCCTGGATGAATGTGGGATCGGGGGCTTTTATGAACACGTAGAAACAGAGACCATTTCATTCTGCTCTTGCCTCCAGCTGCCCCTGCCCTCAGGGCAGACGCCTGCTCCTGGAGTGTGCCCGGCTGCAGCCCCTGCCGAGCCAGCGCTCCTCTCACAGCGCCTGCGGGAAGAAGGTGGACCGTCCTGTCCTGTCCCCCAAGCCGATGGCCTCCCGCCACCCTCTGAGCTCCTGAGTCCTGCGAGGATCCTGGCTTTCCACAAAGAGCTTCGACAAAGCATTTGCAGCAATTCCCAGGTCCATAAATCACCTCTGGAGTTATAAATTTAATAGAACCACTCACGCTCTGGGGCCATTTCATAGACTCCATAAATATTTGAAGCCGAGCCTTCAGACACTGCTTTAAGAAATTGGTAGCAATCAAAACCCTCATTCAGTGGCAAGTGGTTTTGCCTTTGGCTTGGGGGGTCTGTTGGTTGTCAGAGCTTGGGAGAAATACTGGACTGTGCTCGCACATTCTGAGGGCTCTGGCTTGGGCTAATGTCAAGGCAACAAAGAGAATATTTACTGTACCCAAACCTATTGAATGATGGGTCTGATAGTTCTCCACTGGGCATGATTTTCCCCAAAGAGGGAAAAATTTGGCAACGTCCAGAGACATTTTTTGTTGTCCTAATGGAGAGGTGCTCCTGGTTTCTAGTGGACAGAGGCCAGGGATGGTATCACAGTCCCACGATACACAAGACAGCGTCCTACAACAGAGATTGTCCCGCGCAATGTCAGTAGTGCTGGGGTTGGGAAGCCCCGGACTGGTCTCATAGCTCCTAACATTGCCAGCCACAAAGAACCGCCCTCATGCCCCACGCCCGTTGTTTTAAAAGATTTTTGTCTACTAACAGAAATTCTTGACTTAAGTAATTATATATTTGACATTTTAGAACATTAAAACCAACCAGAACTTTCTAATAAGCCCAGTCATTCAACAGACACTTGTTGATGTCTAAAAGGTCAAGGTTACCTTCCCAGTGCTGTTCCCTTCCAGAAGCTGTGGTCACTGAGGGATGAGGAAGGAGACCTAGGATGCCCAGGGTAGCAGTCAAAGCATGAAGATTTTATTTTAATGTAGTTTAACTTTTACATTGAAAAGTACAGCGTTCCCACATACCCTTCAGCTGGCTTCCTGTAATGTCAACATCTTTTATACCTAACCACACCACAGGGACAGAAACAAATGATTTATTTGGAGGGAAACTGGGGGAGCCATTGATACGTAAGAAAACCAGGACGATCAAGCCATTGTCAGCATGCTGAGCTGCTACCCTCTTGATTAGCCCAGTGGGCTGGAAATAGGTGATCACAGCCATACCCCTGCCCTTGGACTGATTTGCCAGCCATTTGTTCAGTGAGCATTCAGTGGGAACGGCCCTACAAGGGTCCTTGGGGAGGCGCTGGGAAGCAGAAACAAAGAAGATGTGGTCCATCTCTGTCCTCCAGGACCTCTGGGCAGCCCTGCGGCCCCAACACCAGCGCTCAAGGAACCCCAATGTGGGAAAACACTGTTGTCGTCCCTGCTGGGTCAACCACCACCACCGCCCCAGGAATCTCCAGTGGTCACTAACAGTGTGAGACCTCTTCTGATGGTGCCTTTCCCACTTTTATCTGGGGACAACACCATCAGCTTTGAGCATCAAGAATGTGATGAGGAGAGGATCTAATCAGTGAAGCTGGGGCCCAGCCGGCTGCACCGCCCTGCTAAGCTGCCCCCTCCAGGGGTGAACCGTCTCCAGGGTCAGGTGCACTGTGTCCTGTCACTGGAATCCTCTCTGCCCACCCCCCCCACTTCGGCTCATATTCAGGGCCTAAGCAGAGAGGTGGCTGGGGGAGCCCAGGACTGGAAGCCAGGGCGATCTTTGCAGCCTAACATGGTGATTCCATCATAAATCATTTTCCGAAGCCAGAAACCACTTACTCACCAAATGAAGAGTTCCTGCCTGGGGCTGGCACTTCGGGTCCCCTCAAGCTGGGTCTTGGCTTCGTGCTGTGATCCCCTGGGGGCACTTTTGCAATGGCAGACGGATGATTTGGGCATTTTCTTGGCCTCAGCCACAGACCCCATCCCTGGGACAGGGACACCTCCCCAGTCTGGTCAGATGCCCTTGGGCATGGAGACTTGATCTGCTCGGGAGGCTGAGCAGGATCGGGCAGGAACTAGGTGTGCCTGGAGCTGGTGTCAGCCACTCTCCACCCCCCACACCAGAACGCCACCATGAGGGACCTGACGCCTCTGGAGAGCAGCCAGAAGGCCCAGCACTGGCTGCCGCGGAAGAAAACAATTTGTCAGACGGGCTGTCAGTGAACGACAGTGGTGGCCTTCTATGGGATTGTCTGGCCAGGCTCTGCAGCGAGGAAGCCCAGACCCAGCTGAGGTAATGCACATCCCCTCCTCCCCCCACTACTGTGAAAGGGCCCCACCTGGGCTTTTAAGTAAATCAGATGAGAGGGTTGGCCTGGCCTGTGGCCAAGCAGCAGAAAATGTTAAGTGCAGTGTGTCTGCCTGCTGCCTGATTCATTGCCCTGCTCTCTTGGGAGGCATTTTGCTCGAGTTGCAGAGGTTCTGCTCAACAGATAACTTCCCTGGGCAGCTGCTGGGGCAGGTGAAGGGCTGGGAGCTGGGTCACAGGGGTCACATTCCAGGTTCCCATCCTCCAGGCCCCCAGCGGACAGACATGCAGATTGCCTGAGACTGCATGGCACGGGCGGGGTGAAGGGTGCAGCAGGGAGAACACAGGGTCGCGGGGCACAGAGCTGTGGCTAACCAGCAAAGGGTCAGTGAGGAATTCCTAGAGGAGGTGGCAATTGCAATAGGTCCTGGGGGAGGAGTAGGGGTCTACCAAGGTGGAGGGATAGCAGGCCCAGGCAGCCACATGTGCCAAGGCCTGGGGTGGGGTCAGGGGTAGGAAATGGAGTGGACATACTTGTCTTTCTCTAATCCTGGGTTGGAAGGTACCAGAAAGAAGGTGCTGCCTTTTTGCAATCCTACCGTGACTGTCTTGTTTACTTAGGCGTGTTAGTATGAGTAAGACATTGTCATTCTTCAAAATTTGGAAGGGGCGGAAGTGTGCACAGTGCAGATTTCTTCCTTGTCCCCAGTTCCCATCTACAGAGGCAAACAGCTCCCAGTTTTTTAGGAACCCTTCCAGAGATGTTGACAGACTGTCAGCAGGAGCCCTCAGGCAGAGACGTAGGTGCCATTTCATATGTCTTGGTGATCATTCTGAATCACAACATACATCTCTCATTCATTGTTTTAAATGGTTGTGTTGTTTCCCATTGTGCAGTTCCTACCAGTCCTCTTGGTGGACATTTGCCTTGTTTTTGATCATTTGCTATTAAAACTGGTGTGGTCGTGAAAATGCGCATACGTGCATCTCTTTGCACATGTGTGAGTCTCTCTGAAGGTAAATTCCCGGAGGAGGAATTGATGCCTCGAAGCAGAGAAGCTGTGGTCGTTTTGAGAGCCCTGGTCAACCCTGCTCCCCACTTGACCCAGAGGTCCCACCTGCAATGCTGGGGGGGGGGGCGGTGGAGAGGGTCCTGGTTGCCCACAGCCCTGAGCTCACTCTTTGTTCTTTCTACCTCTGAGCCCCTTTGGTGTGCCCGTTGTGGTTGGAGATGGTGAACTAGACAGAGGGGGATCCTGCCCGCACTGGGGAACTCCGGAGTGGGGAGATGGGGGTTCATAAGCAGGTGTTTGCTTCCCAACCCCAACGAGGGATGGTCCAGATTTCCATCTCACAGCCTGGGCAGGATGTGATGGGTGTTGTGAGTGCCCTTGGTGCTGGGGAGGGATCAGGCCCGCCAGGGACAGATGGGCAACAAGGCTCTGGGGAGTCAGAGGCCGAGGGGGAGCAGAGAAGAAGGTGGCATTTGGGCTGAGCCTCAAAGGGGGATATAGTCCCAAGGGAAGAGGTGGCGGCCCAGGTGGGCCCAGCAAGAAGGGACCTAGCGCTTCAGAGCTATCCTCTGTGCTGGGCACCGTGCTTGGTGGCTGACACCCCCAGATCCCAGGGCAAAAGCCCCCGGCTGGGGCCTAAGAATCCAGAGGCGGCTTCTGCTGGACACTGCATTCACTGCCCAGCTCCACCGCTCCCAGCCCCTGAAGGCTTGGTTTCCTCCTGTAAGAAGGAAGTAATATCACTTAACATTGGATCGCCTGGCTGGAGTCTCACCAGGGGTTTGTTGTCTGTGATGAGCGCCCCGCCCATGTTGCTCCCAGCCCCTACGTGTCCCTCTTTCCCTCCTCCTAATGCTGGTAGGCAGGAAGCCCAGGAGCCCGGTGCGTGCCCTGCCCCAGCTCACTTCTGTGGGCCAAAGTTTTCTGACCTGTTAAATGGGGATGCCTGCCTCCCAGGGAGAGTCTGAGGGGTGAGTGGTTCATTTACTGGGACCGCTGGAAATAGGCCCTGGAACACTGTGGGGGCTGTGGAAATGCTGCCACTGTTTTATTTTTGTGTGCGTGATCTTTGAATACCAGACTGAAAACAGAGTCCCTTTGGGCAGGGTGATAGGGAGACAGCAGGAGAAAGGGCCGCCCGGTAAGGTGGCTCAGCTGGTGCCCGGGAGGGGAAGCTGATGGAGGAGGGCAGGTAGCAAGAGAGTGTGGAATAGAGTCACACTTCCACCCTGAGCCCAGGCTGAGGGGAGGCAGCCCAGCCTCAGGCACTGGCCTGCAGCCCCTTAGGGATCCAACCCAGGACCCCTCTAGCTTGACACCCCTCTACTGCAGCCCCAGGGTCTCCGAGCCACCCAGGGGTCCTGCCTCCCAGCCTTTACCCTCTGCTTCATTGTGTCTGCCAACCGTCCTTGGGAACAGCTACATGGCGGATCGGGGGCGACTCCGGCAGTCTACTCTTTGCTCTGTGTATGACCTCGGGCAAGTTTAGCCCCTCTGGGCCTCAGCGTTCTTATCTGTAAAATGGGAACACATAAAGGAGGCAATTTAGTGAGGCATAAAGCGCAGAGCCCCTCGATGGGTAAACTGGTTATTTCTGTTGTTAAATTCTTCACCTGCGAAAGTCAGAGGACAGCATCAACCTTCCCGTTGCCAGGAGTCGGACAGAACATAGAGCGGCCCCTGCGGCTCTAGGCCGACACTGTGTCTCTGAACTTCTTCACTGTCCAGCCTGAGAGGGAGGAGGGTTTTTATGCCCATTTTGTGGCTGAGAAAACTGAGGCTCCCAGAGGCCCAAACTGCTAGAGCCAAGGTGTGAGTCCCAGTCTGTAGGGCTCTGACCCTGAAATCAGTTTTCCTTGCACCTGGCACACAGGTGCTCCTGTCTGTACCCTGTGATCCACAACTCCCTGCCCCCGTGCATGCCCATATGTTCCTGTCCGCTTCTAGGAAGGAGCTCAAGAGAACTAAAATTAAAGACAGAGATACAATAAAAAGAATCTGTATTGCAGAAGAGTGAAGACTTAGAGCCAAATAATAGTTGAAGAGGGAGTCAGAGAGAATAACCACACTGGGCACCAAGGCCACAGGCGCCTGTGACAGCTTAATGGAAAAGCCAGTTCTGAGCTTCCCGGTAGTCAAGGCAAAAAGGGGAAAAGCATGGGTTTCTTGGTGCTGACTTTCCAATGAAAGGAAACAGGGCTGAAGAACGTTTCTCCCAGCTCTGAGCTCTGAGGGAAATCTTCCTAAGGGTTTGTATACCGTGAACAGGACAAATGGTGACTCATGTCCTGGTTAACATACCTCCACATCCTTGGGAGGGGGAAGGCATGTCGGTTTGAAGCTGCAGTTCGCCTCTCCGTTTGCCAGGGGCCCACACTGGGCTTCGTGGGCTTCTCATGGCTCCTTGGGCTGAGCAGTATTACTTGCCCTTTAAGGATGAGACCCATGGAGAAGCCTCGGCTCTGTCCCAAGTCTATCTGCTTGTGGGGTACAGCCTCCCCAATACCGTGCTCAACTTAGGGGCCTCTGTGGTGGATTTCCTGCCAGGAGCGGGCCCCACCTCCCCTCCTCCTCCTAGTCTCTTCCTTCCCCTCTTCCCTCTCCCCTACACACACACACACACAGCTACTCTCCCTCAGCTATAAATCTCAGCTAAGTACTCCCCTCAGCTCCCAAGCCCTTAGGGGCCCAGCTCCAAGACTGGCAGCTCTGTCTGTGGGGCTGGGACGCAGGTGCGAGGCTGGGGGGTGGGGTGGGGAGAGTGGTGTGTGGAGGGGGAAGCTGGGCTCACGCTGACTCCAGCTGCTTCCCTTATCCCCAACCCCAGGAATGGGGTGTCCTGTGGTTTGCGTCACACTGGACTGGACCCAAAAATCAATCTCCTCTAAAACACACAAGAGGAAGCTGGCAGACAGAAGCCGATGGGTTACATCCCAGCGGCCTTAAGTAACCAACTCCCCGTTGTTAACCATGATTCACTATTGCGTAGAGGCCATTACTGTGGGTCTGTTGTCTTGGCACTGTCCTGGATTCGAGGTAGGCAGAGCTGGGTCAGAGAATACCTACTGGGGTGGGGAGGTGGGGTTCACTGTCAGGTAGCAGGAACCAGCCAGTCAGCCACCATCCCCACTCTTCCAGGGATGCTGTGTCTGGTTGTTCAGGTTGTATACTGAACAAAGCATCTGGCTCAGGGGCAAAAGGGGATAACATCAAGCCCTCCTCTCCTTGCCAAAAGGCTGTGCCTGCCTGGAGGGGCAGGTTCCCTTTAAAAGTTCACAGGGAGGCCTGCAGGCTGCGACCCCCTGGGAGGGTTGTCTTTTTGTGATTCTCACAAAGGGTCGGTGGGCCCTCTGTGCCATGTGTTCCTGACCCAGGCCCAAGGTGCCAAGTCAGCAAGCAGAGGCCAATGGGTCCTGAAGGACACACGATGCCTCCCCAGGGCAGCCCTCCAGCTTGTGAAGCACTAGGGGGGTGTGTTCTGCACCCATGCACCTTTGGGTCTGGCTTAGGAGCTGGGAGGCCTGAGACCAGACGGTGGTCTCTGCCCACAGGCATAATTAGGATTTTGTGGCCCACCAAAGCCCCCATTCCTTCCCATCCTCGGTCCTGTGCCAGGAAATTACTGCTACTCCACTCCAGCCCCAAACTGAGGGGAGAGGAGGAGCACTGGACCAGGACCCTACTCTTAAGGATGCTGCTTAATACCTGTGTGGCCCTAGGTGAGTCGCTTGACCTCTCTGTGTTAATTGGCTGTAGCTTCAATATAACTGAGTGATAAACCACTCCAAAGCCAGCCACCCCAACCCTCTATCCTCATGCACTTGGGGCTGTCGGCTGACTAGGGTTCCACCAACCAGGCTGGGTCTGGGCCTGGGGCCGGATTCAGGCCAGCCCCACCTGTCCCCATGTTCTCCTTGGAATTCTTGGGATTCCTTCCTGGCCCCCAGGTCTGGTCTTCTGTGGACGCAGGAGGGTGAAGAGAGTGCAGCGCCTCTGAATGCTGCTCTGCTCATAATAGTCAAAATCAGTCTTGGGAACAGACTGGACATGGAGAACGCAAGGAGAAATTCTCGAGTCACAAGCTGATGCTCAGGAGGAGGAACCGGTCAGGTCAACCTGACCTCCCACACCCTCCCAGCGGGACTTGTCCAGTGCAGGACAGCGGTCAGGGTGGGAAGTGACCGCATATGCAGAGTGCCCGTCGCAGAGGACAGCGGCAGCTTTGTGTCCCCCTGCTACCCTCCTTTGCTGTTCTTGGAAAATCTTTACATTGACATAAAATATTTCGAGTAAATCCAAAACTCACCAGAGAAAATCCATGCACCCCAAGTGGACCGAGGGGTGGAGGGTCATCCTTATGGACAAGAGCACTCGGCCCCAGGGTCCTGCTCCGTTTTTGTCCCCTCTGACAGTGTCCCTCCTCCCCATTCCACCTCCTGACAAGACTTGGCTTTCCTTCTAGCTTTTCCAGACAGATCTGATCCGAGACATCCAGAAGGGAGTAACTGATTCCATTACTCAGAGTGGCCAGGCGGTTTTGTCTTGAGGGCTTGATCTCCCAGGAGATTCGGAATCTTTTCCTCATGGTCTCCTCCAGGATGGGAGGTGAGGTGGGAAGGGCTGCCCATCCTGATGTTCCAGGTCTGGGGCCTCCTGGCAACGGGGGTGGGGTCACCTGGCTGAGCAGCCCGGAAGATGGGACCCCAGGCCCTGCTGCATCCTGGACAGGTGTCAGCCCGGCCTGTGTCTCCCTCTGCCTCTGGCTGTTGGAAGGTAATCCGGTGGCCCCGGTCATCGCCTGCTTTGCCAGGGATCTGAGATGTGAGTTCGCTGACTTCCTCTGGCTTTCTGCAGGAATTCAGGAGAGCAAAGAAGGCTGAAAAGCTAAATTTCCGTTCCCTTTCTCTCCCCCTCTTTTTCACTCCTGCATGTGTGCACATTTTTGTGCATATGTACATGGATCCCCAGATATGCAGAATACACCCGGGAACTAACCCTGGTTGTCCCGCAGACATATACCCAGCGCCTAGAACCATGGCTGGTACGCACTAGGCGCTCTGTGTTTGTTGAATGAATGCATGACCCAGTTGCTCAATTTTCTCTGGATGGCACACCCAAGCACGTATTTCACTCCATCTGGTGGTCCATAGGGCAAATTCTGTTGGAGGAGAAGGTATTAGTTTTGTATTCATTTTTGCTTCGGGGTGGGAGGGAGAGGAAGGAAAGGACTCAGAGAAGAGCAGGAGGAGGGGCTGGAGTCTCACCAGTGTCCCCTCCCCAAGCCCACGCCTCCTATACCCGGATACTCTGCCCTTAGCTGCAGAAGGAGTAAAGGGCCCAAGGTTGCAAGGGCCTGGAGTAGAAGGAGCAGCGCGAGGGAGTTACAGGGAAGGCGGGTGGAGGGGGCAGAGGTGGGGAGAACAGTGGGGCAGGGGAACCTCCGACCTGTTCTTTGTTTTGGAACTTTTCCTTTAGAAGGACTGATATTTGTTACACACAGTCTGTCTTGGTGCTTTTTTTTTTTTTCCTGGTGGTATGTCATTGTTATTTTATTTTATTTTATTTTTTTAACACAGATACCTTATCTGTGTCATTCTCATAAGGACCCTACACTTGCCCTTCTAGATATAGGGACATCTTTTCTTAGCTTCATGTTGGTATTTCTGGGTGTCATGATGATTATTCTGCAAGTGCTGGTTTGTGGAGTCACGGGCAGTGACTTGGAATGGGACGGACTGGATGCTTGTTCTATATCCGTGCTCACGTGGGGCGGGATCCCAGGAGATGGGACCTCTCAGAGCCTCAGTTTCCCGTTCCTGTTTGCCTTCCCTGCTTCCTTCACCCTCCCCTCTCATCAGAGCGGTCATTCCCTCAGGGCAGGGGGCTCTACTGTACTGTGACTAGGACAGACCTTTGCTGTAACTCTCTCACGCTATGTGGTGAATGGCTGATAGTTTCAGGGCCATTTGTATTTTGTGAAGAAGGTGCTCAGCTGCAGAGAGAAATTCATTGGCATCATTTTGGGAAACGTTTTTTTTTTATGAGAAAATGCAAACACTTACAAAAATAGACAGAATATTAAAAGGAGCCCCCATGTAGCTGTCACTCAACTTCAACCCTGGTTCATTCAGAAACAATCTCATTTCATCTATACGTCGCCCACTCTTCCCATACGTATTCTTTTGAAGTAAAACCAGACAATTTATCACTGGAATCGTAAATATTTTAAAGAGCCATCATACCTCAAAAAAAACCAATCCCTTGATTTTGTCAAACATCCAGTCTTCAAGTTTCTAATTGTCTTATGAATTAATAATTACTTTTTTTTGGTAGTTTGTTTTGTAGGATCTAAATAAGGTCTTTACACTCTGGTTGACTGGTACATCTCTCTTTGTGGTAAAATTTAGCATCTTAGCCAATAAGCATTCGTGCTGTTGTCCAACCATCCCCACTCCATCTCCAGAACTTTCTCATCTTCCCGAACTGAAGCGCTGTCCCTCCAGTAAACACTCACTGCCCATGCCCCCTCTACCCAGCCCCTGGCCCCACCATCTGCTTTCTGTCCATGAATCTGACTACTCCAGGGACCTCATATGAATGGAATCATACAGCATTTTCCTTCTGTGACCCTGTCTGCAAGCTTCATCCCTGTGGTAGCGTTTGGCCGCGCGCCCTTCCTGTTTAAGGCTGAATCACAATCCATGGTGTGGGCGTATTTTGTTTGTCCATCTGTCCCTCAGTGGGCACTTGAGGCATGTTTTGTTGACTCGACTCATCTTTCTTGGAGTATTCTGTTGTCTTGGAGTATTCTGTTGGTGGAAGCAGGTGGCTTGCCCTGCAGTGTCCCATGCAGGCTCTTACTGGTTGTGTCCCCATGGTGCTGTTGTCCACATTGTTCTTTCTTCTGTGTGTGCATGAATTACCATTGGACCTAGAGCTTTGGTATGACCCAGGCTCAGCTGGAGTTTCTCCTGGACTCTGCAGGGTAGTGTCATGCCCTTCCCTCAGGAGACGTGAGTCTGGCTGACTCTTCTTTTGTAATGTTGGCATCTGTTCCTGCCCAAGACCCAGATTCACGGATTTGTTACTGGGTACAAACTGACAGGTTACGTCACTCCTTTAGATGTGAGCTGGGACCCTTCTACAACAAAGAAATTCCCTCACGTGCTCTCTAGCTATTCTGTTTATTGGCTTTTTATCTACCTCCAAGGTTTGCATGCTGGAGGAGCACTCACTCATTCACTCATTCATTCACTTATTCATTCACTCACTCACCCACTCACTCCTCACTCATTCATTCATCCACTCACTCACTTGTTCATTCACCCACTCAGCCACTCACTCATTCACTCACTCATCCACTCATTCATTCATTCATCCACTCACTCACTCATTCATCCACTCACTCACTTATTCAGTCGTTCACTCATTCACTCACTCACTCATTCATCCACTCACTCACTTATTCACTCATTCACTCACTTACTCACACATTCACTCACTCACTCATTCTCATTCACTCACTCACTCACTCATTCACCCACTCACTCATTTACACACCATTCACTCATTCATTCACTCACTCACCTACTCACTCACTCATTCATTCACTTACTTCCCGACTTCTACTGACTGCCTGTTCTGAATGCTCACTGAGGTGAGAAAGGTGAACCACTGGGAGGTCACACACCTGGAGGAGAGACGGGTGACCAGGATAATAGAAGTGTTAAGGTCCCATGGGTGCACAGAGGTGAGGGAGCCTGGAAGAAGTGATTTAATGGCAACCTGGCTCACTTGTGCAGAGACTAGCAGATGGTGAAGGTGAGCTTCAGGGGCGTGGGTCCCTGCTAGCCTGGCTGACAGCTCACACTTTCAGACTCTCCAAGTTTGGGTTTTTAAAGTTGGGATGCCCATAGAGTGGTCCTGACACTATTCAACTCCCAGAGGGACAGGCCCAGCTGGCATTCCCCAGGGTGTTTCCCAGCCCCTGGAACCAGAGGACTGTTAAGTTAGAGTCTGGGCACTGCTGCATGCAAGGGCTTCAGTGGGAGTGACCAGAACCTCAGAGGACACAGGAAGAACCTGCTTTGCAGCAGGAGCCAGTGGTTGTCACGTGAGAGGGCTCCAGGGCTGGGGTGCGGGGGGCCTGGCCTCCCTAGACCCCCTGCTTCTCTGCAGTCACATGGCTCCCCAAGTCTTTTCCTCCAGAGAGCTGCTTGTTCCATCCATGTATCTTCCCTAGTTGCACTCACCCATTCCCAGGAGTGGAAGGTGATGGGCGTTGAGTTCCTCCCCTCATCTCCTCACACCTAAAAGGGGCTTGACCCCCAAACCATCTGGCTGATAGAATTTGGGTGAACAGGAAAAGAAGGCCAAGTCTTGGAGGTTACATGGTTCAGCTTCTTTATCTCACCCCCGGTTCTGGCAGGAAAGAGGTAATATCCCCAAGTGGGTGATTGAAGGGGGTGTATTTGCTGCTGGGGTGCTAGGTGAGGGGACAGAGGAGGGCAAGAGCAGGAGGCCATAACCACCCAAGGGCTGCAGAGCAAGGAGAGGTTGCTGCTACTCCAGGAGTTGGTGAGAACTGGGTAGAGGAGCCCACCCTGCATCTGCCCAACATTTTGAGGGGACAGAGAATAAATTCTGGAACCTTCTTTCTTCCCTCTCTCCAGACTCCTGCCTGCATCTCTTATTGGAGCAGGAAGAGGCTGGTAAGGATAAGGATTCAGGAGGCCTGGGCAAAGCTGGGCTGGGTCTCCTTGGGCAGGCTTCCCTGGAACATTCTGGGACTGGCCTTGCTCATAGGGCCACTCTGTGAGTCACTGAGTGTTCAGAGGCTCCCCACTTGTGGTCATGAAGCACATCTGTGAATGTGCTGTGGGTTTTTCCTTTCCCCGGAGCTCTGTCTGGAGGCTCCTCAGATGCTGGGGAAGAGGACATGGAGAAGGTGATGTGCATCTTCAGGGTTTGGCCTTAGCTAGGACCTGGGGAATCTGTGGGACCAGCTGAATCACAAATGGCATTGGAAGGAAGATTAGGATGTCATGCCATGGCCAGGCTGTCCCATCAGGACATGGCTTACTGAGGGAACCTTCTGCTCTCTGCTTTGGCTCCCTTACGCAGTAGAGGCTGGGGACTTCAATGACCCAGGAAGATCCTTTTGCTTCACCACAAGGGCTTCAAAATTCTCAGGCCCGAGCACCTTCTCGAACAGACTCAGGTGATGGAGTCACTCATCTTTTATCAAGATTTATTTTCTAAATCTGAGAACAAGTGATGGGGCCAGATGTGCCTGGGTGTGAATTCCAACCACACCATTTACCAGCCATGGGGCCTTGGACAGGTGTCTCAGGTTCCCTCCTGGGAAAGTTGGTTTTCATAAGAAGTAAGTGAACTAGGGAAGACCCTGATTCCCCATGCAGTCAGGTCCCCAGCCTCTGCTTCCCACTGTGCCGAAGAGCCTTGGCCCGGCCACCTTGCTATGCTGCATATCACCAGTCTGTTTCCCTGCCAGGCCGTGTACTCTCCAAGGGCGCGAACCCACCCTGCTCATCTCTTCATCCTCCAACCCTGCATGCCCTAGGAGGGAGGAGGCCCCCACCATGGGCTGTGGGGACAACTGGGGCAGCCCTGGACAGTCTGAGGACCGAGGAACGTAGAGACTGCCCACTGTGATTGTCCAGGTGACAGACGAGGGACCTGGAAGCCAGAGGCATGTGATAACTCCAGCACGGGTTTTGTGATTTCCTGTCCAAGGCTGTGTCCCATCGGCAAGGGACACAGGAGCCAGAGGTTCCTGCAGGAGGGATAGTAGGGGAGCTCTGGGGTTGTTTGAGGGGTCTCCTGAAGAGACAGCTTCCAGGGCTACCGGGGTTGGGGGGCAGGGGGCTTTGACCCCCACCATCTGACCACACCAACCTAGAACCCATCCTCACATCCAGGCAGCTAGAGAGAGCTGACCTTCTCTTAGAAGGAAGTTGCTATTTGAGAAATAAAATGAACTTCAGATGAGTATATGATTGAAGGAAGTAATCCTAATAGAAAGTACTTTCCTGACTTGAAAAAGAATTAAGGCCGGGTTCTCAATTTCCTGCCTATTTTTCCAACCCCTGTGTTGTCTCAGCCCACTGGGGCTACTGTAACAGAAGCCCATGGATCAGGGGCTTATGAACAGCAGGCGTGCACTTCTCTTCATTCTGGAAGTCTGAGCTCAGGGTGCCAACACAGCTGGGCTCTGCGTGGGTGGTTGCTGACGTCTGGCTCTGTCTGCCCACAGTGGAAGGGGTGAGGGGGCTCTGTGCCGTCCTTTTCTAAGGGTACAGATCCCATCCTGGGACTCCCCCGTCATGACCCAAGCACCTCATGGAGGTCCTGCCTCCGAATACCACCACATTGGGCATTAGGTGGGCCACAAACATTCAGACAATTAGTAGGCGTCTTAGCGGTCTTGTGCCTGAGATCCTCGAAAGTATTTCCTGCCTCTAGTTTCTGGATGGGACTTTACAGTTTGTAAAGTGCCCCTGTGCGTGCTCTTGGTTGAGTTTCCCAGCAATATCCACCGACTGTGCAGAGCCAGAAACCGAAGACCACACAGCAGGTGAGAGGCGGGGTCCGCTTTACTCTGACTCCCCACCAGGGATCAGGAAAGGACGCCACGGGCCTCCGTGTTCTTCCAGACCCACCTGCTGGTGCTTGGACAGCAACCCAAAGGGGCACCCCCAGTAAAATTCAAAAAAATTTAACTGTGGGAACCCAGAAATGAGAACCCCAGGGGAAACTTATCTTCAGGGCAAATGTAAAGAAACAAAATTATTGAGCTGTTGTTAGGCTGTGTTCAGAACGTTTTTAGGGAGGATGTGACCACTTTCAGAAGAAGCCTACCATGGGGGACTCGTGGGTAAGGTGAGCACAGAATAGCTTCTGCTGCTGTGGGGAAAGATGCTAAGCATTACCGAGCGTCTGTTCTGGATCAGGCTAGATGCCTTCCAGATACGGCCTGAAAAACCTGGATGATACCATAGCCTTTAAAATAAATCTGGAGCTTACCTATGCCCAGCAGAGCAGATATTACAAAACATATTTTGCCTTATTTTATCTCATTTTATTATTTTTGGGGAGACAGAGGGAGAGGGAGAGAGAGAGCAGGCTCCATGCTCAGTGCATATCCCGACGCGGGCTCGATCTCATGACCCTGAGATGGTGGGATGAGCCAAAATCAAGAGTCGGATGCTTAACCAACAGAACCATCCCAGCGCCCTAAGAAATATATTTTAAATAACCATCTTTCCTGCTTATAAAAATTGATACATATTTATTTGAGTACATTTGGAAAGTACAAAAAAATAAATAATGCACATGGAATCCCACCTTTAAGAAATGTGTGCTTTCAACATTTTGACGTTTATCGTTCTTCAGCCAGACTTTCTACCACTTGCGATCATACTGGGTACAGTGCTATTTAGCAGCGGTCCCATTCAACCATCTGTCCCTGTTGTATGATTCCATAGAGGCAGGAGGGCCTGCTGGTTAAAGTAATGGGTCCCGGAGCAAGTCTCAGCCATTTGCCAGCTGTGGACAAGTTCACTTAATTCCCCTGGGCCTTCATTTCCTCAAATAAAGTGGAGATGAGAACAGTACCTATCTCACCTGCTCCTGGGAGCAGTGAACTGAATGTGCTTAGAACAGGCCTGGCATATAGCAAGTTCTAAGCATTTGATGGTGTTATTATTCTTGATAAAATTAGTTAGGACACCTCAACTACTTTACTCATTTATGCAATGACATCTCCTCACACCTCCTGTGTGCCCAGTACTCTTCTAGAGATGAAGGATGCCTGTGTCTAGGATGCAGCCCATGAGACCTGTGTTCCTAAGGGTCTACACAGGTGTCCAGCACACCCCCCCACTCTGAGCTTGTTCTCTATGCTGCTGCATCCATGTTGGCATCTTCCAGGGCCTTCTCACACATGGGGCTGCATTTCGTTCTTTAGTTTTTCCTTCCAGGTCTTTATTTAAATTCCAGTTAGTGTAATATTAGTCTCAGGTGTAGAATTTAGTGATTGAGCACGTCCGCACATGGGCTGGTGCTCCTGACAACAGGTGTGCTCCTTCATTCCCATCACCTGTTTCCCCTATCGCCCCCCACCACCCCACCTCTGGTAACATCAGTGCGTTCTGTAGAGTTCAGAATCTGTTCCTTGGTTTGCCTCTCTCTCTCTTTTTTTCCCCCTTTGCTTGTTCTTTTTTTTCTTTAAATTCCACATACGAGTGAGATCCTGTGGTATTTGTCCTTCTTTGAGTAACTGATTTCACTTAGCTTTATGCTCTTTAGTTCTCTCCACATTACTGCAAATGGCAAGACTCCATTCTTGTTGATGGCTGAACAATAGTCCATTGTATGTATGTACCACATCTTCTTTATCCATTCATCAGCTGATGGACCGGGCTGCTTCCATAATTTGGTTATTGTTGATAATGCTGCTATAAACATCGTGGTACATGTACCCCTTTGGATAAATACCTAGTAGTACAATTGCTGGGTCATAGGGTACTTCTATTTTTAACTTTTTGAGGAACCTCCACACTGTTTTCCAGAGTGGCTACACCAGCTTGGATTCCCACCAGCAGGGCAAGAGGGTTCCCCTTTCTCCATATTCTCACCAACACCTGCTGTTTCTTGTGTGGTACATGTTAGCCATTCGACAGTTTAGCCATTCTGAGGTGACCTTTCATTGTGGACTTGATTTGTATTTCCCTCTTGCCAAGGGATGCTCAGCATATTTTCATATGTCTGTTGACCATCTGGATGTCTTCTTTGGAAAAATGTCTGTTCAATGTCTTCTGCCCATTTTTTAACTGGATTATTTGTTTTGGGGGTGCTGAATTTTATAAGTTCTTTTTAGATTTTGGATACTAACCCTTTATCATATATGTCATCTGCAAAAATCTTCTCCTATTCCATAGGCTCCCTTCAGTTTTGTAGATCATGTTGCCGCACTTAATTTCTGTAATGATGCCAAGAAATTGGCATTGTGTCCCTTTCACAGCTGTTGACATTTAGACTTGGAGCAGGGAAGTCACTTGGCATGTGATGTAGTGGTGGGTGCTGTCTGATACCCAGGCCCCTGGTCTGCTCGCAGACCACCCTGCTCTCCATCTGAGCAAACCAGATTCATGCTGTAGAATCTGTTGATTTGTCCAGCATTGATTATTACTGCTCCCTGGTGCAGTGTGTGCACCAAGGGAGGCCTTCTCATTCCTTTTGTCACCCACCCCTTGCCCCTATGATTTCAAGCCAGCTGCCACCTCTCTTTGTACTTTTCTTAGCCAGCTGAGAGTGGGATTCCCCAAGAGCCAGCCCTTTCTCCAGGGCCTGGCAGATGCCAAGCACTCTGTGCACAATTCAGCTGAAAACACTCTTTAAACATAAACATTGACAAGCAAAAAGTTCTTGGGGCTGAAGACCTAAGAAGGGCCAAGAAAGGAAGTGGGGCCTTTAGTTTGGAGAAGACTTGGGACATCCATACCCAAGGAGCTGTGAGGTAAGGGGGGGTCATCCAGTGGTCAATTAGGGAAGGCTTAGGTCTGGGGTCAGGTCATCGTGGGTTCCATCCCTGAGTGACCTTGAGCAAGCGTCCTTATTTTCCTCGGCCCCATCTCTAAGATGGGCCCAATGCTCCCTAACCCACAGGCTGCCACAAGGAGAACCATGTGAGTGAACATGCTCAGAGTGTGTGTGCTGGGCATGCGTTTAGGCCCTTAAGAGCAGAGGTCTTGTCTGCTTTGCGGTAGAAATGAATATTTTTAATTTCAAAATGTGTGAGGACATGTTATTGCATAAATGAATACTCATTCTGTATGAGTCCTGGGGGAAGTTGTGGGAAAGTGGGATGAGGGGACGAGGGAGAAGATGGTTGGAAGATGGCTGGATGAGAGAGAAACATGAGAGCAGAGGTGAGGTGCTGGACTGGGGCCAGTGCACCCTCGGTCCAGCCCCTGCTCTGCCTCCTGCTGGCCATGGAGCTTCATGCAAAGTGCCTCATCTGGGGTCCATGGTCTCCTCATCAGCAATAACAGTCCTTAATGCATAGAGTTGTTGTAAGAATTGTATAGAGCCTGGCACAAAGGAAGCACTTGCTTAATATAAATCGTCATCATCATCAGGAAAGCCTATTAATTGGCAGAAAGAAAGTGTATTAGTTACCTATTGTTGGGTAATAAACCACCCCAAAGCTTACTGGCTTAAAACCACCATTTTATGTATTCACTCATCTGGGCTAGCAGGTTGGATTGGCTCTACAGGGTGGTTTTTTTGCCAGTCTCATCCAGGTCATTCACGTGGCCATGCTCATCAGACAGCTCGACTGGGGCTGGATCATCAGATGACTTCATGTCTAGCAGTTGGTACCAGCCATTAGGTGGTTGGTCTCTTCTGAGGATGCTCAGTTCCACTTCATGCGGCAGTCATTCTGCATCTTCTGGAGTAAAGGCAGTGTTCCAAGAGAGCAGCACCTTGAAAAGTCCCTGTAGCCCTGGTTCAAAATGCCCACAATATCACTTCTGCCCTCTTTCTACTGACCCAAGTCTGTTCCAAGGGCAGTCCAAGGAGTGGGGAGCTGGATTCTCTTGACAGGAAGAGTAGGGGAGTCATTTTGCAAATGCATGTGCACACAGAGTGGGAGGGATTCTTGCGACCCACTTTGTAAACAGTCCTCTACAGAGGGAGCTAACATTTTTGAGGCCCTGCTGACTTGTCGGGCACATTGACTTTCATAGCCATTATTTACACAGCAAAATTATCTCTCTGGTGATGCAAGGACTTCAGTATACTAGGAATATCCAAGCCAAGTCTGCAGCACTGTTAAAATGACAGAGATGGTGGGATCTAGGCTATAGACTAGGGACTGGGAAAAAGGCACTAAGATTCTTTCCATTAGCAAGAATTGCAGGGTTTGAAAAAATGCAAGATAACAAACTGAATTATGAATGAGAGGTAGGATTTCTATTAAATAGTAGGATGGCAAAGTCATCTTGATTTTGCTGGTAGAAACATGAATATCAGTGAAAGTGTCTTGTTCTCCTCAGGCATTAAGGAAGAGACAGGAACATGATTTTTGAAGGGCTGTAACTGATGAGAGAGAATAGAATTATCTAGTCAGTCTTGTAGGAGATTTTGGTGAGGTCACTGTAATGTCCTGACCAAATAAAGCAAGGTGGGTGTGGACACATCACTCCTTCATCCAGGTGCTTGTTGCTCTTGCCTCTGGATTTCTGAAGCCAGCTGAAGTAACATTTTGACTAGAAAGTGAGAAGTAATTCTGGGTAGAATGGTTGGTTAGCAGGGGACAACCACTTCTGCCAAGAACAATGAGAAAGTCTGTGTTGTATAAAATACAAAAATTACCCATTTAAATCCTCAGGGAGCAGCTAAGTGGTGAGAGCTGGAGGAGCCCAATTCTGGGAAGGGGAGAATCTTAGAGAGCCAACTGTAGCTTTTTCTCTGGGGTCTTTTGTTACCTGGGGGCAGGCTGTGAGTCTAGGCCTGGTCCAGTAGATGACACTGCTGGGGACAGGGAGATGCCCTCCCCTGGGGCCAAAGAGGGAAAGTTAGAGAATGGGGTGTTGGGGGTAGTCTTCAAACACCTGGTTGATTTCTTCTTCCAGATATTTGCCAGATTCTAAAGCTTACCAGATGAGGTGTAAATAAACCAATGAGAAAACCTCTGAACAGCAAAGCAAGGTTTTCCTAGTCTAGATGATGAGAAGCAGATGATCAGTATTTAGGCTCTACCATGGACAGAGCCCAGTGAGCTATCTGGACCCTCATCTGGCTACTGTAGGTGTTTGAGCTCAGGGCCCCTTACAGACACAGGGTGCTTCCAGCAGGGGAATGGCTGTGTGCTTTAGGAAGACCATTCTGGACTCAGTGTGGAGAAGGGATGGGAAGGGTCAGGAGAAGAGTGTGAGAGGATGCTGCCTTGTTGTGGACAATGACTGAGGAACTGCATCGTGATTGATTTGCTCCATTTCTTTCACAAATCAAAGGAGCAGATAAACATGAGCAGACAGAGGAAGGCACACCACTTGATGAATGGGCCATCTGTCTCAGCAGCAAACTTGGGAAGATGAGGGTGAAGCCAAGATAGAAAAGAGGCATCATTCGTCTTAAGTGATAAGAAAGAAAAGAAAACTGACATTATATTGTGAAAGGGGTTTGACAGGTTTTTACAATGCGAGAGAAGAATTTGTCTTGATCTGTGTGATATTAAGCAGAATTGAAACTACGGAGGGATCAAAATTACGTTGAAAAAACAATAAAGCCATTCTAAGATATGCAGATGAGTCAGTTCAACTGCTTCATTTGAGGAAACCAAGGCCCAGACAGGAAAATGACATCATTTTTTTCAAGGGATCCAGTAAACTGATTACAACCCCCACGTCTTTTTCACTTGTGTGGACTTGCTCTGTTTCCAAGATGATGATCAATTTTTGTAAATGCCCCACATATGTTTGAAAGTAATACATGTTTAATTATTATTGGTTTTAGACCAATAGGTATGTCATTATATCAAGCTTGTTAATTATGTTCTTCAAATTTTATTTATCCAGACTGGTGTTTTTGTATGCTCAATCTGTTGAGTTCTGAAGAAGATGAGTTTAATCGTCTAACTATGGTGGGAGATTTAAGCAATTTCTCTTTCTAATTTTCTTAATTTTGTTTTGTGTATTTTGAGGTTATATTATTCAATGCACACAAATCTAGTATTTTTCTATTATGCTATGAATTTTTGGTTTACAAAGGGTAGTGATTGTCTTTCAGCTTTTGAGTCTATTTTGTTTTATGTTAATATAGTGATACTGAGTTTGTTTTGGTTAGTGTTTGCTTGGTACGACTTCTCCTATTCTTTTAAGGTCAACCTTTCTCTGCTCTTATATTTTAGGTATGCCTCTGTAGCAGGATGAGGCTGTATTTTTGGAAATACCCTAGGAAGATCCCTGTCTTTTTAATGGAGAGTTTAGTCCATTTATAATTGTTATGATAACTGATATCTATATTTATTTCCATCATCTTGTTTTGTGCCTGTTGTCTACCCTGGCTTTGTTATGCTTCTTGTTTTTTCTCTTTTCCGCCTCTCTATAAAATGGACTAAGTTTTCTTATTCCACCTTTCACCTGAGGCAGGTTTCCATTCTTTTGGTGGCAACTCTTTAAAGTTTCAGTGTGCATTCTCTGCCTAATATCTCTACCTCCCTACTGTACTCAAGATCTTTAATGGCTTTAATTCTGATAATTCCTTCTGTGTCTTTCATGTTGCCCAGAAGTATGTTTCTACTCTGTATTTTTATACTTCTCAAATTCATCATTATCTTATGTTTTACCAATTTCTTTGATTACCATTCCTTCTTATATTTAGGGGTTAATTTAGTTCTCTGGGGAATAGATTCTTTACTAGAATTTTATCAGCAAGGCATTTTATCACTAAGCTTACACTTTGCCTGAAAATGTGTTTATTTTCATTACTGAGTGATCATTTAGGTAGACATAGAATCTTAGATCCCCAGTTATTCCTTCTTAGTAATATGACAATGTTATTTCATTGTCTTCTGGATTCCATCAAGATGCTTGCTAGTGGTGTAATTGTCATGTGTTTTTAGTTAATCTGTCTTTCTTTCTGGTTGCTTTTAGGATTTTCTCTTTGTCTTTGGATTCTGGACCTCTGCTACAAGACATGTTTCTTTTTTGTTATCCTACCTGAAACTTGTGACTCCTGACTCTGAGGATTTACATCTTTCAGCAATTTAGGAATATTCTGTCATTATATATTTGAATATTACCCTCCACCCTTCTCCTTTCTTTCCTTCCAGAACTCATAGTAACATTGTTGGAGTGTCCCATGTTTTCTTCAATCATTTTCATGTTTTCTAATGATCTCTCCTAGTAACACACTATGTCATCTCTTCAGATCTATCTCCAAATTCACTGTTTTTATTTATTTATTTTTATGCAGTGTGAAGACTCTATGCAGTGTAGCTAGACTGTTAGGGTTCAAATTCAGGCAATGAGACCTTTCTGTGCCTCAGTTTTATCACCTTTAAAGTGAGAGTTACAGTAATACCTACCCACCTAAAATTATTTTGAGGTTAAATGAGTCAATATATAACAAATTCTTAGAGTATAACCTGGCCCTTAGTAAGTCATATATATAAATTAAAACTTATTTTAATTATTTTATGAATCTACTTTATGGTCTTTATCCAGTAGCTCTGTTATTTGGTATTCTTGATGATTATCTGTCTCATGTCTTCATTCATGATATATTATTCTCTTGAATGTTCTGTAACCTTGGCCACTGGGCTTTATCTGTAGGAATCCTATGTGACTCAGCTTTAGCCACAAGGGTGTTACAAGCTCAAGGATATCAGGGATATTACAGCCCAGGTGAATTAGGAATATCCCCGGCCTAGGATATCAGAGATATTAGGAGTATCCCTAACCAGCAGTTTCACTGACTTGGGGCACCTTTTTCTGTTCACTCACTGACTGAGGTTTTCGGGCCATTTGGATGATGTAAGTTCAACCTCAAATTCCCATGGAATAAAGGCCCATCAGCACATATTCTCAAGAGAGATAGATAGATTTATTTATTTATTTATTTTTGCCCTACCTAGAGCTCAGGCTAGGAAAGACAGCCTCCTTGTGATCTCTTGTGCTAAAGTGGAGTTTTCCCACCCAACCCTCCTCTGTAGAGGGAAAAGCCCTTCCAGCATGCTGGGTTTCTATAGTGGTCTTAGTTCCAGGTCCCTGACTCTCTCTCTGTGTATGTGTACAATACCACTTCCCTCATTTGCAGAGACCAGCATGGCCTTCCAGGGGCAGCTGTGACATTGTCTCTCACACAGATCTCCTAACTTCACCCCTTCATGTAGAAGACACGTTAAGTGCGTTATCCAGCCATGTGGAAGTTAACTTGTCCACTATATTGCAGGAGGCTGAAGCCTTCCTTTGTCTTCACAACACACCTGACACGGAGGCCAGCTCAAGGTTGGTCTCAGGAAATATTTGTTGAGCGACAACTGGACTGCAGGACATACAAGAACTCAGGCCTCTAGTTCAGAGCCTTGATTAGTACTTGGGGCCACATCCCCATCTTGTCAGGAGTCCTGTCCTAAGCACAGGAGACTATGCCTAGAAGGAGAACAATAGGAATTTAATTGGGGACTGTGATCTTCCCTCCTGAGGTCAGCTAACAATGTTTCTTATACACTTCCTCTGTGCTTGATGCTGTCTGAGCCCTAAGCACAGCAGGGACTGAGGCAGACTGGGCCCCAGCCCTTCTATAACTGGCAGCATCATGAGTGGGGCAGTGCTTCTCAAAGGTCAAAGCATGTAGGATCACCCGGGGATCTTGACAACGGGCAGATAGGGCAGGAGGTCTGGGTCCATGATCCTGTGTTTCCAGTGATCCCACACCGATTCTGAGAACATGCCAGAGTTAGAGCTCAGTCAGTGCTCTCAGTGCAGAGAAGAGTTAGGGAAGCACAGGTATTGACCTTGAGCAATGAGGGCTAGTCCTGTGGGGTGCCTCTCCCACCTGGGGCCTCCATCAAGTCTCTCACTCCCGAGCCTTCATTTCATTGTGTGTAAGATGCTTTCCTTCCAGAGCCACTGTGAGTAAACCATGAGGAGGCTTTAGTAACAGCAACACATGTCTAGAGCTTCCCATGTGCTGACCACGCCTCCCAGCATTTGTGGCTACTCAGAGACCTCCTGGCAGCTCTGTGTTGACAACAGCTACCAACCCTGTCCACAGGTGGGACAATGGAGACACAGAGCTAAGTAACAGTTACGTAACTGGTGGGGATCCCCTTCCATAAAGTGGGAGCTGGAATTTGAACCCAGGCAGTTTATGTCCAGATCCATGCTGGTAAGCCAACGCAGGGCTGCCCCTCAGCTATGGGGAGTCACTTTACATGGTCTCTGGTTCATAAAAGGGAGTACATGGTATTGGCCATTAACATTCTTTTTTTTTTTTTAAGATTTTATTTATTTATTTCAGAGAGAGAGAGAGACAGAGAGAGAACACAAGCAGTGGAAGTTGAACAGGGAGCATGATGTAGGGCTTGATCCCAGGACCCCGAGATCATGACCTGAGCTGAAGGTAGATGCTTAATGGCCTTGGCCATTAGCATTCTTATAGTAAATGTCATTATTGTTATTACTGCTATGATGACTACTGCTATTATTTGCAACGAAATACTGTTCCCAGACCTCGGGAGCCCAGAGATGCATATGGAAGGAAGTGCCCCATAGATCTGCCTTACAGGACCCCAATGGAGCTGGGGAGGCAGGGTCGCAGGGGTGGGGGCAAATGATGAGGAAGCTGAGGCATCACAAACAAGTGCCAGGGGTCAGTGTGGCTGGGAGGAGGACACGAAGGGGCAGCAGGACACTGAGAAGGGGCAGCTGGGGCCAGATAATGGCAGATGCTGGAGGCCAGACCAAGGCATACAGAACTCCTACAGGAAATGAGGAGTTATGAGACGTTCGTGTGTACGGGTGGTGATCGATTTGTTTGAAAAGCTCAGTTCTGTGTTGTTTTCCCTTAAAAGGAAACTCATAGAGAAATGCGTTGGTAATATTTGAGCAGAAAGATAATGGAGGCAGGGCGATGTGGGAAGGATCCACGTGTTTGACGATGGTGACGCTTGAGGTTCCTGGAGGTTCAGACCAGCAGCTGACACTTCAGGGTGCAGACACTGCTCCCGGCACTCGCAACAGTAGAGTCATCTCCTGATCCTGCTATCCAGGGGGTACTTCACTTTGATCATCCCTTTCTACAGATGAGAAAACTGAGGCACAGAGAGGCAAGAAAATTACATGGGGGGGGGCAGTGTGGAGAGTTTGGTCCTGGAAAGCATTCTCAACACTTATGTCAGGTGCCTCCCCAATTTTAGAGGGAAAAGCAGGGAGGTGGCCTTGGTCCTGGAGTCATTCCTTTCCTCTCCTCTCCTCCCCCTTCTTTCCTCCCCTCACTTCCCCACCCCTCCCCTCTGCAGGCCTGTAACCAGGATCCCAGTGTTTGGGCTGTTTTGTGGACTGAGGGGGAATTTCACCCCCCTCTGGCTCACTCCCAGGCCTCCTAGGGTGGCCTGAGTGGTGTCCTCTGTGGGTCCAGGCCCAAGAGGACATTGCAGTTGTCCCAGCCCATTTCCCATGAGGGCCTGAGCCCTCAGGGAAGAACCAGTTTGGACAGGACAGACACAGTTCTGCCTGAGACACTGCCCACCCCACTCTGCCCCATCCGTTCTTGCACCAGACATGGAGCGAGTCTGGGCTGGCCAAGGGCTGGCTTGGGGGACACAAGGATGAGCGAGACAGTGCCAGCCCTCAGGGACTCTAGTCACATAAGCGAGTCACTGGAGCATAGCCTGATGTGATGGATGCGTGTTGGGAGAAGTCCCCTCCTTCCTGCACATGGAGAATGTGGGGGTTGGGTGGGAGGGAGCAGGCTGACTGCCACTCATGGAGGCTGGAGAAGCAGAGAACGGCCCCATCACATGAAGTTCTGTGAACGGTGCCCTGGGAATTTGGATCTTCTCCCAGAATCCGTAGGGAGCCATCCGGAGACTTTAAGCAGGGCGGTAACAGCATGTATTTTTATTCTGTGATGCGTATTTAAAAAAAAAAAAAAGGCGTTTTCATGTGCATCGCTGCATCTGTAGGAGAGGAGGGCAGGTAAGACAATTCCCATGTTACAGACGGGAAAACTGAGCTGCAGAAGCACCAAGGGACTTGCTGGGTTACTCACACTGGATGCGCAGAACCAAGCTCCTCCTAATGCCTTGTCTTCTAAAAGAAAACTTAGTTACAAAAGCCACACAGAGATCACATGTAACGATAATGAGAATAATACATTTGCCATTCATGGAGTGCCTGTTGCAGGCCAGGAGCTGTGCTCCATCCCTAAGCCCATCGTGTATAACGACCTGTGAACTGGTAAGACTCTCACATGGCAGCCAAGGAAAGTGAGGTTCCAAGGAATTAAGCTACTTACTCTTTGGAGGCAGATCTGGCCGTTCAGTGCCCCTCTTGAATGGCTGGGTCCTCAAAAGGAGCCCAGCCTAGCTATCCGGTGGGGGGGAAGGAGTGCTCCATAAACAGACCAAGGAAGGAAGGTGCTAGAATGGAAATGATCTATTCCTCAGCTCTTGGAGGCATACAGCCAAGAACTGCTGTCCATCTGTCTGTGAAGATGGGTGGCTGCTGGGCTCGTACCTGGCAGGCTACTGAGTTACACCTGCCATCCTGACCCTGGTGGGCAAAAGTCCAAACACCATGCAGAAGTGAGCTCCCATGAAGAGGGTGTTGGAAAGAGCTTACCACTTGGGCGTCCTGTGGCAACTCTCTCTAAATAGTCACTGCACGAACACACTGCTGCCTGGCTTCTAACCTAGCTTTCTGTGTGGCCTTGCACAATTCGACCCATGTCCCAGACTCCATCTCCCCTTCTCCAGGTGCCCTATAAATTTTCTAGAATAAATTACCTGAGGGAGGAAATGACATCAGGGGGACAATAACCACCTAGTGTGTTGAATTCTGTTAAAGCCCACAGGAAAGGCGTGGATCTGGCCACAACGGGCGCATAGAGGAAGCATGAGTAATCTGAGAAGACTTCCTGGAGGAGGTGACATGAGGAATTCTCCTGCAGAGAGAGTGCAACAGGGCTCTCCCAGAAGCAGGGGAGGGCTTCTGTGCTAGAAAGGTGGATGGAGAGCATCAGAGCCAAGCCAGAGCACAGTGTTTGGTGGGTGGAGCCCTGGGAGGCTCAGAGGGGCAGGGGTTTAGCTGTACATGGCCTCATAAGAACTATACAACCTCTGGGAAAATGGCCCTTTGTTTCAAAGCCTTTTTTGTTTTTTCCCTTCTTCTGTGAAATGAGCTAATGATAAATTATTTCATCTTCCCCAAAGGGAGATTGACAGAGAAAAGTCTTTGCCCACGTGAGGATGTAATTCTCTACGCAGGAAACTGAGCACTGTTCCTTGTAGCGCGGTGCAGACCCCCGAAGAGAGACCCCAGCCCCGGGGTGTTCGGTGGCTGCCTCCACCCTGGATACAAACGGAGGTCATGGGAACACAGCAGCCGCACAGCCAGGATGGTGAGGCCCTGGGGGCTCGTTCCCCAGCATGTTTCTGGCTCAGTCTGGTTTCTGGCATTGTGTTTGTGGCTGGTCTGACAGAGATGGATTCCAGCCACCTTGGGACCTGGGGATGGCACTTTAATTCTGGGCTTGTTGGAAGGGAGCCAGGCACTGTTGGACTTGTCACCGGTGTGCCAGGCAGGCCTGAATCGTTTACTCACTTATGCACAGGGCATCAATTCATTCTGTCCAGGGCTGTCCTTCCCTCCTTTCTTTCCTTGTCCCCTCTCCACCTCTCTTCCTTCCATTCATGCCTCTCAACATTGTTTTGAGCACATACCAGGCCCCGGGGCCAGGCATCAGGGATAGCAGAGTTGAATCTAAACGTGGTCCCTGCTCCCAGCAGCTCACATGCTCCCAGGGGAGAGGCTGGGGAGTTGGTTGCAGCTGCTCAAACCATGACCACGTTTGCACAGCCTTATGGGAGGGTGACCCAGCTTCTGGAGGAGGCGATCAGACCTCCCCACATGGGATGGAAGTTGGGGGTCTTGCTTGTGCATCCCGTATAACAAAGCTGCCACCCCTGTCCCCATAGTGTGATGCTGGGAGGAGGAGGGAGGTGCCCAGATATGTTGATTAAAATTGTTCAAATTGTCTAATATTTCAAAGTTTACAAAATCTCAACAATGAGGTGGCCAACAGAGAAAAAAAATCAGAATTTTTTTTTAAGATTTTATTTTTTTATTTGAGAGAGAGAGAGAAAGAATGAGAGAAAGAGAGATGAGAGGGAAGAGGTCAGAAGGAGAAGCAGACTCCCCGCCAAGCAGGGAGCCCAATGCAGGACTCGATCCCGGGACTCCAGGATCATGACCCGAGCCAAAGGCAGTTGCTTAATGAACTGAGCCACCCAGGTGCCCCCAAAATCAGAAATTTTGATTAGGGTTTCAACCAATACTTGAAGCCACAGTCAGTCTGAAGCCCAGGGCGGGATTGGGATATCAAGGGTTGTCTCCATAGAGCTTTTGAAATGTCACCTGGCACGTAATTAATACCCAGTACCGTTGACTGTCACTGCTAGTCGAAATGGAAGGTGCACTGAGACCATCCAAACTAACGTCCTCCCTGAAGAGACAATGGATCTGAGACAGGGAGAGGCAGTGCCTTGAACGGGGTTTGGAAGCATGTCAGTGGTGGAGCTCTGTCCACCACGGAGCCTGGCTCCCCGATACTCAGTCCTGTACTTGAAACACCGGGCAGCCTCAGCCGGGGACCCAGCAATTACCATAGCCACACCTGGCCGCCATCATGCCCAAAGTTGTCATCTGAGTCCTATAAGCACAGGAGCCAAATTTAAAGACCATAAACATTCATGAGTCTATAAACCTCTCATGTAAAAACCATCTGAAACCTCACTTCTCTGGTAGAGCCCAATCAGGTTGCTCTCTGTGGGGTGGCTAGTATTTAAAGCAGCTTCTTGTCACAATGGTCCTTAATGAGCTAGCATCTTCAATACTTAATTACCCTTTATTAAATTATAGCTGAATTAGGTAATTGGATCAAGCCCTTGAACTCTTAACTCTCTCCCATTTATATGGCAGTACATACAGACCGAGAATTTCTTAAATGCCTTTGGGTTTGTTTCAAGTGCGGCCGTGGGCAGTGTGGAGCTCACTGTCACGGTATTTACCCGAGATGTGCTTAATATACGGGAGCGTCATCTCCCTGAGTTTCTCAGTTTCATTCTTCTGCATATAAGAAGGAAATTGTAAATCCCCCCCCACCATCTTACCTTCTGTCCTTTTGTTTCCAGTACAAGTCACTGCTGTTCAAACACAGTTCACGTCAGAGTCCGTCGGCTCAGCTGCTCAAAGGTGTATATTTCATATTGCGCATAAATGTCAAGATTTAATGTTATTCCTAAAGGAGACTTCACTCACTTCAGCCAAACAAAATGTAAATTCTAGCTGCCTTGGCTATTGGTGTTGGGATAAGGGAATATTTACATAACTTCTAGCTTTTAAAATGATGCAGACATTGGCTTAAAAACACCAAACAAACAAACCACGCCTGCTGGCAGAGGAACCAGCAGCCTGGTTATTATTACCCTTTGACTGGGTAATAATAGCCCCTTCTGGGGATTCTTCACTTGCTTGATCACTGAGACACAGATATAACTAACTGCACAATTTATCACGGTATGATTTATAATAGCTAGCTATTAGAAACAACCCGCAGGTCCGACGGCAGGAAGTGGTCAAGTAGATAATGATATATCCCCTCAGTGAAATATTAGCTGTTTAACGTTCATGCAACACACATTTAGTGAATGCCTGCTGTGTCCCCAGGTCATTGGTGGTGGGGGTTGGTATACAATGAAGCTGCCGATCGTGTAGCTGTTAGCAATGGCTGCTAGGAACACAGTGCCTTGCGGAAATCTTACAATGCTAAGTAAAAACCCCTGTGAAATGTTACGATCTCAATTCTGTTGAAAAACACACACACGCACACACGCACACATCTGCGGTTTCTGGGAAACTGATTTATTTTTCATTTTTATCTCTTTCTCCAAATATCTTTAGGATTTACATGAAACTTCTATAGCGAGGGGAAAAAACACAAATTTTTGAAAAGTACATTGACATGAATTTGAGGTTGCCACTAATAGGAATTGTGTCTGTGTGTCGGAAGTCACTACCCCTTTGCGTCTGTATGTCTTCCCCAGTAAGAATGGCTTCTGGCCCCAGGGAGATGTTATACCACAGGGAAGTGTGGGGGGCACCTGTGCCTCCAGCTCAAGATTGCACCCACCCCTCTTCCTCCAGGAGCTCACAGGGAGGCTTGCCTCCTCCCTCCCTGTCCATCAGCATGCTGGCTGCTGGCTTCAGTTCCCACATGGCACTTGGTCGAGCAAACAAAGGTACTTTGTCATCTGCTCCACGCACTCCCTGGTGACCAGCACTCCCGGCTGCTGCTGTCTGAGGTAGCTGCGTGTGTGTGTGTGTGTGTGTGTGTGTGTGTGTGTGTGTGTGTGTGAAGGAGAGAGAGAACCAGCCCACCAAAGGGCTTTGTTTACTGATTTCGCCTTTGACCTTGGACGATGAAGTACCTTGCGCTATGTATTCTAGGACCCGGCATATGATAGACACTCCGTGAATATAAAATGAACTAAAACATATTATCCAGGAGAGTTTCATGAAAGCCTTTTATTTCTATTTTTGACTTAATGAGTTCTGCCTCAATTAAATTATCAGGTGTATTATGAACGTTTAACATTTATAGACGACTATAAACTTTATGTTCCTTAATATTGCAAGTTCCACGTGTTAATTTCAGCTCCTCATTTCAGACCCCTCCAGCGAGTGATGACTGGAACTCTGCGGTGACCAAGGCCGTCTCCTGTCCTAATGGCTCAGGGTCCACCGGGGATGCTTACCTGATTCAGACATTGGCAATGTCATTGGTCAGGACCGGGATGCCCAGAGGAGGCAGCTGGCCCCGGGGAAGGAATCCGCAGTGTAGTTGGGGAGAGGTTCCTAGAGAAACCACATCTAAGTTAGGCTTAGATGGAGATTGGGTAGGAGATATCAGGTAGAGGGCAGGGGTAGAGGGTGAGAAAGTTCCAGGTAGAGGGGACCCAATGGGACAAGGGCCAGAGGCTAGAAAGACTGGGACGGGGTTGCATGTGGTTGGAGGGGGAGTGGCCAGAGTTCAGCGGCGGGCAGAGTCTGGAGGACTCCTGCTCTCAAGGCATGGGGGTCTCCATGGTGGCCCTAGACACATGTGCAGGTCCCAGTAACTGAGCCACCTCTGGATGACAGGTCCTTTGGCTCCCAGGCACAGAGGGCTTCATGGGGAGACTCCACAGCCAAGCCTCCTCTACCTTCCCCTCATCCTACTTTGTGGTTTTTTAAGCGCATCTGTGGCCATCTGGTAAATGTGCTTCTGCTCCTTG
The DNA here is from genome assembly GCF_963455335.1 of Martes martes. Taxonomy (NCBI): domain Eukaryota; kingdom Metazoa; phylum Chordata; class Mammalia; order Carnivora; family Mustelidae; genus Martes; species Martes martes. Next base: position 143,895,601 of record NC_137889.1, read on the forward strand.
TCTGCCTTCCTCTTTCTGAGTGGGGATCTGAGAGAGCAGAACCTTCATGTACTTCATAGCACCTATAAAATATGCATTAGATGAATGAATGAATGATGTGACCTGAACGGGCTATGGGACACTATGGTTCTCCCTAAGGCCAGAAAGCAGATGTCCTTGTTGCTAGAAGCATGGGCAGGGTGGAATTGGGGAGGGGGTGTTTTTTTCTACATATAAACTAGTTTGTTTCAGTCAGTTGATTTAGCTCTTCCTCTAGCTCAGAGATGGGGTCTACGGGTCCAAGGGCACAGGTGCCTGTCTGGCTCATCCGTTTTTGTAAAAAACAGAGGTCAAATTCACATACCATAAAATTCACCATTCTACCCATCTTAAAGCTTATAATTCTGTGACTTTGGGTACTTACATCGCCGTGAGCTGGTTTCAGAACATTTTCATCATCTTAAAAAGAAACCCTTGTACCCATGGGCCATTCCCTCCTCCCCCAGCTCCTGGAAGCCACTAATCCTCTTTCTGTCTCTATGGATTTGCCTCTCCTGGACATTTCGTACAAATGGAATCATACAGCATGTGGCCTTTTGTGTCTGGCTTCTTTCACTTCATGTGAGGTTTCAAGGGTCGGCCACGCTGAGGCACGTGGCCATGGTTCGTTCCCTTTTATGGTGGCATAATTGTCCTCTGTACGGATAGGTTACCTTTTGTTTATGCATCCATCATTTGATGGACAATTGGGTCGTTTCCGTTATTTGGCTGTTGTGAAAATTTAAGTTACCAAATGAATAGCATTCGTGATAAACATTTAAACCTTACGGAACCTTACAGAAATACACGTATGTGGTGAAGGGAAGGTTCCCCATCTTGCAGCAGGCCCTGCCAGGGACCTGTGAGCACCTCTGCTTTTCGATCTTCCCATCCACCCCGGGCTTCCTGTTACTCAGCATCCCCAAGACTGCTCACAGCCTCTTGGGCAGCTCCCAGTGGACGTGCTGCCATCCCTGAAAGTCATCCCTGCTCCCACAGGTGAGTCCCAAGCATCCTAGCCCCGTCCTCACCCCAAACCCTGGCATGAGTGTGTCTCCCTTCAGTTTCCCCTATGAGACTGTGGGCTCCCTGGGGCCAGGACCACTCGGGGCCAGGTGCTCAAAAAGTGCTTTGCTGAAGCTGAACATTTGTGGGATACGCAGGTCAGAGGCAGTTGCCATAGAAACTCCGTTTTTGGATGTCTAGGCCCGGGACCCGTCTGTTTGCTACAGCTACCCTTCTCCCAGCATCTCTGTGACAGATTGGCCGCCTGTGGCCTCATGCAAGCCAGACTCTCCCTGGTGCAGCCTTCCCTGCAGGGTGGCCATTGGCCAGCCTGATCCCGGGGCCTTGGGTCAAGGGTGTTCTAGATCTCAGGCCTTGGAGAGAATGGTCACTTGCTCCTACACATGCCCTGTACGCCCCATACACCTCTTCCTGGAAGAGATACTCACAAAGAGAATGGGGACTCTGGGTCTTGGAGGTCCATCAACACCCCTTCCCCAATTTACCTCATCTTCTTACAGTCATAGAGGAAGGGGGATCCTTTCTGTCACTTCCATCCCAGCCCCTGCCTCCTCTTAGAATACCCTCTACCAGCTGTTCCCATCTCTCCAGCAAGCACACAAGCATTCCCAAGCCTCCGGCTCTCTTGCTCCAGCCAAGGCCCTACTTCCCTCTCCTCTTCCTCTCTGCCTGCTGCTTCCGGGCCTGCTGGAGTCCTGCCCTCCCTCTGTCTGGCCTCTCCCCACAGCCCTACTCCTCCCGCCCTACTCCCACCCGAGCCTCCATCTGGGCTCGAACCCCAAGCCTGCTTCTAGGTTCTTAGGCACTGGGTCTCTTCCCATACTTGTTAGAGAGCCACAGCTAAGCCACCCCCTCTCCCGCACCCCTAAACCACCCTGTCCCCTTTCCTTCCTGCCTGTGAAAATCCCTAGCCTCTTCCCCACCCACTCTTCCTGCCTCCTCTGTGCTGTTCTCTCCCCCCCTCAAGCCGTACCTTTGCTAGCACTTCCCAAACATACACAGCCCCCCACCCCGCACTGCAGTCTCTAGAAAGTCCTGACTGTGGGGTTAGGCTCATGGAAGCTCCTTTGGGGAGGTTTCAGGGAAGACGGGCTTTGCTCTGGCTTGGATGCTGTCCAGAGGCAGGGCGGGGAAGGGGAGGTGCATCTCAGTCCACTTGGCCTCATGGGAGGGAGGACTCAATGGAGCGCTGTGAGTAGTCATGTGCTGGAGCAGCCGCCATGGGGAATGGGTACAGCCGGGGTGGGGGTGTTGGCCTGCCCTATGGTTTGCACCGTGACCTTGTCTTAGTGCATGAAGATGATGAAATTGCCTTGCATTTGATCTGGCTTCATCCCTGGCTCAGAGGAGGCTGGTCTGATATCGGCATTCTGGAAAATTGTTTGTGTTTGCGGGAGAAACCCTTGGTTCTAACCCAGCCCCTGACAACACCCAGGCCATCTCCAGCTCTCAGAGCTGCTTTTCTCCTCCCTGCTACCCCATAAGGATTTACCTACCTGCCTTTCTTGCTTCGGTGGTTGTTTTTTTGTTTTGTTTTGTTTTTTTGTTTGTTTTTTTTGCAGAGAAACACACCCAGAAGCACAGAACTCCTACATCCTGGGTGCTGAGTTGGTTTTGTCCCTCTGGTCTGCACATCTGGGGACAGTTTATTATTGCCCCAAGCTGCATTATTGCCCTGAGTGGCACAGTTCATTTCCAAAGACCTTGAATTCTTAGAAAAATCTTTGTTCTTCTTAGCTGAAGTAACCCTTCTTGGGGTCTGTGAGAATAAGCATAGTGAAAACAAAACTCAGATAGTATCAGTTCTGGAGATACAGTTCATTTATGCCTCTTGGGAGGGTATCTCCCTATGTCTGTTCATTTCTACTTCCCCACATGGCCACAATCCTGAGTGCTGAGCCCTACACTGGTGGTGCAGAGTAGCCAACCGGGAGCTACCTAATGTTCGGGAAGCTTCAGGTACCAGCCCCTGATTGTATGTGGCCCACCATGGTGGGTACCAAGAGTAATAACCCTATGGGATTGTCAGTGGTATTAAATTAGTATTAGGTGAGTACTAGGTTAATATTATTTTTTATTTTATTTAAATTTAATTAATTAACATAGTATACTGTTAGTTTCAGAGGTAGAGTTCAGTGATTCATCTGTTGTAACACCCAATGTTCATCACATCACATGTCCTCCTTAATGCCCATCCCCCAGTTACCTCATCCCCCTACCCCAGCAACCGTCAGTTTGTTTCCTCTGGTTAAGAGTCTCTAATGGTTTATCTCCTTCTCTGATTACATCTTGTTTTACTTTTCCCCCTCCCTTCCCCTATGTTCATCTGTTTTGTTTCTTAAATTCCACATATGCGTGAAATCATATGATAATTGTCTTTCTCTGATTGACTTATTTTGTTTAGCATAATACCCTCTAGTTCCATACACATCGTTGCAAATGGCAAGATATAATTTTTTTGATGGCTGAGTAGTATTCCTGTGTGTGTGTGTGTGTGTGTGTGTGTGTGTGTGTGTGTGTGACATCGTCTTTATCCATTCATTTGTTGATGGACATCTGGGCTCTTTCCATAGTTTGACTATTGTGGACATTGCTGCCATAAACACTGGGGTGCATGTGCCCCTTTGGATCACTGCATTTCTATCTTTGGGGTAAATACCTACTAGTGCAATTGCTGGGTCATAAGGTAGCTCTATTTTTAACTTTTTGAGGAAGCTCCATACTGTTTTCCAGAGTGGCTGCACCAACTTTCATTTACTAGGTTAGTACTAAATGAGTACTGAATTAGCAAAACACAAAGAGTGCCAGGCTCAGTGTTTGGTCCAGAGTTTGTGCTCAAAAGGTACCCGCTACCACCGCCATCGTTGTCTCCAGATTTCTTGCCATGATAACTAGCCTTGGAGTGAGATAGATTGAGTTTGAATCCCACTTCACTGGCTGAGTATCCTTGGGCAAGATACTTGACCTCTCTGAATAGCAGTTTGTTGTGTAAAACAGGAATGGTAATAATTACCTGAGAGATAATTTAATTATCTGGGATAATTTAATAAATTGCATATAAAAATGCACAAAATAACAGCATGAGTAAGACAACCCACACACAGGGACACGTGAAATAGCCCAGTGCACCCCCTTCCTGTAACAGGGAAAACCGTGGACGCCCTCGGTAAAGTTGATCATCTGTCCCTCCTTACGGAGTCGTGTGAGATCCCAGGGAGATAATGTGTGCAAAGTGGTTTGTAAAAGCTAAAGTGCTATAAACATGTTTATAACGATTATGACTAATTAAAATTTAGGGCAGCCGGGAGAGAAGCCCGGTGTGAGATAAAGCTCTATGCTCCTACATTTGGAGGGTATTTGAGAGACACGGCATGAGAAAACATAACCTATGAAGAGATGGTGGGCTGTGTGCTGCTTAGAGCACAGGGGCCACTGTCCTGCAGATGCCTGGGGTCCTTCAACAGCTTCAGCTCCTGTGAGTCCGTCCCTGGAACATGTGCCAAGTGTTTGTTCTGTGCCCGGCACCGCTGAAGACCGACAGTGCTTGGGCAAGGCAGAAAATCAATTTGTGAGAAACTTTCCCCCAAAGACCTCCTCTGTAGGATCACCCATCACATGCAGTGCTGTCCCCCTTTGGGGAGTTCAGCTCCCCCCCTGGAGTCCCCAGAGCGCAAGCTCCTTGAGGCTAAGGACTCTGTCTTTCTCCTGACACCTTGCACAGGGCCTTGTACCTGGAAGTCATGGATAGACGGGTGAAGAGAGGAACTGAGCTCATGGGAGATGGTGTCTCTGCAGTCAGGGACCAGGCATACATGCCCCGACCCACAAGGCATTCCTCTGTCTTCCGTCTGAGCCAGATCAGAGCTGGGCAGCCACCCTGAGCTCTTCCAAGTTTGCTTTTTCTCTGGGTTCTCATCACTTCCCCACCTTGGCTGGAGACCGGCTCGCTGGGGGCAGAACTCTGGGCTGTTGTTGGTTCCAGTTATTTGGCTCCTGTGGGGACTTTCCAAGTGGCATCAGAGAGCTGTTCAATTGCCTTTCGCGTCTGAGGGAGGAGCTAAGCCCTCTCTGCCTTCCCCTACCCCCTCCCCTCCTGTGCCTACCCTCTCAGACCAGCTCTTCTGTCCGCATTTTCTCATCTCTCAACATGGGCCATCAGACTAGTCATTCTTTAGAAGAGTAGCACTTTGCACATCACTCCGGTGCAAAAGTACTTCTCATACCTGCCTCCCTGTTATCGCAGGGCAAAGTCTCAGCTCCCTAACTCGGCATTCAAAGCCTCTCTCCAGTTCCTCTCCCATCGCCAGCCTTACTTACCAACACATCCAACCCAGTGGCTCTTCCCGACACTCATTCTGCTTTTCCCCATCCCCTGACTTTCTCACAGCTTCCCTGTAGCTAAGCCCTCCTGCCCTTGGATGCTGCCTCAAAAGCCACTACTTCCATGGTCTCTAGCGGCTTCCATCCGCTGAAAGCAGTTTCTAACTCTGCATTCCCTTGCCTTACGTGCACTGTCTTATGTCATGCATCCCATTCTCCCTGTCTGCCCAGAAAGACATGTGTTGTCATGTAATACACAGACACGCAAGTATGCACACAGCCCACTGTCCTTTGTCCCAGGGCCTTAGGTTCCTGTGAGCTGAGTCATATCTATTCCCCACCCGCCCCACCATCTAACTGGAATGCAGCCTTTGGCTTCTCTTTGAGCCCCACAAAGAATGCACTCACCCAAGCATTACTGAGCTAAGGATAATTGACTGAGAGTATGTGGAGACTGGGAACAGCCACCAGCCCCAGACCCCACATGGTGAAGCTGTAACAGCCAATGTCATAGTGTTAGAAGGTGGGGCCCGAGGGAGGTGCTTAGTTGTGAGGGTGGAGTCCCCATGATGGGGTGTGTGCCCTTATAAAGGACCCCACAGACCTCCCATGGCCCCAGCCTGCCACGCTAGGGCACAGCCTGATAGTGGGCTCTCACCAGACCTTGACCTTGATCTGGATTGATTTGGACTTCCAGCCTCCAGAACTGGGAGAAAGACATTTTCAGTGTTTGCTTTTTAAATTGGGGTATAATCGACAGAGAACATCCTATTAGTTTCAGGTGTACAAGATAATATTTGTGTATATGGCACAAATGCAATCTTTGTGTGTCTTGCAAAATGGTCACCACAGTAGATGTAATTAACGTGCACTACCACACGCTTACACATTATTTTCTTGTGATAAGAACTTTTAAGATCTACTCTCCTAGCAACTTTCAAGTATACAATACAGTATTATCAATGATAGTCACTCTGCTGTACATTACATCCCCGTGACTTAGTTCTCTTATAACTAGAAGCTTGGACCTTTTGCTCCCTTTCACCCATTTCTCTCAGCCCACTCCTGCAACCACCTACCTGCTCTCTGTAACTGTGGGATTGTTTCGTAAAATTCTTCTTCTTTTTTCAAATTCCACATATAAGTGAGGTCATACAGTATTTGTCTTTCTCTGACAGATTTATTTCATTTAGCATAATGCCCTCACGTTCCACTCGTGTTGTTGCAAATGGTAAGATTTCATTCTTTTTTTCTGGCTGAATCCACTTCTTTGTCCATTCATCCGTTGATGGACACTTAGGTTATTTCCATGTCTTGGCTGTTGTAAATAATGCTGCATGGGGCTCCAGATATCCTTTCAAGTAAACGTTTTCATTTTCGTCGAAAGTACCCAAGAGTAGAATTACTGGATCATATGGTCATTCTATTTTTAATTTTTGAGGAACCTCCATACTGATTCCTGGAGTGGCTGCAGCAGTTTGCATTCCCATTAACCGTGCCCAAGGGCTACCTTTTCGCCGCATCCTCGCCAACACTTGTGATTTCATTTTTTGGGAGGGAGGTTGCAAAAAGGTGATTTTTTGTTTCTTGTCTTTTTGATAATAGTCAGTCTGAGAGGTATGAGGTGATATCTTATTGTAGTTTTGATTTGCATTTCCCTGATAATGAGTGATGCTGAACATCTTTTCATGTGTCTGCCAGCCATCTGGATATCTTCTTTGGAAAAACATCTATTCAGATCTTCTGCCCATTTTTTTAATTGGATCCTTTGGTTTTTTGCCATTGGGTTGTTTGAGTTCTTTATATATTTTGGATATTAGCCCCTTAACAGATATATAATTTGAAAATATTTTCTCCCATTTAGTAGTTTGCTTTTTCATTTTGTTGATAGGGTCCTTCGCTGTGCAGCCACTTTTTAGCTTGAGGTCGTCCCGCTTGTTTATTTTTGCCTTTGTCGCCTTACATTTCTGTTGTTTCTGAGCTACCCAGTCTATGGTGCTTTGCGATAACAGCTGGAATGGACTAAGACTAGCAAACAGCTGGCATTTAGTAAGAGCTCATCATGTTTCCAGGCGTGTTTTAAGCACTTTGCACACATCAATCCACTTAATCATCACAGCTAACACAGTGAATTAGATACTACTATCTACCTCTTTATAGATGCTGAAACAGAGAGCTTAGTTAACTTGCCCAAGATCACACAGCTAATGAGTGGCAGAGATGGGATTTGAACCCTGGCAGTCTGATTCTAGAGCCCAATCCTGTGATTGCTTTGCAATAAATAATGACAACTCTGCCATAGGAAATCCTGAATCCAGAGTAGATTCTGGTAAAGTGTCCTACATCAGGCGCTTTGTTGAAGCTCGGTGAGTGGGCATTTCCTTCACTCCCCACCTCCACCCTGGCAGCAATTTTATCTGCCTTGGTCATTTGAGAGCCTGCTGGGCTACAGCCTGTGTCACACTTGCTGGCCGCGGCAGACCCTGCAAAGACACTCCGGCTCAGCGTGGTGTTTGCTGATCCTGGTTTTACCATAGGACCCTGCTGGGTGGTGGCATTATATAGGAGGCTTTCAGAGACAGAGCTGTGGTCTTTGTCATCCGTGCTTCTATTGCTGGTTGCTCAGAGAAGCCTTCCCAGGGCATCCTCAGCCCAGGTCCCTTGCAGGGGCTGAGAAGGGCTGCTTCAGACACTGAGGCCCGTGAGTCCCCGGGGAAGGTGTGTACCCCCTTGCTACCACACCCACCGGCACCTGCCTCAGCCCACTGCTTCTGAGGAGTGAGTGAAGCCCACCTGATGTGTCCCTCCAGGTTAGCCCACCCAGACTCCCAGAACCTTCTTGATGTACAGTATCCATGGCAACTGGGGCTGGATCTTCCAGCTTGCAAATCTGGGGCTTTCTCTGAGCTGGAAACAGGTCCTCGAGTCAGCGGCAACACATCCAGCTCTAGAAATGAGACAACCAAGAGACCCTGAACGAGAAGGAGCCCCGCACCCTGCCACTCACTGGCAATGGCATCATCTGGGAGAGAGAGAGGAGTATCTGTCCCAATTAGGGGTAATGTCGGCAAACTCTCTGAAACTCACCAAGTTTCATGGGACCTTGAGTGAGCTTTCTGCATCTCCAGTCTCAGATTCTCCCTCTGCCTGGAGAGGAAGAACTCTGGACCAGTGACAGTCAGCCCCGGCCGCACATCAGAACCCACATGGAACCTTTAAATGCTGTGGTGCCTGGGCCCCAGGCCCCCAGACTCCACCCGCTCGGCCCTGGGGCATCCAGGATGACTACTTTGGAAAGGTCCCCAGGTGGCTTTGACCGAAGTCTAGGCCCAGGTGACCTCTGCCAAGGTGGGGGCCTCCTCGGCCAATGGGGAGCCCTAACTGTGGCTTGCCAGGAGGTGTACTTGAATGCAGAAGGGACACAGGCTGTCTGCTTTCCTCATGCACTTTTGAGATGTAGAAGCAGTGAGAGTTGATGTATCAACAACCAACTAAGATGTGATTTGCTCTGTCCTTCCTCTTACATCTTCCTCCTGAGATCACATGGCACATCCCGGAGCTCCTCTCCTCTCTGTGGCATCAGCCCTCTCTGGGGCCCATCATAGTTCATTGCCGATGAGCTGAACCAGGCTCCAAGCACTTGCAAAGACCTCACTGTGGGAAGAGATTGGCTGTTTTCATTTTTCCTTCTGGAGGTGGTGGGGGAGCTGATTATGAGAGCGGCTCAGGAGCAAAGCTACCCAGGTCTGAACTCCAGCAATGCCACGTTCTGAACGCGGGCCCCCTTGAGCAAGCCACTCAGCATGCCGCAGCCCCATGTCCTCATCTGTGGGGGAGGCCCTACCTCCCAGGGTGGCTGTGAGGTTTAACGAGGTACAGCACCCCTCACAGCACGCCATCTCTACCAGCGATCATTATATTCGTATGACTTATTATTCTTGTATCATTTCTTATAAGAGAGATAAACGTTGGTGCTTATTGTCAGTGAAAAGCACGAAATTCTTTCTTTGCTTTGTTTTTGGTTGTGTGTTTCTTTGAAAAGAAAGACAGTTATACATTAAAATCCAAACATGGGGCGCCTGGGTGGCTCAGTCAGTTAAGCATCTGCCTTCGACTCAGGTCATGATCCTAGGGTCCTGGGATGGAGCCCCATGTTGGGGAGCCTGCTTCTCCCTCTGCCTGCCACTCCCCTGGTTGTGCTCTCTCTCTCTCTCTCTCTGTCAGATAAAAATGAATAAAATCTTTAAAAATAAAATAAAATAAAATCCAAACATGAATGAAAATTAGAGAATCAGTTTGAAAGGCTTTTAATCAAGATGGCATCCTTCCAAGATAAGTGCCATTCATTTATTTATCAAATATTTTATTCATCAAGTATTTGTCAAGTACTTCTTATGTACCAGGCCCTGGGCTCCGTGCAGGAACTCCAGCAGTGAATGACAGGGACACAACCATCCTCTCCACACAAAGCTAACAGGCAACTTAGATGGTACATAAATCTCTACATAAGAAATAAATTAATTCCAGTTATTGTAATTGCTATGAGGAGGAATGTGAGAGTCCCTAACAGGGGGAGTTGGGAAGGGGAAGCTTCCAGAGCAAGTGATGACTAAGTTAAGGTCTAAAGATTGAGCAGGAGGTCTCTGAGTGTTGAGGGGAGCAGCATTCCAGCAGAAGGAAGAGCGTGAGCTGAGCCCCGGGGCAGGAAAGAACCTGGCTACTCAGGGGACAGTGAAGAGTCCTGGGCAGGCCGAGAGCATGGGAGCAAGTGTTGGGAGACGTGATCGGAGAGGTGGACTCGAGCTGGACATTTGGGCCCTGTGGGCTCGGTGGGAGTGTTTGCATTTGGAGCTGCGGTAGGAAACTATTGGAGAGTTTTAAAGCAGGGATGTTTGTTCAGTGTGGCTGCTGTTTGGAGAGAGCTACCAGGCTCACAGGTGGGTGTGATAAAGGGAAGGACTAGCTAGGAAGCCCCAGGGTGTTGTGAGTGTCACCAAGGAGCTCAAAAGGCCAAATGAGAAAGTCATCACCTTCAGGGAGAACTGGGGTAGCAAGTGATGGTTGGGGAAGGAGGGAAGAGAAAGGAACCCACACTGTTGGACACGCTGGTGTGTGTGGGTCACCCGCAGTGTGCCATCTGAATTTTCAGACGAGTCATGAAGAGGGGCTCTAACCCTTTCTGTTACTGATGCTCACATCCCTGCTGCAGGGAAAGGTGGTCATGCCAGGGAAACTCTCCTCTTTTGCTTCTTGCGCTGGAGTTTTGGGGGTCTCCTGTCTCTGGGGGCTTCTCGGAGCTTCGTGATAACAGAAGTGAAAGTGTAGTTTCTTCTTCTAATGCTGTCCTTTCATTATACGCTTCTCACTCTGGGCCCCAGAATCATTCTTCTCAGTCATCATTTGCGTCCATTGGTCCCTGGGCTCTGTGATGAATGACCGGCCACATGTCATTGTACTCTGAGCAGATCGTGCCACCTTGCCCTGGGCCCCTGCTTGGTCTGCAGTGATTTACAGATGTCATAGGCTGGATGTCTGCAGATGACCTGCGCAAACAGAGACCTGCAATTCTCAGTAATAAAATGCCTTCTGGGCTTGGGTGTGTGCTTCAAGACTTGAGGAGATGTGCTCTAGCTCTCAGTAAAAATCAAAGAATGGAAACCCTCCAGTTCCCCTGCATGACTAGCCTAGTGCTATTGTGTGTGTGTGTGTGTGTGTGTTTTTAAGAAAGTTCACATATATGTTAGGTTATACTATCCTATATGTTTTATTTTCTTTTAGGTAAATGTTAAAAATGCCTAGCTCCTGCAGTCTCAGGCTGGCTGATCAGGGCTGTGTGAAAGAGGCCATATTCTCAGAGGCTCTCAGGGACTGGCTTTCATCCAGCTTTCCCTTTGTGCTGAAACTTTCGGGGCAGTAGGGTGGTCTGTGGGAGTCCTGACCTAGGATCGAGGCAGATCTGGATTTGAATGCCAGCTTTGCCCACTTTCCAGTTGAGTGACTTTGAGCAAGTTACTTGGCATCTCTGAGTCCTCTGTAACGTGGCAATGAATACAGTAGGTACAGGATTAGAGAATTACATTGAAAAAGAGTGTTGGGGGATATCTCCTGAGAAGACTTAATGTAGGTGGTCTAGACATCCTGGGTTCACTCTTGTTCAGCCACACCCTTACTTAGATTAGGCTAATTATTTTTTTAAGATTCTATTTATTTGTTTTGACAAATAAACAAATAGAAAAAGGGTGCAGAGGGGAAGGGGCAGAGGCAGAGGGAGAGAGAGAGAATGTCAACCAGACTCCCTGCTGAGCACAGAGCTTGACTGAGGTTTCAGTCCCACGACCCTGAGATCACGACCTGGGCTGAAATTGAGTGGGACACTTAACCGACTGAGTTACCCAGTTGGTCCTATGTTCAGGCTGATCTCACATGGAACAAGGGCTCCTTCCAACTTTGAAGAAGAAAAAGGCAGTTATGGAACTGAACCCTTCTTGGTCTGTGCAGTAGAGGGGTTCAGGGCTTAATGCCACGCCCCCCCCACCCCCGGAAGCTGCCTCTGCTCTCAGCAGCAGTGACTGGCTCCCTGAGAGCTCAGACCACCTTGTGCCCACCTCAGACATGGGCTCCCGTCCTCTAAGCAGAAAAGGGTCATCTGTGCACTTCCCTGAAGTCTCAGGCTCTGGTTTCAGGGGCACGCGAACCGAGACAGTTTTTGTGAACCTGCCCAATACGGACGCCTGGGTGGCTCAGTCGGTCTGCCTTTGGCTCGGGTGGTGATCTCAGGGTCCTGGAATCAGGTCTCACATCGGGATCCTTGCTCAGTGGGAAGCCTGCTTCTGCCTCTACTTTTCTCCCTGCTTGTGCGCTCGCTCGCGCGCTCTCTCTCTCTCTCTCTCTCTCTGACAAATAAATAAAACCTTAAAAAAAAGATTACGAACATGCAGAATAATGGCTTTTGCCCTTGCGAGTCCACGGCTCTAAGGGTGACTGGGTTGTGTGTACTTGGGAGGGAGAGAAGGGCTGTGGCATGAGGGAGGCTAACCAAGCATTGGGGGGTCCAGCTGGGCACAAACTTCTCGCCACACCTGTTGGGCAGGGGGCTGAACTCGCGGGGCTCTGCTCTGCCCCCTTGTTGTTGATTGGCTCACAGCTGGCCAATCGGATTCTAGGATTTTTCACCAGAAACCATGAAAAATTCTCTCTGGTTGGGGCCCCCTAGTAACTTCAGGAACTGTCAATGTGTCTGTTCCCTGTCACGGTGAAGGAAGGCTGTGCAGAACAAGAGAGAAACAAATATCAGCCAAGGTGAAACAGAAGGGTGGCGAGAGCTTCCCGGTAGTGCGTGGGTCATTGGTCACAAATGTGTGTGGAGCTTATTTACCCCTGGGAATGGCCGCTCATCCTTCCTTTCAGTTACGGGAAATATCTTTGCCATAAAGTCTCATTTTTGCCTAAGCCACTTCAATTTGGTTGCTTTCACAGACAGTCATATTGGAAACCAGATTGCACGCCAAATTGTATGCCAGACATCCTGGTATATCTCTGTAAAATATATAGTTCTGTGTACAGTGTATACCCAGCAGGTGAGTAAATTTGGCCCACAAAGAATGCTTAGGAAGAAAAGGAAAAGGAATGAACATGGATTGAACATCTAGAATGTTCATGGCACTGAACTCACTATTTTGTAAACATTGCCTAATACGAGAGAAGTGAGTCCAGTACAAGACTAGCAATAGAACACCTCACCTTACTTATTAAGGAGATAGAGCTACATAGCCTCAAGGCTGGTCTGTCATTTCACTGATAACCATCAACCTCTCAGCAGCTTTCCTTCTTTTAGATCCATTGTCTTCAGCTTATTTGTGTTTATTCCTGGTGATTACTGCCTCATGGTCACAAGGGGGCTGCTGTAGCATCAGACTTCACATCTGTGTCCCAAGATGAAAGGAAGAGGAAAACCTTTCCCAGATGCCTCTGGCCAACTTTGCTTTGTATTACATCGGCTAGATTTGCCCCCAAAATATATCCCATGACCACTCCTATTTAAAAGCCCATTTTCGCCTTTCCAACCTCTGGGCCAGGAAGTGACAAGGGGGAAAAGGAGAGGGAATAGCTTTGGACTGGGCAACAACTTGTGTCTTTCCATAACTGAGCACACATAATGGATTGAGGAAAATGCTGTGTCTGGAAATGGTGGGAACTGGATATGAGTGGACCTTGGAGTACGTGAGCTGGGTTGGGAAAAATGAAGTGGACAGTCAAGATGAAGGAGGGCCTGATATGGTGGTGGGAGCCATTGAGGACTCTTAAACCTGGTGGAGGAATGTCAGGATGAAATTTATATCCTAAAAAGACCACTCCTGCTATTACCAGGAGGCTGATTTGGAGAGAAATTGGACTGGAAGGAGGTGAGAGGTGTTTGCAGAGACCATCCTATGAATTCAAGATAACATATGCAGCATGGAATTTAGAATAAGTCTGCACCTTTCTGAGCAACTTATTGGATCAAGGAAATGACCAGACAAATAAGACTAGATTAATACTTACAAGAAATACAGGAAAATATGTCCTCATGGGGAAATAGACCATGATATGGCACCCACATCTCATGTTTAATCTGCTAGAGATGGCTTTTCTCTGCATTTTTGTGTGCATGGAAAATTCCAGGCTGCACTGGGTTACTGACTCATGTTAAAGCAAGCTCAAGGGTACATCCAAGGGAGAGTGAGTACAAATTGCTTGAACACTATAGAATAGGACATCAGACTCCTTAAGTAGTTCTAACAAGTGAAAAATGAAGATCACCATTATGCATATTCTTTCATATAGATCTGCTGGCTTTGTAAGAGGCCATCATATGCCTATATACCTACTGTAAAATTCAAGTTGCAAAAATTAACTGCAGTTAAGAAGAAAACATTAAAAACCATGGACACCAACTCACTTAAAATTTTGGCACATGTCCCTTTTCATCCCTATGGGTAGGTTTCCCTACAATATTCATTATCATAATCAATATATAATCTTTTATACTGCTTTTTCATCTCATCTCCTCTCATCTTGTAGAGACTTCCCCCTGCTAACAGTCTACATAAACTTCCCTTTCCATGGTTTATATAACACAAAATGCTCTCAACCCCTGTCATTACAAATTTGAGTGGCTTTCCTTTTTTTGTAATAAATACTGTGGTGATTATCACTGTGTACAAATTTTAGTCTTCATAGAAGACAATTTCCTGGAGATGGAGTCTCAGGAATGGTATTATGTCTCAAAGGGAACAAGCATTTTTAAACCCACTGGTACCTCTCACCAATTCAGAAATCCACGCTTGTAATAAAAGTTAAAGACAGTGTGTAAGAAAGCCCTGTTTTCTGGACTCTCTTCCTCGGCAGGCTGTGGGTTTGGTCATTACGTCTGTGGACGATTTATTGCCTTATTTCTAAATGGGATCGATAGACCCAGGAGCCCCAGTGTAATGAGATTCAGAGGGGCCTCCGTTCATGAACCCATCCGTCAATTAGACCAGAATGTTAAGAACAGTGAAAGTGAAAATGGCTCCAATGAATCTTGATATTGAAACACAGATTAGGGCATTTTGGGGGGAAAAGGGCATTTTGTCTTTATCCATACTTTCTGTATTCTATATGATTAGGAATTCATGGAAACTGAATAGAGACTCATTGGCTTCCTAGTATATGTTTTTCCTGCATTACCCACAAGCAGGCTGACCCTTACTACCCTTACTCAAAATTTATTTCAAGGGTAACCGGTACGTGTCTGCCATGCTCCAGGAACTGTGCCAAGTTCTGGGGACGAGGTCATCTTCAAGGAGGTGCAGTCTGGCATCTCCATCATTTGCCAAAGTTCAGAAGCTAGCTCTACCCTTTGCTGAGGCCTCTGAGCACTGCCCTGTTCACACTAGTGAAGGGGGTGTTAGCACCCTCGCGCTCACAACGAGGAAACAGAGAGAGATTAACTAACGTGCCCAGGGTCGTTTGTCATCATTTCTCTTTATAAAAAGACAGAGGCAGGACTCAGAAAGCAGTTTGAAGAAACTGCTTCAAATGCTTTTCACACGATTCTGGCCTGTTTTACCTGTAAACTTGAATCTCCTGCGGTTATAAACATATTCTGCTCATTCTACTATTGCTTTTATAGAATTGCAATCCCTCCCTCATTCATTTACGTGTGCATCTAGTCTTCCCAAACTCACACATACACACACACAGAGGTGAGCTGGAGATGGCACCTTCTGGCTCATGAGAGCTGATAATGAGCATTGCTTACCAACTCTTCAGTGACATCAGCCGTGGTTGGGGTATTTATACCGCAGAAATTGGCACAAGCCAAAAAATCAGGTCTTCCCCCTCCCCCCACCTGAGCCCCAGTTATTGACATTTACCAGCTCCACACCGTGGTTGTCATTCTCTGGACACTTCTTCAGGGGCTCCATGCATTTCTAGCAAGTCTTATTGTAACTCCATTCATGGAGGAATTTCTGCAATACTATGATTTATAATAAGGAATATCTTATCCCACCGTTCCTGGCAGAAAATCCCACACGTTCAGAAAGCACAGAGGGGGAAGAAACTCATCAGCTCTGGTGAAACATCTGTTACAGAAATAGGGACATGGTGCTACTTGCAAGTTCATGAAGGAGTCATCCCTGCCCCCAAATGTGAGCAGCTTGACGGCAGGGATTCCAACCCTATTTCACCTGAACACCGAAACAGCTTCCTGCCCAGCTCTGGAGGACTTGGGTGGTGGTGGTGGTGGTGGTGGTGGTTTTTCTTCTTCTTCTTCTTTCATTGTGTTGTTAGTCACCATACAATACTTCATTAGTTTTTGATGCAGTGTTCCAAGATTCATTGTTTATGTACAATACCCAGTGATCCATGCAATCCGTGCCCTCCTTCATACAGGACCTGGGTTCTTGAATGCTGGCAGGGGTGAGGCCAGGAGGGCACAGGTTGGAGAACTGGGGAGCTATCCCAAGCTCCGCTTATCAAGCTGGGTGATTACTGGGGGCCACAGTCTCTCTGGGGATCTGTCTTCTCAACTAATTCTATGAGGACTTATTTTAGATGGCTTCTTCGGAATAACTAATATTCTAATTAAAACACCGTGATTCACACCAAACCTGTTTATAGCATAATGTGGATCACAAACAGACATCATTTAAAATATAAAAATTAGTGGGCAGATGGAGCCCACTGAATAGATTCGTAGGTTTTGAAGGCTATTGTTTGAAACACACTCATACACACACAATCATGAATTTTGCATTTGATTGCCTTTACCTGAAAGAGAATGCTGAATATTCCCTGAGGAAATATGTTGGAACCAGGCTGCATTCAATGAGAATCACATTAAGTTGATCCAGGTTTAATCTGTCCTTTGTCAGCAACCCCCTTCAGAGGCTGTTTCTCCTCTGTTTGGGGCCGTTTTCATATGCGTTTTCTGGGGGTCCTGGAGCCTGATGGGTTGCCTTTAAAAATCCCAGCTGCAACACTCACTGGCTGTGGGACATTGGGGAAATTTCTTGCTAAGCTTCAGTATCCTCTTCTGCAAACAGGGGAAATGATAAACATGCGTGATGGGGAGTCTGAGGATTCAGTGTGACCAAACCTGTCAAGCGCTCAGGACAGCGGCTGATACATAGCAGGTGTGGCCCTGGATTGCCATCCCTATAATTCTTAGATTATCAGATTCCATCCCTGCTGATCCTCCCACTTAGAGCACTAGGTCTCTCAGGACAGGTGCTCCTGTGTAACCCTCCTCACCTGCATTTACCCAGGTTCTCCTACTCAGGGTCCCGATTGCCCCACGGAGACTGCTGGTCCTTCTGTTCTGTCCTATAAGCTCCTGACAGCACAGACCTTGCGGTGGTGCAAATCCTGAGCACGCAGCCCGGTGTCCAGCATGCAGGGAGACAAGCATCTACCTGCTTTACTGACTGAGCTGGACTTCACGTTCAGATGAGGGACACATGAAAACGGAAGCTATTTCTGGCTCGGGAACTGCTCCTGATAAAGTGTTGATGGAAAGAAGGCCATAACTTCCAAACACCAAGAAGAGAATAAAAATGAAGAGAAAACCCACTGAATGCATCCCTCCATGCCAGGAGCACTTGCCATCCAGCACGGACTTGCTCATTCTAACCCTAGACACCTGGCATGGCTATGTGACCATGGCAAGCATGCTCAGTGTGCAAGGACTTCATGTGGCCGCTGTGAGGAGGAAGGACTTAAATTTCAAGGGATGAGATGAGAGAGGTGGGTGGGGCTACACACTGCAGGGTCCTGGGAGTCTTGCTAAGGAATTTGGCCATATTCTAAGACCAGAGAAAAGGGGTGGAGGCCAGGGAGTGATCCACTCAGCTTTCCAGTAATTCTGGCTGTTGTGTGAATTGGAGTGGGGCCCACCTGGAAGCAGGGAGCCCAGTTAGGAAGCTGTCCCAGTGGTCCAGGTCATAGATGGTGGTGGTCTGGCTGGGACCATGGCAGTGCAGAGGAAGGAGGAAATGGAGCAGAGAATACCAGTTCTGTACTTTCTGGGCATTTTTAGTCTATGAAGTAGGTCAGGTCGGCACGGCTTTGATTTACACATCAGAGTGAGAGCAAGGGCGATGATGAAGCGGTCCCCAAGTATGACCTTCTCACCTCTCTTCTGTATTTCTATAGAAAGCTGCTTGACCTTGGGGGTTAAGTGAATGATGTCAAGGACAGTCACATATGTGTGAGCCCTTCCTGTCAGAGCGCCTTCTCTCATAGAGGAGATCTTGTCTTCACAAAGGTCTGAAACTAAGTAGGGCATGGACTAGTGTCCCCATTTTTGCCCTCATTTTCTGATACCCAAGGGCTTCCTCCCTCCCCATCATGTGGTTATCTCCCTGCCTGGATCTCCACTGTTATCAGCTCATGCATTTGCTTCCCCCATTGGGCCAGGAAGGGAGGCCGGAGCTGAGAACTCACCAAGTCCCTGGGGCTTGCGAACACCTGCTGTGGTTATATAGAAACATCAAGTCACATAGTGGGAAGGGACTTTATGGTCTGCTGGTTAAATTTTCCTCCAAATGTTGGAGTCCTGTTCAATATTCCCTATATCCCCCCATATGTCTGGCATATAGGAGGTACTTGATAATGAGTAAAAGAGGAGTGAATGAACAAATGAATGAGTGAGTGAGTGAATGAACAACTGAGTGAATGAATGAGTTAATAAATTAATGAATGAGTGAGTGAATGAGTTAATGAATGAATAAGCGATTGGGTGAATGAATGAATGAGTGAATGAGCGAGCGACTGAGTGAATAGTTAGCTCTGATTGTTAGGAAGTTCTTTACCTTAGGGTGAAACATGCCTTCTGCTAACCACCACTTCCTGAGCAGGAGTCCACGCACTGACAGGGCAAGGATTCACAGGATCACACTCTCCTCCCCATGGTGGCTTCTCACATAGCAGAGCCACAGTGACCTGCTTTCTGTTCCTCAAACATGCCAACTTGGTCCTGCCAAGTGCGTTCTAACCTTAAGCCTTTGGCATGACTGCCCTTTCTGCCCTGGACACCTGACTCACATTTCTTTTCATGACTGGGTATTCCTTGTCATTTCAATCTTAGCTTAAATATCGCTTCCTAAGAAAAGCCATTTCTAACCACTCTGTCTAGAGTAACCTCCCCTGTCCCTTCCCCTCTTTATCTCTTTGTGCGGGCTCCTGGGTGATTGCTTCAGACTGGTCTTCCAGTTCACAAACTTTCTTCCTCTGTGCTTATCCTGCCTGTTGAGGTCTTATATCACTTACACCAGTTTTTATTCATAGAATATATTTGTGAATATTATAAACATTCTTATTGTAATGCTCCTTAAAAAAATGAAGTCATTTTTAGAGTCCTTGTTGCATGTGATCCCCCCAGTGATTTGCTTGTTGTATCTGCTGGCCATCTCTCAGTAGTTGAGTATCTTTGTATTGTTATGTTTTATATGTAACTTTAACAGAAATTATCATTTATGAGTGACCCATGTGAGTTACAGAGATGATCCTAGGGTGTTTATTAATTCTAAAAGAGTTGTTACATTAATTTCTTGATAAATGCAAGATCAATGCAAGGATTTGGGTATCAATTTCATGCATGATATAGGCAAGAGATGATGATTTCTTTTTTTTAATTTTATTTTAATAAACATATAATGTATTTTTATCCCCAGGGGTACAAGTCTGTGAATCGCCAGGTTTACACATTTCACAGCACTCATCATAGCACATACCCTCCCCAATGTCCATTTCCCCACCACCCTCTCCCGTCCCCCCTCCCCCCAGCAACCCTCAGTCTGTTTTTTGAGATTGAGTCTTTTATGGTTTGTCTCCCTCCCAATCCCATCTTTTCATTTTTTCTTTTCCTACCTCCCCCCTAACCCCCCCGCATTGCATCTCCACTTCCTCATATCAAAGAGATCATATGATAGTTGTCTTTCTCCAATTGACTTATTTCGCTAAGCATGATACCCTCTAGTTCCATCCACATCATCGCAAATGGCAAGATTTCATGTCTTTTGATGGCTGCATAGTATTCCATTGTGTATATATAGCACATCTTCTTTATCCATTCATCTGTTGATGGACAAAGAGATGATGATTTCTTATGTTTGGTATCACTCACCTGATTCCAGTAAAGAAGACTTTACACTGAAAGACTCATGCAGAAGCATCACCTAGTGCAGGAGTCCCCAGATGCTTGGTACTTAATGAATGAGCTGAATGCATAAAAATCACCCAGCCTAATGCATGAGCATGGAACTCACTGGACACAAATTTCTGAGATTGTCTCCTGGATACCGATTCCCTAAGTCTGGGGTTGAGCCCAGGAATCTGAATTCCTATAAAGTTCTTCCAGTGATTCTGATGTACAGTGAAGTTTGGGTACCAATAGTCCTATAAGTTTTGAGGATTGGAATTGGAATTATTTTTGTCTTTGTTCCTTCAAATGAAAAGATTTAGAGCAGCTTCTAAGATATATATGAATCTGTTTTGAAAAGCAGACAGAAAACATCTGCACAGATAGATCACCTAAGTGGGCGAGGTCTGGCTTGATTTGCTCCAATACTGGGGGATGCAGAGGGGATGCTGTGGTTGGTATCCTCACCAATATTATATTGTAACTGTGGCTGTGAGCTATGTGCAACCTGTCCTCATCTGTCTCTGGAGACCATGGGCATTGCTCCAAAGCCCACCTCAGTGAAATCAATTATGGGGTAATTATGGAACTGCAAAGTGGTGCTACTCTCTTATGAGCTTTACTGTTTTGGGGGTCCCCTTCTGCAAAACTTCAGGTTGCCCAATGCATGTATTGACTGGAAGCCCCCTTTGTTTCCTAGATTACCCTCTGTCTGGGCAATGAAACCTTCTCTTGGCAAGCTGATGTCCCTTCCTGAGCCGCGTTCTCTTACACCTCTAGGCTTCTGCCCAAGCTGTTTCCTCTGCCCAGAAAACTCAAGTGCATCTCTAAGACTCCATTCAATTTATCACAATCTCCAGGCAGTCTTTCTCCTCTGCCTCCTCCATTTCCTTCCTTCCTTTCATCCTTTATTAATTGAGCCAATACCATGTGCCAGCATTGCACTGGAGCTCTACAACTTTCCTCCATCCTAGCACCTGCCACACTGCAGACCTTCCCAGTCTCATTGCCCACCAGACCATCCTCCCTTCTCTGCTCTCTCCACACTGGGTTCTTGTGCTTCCTCTCCCTCTCCACAGGACCTTTGCACGGGCTATATACTTCTCCTGCCCCCACACTCCTGCTCTTCCCATCTTGACTATTTCCTCCTGCTCCCCTGCAGTTGTCTCTCTCTGTCTTCCTTCTTCACTTCTGCCCTTTTGTGATTCCTAGATTACCCTCTGTCTCCTCAACCACACTATAACCTCATAAGGGCAAGCCATGTAACCTCAGTGTCTAGGACTGAGCCTGACATATAGCAGGTGCCCATTGTTGAGCAGGTGAATGAAGACAGCCTCGAGAACCTCAGTCTCTCTCCTTTGGATCAGTTCTTAACCTTCTTTTGGTCATTGGCCCCTTTGAAAGTCTTGAAAGCTAGAAACCTTCTCTGCACAAATGCACATGAATGCCTCTTCTATATTTCAAAATTGAAAACCACCCCCAATAAAGAGGCCATTGTCTGTTAATTCCAAGTGAAGATTCTTTTCTTGAGAGAGCAGCTGGTGAATTACATATAGATCTCATGATTTAAGCCCACCACTTTTAGAGATGAAAATGGGCCTCCCAGCATCTTAAAGGCTTGTGCATTCAATGTAGGTGCCGTGCTGGCTGGTACGTCCCCTTTAAGAGCTCATCTCTCTGCCTTTGTTGTTGCAGGAAAGAAGACAGCACAGAGGCAGACCATCAAGCTGGGAAATATTTATATCCTCCCCGACTGACCAGCAAAGCAGTGGCTACCCCAGGATTTGCTGTCTCTTCCAGGGAGCTGAGTTACAAGCCAAAGGACTCTCTTCTTATTCCAAGTCATTCATGGGACTATCTCTCTTTTGTTAATACCAACCAGGGGGCCAAAGGATGGCTCTCGACTCTCAGAAGAATGTACGTATTGGCACAGGGTGGTGGAAGGATCCTGGGGTCTGGTGTCCGAAGGTCTTGGCTGGATTTGCCACTCTTAAGCTGTGTCACCTCGCCCAGATTTCTACAAACTTTCATTTCTTTATTGCTTTGGGGGTCTTAACACCTACTTGACCGTCTTTTTTTTCCCTGATGACCAAATGACCTAATGGCTATGAACGTGTTCTGAACACTGTAGGATGCTTCCCATATGTCAGAGATCATTGTTGTCTGTACCAATGAGTCTATCTTCTCCCATTCATGTCACTGATGGTTGCTCAGGAGCACGCTCTGCCGTAGCCACGCATTACATGTACAGCCCCGTGTGGCTGCCACCTAAGATAGGTGATGTGGTACCATGGCAGTGTGCTAGTTTAAAAGAAAACCTTAGTAGTCATTGTGATATTACAGAGCTCCTACAGAAGCCTGGGCTTAAGTGGAGGTTCTAACCTGTATGAAAAATTGTATGTTTATGAGCACTTTCCTAGGAAGAGGGGCCTTGGATTTCATTAGGTTCTCAAGTGAGATGACACTGGGACCCCCTAAGGCCAAGCACCCCTAGTCTAGGGGGAAAGGACTGCATTAGGGAACCCAGAGATCCAGCTCTGCCTCTAACCACCCGCTGACTCTGAGGTCTCAGTTCCTGGTCTGTAAAATGGGTACAAGCACATGCCTTCCATAACCTTCACAGCCTGACAGCCCCTGAGTCTGTCACCCCCCACCCCCACGTGTATCCCCCATCAGAGAGGAGACAGTTCCTGCAGCAGTGAGCACTTGCTGGGGCCCTACTCGGTGGCAAGCACTGGCTGGCTGGAAGGTCCCATACCCTGTCTTCTTGCTTCCTGAGTAAGCGGAGCATTCTTCTAGCCTAACCGTTTATCACTGCAGGCAACTCTACCCATGGATTGTCCCCCCAAATAACCACAGTACCCCAAAATGCTCAAAGCCCTGCAGCCCTGCTCAGCTCATTTTGCCAGGCAATTAATTAGAGAGGATCGTGGCCTTGCCACTGTGTGCAGCCTGAGGGGTTTGCTTTCCCTGCAAACATGCCCCTGGAAATCGCAGGACAGTGAGGCTCTCTTCCTCAGGCAGGCAGGCAGGTAACAGGGATGCTGAAATCTAGGTATGTCCCAGGAAGGCAGAGTGAAAAGCAGGCTGCAGCATGGTATCATCTCAGTGAGCCAATTTCTTTCCCTCCCGTGTTGCTGTTAGCAGACGTTGGCAGCCGTGAGACAGGCTGGTGGACAGGATCTGGCCCCAAATTCTTTGACCTTAGCAGAACCTGGGCTGGCTCAATGAGGGGTCAGCCGTAGGCAGACCCCATGGCCAACGGGGCAGATCTCTTCATCTACGGCAGGCACTCGGACAGCCCTTGGGTCAGATCTGCCTCACAAATCCTTCTCGTTTGGCTTAGGTGTGTTTTTTAAAAATGGTGGTAAAAGACATACACTGTAAAATTTACCATCTCAACCATTTTTAAATGCCCAGCTGAGTACATTCCCATGCCGGGCAACCCTCACCACCACCCATTTCCAGAACTTCTCCACTTTCCCAAACTGAAACTCTGTCCCTATCAAACACTAGTCCCCCCCATTCTCCCCCGCCTCAGTCCTCAGTCCCTGGTGACCCCCATCGCACTTTTGGTCTTGATGAATATGACTCTGCTCCAGGAGCTTCATATAAGTGGAGTAAGACAAGATTTTTCCTTTGGGGACTGGTTTGTTTCACTCAGCGTAACACTGTCAAGGTTCGTCCATGTTGTAGCCAGTGTCAGAATGCCGCTCCTGTTTAAGGCTGAATAATTTTCCAGTGGATGGACAGATCTTACTTTGTTTGCCCATCTCCCTGTCGACAGACATTTGGGTGGCCTCCACTTGTTGGCTAATGTGAATAATACTGCTAGAAACATGGGGGTAACAATACCTGTGTTGCATTTAATACTGAAATTAGCAAATGACATTTACAAACAAGATTTCTCATAAAAATCGAAATTTCTGGCTTCTCTTGGAAGAACAGTGGATCTGGCTACTCAAGGCTTCTATCTTCATGGTCACACTCAGAGATGAATGAGGCCGGCACACTCTATCCCATGCTGACAGGTACACCCAGCCTGGTGGGCTTCCGGCACCCACTCCCCTCTACTGTCTACTCTGCTGACCCTCTAACCTGTCTGGTGTGCCCAGCACTCTCAGGGAATGGCTGAACATAGAGACCCAGAGAGGCACTGCAACCTGGGCCTGTGATCTTACAGGTGGGGATGGTGAGTGACTTGCTGTCATCTGGGAAAGTCCTGCACCGGTTGGAGTTCCAGCTATGTTGCTAGCCTGCCCCAGTTAACTTCACCTTTCTGGACCTGTTTCCTCCTTTGGAAGAAAATGGGAGATATGGCACCTTCTCCAGCAGCTGTGCAGAATTATTGTCAAGACAAAAGAAGAAGGTGTGTGATGACTGGAACATGGAGGGGTGTTATTAATAGCACAGGCCGAGTCTGGCAACCTAGAGTTTGGGAGTCCATTTCTACATCTGCAAAATTGGAAAGGGGACCATGCCTCCTGATGGGATTATTCTGAGGACCCACTAAGACAGGGGAGGTAGAGCATCCAGCAGAGGCTTGCCACTCAGCAGGTGCATGACACCTGTTACTTTGTAACAAGAGAAGGCTACGTTGGAGAGCTCCAGATCTCCCTTGGCAGCAGAGCACAATCCAGCAAGAGACGGGACATCCTGGCATTATGGGGACAGTCTGGTTGCAGTCTGCCAACCTGATTTCAAAGCTCACTACCTTTTATCTGCTGGGGCCCGAGTAGGTCAGCTGCTTCCCTGAGCTGCAGACTCTCCACTATCCTTGCCAGCACAAGGGGAAAGACAAGTGTCAGGTGCCTGGCACATACTAGACACTCAACAAAATTTAATTCCTCTCCTCCCCTTCCCAAGCAGAAGTCTGCCTCTGAGGTTAAAATGATGGCATGTTTTCCAAATTAATGTTAGAAGAAGAAGGAAGAGGAGGAAGGGGAGGAGGAGGAAGAGGAGGAGGAGGAAGAGGAGGAGGAAAAAACTGTAGTTTCTAGCTTCCCACTGGAGTGCTTCAGGGCTCACTTGTTGGGGTTGAGGTTTGTCATTCACTGGGATTCATCCATTCATCCAACCAGCAAGCATTTATTGAGCACCACTAAATGCCAAACACCACTATGAGCCAGCCTGGGGTTAAAGGATAGAACAAAACAGACCAAATCCTCATTCTTTGGGGTCGGTTCATATCAATCAATGGGTCAGTGTTTTGATAAATGCTCAGTAAGTGCCAGTTTTGAGCTGGCTTTATGTGGGCTTCACCTTCAAGGCCCGTCTCTGTTGCTGGCTGGGGCCTACCTCCATATCTGTGCCCTGCCTGCTCCTCTAGCAGCCCCAGAGGCCATGTTCATCCTGGGCCCTTGATCACCCACCGCTGGTCTTTCTGCCCACTTGCCTTGCTTCATTGCATCCGTCCTTTCCGGATTCCCCGAGGGAACTCTCTGACCCACTCTGGGAACAGTGAGGCACCCCCGGGGGAGAAGTCCATCCCACTGCCCACAGGAGATCCATAGAGGCCAGGTGTAGACCCTGGCAGAGCCCTGCCTCTTTACCTTTACGCTTTGAGTGAAATGGAAAGGTGACCAGAAAAAGAACTTTGAAAACTCTTAAGCTCTCCATAAATATAAGGATTTGACTTTCATATGCTCAAGAGAGGAGAGAGACCACCTGGTATAGGAGAAAGAGATGAGGGCTTAAACCAGAATCACTGGACTGGAGTCCAGCTTCTGCAACTTCTTAGCTCCAAGACCATGAGAAAGTCAATTCTGCTCCCCAGTTTACTTACCTGTCCAATGGGATAATAAAATTCCTGTCTCAGCACCTGCTGTGAGCATTAACAGGTAAAGGAAATGGGAAAGCACCTTGCAGATTTCAGTGTTGTGCATATGCTTGATTGGTACCCTTAATTCAGTGCATATCTATTATGCACCTACTGTGTGCCATTATGAACAAGGTGGCCTGTCTTATGACAACTTGGAAAAAGGTCCCCAGGCTAAGAAAGAAAAGAATTGCTTGTCAGATGGTTGTACTGTGCATTCATAGATTATGATTAGCAACAGCCAGGGGGTTGGCATGGCAACGTTTCCCCACAAACTGCTAGGCAGTGTTCTTAAAATAGGTTCACCAGAGGTGTGGCCACAGTGGAGACACGCAGCGGCGTTGTGGTCTGATGGCTCTGCAGTCCAATGTAGGCTGCACAGCTACCTGTATGCTCAGAGTGTCCATGACACTCCCCTTCTCAAGCAGACCAGCGGCACAGTAATTAGATCAGGAAGAAACCATTGTGGGAACTGAAGACTTACTTTGGTGTAAATACTGTTGGCTTTCCCCCATCTCACAAGTTAGTGAGGAAACTGCAGCCCAGAGAGGTTAAGTGTCATACCCATGGTCACGGTCACTTGATTGCTGATGTGACTGACTCTGGTTTTGACATCTTTATGGAGGATTCTCCAACCACACTATGATGTACACTTTTCGGATTTGGAATTCTAGATGTGGGTCTGATGCAATTCTTTTCCTAATGGGTTACAATCCATATGGCATCACTTAGCAACATGTATTTGGTCAAGGAATTCTTTCCTTTAGTGTAGAATCCATGCCCATGTTTCTCTCTGGGGAACCGTTGAATCCTAAGATGTCAGGAAAGCTCCCCTAATTCTTGGTCAGACTGAGATGATTGTGGTTTACGTCCCTCCCTCCACAGTCTTCCCTAACCTAGCTTCCCAGTGTGAAAATCAAGTAGCAGAGCCGATCAAAAGTTGATGAGTTGCTTTGCAAGGAGATTATTGCATGAGTTAGTAACCCCTCATTGTAGAGGACGAGGAAGCCAAATCCTTTAAAAGATGAGTTCCTTTTCTCTATTTGTGTTACTCAGCAATTTACTGGGTAAATTTTATAAACTTGAGAAGGGCTTTTTTTCTTTCTTTCTTTTTTAACGTTCAGGCTGGTGAGCTGCTTTTGAGAGATTCACAACTCTTGTTTAATTCCAGGGTGAAATTCCAGGACTGGAATGTGAAACTTTTTGAACGCTGTCAACTTCTGAGAATAGGGTGCTAGACATTTGTGACATATTTTAGGTATTCAACCTTTCTTTCTCTATGTAGACAGTGCCTTGCAGTAGAAAGGGCTCTGGGCTGGGAGTAGGGAGGGTGGGGGAGGGTTGGCTGTAGCATGGGATCTGCCACTGCCCCCACGCCAGGCTGCTTATAGGCTATAACGATTGCACTAGGTAGTGAGAAATTTTTATCACTGCATGTTGGACTCACCTGCAGAGCTCTTTAAAACTAAATGCACAGGCCCCTCTCTGGGTCATGAAATCAGCCTGTCTTGAGTGGGGTCCAGGCAGGGATCTTTAAAAAGGTTCCTAGTGATTCTAATGGGTTGCCAGGGGAAAAATATCAGACCATCCCTTTCAGTTCTCCCATTGCCCCTGTGTTAATTAAATTCCGAGATGCTCCTGGAGATGTCTTCTGTGTTAGATTTATATTTATTTTTGCTCCTCACTAGGAAAGAAATGTGTACTCAGAGTTGATAGGAAGAAACTTCTCATCTCTGAGGTATTTTTGACCATGAGTTGGCTTTGTAACTTCACCTTCAGAGGCCCTTTTAAGCAGTTAATGATCCTTTGAAAACGAGATGCGTGGCGCTGTAGTATTCAGCTTCACTGAGGCAGAATCTAAAGTTGAGCTCAGAGTGGCTGATGGCAGCACGCTTACAGAAAAGCTCAGGTAACACACTTGGGTCATGCCCTAGGCACTGAAAATGAACCTTGTGTGTGTAGTTGCTTGCATCCTAAAATCTTCCAGAAATAGATATTCCTAATTCTCTACTATATATAGGTTTATCAGTTGTGTAAGCAAATAGAAGCTTATTTCTATTCAGCATTTGTGCCCATGGCCAACTGTGTTCCTACTTGGCTTTGAAATAAATTCTTTGGGAATTCTTGATGCCTTAAGGAGATGGAAAAGAAAGACTCCTGGGATTTGGTTATGTATTTAGTCCTCTTCCCTGTTTTAGAATAATTTCTAGAAAAAAGACAGTACGTATCTTGGACCAGAACCTGTT
Organism: Martes martes; assembly: GCF_963455335.1. Taxonomy (NCBI): domain Eukaryota; kingdom Metazoa; phylum Chordata; class Mammalia; order Carnivora; family Mustelidae; genus Martes; species Martes martes. Next base: position 143,923,694 of record NC_137889.1, read on the forward strand.
TTTAAGAAGTCGGTAGGCTTAGGATGGAAGGATTGCATTTTCTTTATTCCATTTGATCTTCCCTAAATCCTACTTTGGTTTCGGCTAGTATAGCTCCCATCCAAATCTGATTTCGGCATCCACAGCACAAATGTGTTACACAGAGTCATGGAAAGACTAACAGGAGAGATGATTCGATCAAAGTAGGGTTTGCTCCAACACCATATATATTTTTTTGTCTTTGAAGAGTATCACCAGGCTATGTCCAAAGGTGGATTGATGATACCTTTATATGATGATAGAACAAAGGAAGAGAATGACAAATGAATGGGACTATTAAAAATGCCTGACAACTTGATATCAACTCTGTATCAATGTTTTCTTGTTTAAGGTAAACTAATATAACACAGTGTTTGTGAATATGACATCGAAAGTGATGGGGAGGTCAAATATGTATGCAGTGATGTTAGAACTCTTAACTTAGACTTTTCACTGGGGAGAAGACAGATTTGTCTCTAATAGAGATCAAAGAATGAGTTATGGGCCAGGCACACTGGGCTTGGACGGTCACTCTGCCACCAACTGGTTGTGCAAGCTTGGATGGTGTACTTACCTCTCTAAATCCCAATGTCTCCCATGGAAATGACAGGGATGAGATAGCACGTGTCTTCTAAAGCATCTGCGTGTGTTAGTGCTCTGTCGATGCTGGGCATCTTTCCTCATCTCTTTGAAAATGCCTAGATGCATTTCAGGGTGATGGCTGGGCTTGTGCCACCAATCTGAGTTGGGTGACTCGTTGGTCTCCCAAAGTTCACGTTTGCACAACCAACTTTTGATGATGAAGTAGAGAAAGGATCTGGATGTCATTGGCAAAGATGATGAGTAAGGTTTGTGAAATCATGTCAGCAGAACGCCCCTGGTCCCCTCAGTCTTTCAGGTTGACTCCTGGGAGGGTATCATGGGAAAGCCATGAAGCACAGACAATACTTTGGTAATTACGTATTTTCCCATTGGGTCCCAGATGTATAATACTTGTACATTTTGCTATTGCTTGAACATTAAAGGAATTTTATATTATACATGGCTATTAATAAACACAAGGGCCAGAATTTTGACAGAGTTCTGCCCTTCCCCTCAGTTAGAAGCATGGGTTCGCATAGGAGTGATCTGGCAAGAGGAGTGGAGCCCCCTTCCTTTTGGATGCTTTTCAGCAGGACCTTCCCTTGGGTCCTTGGGCAGTGGCTCTCCCCCAGCTCCTGCTTTCAGTGAATGAGCAGAGTTCTCAGTTCCTGGAGATGCTCGTCGGGTCCTGATCACTTGTGAATCAGGCTTAAAACTCCCTTCTGGGTTTTCAAGATTTGTAACAATTGCTCAATCTTGTGTAAACTAGGCTGACATTTTCTCTTGTTACCAAGATGTATTTTTCTATGTTCGTTAAATGTATAATTTGTGTAATTTTGTACATTAAAATGTATGCTTTTTCACAATTAAAGTTTTTTTTTTCCTTTTCAATGTCTAATTTACTGATGGTTCATTACAGAAAGTTGTAGACTTTGACACCATATGAAAAGGCAATGAATCCAAGAGTCTTGATTTTTGGTGGGGAATAGTGACCTTCTCAGAAGTCAGGTCTATTTTGCACAAATAATGAAATGACTCCCTTTATGGTCCTTTATATGAACATATTAGTTTACTGTCATTGCTGTAACAAGTTACCACTAAGCTAGGGGCTCAAAACAACACATGTTTATCATCTTACAGCTCTGGAAATTAGAAATCTGCTTTGGGTCTCATGGGGCTAAAATCAAGGTCTCAGCAGGACTGTGTTCTTTTGGGAAGCTCTGGGGAGAATTTGTTTCCCTGGCCTTTCCAGCTCTTAGATGCTGCCTGCATTCTTCGGCTTATGCTCTCTTCCTCCATCTTGAAAGCCAACAGTGCAGCGTCTTCGAATCTCTCTCTGACTGTGATGCCTGCTTCTGTTGTCACATCTTCTCTGATTCTGATCCTCCTTCCTCCCTCTTTTACTTATAAGGATGCTTGTGATTACTTGAGGCCAAACTCGATAATCTGGATAATCTTCCCTTCTCAAGATCCCAAACTTTTCCATGTCTGCAAATTCCCTTTTGCCATGTAAGGTGACATATACACAGGTCTTAGAGATTAGGAGATGGGTGTCTTTGGGAGGGGCTATTATTCTGCTTACCACATTCCCCTGTGCACTGCCTTGGAGGCTTCAGGGAAAAGCAGACATTTCAGAATCAAATGGGCCTGAAGCTGAACTGTTCCTCTGCCACTTGCTGGCCACATAACTACAGGCTGTGTAGTTAACTTCTCAGAATGTTATTTCTTAGACACAAAACAACTGCAATAATCCATTACCCACCTTGCAGATTCACACCTAATAAGAAACTACACTTCCCTTCCCCTCATCTTTTGGAAAGCATTCTTTTTACAACTGATGCTTTAAAAAAATCTTTTTGTTTGTTTGTTTGCCCAACAAGGGCCCTGAGAGAGAGCATGCATTAGAACTGAGTGGCCTCTTTTGTTCTCTCCCTGCTGCCATGTGACCTGGCCTTCTCTCTTCTCTGCCATCACCCTGGAAGGTTTCGTGGCCTGACAGGATGAGCTCCTGGCTTGTCCTTCACCAGATGTCATGTTTCAATTCACTTGTGAGCACTCCTTCTCTGGAGGGCTGAGAGCAGTCAGAGGAGAGGATGGGGAAGGTCACAGCCATCCTCTGGCCCACATGTAGTTTGCTCAGCTTTCCTGGGCTTTCATCTGCTGGCCTTGGTCAAATCCTTCTCCCTTGGTCTCCCAGCAGGCTGGCAGGTACATTTCCTAACTTAAGTACCAGCTTTGTTTCCAGCTTCCTTTTCTTTGCTACACCTGGGTTACTGCCCTTGAAAGAGGCGACATTGTAGGAAGCACTCAGATAAGCCTGCGCTGAACCCCAGTGTGATCATCTCCTGGCCGATAACTGGGGTTGTGAGTTTGAAGTGTGTACCCCGCAGCACTGTACCCCTCACCACAATATGGAGATGCTGCCTGCCATATAGGGCTGCTGAGAGAGCCGGTGGCATATCAACTGCCAGGTAAAGCAGATTTGTAGTGTGTAGAGATGAGTAGTGCATGCGAAGACCCTTACATACATTTGCCAGGCACTCTATAAAAGTCAGACCCTCCTCCCTTGTCTTCAGGGCAGAGGAGTCCAGAGGAGTCTTGAGGAGAAACATAAAGTCTTTGACATACAGTGAGTATCCAAATGTATATTAGATGAGGGCTGAATGATTAATTGCTCTAGGCTGCAGGGAGGACAGGATTCTAACCCCCAAATCTGGACTCTTCTGACTATCCCAGACCTCTCCTCTTCCAAAGGGATTCCTTCAGCCACACTTCTTGAGAAGGGTAAAGAGTACCCATTAAGACGCAGACTCTGAGACCAGACCTCTGTGTTTAAATCCTAAGCAGTATCACTTACCAGCTGTGACCCTAGGCAAGTCACTTAACTCTCTGAACCTTAATTTTCTCATCTGTAAAATGAGGCTAAAATGGTACTGATGTCAAAGGTTGTTATGATGCTTAAAAGAGTTACTATACGTACAGTGCCCACAATGGTCCTTGAGGTGTAGTCAATTCTCCATAAATGAGAGCTATGCTTTTCCTTTCTTGTTTCTGCACAAAGGCAACTCCTTCCCTCCTTCTTCTTGCACTACTCCCTTCTGGTCTTGACAACTCCCTAGCCCTTTCTCACGGCAGAAAGGGTTTTCTTGGAAAGCAGTGAGATCTCTATCACCAATGGTATTTAAGCAAAGGAAGGCAGACGAGCTCCTCAAAATGTGGAGAGCAGATTCAGGCATGGAGCATTGACCTCGAAAGATTCTTGGATTCCCTGCTATTTCTATGGGTTTAGTTGCTGCGAATATTTGTGAAGCTTTAGAAGTCTAGGTGGGCTTCAATATGAAATTTCCTGGCTTGGGATATCCTGGGAATAGTATTTCCCAGGACAGAAAGAAGTTTTCATTGAAAACACTTGCAATGAAGCCTAGAGTCCTCCAGACCTCAAGTGGATTATTTGTGACAGAAATCTGTGCAGGGTGCTCAGGGACAAAGGAGGAGGCCAGGATGGGGGATGGGGTGGATTGAAGAGGAAAGTGGGGGAGGGTTCTTATGTTCTTTATGGTCAGTACTCTCTCCCCTACTATAATATATGCTTTTTGCAGGAAGGAGCTTTATAAATATTCATCGCAGTGTTCCCAGCACAAGAAAGGGACCTGCTAAATGCCCATGGAGTTCCAGGCCTGGCTAAGCAACAATAATGTATGAGGCACTAGGCACCTTCACTGCTCCTCTCCTGTTTCCTCATCTGCCCAGTGGGCAGTTTCTTCCAGCGTTGAAGGATACTAAATACAGCAAGGAGTCAGCTACCATGAAGCCAGTATCCCTGGTGTTATCAGCACATAGGTTCCAGCAGTCACAAGAAGGAGAATGTGAATCTGGCACTCTGTCTGGGCCCCCAGAACTGGTGAGATCTGGTGCTGAAGGGACAGCTCCCAGAAGAGGGAGGGCTGAGGGTGCCAGGCCAGGCACTCAGACTCCCTTCTGTGGTCCCCACCCTGTCCCAGATGCTGCCTGTCTGGACTCGCAGGCAGAGAGGGTCAGCAGCTGGTGATTCCATCTGTCCAGAAAGACCAGCTGGGATCGCCATATCCTGGGAGACTCTCAGGTCCCTCTGCCTGATAATAATCATGGAGAAATGAGGGATGGTATCTAGGGGAGGCACATGGAGCCTGGCCTTGAAGAAGGATTAAGGGGATCTCTAGAAGAATGGTCCCCAGACCCCCATGTCTTCCACCTGGCCCAAGCTAGAGGACACCTAGAACCCTCAGCTGCAAGCTCCTAGCACGTTCAGTGTAGGCTGTACCAGGGGTCGTGGGAGGTGACTCTAGAATCGGGAATATTTGTCTGGGTGACTGACAGGTGTGTGTGTGTGTGTGTGTGTGTGTGTGTGGTTATGTGTTCATCTTTCTCTCTGTGTGTCTTTCTCTAGAGTGTTCCTGTTTAATTTTCAGACTTTCCTTATTTCTGGTGTGGATTTCTGTGTGGGTGTCCCGACTGGGTTTACCAGTGCACCTGTGTCGAGTCACCTTGTGAGTTTGCCTTCGGTATGAGTGTGTGACAATCTCCTTGTTGTGTGGGTATTGTAGGAGTGAGCATCGTGTATGCGTGTGAGCCATTCGTTGGCATACAGGAGTGTATTTCTCTTGTCTGCCCGAGTGCATGTGGTTGTGGCATGTCCCTCTTGTTTTGCCCTATCATCTTTCCTAGCACTTAGCAGGGCCTAGAACATTATGCCAGTGTTTGTTTCCTCCCTCCTTAGAATGTCATCTCCCTGAGGCGAAGACCTGATGTGTTTTGTTCACAGCGCCATCCTCAGCTCCCACAACGTGCTCGGCACCAGCAGGCACTCAATATAACACTGCAGAGTGAATGAACACTGTGTCCAATGTGTGAGTGCTTCTCCAGTTGTGCGACCCATTTCGGTGTAATGCTGGGTTGGTGGGGTTGGGTGACTATGAGAATTTCTGGGGTGGGTGTGTGTAATTTGCTCGTAATATGTACCAGCTTGTACGTGTGTACAAAAGTGTCTAAGATGTGACTGAATGAGCCTGTGTGTGACTGGGAAGCCTGAGTGTAATCAACTCCCGTGTGTGTATGTGTGTGCGTGTGTGTGTGCGCGCGTGCCAGCATGTCTCACGTGTTTTATGGTGTAATTGTCTGGTGTGCTGGTACGAACCTGTACCTGGGAAGTGTGTGCGTGTGCTTCCGCGTGTGTGAGAGTGTGTGTGTGTGTGTGTGTGTGTACTCCAGGCTCTCACCTCTTCGCTCTCCTCGCGTCCTGCACTCGGTCTGGGGGCGGAGAGTGGGGGTGTGGTGAGGGCACTGCGGCTCGGCTGCCCGCCCTCGGCGCTGCGGCTCCGGCACGTCACCGTCCCTCCCCGCCTCCGCCGCGTCCCCGCCCCCCGGTCCTTTGTAGCCGGCCGCTGTGCTCGCTACAGTTTCCCGGAGTCTCCGCCCCGACCCCGCCCCTGCCCCGCCCCGCCGCGCGCCCCGCCCCGCCCCTCCTCTCCCCGGGCCGCAGTCGCGCCTGGGCCGCCGCGGGCCCGCAGCGAGCGCGGAGCGCGGCGCACGGCGTTGGCCAGGGCCGCGGGCGGGCGGGAGCGCGGGTGGGCGGCCGGCCTTGGACCGGCATGGCGGACCGGCGGCGCGCGTGGAACACCGAGGACGACCTGCCCGTGTACCTGGCGCGGCCGGGCAGCGCGGCGCAGACGCCGCGCCAGAAGTACGGCGGCATGTTCGCCGCGGTGGAGGGCGCCTACGAGAACAAGACCATCGACTTCGACGCGTACAGCGTGGGCCGCCGCGGCTCGGCTCGCACGCCTCGCAGTGCTGGCCGGCCCGACGCCGTCGGCCTGCCAGGGCCCGGTGGTAGCGAGGACACGGCCAGCGACGTGAGTGAGCTCTCGGGCTCCGCGGTCAGCTCGCCGGGCGAGCGCGATGAGCGACCACCCGCGCTTCGCATCCGTTGCCCCGCACCCCGTGACCTGCCACTCGGCCGGGACAATGGCCAGGTACCCTCGGGGCGCGCGGGGACTGGACGGGGGGGCGGGGCCCTCGGGACAGCTGGGCGTGGAGCCGCCTGAGCAGAGTGCCGTGGCTGCTGCCACAGGGCTTGAGAGGGCCACGGAAGGCCCCTCCCCCACTCCGTCACACTGGAGGGTCGGAGAGGTGGTACGATTTGGTCGTGAGACTCCAAAGGGTCCTTCGAAATCCAGCTCCCTGCTCTTTTTCTGCAGGAAGAGAGAGCAAGGCTCTGAGAAGGAAAGTAAGTTGGCTACAGCCGCCACATGGACCCTTAAAAAGCGAGTGGACCTCTGGGGTGAAGTTAACCCAAGGATCCCCATTTCCTGCCTTACGAAAAGAAGGGGAGCTCCTTTCGCATTCGTCCGTTCATTTATTCACTCACTCATTAGTGATTATGGAGCACCTACTGTGTTCCAGGCTCTGGAAAAGGTTCAGTGAAACGCCTGTGGTTACACAGGTTAATGCTGAAAGGAACCCTTCCTGTGTGCCCTCTCTGTGCTTTCTGGGGGAAAGATTTGGTTAACGATTTAGATGGGTCGGGCAGATAGAACTAGAAACTGTTATCCCCAAGCACGGACATCTTCAGGGGATGCTCCTGAGTCCCACAGCACGACGCCAGTCTGCTCTCTTCACAGAGCAAGTTGGAGGCAGAGGGGAGATTAGAACCCCGGTCTCTGGCTTCCTAGACTTGGAGGTTTTTACCCTCCTAAAGTGAAGGAGCATTAGGGAGAGGGAATGCCAGGCTGTGGGCCCTATGGCTTTTCTCCCTTAAGCTAGAGGTCGCCAGGGAACTGGAGGAAGATGGATGGGTAGACAGCACAGCTTTGGGACGTATGTGTGAGGGTCGGGGCCAGATGCCAGGACAACGGAAGTTGGAACACCGGAGGTCCAGCGAGCTGTCACCTTAGCCCAGAACTCGAAGTCTGAGCACTGCTGAGGTCCCAGACCTCCGGTAGGTGCTGGGGTCCCAGCTCAGCACGCTGGCCCCACCCCAGGCCAGGTTGGGTGACAGAGACATTGTGAGAATTATATCAGTTAATGCTGGTGGGCAGTGAGCATTCAATAAATGTTCGTTGTTGAATTTTACTAGCATTTTTTATTAACCCTTCTCCCCCCTTAAATACTGTGAGAGGCATGAAGTGAGCGGGAGGAAACAGAGCTCAATCCAGACAGAAATCTGGGAGGGCTTCCTGGAGGAGTGGGGACTGGGGCAGCCTACCGCTGCTACAACGCGGTACCGGGTCTCCTGAGGCTTTGGTTCTCTCGCTCTCCGTTCTGTCCACCTCGCTCGGGAACTCTCCATGGTTCTGATCTAGGTGCCTTGAAAAGGGGAGCTCTATAGTGATGGGGCGGGGGACAAGGACAGGCGACATCGAGAGAGTCATCTCCTTTTCGCTACCCCTTCTTATTCTCTCCTGACCACCTTCTTTCCTGGTGGTCAACCTTGCTTGGGATCCAGGCTTCTGAGCCCGAGCGGGAGGCTTCAGGGGTGCGGATCCAGAAGTCAGGGTTGGTACCGGGAAGCCTTGGTTTCCAGCCAAGGCACTTAGTCCTCTTAAACCTCAGCTTCTCCACCTGTGAAATGGGGATGGCATATTTCTCCCAGGCACCCACAAGGCGTGGTGGAGTATTAGGGAGGCGAGAGCGCTTTGTGCACGTCCGGAAGCTGTCTGAAAGTGAGTCCCTGACGGAGCTACGGCCAGTGTCACCAGCGCCAGCACCGCTCCCAGGCTCTGTCTGGGGCAGCTCCGCAGCCGCGCCTAGGCATTTAGGAATGGTGGTCGCTTCACCTCTTCCACTCCTCTCTTTCCCCCTCTGGCCCTCTCTTCCTTTTCTCCATGGCTTCTCGGGGACTGGACAAAAGGCGGCGCCTCCGGCGTGCCTAGGGCTCTAGAAGTCCTCGAGGTTTGGGACTGCGGAACCGAGGGGCTCACGGTCTCCCCAGGGGAAACGTTTTATTTTCTGCGGACCAAACGGCCACGGGGCTCGGGTTCTGGGGCGGGCTTCGAGGCTCCAGTGCTTTGCAGAGGTTACCGGGGCCCGAGGTCCTCCCCCCGCCCAGAAAGCTCTCTCCTGGGGAGGAAGGAGGAGTTTCTGCGGCGCAGGCGCAGCGTTTGCTGAGGCCAGAGGCCCAGCGACTGCGGCGCTTTGTACCGGGAAGTCTGCTTGGGAGCAGCGATCTGTTTGGCCAATCGCGAACTGGTGCCCCTCCCCCCGATGCCACGTGGTCTTGTCCCGGGCTTTGGAGATTCCCTGTCCAGACTGACCCTGGGGACGTCCTGATGGGTGGAACCTAGGACTTAACAACGCTGAGGAAGGGAATGTAGGCGTCTTTGGAACAGAGACCTGCAAATTCTGGTTTCTGCAAATTCTGGGTTGATTTAAATTCTTAAATCAACAAGGATTTAAGACCCAGATCAGAGTCCAGAGGACAGACTGGAAGAATGAGTGTAGGAGAATGAGTTCTAGATAAGGTGGGCAGGAACCTGGCTTCCAGAAACTGTTCCGCTGTAGCTAATATACTTTGCACCTGAGATACCATTTTATTTCTGTAAGCCCAAACTTTCCACCTGTAAAATGAGAAAATGGTCTAGTGTTCCTGGAATACCAAGCTGCTTCTCTTCTGTGAATTTACAACCCCACATCTATCCCAAGGCCAAGGCGTCTCTGGCCTCCTGTCCTGGTGTGGGTGACTGGCCTCTAGGTGGCTGTGGAGGGAAGGGCTTCAGCTTGCTTGGTGGGGTGTTTTGCCACCCCTACCACATTCTCCCTCTGGGTGACAACTTGAAAGTAAAGAAAATGGGTCTTTAAAAAGATACTGCAGATTTGTATTTTACAGGCAGAAAGTGAATGGCAGAGAAGGTTAACATTTTATTCTGTCTGGAGATTTGGGGAACATGTCTGGGATTGTGGGGGCTTGCTAGGAATACCCCTTCCCTCTTCTTTCCTGTCAAGAAGTTTATCAAGCTATGCCCTGGCCTCCTGCCCACCTCTCACTATGGTACACTATACGCTGGGAGGCAGGACATCCTATTCTCCTCTTGTCCTCCCAGGCTCTCCTGGGGTCGGTGGGGACCTTAGTACCAGTGGTCTGGCCCTCCAAACAATCACTGGTAGGCAAGCCTGCGGGGGTGACCTGGTGGCCCCAGGGCCAGGCTGCTGTGTGATGAGAAGCTGCTGCAGGGGGTTGAGAAGGTCAGCCGTTAATTAGGTTAGGGCCTTGTCTCTGTCTTCCGGGCTGCACTCCCTTGGCCTGGCAGTAAGGCTCCTGCTGAGCCCTCGGGGAGGCTGATTCAATGATGGGAGTGGGGAGGGTGGCAGGAGAGGCTTTGTGGAGGGGCCGTTAAAGATGAGTCTGGGAGATGGGTAACCTTTCGTCTGGGGTTAGATATTAAGGAAGAGGGTACAGCTTGAATAAAGGCCTGGAGTCCCTGGGGATGGAAAAGGGCTTGATCTATTCAGGGAGAGTGCACAGCGGACGGACCAACAGGAACGGAGGCTGCAGCAGGAGAGACAGAAGAGGGCGGGGGCAGTTGTTGGGGCCGGCTCCGGAGGGTCCCCTGAACGCTCCCGCAGCTCGGGCGGATCCTCAGCGCCCGCTCCTCGCTCCCTCCCCTGCGCAGCTGTTCTGTCGTGGCCCGCAGATGCGGGGCCGCACACCTGTGGCGCTGCCGCGGGCTTTGCCGGCGCAGCCCGAGGCCTTCTCCAGCATTTAAAACACCCTGAAAACCAGACCTTCCCAATCGCGAGAGCGAGGCCGGGGCGCAGCCGAGGGCGTGCGCGCAGGGCGGGGGTCGGCGGGGCTGGGCCGTTCGGGGGGCGGGGGGCGGAGTGGGGGGGGATCGGAAGGGAAGAGCTTCCTGGTTCGAGCCGAGAGGGGCGAATCGGGCTCAGCTCCGCGCCGCCGGGAGGAGCTGTCTCTCTGTAGCCCCCTCCTCCCGCCCTCGCCTCTCCCTCCTCCTCCCGCCCTCCTCACCGAGCCGGGCGGCGCTGGCAGCCGGAGCGGCGGCGGCGGCGGCGGCGGGCGGGCGGAGCAGCCAGGGCAGCGGGCTCGTGGGCTGCCGCGGGCGCTGAGCCTCCATCCCTCTCTTCTGCCCTCCCGGGCCTTTGTCACCGCGCCCGCGGGGAGCGGGACCGGTTGAGAGCCGGGCCGAGCGAAAGACAGCCCCACAGGTCCGCCGGCCGGGCCGAGGGCGCCAGCGGGGCCATGTCGTACCAGGGCAAGAAGAGCATTCCGCACATCACGGTAAGCCGGGCCCCCGCCCCCGCCCGCCGTTCTTTGTGGGGTGGGGGTGGTCGCCGCCAGGGTCGGGATCCGCGGGGGGACGGCAGGGGCGGCCCCCGAGGCTTCCTGCGTGGCGGCGGGTGGGGCGGGGCTGATCTCAGCACTGCAGCCCCCTCCCCCCCAGCCTCTGGGGACAATGGTGCTGGTGGTGGTGGGGGAGCCCCTCATGGCTAGGCGGGGCTGGAGCCTCGGGTCCCTCTCCCCGCGGGCCTGCCGTCCCCCACCCCCCACCCCACGGGAAGTGCGGGAGGGTGGCGTGGACAAGGAAGATGCGGAGCTGAACAAAAGAGGGAGGGGCGCGGGGGGCCGAACCCCTCCCTCCAGCCCTGGAGCCTGGATGGGGCGGAGAGCGCCGAGCGTCCTGCGCCTGGCCTCAGCACCGTCCAGCTCTTGCATCTCGCCGCCGAGTTCCTTCCCTGCCGGAGAAAAGAAAAATACCGTCCTCCGCCTCCCACTCCCCGCCCATACTGATGGAGTGGAAGCCTGGACCTAGAGACAGCGCCATGATGGAGAGCCCCTCCCATTCCTCACCGCAGCTAAAAATAAACCTAATGGGGCGGCACTGGCATCTATGGCCCCAAAAGGGTTAACACTGGGGGGTAGGAGAGTAGTGGGGCTGAGCCGTCCCCTGTCCCTGGGTGTGGCCGGAAACAAAGGATTCCTGCTTTGTCTCGGGTGGGGAGCTGAGGGCTGAGGGCGCAGCTTCGGGGAGACCTGTCCTCCACCCCATTCCCTCCGTGACACCCCAGTCGAGCCAAACCAGTCCTGAAGGCTGTGGTTCACAGGCGTTGGGGAAGCCTGTGGGCCTTTGGTAGCAGCTGCTGGAGTATCCAGGTGCTGGGAGGTGGCATTCTGGGTATGATAGAATTCTCCAGCATACCTGAGGTTTGAGGAAACCCAGTATAGTCATTTATCCAGAATCCTGGTTCTGGAAGCCCCAGGGCACCTACTGGAGGTGGGCAGCTTTGGGTAGGGGGTGGGAGCTGACATTTCCCATTTACTGCCCAGTCTATCGCAGATACTATTTTGAGTCTTTTCAATAAATCCTTTGAAGGAGACATTGTCTACCTAAACACCCCAGAGGCTAGAGCACTGGCTGGGGCACAAGTGAGAAGCAGGTTGGGACAGAGCCCCCTATCCTCCCACCCCTGCATCTTCTCTCCAACTGTGGGCTGAGTCTTCCTCGGAAAACCCCTCCTGGGCCCAGCTTCAGGTCTTGCCAGCAGACCTTTGGTGACTTCCTGTCTAGAGGTGTGTCCCCTGAGGGTAGAGACCATCTCTCATCCACCCATTATCCCTGCCTTCTGAGATATGAAGGTGTGAGTGGCTAGTCCTATAAAACTCTGGTGGCCTAGAAGTCATGGGAAGAGGTGTGGTTGCCCCAGGCAAGGCAGTGCTGGGAGGAAAGAGGGGGTGTGTTTGAGCAGGTCCCTCTCTTGAACCCTCAGGGGCACCAGGGCAAGTGATGGGAGTCGGGGGTGAGGCAGTGAGGGCTGAGTCTGGAGCCTTGGGGCCCATTGTGGTTGTGGCCCGTGGCAGGTCTGTCCCCCTCTCATGACCCCAGTTTCCAAGAAGGTAGTTTTGCCCAGTGGTCTTCGAGGCAGGTGTGTAAGGATGGCGCCCCAGACTTGAACAGCTGCCCTGTCCTCCTGCTGTGACCCTCCCAAGTGGAGATGGCTGCCGAGGCTTTTGTACCAGACAGATCTGGGAGCTCAGCCTCACTCTGCCACCTCTCAGCCTCTGTGCTCTGATATCCCACAGGGGCCCACACTGGCTGCTTCCCAGGACCAATGCGCATCCAAGAGGACTCTGGCAAAGCACTTAGTGAGTGTCAGGCGTGGAATAAGGGCAGTAGAACCGCTGGCTGATGCTCTGCTTTCATCTTTGTGCGAAGCCAGTAGTCAACCTGTGTGTCAAAGAGAACCAGATGGCGTGGTTCTAGCAGCTTCGATAGCATGGGTGCATGGGGAGGAGACGCTGAAAAGTATATTTAGTTCCTGGGAAGGAGGCTCTTGAGGAGCATTTATTTGTCTTTCATTTGGTCCACATAAGCCCACTTCAGCCAGAAAGACTTGTGGTTTAAAGAACAGCAAACCAGAGAGGAAGGACTTGGATGGCGCTCCTGTGTAGGACCCTCACCTTCCCAAGGATCTTTTGCTGATAATGTACACGTTTTGACAGAAACCAGAATGCCATTAAATGAGTGGCAGGGCTCTGTGGCTTTCCAAGTGCGGCACCCTCAGTTTGCACAGTAGTACTCATCTGGTAAATTAATAAACTCTGCACTGGGCCGGGCACTGTGCTGGGTGCTAGAGAAAGGAGGCATGAGATGGGTTTTCCCGTGCCTTCCCAGGGTTTGGCAAAGATCGACCTTTCTACTTGAAATTGCATCCAAGCGTGGGGGGTCTGCCAAGGGGACACACAGGAGGCTGGTGAAAACCACATCAGGGACACCCACCCTAGTCCTGGGAGGAGTACAGGGAGGACAGAGGCTTGTACATGAGTGGAGGGAGGCCCAGAGGCAACTGAGTGTGGCGTGTGGATGAAAATGAAGGAAAGTCAGCGTTGTACAAACCTCTGCTTCCTAGTGTGGCCGCTCTACGCAGGGAGGACAAATCCTGGATGTTTTTGGTAGCCGTGGTGTACGTGGCCCATAGAGGGACCTGGGGGTTGAAAAGGACCAAGATACAACTCTCAGCTCAGTCCCAGGGTCCCATCTGCCCACTGTTAGGTCCCTCTGTGCCCCCTGTGAGCCTGAGCGTTGTCATCTAACAATCAGGATAAGGTCCCAGATTAGCCGGAACATTCAGAGATGGGGTGAGGGTCCTTGAGCAGAAGAGGAGAAGGGACATCCCAGGCAGGGGCTGGCTGAGTTAGGAAAATGTTCTACCCACATTGATTGTGATCGGGCACCCTTCCTTCTATTTCCCACCTCAGCCTTTTCCTGAGATCAGAGAGTGCCCGACAGAGCGGAAGGAAAAAGCAGAAACACTTAGCTTCGGCCCCTAAGGATTGTTTAAAATATTTACAAAGCTCTCTTTCATGTGTGGCTTTTTAAAAAATTAATGGCACAGCCACGGATTAACTTAGCTGAAGCTGTTTCTGAAGCCCACTGCAGTGGTTAAGTGTTAGAACATCCTGGGCGTGGCTCTGAACAAACAAAGGCACATGGCTTCCTGGCCCTGCAGAAGATCTGGGGTCTCAACAGAGCCTCAGATCAGGGAGGTCTGCTCAGTCGTTGAGGGTGGGGGAGGGGGACAAGAGTGCCCACCACAAGGGTGAAGAATTATTATTATTAAAAGTAGGAATTCATGGGGACTGATCATTTGTGGGTTTGCAGGCTGTTATGGCATTCGGCATGACCTCCGTGATCTCTCACTAGGTTATCAGAGCAGTCCTATAAGGAAGGCAGGCAAGCGATAGCCTCCCTGTAACCCAAAGAGTTGTGGTGGCACGTAAAAACTCTTGCAGTGGCCTGTGCAGGAAGAAATATCCAGGTGCAAGCAGAGGGGCTAGATGGGCTGGTCTATTGCTGTGAAAATCACTATCTGATCAAAATCTGTTTGTGTCTGTGTGCGTGCGTACCATCAGACAGCGAAGATGGACAGGGAAGAAAGAGATCAGTAAGTGAAACTCACATCAGACTCAGTTAGTTACTCTAATGTGCAAATATGCGAAACACGTGAGGCCTGTTACACTTCTTCCTGAGGATGCTACTCAGTTCAGACACTGAGTTTATTTACATGCCTCCCCTTTTTTTACACAAAGGATTTGAGATGTCCACAGGGATTTGTCATGCATACAGTGCAGTCTTGGACTACCAGGGCTGAGGATTGAGGAAGAGCTGGGAACAGACCTGCCCATGTTTCAGGCCACTGGAAGTGTGCAGCTGGACATCTGATCCCGATTCGGAGCTTCTGTCATCCAGGACAGAGACGCAAACACCCCCAGTTATGTCAAATTCATGAACAGACAAGGGGAAGTGGGCCATATTCTTAGGGGAAAAATTACTCTGTTTAAATTAAGTTCTTGATAAGCGTTTCAGAGAGGGTAGCAATGATATTGTTAGGACTTCTTCTGTAACCCTAGCCGTGCCAACTTAGCCCCACGTGTCTGTTTCTCGTGATGAACTTGGCCACGACTGAATCCATGGTATTCACGTGATGTGACATATGTGAGTGTGCCTGGCACATTTCAGTGGCTGACAGATGATCGTTCCCTTCTCCAGACTCAGGCTCTCTCTCGGAGGAAATGAAAACTCAGAATGGCAGGTGAGCAGGCAAGTGTTCACCGCCTCTCTGTTCTGTTCTTAGAACTGTGCACTGTGATGGGCAGCTAAAAATACATATTTCATGATCCATGACCTTAACGAGCTTACTGCCTAAGTGACAAAGTACACACACAAGTGATTAAGGATGACAGAGCACAGGTGTTAGAGTGGCTTGGGGAAGGGAGGACTCAGTGTTGGTGGAAGCTATAGGAGGTGGCTTCCTGGGACGCAGGGGGTAGCATGAGCTAGATATCGAGAGATTTGACTGGTGGGGACAAGGGAAGAGCATGCAAGGCAGGTGGAACAGCCTGTCCAAGACTTGGGCTGGGGAAGGAATATGGTTAGAAGAGAGTGAGGCTTTAGATGCAGATGGATCCGGGTGGGGAGTGAGGAACAGAAAATATGTGTGAAGGGCTGCAGGTAGGGGGGGCTTCTGTAACACTTTGGAGGTCAGGTAGAATGTACCCAATTGTGATGGAAATAGCATATAGGTTCCAAGTCTGGCTCAAATGAAGGTGGATTATTTGATCTCAAGCAAGTCACTTCCTTTTCCTGAGCTTCAGATTCCTTTCCCTTCCCTTCCCTTCCCTTTTATTTTCTTCTTTCTTTCTTTCTCTTCCTGCCTCCCACCCTCCTTCCTTCCCTCTCTCCCTCCTTTCCTCCCCCCTCCTTTTTTTTAAGGTTTTATATATTTATTTGAGAGAGAGACAGAGCACAGGGGGAGGAGCAGAGGAAGAGGGACAAACAGACTGGACTGACTGGGGAGCCTGACGCAGGGCTTGATCTCATGACCCTGAGATCACGACCTGAGCCAAAACTGAGAGTTGGACACTTAACTGACTGAGCCACCCAGGCACCCCTGGATTTCTTTTCTTGCCCATGGATTAGAGTTGGAGTACATGATCCAGTTCCAAATCTAGGACACTCTGACTTTATTCTGTGAGTAACAGGGAGCCACTGGAAGTTCGTGAACTGGGAAGCTGGTATGACAAAGGTAGCATGAAGGAGTGTGGATTCTGAAACCAGACAATTTGGATTCAGAGTCTAACCATTCCACTGACTCGCTGTGTAATTTGGGCAAGTGTCTTATTCTGTCTATGAACCAGTTTTCTCATTTGTGAAATGGAGATAGTAATACTCCATAGGGTTTTTTTCCTGAGAATTAAATGACTTGCTATGTGTCAGATGCCTAGACTAATGCCTATATGTGGTGTATCCTCTCTAGGTTAGTTGCTATTATTCTTAATGTGGAAAGGTATATTAGTCAGTCTTGTTCCATAGCAAACAACTGCCACGTCTGGTTTTCAGAAACACACATTTAATTCTGGAGGGCCGTGGATTGCTGTAGCTTTGTCCCTGGATGCTGGTGAAAAATCATCTCACTTTGGGACTTGGGCTGAAGGAGCCAGAGTGGGAGGCGAAGAGACTGGTAGCAACTTGATGTGCTTCTAAGAAATTGTGCTCAATTATGGGTCCTAGTCACATGGTCAAAGAATGATCAGACCTAAGTCAATGGAGAGAAGCCCCATGATAAGCTTCCTTAAGGAGATACGAGGATTAAGGACGGCAAGGATTGCATGGAGCATTGGGTGTTACATGCAAACAATGAATCGTGAAGCACTACATCAAAAACTAATGATGTACTGTATGGTGACTAACATAACACAGTAAGAATAAAAAAAGAATGTTATTAAAAAAAAGAAAGAAAAGGAAAGTGTGGCACATAAGAGATGCTAATAAACAGTTACTAGAGCTAATGATGAGAGGGTCAGGAAGTATAAGGGATGAGTTTGGAAGAAAAGGCCTGCACTGGTTCTTAGGTTGAATTAAGTTGGAAATGAACACTAAGCTGAGGGGTCTCAGTGGGCCATTGGAAATCCAGATTGGTGAAGGCGTACAGGGTGAGAGCCAAGGGCCAGATATGGAGATTAAGAACCCATTATGAGAAGCACTGGTAGAAGATAGGAAATGTGAGATATTCTAGCTACCAGTGATTCTTAGCCCATGTGCTGTGAGCAGAGTGGTCTATTTAAAAAGTCCTCTGCAGATGTGCTGCTAAATTTTGATCAGCATGTAAAACTTATATTTTTGCAACCAAGTCTACAAATTCTTCTAGTAACATGTATCAGGTGGAGTCCTGGGCATTTACAACAAGCAGGGAGGTGTTGTTGAATGAGTTTTTTTTTTTTTTTTTGGTGAATCAGAAGCAGCTCCTGCCCTGGAAAGAAAGCCTCAAGAGGATTTTCCCTTGAGCCCATAAAAGGACATAGTCAGGGCCGTGGACAGTGCCCTGGTGCTGAAGCTTAGGGACGTGAGCTACTCAAGATGCCCAAGACAGGCAGTCATCACACCTAGTAGGGATGGTATGCTAATAATGAATGCTGACTTACTTGGTGTTGTGTAGGTCTTTAATTACTTTAAGAATTCTGCAATTTTTTTATGCTGTTGGGACATGTGTTCTGAACACAGGCTGAGATTTGTTGTCCTGGAGAGATACAGTGATGAAATCCTAACTTTGCTCTGGGAAAAGACCATTCTGAATTGGTGTTGGTGGTTTGGGAGAAGGAATGAGATCTAGGGGGTTTCGTAGAGACACTGGTATAGAAAACAAAAGCAAGCAGAGAAAAGGAGGGAAGTGATGGTTGTGGACATATGTGGTTGCTGCTCCCCACTTCTTCCTTGGACCTGGGCCCCAGGCACCTGGAACATTCTCCCTGACCAGTCATTCTCCCTGACCATGACAGCCATTCACCCTCATATAAGCTGTGTCCATTCTCCATGGAGGATCCTTCCCCCAGGGGCTGGGAACTGTGAGCACTCCCACTTCAGTAACTTTGGTTTGTCTACTCAAACAGCATCTCATTCTCTTTGGCATCTCTCAGGAGTGCTCTTGCGGGCTGGTGACTCACAGAGAAGCTTCGTACTGTGCGGGCGGATGAATGAAACCCGGCTGCAGGTGGTGTTGCTTTGCTGAGTGTGGTTTCAGCCTCTTCTGCCTTTGACTTGTCTTAACAAATATCCTATCTGTGGATTTAGTATTTAGGTGGTGAGCATCCAGAAGAAGATGAGGATGGCATGAAGGGTTTCTGGCGCTCAGAAAGGGCCTCCCAAGTGGTACTTTGGCAGTAGAGAGAGGACAGAGCTGATATATTAATGGGCTTTGTTGCATTTCCCATTGAAAAGCAAGAGTTTATGATAAGGACTTCTGTATAAGCTGGAGGATCATAGCACCCATATCCCATGAGGCCTTGACTGAATAATGACCTCAGGTCAGTTCCATGGCTCAGTGAGTCTGATGCAGAATTGCAGAAAGGAAACAGGAAGCTGTTTTAGATTTTGTACCTGTCCCCAAATTATGCTGCCCTGTATTTTGTCCCATACTCATAGACCCTTAGAGCTGAAGTCCTAATAATATCTCAGCCAATATTTTATTTGTACAACCTTAAAGTTAAAAAGAACCTTTTAAGTTATGTAAAATTTTCAATGTTAAGAAGGCAGGAAGCAGTGTCTGTTGCTTCTCCCTCACCCCTCTACCTCTCCTCTAGTGTAAGAATTCCAAATACTCTCGCCTTGCATATCTCTCATGACAGAGAGATCACCACTTTACTCAGCAGCTTGCTTTACTCTTGAGCAGTTCCATTGCTGGAAAGCTCACTTGTATGTGTGGACTGAGAGTCTGCCTCTTGCCCCACTTTTGCCCCCCAGAGTTTTCACAGGTCTCCTTTTCTTTTTCTGGAGGTTCCAGAAGGCAATTCCAAGGCATTTCTCCTTACCCAGGGCCCTCTCTTTTCCAAAATGTCCCGGTGCTCTATTCTTCATGGAGCACACTTTCCAGGTGCAATGTTAAGATTTTTCATTCCTTTTTTTTCCTTTCATGTTCTTCTTTTCTCTTTCGCTATCCTTTATTTCCGGACATGCAGAACAAAATAGATTCAAATGAAAACTTTAACCACTGGGGACTTTTCAAACTGGTTTAAAAACTTTCTAGAGCCACAGACACCTTTGAGAAGGTTGTAAGAGCAATGGAAGCTTTTTCCTGCTTCCTCAGTGCTTGGACACAGGACATTTGGCATAAAATACTGGACTACATAGACCAGCATAGACCATATTCAGCGTGTGATGCGGACCAAGGTGCTATAACACATTATCTTTAGGAATCCTGTGATTTGCACTTTGATTGGTTCCATTTACAGATGAGGAGACTGAAGCATGCAGAGGTTAGGGATCTTGTCCCGGGTCGCCTGGCTAAGAAGCTGCGTGGGAATAAGTTGTAGTCTCTGGCGTGAAGGATCTCCCAGTCTCGTGGGAGAGAGAGACAGACGACGATGAGGCTGGAAGATGAAGTGTCAGAAAGCAATGCTGACCATGAGGTGGTTGCCTGGAGCCGTGGGAAGAGCAAGGGGTGACCGTGCGTTCCTGGGGTTGGGACACGGTGGCCCATGGGTGAGCTGGAAATCAGTGGGTAGGGCCAGACTGTCAGGAAGGCCATAGGAAGGCACGGGGGTATGAAGTCGCTGTTCAGGAGTCAGTGTGTGGTGAGTAGAGGAATGTGGGGGACACAAGGCTGGGGGAGGGGATGGGTCAGGCCAGAAATTACCCAGGAGGGCATCCTTTGTCTTGTGCATGAGGACAAGCAAGCTGATGAAGGGTTTAAAGGAGACACGTGACATGATTGTCTTTGTGTTTCAGAAAGGTCACTGGCTGTCATGTGGCAGGGACAAGACAGGCCGCAGGGAGACAGGTGGTGAAGGCTGAACTGGGACAGGTGCCATGGGAGGTGCATTTCAGCGGGTACATGCAAGGACATTCTGGACCAGATGCAACAAGATCTAGGAAAAACTTGGGTCTGAGCGAGAGTTTGGAGAGAGGTCAGAGATGGAACTGAGCATCTCAATGAGATCCAACTCCTCATGTTGCAAAGGTTAAAAAAAAAACAAACAGGCACAGATCTAAGTGCCTGTTCACATGTTCATTCATTTGTCTTTCAAAAGAGCTCTCTGCATTATGGGTGGAAAATGGACACAGGCAGAGGAGAACTTGCCTGGGGCACAGGCTTAGTAAGGGTAGGGATAGATCAGAGCTCACGTGGTCTGCTTGGCACCCACAGACTTAACCAGCAGGCCACTCTGCCTCTTTGTCAAATGAGATAATGGGTGTGGAAGCATCTGGCTCACAGACAGCACTGCCAGTGTTTATTAGGTGAATAGGTCTCTGCATTTAATATCTCCTCGCTGGAGAGCTCTTAGAAACTTTCAGAGCCCTTTAATCTGCCTTATTCCCTTCTGGCCACCATGGCAGCAATCCTATCAGGAAGGCAGGTGAGCACATGGCGCTGGGATTGTGCTTGGTAAAGAGTTGAATGGGAATACATGGCCAGTTCTTTCTTGTCCCCATTTTGCAGAGGAGGGAACTGAGGCTCAGACATGTTAGCCAGGTACAGTGAGGAGAACACAGGATCATCACCCTGGGGGCAATGAGGCTGTCATTCTGTAGGAAACAGGTGGAACTAGATTCAAATCTCGCAGCACCCACTTCTCGCTGGGTGACCTTGAGAAATTATTTCACTTCCCTGAGCTTCCTCACTTGTAGCCATCATATCCACTTCTTTTTTATTTTATTTCTTCCCTTTTTTTTTTTTTTTGAGAGAGAGAGAGAGTGTGTGTGAGCAGGGCGTGGGGCAGAGGGAGAGGGAGAGAGAGAATCCTAAGCAGGTTCATGGGTCCTGTTGTGGGCTTCCACCTCACGACCCTGAGATCATGTCCTGAGCCAAAACCAAGAGTCAGACACTCAAGCAGCTGAGCCACTCAGGCACCCTCATCATACCCACTTCTTCAGGTAACTTAATTAAAAATGAAAACCCATGTGGGGTGCCTGGGTGGCTCAGTGTGTTAAGCCTCTGCCTTTGGCTCAGGTCGTGATCCCAGGGTCCTGGGATCGAGCCCTGTATCAGGCTCTCTGCTCAGCGGGGAGCCTGCTTCCCCCCGCCTCTCTGCCTGCCTCTCTGCCTACTTGTGAACTCTGTCTGTCAAATAAATGAATAAAATCTTAAAAAAAAAGAAAACCCATGTAATGCAGAATTGATGCTTAGCACACGCTCAGGAATATGATTTCCTTAAAGGCAAAGGATTTATGTCCACATTGCTTTGTATGAGGTAAAAAGCAGAGACAAGACAGCACAGGAATGGGTCCCAACATAGACACAGACATAACTGGCATCATCCTCCTATGGGTAGCCCAAAGGCCCTGCCTGCTTCTGGGGTCCTCATACAGGTGGGTTATTTTAAAACCAGATATTCTGTCCATGAGGGAGTATTTCCTGACTGTCTGCCAGTCTCATGGGACCTGAGATCTCGCTGTTAAAACTGCAGTTGTCATGGAAACGGGCCTGAGCTTCCAGAGAAAGCTTGTAATCCATGGGGACCACCGCTATTTCTGATTCATGAAGGAAGAAGATGCCGCTGTGCTCTCTACCCACAGAAGTGGAGAGCAAATGGGTGTTAATTAGGTTTGGTCTCAGGCCGGTTGCCACTTCCAGGCCTGCCTTCCTGGAAAGTGTGGCAAAGGGCTGCTGACTGACAGGCTGCCCCCTGAGGCAAAAAAAAAAAAAAAAAAAAGGCAAATGGGCTGGTTTTCTGGGAATAAGGGAATAAGTGGGATGTGCCGAAGCACCATATGGCAGCCCTTACTACTGCGGGAAGGTCGAATGGGAGATCTGCGAGGGGAGCCTGAAAGCACAGGGGCTCTGGTTGGTAAAGGTAGGAACTGAGTCATGGAATCATGAAGTATTTGAGCCAGAAAGTCCCTCAGATGGCTCTCATCACAGAATCTTGATGGTGTATCAGTTCACTTTGATACAATAATGCCCCATCACAAACAATCTTGTAGTCTGACTTACAACCCCAAATATTTATTGCTTATAGGTCGGTGGGTGGCAGAGGCGTAGCAGAATTCAGCTAGATTTGTCTTCAGGCTTCTGTTTGTGTCATATATTCTCCTCATATTCCCTCCTTCTGGGACTCAGAATGGAAGAGGCTCCCTCTTTGGGTCATGCAGTCTTCATGGAAGAGGATGGACCGTGAAGATTTAACTGAATCCACCTGCCCCTTAAAGCTTGTGTTCAGATTGGCTCACTCACATCCATTCTCATTCTTTTGGTCAAAGCAAGTCACATGACTGTACCCTCAGCTGGTGGGGCAGGATAACATTGCACCTACATTGGAGCATGGCAAGTGCGGGGAAGCAGAAAGAATTGCAAAACAAATAGCACAATTCACCACAGAGGGCCAATATCAAGATTATTTGGAGGTGTTTGTTAGTAACAAATTCTTGGCCTGTAATCTACATCTGGTGAATGAAAATCTTGACAAATCACCTGGATTGGAATTTCTAGCAGACAGTCCCAGTCAGTTTTGGGAATGCATCTAGGCTCAGGTGCCTTGTTATGAGTTGTACATGCATGAATGAGGTGTGCCTACCCGTCCTGTTGAATGTTTGGGTTGTAAACATAAGCCTCAACATCAGTTGCTTATAGAGTCTGAAGGACTGGTAACTTTTAAAGCTCACCTTGACATTTCTTTTACTGCAAGAGAATGCAGTTCAGTGCATGGTCAAGCACATTTCTATCAAAGTGGGGCTTCCCAGATCTTTTTGAGACTCATTTCCATGCTAGCCCTTTTGAGGAAGGGATTCTTCATTTTCCCAAGGAGTGACTGGTCATTTCATTACTCTGATTTAGAGTATTAGTGAAGCATTTCACCTTAGTGAAGAATTGTAGCAGAGGGGACATGGGGCCATATGCCCTCCCCCCAACTTCCTGGGTGGGAGAATTAAAGTATTGAAAGGGTGGTATTAAGCCTTAGTGCTAATATAACCAGTTACATACATTGTGAAACATAGATCACGATTGTTTTTGTCCTCTGGGAGTATAAAGATTACAAAATAACAGCCAAGAAAGAAGAACTATGAGGCTGGATAAGGGAGGGGCAACTTCAGCATCCCAGGGTTTGGAGAAACCTTGTAGTCCCAATGCTCAATGAGGGTTCAGTACCACGGACAGCATACACCTTCCACTTTCCATTCCTTGTAGACTATGTAGAACCTGGAGCTTTGAGACACTGTCTGTGAATACACTATTTATTTTGTTGGAAGGTTCTGCTTCTCCTCTCTTTTTGGCTTCTTTGAACTTCTCATATTTCAGAACACAGCTCAATTGTGCCTTCCTTGATGACATAGTCACTGTCTTCCCTGTCTCTGTAATAACAGCTTTGGTTTTCTGCTATTTTCCAGGTGCCCAAGGTTGCTAAACTAGTGATTTTTGGGTAAGTGTTGATTTGATTAGCACATCACCTCTTTTTTCTTCCAAGGCTTCTAGATCTTAATGGATTTTCCATCCCTCTGACTTTGTGGTGGAGATGACAGATTTTATTCCCACCAGGCAGGAGGAAGAACAACACAGGGAGGCTTAATGTTTCACTCAGGTATAGACGATGATGCAGAAATTTCACTGTGACCCAGACCTCCCCTCCTGGCTGAGGCTGACTGTTGTTTACTTTGCTGTTGTATGGGAAAGGATGTCTGAAGCTTTAAGGGCTAATTTTTGTAAGCAGCATTCTACATAGTACTTAGTGTTTGTGAAGAGAATGAAGGCGTCCTGCCAACACCAGCTCTCTCCCAGTTGGGGCTGGATGGAGATGATAGCAGCTTTGCAGACAAGCCCTTCCCTTCTCTGGGCTTCTTCTCTGACTCACAGGACCTTTGGCAGAGACGTGATTACTGCCCAGAAGCAAGGTTTATGTGGGCCCCTCCTGAGCATTTCCTTCAGCACCATCCGTGTTGTGCAGGCTTTGCATTAAGCCAACTTCTCTTCCTGGGCAGCAGGCTTAGGCTTTCAGGGAATTTTAAAGCAGAGAAAGAGATTTCTAATGTGTCTGTTTGCTCTTTTCTCCAGTTCTCTGTTTCTTGCCCCACCCTCTCTTCCTCCCTTCCTTTCTTCCCTCTTGTCCGTTTCCTTTCCCTCTCTATCTCCCACTTCTATCCTCTCCTTCTCGCTCCCTTCCTCCTTCTTTTCAAACATTCTCTTCTTCTTCCCTTTCTCCTTACCTCTTGTCTTTCACCACCTTTCCTGCTGCTCAGCAAACATTTACTAAATACCCCTGGCTGGTCCCTTGGGATCTAGAGATGAATCACCCCAGGCACTGCTAGCCACGAAGGGATGTCCGATCCTGTAGGAGATGGGCACGTGAACAGTGACCTTGACATGGGCTCAGTGTTGTGGCAGAGGGCTGTACAAGGGACAATGGGACATGGGGATACCTCCACAGTCTCTGCTGGGGAGTCAGTTACTAGCAGAAAGGGCTACTCCCCCTACCCCGAATTACTACCATATAGAGAATTTGGTATTTTGCTTTTTCACCTAACATTTTATTGTCTAGCACTTTTGTCCATCCTTAAAAATCCCTGGGAAATATTTTAGCAGATGGATGATACCTCATCATCATCAGTGGTATGGTTATAAGAGTATAATTAATTCTGGATCACACCTTTGTGCATAATTCTTTGGCCTGTTTTGGGGATATTTTCCCGAGGGCAGATTCCTGGGAGCATGACATCCCATGCTAAATTTTTAGATCAAAGTTCATGAACAATTTTAAGGCCCTTGATACATTTTGCAAAATTGTCTAGTGCTTCATCTTACTGAGATCATGGTGACCAGTCTGGACTCCATCTACACATGGGTTTAGAGTCCCCATGAGCTGGCACCTGCACACTCTCCACATCCCCACTCCAAGGTCATACTTCAGCCAGATGAAACCACATACAGATCCCCTAGCACACCAACTTCCCTCTTCCTCAGTGCCTGTCCCCATGTCATACTCCTTTCTGCAGTCTCTCTTCTCCTTTGCCATGTGGCTAATTCCTACTCATTCTTCCAGCTCAGATAAGCAATTTTCCCCCTGGAAGAGCTAGAAGAGAGGGGCTCTGTGCTCCTCCCTATCTCTTCTCTTCTCTCTGCCCCAGCACTTCCCAGTCTTCCCCACTGGCCTGAGAACTCCTTAAAGGCAAGCACTTTATCTTTTAGTTGCACACACTGCTTCCTTAAATAGTTATTGAGTGTAATTCCTGTTATAGAAGATGGCAAAGAATAAGCAATGTATAACTCTACTGAGTACTTACAGGGTCTAGGCTTGTGCTAAATGCTTTATGTATATATCACAAGGACTTTTCCTAACCACCTTATGAGACAGAGACGATTGTCCCCATTTGCAGATGGGGAAACTAAGTCTAGAAGAGGTTAAGTCACATGGATAATAAGTGGGCAGAGATTGGAACTTGTATCTGAATCTGGACATTCTGTTCATCCATAACACCAATCCAAGGACTTGAGCCATGCTGAGCACAATTCACTTAAGATCATTGCTATCACCGTGGAATGAATGACAGTCTCTGGCACACCCTACTGTTAGACTTTTGTTGAATTTTTGATTAGATATTTCATTTTCTTCCAAGTATTTAAACACTGGTTGTTATACAAAGCTTGTCATTGTTCACATATGCTATTTGTGAGAGCAGGGTATCATTTTCTTTTAAATGTGTGACTTTTATTTTGTTGAATTCTTTAAAATTATGTACCATCAAATTCACTCTTCTTTTTGTGAGATCTTACACTTAGATTTCCTGCATGAAGAAAGGGAGTCCTAGAATGCTGAGTCATTGGCTCCAGAACTCTGGTTCTTTCTAAATTGTATCTGATTATGAGTATCATGGATTCTAGAGTGTGAAAATGTTTTAAGATGTGACAGAATGATGTTCGATAGAGACAGTGCTAGGCAGAAAGGGAACCTTGGGTCTATGCTAGACCCTTACTAGTTATGTGAACATGTGAAGCTGCCCTGTCTCAAAGCCCTGTTTCCATCTGAGGTCAGATCAGACTTAACATTCCATAAGAACCACTCAGCGCCAACGGGCTTGGGGAGCTTAACTCTTGTAAAGCACAATTTCTAAACTCACTACACCTGTGATTCCCCTTTGGGAATAGCATCTACTTAAACCTCTCTGTGCTATAGTTCCAAAAAGATGATTCCGAAAATACCAACTGAAAGGCAAAGGCACTGCTAATGTTAAGGAAGAAAAGGAAGAAGTGACATCAGCTCTTGCCTCATTATGGACATGCTGGTTTAGAAATACACTTGCCCCTTGAAAACACCAGAAGGGACCGCTTGCAGTAGCTACATACACTATCTGCCGGTAGTTGGGGACGGAGGTGGATTTGAACACACGCTGCACCATCTGATTCTAGGAAGAGAAGTGTGGGGCTGATCTTCTGGTGCACAGTGCTTTAAATACTACCTTTCAGGCTGAGCCTGTAAAGCCATCTATTAAATGTGACAGGGCCCCCATGGGGGGCCATGTTCTGGAAGCCATGCACCAGCTGCTGCTGATGACTCACATTTCCCTGCTTTCTGGAGCCTGGGGAAATCTGCACACCAGTTTATCTCTCCTTTTGGTTATGTAGAGCCCCGACCTCCTCTTTCCCTTGGTCCTGGAGGGGGAATGTGCAAGTTGTGGCTGGCTTCTATCTTAGGGCTAAAAGGCAGGTTGTAGGGCCTGAGAGTGGTTGAGCTTGAAGCCAGAGCCCCTCCTGCTAGGGAGCAGGATGGGTTGGCTCATACTGGTCTTCCCTGCCTCATGGCCCATAGTTCCTTGTCTCATGGCTGTGATACATTTGCTCTCCATCAAGATCCATTCATGATCCTCCAAGAATCAGTTCAGGGACCCATCTATCTGTCCATCCATCCACCCATCTGTCCATCCATCCATCTGTCCATCCATTCATCTGTCCATCCATTCATCCATCCATCTGTCTATCTGTCCATCCATCCATCTGTCCATCCATCCATCCATTCTCCCATCCATCCGTCCATCTATTCATCTATCCATCTATCCATCCATCCATCTATCTGTTCATCTGTCCGTCCTTCCATCTGTCCATCTGTCCAGCCAGCCAGCCAGCCAGCCAGCCAGGCAATTAGCTAGGCTGTGTCTGAGTATCAGAGATGCAGAGTGAAAATCTTTACCCCCATGAAGCTAACAATCTTGTCAGGACAGCTGCAGGCACCATTTCAGCTGTCACCATTATCTGCATCAACGTGTATGCAGTAGTCCCCCATGAGTTGTGTCTGACCCTGTCAATGGGGGAGCCCCACAGCTCTGATGTCCATGGGCAAGTCACATTTTAGATAAACATGTGAATATATAGTGTGTGGGGTGTACTGTAGTTGGTACTATGAAGCAGAGTGGGCAGTGGTGTGGGGTTTGCTGGTAGGGCAGAGGTGTCCAGGGTTCCAGACAGGGCAGCCAGGGGGCTCTCAGGTAAGTGATACTTCAGAGACCTGAAGCAGGTGAGAGAGTGAACGTTGGCCTGGGTAGCGAGATTCCAGATTACATCGGGCCTCACTAACCTTGGCTTTCACTCTGAAGGAAGAACAGGGCTGATGCACAATGCCACAAGAGGGTCCGGAGCGGCAGGCCGCATGCCCTGTTTCTGTTCCGCAAGCCTTCCCTGATTCTTTAGTTTGGGTTAACCCTTCTTCTCTGGGCTTGTGTAGTGTCCTCTGCCTTCCTCTCACGGCTGATGCCCTGAGACCATAGGGACCACTCTGAGCTGTATTCTGTACAGTTCCTCAGAGGGTCCTGGTGAAATCAAGCCCCAGTTAATCCCACTGTTTGCCAGATCAGGGAGCATTCTGCATGGGATTTTTGTGCCTGCCTGCCTCTCCCTACTTCCTCACTCTGGTTTGTGCAGTCACCTCCATAGACACTATCGGCCTCCAATCCTTTGTCTCAGGCTCTGCCTTCAGGGAAATCCATGGAAGACACTCCATTGGAAATGTCTACCCCGAATTGTTATTGTCTATTGACTGTCTCTTTCCCTACCCAAAGGCTGGGACTTAAAGACAGAGGCTGTGTGTTTCATTCATCCCCGCATCTCCAGCTGGGAGATGGTGCAAGTATAAATAAGCACAGGACAAAATAATTCTCAGCCTCCAAGAAATGCAAATTAACAAGTCGGTATTAATGATAACCCAAGGTGCTTGCTGCTGACTTTATGCATGGCAAATTGGGGCAATACTTTTGGGAAGCTATCTTATATTTATCAAGGGCCATCAACAAGGTTTATACGGTTTGACCCAGTTGTTATGCTTCTGGGAATTGATCCTAACAATTCAAGCTGAACGAAAAG
Organism: Martes martes; assembly: GCF_963455335.1. Classification (NCBI taxonomy): domain Eukaryota; kingdom Metazoa; phylum Chordata; class Mammalia; order Carnivora; family Mustelidae; genus Martes; species Martes martes. The sequence continues at coordinate 143,952,110 of NC_137889.1, forward strand.
CTTTGTGTGCAGAAATGGTCATTGCAGCAATACTTACCATTGTGAAAACTCAAAAATAAGTGTCCAACAGTAGGCAGATCATTAAACAATTTATTGTATATCCAGAAGATGGAATATTTTGTAGTCACTTATGATTATGAAGAAACAGTAGTAACTTGGGGACACTCTTATGATACAATGCAAAAAGGAAATAGTTGTGTGCTTTTTGGCTCCTAGAATTTGCTGTGTTTCTTGCTGCCTCTGGATCTTGGCTACCAGTTGTCTCTATTTAGATTCTGAAGGTTTGCCTTCCCTGGCCTTCTTCCCTACTGCTTGTTTGGAACAACTCATCTCAACTTACTTTTTTAGGTGTGAGCTGGCCTGGTCTAATTCCTGGTAAGGGTAGCAATGCCTTCTCTTTGCTCCCATGGTGGGTTCCCTCCCCTTTTCCTCCTATAACCCTATAAACCCGTGGCTTCTTATGCCTCTGCCTCTCCCTCCATCCACTCATCCCACTCTGTCCCTGCTCCCTCCTGGCCCCTGAGGGCCTAGCCCTACACTGAGAGCTGAGTCAGTGAGCCAATGGGGGCATGGATGAGTGGAGGGATGCTAGCTAGCACTGTCATCACAACCACTGGGAGTCGAGGAAAACGGTGGAGAGAAACCTCAGATGTTTGACTGGAGGTTGTTCTGGGGGAGTTGTGTTTATTTTACAGTCTCTCTGTTAGCTTTTAAAAGGTCTCTAAATTGAGTTTTATTCTATTCAGTAATAACACTCTAATAAACTCCTGTTCTATGAATGATCTCGTTTCTTCAACAAATGAACGGCGTCAGAGGGGAAGGAAGGCTGGTATAGATCTCGGCAGGCTGCGGAGAGGCAGATCAGGGTGGGGGCTGAAGACAGAGCCCCGCTCGAACCACCCACCATAAAACCATGTAAAATTGAGGATGGGCTCTTAGCCGATAGGAAAGGATTACTGTGAATTGGGTCCATTGACATGATAGGTTGCACTTCCGATTATTTAAAAACTCCTTAATGGTTGGAGATGTATCCCGAGGTATTTCTAGGTGGCAGGGTATGCTGTTTGGGATTTATTTTACAATACCCAAGTGAAAAGAAGACTGAAGTGTTGGAGCAGCAGGGTGGGTGGGGGGAGGTAGAATAGGTGAAATGTGAGTGGCTAATCACTGAGGCTTTTGAGTCTGGGTGATGGACGTAAGGGGGCTTTTTTTTACTTTTGAAAGTAAAAAATTTCTTTACTTTTGAAAATACTTGGATAACTTTATTATTAAAAGTTAAAACAAAAATTCTCAGCTTTTCCCTAGTGACAGTTGATACTCTGCTTGGCTTTTTAGAGTGACCGACTCCTCATCAAAGGTGGACGGATCATCAATGATGACCAGTCCTTCTATGCCGACGTCTACCTGGAAGATGGACTTATAAAGTGAGTTGACCAAAACACACCTTTTTTCTTTTCTTTTCTTTTTTTTTTTTGAAAGATTTTATTTTTTCAGTAAACTCTATGCCCGATGTGGGGCTCAAACTTAAGACCTTGAGATCCAGAGCTGCTTGCTCCCCTGACTGAACCTGCCCAGCATCCCCAAAACATGGGTTTTAAGAAGCCAGTCTTGGGGTGTCGGGGTGGCTTTCTTGCTTGACCATCTAACTCTTGATTTTAGCTCAGGAGTTATGAGATGGAGCCCTGCGTTGGACTCCCTGCTCAGCAGAGAGTCTGCTTGTCTCTGTCTACCTCTGCTTGCTCTCTCAGTCTCTTTTTCTCTCTCAAATAAATAAATACTTCTTAACAAAAAAAAAAAAAAAAAAAAAAAAAGCCAGTCTCCCCAGGCTGCTGGGCCCTTAGAGCTCTGTCCCAGAATGACTGTGCTGTGAATATCAGAGATACAAAGATTTGGGGAGGTCGAAACTACAGGTGGAGAGGGGCTAGAGATTCTGGAATGTTCCCATTGCACCAGCCCTATGCAGGCCATCAGAAGCACAAGGAGGTGGGAAGTACACCTGGCAGGACAGTGAGGTCCAAATGCTGCCCCATATTGTCAGCTCGAGACAAGGAGCAGAGGCCCCTCTAATACACAGGACTGACTTCACAGCTCTTTGACCTGCCCACAGTGCCTGGATTGGGTGGAAGGAGCCAGGAGAAAAAGGAAGAATGTTATGACAGGGCCATGGCCTGCACTGGGCTGGAGGGTTCCTGCACTTTGTACTTTTGGCTTCCTCTCTTGCTGTGACATCCCAGTGTGTTCCATCTGCCTGGTCACTGTAATAAAAAACTCCAGGCTGGACAGCTGAAACAAGAGACATTTACTTCTCCCAGGCTGGAGGCTGCCAGTCCTGGCTCAGGGCGCTGGCAGGGATGGTTCCTTCTGAGATCTCTCTCCTTGGCTTTTGGAGGGCGTCTTCCCGCTCACAGGGTCGTCCCATGTGCGCATGTGCACAGGACAGCCCTCCTGTTGGATAAGGGCCCCCACCCAAATGGCCTCATTTTAATGTAGTCACCTCTTGAGAAGCACTGTCTCCAAATATAGTCACATTCTGAGATGCTGGGGGTCAGGGCTTCAACATAGAAGTTAGGGGGCTCCCAGCTCAGCCCACAACACCAGAATGGTTTTGATGGGGCGACCACATTTTACTGGCTAGTCACGGAGAGGTTCAGCTCTCTTTCCTTCACATGGTGAATGCTCTGGTTTCACTCGCTGCTCCGCATCTTCCCCTGGAGTCTGGAAGAGTAGGAGCCAGAGACTGTCTCAGCATCCAGCCTGGGCTGCTGACACAGGAAGGAAAGGCAGAGGGGAATGTGATCGAGGTGAAGGTCAAATGGAAATGGCGTTTGTTAACGGACCACCTGGTGCCCTGTAGGCTTTGATGAGGAGGAGGAGGAGTGGGGGTGGGGGGAGGGGAAGGTTAGAAGGGAGGAAGAAGGAGGGAGGGAAGAGGGGAGCGGGGAGTAGGTGAGGGGATAAGAGGAAGCTGTGGATGGCCGTGAATACATTGCTTCTTCCCAGCCACACTGAAAACGTGGTACCCGCTGACCTAGCCCAGCAGCTCTCACCTGGAACCTTGCACCCATAAATCCTCTGGCTGGAACACCTTGCCCCACCCCACATTCTCATTTCACTGCCCTCCCCCTACCCCACTCCCCAACCCCTGTCTGTCCTGTGTGTCTTGCTCATGTGGTTCCTCCTCCAGGAAGCTTTCCCTGACACCCATGCTGGCAGCATTCCTCTGCTGGCCAGCCTGTGTGCCTGTCCCTACACTCCCCAAGCTGCACTTGACCCTGACTAGGGACCTTGCCTTAGTCAGTGCCGGATACGAGAGGTACCAGGAGTATTGATAGGAAATGTAGTAGAGGAACCCTGGCCTGTCAGGCGGCAGGACCTTGGGCTCTTGGTCATAGTACAGGCTGGAATGAGAGGGAGAGAGGCAGAGGTGGTGGGGGAATGATGTTTCTAGGTCCACCCCCTACTTTGATACAGAGACAGCCACTCTGGGGTGAACTCTGTTTTTGGGGGCCTTGGGGTTCTGGGGCATGGGGGTAAAGGATGCTGACCCTTTTGTGGGACCACCTACCCACCGGTCACATGGGATTGAGGTTAACTCTGCAGGAGCCTTACAGTCCAAGATGTGTATATATGAAGCAAGTGCTTACCGGGCAAGCTGCATTTATTAAGTGCTTGCTGTATGAGTGAACACCTGGAGTCTTGGGGACTTTGGTAGACCGAGTTGTTCAGGAAATATGCAGTGTCCACAATTCATTATTTGTCAACTCCTCTTAGTCAGAAACCCCTTTTTATTTGACTCTGTATCTCCTCCCCCCACCTCACCAGGCAGAGCAAGTCTCTGGATGGTCATTTGGAGCACGGAGCCCTGCTGGCTGGGGGGAAGGGGTGGGAGTGCTGAGACCCAGAGGGACCGCCTATACTGACCCCAGGTTCAGCCTGGCATAAGGAGGCTCAGTTATGCTCCTTCCCTTTGATTGAACACCAAGAATTCTCCTCTTTTGTGGCCATTTGCCCAGTTTTCCTAAAAGTGTGTCAGCTGTGTTTGTGTTAAATCGGTTAGGATTCATTGAAGGTTCCATCCAGTTTGCGAGGGCTGGTGACTCAGTTGCTAGCCGTGGAGCACTTGTGTGGGGGGCGAGGGTGGTGTTGGGGGTGCGGGGAGGGAGAATAATTCTGGCTAATTCACGGAGCCTCCTGTTCCGCACATACTGCCATTGAGAACCATTTGCATTCTTTCTCCTAATGCACTGACGGTTCCATCTGGGTTAGTCCCAGTCTGGGGAGAACCTGCTCCTTCGATGTAAGAGAAGCCGGAAGGCAAGTAAGGCTGGTGGGCAGAGGCTAGATATTATATTAGACTTGGGGGGACCTGGCTTGAGTCCATACCCACCACTGACTTGCTGTGCAGCCTTGGACAAGTCAACATACCTCTCTGAATTCCATTTTCCCCCTTTGCAGAATGTTTCCTTCCTATAAAGAGAGGCAACTGTCATGCCTTTAAAATGGGCCCCGAACGGTAGTACTTGGCACCGCAGCACGGTGACCGAGTCATACACCCACTCAGGCTCCAGGTACCCACACGTGGGGCTGTGTGTGTGTATAGCCCAATGCCCACTCTGGGTCACGCCCAAGCCTTTGCCAGCATTAACCATTTGAACATTATCCCGTCTTCTCGAAAAGCCAGTTGAAGCATGAAATGAGATGATCTGGAAAGTGCTTAGGAGAGCCGGCTCTCAGGGGTGACCTGCTCCCGGTGGAAGTTTTGGGGCATCTCCTCCTGGACCCCCTGCTCTCCAGCTCCTGACATATCTCCATGTGTTTGGAGCTGGGCAGTAGAAGGATCGGGCACAGCTGGAGTCTGCAAATCGAGTTGGAGGTGACAGAGGGAAGGACTTTGGCGATTGAGGCAGCAGCACTGTGCTTGTGGGCGTCATCCCTGGCCCCGTGTTTTTGCTAGACTTATTTTCAGTTTCAGAACAGAGTACGATGCCCCAGTTCTGTGGGAGAGCCCAAGAGGAGCCCTCTTCCCACCCACCATAACTTGCTTAGACCAGCCCTGTGCGGGGGTCCAGAGGGGCCAGGATCGTCCACTTCAGCTGCTCGGGTGTGGATTCTGTTTGGGACCTGACATGGTGGTCCCTGCAGCAACACTTGCCTGTATCTTCATTACGGGTGTTTTCTGTATCTTCAGTATTGTTGCCTCATCTGAAGAGTTCAGAGCCACTGTATTTTTTTAAATAAAAAGTGCTCCTGTTCAGACCTTGTGGTCTGCGCCAGGCATTGACCTTGGAGGCTCTCGTCTTTGTCCTGGTTCTGGCTGAGCCTCCCCTCCAATATGTCTCCTGCCTGTGGTTCCAACAGAGGAAACAGCTGCCACCACAGGGGACAAGTCTTCCAATTTCTTGGGCTCTTCTCCCTTCTCCCTCCCTTTGGAATTTCTCCCCCTTCTGGCACCTAATGCACTGGGGAACAGAAGGGATGTCAGCAGGTTCAGAAAAACTCTGCTGTCCCCAGTGTGATTGCCTCCAGGCAGGCATTACGATGTTCGATGTTCGAGGCTTTTTCTTCCAGGGACTGGGAAGTTAAGTAGCTTTCCTGAGGTCAGTGCTCAGGAGAGTGAAAACGATAATCCCAGTTGCCTGTCTGCATTGGCTTGCCACGGCTGGTGTAATAACGTACCACACACACTGGGCAGTTTAAACAACAGATGTTCATTCTCTTGTGGGTCTGGAGGCTGGAAGTCTGAGATCAGGAGGTTGGCGGGTTGGTTTCTTTGAGGCCTCTCTCTTCGGCATGTAGATGGCCATCTTCTCCCCGTGTCCTCATGTGGTCAACCCTCTGTACGGGTCTGTGTCCTGATCTCCTCTTTTTACAAAGACACCAAGCCTATTGGATTAGGGCCCACAGGGACAACCTCATTTTACCATAATTGTCCCTGTAAAGGGCCAGTCTTCAAATACAGTCACATTCTGAAGTCCTTAGGGTTAGAGCATCAATATACAGCTTTTGGGAGGGTTCCACTTCAACCCGTAACACTACCTCTCATGGTCTGCAGAGCTAAGGGGACTGTACACCCTGTCTCCTGCAATCTGGATCATCAAAGTGGTTGATAAAAGTGTGCGAAGAACTCTGGAGTTCTAGGCTAGTCTGAGAACCTTTGCCACCACCATCCCCTGGAAGACTTCCCAGATTCCTGGACTGGGGGAGCAGCCCTTCTTATACTCCCTACCCCTGCCTGAGCATTCTCTGTCTACCCAGTGCCCTGCCTAGGACCTGGCTCAGGAATGTTTACCTAATGGAATTGAAGCTGCACAGTTGGCTGCCATCTTGTCTTTCCTTTAAGAACCAAAGGCCATTTTGGTTGTTTGTTTCCAGACAAATAGGAGAGAACTTAATAGTTCCTGGTGGAGTGAAGACCATTGAGGCCAATGGGCGGATGGTGATTCCCGGAGGTATCGATGTCAACACGTACCTGCAGAAGCCGTGCCAGGGGATGACCGCTGCAGATGACTTCTTCCAAGGGACCAGGGCAGCGCTGGCAGGCGGGACCACAATGATCAGTGAGTTGAACCCCTGCCTTGGGCACATGGGCAGTGATTTTGGTCCGTCATCACCAGTGGCAGCAGAAACACCGCATTCTCAATCTACACCAGGCAATTTGCTCAGGGGACCAATTCATGTAATTCTCACTACAACCTACCATAGACTGGCACTGGTGGTATACAGAGGATTTTATAGGCAATCCAGACACTTAAAAGTTGAGATTATTTTAATGCATTGGAAGATAGATAAATAGCACTAGCACATCATGGGTGCTGTTGCATAGGGTGAGATTGAAATTAACATTTAAATTTTTAGAAATGGTGAGCTGATCTAAAGAAAAGTATTAAGGAAAGAATGATATGGTTTGTAGGGAAATAAAGTAAACAATTCCTGAACCTGGTGTGCACATGGCTAAAGTTTTGGGACAAGGGATATAGGTGTTATGAAGAAAGATGGGAGAGGAGAGGCTGAAAAAAGTTGCTGAAGGTGACACAGTGGGAAAGTGGTTATTCTAATCAGTGTTGGTGCAGTAATGCCAGGATAACGCTGCATAATGAATAGTCTCCAGACTTCAAGTGTTACTTGTTTCTCTTGGTCAATGATCAGAGGGACTAGGAGCAGGATGGAGTGATTCTGCCTCAGGATGTGGGTTGGGTTCAGATGGGCACCATGGAGCTCCCACCCTGGAACCAACACCCAGCTCAACCATGCCCTTCTCCTGGCAGACAGCAGAAGTACAAGAAGAGTCTGGTAGAAACTTGCCACCCCTCTTACCACCTCATGTCTTCACTTACATGCTGAAGTTCTGTTGGCCAAAGCAAGTTGCATGGCAGAGCCCAAAGTTCCTGGGATTGCACTCTGCCCACTATGAACCCTGGTGAAGGTGGGAGGGGAGGAGGCATTGTGTATAAACAATGCCATCTAGCACAGAGGTTTCCTGGGATGCTGGATTCTTCTACAGTATTTTGCAGTCTCCTGTGGTTTTTGAAGTAGCTTTTCTTTCTTGGATTCTATTTTATTTTATTTTTATTTTTAATTTTTTTAAAAGATTTTATTTATTTATTGGACAGAGAGAGAGAGAGAGAGAGACATGAGCAGTGGGGAAGGCCAGAAGGAAAGGGAGAAGCAGACTCCCTGCTGAGCAGGGAGCCCAACACAGGCCTTGATCCCAGGACCCTGAGATCATGACCTGAGCTGAATTCAGACACTTAACCAACTGAGCCACCTAGGTGCCCCTCTTGGATTCCATTTTAATAAATTATTTTAATTAATAAGCAACAGTTGATTTTCAGTGTTCTTTCAACTGTTAGGCTCTCTGGCTGCCCATCTCTCTCCCTCCTAGGAATCCCTTTGGAGGTATGCTGGGCTAGAGTTGGCCATGGCAGGTGGAGCTCATGCGTCAGAGCCTCCTTGTCCCCCTGAGTCAGGAGCGGAAGGCCCGGCTCAGGAGGCAAGCACAGTCCTGGTCCCTTCTCCACAAGACAGCCTTTTGTCTGCTGGTTGGGAAAGTGGGAGGAGCCCCAATGTTGGACCTGGATGGACTTGGACTTGGACCCCAGCTCTCCGGGTTTGATCCTGATCACTGCCACTCAGCACCAGTATGACTGTGGGCAGTATTTAGCTGCCCTGTGCCTCAGCTTTCTCATCTGTAGGGTGGGCTTTATTATCTGAGTCTCTTCCAGCATTGCTGGAAGACACACATGAGGTTCCTGGGTGTCGTGCATGACATGTGGCAAATACTTGGAGATAGAAGCTCACACAGTGCTGGGAAGTGGAGAGGGAAGTTACAGGCTCAGAGGACCTATGCGGAGTAGAGGACAGAGCCCCAAATCAAGAGTCAGGATCTCCAGGGTCCTGCTTTGCTCCTTTGAGACCCTTAGGGCAGGGGCTTTATCCACCCCATCTGGAAAAGGGTGATTTTCACAATGTGTTTCATGGAACCCCAAGAACCCGTGGAAGCACTAGGAAGACCATCGTGAGGGGCGGGGAGGTTCTGAGTCCCCACCCTATGTTGTCATCCAACAGATACTTATTGAGGGTGGCTCTGTGCTACGTGTTAGGGGAGGGAAGTACCAAAGTGGACATGGTGCTGGTACCCCAGTGGTTGCAGTCTTATGGGGAGTTACAGATCATGTATAACTATACGCACATGTCTGTAATCTGTGACTAGGGCTACAACATAAAGGGGTGCAAAGAGCTTTGAGCTGAGGGGCGGAGAGCTCAGGGAAGGCTTCCCTGAAAATGCAGCATTCATGCAGAGGTCTGAAGGATGAGTATGAATTCACTGGGTGAAGAGGGTGGAGGGGAGCAGGGCTCCAGGAAGAGGGAACAGCATGTGTGAAGCCCCTGTGATGGGAGGACACAGCTTGCATTGAAGAGTCAGAAGAAGGCCTGTGAGGCATGAGTGCAGAGATTCAGAGATGGGATCGTGTGAGGTAAGACTGGAAGGTGAGGGTGGTCCTGATGGGTCTTGATGGCTGAGGTAAGAATTTTGGACTTCTTCAAATGGGCAATGAGCAGGCATTGAAGCTGCTCATCATTCCTTCAAGCAAGGAATGATGCCATCTGCTTTGGGTTTTAAAGAGACCAGAATAGAGTGGCCTAGATCAGATGTGGCTAGACCAGGGGGAAGTGATTGTAGTAGCTCAGCTGACAGAAGAGAGTAGCTAGGATGAGTGTGGCCATGGAGATGGACAGAGATGGACAGCTTTGGGGATATGTATGAGGAAAATATAAGTACTTGGTGATGAGTCAGCCATGGGAGTATCTGAGAGAAAGAAAGTGTCAAGAATGACCCTTGGGATCCTAGCTGTGGAATTAAGATGGTAGTCTCAGAGCTGAGGAGGTTGTAGGGACCAGATCTGCAAGGGGAAGGGGGAACGATGTTGCATGAGGCTTGGAACATTTTAATCTTGACGTGCTTTTGAGTCTTCCTGGTGGAGAGGTCAGGGAAAGAGCTGAGGTCAGAGTTCTGCAGCTAAGAGGGAACGGTACATTTTAATGAGCAGGTGCATTGAAGGGTGGACCAAGCCATAGGGAATTTGACCATTTAATGGCCAAGTAGAGGCAGAAGAGTCTGCAAGGAGACTGAGGAAAAATGGCCACAGAAGTAGAATAAAAGCGAGAAAGCCATGTCATCATGGAAGCCAAGAGGAGGGAGTCATTCACTGTGTCCCAGGAGGTCCATTGGAGTCAGGACTGGAAGTTTCCATTAAATCTAGAAACATTGAGATTGAATTAAGTGCAGAGGCTGATGGTTTCGACAATAGAGGAATGAGTGGGCAGAGAATAAGGCTACACTTTATAGAGGTCTGGCTGTGAAGGGTGGATGTTAGGGAAACAGAGTAGTAGCTAGACGGATATGCAAAGTCAAGTGGGGTTTAAAAGTCAGGCATCTCCCCTTTCATTTCCTTTACATTTAAGATTTTATTTTGGAAAGAGGTGATGAAGTTAACATGCTTTTAGTCTATAAGGTCTTGTGTACCTTTCAGCTGTGGCAGCATGGAGTAGTGGGAAGGGGTTCCGACTGCAGCTAATGGGACACTGTAGGTCTTCTTCCTACCATTTACCTAGTTGTGTGACTTTCCACAAGTTCCTTACCCTCTTTGAGCCTCAGTTTCTTCTTCAGCCACTGGAGATATTAATATTCACTTCACAGGATGGTTGTGAGGATTTAATGAGATAATTTATGGAAAGCCTAGCGGCTGTGTGGGAGGCATAATAAGCATTCAGTAAATAGTTGTAATACTGCTGCTGTTGCTGCCGATGACAATGACAATGACAATGGTGGTGGCGATGTCACTGCTGATGGTTATGGTAATGATGGTGACAGTGATGGCAATACTGATGATGGTGGTGGGAGTGATGATGAACAGGGTGGTGATGATGATGGTGATGATGATGATGGTGATGATGATGGTGATGTTGATGATGGTGATGTTGATAATTGTGATGGTCATGGTGGTGATGATGTTGGTGATGATGCTGATGATTATGTTGGGGATGGTGTTGATGATGGTGATGGTGTTGATGATGGGGTGATAGTGAGGCTGATGATTAAGGTGGTGATGATGATGATGTCAATGGTGATGATAGTGATGATGGTGATGATGGTGGTGATGATGGTGTGATTGTGATGATGATGGGGTGAAGAGGCTATTTGAGGGTACCATTGGAATAGCTCAGGTCCTATGCATTTTGGAATGTGATGCATATTTTTCTTTCACAGTTGACCATGTTGTCCCTGAACCTGGGTCTAGCCTTCTGACCTCCTTCGAGAAATGGCATGAGGCAGCTGACACCAAATCCTGCTGCGACTATTCCCTCCATGTGGACATCACAAGCTGGTATGATGGTGTTCGGGAGGAGTTGGAAGTGCTGGTGCAGGACAAAGGTCAGTTAAAGCTTCAGAATGGGGGTATAGTTCTGGAATCCCTGGTTCTTTGGTGGGTCTCAGTATATGGACTTAAAAATCCCTTTATCTGCATTTCTTGTGAGTCCAGCTATGAGCTATGCACTGCTGCATATATGATGGAAAAAGGAGATCCTCTTTGAGGAGTCTGTCCTCTTCTCCTTCAAGCTCTTTGGATATCCCCCTGTTCACAGAAAAAAACCCGATTTTCTTAGCCTGGCACTCAAGGCCCTCAGTGATCTAGGCTCATTTCTCTTTCTTTACCGTTATCTTGGATGCATCCCCTGAAACCTGCTGCACTGCTGGGCCTCTGCTCAGGCTCTACTCCCCCCTTCCAGGAACGCCCTTTCTACCCAGCTACCCAAGATCAACTTGCAGCTTCTCCAATTTCCCCAATCAGAATTGCTTGTTCCTTGAATGTCTGTATCAGGTTACTCTGGGGGCACCTTCTCCATTGTTGTTGGCTTATGGGACACTGGTTCTCTGTCTTGCTCTTGTATTAAACCCTGAGCTCTCTAGGGTGGAGGGAGGGAGATTGTGTCCATCCATCTCTGTATCCCACCCCAATTCCCTTCTGTTTGGACTTACACCACGTGTCCCTGCACAGTGTAGACACTACGGTGTGCATTGTGTTGAAGTGAATTGAACTGAAGATACATGAAGCAAAGAATAGGGAAAAAATGAACTAGGGCGGGAATGGTCAGTCTGGAGAGGGGCAGTTCTGGTTGCTCTCGGAAGAGGCAGCTTCAAATGAAGGAAATGCTCTGAAGAGAATGCAAGGGTGTTTTCCATTTTTAAGATAACATCTGCTGTGTTTTCTCATTATAAAATTATATTTGCCCCGTTGCAAAAAAGTCAGAAAATCAAGAGAAGGAAAAAATCTTTTTTCTTCTTGAGCTTACCCCAGTCGCTGCTTACATTCATGTTAAGGATTATTGCTTTCCATTCTCTGTCGATTTGGATGATTTTCTCCTTATATAGTTATATGATGGCAGTTAGGTGGAATCCTTCTATTTTCACTTAACATTTTATGAGTAGTCATTACTTTTCATTAATAACTTTTCAGGGCTTGTAATGTACAATGTAATGGTTAACTTGCTTAGTTATTTTCTTTTTATTGGGCACTTAGGTTTTCTGTTTGCTCTACTCGAAGTAGTGTTATGGTGAATATCTTTGTATATAAACATTTGTTTGCATTTCTAATTGTTTCCTTAGATTTCCAGAGATGGAATTACAAGGTCAACGTTTTAACATTTTTCAAGACTCATGACACTTACAGCCAAATTACTTTCCTGAAAGATGCACCTTGCATGCCCATGATCCCCATGTCTCTAGCTCTTTGCATGCTTGTACCATTGGGTTGTATTTCTTCTACAAAATCCATGCAAATCTGATAAGTCAAATTCAGTCTACCACTGTTCACTGCTGTTCTTTTATCATTAATTATGATAAATACTTTGCATACCTTTCTATGAATGTCTGGTTATGTTCTTTGCCCTCCCATGAGTTTGGGTTTTGTCTGTCTGAGTTCTGCATATCAAGAAGGCACTCCATTGCAGTTGCTGTGAATCACACTCTTGTTTTGTACAGAATCATAATCCAATCACAATCCAATCATGATCCATAATTTACAACTTTGTATCTCGCTTTTCTCACCTAACGTTAAATCCTGAGCAATTTCCCACTTACCCCATGGACTTCATCACATCGGTTTTAGCAGCTTGGCTGTGTATGGGGATGTGAAGAGTCAGGTAGAACACCAGGATCGCAAAACCGTCTCAGGAGAGTCCCACAGCTCTGTCAGCGAGGGGCACCTCGTGCAGTCCTATTTATTTCATTGTCTTAGAAGAGGACGAGAATTCTCTTCCCCTGACCAGACACTTGCAAGGAAATGACTTGGAGAAGTTTTTAGGTGCATTCATGGTTTTAGGTGTCTGACTAATATCATAGAATGTTTTCTATTGATTTAAGTTTCAGAATTAGGGCGTGTTTATTCAGAGACAATATGGAAGTGTCTAAAGTAGAAAATGATAATCAAGAATTTGTCTTTCCAGGCATCTTTCCTATTTGTTTAAGTGTGTCCATACTCAAACACACATAATTCTCACATGAGCAGACCTGTATTGTACATTATCTTGCACAATGCTTTTTTTTTTTTCCACTCAATAAAACATCATGGCTCACCAGGCCTCTCCATTTAGCAATTGTGTGACCTTGGGCCAATCACTCAACCTCTCTGTGCCTCAGTTTCCCCAGCTGGAAAATAGAGGTACTAAAAAGGTTGTTTGGAACCTCAAATGAGAGGGTATAGATGAAGTGCTTAGAACACCGTTGACCCTTTGTAAAGATTCTGTATTTTTAGTTATTACTTTTATCATCATTCCATCATTTTTCATAAGACCCCCAGAGTGTTCAGTTTTATGGAGGTACTGGGTTGATCTCCTTCCTATTGGAAAATTTTTAAAAATTGTCTTGTCAGGGCTCACTGCAAGCAAATTCTGAGGTGGAGACTGGGGTGCAGGAAATGAGTGTGGACTGGTTTCCTTTTGCTACTGTAACAAACTCCCCTCCCCCATTTGTGGTTTAAAATGACCCAAATGGCAGTTCTGGAGATGGGGAGTCTGAAGTGGGCTTTAGGGCTGAGGTCAAGGTGCTGGGGGCCCTGGGGGGAGCCCTTCCTTGCCTTTTCTGGCCCCACCAGGCTGCCCGCATGCTGACTGGTGACCCCTCACATTGACTTTGACTTCTCCCCTGCTTTTCCTTAAAAAGGACCCTGGTGATCTCACTAGGCCCTCACAGGTAATACAGGATGATCTTTTATCTCAGTCTCCTTCATTTAATGCCATCTGCAGATTCCCTTTGTTGTGGGAGGAACATATTCATAGGTTCTGAGGATTAGGGTGGGGACATCTTTGGGGGGGATGTTATTTTGCGCCACCCCCCCCCCCAGGATCAGCCACTGGGAGCAGAGCCCAGAGAACAAGATCAGCCGCAGGGAGCTCTGACACCTGGACACCCTGCCACTGGATCCCAGGGAAGCCAAGGGGGTGGGGACTTCATAGCTCCTCACCAGCCAGGCATTGGGCGAGGGGGCATGACCTTGAGCTAGGCTGCTCTGTGCAGGGAGGGTGATTCACACAGGGTTCACTGCTGAGGGTCATCTGCCCGCGGTTCTCCCAGCAGCAGGGTGTGGGAGGATCCCAGCAGACGGGCTGCCTGGGTTCAAGCCTGCCCTCTGGTGTCCTGGCCAGGTGCTGCCGGGCAAGTCCCCATGCTGACCTCTCTGGGGTTGTTCAGCGACACTTCATCCAAAGCACCTGGGCTCTGGTACCAAGTGCAAACCCCACTGTCTGAGCTCATTGTTAATTCTTCACCCTGATGCCAGGTCTTTGTTGTCGTAGAAAACCTAGAGGGAGGCGGGGGGGGTGACTTTTCTTAGGTACCACGGAGGCTGAGCTACTGAGTCCAGCTGAACCCAGGCATAGGGGACCTCCGGCAGGGCTTGCTGCCCGCATGTCTCTTGATATATCCCATGGGGAGAGAGGAATGGGGTGCCCTCTATGGAGAGGGGTCCCACTCCGGCCTGCCTTGGTGATGCAGGAAGAGGAAGGCAACCAGGGCCAGGGGCTGTGTTGACACTGGATGGTCTCTGTCAGAGTATCAGACTGCCTGGAGAAGGGCCGGTGTCTGTGCGGCCACCCACATGCATGGGGACCTCAAAAGAAGAGCTTTGGGCAGGAAACTGCATATCTTCTTGGGGGCCCCGCACCTGCTGCCCAGCTCCCCCGTCCCAGGAACCCGAGGCAATGTGCTCCCTCAGGCAGGATCCTCCACACTTAGCCCCTTTCCTGCTGGGGGCTTCAGCCTCGTTTGTTGTTCGGTGGCCCCTGGGCTGCCGCTTCATTGTGGTGCATCTGAGACATGCAGGGAGGCCCCAAACCAGTGTCCGGCGGTAGAGGCCATCCTCAGGGATGGGCTCAAATAACCACATCTCCTAGAAGCCTTCCATGCTTGCTCGGCACTCCAGGCAGGTGTCCCCTCGGAACTCCCACGGCCCCAGAGGGGGCTTCTCCAGCAGGGCTGTGGGACTCAGGGCTCTTGCTGTCCTCATCTGGCCTCTGGACTGAGACTGTGTAGGGAGAGGTGGGCTTTTCTCTTCTCTATTCCTGGCCCGAAATGGTGTCCCTCACTTGTCTCACTGGTAGCACGAGGCACTCAGAGCAGATCGTGGGTTCTCCTCCTGGGCCAAGGAACTCTTAAGAACCTGCCAGAGCCAGACCCCAGGCCTGTGGAACCCAAATTCCCAGGGGGATGTGTTTGCAAAGCTCAGGTGTTCTGATACAAAGCAGGGTCAGGATCGTTGGCTCAGGGACTGTGTGCGCCCCTGTGTCAGGGTTTTAGGAAAGACCCAAAGGAACATTAGCCTTCTGTGACCCCCAGACCCGAGGTTGGGTCTCAGGAGACCCAACCTGAAGGAGACCCCAGCACCCGAACCCTTGATTTAGGATGGGTGGGCCAGCAAAGTGCCCTCCTCTGAGGCCCCGAGGGTTAGCACCAACAGGCTGTAGGGGTTGCTAGGACCAAAGGGTCTGGAGAGGAAACAAGATAAGAAATTTGAGGATCCCCAGTAGAGGCTGACCCCTGTCCAGGGCACTTGTTCTTGCCCTTTCCTTCCTGTTGGCTAGACCTGTGTCCGAGGTTGGGGGGATGGGTGACAAAGGATACTGTTGTCAGTGCTCCTAAGTGCACGGATTCCTTCTTACCCCAAGGCAAGTAGCACTGTCCTGAGCCTTGGCTCAAGCCCCTTCCCCTCCTTTGTGCACTTGCAGCCCCATCAAAACACGCATGGAATCATCTCCAAGCCCCACCCAGCCCTGCCTGGTCTTTCTCCTTCCCAAGGTGCTCCGTGAATGGTGGTGACCTCAGGGCTCCAGTCCAGGCTCACCTTCCTGTGGGGCCCTACAGCTTCTGTAGTGTCCTCACTATCCAACTGCCTGTGACCCCGATCCCAACTCGTGTGTGATACGGCCCCCAGGATGCCCCCAGGGGACTCAGACTTATTACCAGTTTCTCCCAAACCCATTACCTCTTCCTGTGAACTCTGCTATCTGAGGTCCCAGAGGTCCCCATCTCCATGGGGGGCACCCCTGTCCAGCCATTCCCTATCTCTCCCTCCCCCATCCGTCACTGGATCCACGCCTTTGCATTTACAGCAGTTCAACTTGGACTCTGGGTCTCCCCCCAAGTCCCTTCCCGGATGTGGCACTCACTGTGTCTTGTCCAGATCCCTCCTCAGCCTCATCCCTGGTCTCTGTCTCAGTCTTATCCTGCTGGTGCATTCCAGCCATGGATGTGGGATTTAAAAAAGCAATTAGTGTGAACACCTGGAGTGGCTTCCCCAGTGTCCCCAGGCTCAGTGCCAAGTTGCTCATGTGGCTTTCAAGGGCTTTCCCCCAGATGCTTGCACATAGGAGTGATTCAGTAAATAATGGGGAGCTGAGTTCCTGAAAGATGTCTTACTGAATTCTGTACCCCAAGTGTTTAGCACACGTCTGGCATAGAGTAAATTCTCGGTTAATACTTAGTGCATGAATGACCAAGTTAGGGAAGAAAGAGAGGGAGGGAGAGGAGGAGGGAGGAACATGCCTGGTCTCCTTTCCTAAAGCATTTTTAGCACACCCCCTTCTGAGTCAGAGGGCTTGCCCAGGAATCTTGATGGCCATCATCATTGGACTGTACGATCAAGGGCAGGATATTTTCAGGACAGTAAATCAACGTAGAGCTCATATAGTTCAGTCTGCCTGTTTCAGAAATGGAAACTGAAGCTCAGAGAGATGTAGTCCCTTCCCCAGTGTCACATAGCAGCTAGCACTTGGACTCAGCTTTCTCTGATAGAGCTGCTGCTAGTGCTTTTGGTATCTTGTGAGAATTGCAAAAAGGCACCCTCTTGGGGTGCTCCATCGGAAGGACATGCCCTTCTCCCAGGGCATGGGCTTGGCAGCTGGGGCTCAGGCTGGATTTAGCCTCCTTGGACATTCTCTTTGCTGGGAGCCCTTAGCCAGAGCACAGGTTATGACTCCTCAGCGCTGCTGCCCAGCCCCTGACCTCCTTGCCAGGTGCTCTTTACGCTGCATTCAGGCTGCCAAAAGAACAGGTCGACAGCGCATCTCCCAAAGACAAGTTCAGCCTGTGGGATATGAAAGCCATCGCTCAGCGCTCGAATCCATCTTTAGATCAAGCACTTTATGGCTTGTTTTAGAAATCTCAACATATAAGAGGAAGTTATTCTAGAAAACGGTGGTGCCAGCATGCTGTGTGGACTTGGCAAGGGAGAATGGCTATGGGATGGGATTTTTTATAAACCCCCGACAGGGGAGTCCTGCCTGTGTTTTCTGAGCCATGGACCCCAGCCACTATTAATAGTACTTATTGGTTTTGTTGGATGGTGGCAGCGTTTCAGTCTCAAATAGAAACTTAAATTAGAAATTATTGAAAAGAAGGGAGGGAGAGAAAAAAAACAAACAAACAAGCCAGGCAAAGAGGAGAGGAACTCACATTGCTGGGCTGTGTCACTTGGGTCAAGTGTTTAGCCTGTGTCACTTGGGTATGTTCTAAGAACAGCAACACAAAGACAATGGTGTCATTACACCATTGGTATGAACCTTCTGGATCTTTCTGCAGGAACTTCCATAGTCTATTGCATTGCCCTGTGTATCAGCTAGCTTTTGCCGTGTAAAAAACCATACAAAACTCGGGACTTAAAATAATAATCATTAATCACCTCATGACTCTGTAGGTTGGCAGCTACGGCTGCAGAGGGGTTTCTCTCCTGATCTCGCCTGGGTTCACACACTCAGACGTTTGGGCCTCAGTTGGGATGGCTGGGGAGATGCTCCACACATGATCTTGTGTCCTCTAATGGGCCCTCTACAACCTCTTCTCTTGGTGGTAGTGCTCCAATGGGTGAACATGGAAGCTGAAAGCCCTTTTGAAGATTAAACTTAGTACACACATCATCATTTCAATTGCGGCCTGTTGGTCAAGTCATGTCACAAGAATATCGCAGATTCAAGGGATGGGGGAAAAAGATTCCACCTCTGAAGGGAGGAACCTGGAAGAATTTGTGGCCATTTTAATCTCAATAGTGTCCTATCTGGCCACAGTTAGTATAGTTCTCTTTCATTCAACATACTCTCACCTCTGCAAATTTCCATTCAGTAATGGTCTCAGGTTCAGAGTCTAGGATCTCGTGATGAACATCTATGGAAGATGTGGGTGAGGTTTCTTGGGCATGGCTTCTCTTGATCCAAAAACTTATGAATTTAAGAGATAAGCTATGTGCCTTCCCACCCTAGGCACCCCACATATAATGGTGGGGCATGGACAGGAACCACCACAACAAACACTCCCATTTGAAAAGAGAGAAAGCAAGCGATGCGTGGTCATAATCCCATCGAAATTCTGGAATCCAGCTGGACCCATTGCCGGGCCGACCTTGGAGGGTAGAGAATATTCCTTTGTCAGGGCCAGTCTTTCTCCTTGGGAGTAGTTCCCAAGTTCAGGGGTTGGCAAACACCAGTCTGTGGGCCAAATATGGCCTGTGGCCTGTTTTTTATGCAGCTCACCAACCAAGAGTGTTTTTACATTCTTAAGGGTTTTTCAAAACAAAACAAACAAAACAAAATAAAAACAATGACCAGAAAACAAAGAATATGTGACAGAGACTACATGTGGCCCACAAAACCTACAAGATTTACTCTTTGGCCTTTGCAGAAAAGCTTCCTGTCCCCAGCACTAGACCATTGTTTGCATAGCTCAGGCACTACCCTGGGGATTCTTGGCTTGACTGTTGGAGACATAGTTCAGTTTTCATAAAAATGGCCCACGTTTGCAGCTAAGTACTGTTTTCTGCCTTTTTCTTACCCACAGAAAGTTGGTGGCCAGGGGCCCTTTTCATTTTGAACAGGCTCAGTTTCTTTTGGTCAAAGAGGGTACAGTTTTCTTAAAAACATTGTGGGTTTTCAATGGATTGCATTATAGTTCACTCCACCAGACAAATCTTTTTCTGAGACAAGCTTCTCTCTACCTTAGATGACTATCAGTGGTGACATGGGGTGATGCCTTCAAGATTCTTGGAAGTCCTTTTGTCTGGCCAAGGAAGTTTACTGGGCACCACCTTGGGTTTTTAGGAGGTCTTAACAAAGAGTTCCAGGCACACCCTTAATGTAATCTTTACCCTGAGGTCCTTTTTTCCTTTGAGAACTATTTGAGGGTTGGGAAGCGTAGAGATGAGAAGCAGTCTTGTGTGTCCACTCAATTCCACTTGCAAACTGAACCGTTCCTTGTCTCTCCGGTCCTATTGGATGCCTGTCTTCTGGGGTTTCATCATACTCTGATTAGCCCCTTAAACAACATTCTTCACAGAAGTCATTTCAGGCAGATTCGCAAATTCTCTGGGTACGTCATCACAAGTGGCAATTTTTTCCTCTTGTGTTGCTGCTGCCTAGTATGAGTGGCCCCTTTCCCACCCTCCACTAACAGTGTGTTGGCTATTTTTCCCAGCTTGTGGCCTTCAGTCTCCTCGGGACTGTTCTGACCTCTACCTACCACCCAGTCCCAAGGTCAATGACACATGTGTTAGATTTTGGCCACTGCAGCGCCTGACCTCTAGGCAAAGATTTCTGTATCAGCTAGCCTTTGTTTTATAACAAACCACTCCAAAACCCAGGGGCTGAAAACAGCCACTGGTAAAACCACAATGAGAGACCACCTCAGACCCATTAGAAGGGCTGTTATAAAAAAACAAAACAAAACTGAAAGTACCAAGTGTTGAGAAGGATATGGGGAGATGGGACCCCTGGGGTACCGTTGGTGGAAATCCACACCGGTGCAGCTACTCTGGGAAACAGCATGGAGGGGCCTCAGAAAATTAAACGTAGAAGTACCCTATGATCTAGCAACTCTGCTTCTGGGTATTTATCCAGCAGACTTGAAGGCAGGGATTTAGAGATATTTGTATACCCATGTTCATAGCAGCATTAGGCACAAGAGGCAAAAGCTGGAAGCAACCCAAATGTCCATCGATATGTGAATGGATAAACCAACGTACATCTCCACGGCCTGTCCTCCAGCAGGCTCTCCTGAGCCCCTTCACGTGGGGCTCCAAGGTGAGCGTGAAGCCCCGAGGCGTGGCTTGGAGCCAGCATGGCACTACTTTCACCCCATGCCCTGGGTCAGTGCGGGTCTCCAAACCAGCCCACGTTCAAGGAGTCGGGAAACAGACTCGGCCTCTTGGGAGAGAAAGAGTCACCGTGAAGCTTTTTTGAAACTTTAAAAAAATTTACCAGCCAGTTTAATTTCTTCCTAGCTCCCATCGCTGCATGGAATTACCTTGCTTACTTATCTGCCTATGATTTATTCCCAGTAGAAGGTAGACAGGCATCCTTCCTTCCTTGTTCACACTCTATGTCTCATTTCTAGAATGGTGATCATGCATAGGAAACACTCAGTAAATATTTGATGAGCGCGAAAATAAATATTCCATGGAAAAGAGCTTCGGGGGTCCAATATGTTTGGGAAATGCTCTCTCTCTATTCTGTTCTTGACTATTCTTAATGCACGTGATCATGTGAAAATCTGTGAGAAGCCCTGCAGTAGAGGAACCTGTTTACTGTGGATGAATCCATTCTTCTTCACCAGTCTAGATATCAGCATCCCCGGGTTTGACTGCAAACAATAGAATCCCCCCAGAGCTTGGCTTCAGTTTAATGAAACAGATTTGCCCCGGTGATAGTGACGTGCATCCAAGGATCCCATGCCAGGGAGTCTTACCCCGTGCTCATCTGTGCTTTCCTCTTTGAGCCAGCTCTGCTCTCCCCTCACCCTTGATCTGTGTTCTCTGCTTCTATACCCACCATGCTGGAAGGCAGCAGCCCACTCTCTGTCTGGGTGTACATGTCCGTTTCAGAGACCAGCCAAGTGTTTGGGGGTGTTAAATGGGCCTTGTCCCTCCTGCCGGCTCAGCTCAGCATCTGCCGGGTACCCAGGCCTGCACTAGTATCTCTGGTCTGGGGTCACATGGTATGGACAGGGCTGCTTCCAAGGTTACGGGGTGGATCGAGTAGGAGGGGTTTCTGAGAACTGGCAGGTATCATGAATGGGTTCACATCGAGTAAGCTGTCAACACAATCTTTGAGAATTGGTATTCCATGCCACCTCCTTGGAGAAAAGCTAGGATGATGGCATGTGTGAATTTGGGAGGTTTGGGGGAATTCCGGGGCTCACCGTGTTTCCAAGGCCCTGTTGCTAGGAGTGGAGTGATCAGGCCAAATACATGGGAACATTTACTACTCCTGATATGCATTGCTTAATTGGTTTTTTAAGCAGATGCAAATTGGTATGGAGGAAGGACTCATTTTGACTCACATTCAGTAGCACTGGGCAACATATTTTGAAATGTGGTATAGTACTGAGGTTTTATTTTAAATTACTTTGATTACAAATAAGACCAGATCTCTCTATTTTTATTAGCTGCTTTTTTTTTTTTCATTTTCTTAAATTGTCTCAAAGTACTGTTTACCTTTGGGGTTTTTGGCTTCTTTACTTTTATTTTAATGTTTTTAACATAAAGCAGAAACAGAAAAACCACACAGATTAAAAAAATGTGGCTTTATGAATTATTATGGGGCTACCCCGCTCAGGCAAGAAATAGGACTTTGCCAGATGCCGCCCAGTGGAATCTCCAAGGACCCCATGTCAGTCATGACACCCTCCTCCCCCCAAAAGTAACCACTGTTGTTTTCTAAATAAGAGGGTCTTTTTAAAAACCTCTGTTAAATTTGTTGCAGATATAGATATATTTATGGTGTTGGCTGTTTGCTTTTTGTTTTGAGAGTTAATTTACAGAAGGTTTCCACTGATAACCATTCAAATCTGTTGTGATTTTTTGAGACGGCTTTCAATGTGAGATGACTTGACCCTGTCCACTCGCATGTAAGACGAAGTTTTAGGATGTACTCATTAAATTTACTATGTTTGCTAGTGCATTATTTCTGCTTTTATTTGTGTCGTTTATTTCTAATTTCTGGGGAACTTTCATTTTTTTTTCTTAGATTTCTTATCATGAAAAAAATTCTTTTTTTTTTAATTAATTAATTTATTTATTTATTTGTCAGAGAGAAAGTGGGAGAGAGAGTGAGCGAGCAGAGGCAGAAGCAGAGGCAGAGGGAGAAGCAGGCTCCCTGCCAAGCAAGGAGCCCAATGTGGGACTCGATCCCAGGACACTGGGATCATGACCCGAGCCGAAGGCAGCTGCTTAACTAACTGAGCCACCCAGGCGTCCCATGAAAAAGAATTCTTATCATGGAAGCTGACTAGGTTAATATTTGCTTCCCCTTGCCTTAAAGAAATAATGACGCAGTCAAAGCTATGAAGCCGTGAGCTTATGTCTCACTTTAGTTTTAGTTTTACCTGTTTACTCACTGAGCATTGATCTGTGTCTCTGCACATACTGAGTTTTTTTCAGATTTAAAAAAAATGATCTTTATAAGGAATGCAGTATCAATTAGTTGTCTATGACTCCTATTTAAGTCTACTTGATTAATTAGAAACTGATGCTTTTAATGTTAATTTCTGTATCTAATTTTTTTCCTTAATTTTTTTTTAATGATTTGGACAGGGAATTGTTGTTGCCGGGGCTCTCTGCACAAGAAAAGATCTTTGTTTTGTCTTCACCGTTATTTTAGTATAAAAGAATTCTCAATCCCATTTAATACTTTTGCCCTGAATGCATATTCTTACCCAGACATTTCTGGATTCCGTGACAAACATTAAATGCACAGCACATATTACGTGTGTGCCAACTGACATAGTACAGAAGAGGTGGTCCCTGTCCTCATGCACCTGCCAGGTGTGTTAGGGAGGAGTCTCCCACGTCCCCTGCTTCCTGCTGGCCTGTCCACACAGCACATGAAGTCCTGTCATTTCAACCTTCTAGAATCCCCCACCCCAACCCCTGCAGCTCCCGCCCTGGCTCACAGCCTCAGCAGCACCTGTCCCCTTGACCTTCAGCATCCTATTCCCAGCTGCCATGTCCCTCTGCTGTTCTGCGGACCCACCCTCAACACTGCTTCCAGGACAGTCTTTCTGAGACAAGAAAGTCTAATCGTGTCACACCTTGCTTTAAAAACACATGCTCTGGCAGGTAGTGGTGATGCTTGCACAGTATTTTGAATGTAGTGAATACCGCAGAATTGTGCACTTGAAAATGGCTGTGACGGCGAGTGTTGTTGTATGTATTTTATCATAATAAAAAATAAGTAGGGGATCAAAGAGAGCATCAAGCCGTAGGACACTTCTAGTACCTTCACATTCTATGTCTTTTCATCCCCCTTACCGTTCATACCCATGAACACCCGCCTCTCTGTCCGAATAGTTCTCCTCCCTCCTCCTCTCCCTGCTTCCCTCCGCCTCCCCCTCCTCCCCTTCTTCTCCTTCTGATTCAGCCGTGTGCCTTCCCTGGAAGCCTCCTTTGACCGCCCTCGCCTGCACGTCCAGGCTGGGTTCGGTGCTCCCGCTGTGAGGCCCAGTGACACCCTTCTGTCCTAGCAGTTACCACTCTGTCTTGTGATCATGGATTTACCAGAAAGGAATGTTCCTTTTTTCTTAAATGCATTCTTCTGTTTCCTTTTTTATCTTGGAACAGGTGTCAATTCCTTCCAAGTCTACATGGCGTATAAGGATCTCTACCAAATGTCTGATAGCCAGGTGGGTCTGCCTACACACCCTCTCCTGGGAGAAAGAAGCCACTCTGATGGGCAAGGGAGCTGTCAGAACGGGCAGGGGAGAGCTCTGGGTGCAGGTCCTGGTTCTGACACGGCCTTGCTATGTGACTTGTGTCGGTTCCCTTCCCAGTGCTGGGCCTACATCCCTGTCCGGCTACTTGAGTGGGGTCGAGAGGGGGGATCCCTTTGCATGGCGGTTCCCAAATCCACCTCATCCTTAGCGTCATCTAAAAAGCTTATTTAAAAAAGACAGACTCTTAGGGGCCCCTGGGTGGCTCAGTTGGTTAAGCGTCCGATTCTTGGTTTTAGCTCAGGTCATGATCTCATGGCTGTGGGATCGAGCCCCATATGGGGCTCTTTGTTCAGTGGGGAGTCTATTTGAGATTCCCTCTCCCTTCCCCTCTCACTCACTCTCGGTGTCTCTCTCTCAAATAAATAAATTAAATCTTAAAAAAAAAAAAAGACAGGTCTTAGATCCCATCACAGACGTTCAGGGCAGGGCTCAGGAGAGTGTACTTTTCTAAAAGTTCAGCAGTTCATTCTGGAGTTCTAGTAAGCTTGGGCACCATGTCATTAGTTCTGACCCAGAGGGGAGCCCTGGCTCTCTCTCTCCAGCCAGTCCAGACTAAGGTCCCTCCCTCCCTTAATTTTCTCACCTGTGCAGTGTGGTCGTCTCTGGGTGGGCTGGCTTCCAACACTGTCGTGTGGGTGAGAGGAGCTCGTGAGAATGGTGCTCTCGTGGTGCATGCAGGGTGTTGAGGTCATTGTCTCCCGGGCACCTGGCCTTCTTACACCACTGGGACTCTGGGTTTGTCGTATTAGCATTGCCCTGACCTCTGCTGGTTAAAACAGTGGGGCAGTGTGGCGGCAAAGGGCATGGATCCTGTAGCCAGACTTCTTGGCTGCAGCCCTGGCCTTGCTGTGCGTCCCGAAGCAGCTTTCCCAACCTTTCTGTGCTTTAGAGTTGTAAGACCCCCTGCCTCCTAGAGGTCGTCAGGGGATTGAATGAGTTTCCGAATACATGACTCTAGGACAGCGCCTGGCACACACAGGGGCCCTGAGAAGCTATTATTCCTCATGACCATGCAGTTGGACATGAAGGAGGACGCATCCAGGTCTCACCTTTCAAAATAAACGCTTGGAGTTACAGAGAATAACTTACCCCAAGGCGCCCTGGAGGCCTTTGATGTGTCACCGAAAGGCTAAAATCGGTTCAGTTTCATGACAAAGTAGCATGTGTCTGTCTGGCATAACGTGTTTCATTCTAACCACCAAAGCTCCAAGAGCAGATGGAGTTCAGCCATGGGGGTCCTGGAAGGTGCTTCCTGCCCCCAAGTACCCACCCCACCTGGCCCACCTGCCATCTGCATCTAGAAGCACACGTCCTGGGGTGGGGTGCTGTCTTGCATGCATGCAGAACAAAGTTAAAATTCAAGAGGCCCTGGAGAAGGGACGTGGCGGCTCTGGTCCTCATGGTGGGCACGTGTCTGAGCACAGATCCCCTGCAGGTGGGAGCAGGGTGGGGGACGGGGCAGGGCCTCTGCTGGCCAAGTCAGCATGTGTGTTACCTGTTACCAGAGTTGTTGTAGAACTTGGCCCACAGCCCAGGCTGAGCACGCCTAGGTCCACAAGTTGAGTAGACCTGAAACCAGGGTCTCAGCGTGGCTGTCCCCAGCAGCAGCTGCAGCCACCTGAGTGGGACAGAGCCACATCGAAGGCAAGGAGGCACCATGGGCACTGGGACCGAGAGCATTTCCTGCGGTGCTGTGGCTTCGCTCAGTTCTGCCCTTCCCCCAGCCTGCTGCTCTGGGATCCGGAGGGTGTCAGGGTCAAGGGGAGACCCTTTCCAAGGCTTAACTTGTTGAGCAACACATTCCATGGGTATGAACAGAGCGGCCGCGTTGCCTCTGCAGGGGCGGGAGGATGACTCCGTGAGCAGAAGAGCCCTCTTTGCAAATGCTCAGGTTCTGACATCTTTATCTCCCCTCCCCCTCACCCCCACCTGGTTGCTTCTCCCTCAGCTCTATGAAGCCTTCACCTTCCTGAAGGGGCTGGGCGCTGTGATCTTGGTCCACGCAGAAAATGGAGACTTGATAGCTCAGGTGAGTGGCGTGGCTGTCCACGGTTGCCGCTCCGGTCCGCATCCCAGTGCTGTCATGGTGTGATCAGAGGGGCAGAGACATTGGTGAGCAAGGTGGCTAGGCAGTGAAGGGTCAGGCCTAGAGCTGGATGGTGGCTCAGAGGCTCCAGGTATGGGTCACGCATGCACCATCTGCAGGGGGCTCTCTGCACAGTGGGGACGGCGGAACTGCCCCGTGAGCCTCACGGGCTTGCGTGAGGGACAAGTAAGGATCGGCTGGAGGGACTCTGCAAACATGGGGCATGCCAGAGGTGAGGTGCATGGGAGCTAGCATCGCTCATCATCTTGTAGGACTTGGGAGGAGTGTAATGGCGGGACCCCCGCCACCGCCCAGCCCACTGACCACAAGCAGGGAGCTCCACCCCTCCAAGGCTCCTGTTCTTTGTACAGAAGCACCTGCCTCATGAGGATTAAATGATATCATGTATGTGAAGTCCAGTGTCCGACACACAGTAGGACGTAGCCATGCAAAATTTTGGATGGGGAGAGACATGAATGCATTTTGACCCTTCTGGCTGTAGGATGGAGAATTTGACAGGAGAAGAGTAGAATCAAGTGACCAGCTAGGTTCTCCTCCTTCAATTCTCAGAAGAAATGAAGACGGGAGATAGAGCAGAGGAAAGGAGCACAGTCCACGGGTCTCGTTGGTTGACCGAATGGAGAGGAGGTGGAAGAGGTCAGGGGCATGGGTTGATCATGACATCACAAAGCAAGATCGTGCATACTGGAAAACATTTGGACACATCTAATGAAAGTAGTTAATACAAGGTGTGATGTGAGGGAGTTTATATATAGTGACGGTCACCACTACATCACAGATATGACACAGATATCACCACTTTATAGGTAGAGAAATGGGGCTCAGATATGCATAGCTCGCTTGATAACATGGGGCACAGAACCGGGATGATACGGCAGTTCTGAGCACAGCGGGTCTATGCCTCGATAGTTAAGTGCATGAGCTCTGATGCTCGCTGGGAACGTCAGCTCTTGGCTTCTTAGTTGGGATTACACAAGGGTGTGGATCCCAGGATGTGAGAATCACGGGGGGCCCTCTCAGAGGCTGTCTGCCAGTCTGTCCTCTGACCCCTAGTGATTGGGATCCTGCTCACACGCAGAATACATCCATCCCTGTCCAGGGTCCTCCAAATTCCCATTACAGCACCAAAGTCTGGAAGTGTCTAAGTCAGATCCATGTGTAGATGAGGCTCTTTGGGGATAATTCCTACAGTCTTCAGGTCCCTGGAGCCAAAGAGGCAAGTTATCTGCCTCCCCCAATGTACACTCAACATACAGCACACAATGGTGGGGGGACATTCCTTTTCAAGAGGGAAAATGGAAGGCTTCAGGAGTGGGTCCGTAGCTGTTCTGAAATGCAGTTGGGCACTTGCTGGCTGTTCCTTGATTAGGTCCCAGAGGCTGAGAGTAGTTCTGCATGACTCTTGGCTTCTCCTTCGGGGCTCTTGGTTCATCCCCTCACTTCCCATCAGCCATCCTTTCCGTGAAAGGGAGTGCGTGCTTGCCACAGAGTCTGCTCCCTGCCTGGTACAGCTGGGAGGTACAACTGCTCCCTTTCATACCATTCAGCCCAGGCTGCCTGGGTTTTACTAAAGTGAATCTCCCAGCCTTTGTTGGCTTCCTGTGACTCCTTCCATGGTTCACACCATCAGACAAAAGACACCCATGGTTTTCCTTCTGATAAGCCTACTCCTGCCCTGCTCACACCCTGAGCTCTCTAGAGGCCCTCTTGTTGGAGGGGCTCTGGGGTGCACTGTCAGTCTCCTTACAGGGCTTTTTTGGTGACCAATTCACCCCGAAGTCCCCAGCCTCCATCTTTCCATTCTTCAGCAACATTTTGGGGCCATACTCCACTTTTGTCTCTGGAGTATTGTCTGCTGCTTATGTCCTGGATTTTATATTTGCTCAGAAGACTTTTTTCTTAGATTTTTAAAAAGATTTAGTTATTTGAGAGAGAGAGAGATCATGGGAGGGAATGGGAGGGGCAGAGGGAGAGAGAGAATCTCAAGCAAACTCCGTGCTGAGCATTGAGCCCAACCCCGGGCTCAATCCCAGGACTCTGAGATCATGACCTGAGCTGGTCAAGAGTCAGACACTCTGACCGACTGAGCCACCTAGGCGCCCCCAGAAGACATTTCTTGATTGCACTATCTTTTGCTCTTTGGAGAAGCAGAGAATTTGCAAGACAATCACGTCCTGGTTCCTTTTTTTCTTTTCTTTTTTCTTTCTTTCTTTCTTTTTTTTAAAGTAGACTCCAATGCAGGCTTCAGCTTCCAATAACATCCTCATTCCCTTTCAAGCTCTCCCTGCCAAGATGCTCAAGGTCCATCTTTCTACCGACGGTCCAGTCGTTCCAGGCCACTTCGCTCTTTCTCTAGTCGTGCCTTGGAATTCTTCCAGCCCGCGCCCTCCTTGCACTGCCTGGTCCCAGAGCCACCCCCACAGACTCAGGTGGTTTTCATGGTAACACCCTCATTCAGGCCACCACCATCTACATGAGTTCTCTGTGGCTGCCTCACTGGGGGTCCCGAAACTTCGCATGTGAAAGCAATAACTGTTTATTATCTCAGGTCCCGTCCCATGGGCCCGGAGCCCAGGCGTGGCTCAGTGGGCTCTGTTGCAGGCTGCAGTGAAGGAGTCAGGCAGGGCCATGGCCATCCTCAAGGCCACACTGGGGCGAGACGTCTAGCCGCAGTCCAGTGCTTGTTCTTGGAATTTAGTTCTTTGCAAGCTCAGACGGATGCCCTCTGTTCTTGGCTGGCTATTTCCCGAAGGCCGGCTTGGTTCCTTGCCCTGAGGGCAACCCCAGCAGGGGTGCTGGCTTCCTTCTGAGTGAGCAGATGGGAGAGCAAGGGGGGAGGGTGAGCAAGGTGGAGGTCACAGTCCTTTGTGACGTCATCTCAGCAGTGACAGTCAGAGATATGGACATCTCTCTTGTCCATGTTCTATTTGTTAGAAGCAAGGTGCTAGGTCCAGCAACCTAGGGGTTACACAGGGCATGGAGCTATGAGGTGGGCCTGTTGGGGGCCTCTCAGTGATCACTGTAGAATACCAAGGCAGGAATAGGTCCTAATGTGTTCTCTCACTGATGGATACTGGGGTGGTTTCAAATTTGGGGACTGTTGTGTATCAAGCTGGCATGAACACTCTTGTTCGGCCTTTTGTTAAACCTGGGTTCACGTTTCTGTTAGCGTCTACCTGTATGCTCAGCTTCGGTCGTAACTGCTAAACCTCTTTCTAGAGCAGACAAGCCCCACACGCCCACGAGTGAGATGTGCAGCCAGGCGCCCCCAGCACCTGGGCTGGACGTCGGGGAGGGGGGTGTGGTCTTAGCTTTCCATGCTGCCCACGTAGGATTTAGCTTTCTCAGTTCCAATAAATGTTGCCCTTTGCTCCTCTACTTTCCAGGTTCCCAGATTTTGTCTTCATTGTCTGCTCTGCATTCTCGTGGCTTTTGGGTACCTTTCCTGCCCCTTCTGTGGGGTTGCAGAGGGGGAGTAAAAAGAATGCACGGGCTCAGGCCACCATTTCTATCCTGTTCCAGTCTTCCTGTGATCTGTGCTTTCCTCCATGAGAGCATCTTGTGTCTTTCTGCTCTCTTCCCTTCTTCGCTTCCTGTCTTCTTCACTACAGAAATAGCAAGGGACGGTTAAACAGTCTGCACACTGATCTCTCCATGTTGTAAGTCATTGTGTAAATAGTATACAGAAATACTCTGTAAGCACTGTCTTTGGTAGCTCGGATTATCCCATCGTTTACTGAAATCTACCCCGGCTATGAGATCTTGACATTTCCGGTTTACATTCTTACAATAAAGCTGAAGCTTAATAACCTGAGATGCGGTTGAAATTATGGTGTTTTTTTTCCCCCCTATGGCTGATAGGGATGGGGACCCATGGCGGGGATGTGCCCAAGAATGCTGCAGAAACCACGCAAGAGACAATTAGCACAGCTGACATCTGGCCAATATAAAAAACATCTTTTTTTTTTTGAGAAATTTTTTTTATTTTTTTGGCAAGGAAAGCTTGAAGCAAATGTATTTGAATCTGGGGCATTAGCACAGGGAGTCATTTCTAGCTCTGCGGTGAGCTGGAGTACAGGCTTCCTGCTAGAATGGCTGACACTGGGAAGAGGAATGATGAGAGCCCCCTGCCAATGAGTGAGCTTGGCCGCACCCCCGGTCCCGTGTGGTCGTCTTGCCGGCTCCCTCACTGACTCCATGCAGAAGCTCTAAGACACAGGAGCTCTTGTCCCAGAGCTGGGATAAGCTCTAAGACTCAGCTGCCTGTCTGCTAACAGGGCCTGGAGGACTGGCCTCTCCCGGCTGACGTTCTACAGTCGCTGACTCGGTGCTCCTGTCTTGCAGGAACAGAAGCGGATCTTGGAGATGGGCATCACAGGTCCCGAGGGCCATGCTCTGAGCAGACCCGAGGAGGTAATGGCGCCTCCCCTGAGGTGTGACTCTGACAACACTGAAGGCCCGCCCTGATGCTGTTCCAGCTGGAACAGCGAACAGAACCCTCCGTCTCCATCCCCATTCCCCCGACGGGAGCATCCCAGCACACCTGGCTTCCTGTGGGGTCTGGGGGACAATGGGGGAAGCCAGGGGAAAGCTCTGCTTATCCCTGAGCCCAGAAGCTCCACATCAAGGCCCATGAACAGTTCAGTATCATAACCGGATAGAAGGATCCTTGCTGAGGACCTTGTGTATTTGGTGATAGAAAAATGGAGCCACATGTTCGAGACCTAGAACCCACAGAACAGCTTCTCCTGCACATTGCCCACTGTGTTCTAAGACCTGAGCATGGATGTGTGTGTGCGTGCGTTTGTGTGTGTGTGTGTGTGCCTGCCATGGGCCTGGCCTTATGCTGGGCACTGGGGCCACAACACATGGTAGATAGACTTTTTAAGTTGATCTAGCGCAGTGGTCTGCATGTGAGCTCCGTGGCCCATGAGTGGTGTTCCTGGTCCCTGGTGAGATCAGGACAGACCTGAAGATTGTGTTGACACACCCCTTATAGCACCCTGGGACTCAGTGTCCGTCTCAAGCAGTGGGACCACGTCTGGAGCATCAGCAGACTGGAAATTAAAAACAAAGCAGTATAAAACATACCTGGTCCTATTGTTTGCACAGCACTGGTCAAAGGGGACACACAGGAACATCTGTCAGACACTTGCGTTCACTTACAGCAGGCGTTTTATAAGTAACGGACCATTTTATGGGCCTTTCAAGGCTTTATCCTGCCTGGTCTGTCCCCTCCTCACAGAACACGCAGCATGCTTCCAAGCAAGCAGATGAACAAAATTCTGCCTTCCATTCCTTGAACCAAATACACTTGGACTCCTTTTTTCCTTTCTTTTTAGAAATTTATTACTTTTCTGCCTTGAACCAGCAGATTTGCCTCTGGCTGCACTTAATTAAGGAAAACAGAAGGGCTCTGATTCAGGGAGAGTCCTAGGGGCTGGGGGAGCATGCCTATGCCCCTCCCTCCCGTGACCCGCATATTGCTGTGTCCCCAGCTAGAGGCTGAGGCCGTGTTTCGGGCCATCACCATCGCTGGTCGCATCAACTGCCCGGTGTACATCACGAAGGTGATGAGTAAGAGTGCGGCGGACATCATCACCCTGGCCAGGAAGAAAGGTACGCAGTCCGGCGCCCGGGCTTCCTGTGGGTCGGCTGGGCCTTAAGGAGGAGGCTTGTCCAGCAGGTCAAGTTCACTGATGGGGCCACTGCCCAGGGCAGAGACACCCTGACAGTTGCCAGCAGCCTGAGTCCTTATAGGTTAATTATCCCACTTTGTAGGATCGGATGAGACCCTGTATTATATTTTTATTTTAATTTGTTTACTTACTGAGAGAGAGAGAGAGAATCATATGCTCGATCTCATGACCCTGAGATCATGACCTGAGCCCAAATCAAGAGCCGGATGCTCAATAGACTGAGCCCCATGGGTGCCCCGAGACCATGTATTTTAAAGAGCTCTGCATTGTTCCACTTCTGTTCTGGCGGGGGCGGGGGTTAGTCTTATCAAGTCAGTGCTGGGGCCAGGTTGCATCAGCTCTGGGATCCTGCCCACCCTCTTTCTGGTCCCCTCTGGGCACATCATCCTGGGTCCCCTGTTCTAGGGCCTCGTGGTTGGTGCCTGCATCCACGGTCAGGTATGGGGCCCGTGCAGGATCTTGGGTCTGGGTTGAGAAGGAAGAAGATGGGTTTCCAGAGCCAGGGGTTCTGGGCACAGCCCCTTGCTGGACATCAGGAGAGTGTGGTCCAGGAAGCCAGCCACCCTTCGAGCCACCCAGCTCGAAGACAATGCTCCAATGAACCACACTGAGTGTCTGCTGCTTTGTCTTGAAGACGTGAAGTCTTGAGGCTCATAGATGTGAAGTCCTTGCTGGGATCCCAGGGCTCTGTGGGTGTTGGATGCCGTTCTCCGCTACGAGTTGACTATTCACTTCCTACCCGGGTATCCTCACCTCCCAAGTGGGGCTCCAGTACCAGGGCGCCTGCCGTGCTGAGAACCGTTGGAGGAGGGCTCAGTGGGCACGTTCTGATGGCAGGAGACTCAGAGCAGGGGCCTTCCCTCAGGTCTCCTCGAGAGGGACATCCACAGTTCCTCGAGAGGGACATCCACAGTTCCCCACCAGTCACCAGACCAAGAATGAAGAAGGCTCCCAGAGCAACTTCCATCCCAAACTCAGGGAGAGAGAGAGAGAATGACAGACAGACCAACAGATAGAGGAGGGGTAGCGCACATTATACGAAGGCTGTGGCTGGTGGACATTCGCCAAGGACAGTCACCTTTGTGCCCGGTCCCTCTCTGCATCACATGAGACTGACCAGGGAGTTGCGGGTCAGTGCAGAAGGCGGGGTGGAAATCAACAAGCCAGCAACCGTCACTGAGCAGCTGACGTATTCCTGAGCCTCCCTGTTTCTCATGAGAGCCCTAGATGGGAAGCATTACTAACTCTATTTTTAAAAATACCTTCAATAATATATTTTTAACCTCATGCATCCAAACTCTTATTTCAACATGCAATTACATGAAAAATATTAGAGATATTTTGTGTTACTGTTGTATGCTGTCTTTGAAATCTAGTGTGTCATTCCAGCGCGTCTCAATTCCGACCAGCATCAAGGGCCTGATAGCCGCATGAGGATGGCGGTTACCGTGTGGGGCCAGAGCTGCTGTGAACCCACAGTACCTTGTCTTAGTATTTTTCAGGGAAAGCTGGCAGAGGCATTGAAAGAGAGCACTCTAATAGACACAGCTTGCTTAGAGCTGGCCCCATTTTAAGGATAAGGAAACCGAGGCAGAGCGGTGACAGCAGTTTGGAAGCAGTAGTAAGCACACAGGTCCTGGCCACATGGAGGGACTGTCCCACATGGGCTGCCAGTCCCATGTGGCTATTTCCATTTAAATTATGTAAAACTAAGTACAATTGTAAATGCCTTCCTTGGGCTGTGCTAGCCCCATTTCTCATGCTCAAGAGCCACAGGAGGCTAGTGACCGCCGTCTTGAGTGGCACAGAGAGAGAACATTCCCATCGCTGCCGGACCTGCTCTCGGGCAGCCTGGTCGCTGCACCGGGCCGCCACAGTGGCCTTGGGCAGATGCCTGTATCCAGGCAGCCTCCGTCTCTGTGAGCGGACCTGCTCCCTGGAAGGCAGGCGGGAATTCCTGGAAAGCGGATGTTCTGGAATTAGCCCTCTAGGGGTGGGTGGGTGGGTACACAGCCCAGCTCCCTCGCCCTGGGGGTGGGATAGCCCTGAAGTGCCATCAGTGGTCTCCCAGAGGCCCCGGTGTCCCTGAGCTGCAGGTACCCTTGGCCGTGACTCGGTGATTATACACCTGTTCTTGGCATCTCTCTCAGCCTTGTGTCACCTCCTCCATCCCCAGCTGGTGCTGCTTGAAATCACACCCCAAGTAAAACACTTGAACTAGACCCCTTTGCTGGAAGATCGGCTTCTGGCAGAATCCACACTGAGACAGCCAATCCCGTCCCTGGGCCTGGAATGACAAATCTGCCAAAGGGCATAATGGTCCCATCCAAATACCGAACTCATTACCAGTCTGAGAGGTTGCTGGGCGGGTCAGCCGATGCTAACTGCCTGGCGGCTGGGAGTCAGCAGACTGTGTGGTGATGCAGGGAAGAAGGACAGACGACAGCTTGCCCCTCAGACCATTGTTCTCCTGTCTCTGACCCTCTACTTCTATGCTACCCAACCCCCCAACCCCAAGAGACCACCTGTCCTTGACCATGTGTTGTGTTTGTCCCCGCAGGCCCCCTGGTGTTTGGCGAGCCCATCGCTGCCAGCCTGGGGACGGATGGCACCCACTACTGGAGTAAGAACTGGGCCAAGGCAGCGGCATTCGTGACCTCCCCTCCCCTGAGCCCAGACCCCACCACACCTGACTACTTGACCTCCCTGCTGGCCTGGTGAGAGCCGAAGGGGTGACTGGGGGGTCCCGGGTGCATGGTAGTATATTGAGAAGCACCCAAGATTAGGCACGAGAGTCCAGGATTCACCCTGGGTTTGTCACGTAACCTGCCATGGCTTTCTGCTTTGGTTTACCTATCGGCGAAGTGGGGGAGAACATCGTATCTGGTGTGCGGCTGGTTATAGACAGTGTAGGAATATGGCCTGGAATTGAGGGCTCAGCATGTGGCTACTGTTTCTTGCAAAGCACCCCCTGGGTATGTGCACACAGTAGGAGCACAGCCGCATTGGTCCCTTCCCTGCTGTTGGCCAGCGTGAGGAAGCAGCACTTAGGTCTAAGAGAATGCGAAGTGGTGAGGTGTGCAGGCTGTTCTGGAAGCAGAACCACATGCTCAGAGTCAGGAGACTTGCAGAAGGCTTCATGGGGGAGGCAATATTGGGCCTGGAGCTAGAGGATGAGTAGGAGTTCGCTGGCTAGGGGAGAAGTCCTGGCTTCTAGTCAGAAGGAGCGCCAAGGGGGTGGGAGGGTGTGTACCTACCCTGGAAACCTCTTTCTCCCGTGCAATGCAGAATCCCTTCACTTGCATATCCACGGGCTTGCTTGTCGCCTGCAGCCCCATGTCTGCTGGGCAGCTCCAAGTCCAGACAGACTGCCATCTCCCCCACAAAGCTGCTGCTGCCACAGTCTTGCCCATCTCCGAAGAGGGCAGGACACAGGCCAAAGGCCCCGGGATCTGACCACTTCTCGCCCCCTTGGCTGCGGCCATCTTGGTTCACCTCTGACAGGCCTGTTTCTGTGCTGTCCCTTCCATACCCACGACATAGTCTGTTCCCAACCAGCACCCAGATTTTAGACCCCAAGTCAGACCAAGCCAATCCTCTGCCTAGAGACCTCCAGGATCCTTTCCTTTCAACATGGAAGAGAAGTCCCCACAACATGCCCCAAGGCAAAGCCCTATCTGGCCTCACCCCCTAGTGAACCTGACTTGGCACCTTTTTTGGGTGGGTGTCTGCTCTTCCGAGTGAGGAAGAGGAGGCCCACCTGGGGAGCATCACCGAGAGAGCCCAGAGCCCACACTGACAGAGCCTTCCCAGCAAGGGACCTTCTGATGTCACTCACCAATGCCCATTATATGCCCCAAATCCTCTCCCCAGAATTTCTTGGGGTTTTTATTTCATAGCCAGTACTGGGTGCCTGAAGTTCAACCTGAACTCAGGTCTGACCCCTACCTTGTTTTTGTCCTTGCAGTGGAGACCTGCAGGTCACAGGCAGCGGCCACTGTCCCTACAGCACTGCCCAGAAGGCGGTGGGCAAGGACAACTTCACTCTGATCCCTGAGGGCGTCAATGGGATAGAGGAGCGGATGACTGTTGTCTGGGATAAGGCAGTGGTAAGGCGCTCCCTGTTTCTCTATCCCCAGGAACATTCTAGAAGCGCCCTAAGTGGCCCATCAAAAGCTAGCACATAGTGCACTGCTGGTTCCTTTTTTTTGGGGGGGGAGATTTAGTTATTTGTGAGAGTGCTAGAGTAAGTGGAGGGAGGGGCAGAGAGAGAGAATCTTCAAGCAGACTCCTGTCTGAGAGCGGAGCCTGATGCAGGGCCTGATCCCACGACCCATGAGATCATGACTCTGAAACCAAGAGTTGGACACTCAACTGACTGAGCCACTGAGGCGTCCCTGAATGGCTGATTCTTAAAGCTCCTCCCTTCCTTGCTTTGAGGCAAGAGAGAACGCATAAGGAGGGCACGTGAGGAAGGGTGTGATTCTTAAAAGAGCAGCATGGATCCTGTGGGGTCCTCTGCAGTTGCAGGCCTCACAGTTGTCCTGTATTCTTTAAGGATGCAAAATGTTTTCCTTAGTTTTGTGTGCCTATAAAGGTGACTTGGTAAACCCTGTGCCCGGGGTTGACAGTGGGTATAGAGAGTGCTTGTTGCATTAGGACACCCCACAGCACACTCTGGTCCCTGACTTGAACCAAAGGTTTTCATTTTCTATTAAACCTGGGCCCAGTGGGCCTGACAAGATGGCACAGTGGCCATTGAGCAAAGGTCAGCATGCTTCTGAGTGGTTGGTTACATTTCCGCTCCAATGGGGCTAGGCCCTTGTGCCCTTTCAGGATGGCCTGTTTTCAGCAGGGGAGGAGAAAATTTCAGACTCCTCTCGAGGACTCCTGTCGGAAGGCCTAGATTTTTCCCTGACTGCCCTTTCCCCAGCCCTGTTATGGGGGCACTCTTCTCATCAGCAGATCTTGCCTTTAGGCTACTGGCAAAATGGATGAGAACCAGTTTGTTGCTATCACCAGCACCAACGCAGCCAAGATCTTTAACCTGTACCCCAGGAAAGGGCGGATTGCCGTGGGCTCAGATGCCGATGTGGTCATATGGGACCCTGACAAGGTGAAGACCATAACAGCCAAGAGTCACAAGTCGGTAAGTCCTGGCTTACCCGAGATGCTCCTGATCTGGGTGAGCAATTCTTGCTTGGCAACCACTTTAGAAACCTCTGGTTGAAAATGATTTATGGAGTTTCCAACCAGGATGTGATCTGATGTCTGGCATGACTCAGTCCTTCACGTTTCTCTGCCAGTTGGAGAGACTGGCTTTGAGCAGACTTGGCTAAGTTATTGATGTGTTACTGATGCGTTCTCTCTCTCCCTCTCTCTGTCTCTCTCTCGGTGGGCCCTGCCCTGGACGCATGCCTTCTCAAGCTCAGAGAAGTATTAGGTCCAAGATTCTTTCTCCAACCTAGTTATCAAGCTAGAAAGGGTTTGATCTCCTATCTCAGAAACCTCCTTCTTCACGTTGGCGTCACTGCTAACACTCGACAAAGGAAAGGGTTGGGCCTAGAGCCCTCTGTGTTTGAGCACACTGCAGGGGTGCATGCTTTCTGAGCTCTAGGCCCCAAGTCTATGGCCATGGGTTATTTCTGTGCTTTGTATCCTGTGTGCCCTTGATTTCCTCACTCTACCAGCAAACCTAGAATGCAAAGAGACATAAGTCATCTTCTCCTCCCTTGTTGCTTGCTTCAAGCCCACTCTGCAAGGGCAGCTGTGGTCTTGGGTCCAAATTAATGTCCACATTAATGTCCTAATGTCAGAGACGTAAGAGACCACATCCTGTACCCCGGCCCACTACGTCTGTTACAGGATGCAGGTCGGGGGAAGAGTGTGTGCACAGCCCATCATCCTGAGAGAGGGTCCTCATTGTCACACAGGCACAGTTTCCCACCCTCCTAGGGGCTACCTGCTAGGAGAGGTGAGACCACATGCATGAGGACAAGGAAGTCTCATAAGAAAGTGACAAGAACCCTTCAGAACAGTTCATGGGCTTGGCCCCCAGGTCCCAGGGAGTTGGCATGGGGCTGTAGAAGTCTTGTCCCACTTGCCAGCTGGCTGTCATGTTTATGGTAGTCAGTGCTCTCTAGTGACACGCTGGCATCCTTCACCCCCCCACTTCCCATCCCTGGTGAAAGGATCAGGAGGGAATGAGACTGAGGTCACCTCCCTGGAGAAAGGTGTACCCCATTCTCCACACTTACCACCTCGCAGGCACACGATCCCACTTGAATCGCTGTGAATGCTGTGTTGTGTGTGTGTCCAGTGGGGTCTGGTCCTACAGGAGAGACACGTGTTCCCTCATGGGGTCAGGAAGGTGTCCCATCAAGAGAACTTTTGAGATGGTCTGGCAGGTGGCAGGCCATGTGCCACCCCACCTCTTGCTGCCCCTGAGCCCGCACCCAGGTGGACACTGTGGTGGTTTGTGTATTTGTGTAGTTGTGTATTCAGAAGGTTGTACATCCTCCCAGACTCATTAGCAGTCACTCCCCGTTCTGCCCTCTCCCAGTCCCTGTTGACCAGGGATTTGATTTCTTTCTCTGGATTTGCCGATTCTGGACCAGTCACATAAAAGGAATCCCATAGTGTGTGGCCTTTCATGTCTGGCTTCTTTCACTTGGCTTCATGGTGTTGAGGCTTGTCCACACTGTGGTGTGTGTTTCTACTTCATTTTTTTTTTAAGATTTTATTTATTTATTTGGGGGGGAGAAGAGAGAGTATGGAACAGTAAGGGAGGGGCAGGCAGAAGGACAGCGAAGAGCAGACTCCCCGTTGAGCAGGGAGCCCTATGTGGGGCTCAATCCCAGGACCCTGAGATCATGACCTGAGCCGAAGGCAGATGCTGAACCGACGAAGCCGCCCAGGCCCCAGTACTTTATTCCTTCTTATGGCTGAAGAACACTCCCTTGTCCGGATAGAGCACATTTATCTCTTCATGGACATAAACATATTCCCCATTTGTCAGTGTCCTGCTATCTTTTATAGGACACAAAAGAACCAAGGACCAGTAACTGCCTTCTAGTGTAGAGACGAGGGACCTGGGGCTCCCAGATGAGAGACGACAATTTTGTTCGTTTTTTTGTTTTTTAAAGATTTTACTTATTTATTTGAGAGAGAGAGAGAGAGAGACAGAGACAAAGGGAGACAGAGCATGAACGGGTAGGGGGAGAGGGAGAAGCAGATGCCCCACTGAGCAGGGACCCTGATGTGGGGCTCGATCCCAGGACCCTGAGATCATGACCTGAGCCAAAGGCAGATGCTTATTCCAACCAAGCCACCCAAGGCACCCCAGTTTTGTTCATGTTAATTGTTATCCTTTGCACTGTTTGAATTATTACATCGTTCACATATGACTTTTAGGCAAGGAAACAACTTTTAAAACCCCATGTAGTGGCCAGACCTCAAATGTGGCATCTGTAGGGGGTAAGCCAGAACCTCATAAGAGCTCCCTGATTAGGAGAGGCATGATAGCGTACATCGTGTCCTCCAACATGAGGAATAGTGGGCCATGTGGGGCCATGTGAGCCAGGAGGTCAGCCAGTCTCAACTGGTGGCTCAGTGGCTTGCTTCCTCCCTGACTTCAGAGCGTCACTCATGCTCCATATTTGGGCTTCATCGGGACATGAGTCAGCACATAGTGGGTCTCTTCAGGGTGATTCGGGAAGCATTAGGTTAGCAAACATTACAGCTGAGAGTAGACCATCTGCCTGGGTCCTGGGAGGCAGCTTCTGACCCAGTGTGACTCAGTGTCAGCAACTGTGTGTGGACCCAGTTGTTTCCCTGAACCCTCGAGCATGCTCCCAGAATCCAGTGGCAATGATAAGAGAACCCGTTGGCCGATTATAAACCAGTAGGAAGAATGGATATCTTTTCTATGAAGTAATTCAAGTGCACTTTGAAAAATAGAATAGAAATCAAAATCCTGTTCCTAATAACAATAAAAACTAAAGGCTTTTATAAACACAAGATCTTTTACACCAAAATGATTCAGTAGAGCAAACATAGCAATTCTTGCTAATTTCATCTGTAAGTTTGAAGCAATGCCATCAGAAAACTCAATGGAATTGTTGTTTAGCTAGAAAAGCAGAAGTCCTCAATGCTATATGTGAAACTAGTCAGACATTTCTGGAACGTAAAGGGGCAAGCCCTGCTCATTCCAGTTCTTCTTTTTCTTTTTTTTTCCTAAGATTTTATTTATTTATTTGAGAGAGAGAGAGAAAAAAGGGGTAGGGGCCCGGACCCCTACATGGGGCTTGATCTCACAACCCCGAGGTCATGTCTTCAGCTGAAACCAAGAGTCAGACGCTGAACCAACTGAGCACAGATGCACCATCATCCCCGTTCTTGAAACTGGTTGTACAGTTACAGTCATTGGGGCAGTTTGCTGTTGGTAGGACAGAGGGGACATCCAGGTGGCAGCCCAACCACAGGGGAGAATTGGGTTTACAAAGCAGGAGGAAATTCAGATTGGCCAGACAGAGGTGGTTATCAGCCAGTGGGTCCCAGCAGCAGACCCAGAAGGCCAGACCTCCGTGCTCTTTACCCCAGAATGGGCTGAAGGTTGAAATGAAAGCTACCAAAGGATTAGAATAAACCGTGTATTTAGAAATTATAGTTTTGAAGGGGAGAAGATCTTTCTAAGCTAGATACAAAACTTAGAAAGCCTAA
The DNA here is from genome assembly GCF_963455335.1 of Martes martes. Lineage (NCBI taxonomy): Eukaryota > Metazoa > Chordata > Mammalia > Carnivora > Mustelidae > Martes > Martes martes. The sequence goes on from NC_137889.1 coordinate 143,992,443, forward strand.
AGAGGAAGATTAGCCTGTGTGAGCATTGACTATGTACAAATTAAACAAAAAACCCCCCAGTGTGGCATAAAAATAATAATAATAATTACCTTGTATGAGATCCCAAGGCAGAGGACAGACAGCCAGGTGAGACTCAGGACAAAACAACGGATAAATTCCCTAACATCACAAGTGTCCTTAGAAACCGGGAAGAAAATACCAAGAACCTAATAAATAAACAGTGTGTGGAAACACAGTTACACAAGAAGAAATATACAAACAACGTATACAGCATTCAAAACAGACCCAATCGCACTTGTAATTAACTAAATACAAATCTCAAGAGTACGTTTCTCACCCACACAGTGACCGAGACCCAGGTGGTTAATGGGGCACAGGTGGGGTCAGACAGCAGGAGGCACGTGAGGGAGCACAAATCTATCAAAATTAAAAATCCACTTACTCTTTGGCTCCAACTCCACATCTAGAAAGGGGTTCACACATGCCAGTGTGGACATGCAGAAGCGTGGTTCAGTACGGGCTTCAGCGAAAGCAGGGAAACCATCCAGTTGTCCATCTCTGGGAATGGGATAAATAAATTCTCCCTGTAGGGAATACAGTATGGCGGTTTAAAGGGTGTTAAAAACAGTTTTAATAGGGATCTGTGCTGATATGGAACAATCTCTGAGGTCAGGAGAAAAATTTGGGTGAAACCCATTAGTACGGAGCTCTTGCAATGCCGAGACCATTGTTCATGCTCCAAAAATATCTGGGGGCTCAGGAGACTTTCTTTAAGGCAGGTGTCTCAGTCTGAGATAGCAGAGAGACCTACTTTTTAAAATCAAATATCGCTTGTGCTTTTTGATTTTTCATTTTACCGTCTAGATGACCTACTTTTTAAATAATAAAAAACAGTTGCCTAGTGGTACTTACATTCCCTTTAGGGGTTATGAAAGGAATGGGTATTTCTAAGAACATATTTTGTCTTTCAAATTAGCAAAACAAAAGAAGGAAAGAAAGAAATCAAAAATATAAAAATGACCTTACTCTGTGCTGGAGGGGAGTTTACGGACACGAAATCAAGGAAGTGTCTCTCTCCCCCGCTGCCATCGCGGTTGTCGGTTGGTCTGATGCCTTTGGAAAATAACTGGGCAGTAGGCAACATGTACCCTACAAAAGCTCATTATCTCTCAACCCAGTAACTTAATTATAGAAACTACCGTAAAGAAGGTATTTTTTAAAAAGACAGAAAAATGCCTATTGTGGTCGGAGCAGCCACATTGCCAGACAACGGGGGGGGGGGGGCGCGTTCACGTTCATGGTGCCTGAGACAAAACACCTTCAGCCTAAGTGCCCAAGGGTGAGCGAGGGCTGATTCTGCTGGGGAAGGCACAGAGAAGGGGAGAAGACAGGGTTCCAGAGAAGAGGTTTCCCTAGGGCAAGCGCAGGAGGTGCCCGTGGGAGGACGTCCGGAGGGTTCCACCCCCGCGGCAGGTGGTAAGGGCTTCACTGTGCTTCTGGCCGTGCAGGCTGTGGAGTACAACATCTTTGAGGGCATGGAGTGCCACGGCTCCCCGCTGGCGGTCATCAGCCAGGGCAAGATCGTCTTTGAGGACGGCAACATTAACGTCAACAAGGGCGTGGGCCGCTTCATCCCACGGAAGCCTTTCCCCGAGTACCTCTACCAGCGCGTCAGGATCAGGAACAAGGTGAGTGGGTCTGGGGCGTGCAGCGTGAACAAGTCATGGCCACGGGAGCCGTCACCCTGCCCTGCCGGCGTCTTGGGGCATGGTCGAGGTCCCAGGATTTTGCAGACTGTAGAGGGGTGTGCCCACGTAGGATGGGAGGGGCGGCAGGAGTAACACTGAATGGAGCTGTTTTGGGGTACACGTCCCACATCATCTCGGTGTCCTCGGCAACCCCTCCTTGAGTGTCAGGACCCTCCTGTGGGTCAGACTCTGGTGCTCGAAGCAGTGGGCTGGCCAGCATCACACAGCAGGAATGCTGGAACCTCTAGGCTTTGCCCTTCTGGGAAAAATCACCCCCAGGCTCCTCAAGGGATGGCAGAACGGCCTCTCACGCCTTTCAAAACTGCCTCTCTTGCCTTCCCTGCCCTTCCATCCTGCATGTCTTTTCCCCGCTTTCCTGGAAGAGTCTCGGCAGGGACACGCGGTGCCCCATTGAAGGGCATGTCACAGGCTCCATCCGTTCTCCAGCATGGCTCAGGGAGCTTGCTCTCAGTTCACGCAAACTCCCCCTGGTGGCCCCATCATCTTCCTTAATTGGGTCCCTCCTGTCACTCTGGCCACCCGCTTCCCACACTAAATGGCTGATGTTTGCTGGAAAGGCCAGCTTGTGTATGTGTGTAAATGTGTGTGTGTGCATAGATGTATCTATACATGTGTATACGTGCTTCTGTGTGTGGTTGTATATACTTGTGTGTGTGCATGGATGTGTGTGCACGTGTGTGCATGGATGTGTGGGTGTGTGCATGGGTGTGTGCACGTGTGTGCATGGGTGTGTGCATGCATGTGTGTATGCACAGATGTGTGTGGGTGTGTGCATATTTGTGCACAGGTGTGTGCGTGGGTGTGGGTGTGCACGTGTGTGCATGGATGTGTGTGTACGTGTGTATGCATGGATATATGTGTGCACATGTCTGTGTGCCCTCCTGTGTGTGGTCCCGCTTTTCTTGTGCTTCATAAACGCCCCCCACCACTGATTTTGATGGAAAAGCCTAGAAACATGATACCCCAGACTCCGAGGCCCACATTACAATGCTTAGGCCTTTCCGTGTCCTGTAGGGTGTAGCAACCCAGGTCAAAGATTCCAAATCACACAGACATTGTGTGTCAGATAGGGAAAGGATGGACATGGAGAATAAGCAAGTCTGATCTGAGAAATGGCCATGAAGAGCTGGGTGGCCGAGGGACCAGAGCAGGATGCTAGAGATAAGGAGACTTGTGTAAATTCCTGGCTGCATGCCCACTGAGGGGCACAAGCACACCAGGGCCAGCTTCATTTCCTTTACATTGGTGTGACTATGAGGCCTGTGGTTAGAAGCCACATCCATAAGAGCAGGTGCCTGGTCTGTATGCGAGGCCCTCATCTGCAGGGACCAGGAGGCTGAATCCCCGTGGCAAGGCACTCTCTCCCTACGTGCCTGGGGGAAGAGGACAGGAGCCACACCAGGTGAGGGACAGGACCCACCCCAGAACCTGTCTCTGGCGGAGCTGAGCTTGGAGGAGGTCTCTGAAGGGCATGGGGAGGCAGGTTTGGAATCAGCTAGAACAGAAGAATGTCCAGAGATGCAGGAAGCAGATATTGTGAAGAGGAGAACAGAAAGGTGGCCAGACCTGTAGTCAGGGTTGTAGGGCTCCCCCGGGGCAATGCTCGACTACCAGAAGGTCTGAGCAGATGTTCACCTCGTGATTTCCCTGAGCTGGCTGCCCTCAGAGGTGGTCCCATCACCCCACCATGTGCTAGGTTTTCTCCCTTCCTCTCCCTCCTCCTCCTTTCTGGAATCACCTCCCAAATAAACTAGCTCCCCCAAATCTTTGTCTTGGGGTCACCTTCTGCAAGACCATAGATGATTCAGTGGTCCTTGAGGGAGATGGGGCATGCAGGGAAAGTGTTCTCCTCTTGAAAATGGAGCTCTATGTGTGTGTGTGTGCATGTCTTTTTGTGTTGGGTTATATATGGGTGCATACATATGGGGGTGTGTGCACATGTGTACCCACATGTGTGTGCATGTCCCCAGGTGCCCTCTGGTCACTGTCCGACCACAAGGCTCTGGCCCGCCTGAATGGGAAGGCTCAGGTGCATCTTGCCCGTCTGTCCCCCCTCCCCTTCCTCTGTTTAGGTTTCAGGGTTACAAGGTGTTCCCAGGGGCATGTACGATGGTCCTGTGTATGAGGTCCCAGCCACACCCAAATATGCGACTCCTGCTCCTTCTGCCAAGTCCTCGCCTTCCAAACACCAGCCCCCGCCCATCAGAAACCTCCACCAGTCCAACTTCAGTTTATCAGGTAAGAGGCTCCCCATGCCCACAGCACTTCCAAGAAGCCCCCTTGGGCTCCAGAGGAGAAAGCGAGGAACAGGTGGGGAGCCCCATCTCCTCCCCTCCTGGGAGTGGCCAAATGGGCGAGGGGAAGTCAGAAAGCAAAGGGGCTCCACAGGGACTACACAGAGACACCTAACCCTGGTGATGAAGTCTGCACAAAAATTGGCCTTGAGCTCATCCTTAAGCATGCCTTCCCCCAGAAGCTGAACCTGGTCCCTCGGACACTAGGATGCTGCGGTTTCAACAGTTTGCCACATGAGGGCAGACATGCACACACTGGAATTGAACAGGAATTTTGTGCCCTGGAAATTTTGTCCGTGGGAGTATTTGAGGTGTTAGCGTGTTTCTACGCTGGGCTATGTTCTAGGAATACGGTGATGGATAAGACACAGCTGGGCAGCTCCCAGTCTGCTCCGGCAGGTCAGCAAATGTTGTCTTAAAGGACTGGAGAGTAAATGGTCTAGGTTTTGTGAGCCAAGACGTAAAATTTAGGGTATTATATTAAGTAGCCATTTCAAAGGCAACCATTGAAAAGTGTAAAAAAAAATGTAAAAAACTATTCTTAGCCCATGGACTGTACAAAAACAGGTAGTGGCCAAGATTTGTCAGTGGTCCCTCGTTTGCAGACTCAGATCTAACAGGAATGAAAGCCATTTAAACAGAGAAGCTGATATGTTTGGCAAATGAGAATGGGGAAGCAGAAAGAAATGAATAACCATTTAAATTGTGGGGTGACAACTCCTCCATCCAGGGAGTGTCTGTCTCAGAGATTAGGCAGTGGTGAATATAAGTGGTGGTGGTGGTGTCCCCAGTTCAGCTCATCTTACTTCTCACAAGCCTTAGTGCAAGAGTTTCTCACACGATGAGTGTGATTCAAGTCTGTAAAAAAAACTAGTATGTTTTCCACCATTGGACCCAAAACACCACTCACATATTTCATGGGATGCTCAGTCAGCACAACGGGGATTAGACATAGAGCCAGGACAAGCCATGAGGGTGAAGAAACGTGGAGTTTGCAGACTGGACCTCTCCTCCAGTCACAAGTCGCGATCGTTATTACATATGGGGGGGCTGGGAAACCTGCCCTTTTAGAACTGGAGAAACAATGAAATGAACGGTCTATGGGAAGGGCTCCCCCACCAGCCCACGCCCCAGGTCAACACTCACTGGCTCCAGACCCACCACCCCGCCCCAGCCCGCCTCCCAGCAGGTTAGCAGGTGACTTCATTTGCTACCAGCACCGTAGGCTTTTTCTGACATCAGGAATGACTTCACAGGTACCTTTTCAATACCTGCTTAATGTCACTTTCTAGAGATGCTGATTGAGTGCCCTAGGGTCCTTGTGCCCAACAGGTGCTATCAGAGTAGTGGACAGGTAACCAGCAAGGTGGAGAGGATTAGGAGGGAAACGGGGATTGAGCACTAAGCCTGATATCTGGTTCTGGGACTTGAGGAAGTTCCTGGTTTACCAGAAGACACAGTGTCTACCAAGGGAGCTTGCTATGCTACACCCATAGTGACTTTCAGAGATCAGACATGGCAGAGATGGAGGGCACTTCGTCTCTGCTCCTCTCACTTTACAGAAAAGGAAGTGAAGGCCAAGGGAAGGTGGGTCTGATTCCAAATCCCCCGGATTCCAGAAACCATCTATCCTGGAACCTATCTCCGGACTGGACCCCAGGTCCCTCTCATGCCATCCCTCCTTTGGGCTTTGTCCATCAGTCACTGCTTGCACACCACATCCATATCTGCTGAGCACAGGCGCTGCACTTGATGCTGGAACTTTACATCTTTAATGGCCAAAGAATGCATAAGGTGGGACAAATGGTTGGTTTTGCAAATTGAAAACAAAAAAAATGATACCCTCCCCCATGCAGATGTGGCCGTTGCAAACGAGGTGGATAAATCCAGCTCCAGGTAGTTCTTATGCACGCACGCATGCACTCATACATGCACACCCACATGTGCACGCCTATGCATACTGTGCAAAAAACACCTTTGGAGCATCGAGCACTGCTGTGGGTTGTTTTAACTCCAGTAGGAGCCCGAGCTGTGGAGACAAACCAGTTGGGGCTGGAATTCTGGCTGGCCCGCCCTCCAGCTTTGCCCCCACAAAGTACATGACCTGAGCCTCCAATTCCTTATCCGTACATTTGGGGTAAACCCCTCCCCCTTCATAGGATTGCTGTCTACCTTAAACTCAAACACACATATTAAAGCACCAGGCTTGTGCCTGCACACAGTAGGCACTCAATAAGTGCTTGCCCACATGGTTCAAGAACATGAAGCCAGGAGAGAAATAGTGCAGGGCGCTCAGGGCTGCAAGGGGGTCACCCCAGGGCCTGAGGGGGGCACATAGAGGAGAGAGCAGTGAACCCCATTGGGGAGCCTTTGCAGAGGTGAGTCTGGACTGAGCCCCACAGGGTGGAGAGGCTTGGAGGGCATCTCGGGACGAGGGCTCAGCCTCCCAACCGTCAGGAGCAACCTGTGGAACCTGTCAGTGGTGACTGGCTCTGTCTCTTTCTTTCTTTCTTTTTTTTTTTTTTTTGTAATTTTATTTTTTTTTCAGTGTTCCAAGATTCATTGTTTATGCACCACACCCTGCAATCCATGCCCTCCTTAATACCCACCACCAGGCTCACCCATCCCCCCACCCCCTCCCCTCTAAAACCCTGTTTGTTTCTCAGAGTCCACAGTTTCTCATGGTTCATATTCCCCTCCGATTTCCTCCAATTCACTTTTCCTTTCCTTTTCCCAATGTCCTCCATGTTATTCTTTATGCTCCACAAGTAAGTGAAAACATATGATAATTGAGTCTCTCTGCTTGACTTGTTTCACTCAGCATAATCTCCTCCAGTCCTGTCCATGCTGATACAAAAGTTGGGTATCCGTCCTTTCTGATGGAGGCCTAATACTCCATAGTGTATATGGACCACATCTTCTTTATCTATTCGTCTGTTGAAGGGCATCTTGGCTCTTCCCAGAGTTTGGAGACTGTGGCCATTGCTGCTATGAACACTGGGGTACAGGTGGCCATTCTGTTCACTATGTCTGTGTTTTGGGGATAAATACCCAGTAGTGCAATTGCAGGGTCATAGAGAAGCTCTATTTTTAAATTTGTCTCTTTCAGGTGCCCAGATCGACGACAACAACCCCCGGCGCACCGGCCACCGCATCGTGGCGCCCCCTGGTGGCCGCTCCAACATCACCAGTCTGGGCTGAAGGCGGACGGGCAGATGGCTTGAGCTCCAGCGTGAAGCGTTCTAGGAATAATGTCCATTCCTTTCCCTGTCAGGGTTTGGGAAATCCGCAGTTTTATTTGGTACTGATGGGGGGAAAATTGAATGATGTTCTTTCCTCTCTTGTTTAGGAAGAAGTGGTACTAGTGTGGTGTGTTTGCTTGGAAACTCCTTGCCCCACGGTCGTGTGTTCATGCTGACTCCACTTCAGAGCATGGGTCTCCATTTCCCTCCTTAGTGAACACAGGTTCTAGCAGCGTCTTGTACTGTCCCTCCCACTTCTGACTCCACGGACTCCATGAATCTCTGGGTGGTTCCTTTTGCCCCCTTGTAGCTGTTCTAGGATAGTTGATGCATGTTACTAAATTATGTGTGCAGTCTGTGAGCGCGTCTGACGGGACATCGCCGAGGACCCACGTAGACCCAATGCCGAGACCTCGAGCCCTCAGGGGTGATTCCAGAACTCTCCACGCAAAGATGTTTACTCATTGTCCCCACCCCCAAGTCCGCCTGCCCCACTTCTCCCCACCCCCACCCGCCTCGAGATCCTTCTGTGAATTCTCAGAGAGGCAGGGGAGCCTTCCAGTGTGTGCAGAGAAACACCATCCACGTCCTGTGTCAGAAACCCTGGTCTCCGTGGCACTTGTGACTCGCCATGCCGTCTTCTGGTCTGTGTGTGTCCTTCCAGCCAGCTCCGACTTCAGGCCTAGCCAGGTTCACACTCAGAAAGGGGTCTCCCCGCCCCCATCAGGGCTGACAACGATGGGGCGAGGGCTGCTCCCCGTGGCCCCGCTCCTGGTCCCTTCGAGGTGGTTGACGGGGCAGTCAGATTTTTAAAGTTTTGTACAAAGTTTTCCTTTGTAATCACCCCCATTTTTACTTAACAACTGACTTATTGTGGCTCTTATTTCTGAATTCAAAGCTTGTGAAAAAATAAAGACAATAAACAGCCTGCTGGCCCGACTGGAGTGTTTTCTTTGAAGGGTGGCTGCTTGGTTAGGTGCAAATGCCCGGCACTCCTCCTTGTGATGACTGGTGAGTGGTGGTTGCTTCCCAGGACTCATTCTTGGTGGATGCTGGGGGAAGCAGAGGAGGAAGGAGAGGGAGCCAGTCACGAGGTGTGGAGTGTTGACCCTGAGGTCATGGCGGGAAAAGCAGGAGGCAGGTGACTTCTGCGACATGATTTGAAAGCCCATGCCTATTCCCTCCTGCCTGGCCCATCCTTGGGGTGCGCTGTTGTAGCTTACAGTCTGCCTCCGGCTGGGAGCGCCAACCTTCTAAGCAACACATTTCTTCCCTTTGGTTCCATGAGCAGATACACATTCTGAGGAGTAAAAACTCGGGCAAAGTTGCTTATCTCATTTTGCCACTAGTAGTAGTGATAGTGGTGATGGTGGTGATGGTGGTGATGGTGGTAATGATGGTGGTGCTGATGGTGCTGATGATGGTGATGGTGGTGATGATGGTGGTTGATGATGATGGTGGCAATGGTGATGATGATGATCTTGATGATGGTGGTGGAGGTGGTGGTGATGGTGGTGATGATGGTGAGAATTATGATGATGATGATAGTGATGGTGATGATGGATGATGATGGCAATAGTGATGATGATGATCTTGGTGGTGATGGTGATGATGGTGATGATGGTGGTGGTGATGACAATGATCGTAATGATGATGGTGGTGATGGTGGTGATGGTGATGGTGATGGTGATGGTGGTGATTGTGGTGATGATGGTGGTGGTGATGACAATGATGGTGATGGTGATCATGCAGGTAGCACCTGTGTGGCACTGGCTACATGTCAGGTGCTCTGTGAGATGGGCTCTACTACTATTCCCCTTTTATTTTTTTTTAAAGATTTATTTATTTATTTGACAGACAGAGATCACAAGTAGGCAGAGAGGCAGGCAGAGAGAGGGGGGGGAAGCAGGCTCCCTACGGAGCAGAGAGCCCGATGCGGGGCTCGATCCCAAGACTCTGGGATCGTGACCTGAGCCAAAGGCAGAGGCCTTAACCCACTGAGCCACCCAGGCGCCCCACTATTCCCCTTTTACAGAGGAGTTCTGGAGACTTTAGTGACATGTCCAAGATCACACAGTGAGGAAGCGGCTGATGCAGGATTTGAATCCAGGACCCATGAAGTTTGGCCCAAAGTCCAAGGCTCCTTTCTCCTCACTGCTAAGTTTTACAATCATCCAAGGCAGGACAGCTAAGTACATCTACTTAAAGGCTTTAGTGTGTTCTCCCCCTGCCTGGCTGGGTTAAGACACCTTAGTTAAGGTCCAACATGGTGTTGGCTCATGGTCTGTCATGGACTTTACTGAAACAAGGCTAAATACAGGGAAAATTCAAGAATAAAGAATAAGGCCTTTTGATATTTGGCTGTGGCCCATTCACACTATTAAAGAAATAGTATGATTTCTAGTATGAAACTGGAAGTATGAAACTTCCAGAAGAGTAACGTTGGCAGTGGTGAGTTACCCCACTCTCTGGAAAGCATTTCCTCTCCTGCATCACCCCCTAACCCATCCGGGGGTACAAGCAGAAGCAGCCCTAACATTCTCTAAGCTCCACCTCCTGGTGGGGGTACTGCCCCGCTGCATAACTGACTGAGGTCACCAGTACCCACTGTCCCACGTGAGGTTCCCCAGCACCCCCAAGAGTCACAGTCCCAGGTCCTGGTGGTGCAAGACAGACAAGCCTTAAGTTTTGGAGGCTGTGCTATGACATTCCTTATAAGGCACACGCTTCTCTTTTGGGTCCTGAGATGGTAGGAAGAGGTAGGGGATGTTTCTTGAAAAGCTTTAGGGGAAACTTATCCATTCTCTCATCCATCTATCCACACCCGTGATGCCCTTTACCATGTCACAGGCCTAACCTAGTCCCAGGTTCTGGGAATTAAGATGTGGACATCTTGGCTGGAAGGGAATTATTCTATCCACAAGTCTCCTAAGTCTCTTCCCAAAAAACGTGCTGTATCTTGTCACGTTTGGGTATTTGATCCATCTTTCACTAATCTTTGTGTATAAGGAAAGGGAAGCCTCAAGACTTACTTTTTCCCATATAATATCTAAATAACCCCACACCATTTACTGAAAAGACCATTCTTCCCCCCATTAGGCTGCAGTGATAGCTTTATTATAAATCGGGTGACCACAGTGTGGGGGTCTTCTGATCCAGGGGTCCCAAGGTACCCTGCAAAACAAATACTAAACACAGGGCTGGGCTGGGAGCCCCAGTTTGCAGAGTTTGCTGATTTCCCCTATAGCCAGCTTCGAACTACCACTGCGAAGCTAGCGAGCTTGTAACTGATTAAGTTTAAGTAGGCTCTGGTGTCCCAGTGAGGGCTGGGTCTGTTTTTGCACCTGTATTGCATATTGACTCTAAAAGGTGAGACGGAACAGCTCAGGTCTCCCCCATCCATTTTACACTATGCTCTACACTACCTAATGTACTCTGGCCCCAGAGTCAGTGTGGCCACTTGGTTTTGGTGAGTGGACCAGAGAAGGCAGCTCCCAAGGCCTGAGTGTCAGATCTCCACATGCTTGGGGGCTGTTCTTTGCACCAAAGTGCATGTGGTCATGACTCTCCATGGCACAAAACATGGGCCCTGGTGATGCACATTTGCAGTGTTATTGGCCCGGAGCTTCTCTCCAGTGACATCAATTTCTGGAGCAGAGGAGCAAGAAGAGTGTTTTTGAACCAAAAGGACTTTTGCCACACTGAAGGTTTCTTCCCCATCCACTCTTTCTTCCTTATTCCTCCCACCAAGTGACTGTGGAGGGCTGTTTTATACCAGACATTGTGCTCATCAGGGGAACGCAAGGGGGAATGCTTTCTGGGGGAAGGTCAGGTATGAAATTATTACCCCAAACATCTAACTGCACCTGCCGTCCACTGCCAGGAAGGGAAACAGATGCTTATTTCCCACTCCTGGTGTTTGCACCGAGGGAGCGGCATCCGCACTCGGGGAGAGGTACAGGCCTCTCCTGGCCTTTCTCATTCCTTCTTCCCCAGAGAAGGAACCGCACCTGCTTGCTCAGTCTGAGAAGAGGGAACTGAGTGTGCCGAGGGGTGTCCTTTCCTCTCTCCAAGGAGATGACTGACCTTGGACGTGGTTTACCATGAAGTCAATGATGTCTGCACAGACCCCTACCCCGGCCTGGGGGGTGGGCTTAGTGCTATGTCTACAGAGTCCTAGTTCCTGTACACTTTCAGCAGCCAGAGGTTTGAACTGCAGCTGGTTAAGACACAATTTTCTCCCCCTCCTACATCCCTGAGTATCAGGTGTCATTGGGGAGGCCATGGGCATTTCCAGGGTCGGGTCAGGGCAGGTGGACTGGGGTTCAGTGAGATGTTTCTGTGTGCTGGCTAGCCCAGGCAAAAACAGCCAGCCCCGTGCTACCTCTCCTGTGTCAGGACACAGAGTACGCAAATCCCGTGGCACCCAGCACCAGAAGTGTGTGGCCCAAGGGGGAGGGACAGAGGAGCACTGAGCCAGAGGCTGGTCCACAGAACATCTCCTGGCTGCCAGATGTGTAAATTTTGAGTGGAAAAATACTAGAATGAGGTATTATAGAGGTGGATGAGGCAATCCATTGATTTAAAAAATTATTTGTTTTGGATTTGTGATTTTTTATGGAATTCTGTAGGCTTTTAAAAAATAAATCTCTCATTCTCCTCTCCTCCCTCATTCTGAATACTGATTCGCTCTTATCTCTTTGTAGTTTCATTTACTTTTTATTAAGCTCTTCTTCCCGAAATGTACACATTCCAGCACTCCCACCCCAGATCTGGTCTCCCTGCTCCTCTGTTCTTGTGGTGTTTCCAGTCGTCCCCACGGGGGAGGCTTGTGTCTGGGGCCATGTGTGTGGCTAGTAGGAATGGAGGAGCGAGACTTCACAGCCACAGGACTAGTCGCAGCCTCCAACGTGGCTCCATCATCTACAAAGCCCATGTACAGATCTCCCGAACTGCTCTATGTCTCATCTGGTTCCAAATGTGGATGGGAAATAAAGCCATGTTAATTTTTCCTCTCTTAGGCTAAGAGCCCAAGGGGAGGGCCTGATCTTGTCTGGGGGCTGTAGGGAAGGTTCTTGACGTGAGTCCTGCTGTTAAGATGTGAATGATGTTTACAGGCTTGTGAGGAAGAGATGAGGGGCAGGGTGTAGGGCTGCTCCAGGCCAGCAGCACGAACATCCTGTGCAAAGGCCCAGCGGCATGTCGGGGAGGGCATGTGTGAGGCCATGAGAAAAGACAGCCTGGGTGAGGGTGGGGGCATCAGCGGGGCTGTGGCTGAGACCAGACCTCACCAGGCCTTGCAGTCTTTGTTAAAGATTTTGCTTTTTCTCCTTTGAGCAAAGAATGCTGCTGAAGTGTGCACCAGTCAGTTGTGTCTTGGGACATGTGAGCCAGTCAGAGGAGGCAGGGCAGAGCAGGAGGCAAAGGTTGAAGCAGTTAGGAGTCTCCTGTTGTCCTGTCTAGATCAGCACTAGAGGTAGGGGCAGGACAGACACCAGGTTGGCCAGAGAGGTCCCTGAAGAGCCCCGGCCTTCCTCCTTGCTGAGCTCAGACCAGACAGGTGGTGTGTGTGGAAGAAATAATCCACTAACTTATTCACCATCCCCTTCCAGGTTGCCTCTGTCCACCTCCCCAACAACCTATCACCCATAATACTCACTGGGATGGGAAGGGTTGGAGGAGGTCGGTGGCGATGTGTCCTCGGTCTCCCCTGCACTGCGTGTGCTGTGTTTGTGAACCCTGCCCCAGGCATCCCAGAGCCTGCGCCAGCCAGTCCCATGGCTTCTGGTGTCCACGTTTTATTCTGATGTGGGCAGCAGGTGCATTATGGGAGACACCTCTGTGCCCCTGCGGGGAGCTGGAAGGCTCCATCTCTACTGTGATGAGAACAGGAACAGTCCAGTGTCCACTGAGTCCTGTGCCCCGAGCTGTGCCAAGCGCAACACCTATGCAGCGGGCCCAAAGAAGGGCCCAGCAGCGCCAGCGTGCGACACCATCGCTCGGGCTGAGGATGCTACACATAGGAAACAAAACAATTTTCACGCAAGATCTACAGAAGCTGAGCTGCCTTTGATCTTTCCAAGATGACGGGGCTGTGGGCGGTCTGCATTTACCAAATTCAAGTCACCAGATCACACACCCCCAACTCCAGAATGCCTCTGTGCGGAGGACCTACGTGACAAAAGTGGTTTCTAGGTCAACCACGTTCCCAAAATACTGCAAGAAGGGAACCACAGCTTGTTGGCAGACTCGGCAGGATAATGAAATGCTTTATTTAGCCACAAGAGGGAGCCTGCGGGCAATCCCTTTGGGACCCAATGCTCTGATGGGAAGCATCCTTAAAGGTAAGCACCTCGGGTGGCTTCCGTCCCAGAGCCACTCTTTCCTGACTGAGAGAGTCTAACTGAGATTTTAAGAAATAAAAAGTCAGGCCACAAATGGTCCAGGAGATCGCCGGGACAGGGGCTCCGGGGGCCCACTCTGTCTGGACTTGCAGGGTGGTGGCACACTTTGACACAGGTCAGGGGTGATGCCTCCCGGGGGACATCTGGGCCGTGTCTCTGGAGACGTCTGGATCCCACGACTGGGCAGTGCTGGAATCTGGGGGGCCAGGGATGCCGCAAATTATCCCACTACGCACAGAACAGCCCCTACCCCCAAATGAAGAATTATCTCATCCAAAATGTCCAGAGTGCCAAGGTTGAGAATCCCTGATTTCAATGAAAAGAGTGACTTTCTTTCCAGGTGGGAGAGGTCTCTCCTGGCAGTGGTTTCAATAGGGCTGGTCTGGAAGCTCTGGGAGCAGCAGAGACCCCCTTTGAAATGGGTCTCCTTCCTCCGGGGGGATGTTCGAGGGCTGAGCGGGGCTGCCCCAAGAAAGCCCGCAGCAGGCATCAGGATGTATCTATGGGGTCTCGGTCCCCAGGGCTGGTGACGTAGGCCCCCAGGCCAGGGATTCTACAGTCTGTGTCAGGGTCCTGGGGCCCTGAGACTTACCCCCCAAAGTGACCAGGCGTTAGCTGCTAGCTGAGCCAAATGCGGGAATGGGTCCAGATGAGAACACTGTAGCCAGGTGTGTGGGACATAGCGCACAGGACACATCTCATGGAACAGACAGAACGAAGTGACAGAAATGGTGGAGAAAAGGGCTTCTGGCCAGACGACCCCAGCCCTCCCAGAGACCCCCGCATACCCAGCAGAACACCTGGGAGCGCCTGGGGAGCAGGGGGGCCCTGGGGCTGGAGTGAGGCCACCTCACACTGGGTGGGCGGGCTCGGAGGACAGCAGGACACTGTGGGGTGGGGGGTTCAGACAGCCAAGGAGGAAGAGGTCCCTGAGGAAGGAAGCCACATTTCGAAGCCAGAGAGAGAGAAAACGGCAGACAGGTGTCCCACGTGGGTTTCTAATTCCACAGGCAGGAGGGTCCGCCCTGGTCGCGGAGGTCTTGTCGGGCGCTGTCCATCAGTCTCTGTCCAGCCCCCTCGCAGCGATCCTGGGAGGCAGAGGGGGACCCCGTTCCCCCAGTGGCCCTCACTGCCTCACCCGGCTGGGGCGGGCAGTGGTGTCCAGGCCGGCTTCTCGGCTTCAGCCCTGACTGCCGCCAACTACAAATTGCTTCTTTCCCTCAGCAGCCTCTTGGGGCTCTCGCCATCACCAGCTTCATTTTCTTGCTGGTTCAGCCTTTTGCTGCTGAAAACATGGACGCAAAGGAGGGGTCAGAACTCTGATTCCAGATCTGTCCAGAGGCAAGAACTGCTCCAATCTGATCAGAGGGAAAGGCAGTGACAGGCGATCTAAACCACTTTTCCTTTGACTGGGGTTGTTGGGAGAAAAACAAAGCTCCCAGTTTCCCTCTGTTTGATGTGTGTGTGGGGGGTCATCTGAGGACCACAGGGGAAGGGAGTACCCTGCTCAGAGGACTAGGTGCCCAAGACACATTTATCCGACTGCAAATCCCAGGCGTTTGTAACGGTGGGGGCCTGGCGAGGGTTGGGTTGGGGGGGAACTGCCCGGTCATTTAGGCTGGATGCTGGTGGGACGTGGAGCTAGGTCAGGAGCAAACCAGCCACATAGGACACAGATGGCAGCTGTGACAGGGGTATTAACACCTCCCACCACTGTCTTTCGTGTCTGGGAGCCTCTGGCCAACACCTCTGAGGAAGGTACAGATTTCTCTGCCCGGACTTTCGGTGGTCAGTAAGCACCCACGGGCAGCATGCCGGGGTCCCCGCTGTACCTGAGCGATCCCGAGGGGTGGCTCCCCGAGGCAGGGTCATCGTCAGTGGGCCCACCTGGGTCCCCTTTCTCCCGGGGTGGGGGCTTCTTCCTTCTCATCCTTACAGGCTTCTCTACAGAAGACACAGAAACCCGGACTTTGGCACTGTGACCCCCAGCATGGGACTCCAACTCAGGCCAAGTATACACTCTGTTCTTTCCACTATTACACCCATTTAACTTGTAGGGAAACTGAGGCCCGGGGTGTGAGGTGCTTTCTCAAGGCCACACAACCATTCAGTGGCAGAGCTGGGGTTCGAACCCAGGCCTGTCAGGCTCCCCATGTTTCTGTCACACGAGCAATAAGACCCCGAGAGCACAACACAGGTACAGCAGACCCCTGTGTCCTTCAACAGCTCCCCATCCCTATCCCATTAGCAGGCTACACCACCTGTGAGGTCACTGAAGCTGCTGCTGGCAACCAGATAATTAGTGGGGTGTTAATTATTCCCAGGGGGCCCCAGTGCCACCCTGAGCCTGCTCATTTACAGACGAGGGCACAGAAGCCACTCAGAGTATTAGTGGCAGACATGGGACTGGAATCCCTTTCTCCAGCCCCGAGAGCCTCCCACCCGGGGCACCACCTTCTAGGACTTACCTGACAGTCCACGCTTACTTGGCGACAGTCTGCTTTGGGGAAGGGGCACCCGGGCCAAGGCTGCCAGCTCAGAGATGAAGCTCTGCTCAGCTTCCTGAATGCAAGGAGGGAGGGTCAGCTGGGGGTCCCTTTGCCTGGTCCCGCCTCTCCACTGCAGCGAGGCTGACGGGACTGTGTCCCTGGGAGCACACGGTACCCCCAGCAGCATCCCGGAGGGGAGCAGACCTAGGGGAGGGAGGGAGCCAGTGTTTTCTAGCTCCTGCTGGAGAACTGTCCATCCTCACTCACACCAGCTGAGGCCCCCATTCCACAGATGAGAACGTTGAGGTGGGGGCTCCATGAGGGCCACAGAGGTGGAGCAGCAGAGTCGAGATCTAACTCGCTTCTGCCCAATTCCAGGCTCTGAGTTCTTGGCTGCCAAGACTGTGGGTTAACACGAGCATGGATGCCGTGACTTATTGACTGTAGGATGCTAGATGGTGACGAAGCTCTCAGTGTCCCCATCTGTAACCGGAATACAGCAGCGAGCCCATCCTTGGCTGTCAGAGGGCGACATCAGAAGGCGCGTGTACGGCGCTCGGTTCGGTGACAGACCCTCTGTTAGTAAGCGTTCCCTGCCTTTACTGTCATCTCACCATGGCCGCACTGGGGGGTGAAGACTCCTGCCGGCCCCAGGGCTCACGGTCAAGCCCACGGCCAGAGACAACCTCACTGAGCCAGGGCCGAGGTGTCTTTGCTGCCCTGTGGTCACAAGAGTGGCGTTTTGCTGCTCCGTTCCTCTGGCCCACCCCACCCACATTGGGCAGGCACTTTGCTGAAACTCCTACCTGCAGCTGGGCCTCGAGCTGGGCTTCCAGATGATCCACAGCCCTTGCCTTCTGCTTCCAAGCATCCAGGCGGACCCGCCGGTGCACGGTGAACTGGGCCAGAAACGTTTTCCGCTGCTCCTCCATCCTGGCAGAAGGAACGGAGGCCATCAGCACTGCCCTTGCTGGCCGGTCAATCAGAGACCCAGCACAAGTTCTCCAGGGACCTGCTGAGTCGTGGGAACTGGTGGCCAGCAGCGGCCCATGAGCCATGAGACAAGGATGGCCTCCACTGATTTATGGTGCCTGCGCAGGGGGTGACAGCGGCCACCAGGGGGCTGACTCATCATGAACGCAATTCACACTCTGGAGTTTCCAGAATCCCGCAGGCCTGTTTTTCACTGGGCCCTACCTGATCCTTGGGGATATCAGCAGGACAAAGAGTAGAATCTTCAGGGTGGGAGCAGCTCAGAGAGGGGGGAGTCCCCGGGGTCCCCCAGCTGCCAAGTGATTAAACAGCAAGTGGCCTCTTCATAGGAGAAATCATCGGAACCCAGGGGTAGGGGGGCATGCTCCTGAGAGGACCAGAGGCCCACCAGCTACCCATCCATACTGAAAACGTAAACTAGAATGCTCATTGCCAAGCACTCGGCATTTGACAAATCCTCAATACGGGAGCCCCAGGCCTCTGAGGGGGGCAGGGCTCCGAGCTGGGGCCGCAGGGAGGTCGCTGATCTGCAGACAGCCCCACCTTGCTTTCAGGGGCGGAGACCCTCCCCCACTCCATCCCAATACCCTCCCTTCCTGGCCTGACCCTCCTCTGACCCTCAGCAAACAGGCACGATTCCATCCCATCCACCGCGTTTGCATAACTGCCCTCTGCCTTTTTCTTTCCAATCTTCTGTGAATGCTTTTCCAAACGTGCTGAATTTCTGGCCCTGAATAGAGAAGCCCCCTCTGGTGTCCGCAGGTGGCTGTTTATGGTGTTCACCTGAAGGCACGTTTCACTTGGCTTTTGCTTCATGCTCTTCTCTTGGCCAGTAATATCTTTCCCTTCTTCTTTGTATTTGCTTGGCAAACTCCTACTCATCCCACAAGACCCCTTCATTAATCCATCCACCTCCCCTCCTTCGATTATACATAAAAATATCTCTGGCCTGAGTTTGGAAGGTGCAGGTGCAAGGAAGGGACTCACAGTGCCTGATCGCATGAGGGGGCCCTGTGAGCTGGGGCTGGGGTGGGGGCCGAGGGAGAACACATCATCGGATGATCTGCCACTCCGCCACTCCCACACCCTCGGGGAGGCTGCATTCATTTCCTGGGCCTGCTCTAACAAAGGACCACAAGCTGACATGGGGCACATAACAGAAATCTATTGTCTCACGGCTCTGGTGGCCCAAAGGCTTCCATCAAGTTGTTGGCAGACTGTGCTCCCTCCACAGGGCTAGAGGAGAGCCCCTTCCCTGCCTCTCCCCACTCCTGGTGGCTGCCGGAGCTCCTGGGCTGGTGTCCACACCAACCCGACCTCCACCTCCATCCTCCCGTGGTCCCGTGTGTGATTGAACCTCCCTCCGCCCCACTTGCCGTTGGATTTAGGACCTGTGGAAATAATCCAGGACGATCTCTTCTCAAAAGCTTCAACTGGATGACGACTGCAAAGATCTTTCTTCCAAATAGGTCACATGCACTGGCTCCAGGGATTAGGACACGGGCAAATCTTTTGGGGGACCCCATTCAGCCACTAGGTGGCTTCTTGCTGTGAGCACCTTGTCCCTTGCCTGTTCTGTCAACAGGCCTGGTCACTCTTGGCTGCCACCCACTTGGGACTTGGCTAATGGGAGCGGCAGGCTGGGGGAGCACCACAAGGGGAGGGGTCCGAGTGGGGCTTTACCCTGTAAGGCCTGGGGAGTCAAGAAAGGGTCGAGGGCAGTCTGAGACCTGGCTGTCTTGTATTTCTGTGATGCCCTCACTGCAGTGTGGACGGCAGGACAAGATGGGAGCCCGGAGGCCACAGCTCTAAGCCGGGAGGGGAGTGACAAGGATCTGAGACAGGAGAGTGGCCGAGGGAGGAGCCATGCACTGCACAGTCCTGCCTGTGGATGGACAGCCGTGTAGTGCCCGGCCCCAGAGCATGATCCCCTTCAGGACTGCTGACCCTCCGGCATCCCTTCCGCTAAGGGAGGTCTGCCTGTAGGGTCTGAGGCACCTGGACAAGGTACATCAGCTCTTAAATCCCTTATTCTTAGACTTCTATCTGAGTATGGAAATGGCGATTTCAAACACCTCCGTTTGGTACAGTTCTGATGGCAGAGGTGTTCCAATCTCAAGGGGCACTGGGCACAGGGCAGAAGGCACCGTGGTGACGACTCTGCTAGTGGGGAGGGACGTGGGGGTGCTGGCCATGTGCCACCCCCCCCCCACCGCCGTTGGCGCTGCATGGGAATATATCAGTGTGGCTGGAGCTACTGCAACCTCACTTCACAGATGGGGAAGCTGAGGATTGGGGTGGGAAGGGACCAAGCTAGTGCGTGGCTCTCAGAAAGGGCCCTGCCACCGCACGGTCACTGGTGTCCCTCAGACGGGCCTTCCCACGATCACAGTGCTCACCAGAGATGCAATAATGGAATCTGCCATTGGACAGAGAACTGTTTTGTGGGCTCATTCTCGTGTTGCAGACGAGATAATCAATTATCTGTTGTGACGACACGGCTCTGTCCCCAGGAGTTCTGGCCAGCTTTCACTAGGAACTTCGAGTAACTGGGCAGGGCGGGAAGGATACCGACGGCCACCTAGGAGGCCATCTAAGTCACAGTGAGCCTCGGTCTCGCACCCGCATCCTCCCTGGGCTCTGCTTCCCTCACCCATAACCCTGGTGGAGTTGGACTGGGGGTGGCCGAAGCCCCTCCTCCTAGGTCACGGGGGTCAAAGTGAAGCCCTCAGACTACATCCACCATCATCCCTGGAGAGGAGGAGTGTGTTAACAATTCAGATTCCTGGGGACCCTCTCAAAGCCCCCAAGTCTGAGTGTCCAGGTGTGGGGCCCGAGACCTGCCCATCCAGTGGAAGCACCAACAGACACAATGCTGCCCGCACTGGACAGTCTCGGGTCCGTAGGTGGATGGATCTGCCATGGTCAAGGCAAGATCGCACCTTGCAGCCTGATGGCAGGACACCTGCTGACCACAGCTGACGGCCCTTTGGAGGATTTGTAGAGAGCAGATGTAGGACATAGTCTGACCCAGGGGGCCCTGTGGATCTTGGTTCCTAAACCAACTGTCAGACAGAGGCTGGAACTGATCGTGTGGCATGGCGCAGAGCCCACACCTCCACCATGCCGGGCGGTGATCATTCTACTGCTGCTTCCAGCTGCCGGGATGCCTCTGCTTGGACAAGGGACCCATACCCCTGCCCCGCCGTCCTGCGGGGACCCTCCCCACCCCCATCAGAGCACCTGTGCCAATTTATTGCCGTTTGCCTGTCCATCTCTCCCCCTAGGCTGTAAGCTCTGGGGTGACAGGTGCTGTTCCCAGGGGCTAGCTGTGAGCCTAGCGAGGGAGGTGCTTACAGGGGAACGTTGAGGCAGCACTCACAGCCCCTTGCTCCCCGGGAGGCTGTCGGCGCATCCGAGGACAGTTTCCTCCCAGGTCAGTGGCTCCTTACGCCAAGCCGCTGTGTCTATGTCTTAGGGCATTCTCTGACCCTCGGGGGCCGGCCAGATGGGCTCGTGACATCACACCTCCAGGGCGGGCCCTCAACGCATGGAAGCAGGGCAAGATGGACAAACCCTTATTTTCCACGTCCCTTGCTGGCAAAATTGGAAGCTGAATTTTACACAATCTCTCAGGAGGTCCGGAGTGGGCTTGAGCCTTGGGTACTGTGGAAACACCTCACTGTCCTGGGGCCAATCTGCTTTGTTTTCTATTGTGGTCAGCCACACAGTGTCCCCCACAGGTGTCCCTAATCCCCGGAACTCGTGAAGACGTTACGTTTCATGGCAATCAGCTCCTTGCAGGCTTGATCAGAGTCAGCAACTTTTAAGATCTGGAGATTATCCTGGATTATCTGGGTGGGTCTCAATCATGGGGATGCTACCAGCAGAGAAGTTTCTCCAACCGGAGTCAAGAAAGACAAGGCTGAAGAGGGAGGCAGAGCACAGGAGAGAGGCCGCTAGGAGGTCAAGGTGGCCCCCAGCCGACAGCTGCAAGGCAATGGGACCTCAGTTCCGCCAGGAACCTGGCAGTGCCAATAGCCCAAGGAAGCCTGGAAAGGGTCTTCCCAGAGCCTGGACAAGAGCTCAGCCCAGCTGGCTGACACCTTGGTCTCCCTCACTGGCCTTTCCGGGGTGACCTCCAGAGTAAAGAGCCTGCCCCCATCCTCGTGTCAGAGTTGGCACTGGGGGAACACGCCGCACCCGGACTCCTTCTTTCCCTTGTGCCATGCCCTTCCAAGGGGCCGAGAGTCTAGCCGGGAGCCAGATAGAGGCACATGGGCCTCCCGAACCAGACAGGTACAGGCCCCATCAGATGCCAAAAGGGGGAGCTCACCTCTGACGGACCGCCTTGCAGGCTTTGCCAGCTCCACCCGCCATTGGGGTCCCTGATGAAGACTCCCCGTGTCCTTGCTTTGTCCGCAGCTTGTAATTCTCCGTTCTCTCACCTAAACCATTCAACACACGAGATTGGAGGCATGTCTGGGGACCACGTCTGTGCCAGGGCTGGGGCGGGGCTGGGGCACAAAGTTCAGCGGGAGACCTGCTCTCGGAGTATATGTGTTTACCCAGCACTCACGCTCGCCCTGGGAAATCCCCCAGATGCGCGAGAAAGCGTGGCTTCCCTCACAGACCCTGCGCCCCTGGAGGAGGGGGAGGAGCTTTCTAGAACGTACAGAGAGGTTTAACCTGGATGGTCTCTAACCTGGGTGATCTCTAGGAACATAACCTTCTGTGGCTGTTCAATAACGAAGTACCGAATGAAGCCAGAATTGCCCATGGGGCCAGTTAAGTTTATCATTTCAATGCATTGATGATGATAGAAATCCTCACATTAGAGCTGGGGTGTCAGGGAAGCAGGAGGTCAGAGCTGAGAGGATGCAGGGAGAGTGAGCCCAACCCTAGCCCCACAGATGGCTTGGAGGGTTAGTAAACACCCCTGAATGCTCAGCGTGACAGCGTCGTCTGTCTCCTGCTGGCCCGGCCCAGCCCAACCCTTACTCTGGAGAACAGTGAAGTATCCAGAGCCACTGGGCATGTCCCGCCCACGGCCTGTGGGGCTTCCTTGAGGAGGGGGCCGTACCTTGCAGGGTCTCCAGATGCTGGAGTCTCCTCTCCTCATGGTCCTCCATGACCCTCCTAATTTGCTGGTAATAGGCTTGCACGAGCCTGTCGACCCCAGAGCTGGTCACGTAGACACTCTCCACAGCCGCCTCTGTCAGTGTCTTCTGTGGCAAGAGGCAAAAGACTCAGCCAGGAAGTCACACGCGGGGTCCCCTGACTCCCCTCATCCAGGTACTTGGCTTCCACAACTCCCAACCTTGACTCGTCAGGGAGCAAGCAGAGTGTGCTTGGTTTATACCTTTCTCAGTGACCTTATTTCCTTAGGCAGGGGTGGTCTGGGGCTGGCCGTATGACTCAGTTCCAGCCAATGAGACACAGTGTTAGGGAAAGACTGAAGGGGGACCTTCCCTTTACAAATGTGAAGGCAAAGCTTAGTGTGGGGGAAGATTTTGGTGTTTTCTTCTTTCTGCCTGGAATGCAGATCTGATGTCTGGAGGGGAAGTGGCCATTTTGAGACTATGAGACAGCAAACTAACATCAAGAATGGTGGAACGGAAAGAAAGAGTTGGTGCTTAGTCACATCACAGAGCCTCTGTGCTAGCTTGGAGCCACCTACCTCCACGTTTCTTGTTATGTGGGATGAATAATTTATATTTATTTGCCATTTTAGCATGTCTCTATTATAGGCAGCAGTACGCATTCTCAGGTGATAAACCTTCAGGCCCAAAGTGGAGAGGAAATGCCCCCTCCTCAGGGACGTGTTGGCTGTGCACTGGCAAAGCCACCAAACTTTACTTCACAAGATGATGGGCGAAAGTCAGACTCAAGGGTTCCCATTTCAACAAACATTTATTGAAAGGTTCCAGGCTTTGGGGGAAAAAAAATGCCCATTTATTATCAAGCAGTTACTGCTGTGGGGTTGATTACACTGTCTCTAGAGCTATTCTGTTCACTTATTCTCCAAGCATCATCTGAGAAATGTACCCTGCTTTTGCAGGCATGTGTAGAGGCTGTGGAGGTGAAGAGGGTGGGGGAGCAGGTCTGAGCGTCTGCAGCTCCCATGGCCCCGCTCATCCCTCAGCGTGTCCTGTCTCTCTCCCCCTGTGCTGACTTGGGCATTCTCACAGAGGGGCTCCGACTCCACTCCTCCAAGGACCTTGGACCTGGCCTTGCACTTCCGGTCAGGAGTTGCCACTGATGGCTGTGGCCTGCCTTCACTTCCATTTAGAACACGGAGCCAGAACCAGAGTGGGGAGACAGGAAGTCCCTCTTCTCCACCTCCCTCCCAAGTCAGTGGATCCACCTGCACAATCAGGCCTTCTGTCCTGCCTCCCTGCCACGGGGGGGCACTGTCTGCTCCCCTCTGTGTCCTGCCCATCTGCTGGGAGGTGGTAAGTCCCACGGAGGGGAGATGCTGTCTGCCTGGATCACTAGCCTAGCGTCTGCCATAGGGCTTGGGGACAAGAAGCCCCGTGACTGGAGCGTGAATAAAGAAGCATTTTTCCAGAAATGGAACACCTGTTCTTTCTTGTAGGTGTGTGGGGGGGGGAGAGCCGTACCCTAGCCTGACTAAGAGCCCCTCTGGGAAGGGATGCCATGCTTACATTTATTCCATTTTCATGCTGTGAGCTCTTATCAGGTAAGAGGTGTAGAATATTAGGGCAAGGAAGTGACCCTACCAATGTCACAATCCAGGCACAGCCAGGATGTCTGGATTGCGTGTAGCAGACCTGAGTATTTGGAAGGAGAGGGGGCATCCCAGCAATGTGGGTCCAACTCTTTGCCATGTGTGTTGGTAAAGTGACTGTATTTGAAGGGACGAGCTCATGAATGAAGCCCACAAGTGTCCGGGCACATCGCAATGACAGCTGGCTGTTACAGATTTCAAATCTGTGGCACCTGCTGTGCGAGCCAGCCACGGACACTCTTACTGTGGACATTGGTCACAAGTGGACATGTCTCATCTTTCCTTATGGTTCAAGGTGAGAGGCAGCAGAGGGGAAACAGAGCATATGCTGGCCATGCAGGCGAGACTGGGTTCCAGCCCCAAGTCAGCCACTTCTTAAATCTGGAAGGCATTAAACATGTCTTGCCCATGATTAGCCTGTTTTCCCATCTGAACAAAGGAAAGGAAACTAAACTTTCTGTGCCATGTTTTGGTGCAAGCCTGGTGAGATAGGATCCACACAGGTGGACTCAGAAGTACAGTGCTCCCTACTTCTGACCATTGTTATTTTTATTTCTATGGCTTATCATCGTTGCCCATACAAGGAGGAAGCCACGCCCTGCCACCCACACCCCATCCCAATCCCTCTTGCCCCTCGGGTTCCCCTCACACCTGGAAGTCGTCCCTGTCCTTGGCCCAGCTCTTGGTGGCTGTGTTCCGAGCATGCCCCAGCAGCACCTGTCCGATGGCTCGCTCTGTGTGCTGCTGCAGGAGCCGCCCGACCTCCTGGGCCTCGGCCAGGAGCTGCTGCTGGAGCTGCAGCCGGATCTGCTGCCCCTCCTCCTCCAGCCTGTTGGCCTCCTCCATGACCCGCGCCTCCTGGAGGGAATGGAAGAGGGAGAGCCCCCGCTGCTGCACCTTGGGGAAGCTCTGGCCGGGGCCTGGACCGGGAGGGGCCAGCCCAGCGCCCCAGCAGGGTTGAGGAAGGGACTGAGAAAGGGCAGAAAGTGGGGACCTCTGGGCTTGCAAAGTCAACAATGGATGAGCAAGGGTGTCTGCTGAAGAAATCCCCCCCAAGCATTTACTGAGCACCGACTGTGTGCCCAGTGCCATCTGTGGCCTCTCACACCTACAAGAATTTCCTCATTCTTCCAAAACATCATGAGGCCTGAACACTGGGAGTGATGAGGATATAGAGGCCCAGAGACACTAAATAACTTCGTAGAAGTCATACAGCAGAGCTAGGTTTCGAAGCCAGAGCTGAGTCTGAGCATAATCTGGGATGTCACGGAAGCCAGGGCAGGGAACCAGCGCTGGAGGAGGAGGTGAGGGGGGTCAGGGGCAGGAGGGCCAGTCCTGCCTGCTTCCCATGGAGATCTCCCGGGCAAAAGGAAAGTGACCGTGAGATTCTCCCTCACTAACGGATCAAAACACCAGCTGCTCCAATAGCTCAGTGGCTCCACGGGAGCCATCAGCCTGCTTGGGTTTAAATCCCAGCCCCACATATTACAAATCCTTTCTTTCAACTTGTTCAAACCTTAAAACAGATCACAGGACCCCTTCCTCCCAGCACCCTGATAATGATGGTATGGGTCTGTTTTCTGATTTCATATCTGTGTTTCGCATAATTCTCAATATAGCAGACACTAAAGCCCTCTCGCACACCTGGTACCCCCCACCCCAATCCCCCTCAGGAGGCTGCCATTGTCTCACCCTGCACCAACAGAGGCGCCAAGATTTGGGCTTTGGCAACCATGGCTGAGACTGGAACCTGATGGAGTGGCATTGCCTGGCTGGGCCGGTAGGGGGCGGACATGCCGATCTTACCAAGGCTCTGAGTAGCTGCCACTGATGTTCATCCAGACACTGGGAGGAGCCCTGCTCCAGGGCATGCTGCTCACGCAGCTCCTGGAGAAGGCTCTTTTTCCCGGAAAGTCTCATGTGGGTCAGCGTGGTGATGGCGCTGCCGCGGAGAGCCAGCCTCCGGAGGGCGGAGCGCAGCAGCAGGTCATGTCCCTGCAGGATGCACCAGGTGGACCTTTGAGGAAAGTGGGCACGGGGCTGGGAGTCAGTGCTCTTGGCTTCACCGAGCGTGATGGTTAACTTTGTCAGCCAGAATGTTCACAGGATGCCCGAATAGCTGATCAAATATTATTCTGGGTGTTTCTGAATGAGATTAACGTTTGGGTCAGTAGGCGGAATAAACCGGACTGCCCTTCCTAATGTGGGTGGGCCCCACCCAGTCAGTGGAAGTCCTGAAGATAAGAAAAGGCTGAACCTCCCATGGGTTGCATTGGTCTGGAATATGGGCTTCTTCCCCCCGCCTTTGGACTCGAACTGAAACATCAGCTCTTCCTGGGTGTCAAGCCTTCAGACTCGGGACTGGAAATACACCACTGTCTCTCTGGGGTCTCCAGCTTGCCTATGTATACATCCCCTGTTCGTTCCATGTCTCTGGACAACCCTAATACATTGAGCTACCAAGAAACACCTCAAGTAGCCCAGCTCCTCAGGGAGCCTTTCCAGAAGGCAGTAGCTTGGAATTGTCCCATCTCATGCTGCCTGTTCTCTTAGACAAGGCTGTTCACCTGTATTCAGCCATTTGTTCTTTTATTCATCTTTTCAACTTTATCCTATCCTGCCCTAAGTTTCTGATGCATATATGCAGCTGTCTTCAGTAGGTATCCACTTGAATTTCTTACATAACTTTCAAAATCAATGCATCCAGAACTGAAACCATAGGCTGTTTTTGAGTTCCCATCCCAATGACTCAAGTGAAGAACCTGGTCTACCAGAGAGGTCCACATTTGGTATTTTCTGACAGCCTGAAAAGCTGAAGAGAGTGTTGGCAGTCAACCTACTAAGGAGGAGAGAACTGGCGAACACTCCAGGCTTTCAGGTGGGGCTCTTGTCCTAAGAATAAGGAATCATCCTTTATGGAAGCTTAATTTTGAATCAGCTACATTCACAAATAGGGTCACAGATCTCCCATTATGTGAAATCCCTGCTAGAATTAAGATAAATCCTTTCTGGAGGAAGATCCCATTATTCAAAACCTTAAACGATCTCTGCAATTTTCAACGACAGGGTCCAGCATTCAATAAAAATAACCAGACTTGTAAACAGATAAGAACTGGTAAAAAATAGAAAGAAAAAATAGACAACAGAAAGACACCTAAAAGATATCAGATATTGAGATAATCAGACAAAACCTTTACAATAGTTATGATGGATACATTTAATAAATTAAATGATAAGATGAAGGATTTCAGGAGATAACAGAAAACTATGAAAATAATCAAATGGAAGTTCTAGAACTGAAAATTCAGTACCAACATTAAGAACAGTAGATGGATTTAACAGCAGATGGGACATTGCTTTAGAGAGTGTGAACTAGAAGATAGCTCAAAAATAAGTATCTAGCCTGAATCACACAGAACAAAAGAATGAAAAATATAGGACAGCATATAAGATGTATGTGGGATATGGTGAAAAAGTCTAATAAAATGTATAATTGGAGCCCTAGAAAAGTAGGGAAAGACTGGGCAAAAGGAATATTAAGGAGATAAAGGCTGAGGATTTTTAAAAAACTGATGAAATAGAGCAAACCAAAGAAGATTCAAGAAGCACTACAAGTTTATTACACAAACAAACAAACAAGAATTACCCATGGAAACCATATGCATGTTTAGGCATATATAATAAACTGATGAAAACCAAAGAACAAAAGAAAATCTTTTTTTTTTGAAGATTTTATTTATTTGATTTGATATTTTATTTATTTATTTGATGGAGAGAGACATAGCAAGAGAGGGAACACAAGCAGGGGGAGTGGGAGAGGGAAAAAGCAGGCTTCCCGCCAAGCAGGGAGCCCGATGTGGGGCTCGATCCCAGGACCCTGGGATCATGACCCAAGCTGAAGGCAGCCACTTAACGACTGAGCCACCCAGGTGCGCCAACAAAAGAAAATCTTAAAAGCAGCCAGAAATAACTGAAATCAGAATATGAAAGATTATCTTTAAAAGCATTTAAAAAATAACAACCAAACTAGGATTCTATACCCAATAAAAACATTCCTCAAAAGTGAAGATGAGACAGACCTTTTCAGACAAATAGAACCTAAGAGAATTTAGGTTCTAGCAGATCTGAAATAAAGACAAACTTTGTGCAAAGGAAAATAATCCCAAATGGAGCCCCAAAGATACAGGAAAGAATCAAGAGCAACAAAAAGGATAAATACGTGAAAAAAACTAAGTAAATGTTGACTGCATAAAATAATAATGATAACATCTCATAGGGTGAAAATAGAGAAGTAAAATACCCACTAAAAAAAGCATACTCTGTGAGAGAGGAATAAATGGAATTAAAGTGTTCTAAGGTGTCCATATTGCCCGGAAGAAGGAATATATTAGTGTATATCAGATTTTGACACATCAAGGATACAATTTAAAATCTTTGAACAACTAAAAGCCCAGTAAAGAATACATAACTAACATGCCAAGTGAGAGATAAATTAAAATTAAGAAAAGAAAAAACCAATCCAAAAGAAGGCGAGAAAGGAGAGAGAACACAGAGCAGCGGAAAACAAACATAAAACAAACAGTGAGATGATAGATTAAAAATCAAAATATAATAATATTAAGATTTACATTAAATATAATCGGACCAAATATTAGTACAAATAAAAGACACAGGTTTCAGGCTGGACAAATCTTCTAATCACTCCCTATCATCTTAGCATGGCTCACGAGGTTTTTCTGCTTGTTGTCATCTCCTTCCCCTATATTATCCAATATGATAGTTATCCACCTACTTCTTGATGTATGCACACACTAGGGTCCTGGAAAAGGCTGGCAACTAGAAAAACAGTTTTATCAAAATAATTTTCTCATATAAAACAAGGAAACACAAATATTCTAGAGGAAGTTGAAAATATGGTACTACACTAATAACTACAGAAAAAGTAAAAAAGAGGGGTGCCTGGGTGACTCAGTGTGTTAAGCATCTGCCTTTGGCTCAGGTAATGATCTCAGAATCCCCAGATTGAGTCCCATATCAGGTTCCCTGCTCAGTAGGGTGTCTGCTTTTCCCTCCCTCTCTGTTGCTTCCCCTGGCTTGTTCTCTCTCTCTCTCTCTTTCTCTCAAATAACAAATAAAATCCTTTTTAAAAAAAGAAAAAATAGAGAAGAATATGGATTTATTAATAAATTGGGAGTGGCTGAAAATGGGGACATGGGGGCTTTTTAAGTGATGGAAAATGTTCTAAATTTGGATCATGGTCATAGCTGAAGAACTCTGTAAATTTACCAAAAGTCATTGAGTTGTAGACTTAAAATAATACATGTAAATTATACTTCCAAAAAAAAGTATTTAAGCAGGTTGCTATGAAAGAGAGCTCTATGAAGTATAAGTATTATTAGCCCATTTTATAGATGAGGAAATTGAGGGCAAGATTTTCCCAGATTAACTCTGATTGCAAGTTTTTTATCCACAGCACTCTGCTATCACTCTTCTCCACATTTACCCTTCCAGATTGGTTGGTCTCAAAACCACACTGTAAGAATGGCAGGGGACAGTTAATGTGCCCACCTAACAGATGAGAACACTGAGGTTAGCATGGAGCTCGCACAAGAGGTAGGCCCCCACTCCTTCAGAAATCTGTACTCACTCTTCACTGAGGCCACCGAGTCGGCCCAAGACCTGGCGGACAATGCCCTCATGGTCATCTTGCAGGTGCGTCTGCAGCACAGAGGACAGGGTATGCTCCTCCATCCACACCTAAATCCAGCACAGAGCAACAGGGGTCAGCTCAAGGTCACATCACCCATCATCGCTTTGTTGGAACATGCCTTTTGTTTCTTGTTTCCAAGAACATTTTCTCCCCTGATTTCACTAAAATTTTCTCTTACAGTTCCTTCTAAAGATTTTTTAAATTTCTAGTTTGCATTTAAGTCTTAAAACATTGAACATTCATTTTCCGTGGCATGAGGAAGGCATCTAATTTTTTCTGCACAAATGGTTACCAGTTGTCCCAGCACCATTTATTAACTTATCTTTTTATGCCTGGCCTGTCATGTACCTTATCTTACACAGTTTCCATGTATACACAAATGTCATTCTAGGCTTTCTGTCTTAGTCTTTGGGTCTGTCTTTTTATTTCTGTATCAACACCATGCTGCTTTAATATCTGTTGCTTTATAGCAAAACTGTGTAGACATTAGGGCAAATTCTCCCATATTCTCTTAAACAAAACTATCTTAGCTATTCTTGGTTGCTTTGCCTTTCATATGTCAAGTTTGCGAAAACTGCCTTTTGGATTTTCTTGTAATTGGACTGACTTTATAGATTAATTTGGAGAGGATCACCATCTTTCCAAGATCAAGTTTCCCCATTCAAGAACATGGCATTTCTCTTCAGTCTTACTTTATGCCTCCAACATCAGTTTATAAACTCCTCCACTAACCTCTTATACATATTGGTCAGGTTTATTTTTAGACACCCTAGAGCTTTTATTCTGAAGAGGATCCTTATTGGTTTTATCACTCAGTGCTCCTGGTATGTAGGAAATTTGCTGGTTTGGGATGATGATTTTGTATCTGGGAAATTTACTGAGCAATCTGGGTAGTTGCAATAGTTTGTAGATTCTTTGGGCTTCTCAATGGAGACCTTCATATCATCCACAAAAACCCTACAAAGGAGCCTCAGATCACCAACGGTGTTGTTTAGATCTTATCTTTACAGCCTGACTTAGGATCCTTTTTTTATTTTTTTTGAGATGGGAGGGGGAAGAGCAGAGGGAGAAGGAGAGAGAGAATCTCAAGCAGACATGCTCAGTGAAGAGCCCAACACGGGACTCGATCCCAGAACCCTGGGATCATGACCTGAGTTGAAGGCAGAGGCCTAACTGACTGAGCCACCCAGGTGCCCCTGGAATTTTCATTAAAGTCAGTCTCTGACTTCTCTTCTAAGGAGTCTACAAGAACCTGTCAGAGTACTTAGTGGGCTAGAACTTCGTAGAAAATTCTCTACAGCCAGGGTGGCTCAGTTGGTTAAGCCTCTGACTCTTGATTTTGGCTCAGGTGATGATCTCAGGGTTGTGTGACTGAGCCCTGAGTCAGGCTCCACACTCAATGGGGAATTAGGCAAAGATTCTCTCTCTCTCTCCCCCTACTCACTCTCTCTCTCTCTCTCAAAAGAAAAAAAGGTAAATTCTGTACAGCCTTGCTGCTCTAATTGGTAAATGAACAGTCACTAAAGTATATGGGGGTCTTTGGTGGGTACTTCAGAATGCAAGTAAAAACAACTGGACTCAAACACAGTCGAGGGGACCAAGGCCATCCAACTCCAAGGTACCTACAATTGTCACACCAACCTCTCCAATGTTATCAAATGCTGGTTCATGAATGCTAAAATTCAGAAGCAACAAGCTGCTTCAGTGGGCTAGAGTGCTGACCTGGTCATTGCTACCTGGTAATTTTGTGACCTTGGGCAAGTTTACTCTTTGTTTCAAGTGCATAATTACCAAGGAGTGAAAGGAAGAAGCAATCAGGGCAAGTCTGGTACATGCTGATGGTTTTGCAGTGTCTTCCCATAAACAGGGCCGGTTTACAGGTGGCTCGTTCTAAAGCCAGCACCTCAGGCAAACATCATCATGCTGAGGGAGGGGGACATTGCTGTTTTAAAAAACACAGTCAGGGCAGGCCTCATTGCGGGGGTGGTCTCATATGAGGGTGACATGGGAGCAAAGACTTCAGCAGAACAAGGAGGTCAGAGGGAAGCCAGACCCTGACATGGAGGGCCTCGTAGGGCATGGTGAGGATCCTGGCTTTACCCCACATGAAAAGAGAAGCCACTGGGGGGTTGTAGCAAAGAAGCGACACAACGTGACTGTGTGTTTTAGCAAAACTGATGTACTGGCAATTATAAGATGCACAATTATTTTAAGTATCACTAAGGGAGACAAATCACTGCCAATTAAATTATGATACATCTCAATGTCCAGGCTGTTAAATGTTTTTAAAATGTGCATCTTAAAAATCAGTGTCATGTGGTATGTTTTTAAAGGATCGCTCTGGCTGGGGGTTGAGAATAGATCACAGCGGGGGTGGGGGGCAGATTCAGGGAAACTGGGGGCCGGCTGTCATGGTGATTGGATGAGAGGTGTGGTACCTGTGACCAGGGGTAAAGGCAGACGTGATGAAAGTGGCTCCGTTCTGGACTAGACAGAAAGAAGAGCCTGTGTGACTTTCTGTCAGTTCCACATTGGGGGTGAAAGAAGGGCAAGTCGAGACAAGCCCAAGGGTTTTGGCCCTGTCAACGGGAAGATGGAGGAAGAGTGTGGATGGAGCAGGTTGGGCAGGAAGACCAACAAGTCTGTTTGGGGGCATGGGATATGTCCATGCCTATTCATCAAATACAGGAAGATCTCAGGCAGAGAGTGGAGTTTGGAATGCATTCTGAGCTGGTGACATAAACGAGGAAGGTGCCGCCCTCAGTCTAAAAACTGAGGGACAGAATCCTGCCGAGAACCATGTAAGTGAGTTTGGAAGTGATTCTCTTCTGGTCGAGACTCCAGATGAGACCCCGGCCACGGGCTGGGTTGCAGCTGTGAGACCCCAAGCAGAGGACACCATGAAGCCATGTCTGGACTCCTCACCTGCAGAAACTGTGGGATAATGAACGTATTTTGTCTTTTTTTTTTTTTTTAAAGCAGAAGTGTTTTTTTTTGTGTGTGTGTTTTTTTTTTAAGATTTTATTTATTTATTTGACAGACAGAGATCACAAGTAGGCAGAGAAGCAGGCAGAGAGAGAGGAGGAAGCAGGCTCCCGGCCGAGCAGAGAGCCCGACGTGGGGCTTGATCCCAGGAGCCTGGGACCATGACCTGAGCCGAAGGCAGAGGCTTAACCCACTGAGCCACCCAGGCACCCCAATGAACGTATTTTGTCTTAAGCCACTGGTGATTGTCATGCAGCCTTAGGACACCAGGACGGATGGTATGTGACCGGATGGGTCACCAAGAAAGTACATGCAAACGGATAGGAGGGCGCCGGGCTGCATCCTGGGCCACTCCAGGGGCCGATGCAGTGAAGGTGAGAAGGAACCAGCAAAGGAGACTGAGAGCTCAGAACAGGTAGGAGCAGGTGCGGTGAGCAGGTGCGGGAAACCTGCCTGCAGTGGGGCTGGGAGAGTGCGGGGAGAATGGGAGGTGGTGTCAGGATTTAACACCTAATGGACTGATGGCCGCGGGGGCTGTTCCTGACAATGGGACAAGCTATGGACCACACCCACCACCATAAGCCCTGTGAAAAGTGCAGACAACCCTATGGCGGTCCACTACTCTCCCACTGAGGCTGTTTCTACCACCACTCAGTAGCTGAAAACAACACAAACTCTGCAGCTTATAGTTCTGCAGGTCAGAAGTCCAAAATGAGGCTCAAGGGGCTAAATCTGAGGTGTCAGCAGGCTCACATGGTTTCTGGAAGCTCTGAGGCAAACTCCATCTCCCTGCCGTTTCCAGCTGTGAAGACCACCTGCATTCCTGGGCGGGCAGGTAGTCCCTTCCTCCATCTTCAGTCCAGCGATGGCTGGCTGGACTTTCTTCTTCCAACCACATCACTCTGACTTTCCTGCATCCCCCTTTCACTTATAAAGGACCCTGGTAATTCTATTGGTTCACCTGGATAGTCCAGGAGACTCTCCCCGGTCTCAAGATCCTGAACTTAACCACATACGTAAAGTCCCTTGTGCCACATGAGGTCCTATGTTCATAGCCACTAGGAATTAGGACAGGGACACCTTTGGGGCGACCCAGCACAGTGGACTGGGGAAAAGCCCAGAAAGCAACATTATGACAGATTACATTTTGAGAACCACCATTCTGCAACCTGTTCCAATTGGGTAATGGGTAATGGACAGATTCCATAATATTTAACAATATTCGTGTTCCCTGAGTAACCGGACACGAAATCGCTACGGCCCTTTGGCTAGAAGACAATGTGGGAAAAGAGTCATACAATCTGGGTGTGTGTTTTATTTTCCATGAAGTTTTGTTGGTGCTTTTCTTCTTAGACTAAATATTCATCTGAATCATAGAAAGCTCATTGCTTGTTTTTATCATCAAGGAGGAAATCTGGTAAGTCAGAATGCACGTGCATCTCTAAATATCTTGTGGCAATTTAAGACAATTAAACAACCAATCAGTAAATTAATTATGACATATACACGTTGAGAAAACAGTCCTGGGTCATACTTAGTCAATCAGTTGATGAGGCCATTAACCACCCTGCTTGCTTCTTACATGCAGAACTCTTGAAACCCTCCTGCACAAGCCACAGAAAATTCACAGGCATGTGTGCACTCACTAAGTAAATAAATAGGAAGTAAAAAACCAGAAACTATGCATTGTCTAATATTTGTTTATAATAACTCAAGGGTTGCAGATGCATTATGGCTATTGATCTAATAATTTATCAGAAATGAATTTCTGGATTTTTTTTCAATGTCAGTATCATTAAATAAGGAGAGAAAAGCTTTGTGAAAGGTCCTACCTTGCATTATCTCAGAGCAACCCTGTTAGGTATTTTGATACTAATTTTTTTTTAAGATTTTATTTATTTTTTTATTTTTAAGATTTTATTTATTTATTTGACAGGCAAAGATCGCAAGTAGGCAGAGAGGCAGGCAGAGAGAGAGGAAGGGAAGCGGGCTCCCTGCTGAGCAGAGAGTCTGATGAGGGGCTGGATCCCAGGACCCTGAGATCATGACCCGAGCCAAAGGCAGAGGGTTTAACCCACTGAGCCACCCAGGCGCCCCAAGATTTTATTTATTTATTCAACACAGAGAGAGACAGCGAGAGAGGGAACACAAGCAGGGGAAGCAGGAGAGGGAGAAGCAGGCTTCCCCCTGAGCAGGGATCCTGACGTAGGGCTCGATCCCAGGACCCTGCGATCGTGACCTGAGCCAAAGGCAGACGCTTAATGACCGAGGCACCCAGGTGCCCCCTGCTCCTTACTTTTAACTCAGCAGCAGAGATTCTGAGACATTTAGCAAGTTTTGCAAGATCCCAGAGATGAATGGGGTTGGGGAAGTCAGATAAACGGCCCGGGGCCAACCAGCCCATGGACAGGGCTATGCTGGCTCAGATCCACGTATCCAGCTTCCAAGGTTAGGGCCCCATCTGCAAACTACAGCTCCCTCTCAAAGGACCTCTCTCCTGTTTGGGGGGCATTCATCAGAGGCACATTAGACTCACATGGCCAGCCTGTCCTCCACCCTCCCCAGAGACTGTAAATTAAGTGGTCTGTGCCCAGGATTGGTGTGAACCCAATGGATTCAGCTTCAACTCCATCCTTTGGAAGAATAGTAAGGTGACCCTGTGATAATTTCCAAAGCTGCATCATTGTTGTTTGTAATGCAGCCACATTTCCTGAGCCCTTGCTGTGTCCCAGCCCCTGGACTTTGAATAAGGGAATGAGAAATGGAAAGCAGAGTTGCTATCCTCTAGGAACTTAGAGCCAAGAGCAGAAGACAGACAGCAATGAGAGGAACACAAGAGGCAGCTGTTGGAGGACTGAATGGAATTAGCATTAGGTCTAACAAGAAGCGAGGACCTCTGCTGCTCCATGGCTGTGAGTGGCCCTGAGCAGGCACAATGCCCTCAGCTCCTTACTAGATACCTTGGACAGCTCCTGTTTGTTGCTTTGGAAAACCTCTCCATTCAGGAGGCCAGTGCGCTTCTGTAGGAATTGGACCCCATGGTCATGAGGCAGGGGTTGTTTCTTATAACAAGCTCCCAAGGGGTGGGCAGTTCAGGGCTGGGACAGTGGCGTCCACTCTTTGCTCCACCATCCTAAGCCCCGTCCACTCTTTGCTCCACCATCCTAAGCCCATCCGCCTGCGTCCTCCTGCATCCTGCCTCTAAGTCAATGGAAGGCTGGCGCGCCCCAGGCCTCTTGCACATGCTCAGGACAAGAAGAACAGGGAATGCCAAAGAAGGGGATTTCTCCTAGCAACACTTGGCTCTTGCATTAGAAGAGAAGCTCTTTGCAGGGACCATACTCTGTCTCATCAGCCAGGACTGTGTCACCTGGTCACTGCTAGGTACTGGGCTAATAAACACGTTCTTATTATAGCCTGTGGTGGGCAGGAAGCAGGAAAGAATGGAAATGCAGGTGCTTTAGTACTGTCAAAACAATGCAAATTCATGATCTTACAGTTCTGGAGGTCAGAAGTCTGACATGGGTCTTACTGGGCTAAAATCAGGTGCTGACTGAGCTGTGATCCTTCTGGATGCCCCAGGGTGGGAGAAGTCTGCACCTGCCTGTTCCTGCTTCTGGAGGAACCTGCCTGCCTTGGCTTGGGGCCATATCACACTGTACTCAGCTCAAGTCATCACTTCTTCTCTGACTCTGATCCTCCTCCTTCCCTTTTAGGAGGACCCTGTGATTACACAGAGGCCCCCCGGGTATGCCAGGACATCTTTCCATTTCAATATCCTTAATACACTCACTTGGACAAGGTCCCTTCTGCCTTGTTAGTGACTAATCACAGGTTCTGGGTATTAGGATGTGGTCATCTCTGGGGACCATTATTCTATCTACTGCATGGATCCCCAGTTTTAATGAGGAAACAGGCTTTCACTGGAAAGCAGGAGCTCTGTGTGAGCACCTCCCCACCAGTCCACTCCCCCAGGAGCTACCTTCTCTTGTTGACTTCTGCCCTCCGAAAGCACAGGCATCACTGTCCTTTCTCGATGGACCAGTCAGAGGCATTATCTACTGACTTCCCATCCTCTACACTCTTCTCTGCCCACCCTGGTTGTGAAGGGTCAGCAGGGCTCAGTGTTGGTCAAGTGCCCAGCACAGGCACTGATGAAATTTCTCATTATTCTTCCTAAGTGTAAAAACCACAGACCTCAGCCCCAGTTGGACAAAATGCCCACCTGCTTGTCTTGCTCCAGGAGATCTTGGAAGAGTTCCCACTGCTGCTTCCGGAAGCGATCTGACTGCCCCAGTTGCTGAGCTGCGTTCTCCTGGACCTCCTGCCTCAAGTACTCGCACTCTGCCCGGGAGAGGCCTGTCATGCCTGGCAGTGTCTCGAGGAAAAGGAGGTCCACAAACTTCTGGAAAGTTTCCATGGTGCTGCGGTACAGCTCCTAAAGCCAAGAGCACGTGATAGAGTTACAAGGCATGTGCTTGCCCTGGGCAGGGCCATAGGCTTTCCACAAAGCACAGAGGAAACCCAGCAAAGGGAGCTCTCCAATCACACACACAGAGACACACAGAGACACACAGACACACACAGACACACACAGACACACACACACACCAGGGCAGGGGGAGGGGCAGAAGGAGAGGGAAAAGCAGACTCTCTGCTGAGCGTGGAGCCCAATGAGGGTCTTGATCCCAGGACTCCAGGATCATGACCTGAGCCGAAAGCAGACACCTAACTGACTGCCAACCTGGTTATCTCCTTTAGAAGCATCTACTCAGATGCACAGAATCACAAGCACACCTTCACCCTGCACCACACACCTTTGCATGCACGGTATTTCCAAGCATCTCCTAAGATACAGACTCCACAGGTGTAACCCCTCCACACCTGACACCTCTCCCCATGTTAGAAAAAAAGGGAGTCTTTACCTTGGTGGCCCAGGCCCTCCCAGGCCTGGCAACTAGCCCAGGCCCAGGGAAACCAAATATACAACATCCCAAGGACATCGCTAGAGAGATGAGCCCATGGTTACTTTAGAGCGACCACAAGCCTTTATTGAAATTGATATATTTGCTGCCACCCACTGAGACTGGCCTGGTGCTTCTACATCCTGTGCTCATTCCTCCAGTAGCAACACCTGATGGGCGTTTTGGCCTTGCTTTGTGGAGGAGGAAAGTGGGTTCAGTTGACCAAGATCTTAGACTCGAACCCTGGCTTAGGAGAGAGAGCTTCAGCCTGCTGGAAAATGTCCCCTACTGGGGGTGGGCTCAGGTGGGCTCAGGGGCCACAGGGCAGGGCATCAAGGGCAGCTGCCCTGTGAGTATGAGCTCACTAGACCAACCCCATCCCCTCCATAACAGTAGTTCTCAAACTCGGCTGTGCATCAGAATGCAGTTAAGATAGAGAAACTGAGGCACAAGTTAGATAAGCTGGTCCTGAGCCCAGAACTGGCTAATGGCCTGGTTGGGATTGGATGGAGCCCAGGCACCTGACTCCAGAGCCAGGATGTCCCTGCCCTACCACAAGGCCCACACAGAGCCACATGTGGTCTTCTTATGGGGATGTCTGTCATTCCCCCCTAATTCAGGATAGCCTCATCTTAACTAATTACACTTCCAAGTAGGGTCACATTCTGAGGTTCCAGGGAATAAGACATTTTGGGGGCTACTGTTATGAATGGAATTGTGTCCCCCAAATTCAAATACTGAAGCCCTAAGCTCCATTATGACAGTATCTGGAGATGGGGCCTTCAAGGAAATGGCTGAGGGTAAGTGAAGTCATAGGGTGGGGCCTTAAGCCAATAGGGCTGTGTCCTAATAAAAGACCCCAGAGCTCTTTCTTTCTATGAGTACATGGGAAAGGCCAGGTCAGGACACAGCAAGGAGGTGACCATCTAGTACCTAGGAAGAGGGTCCTCATCAGAACCCAACCCTGCCCACAACTTGACCTTGGACTTCTGGTCTCCAAAACAGTGAGACACTAAACATCTGCTGTTTAAGCCCCTGTCTAGGGCTCTTTGTTAAAGCGACTGAGCTGACCGATACAGACACCCTTCACCAGTATAGCCGCCGTGATGCTGACGGTTTGTATTTCCCACCTTCAGATGTTTTTCTGGGCCTGGGATGCACACCGACTGCTCATCCACAAGGCCTGTCTCCCCCTTCGAAGCTTGGCCCAGGCATCACTTCCTGCAGACAGCTATCTTTGACCTGGCCTTAACCCCAGGCACCGCTCATGCCTCTTCTCTGTACCCATGAGCAGGGATGTTGTAATGGGAGCCGACTGGGATCAGGCACGTCCTGGATGCCAGCTGCCACCTAAGGACTTCACGCCCATTCAGTGCCCACATCACCCCTGTGAAGGCCTATCATTGTCCCCATTTCACAGACAGGGAAACTGGGAACTGCTAAGGCCCACTCAAATCTGGAGGCCACATAATGAGGAAGGGGAAGAGCCAGGACGCAGACCCAGGAAGTCTGAGTCTGGAACGGACCCCACATGCGCTTCCCATTGCTGCAGCACTTGTCGATTTCCTTCGCGCTGAGATGTCTGCATTTCTGCTTTCCAGCAGCTCTGGGTCTTGCACGAGGCAGGGGCTCTGTATCTCAGTCATCATCCCCTGCCAGGAGGCCCCTGTTACTTTGGAGGGGACGGGTAGTCTCCCCTGCTCCCTCAGTCAGTCCTCAGGCCAGCATGGAGTCCTTGTCCCTGTTCTGGAGTTGCATGAGGTTGCCCGGGGAGAAAGAGGTGCTGCTGTTCCTCCAACCCAGGCTCCCTGTTCTGGGGTCAGCTCCCAGACCTCCGTCCTCAACACTGCACTGCCTGCGGACTCCCACAAAAGCCAGCCTCCTTTCCATTCCTGGGTGAATGTTTGGGGCATTTGGAGGTCAGAATCCTGAACACCCCAGAAAGGGAAGATGCCTCCAATAGAACCCTGGTGTGTGAGGCGGGGAAGGACCCACAGAGGTCATGTGGCTTGTCTGTTGCCCAGCCAGAGGGCCAGGGTGGGACCTGAGCCTGTATCTTTGGGGTCCAACCCACAAGGAGATGGATTCCCACACATGCGCAGATCTGGAGGGTTCTCCGGAGGTCCCACCGTGAGGCCACGTACCTGGCAGAGCACAGCCACGGCCTCAGTAGTTCTGACATTCTCCTCTTCCTCCAGGGAACTCCGGGTCAACCTCTGCCTCTCCAGAACCGCGTGAAAAGCCTGTGAATGAAACAGGAGCTGAATCTTGTGGGAAAATGCCCATTTTTTTTTTTTCTAGAAAAATTCCCCCAAAGGGCCACTTTCAGAGCTGGAGGATGTCATCCCTGATTTATATACAAGGAAACCGAAGCATGGGGATATTGCGTGGCTGCAAATTGCAAACCTGATTCTGGCCACAAGCCACCCAGACATCATTCTGTGACTGAGTTGCTGGGGACCATCGCCCAGGCCCCAGGAGATCACCCAGCAGAGCCCACCACCTAGCAGGGGCAAACTACATAGGCCGTGAAAGGTCAGTGTGGTCAGCCCTGACCACGTGGCTGAGCCCTGCTCCGAGGAGCCCAAAGAATGGGCTCCTCAGATCATGCCCCGGACATGATCAGAGGGACAGACTCCTCTTAGGGACGTCCCCTGGGGAAAACGCCCCTAGTTCACTTACTTATTCGTTCTCTCGTTCATTCATTCTTTTATGCATCTGTTCCACCTTCTTTCCTTTATCCGAGTCTGTTGAGCACCAGTGCATGCCTGGCCTGCACTGAGGTGCTTGGGCAGAGCCGACCTGGGCCACCTCCCCCCCACCACCCCTGCACTCAGGATTGTGCAATGCGATGGCCAGAAATCTCTGAGCACACAGAGCAGCATAATCCTACAGCCTGACTTAGCTGCATCTTCTCCAGGACAGAAATAGCCCCCCACTCTACCTCGCGACCTGGGAGGAGGCCCCTTGAGGGGGTGGGGTCTCTTCTCCTGGCTTCTCACTGGGGAGCTGCTGCGGCCACCAAGCTGGCCCCAGGGAGGTCCTGTGCCTGAGCTCCGAATGGGGCCTGGATCCAGTGACCGTCCCTCTGTCCCCCCGGCAGAGGTGAGACAAGGTGCAGCTCACACCAATGCAGAGGCCCAGACAAATAGTCGGGCCACGGCTGCCCCTCATTTTGTCTCCCAAGTTGTTAGGACAACCCGTGAGGTAGGTGCCAGGACTCCCACTGTGCAGAAGAGGAAGCTGAGGGCTGGGGGGTGGGGAGCAACGTGCCCGAAAGCGCTCAGCTCCTTAGCGGTGAAGTCAGGATTTCAACCCATTTCCAGGTGGCCCTAGTACCCGAATGCTTGACCACTGTGCTGTATGGACAAGCAGGCGCCCCAGCCCCTGCCCATTAGCAGGGAAATACAGGGGCAAAGGCCCTCTCTCTCTCTCTCTCCAGTCATCCTAGCCTGATGACCTCAAGGAGGGTGTCCTCTTGTTTCTTGTCCAGCAAGCCTCCTTGTCCCTGTCCTTGTCAACACAAGGGCATGTTCTAGTCCAGTCACCTCCCTGGTCCTGCCATGGAGCCTCCCATTCACGGTTGTCCCTTCCTCTGGGCTGGCTGTGCCCGTGGATGTGAGGGTGAGTTGGGAGCAGGGTCACCTGGAGGAACTCGCCCGGGGCCGTGGTCGGCTGAGCCTCAGCCAGGAAGCTCCTTTCTTCCTCTTCTTGGGCCAGTGTGAGCTTGGCCATCTCCTCTGCTTGGCGAGCCAGTGATGCCTTAACCAGGCCTTTGCCTCGCTGGGCAAAATCTGAAATTAAAGTAAGCCACAGGACATCGCAGATTACTCCCCGGGCAAGACCTTCATGGTCTCCTGCCTGTGCCCAGGATGAGAAATATGGCTTTACCTTTCAGGCAGAGGTGCTTCCGAAAGGCCAGTGTTAGGAGCCCCTGACCATTCAAAGCCCATAGCCCCACGTTATTTGAAGGGACCCCTACTCCCTCCTCGGGCCCAGTGCTCAGAACACCACAAGGGGCTACATTTTGTGGTTGTGCAGGGCGACCGGCCAACCTGACCAGGAGATGAAGAAGAGGTATTTTTGTGGGGAAAAAGGTGGAAGGCGTAGGTGACAGGGGGAGGGACAGGTGCTAGGACAGGACGGAGGAGCCTGGGTCCACAGGAAGACTGCGAACTCTCAGACTGCAGTTGAGATTTCAAAACGACGAGGACAAGTTATTAAATCAGCAGGGGATGCAAGGAGGGGGAACCCAAGGGCAAGACCCTCTGCCTGGTGTGGAAGGTGAAGGTTGGCAGAGAGGTGGGGTCTAAACCCAATCTTCACCCCACCCAGGTCACTGGGCCGGCAGAACAGTGCTGGGGGCTGGGCTCAGTCGGCTCCTGGTGAAGTTCAGAGAAGGGCAGGGTAGAATCAGTGTCATGCCGGATGAGGGACAGGGTCGTGGGATGAGAAGGATGAGGGCTGATGGGCCGTGTAGGACCCCAGAGAGGGCTTCTGGAAGAGGGGACAAGAAGTGAGCCTGGTCCTTCTCCTTTGGGTTTTTAGGGAGATGTTGAATATAGAAGCAGGAGAAGTCAATGAGGGCCAGGCCCCCATGGGTCTGCAGTTCTGGGAGATGATTGTTTCAGCATTTCATACATGTGGTGTGTGTGTGCGTGCGCGCACGCACACACACACACATTCTCACATGAGCATGCACGTACCATCCACACTTGTAAGACAAGCCCATTTTCTTGGGTTTTGTCTAAGAATGTTTAGCCTCTGGCACCAAAGAGTGTGACCAGGTGTCCAGGGAAACCAGAGTCCTCCCTCTGCCCAGGGTCCTCCCTCCACCCCCCAACTGTCTCCTTGCCTCCCCTGTCCTGTCCAAGTTCAACAGAGTCTGATCACTGGGGGTTGTTTTGGCCTCCTGTCCCTGTCACCCTGTGCTGCTGGGACCCCTTCCCACTGGAAGAGCCCAGGTCCCTGTGTGCAATGACCCCCAAGGCCTGATGTGCTTCGTTCTACACGGTCCAGGCTCCAGCCAACAGCAGGCTTCCACATGGTCACAGAAGCCGTGACACTGAGGGACACAAAGACCTCATGGAATGGCCTGATGTCCCAGCTCTAAGTGCCTGCCTTCTGACTCCCTCTCGGAAAGACAGCAGGCAGGCGTGGCGGAGGGGACACGAGCCACTGCAGATAGAGGACCGGGCCACTGACTGCGATGAAAACCTCACACCATGGACTGAATTGCATTCCCCCTAAATTTTAACACTAAAGCCCTAATCCCCACAATACTGCATCTAGAGGGTAAATGAGTTCGTGAGACTAGGGTCCTAATCCACTAGGCCTGGTGCCTTAGAAGAAGAGGAAGAGGTCCAGGGAAGGCCTTCTCTGCCACGTGAGGACACAGAGAGAAGGTGGCCAGCTGCCGGCAAGACACGGTTTCTCACTGGGGCCTGACCGGCCTGGCCCCCTGCTCTTGGACTTCACTGCCTTCAGAACTAGGAGAAAAGAAAGGTCTGATGTGTAAGCCCCCTCCCATCTGTGCTATCCTGATACTGTGGCCCGAGCTGACCAAGACCCCTGGGGACCCCCTGGTCCTACAGTGTCCACACCGGCGTGAGTGTCAGAGTCTGCTGGGGAAACTGTGAAGTGCACGGACTCCG
Organism: Martes martes; assembly: GCF_963455335.1. Lineage (NCBI taxonomy): Eukaryota > Metazoa > Chordata > Mammalia > Carnivora > Mustelidae > Martes > Martes martes. The sequence goes on from NC_137889.1 coordinate 144,035,698, forward strand.
TGCCCCGGAGAGTCCTGATGGGGATCCAGAAAGGCCCCATCTCTGTGCGGCCACTCCCGGCCCCAGGGCAGATGTGCAGCCTTGGACCCAGGACTACGGGACAGTGAGGCACTCTCCTCCCCGGAGGCCTGGGGCAACTGATGCTGGTGGCAGAGGGGGTACCAGCCCTGCAGCCAGAAGTTTCTTTTTTCTAGTGATGGGACCTGGACTAAGCCTCGGATGCCCTCATTGTCTTGAGGCCTGATCTGCCCACCTCCCAGGGTCTACCCCAGGAGCTGGGGGGTGGGCATGGGAAACAGCCATGTCGGGTTCCCTCTCCTGCCCCACAGGCTCAGCCACGGCCCATCCTTGCCTGCGCTGCTGAGCAGGCCCTGGGACTCATGTCAAGCCACGGGCTATGGCTGAGTGGCACGTGTCTGGGCATTTTTCGCTTGTTGCCACCCTCCTTTGCCTTCGGCATGGTCCAGGTGCTTCTGCGGGAGGAACTCTGGGGCCTCCGTCAGCCTGGTCACTGATGGCTAATCGCAGCAGGCAATCCCTGCCCCTAGGGGCAGCCTTATGGGGAAGGCAAGCAAGACTCAGAGCAATTAAGGTCTCCAAGGGCTGGAAGGGGATCACAGCTTGTGCTGGTCTCCCAGGTCTCCTGACGCTTTGGAGCTGCCCCCCAGGCCTGGCCCCCCTCCCCAACCCCGGCACAGGAGGGCTGTGCACCCTAGACCCAGCTGGGGCTCACTCACCCCTGCTGAAACGCTCCGCCTCCCCCCAGAAGGCCTTGTGCTGCTGGGTGAGCAGCTCCTCCTTCTGCCGCCCAGAGAGCTTCCCCTCGATGGTCAGCAGCTCCAGGCCTCGGGAGAGGGCGGCCAGTCGGCATTTGGTCTCCTCCTGAATTTGGAGTTTCAGAGACTCGATCATCTTTGCCATGTGCGCCCGGCACATGGTTCTCTCCAGGGTGTCCTGGGAAGAGAAACCCCTGGGTCAGTGCCCCACCCCGCAACAAGGGTCCGCCAAGGGCAAAGGGCTCCATCCTGGCACTCCCATGCCCTGTGAGCCTCCCCAGTCTGCTTCTTGGCTGCGGACAGAATTGTGAGGCTGACGCGGTATAACAGACATAAAGCTCTTGGTACAGAGTGAGAGCTCCTCAGGGGACTGCACTTCTGGGGACGGGTTCAGTGCAGGCACGTGACCAGAGAGGGACCTTTCTTATGGCCATCCCTCCCTGTCACTGGGACCTTTGGCCTCCACAGCCCTGGAAGAGAAAGGCAAAGACACAACAAAGGTCATAGGGTTCCTGGGCTTTGGGGCCTCAGAGAGCCTGGGACACAGGGTTTGAAGAGATTTTCGAAGGTGAGACTGACTTGAGCAGTGGTTCCCTCGAGGTCAGACTTGAGAACAGTCCCCCTCCCCACCACCCGTCCCATCACGGCATCATGACTCAGGACAGGACTCATGGAAAAGACCCCTTCCTAGGGCAGGAAATGCTGACCAGAGGCAGATGGGACCATGTGGGTCTGGAAGCCTCAGGGCAGCTGCTCACCCTGCAGAATGACCGTGAGGACCGTGGAAGCAGGGGGCCGCTGCTGTTTGCAGGAGGCCCATGTCCCAGGGCGAGGATGCCTCTTCCAGCCAGACATGGCCCCAGCAGACGCCTGAGTCCGCCTCAGCCCTGTCTAGTCCTCCACGCCTGCAATCCTGCCTCTTCCCACCAGGCCCAGGCACAGCGGGCTCAGGCCCTGCTCACATCTGTCCTGCCATCCCAGCCTCTCACCTGTCCCCCGCCCCCTGTGCTCTGCCCCCTGCACGGTGCCCAGCACACCTGGCTCTCATCTCTGCCAGGCCCCTGCATGCTCTGGGCCCTCCACCTGGGGCACACTCTCTGTTCCTCTCACTCCTCTGCCTGCTAGTCCTACTCATCCTGGCCAGACTGGGCTGTGGGGTGCCTTCCCTGTTCATCCTGCCCTGCCCCAGTGGGCCCCTCCTCCACGCTCCCCTGCTCTATGTGCTTCTGTCTTTAAGGAGCTAATCACACGGGATAGTCCTAGGTTGCACTGAGCTGAGCTTCACTCGTCTGTGTTCTCACAGTGTGTGACCAGGGCAAGGACAAGAATGGCCCAATTACAGGCAAGAATGCTGAGGTTTATTCCGGAAGGCCCCATAACTAGCCAGAGGACAGTATCTTTGAACCTTCTGTGGTTAGGCACGCCTGACAGCAGTGAGCAGGCCCATGACCACTAGGGGGCGCAAGAGGATAAGCACTGCGTGGCCACGCGCAGGGTGGGAAGGCTCTGCTCCACGAGGGACCCAAACAGGGGACACTGGGGAGCAGGGCACCCGAACCCCCCAGGAGCCACCTCTGAGGTAGCACGATGAGGCCTCCCAGCTCAGTACTGACAGCACAAGTCCGGGTATATATTCAAAGGAAGACCGGAGTGGAGAGAGGTGAGCATGGACAGAGGGACATCGGATGGGAGGCGAAGAGCCCCTCCTTGCTCTCAGGGCGCCCGGGGCCAGAAATGGGCTCCACCCGTCAGAGCTGCAGACCTTGGGTACAGTGTCCTTCTCGGACACCAACATACAGAGCTGCAGTGAACATTAAGTTAAAACAACAGCCAGAACCTAGTAAGCGATCAGGAACACAAGCGCGGGTCATAATTATCTACAAGCTCCTGGCATGGCCCTTGACCTGGCTTTTTGTCAGACATCCCAGGAGAGTGATTCTCACAACCTCTGGGGCTCTTTCCAGAACCCTATTGGTTTGATTTTGATATTTAGTGATGTCATATGAACATACAGGTCCAACTTCCCAGACTAGAATGCTCAGACGCTGACCCAAGAACTTAACATCCTTCTGGAATTGATCAGTGACATAACACGAGATCCACAAGCTGTATTTTGGGAGGATACACAGGATGTGGACAGAGCACCTTTCTTCTGTGCAAACACAGATTCCAGCCCTTTGCAGGCAATCCCATAAGGATTTGATGTCTGTTTTGCCGGCGGCCCTGTGGCCCACAGGGTCTAATCACTAACACTCTGAGCACGTCCCATGGGCCAGGCTCTGTTCCAAAGGCCTCGCATATCGTCCGCTCTCTAATATTCTCAGAACAGATGCTCTTCTGATCTCCACTTATAGATGATGAAAAGGAGTCACAGGGAGGTTAAGTAACCTGCCCCAAGTTCATCCAGCTACCAAGCAGCAAGACTGTGGTATGAACTCAGGTTTCTAGCTCAAGTCTGTAATACTGTTTCTGTAACAGAACGTGGCCCACAAGTTCTCATCAAATGCTGGCTAAGAGAAGAGCGTATTGATAACCTGGATAATTCTTTCTCTTCTTTCTATTTGGAAGTTACTGGCTAATACTCAAGCCAAAGTCAGCTAAGGAGACTTTTTTTCCCCGCATCAATATCCTGCTGACAGTATAATAAACAAAAAGAAAAAAAGAAGGAAAAATTGTCTTTCTCTTTTGATAAGCAGTAATATCAGCAGCCTTATCAAGTTAAAATCCAATTCACAGGGGTTTGTATGACAAATCCGGAAGCTTGTTGCCAGGGCTCAGCAATGTCATTAGACAGCCTGGGAATCCTAGGTGGGTCATTTAGCTGGCTCCCTGCTCATTAGGAAGAAAATATCCACCATGCCTACCTTCTAGCAGTGCCAGGGAGGGAAAGGAGATTGTATGCATACATGAGGAGCAAAAACATCATGTTTTCAAACAGCTGTTTTACCCGGGGAGTTTGTTAAAATGCATAACCTGAGACTGGCCAGGGGCGGGGGAGGGGGTGCCTGCATTTCTAAAAAGCCCTCGGGGGTTGTTGGGGCCTCTGGTCTGTGGACCACACTCTGCTGGTTGTGGACCAATGCAGGGCCTGTCCCGTGAGACAGCAGGCAAGGCCAAGACCATAGCTGAGAAACCCCACAGTGACTAGGGTGTTATGGGTCCCTGAGCACTTCCCCGAGCCCCGCCTGCAGAAACTCCTAGGACCACTCTTTTATAGAGTAATTGAAGCTCAGTGGGGTTAATTAACTGGTTCAAGATCACACAGCCTCAAGTGGCAGAGCCTAGGTTCAAAGTCAGGTTTGTGGATTCCTCTCTACCAGTGGATTGCATCTCCAAGTATGTATCAGAATTGTTTGTGGAGCTTAAGACCAGCAATACCAGGGCTTCACTGTAGACCAATCAGATTGGATCTCTGGGCATGAGGTCTGGGTGGAGGCATTTTCTGAAATCTCCTCGGGTGATTAATGGAGCCGTTGGAAGAACAAAGAAAGCTCAATCCACACAAGTGGGCATCAACTATGACTACTCACTGTGGTCACCTTGATCTCTAAAAACCCCAGACTCATTAAGTCAGAGTCTCTGGGGGCGGGGCCCCATCTGGGATCCCAGCATCAATACTTTTAAAGCTCCCCAGATAATCTCAGTGTGCAGCCAGGACTGAGATCTAGTGCTCTCTGCTGGCTGGAATCTCCACTTAACGAATGGGAGGGTGGATGTGTTGATGGATGGATGGGAAAATGGGTGGATGGATGGATGGAAGGAAAGATGGATGGACAGATGGGTGAATGGGTGAATGGATGGATGGATAGATGATGAATGGCTAGATAGATGGATGGCTGGACAGATGGATGGATGAATGGATGGAAAGATAGAAGGATGAATGGATGGATGGATGATAGATGGAAAGATGGATGGACAGATGGAAGAATGATGGATAGATGGATGAGTGGTTGGATGGATAGGTGAATTAATGGGTAGAGTGATGGATGGATGGATGGACAGATGGATGGATGAATGAATGGAAAGATAGATGGATAGATGGATGCATGGATGGATTAATGGAGGATGGATGGATTCACTGCTATTCTCTGGGTTCTACACCCCCATCTACAATTTAAATGTGTTTGACTTGATCTCTATGGCGCATTAAGCTTCTGGATTCCACATCCCCAGTGTGGGTGTCTTCAGGTTCCCTCCCCTACCCCTTCAGCATACCAGAGCCTGCAAATCCTGAGAATCACGTAATAACCCTTCGGCTGCAATCATTCTTTCCGTGAGCGTCATCATGAGCTGTCGGGCTTTGGAGCTCGAACACTTAAATTGGTCCATAAGAAAGTGCTGGATGTTTTCCATCTGTTTCCAGAAAGCTTCCATCTGTGAAATGAGAATGAAAAGCAAGAGGTGGGTGTAGAAAACTTATTTAAGAAAGTTATAAAACCAGACTGTTCGTGCTTGAGAATTACAATTCATTCCTTATCACACACTGAGATTCTAAACACTCCTGCATTTGGGAGCAAGTTTATCTCGGCAATAATCGAGTTCTCTAGAGAGGTTCCTCCTTGGTGTATTGTAGGTGCCAGTCAGTTTCAAGGTGGCTTTTCAGCAAACACCAATGCTCTGCTGATAAGGAAGGCAGGCACAATGAGATCGCCCTGTGTAAACAGCTTAAAGACTCTTAAACAGGCCATGATTGCTGCCTGGGGAGTGTGTGAAATTCACCTGTGTGCTCCTGGAAGCTTCCATATCTCCCAAAGGGATTAACCATGTTCTGGAAATAAAAGTACGAAGGCCATTTACATTTCACTTATTGCCCTAACAGTACAAAAGAGCAATAGGGCAAAGACAGTGCTGACCATGAAAACCTTCTGCTCTAAAACTGTTTTCCTCTCCCCCCATCTCATCAGAAGGAGAGGTGGTAATCAGAAGGAGAGGTGGCTGAGAATGTCGGGGCTCAAGCAGCCTCCCAGAGCTCCAAGAACCAGGATACCAGCAGTCATAACCCCCTCCCTTTATGGCACACAGGGTGGCACGGAGGTGCCAGGCTCTAGGCCTCATGCATTTTGTGGGTCCAGGTAAAATGTCTACTGGCTGGCTGTAGGAATGGGTTCAGAAAGTTGGGTCACTGGTCAAAGGTCACAGAGCTGGGAGGCAGGGGCAGAGTTGGTGCAGGCCCACGGAACTCCTGGAGTGGTGGTTTTTCTCCACCGTGGCTCAGCCTCTCTGACTCTGAATTCATCTGGGCACCTCTTGCTGCACAGGGCATGGGAGGGGTTGGGGCTGAGCAGCACCAGAAGCCTGCCCTGACCTTGGGGCACCCACGGAAAGGCGGAGACAAATGCAACCCAAATACCTAGCCACTCTGACCAGCCACCTCCAGGGGGCAGCGCACAGCCGAGAGGAAGTCCACACTGGGGTGGGCAGGCCCCTTGTGCCCCCAAGAAACTGCTACGTGTCCCAGCCATCACACCTCTGGCCTCCCTCCCGCTTCCAGCCCCCCACTGGATAGGCTCTTTCCAGACTATTCTAAAATGACGTGACTATCACCTGCGACACCCCGCCCACCTCCAAACAGAGTTGGACGTCCAGCCAGCGCGCCTGCTTCTCCTCCAGCCCCAGAGATCCAGGATACCCACCCTATTTTTAGAAACTCTTGATTCCCTTGGCGTCCATAACGTGATTTTCTCCTGGTCCCTCAGAGTCCATATTCTGCCTTCCTGTCTCAATTCGCCTTGTCTCCTCCTCCTTAAATGCCTGGTAGGATCCCAGACTGGGCACCAGGCACCCCTTCCTACCTTTCCCCAAACACCGTAGGCCCAGGCATCTCTGCTGCTGGAGGTCACCACATGTCTGAGAATCCTGGGCATACCACGAATCATCTGCTTGAAATACGCAGACGCGGACAGGCAGGTCCACTGCTTTGTGGAGCCCGTGGACCCGGGAATCCAGGCTGAGCACCATCCCTCTGCCACTCATGCCAGGAACATCCTTGCTCTCCGTGTCCTCTAACCCAAGCTTAGTGGAGACTCTCCATCCTCAGGCATCTCCAGTTCAAGATGGCAAGCCAGGACTCACTCAAGGGGGCAAGCCGGCTCCCCTCCCAAATTGCTTCTCATTCTGGAATCCTTATTTCCATAGAACTGATCCTTTACACTCTCCTCTCCTCTAAACCTCATTATCTGCTACCCTATCAGCTCTCCCACCTTTTCTTACCCTTCTCTTTTTGCAGCTGCCTTCATGAAATTTTCCTATTGTCCTAGCCCCAGAACACATACCTATCTTCCACTGAGCTGCTTGAGTGGTCCTTCTAAGACAGAAACAGATCCAGCTGCCCTCTGCTGTCAAACTGCAGTGACTCCCACCTCCTTGGCATGAGATGAAAACCCTCAGGCCAGATTTCCGGCTTTCTCTGGCTCTGCTTGCTCCTCAGTCTGCCTTCGCTGCCTTCATTGCCTATCCATTGGCCAGCATCCACCCACATTTTTCCCAAAGGCCTCTCGATGGGTCTTTTCTTCTATGAAGACTTTCCTAACTCTAGGATAAAATGGATTCCTCTTTCCACTGGATTCCACTTTCCACCTCCACCTTCTGGTGTTCTCATTTATCACAACACTTGTAAGCTATAAAGTCTGCATCTGCTCACCTTTTGATCCCTGTACTAGGCTAGCCTGTGCATCTCTCTGACAAGGCCAGGTCCAAGGCCATTCTGAACCCCCAGTGTGCAGCACAATGCTTGGGTGTCAAAAAAAAAAAAAACAACACCCAATTTTTTTTATACCTAATATAGAAACAGGGGGTACTGGAATATAATGCAAAAAGGGATATATGAGGGAAGCCACCCTCTCTGGAATTTAAAGCAGGCTTTTATGAGTGATGCCGGGTTGGAGAAGTTAGCCGCTAGCATCTGCTCCAATCCACAGGGCAGGAATGACATACAGGGTTAGAGCAATCTTTGCTTTGAATGACAAAAAGATCAATCTAAAATTTAAGCAAGGAGGATTCATTAAAAACAAAACAAAACAAAACAAAAACAAAACAAAAAAACCCTCTAAATCTTGGCCCCTTTATTTTACCTTCTCCATCACTTACTTTCTGAAACTAGATCCCTGGCTTTGGGGCAGAACACATCAGGGATTTCAAGTCTTAAACATGCTTCTAGGTGCCATCTCTTTAATCTCACTAATTTAACTTCCCCAGAAACCAAGTTTCTTATAAGGAAAAAGAAAAGAAAAATCCATCACATACATTATCTATTAGCTGCTCAGCATATTCTCGCTCCTTCTTTTCCACATCTGCCAGAGAGATATACTCAGAATCACCAGCCCCCAACATTTCCGTGTTTGACAGTTTGACCTGAAGTCCCTTTTCTAATTCCTCTAAGTCCTGGGGAAAATAGAAAAAGGAAAAAAATGCAAATAAGCAAAGGAAAAAATCTAACATACCTTAAATTCCAAAAAAGAAATGCTTTTATCTTCTAGCACAAAATATTTCTTAACCATCAATAGCTGATCTAGGTATCGTCCTACTTAAGGTTTGATGATAGAAATCTCTTTTGCTCATTAGACATAGACTCTCAAGAATACTGGGTTCTTTTCTTCTATATTGCTCCCTCCCTCCCTTAAAAAAATTGAATATACTTTTTAAAATGATGAATTAGTACCTTACATTTCTTATGAAGTCCTGGAAAATGCCATGACTTCAGGCAGGAAGACGGGAATACTTCTTCCCCACACCTCTGGTTTCCACAGGGAAGGATTACTCACTACACCCCAGGGAAGGCGGGACACGATGTGATTGGTGGGCTCAACAGCAGGAAGTGGGCCCCTTAACTTGTCCGGCCTCTTCCTCTTTGGCATGGGTCCTCCATGGGGAGGCCATGACGGTGGTGTGGCCTCGGCCTGGGGTGTGCGGATAGTGAAGGCCTGCCGCGGAGGTGGCCCGCGTAGTCAGCAGCAAGGTAGGCAGTCTGGCGAACCCTGGGCTTCAGAGGACGGAAGCCGGCCTCTCCGTGACGAGGCCGACTTTCTATCCGCGTGGGCGCGGCTGGTCCCCTTCCGGAGGTTGGGGGACCATCAGACTGGCTCTCCGTCAGCAGGAGCCGCTGCGGTGACTATCGAGCTCTGTGGTGCGCGCGGCGGCGTCAGATCCGGGGTCTGCGGCCTGCAAAGCCCTTGCTCTGCCCTAGAACCCTGCTTCGCTATTCCGCGCGGAAGGACTCGCGTCACCGTGGTGGTCGTTGTTTGTGCGCCGGGGGTCACCGAGACTCGGTGCGCCTTCGTCTCCCCGGCTGCAAACAAAACACTGACGGCCGCCGTGGGGATGGAATGCAACCGCGTGTGCCTGGCCTGAGGGGACCAGCCCGGCAGCAGCGGCCCCCGGGATGGGGGTGGTGATGGTGACGAGGCACGGCCTCCTTCCCGGGGGGCAGCGACTCATCCCTCCGCGCGGGACCCAGAGGAAGGGGGAGAAACCTGCCCTCGGCATCCCCCACCTCTCGTGCGGCCTGACGGGGTAATGGTGCTGCTGCTGACCGGGACGAGGAAGACGGTTGTCGGGTGGTTAGAAGGATGGGGGCAGCCATCACAACGCAGGGCCTGACTCTTACTCGGCCAGGTGCCCCCTACACACTTGTCTTGGCCCTTCCGTGATCCCGCAGGACGGGAGTCACGACCCCGGGGCCCAGGAGGGACCTGGGATTCCGAGAGTTTGCGAAAGAGCGAATCAGGGTATCAGCCTCCACCAGTTAAACTCCAAGACCCGACTCGTGTCACTGCCCGTAAAGCAATGTAAACTCCATGTAAAAGACGGACAGGGCAGAATGCCCCCTAGTATAAACAGTTCAAACCAATAAATCAATTAGGTATTTAAAACACCCAGCCTAGGGACGCCTGGCTGGCACCGTCAGTTGGGTATCCGACTCTTGATTTTGGCTGAGGTCATGGTCTCATGGTTGTGGGATGGAGCCAGCATCAGGCTTCACCCCCAGCAGGGAGTCTGCTGCTCCCTCTGCCCTCCCTGCCTGCTTGGGGGGTGCGTGCTCTCTCTCTCTCTCAAATTGATCAATAAAACTTAGCAACAGCAAACCTAGGAGTGCCTGATTGGTCCAGCCAGGTGGGTGTCTTACTCTTGATTTCAGCTCAGATCATGATCTCAGGGTCCTGGGATCGAGCCCTGCATCAGGCTCTGTGCTCAGCATGGAGTCTGCTTGGGATTCTCTCTCTCTCCCTCTCCCACTGCGCCTTCCCCTGCTATCTCTCTCTCAAATAAATCTTTTTTTTAATATTTTTTTTATTTTTTATAAACATATAATGTATTATTAGCCCCAGGGGTACAGGCCTGTGAATCACCAGGTTTACACACTTCACAGCACTCACCATAGCACATACCCTCCCCAATGTCTATAACCCCACCACCCTCTCCCTACCCCCCCCTCCGCCCCCGGCAACCCTCAGTTTGTTTTGTGAGATTAAGAGTCTCTTATGGTTTGTCTCCCTCTTGATCCCATCCTGTTTCATTTCAAATAAATCAATCTTAAAAAGTAAATAAATAAAAATACCCAACCTTGTGCAGAAGGTGACAGTAACAGTGGTTCTGAGTAGCAGGTATGACCAACATTCTTTTCGTTTTCCTGCTTTCAGTATTTTTCCAAATTTTAATAATAACTATTGCCATTTTTATATTTGTACACATATTTTTACATAGTTGCATTTGGTTCAAAAGTACATATTGTAAGATTATTTTTACACATGAAAGCAAAAATAATTTCCTATAATATGTTATATATATATTTTAATCAACTTTTTTTTATTAAAGATTTTTATTTATTTGACAGAGAGAGAGACACAGTGAGAGAGGGAACACAAGCAGCGGGAGTGGGAGAGGGAGAAGCAGGTTTCCCGCTGAGCAGGGAGCCTGGGGCTGGATCCCAAGACCCAGAGATCATGACCTGACCCGAAGGTAGATGCTTAATGACTAAGCCACCCAGGCGCCCCTATAATCAACTATTTTTAAGTAACCTTGAAATACAGGTTGAAGACTTACATTTTCTTGCTTTGAAAGAATCCTCTGGTATAATTCATCATCAGACTTCTTTTTAGGCAGAAGATCAAAGAGGCACATTTTTAAAATCTGAATAAACATCTATTGCCAAGAAGGGAAACATAACCAAGAGAAAGGCTTAGAAATGGTATCCCCCTTTCCATCCCTCCCTCTCTCCCCTTCTTCTTTCTCTGTCTCTTCACACACACACACATCCTTTTTTCTGGAGGGTAAATATCTCAGGTTATATAAATCATGACAATAGCCTATAATGGGCTGTATTTTCTTGAAGAAGGATTAGAGGGACACTTGTTTGGAATTGCGATGTATACAGTCCTCCTCCCTGGCCTCCTGTCACAATGGATGGAGGCGTCCTCTACACCAGAGAGTCCTCCTACAAGCGGGGACACCCAGGAACGTCCAAGCCTGCTGTCCCCACACCTGCCATTCACCTCCATAGGACATGTGGGTGTTTTCAGTTTGGGGCGATTGTGAATAAAACTGGTAAGAACATTCACATAATGGGTTCCTGTGTGAACCTAAGATTCTCTGGGGTTAAGTTCACCAGAGTGCAGTTGTGGGGTTTTCTGGGGTTTGTGGGGTTTTCTGTGCCTATTCTTCGGTGTGGCACTCTGCATTCCCGCCGGCAATGCACGCGGAACCCAGTTTCTTCCCATCGTCATCTGCATCTCGTGTTGCCACCATTTGTTATTTTAGCCATTCTGATAGGTGGATAGTCATAGCTCATTTTTTTTTTTTTAAATATATCTTGTTTACTTCTTGTTACTCAAGATATCTCATTCCTTCCGTAATGGCTAATGCTGTCCAGTGTCTTTTATCTCATTGTGTGTGTGTGTGTGTGTTTACCTGCCAGTTGTAGATCATTTTTGGTGAAATGTCTGTTCACAACTTTTGCCCTTTATCTAATGGGATTGTTTGCTTCTGTGGAGGTTTGAGCATTCTTTATATGTTCTAGGTTCTAGGTGCGAGTCCTCTGTTGACATGTGGTTTGTGAATACTTCTCTTCTCCCCATCCTCTCTGATGGGGTCTTCTACAGAGCACAAGTTTATTTATTTATTTATTTATTTATTTATTTTTTACAATATCTGCTTTTCTAGATCCTGAAGATTTTCTCCTCTGTTTTTTTCCTAGAAGATGGATAGTCTCGCATTTTTACATTTAATCCCGTGATGCATTTTGAGTTCATTTGTGCACGAGATGGAGGTTTGGTGTGAGTCCGTCTGTGTCTGCTTTGGACTGCTGATTGTTGCGATATCATGTCCTGAAAAGCATGTCACTTTTCTGTGGAACTGCTTTGCTCGGTTGTCAGAGGTGAGATGTATTTGTGTGGCGAGGCAATTTAGTACAAGGCTTAGCAAATGTTTTCCTGCAGAGGGCCACATGGTAAACGTTCCTGGCTTTGCGGGCCAACCTGTCATTTTTGCAACCATCGGATTTTGCTGTTAGAGCATCGAGGCAGCCATGGTCAAGAGCAGGCATGGCTGGACTGGCCCAAGGGCCACAGTTTGCAACCCTTGTTTTAAGGTTTGTTGAACACTGTGCTATGCCAGGCTAATATATGTATTACCTCATTTGGTTTTTAGAGCATGCAGGACATTGGTACAATCTTTTCCACTTTACAGACAAAGAACTCTTTGGCTGAGAAATCTGGATAACTGGCTTCATGTCACAAGGGACAGCCATGAAGGGCAGAACCTAGAACTTTCCCCTGACCTTCCTTAGGCTTGCCAGCGTTAACAAGCTCTAGGAACACAATGTCATGTTGGCTTTCTACCCACTGAAGTCGAGGCCACATAAGGTGACATTCTTTTCTCAACATGTTAGTCTAAACCAATTTTTGTTTGACCCCAGACTGAATGGGTGGTGTGTACAGATCTTGTCTCATTCCTTTCAGTTAATAATTTTTAAATAATATCTGCTTTTATTTTTTATTTATTATTATTATTATTTTATTATTATGTTCAATTAGCCAGCATATAGTACATCAATAGTTTTTGATGTGGTGTTCAACGATTCATAGTTGTGTGTAACACACAATGCTTATCACAGCACATGCCCTCTTTAATGCCCATCACCTGATTACCCCATCTCCCCATCCCCCTCCCTTCTGCAAGCCCTCAGTTGGTTTCCCAGAGTCCAGAGTCTCTTATGGTTTGTCTCCCTCTCTGATTTCTTCCCATTCAGTTTTCCCTCCCTTCCCCTGTGGTCCTCTGCGCTATTCCTTATGTTCCACATATGAGCAACACCATATGGTAACTGTCTTTCTCTGCTTCGCTTATTTCACTCAACGTGATCCCCTCCAGTTCTATCCATGTCGATGGAAGGAGCTGAGATGCCCTTCGATAGGCGAATGGATAAAGAAGATGTGGTCCACATATACAGTGGAATATTACGCAGTCATCAGAAAGGATGAATACCTACCATTTACATCAATCAATAAATGTTTTCTTTTGGAAAAATTGCAGGCTCAGAGGAAAGTGCCAAACCAATACAGAGTCCCTGTGTTCTGTCACCTGGGTGGCATGTGACATCGCTGTGGTACAATACCAAACTCCATCCTGATACTGACATTGGTCCGACTGTTTCCTACAGACCTCACTCCCTTTCCACTCACTGTCACGTGTATTGGTGTGTGTGTGGGTGTGTGTATCTATGCAACTTTACCCCAAGTATAGATTCATGCAGTCACTGCCACAATCAAGACAATGTTCCAGCACCAGGAGAAGCCCCTAGGCCGAATGATCCCTCTGTTGGCAACCCCCGAATGCACACAGCCCCTAACCTAGGCTGTTCTCTCTGCCATTCTGCTTTTACTGGCATCAAAGGCAGCTTCTGTCCACCTCCTGACAAGCCGAGTGCTGGTTCCTCTGCCAAGGGCCACCAGGGAGCTCTGAGCTCCTAGCCTGTATGACCATCACATCTGCTCTGGGTCCCCCCCCCCTTTTTTTTTTTTATTTTGTTAGTGACACAGTGTGGACACAAAGTATGCAGGCATTTTCAGCTGCACAACACAGTGACCCCCCAGCTTCGGTCTGAGTCACTTCTGAACTGACCTGTGCAGATGGGTCTCTCCCAGAGAAATGGCACTTGAGGCCTCGCACAAGGACTGGTGCGTTTCCCCAGGTCCTGCTTACAACGAAGATGCGTTCCGCAGGGAGGGAAACGCCACACATGGACAGAGGTCCCCCAGGGCAGTGTCGGCACCTGCAGGCACATTTCTGTGGAGCGCCTACTGTGTGCAGGCCCACAGACCTTCCGCTCAGACCTCATTTGGGTTCTGTGTCTATTATTCACCATCTATGTGATTTGGGGCAACTGAGCCGACCTCTCTGAGTCTCAAGGTTCCTCGCAAGCGAAAAACAACAGTAAGGCTTCCTTGAGCTCAGACCTTTAGAGGGCTTCCTTAGCCTCGCAGAGTCTGCGTGCCTCACGAGGGGGACTGTGATATCTGGTCACACAGCCTGGCCGAGCTCTGCCTACAGAGACCCTTCAGAGCTAGACAGCTCCTTGGTGGCCTTTGGCAGAGGAACCAGCACTCGGCTTGTCAGGAGGTGGACAGAACTAGACAGTTCCTAGTAATTCCATGGGGTAAGAGTTGGAGGACATTATACCTTTTCTAAAGTGGCCCAGAGAGGGGAAGTGACTTACCCAATGTCACATAGCTCATCTGTGTGGGAGCGTGGACCAGAACCCAAGTCTCTGACTCCTCAGCTTCCAGCAGACGTGTGTCCCTCCAGGGAAGCCTGGCCATCAGCCCCACACTCACTCAATGCCCCCCTTCCCCTCCCAGCACTGTACAGCTTGCTACACGCTACTGTCGGCTGGGGAGCATCTGTGCAGTTCCCCGCCATCTCCCCCTGGAGAGCGGGCCCCATACAGCTGGGGGCTGTCCCTGGTTCCATGCCAGACCGGGAAGAAAGGCTGCCCACAGAGAAGACGCACAGATGAGTGACGGTGACTGCTTCCCCGCGGGCATCTGCTGGCTGCTAAAGGGGCGAGGCGGCCAGTACTGTGTCCCTCGCCAGCTGGGTGGCACTCTGAACGCAGACACCGTCAGCCCTCCAAGGAGCACAGAGCCTTTGAGAAGCCTGCCAGGGCCACCTGCCTGCTGGCCAGATGGGATGCGGCAAATGAGACCAGGCCACAGGCATGGGAGGGCCAGGGCTCTGTCGGATGGTGGGGCTGCCGGAACAGGGTCTATTTCCGGAGTCCTGGTAGGATTTCTGGTTTCCGGGACAAGCCCCTGTTTACAAGGCCCATTCTGCTCTCACAGGGCCCCAATTTCTTTCTACTGCATCTGCAACTTGATGTTTATATTTTTCCAGTGTATGACAAGGCACCCCGTGGGCGTGTCTGTTTGCGTCTCTGTCACTCTCTCCGTCGAACCCTCTCCCTTTCTCTTTCCAACAGGCCTCCCTGCTGTATAGGTCACATCCCTCATTCAAGAATCCAGGAGAAATAACTCCTCTTTTGTAGCTCTGTGGCCTCGAGGCCTGGCCAGCCCCACTGGGGTTGCACAGCTACAAGGTAGGAGGTGGCACATCTATCTGACTTCCTTGCTGCGTGGGCCGAGTTGGTTCATTCAGAGCCTGTGTACGTCCAGCAGAGACCAGTCATGTTCTGCTGCTGTCTGTGGCTCCATAATTTCTTGTCCATAATGTGGAATGATAACGGCACCTCCCCCTCTAGGCTGTGCTGAGGTTCAAGGCTAACTGCCCGTATGACATGCTCAGGGCCCAGTACATAGTGAGCAGTCACCAAAGTCAGCGCTCATAAATATTGTTGTCACTGTTATTATTCCTTCAGAAATGCTGGCGAGGGTGCGGAGAAAGGGGGATCCCTCTCACATTGCTGGTGAGAGTGCAAGCTGGTTCAGCCACTTGGCAAGGCTGTATGGAGGTTCCTCAAGATGTTAGAAATAGAGCTACCCTACAATCCAGCAATCGCACTACTGGGTATTTACCCCAAAAGATACAAAGGTAGTGATTCGAAGGGGCACGTGCACCCCAATGTTTATAGCAGCAATGTCCACAATAGCCAAACTGTGGAAGGAGCCCTGATGTCCGTCAACAGAGGAATGGAGAAAGAAGATGTGGTCCATATGTACAATGGAATATTACTCAGCCATCAGAAAGGCTGAAATCTTACATTTATATTGACCTGGTTGGAACTGGAGGATATTATGCTAAGCAAAAGAAGTCCACCAGAGAAAGACAAATACCGTAAGATCTTGCTCATATGTGGAATTGAAGAAACAAAACAGATAAACATAGGGGAAGGGAAGGGGAAATAAAATAAGATGAAAACAGAGATGGAGACAAACCATAATTGACTCTTAACTCTAGGGAACAAACTGAAGTTTGCTGGAGGGGAGGTGGATGGGGGGATGGGGTAACTAGGGGATGGGCGTTAAGGCAGTCCCGTGATGTGATGAGCATTGGGTGTTGTATGTAACTGATGGATCACTGACCTCTACCTCTGAAACTAATAATCCACTGTATGTTAATTAAATTGAATTTAAATTAAAAAATAAAAAATGCTGCCCTTTTCCAACACCTTTTACCTGTTCTCACCAGTAGGGGACCCGTGGGAGGAGGCTGTCATCTGTGCCCCACCCCACAGCTCCCAGTAAAGGAGAGCCTGTGCCCCATCAGCAGGCACAAATGGCTTCTGTCCCTTCCTGTCGCGGTGGCACCACTGTCCCCAGCACCCATCCCCAAAAGGCACACAGGACTCCCTGCCTGCAGGGAGAGGGAGAGCAGCCCCACCCTGCACCTACCATGTGCTTCTCCCGCCTCAGAGCCGTGTCCAGATGCAGCAGATCTTTTAGGTGAAGGTTATAGATACACAGGTCAAGATCCACACTGGAAAGTGGAAGGAGAAACAGAAAGCCACCGAGAGTGTTTGGGATGGGGAGTCGGGGTTCCAGGGAATTAGCATATCCCTGCTCTGTACAAGGCTTGGAGAACCCTGACTCCAGATTTTAAGTGCTGCCCAACTCTGAGATGCCTAACAGCCGTCCCAGGTTTACATGAAGGAATCGAGGGAACTATTTGAAACTCAGCTGTGACCAGAAGGGAAGCAGCTGCCTGAGATATGAAGGAGAGGAGGCAGCAAGAGTCAGAGGTGGGAGAAAAGAGGGTATTACACCCCTTCCTCGGTCGAAATGCCTGTCACGTGTCCCCCTCCTCTGCCCCTGCAGGCAGACATTCTCATGCCCATTTCAGAGATGGGGAAACGGACTGAGAAAGTCAAGTAGCGGTCACACGGTCACAGGGCAGGTAAGTGGCAGGGCAGATTGGACCATCTGTCCTACGTGGGCAAATGCACTTTGAATGGCCACAGCTCCCCCGACCCTCCCAACTCTTTGCCATTCTGCTTTTACTGGCATCAAAGGCAGCTTCTGTCCACCTCCTGACAAGCCGAGTGCTGGTTCCTCTGCCAAGGGCCACCAGGGAGCTCTGAGCTCCTAGCCTGCATGACCATCACATCTGCAGGGAGGCCTGTTTACTTTGTTAGTGACACAGCGTGGACACAAAGTATGCGGGCAGTTTCAGCTGCACAACACAGTGACCCCCCTAGCTGCTGTCAGGCTGGGCCCAGAGCACGTCAGTGATTCAATGAGACCCCCTAATGGGTCTCTCCTGGGGGCTCAGGTCTGGCTCTGTAACCCCCACGTTGGTCAATACCACACAGTAGCTGGGGAGCTCCAGCTCAGACACTGCATAGCTGCGTGTGCGTGGTTGACTTGCTTAACCTCTCTGGGCCTCCATTCCTAATACTGACAGCGACTGGGTCCCTTGGTGGGCTTCCCCAAGCCTCCCTCTCCTTACCTCTCACAGATCAGCGCCTCAGGGAAGCTGTTGGCCCGAACAAAGGTGCGGCTCAGGAACCTGTCGTAGCTGGTGGTTGAGTGGATGCTGGATGAGGAGCTGCAGTCCTCCTTCTCGGCCTGGCTCAGGCTCCCCAGGCTGCTGGAGGGGGAAGCCTCCACCGGCTGGTTTGGCAAGATAGCCTGCTTTAAGTTTTCGTGCAGAGAAGGGTTGGAGGAACCGTCGGCCAGTGGCTGGGGTGGAGGGACAGAAAGCATAGTCAGTCTTGGGGACCTAGTGTGACTTTGCTTCAGTAATTCCACCAGTGGCGAAGGACGCCGGTCCCAGGAAGGCCAGGTTGGGGGCAGACTTGGTGGGGAAGAGTAGACCATAGAGCTTTGGCCCCAGGGTCACACCCATGCCCCAGGGGCCCATGTCATGGCTCTTGACCCCTGCAGGCCAGACCCTCTACAACAGGCTCCTACCCCTTAGCTGTAAGTCTGGGTCTGTTCCCCAGTGGCCCACCTGCACCCCACACTTGACTGCCAACCCTGACCTCCTCAACAGCAGTCCACCTGCCCCCCATCTCTCCCACCACTGGCTCAGACCCCTGGGGGTGCTCTGTCCACGAACCTGCTGACCACCCAGCTCTTTCCCACCTACACTGACCTGGGTGTCACCCTCCTGCCCCCAGTCCTTCGAGGCGGCTCCCCACTGCCCTTGAATGGGCCCAAAGCTGCTTATCTAGGAACTCAAGCCCCATGCACTGCCTTGACCATGTCACCTTGACCACATAAGGTGACAACCTAGGGCCTGGCACGGCTGGAGGGCTCAACAGATGTCGGTCGCCACCTCTGTCCAGCTGGTCCTGCTGCTCCAGGATGTGCCTGCCCAAGCAGTCCTGAGCCAGCTGCCAGCTCTAAACCTCCCCTGTCATTTCATACTCCTGGGCCTTTCCAGATTCTGGTCCCCCTGCCTGAAACAGCCCTCACTCACTGTTGGCTGGGCAGCAGCACCTCTCCCCCGGAGACCCAGACCCAGGGCTGTCCTCCCCAGCCCATGCGGGCTTCCACAGGCCTCTGGTCGTTTCTGTCTTGCCTGGGCTCACCTATCATCCTACAAGCTCAGCCCAGACCTCGAGGGCCTCCAGGGTGAGGATGATGCCATCCCGACCACTGGATAATCCCCAGTGCCCACCAGGAGACTGCCTGCTGGGGGTGTGGACGATGAATCACGCCCCTGCTCTGGGAGTTTTGTCCCTTCAACCACCCACCAGATGGCTAAGTGCAGGGAGCAGTTCCCAATGTGTGTTCCTGGGAACAGTTGCAGTTACTGCTCCCCATCAGTAACAGTTCCACAGAAAGCTTAGTTTGGGAAAGTCTGTGTTACGCAAGGTGAAGTCCTTGCTTTGATGCAATACTTTGCAGAGCCTGGCTCCCGCTGTCTTCAAAAGCAAATAATAATTGAAAAACAAACAGTGAACGCTTGGTTGTCACGCACCATGCTAAGCCCTATGTCTATTATCCCATCTGACCCTCAAGCAACCGGGGAGGCAGGACAGCCCACCGCCCCCATTTCCAGATGAAGAAATGGAGGCAGAGTCAGGAAACGGCCCACAGAAAATTGTCGAGACAGGAGTTACGACGGAGTCTCTGTGACTCCAGAGCCTGTCCTCTTTATGGTCAGGAGAGCCGGCTGCATTTCCCTCAAGTACTGGACCAGGGACTCTTGTCCTTCATGTCCTTGCAAACCTGGAAACACTGTGGGCTTTGCTGCTGTCTGCAAAACATCTGACCACAGGTGTGAATTCCCGGCTTTAGGTGTAAGACCTGCAGCCAGGTGACCTCGGGCAGGTCATTAGCCTCTCTGTGCCTCAGTTTCCTTAGATATAAAGAGCCATTAACAGTCTGATTCACCTTATATGAAATGCCTAACATGTGACAAATGCTTAGCACTGTGCTAGCCCCCCCAGGACGTGTTCAGTAAGGTCGATCTGTGAGTGAGGAGCAATGCTGGTGATTGTGTCTGTGCCCGGGTTTGTGTTAGTCTAGAACGGTGGGACGTGGCCCAGCTGTGCTGCCACCTGCTGTCCCTGGGGACACTTTGCTACACCCTGTCCCTGACAACACTGTCATAAAGTGGATTCATCCTAACGTTTTCCTCCATCACAAAGCCTCAAAATTGTCCCTATTAAAATGACTTGCCATAAAACCCCCAGACAGGGCCCCAAATCACTCACTCCATTGCCAACTCCCACCCCAATCTCTGGCAATTACTGAGTAATTGCATTTCTCAGACGGAGCTGAGGACCCTCACCCGGAACTTCTGATTGATGGGATAGATGACTTTGGCCTTCAGTGCAAATGCTGTGATGTTGCGGTTGAAAGCCGGTTCACATTCCTGGGAAGGAAGAACAGATGGCATGGGGTGCTTTATGTAAAAGGAAAGATAACCCACTAGGAGTTACCAAAATGCCATATCCCATTTGTAACAGTGGCCTCAGGAAGGGACCATAACAGGCACATTTAGATCCAAGTAGGTGCTAGGTGGGAGGGTGAAAGGGTATAGGGATGGATGAGTGGATAGGCAAATGGAGAAGTGGATGGATGGTTGGACAGATGGACAAATGAGTGGATGGATGGATGATGGGTGGACACATGCGTGGATGGGAAAATGGATGGTTAGGTAGGTGATGGCTAGTAGATGGATGGATGGATGAATGGGTAGATAGGTAGAGAGATGGATGGATGGACAAATGGGTGGATGGATGGATGGATGGATGGGAGGATGATGGAAAGGTGGATGGATGAATGGATGGATGGACAGATAGATGTTATGTAGCACATGCCTTATTTAATTCTAAGTCTTCAGCTTTGGAAAAAAATAAGTATTTAAATATTGACAATAATTAAGTTTTCCTTAAAACTGCAAAACATCTTTTAGTGGAAAAAGGAAATACAGAATAGTTTTAGCGTTGCCACAGAGGTAAACACATCCACAAGGCAATATTCACTCAAGACTCTGGATCGGATCCTTAAATGAAAAGCGGTGGGCAAGTCTTTTCACTTCTCTGAGCCTCAGTCTTCCAAGACAGAAAACAGGTACAGTATCCGCCCCCAGGACCACGTGGGTAAAGCACCCAGCAAAGTAGCTGGAACAGAACAGAATTGAAGCAATGGACGGCTCTAAGGAAAGGTGGGAAGAAGCTACTTCTCTGGGGAGCCTTCTCTGACCATAGCTGGACAGACTTCTTCATGGCTGCCCTACGTCCCCACACCCTTTCTGGGTCTCTCTTCTGCCAGGGCCGCCCCCTGCCCCTTGCTGGGTGGGCACTGAATAAATGTTTTGGGAATCAGCTGCAGGTGATGCTGGTGACAGACAGACAGTCAGCAGCCTGGCACTCCAGACCACGAGAAATCTCTGCTTACTGGTTCTGAGCCGGCTGATGGGCGAGCACTGCACCCACATCGACTTCAAGACTTCTCAACTACACCCTTTCTGAAGAAAGAGCTTTGTGACAAATGAATGATTTCCAGTTGCCAGCTTGGAATGAAACACACTCCCATGGGACACACAGAAGGATTTATTGCTTCCCCACGATGTGGACATTGACCGGCACTGCCCGAGCCTGTGGTGTGGACCCCGGGAAGTCTCCGGAGCGGGTGTCCCCGCGATGTCTTTCTGAACTGGCTGGGGATGGGAGCCACGTGGTGAGGGCTGGGCTTTGTCATTTCCATCTGTACTTTATGACTCACAAAAACAGACTTAGATGACAAGAATGGGTCAGACCACCGACACGTGCCACATCCTTCCACTTCTGAGGGCTCTGAGCCTTCCACGGAGGCTACTGTCTCCACACTCGGGAGACGGGACACAGAGCAGTTAAGCTGTGAGCCCAAGGTCACACAGCTAATAAATGCCAGAACTGGGATTTGAGCTCAGATTCCCTGGCTCCAGAGTCCCTCCTCTTTAGCTGACACCTTTCTGTCTCCTCCAACATCATGCAAATAAGAACGGGGGTGAGAGCCAGGAAGTTAAATGGGCGGGTGTTGGGTGGAGAAGCCCCTGGACTGGCCTCACCATGCTCCAGGAACACAAGGCAGATCCCAGATACTTCGTCACTCCCACATCACAACCTGCCACGTCAAATCAACCACAAAGCCCACCAGCTTGAACTCCTAAATGTCACTCGCACCCATTGTGCTGGCCCGAGCCACCACCATAGGGCTACAGTAGACTCCAGGCTGGCTCCCATCCATGCACTGAGCGCCTACTGTATGCTGGACTCTTTATGCCCTCTTGCTCATTTAATTATCACACAATAGCCAGCTTGGGGAGGTCTGTACTATTTTCATCATCTCTATTTCATGGAGCGAGTCTCCAAGGTTAACTCCTGCCAATGCATTCTCTCCGTGGCCATTGGATGATCTTTTAAATCTGAAATCCCCATCACTGCCAGCTTCAACCCCTTCCTGGCTTCCTTGTGACCCGAGGGAGCAGAACCTAGCCTGTCCCAGCCCCCAGCATCCAGCCCCAATCTCTGCTTGAAGCCGTGTGGGTACAAAAGCAAAGGATGGCAGTGAGATCAGAA
Source organism: Martes martes (assembly GCF_963455335.1). Classification (NCBI taxonomy): domain Eukaryota; kingdom Metazoa; phylum Chordata; class Mammalia; order Carnivora; family Mustelidae; genus Martes; species Martes martes. Next base: position 144,057,934 of record NC_137889.1, read on the forward strand.
AGGCTGATTTCAGACCAGGCTGTAAGATTTGTGGGGCCTAATACAAAATGAGAAGGGGGAGGTGTGTCTGATTAAAATATGATTAAGAATTTCAGGACAGGAGAGTACAGAAGCCAGAGGTGGGGCCTGACTGAGCTCGGGTCCTGCGAGACTGCACAGACAGGATCCCTGGGAAGCCAGCCGGCTGGGGCCACTTTCCAGCAGAGACTCACTTGCTCAAGCAAATTCAGGAAAGCAGAGGGCACCGTGCCCTCTGCTTTCCTAAACTTCTTGCAAACAGAGGTGAAGAGAAAGCCCAGCATGGAAGGGGTGGAAAATGAGAGGAAGACACGGCCCCTGCCCTCCAGGGCAGAGAGAAAGCAAAAATTGCACTAAATGTAGAAAACATAATTAGCAGCACAAGGTGGAGATGCTGGGGTCCACCTGGGACGTCTGGAAGCAGAACCCGGGATGCACATCGAAGCACAAGGTCAGCTGACGGGTTACTGCAGCTGTCTGGGGAGCCCGTGCCTGTGTGCTTCAGGCCCATCCACCTGCAGACCACAAGCCCCTAGAGGACCAAGGACTGGCACCGTGACGGTCATGGTGTTCGTCAGGATGAAGGACCCGGAAGCGCTTGGCACACGCAATCCAGGAGTGAACAGACTTCTGCTGTTTTTAGTTTTTTTTTTTTTCCCCACAGCTTTTCTTATTAAGTTCAGATGCCTTCCAAATTCTGATAATCTTCTCAACCGTAGCAGTACAATTGTACAGAAAATTGGTTTTAGTGCGAGCCTACCATGTAAAACTTCTTCAGCGGAAGCAATGCAATTATTCAGAAAATTAGTGAAAACATAATTGCAGAAAAAGAAAAGGCCTTTCACTCACCAATGTAGAGGCGTCCTTTCAGTGAGCGCCCGGAGGCATCCACGAACAAGCCATCCCCTCTCCCTCCTCCGGAGCAAAAGGACAGGATGAAGAGAACCAAGGCTGTGCCGTGGCATGTGGAAGAGCCTTCTGGAATTTTCTGTTTGCTTTTGATTTGACGTGAGGTATTTATCAAAATAAAGTTTAGGAGTGGCGCAAACTACAAGTGCCTTGGTTTTCCGTGCATTCCGGGACATCACGGTCAGAGCTCAGCTCACCCTGTCAGAATCGGTCCTGGCCAAGATCTGACAAGCTCGGTCTGCAGAAGGCAGGGCATTCTGGTGAACCAGTCACTGGAACAGGCAGATCTTTAACTTGGCCCTTGGCAATGATTAGCTCGATCATCTGGTGTCACTAAATGGTTAACAGGTAAAACATTACTAGGTAAAAACATGAGCGAGGCTTCCAGGGAGGTAGAAGGACTTGGCTTCCCTGGAAAGACTGATGAACACTTATCCCGTAGTTGGAAAGTTCACAGAGTCAACCAATGGGTGACCCTTGGGCCAGCATCATGACCGTCCTCATGAAGCTAAGAAACCAGAGGCTCAGAGAGGTTATGTCTCTTGCCCAGCATCACACAGCAAAGAGGTGACAGGGCTGGATTCCTGGGATCCAGGCACCAGGATCCCCTGAGCCAGTGTGTTTTCACCACGTCCAAGGCCACCCTCCGCATGAGCAGGACTGTATGCTTGCAATTCGACCATGTGAAGCATGCATTTTCATAATTTTCAGTATCTTCACAGATATGTGTAACTACCCCATAATCGGTTTTGGGACACTTTCATCATCTCAGAAAGACACCCCACACCACTTAGCTCTCACCTCTGTCTCTCCTCTCTCACCCCCTCCCCAAGCGCCCACCAGACTACTTTCTGTGTCTGTCAATGTCTGTTGTAGATGTTCCATCTGAATGGTATCCCGTGATATGTGGTCTTCTGGGACTGGCTTCTTTCCGTGAGCGTGATATTTTCAGGGTTCCTTCATGTTATGGCCTGTTTCGGCACTTCTTTCCATTTTGTGGCCCAAGAGTATTGCATTTATGGATAGAACACATTTTGTTAAGCCATTTGTCAGCTGATGGACCCTTGGGTTTCCACATTTTGGCCGAAGAGTGCTGTTATGACCACAGTGTGTGTGTTTTTATGTAGCTTTGTGTTTTCATGGGTGTGAGCAGGGTTTTGATGAGACAGGCTGATAGGAACAGAGGGAGACAGATGAGGGAAAGAGAGACATCAGGAACCCACCTTTTCACAGAAACACAGAGATGCATGTGGAGAGAGACATGAGAGAGAGAGAGAGACGGGGATCTCCAGAGAGCCACCCTGACACACACACATACAGACACATGGGGAGAGACAAGCACTTGGGGACAGGGAGGCAGGGAGCGTGGGCTGGACACAGAGCAACTACATGCCAGGGGCTCACTCCAGCCCTGGCTCTGGCTCCCCATGCCAGCCCCGCAAGGGCAGCCAGTCCTTCCCCCGGGCTGCATAATGGAAGCCAGCCTCTAGAATCCGCAAGAAGGGGACAGAAATAAAATCTACCTCATGGGGCTGCTGAAAGAGGTGCAGGAGGTAATTCACATGAGTGTTCACCTCACTCAAAAGTGACACATGGGGGACGCCTGGGTGGCTCAGTTGGTTAAGTGGCTGCCTTCGGCTCAGGTCATGATCCCAGCGTCCTGGGATCGAGTCCCACATCGGGCTCCTTGCTCCGCAGGAAGCCTGCTTCTCCCTCTGCCACTCTGTCTGCCTGTGCTCGCTCGCTCTCTCTCTCTGACAAATAAATAAATAAAATCTTAAAAAAAAAAAAAAAGTGACACATGGGAAAATGCCTGGTGCTCAGTAAGTGTTTAAAAAAAACAAACAAAAACAAAAACAAACCCCAAACCCAACAACAACAAAAAAAACCTTTCCCTTTTTCTCAGGAACCCTCTACCTCTGTCTACCTACATATCTATTTCCCTAAATATCTATATTTCCTTTTGGGCATTTGAGGCTAAATGACCAGGATCCATGGTACTTTCTGGGGAGCATCAAGTGTCTAGAAATAGCACACCTTTGGCAGAAACTTTGTCTCTCTCCAGTGAGCTCACACACAAAGTGGTGCCCTACAGGCGGGCTCAGGCTGGACAGGGTGGGGGCCAGCGAGGAAGGACCAGAGAGAATCCACCTTTAACAAGTCTGTCAAGAGGGCCAGAGCCCACACTCCTGGATATTTACTTGACATTCACTTAAAAGAAATAAAGTGACATGAAAAATCTTATACACGTACATTCACAGAAGCCCTAATCAGAATAGCCAGACACAGGAAACAGCCTGCTCTACACTATATCCCCACAGTGGATTGGGCGATTAAATGGGACAGATTATAGACACACGCAACAACATGATTAAGTCTTGAAAGCAGGACGTTCAGGCAAGGCCGGTGCGAGAAAGCACACGATCCCACTGATGTGAAATTCTAGAACAGCAAAACCATCCTGGTGATGGGAATCACAGCAATGTCTCCTTCTGAAAGGAGCAGGGCAGGGGTGAGGGAGATGTGGGAGGGTAAGCCAGAAAGGGGCACTGGAGAACTTTCTGGAGGTGATGGAGCGTTCCAGATTGGGGCTCTGGTTACCAGGATGTATATACTTATCTAACTATAAACTTCAAATTTGTGCATTTTGCCACATATAAATTCTACGACAGCAAAGAAGCCCAGTTGGGACAGGAAATCTTTCAGAGGCTCATCTGGATGGCAACTGCACTGACCATACGCTGACTGCGTACGACACCCAACACTCGACTCGGCAAATAAACCCAAACATGCAGCTTACATCCACAGGCTCCTCTTTTGATGTCTGGGCTTCCCTCCTCCTCCTCCTTGATGGGGAGCCGGTTTCCGAGGGGTCCTGGACATTAGACTCTAAATTCTTGAGCAGACTCTGAGCGTCGTCTTTCTAAAATCCAAAGGTGGGGGTAGGGAGAACACATCGAAGCCAGTCAGCCTAGTGCCCCTTGGAATCGAGCCATCATCCCCCACCCCCCCCAACCTGTGCCCATTTCTATGTCTCTGCCCGGCCCTCTGTGTGTAGTGTCACACCTCCTACCCCGCCAGGGGTCAGCCACACAGCCTTTGACACTGTCCAGGCATCAGCTTCCTCGGAAGCCCCAGTGTTCCCCACCTCAGGATGTCCTCAGGACCTGGAGGTCACACTTGGATCAAAGGTGACTCCACTATTCTTCTAGGATGGGGGCCCTTGGTAGCCTGTGAGCAACCTGGGCTAACAGCTGAATACAGGATATGGCACATAATCATTAATTTTCCTATTATTTCCCATAATGCCATTGGATGATTTCAAGAAAATATTTTAGGTGCCCTTAAATTATAAAATCATTTGTGTAATGAAACTCGGTTGATCCTTGGTATTGGTAGATTCTGTATTTGTAAATTTGCTTACTTGCTGAAATTTATCTGTAACCCCCAAATCAACACTTGTGGTGCTCCTGTGGTCATCCCCGGGCACAGACAGCGTGGTGAAAAATCGAGTTGCCTGCCGTGCCTTGTCCAACAGAGAGCCAGCGAAGGTGACGCCCTGCCTTCCTGGGTCAGCTCTCCTGCCACAGACTAGAGTCCCTTTCATGTTCTGTGAAAGCCGTTCTTCTCCCACATGTCTGTGCTTCCTTTTGCTGATGTGGTTGTTTAAGAATGACCCGTACGTGTTGTGCTAAGTGCTGTGTGGTGTTCCTAAGGGCAAGAAGGCTGGTGTATGAGTCATGGAGAAAATGTGTGCTGGAGAAGCTTCATTCAGGCATGAGCTATTTTGTGCCATTGGCTGCACATTCACTGTTAACACAATAACAATATGTATTCAATAGGGTGTCTTTATACAGAAACACACAGCAAACAAGGTTACGTACTGGCCGTTTAATGAAGACGTTGTGGATGGAGTCTTGCAGAAGCCTAGCCCTGTGTTTCCCCTGAGAGCAATGATTCAGTGTTTGTTAATTCTCTGTTTGCCATGATTCCGTAGATCATAATGATCAACTGTATTTGAAATCCCATTATGCCAGAGACCCCAGATCAAGTCCCTCTTATGGCTGCTCATGGATATAATCTTTACACTGAAGAAGTTAATTAGGAACTGTTACGAAGCAATACTAAGCATCAAGGCTTATTCTAGTCACCAGGAATGAGTAATGGACAAAATAAACAAAACTCCTGACTTCGCGGAGTTTACATTCCAGTGATGGAAGAGAGATGTAAATAAATAAGTATTAAGTCAGCAGTGGTAAATGCTAGAGAGAAAAATGATGGAAGATAGGAGAATGGAGGGGAAGATCTCTTGAGCAAGGCGGCATTTGAGAAGAAACGTGAAGGAAGTGAGAGAGCCAGCCATTCATATATGTCAGGGACAAGCTTTCCAGGAGAGGGCACAGCAAGTGCAAAGACCCTGTGGCAGGAGCATGCACAGCCTGCCCAGGGAAGGCCTTGTGGCTGCATCAGTCTGGGTATAGTGGAGAGGGACAGATGATGAAGCCAAGGATTTAGGGATTGTTTGTTTAGTTATAGCTGGCCATTACAAGGGTTTTATAGGAAAGAACCCAACCAGATCATCCTACAGTAGAGATATCCAGGCATAAAATTCATCCACTCCATGGAGAAGCATCATTATTTTGTTTCTCAGTTAAAAGTGACCAGGAAGCCAAGGCTCATCAGCCACTTAAGGACAGACTCTAACATAAAAGAGAAAACCCCAAAGGAACAAAAGGAAAAAGCAAAATGGAAACAGATGCTGTGTAAGGAGAAGTTGTTTATTAAAACAAACAAACAAACAACTGTAACATCCGCAGAGAGCCAAGAGAAGATGTCGCACCCACAAAATAAGAACAGGGCAGCATGAACATAGGACGTTCCGAGGACAGAAAAGGACACTCAGAACTGAGAAATGTGAAAATCTCAACACAAGCGTTGTTGAGAGAAGCCTTCCACAAACGGCCTAAAAAGACAAAGAAATGGAAAACAGGAGAGAAGGAAGGCAACTGGCAGTCCAATTCAACCAGAACATGAGACGAGTTCCCGAAAGATGCAACAGAATATTTAAAAGGTAAAGAATCGTGAAGGGACTCAAGGGAATGAGTCTGTCCCCTAGAAAGGCCTCAGGAATGCACGCCCCAAGGAGGGCATCCAAGAGTCACCAACCCCCACCCTGTGTGCTTCCTATGCGCTGGGAACAAAGGAGAGATGCTTCCAGATTCCACAGGGGAACAAAACAAAGTTATCAGGGATCAGAACAAAATCCTATTTCTCCCCCTCAACCATGGCAGTTGGGAGATGATGGGAAAAATGCCTTCAAAATTCTGGGGGAAAATTATTTCCAGCCTGGAATTCCATGACCTAACTACTCTCACCAAGTCAAGAATAAAGAGAGGAGGGCGTAGATAATTTCAGACACGGAAGTTCTCAAAAACCCTTCCCCCCATCTTTCTCAGGAAGATCCTGGAGGCTGGGCTCCACCCAAATGAGGAAATGAACCCAGAAAGACAGTGGGGGGGGGGTCCCTGAAAGAGGATGCAACCTCGGGGAGGTGACAAAGTTTCCAGCGTGATCAGCCCTGAGAGGTCCCACTGGTGAGAGCAAGAGCCTAGGGGCAGCTGCTTCTTGAAGCTGAAGAACAAAAACAGTACTGGAAAGGCTCCTTAAACATAGCTTGCTGACCCCACCTGCAAAAATTCTCATCAGAGAGTCTGGGGAGGGACCCAGGAATTAGCATTTCTAACAAGCTCCCAGGGGCTGCTGCTGGTGCTGCCGGTCTGGTCCAGCTGAGAGTGGCAGTGGGTCCAGACAGCAACCAACTCAGGCTGAAGCACGCAAGAAGTTTACTGGAGAGGTGTTTTGCAAGAAGATAAAATTGATCAAATACTTATTGCCTTCAAAATTCTCAAAAAAAAATGTACAGAAATGGAGGGGAATCCTGCATTAAATGAGTAAGTACACAGAATATAAGCCAGTGTGGCGGGATGCGGGGAGTCCTGGGTAACAATTTCAGATGAAACAAAATATAGTAACAAAAAGGAAAAGAATCAGGGGCGCCTGGGTGGCTCAGTGGGTTAAAGCCTCTGTTTTCGGCTCAGGTCATGATCTCAGGGTCCTGGGATCGAGCCCCACATCGGGCTCTCTGCTCAGCAGGGAGCCTGCTTCCTCCTCCCTCTCTGTCTGCCTGCCTCTCTGCCTACTTGTGATCTCTGTCTGTCAAGTAAATAAATAAAATCTTTAAAAAAAAAAAAAAAAGGAAAAGAGTCACAATCATAGCTGATCCTTGACCTGTGGTGAAAAGTGCTTCCGGAATCGTAAGAAAGGAAACACTGAATACTGATTTAACCAAAACTGCCCAATGGCCATAGAGGGTGGGTGGCAGCAGGATGGGTGTGAATGTGAAGGAGGAGAAAAGAGAACTGAACCGCCCCCCAGTCCACAGCGGGAAGTCCATGCTATGCCCAGAGCCCCAAATGCAAGGAGCAGCCCAGTAAGCAGGTTATTTACGAAGGGGAAGTAAATGACCAAAAAGGAGGCTGAAAGAGTTGGACGAGGTGGCTGCTGGGAAGCGGCGAGTGGACTGGGGTGTTGGTTGCTGCCTGTGCATGAACACTCGAAGTGCACGTGGAATGTCGACGCAATCCAAAGTTCTAAGGATGAAATAAAAACGGAAGAAAAGCAGCAAAAAGAAAGAGGTGCAACACGCGATTACGAGCGGGGTGAGGTGGACCAGAGGAAAACAGAGATCCCGGGGTACACAAGGGTAGAAGTGCCTGGGGGGGCAACTCTATGCATCCTGAAGGATGAGCGGGCAAGCCAAGAAAGATCGCTCAGGCAGACAGAAGGGATGTGCAGAAGGGGAGCAAGGAGATGCAGGGGGGATGGAGGGAGCAAGGGGGGCTGGAACACAGGGGTGCAGGGGCACACGGCACCTTGTGTTCGGAAGGATGCCCCAGGGAAGAGCAACCATCTTGCGCAGCCCTTCTTTACACTAGGAAATCAGACATAACCCTCTGCAAGCAGTCAGAAGTCATTGGAAGCTTTTAACCCAGAGAGTCACTGCTGGATGTGCGTTTTAGGAAAAGAGACTTAAAGAAGAGAGGAGGAAAGGAGTCCACTTAGAAAGAAGGCTGTTGCTAAGGTCCCATCCAAATCATCTGAAAATCCCATCAGCCAGACTCTGGAGCCAGAGACCACCCACCCCCCACCCCCCCCACCATGGCTCCTGCCCTGGTCTGAGCCACCATTACCTTCAACTGGACTAGCGCAGCCCTTACTGACCAGGGGCCCAACCTCAGATAGCTTGGTTAACCCCTGTGAACCTCAGCTGACTCAGCTGTGAAATGGGCCACCGCCACGGTCTGAAGGTGTGTGCCCCATTCCCCAAGCGTAGGTTGAAATCCCAGCTCCCAAGGTGATGGTATTCGGAGGTGGGGCCTTTGGGAGGCGATTAAGTCCTGAGGGTAGAGGCCTCCTTACAAAAGAGGTCCCAGAGATTCCCTGACCCTTCTACTCTCTGCGGACACAGTGAGAAGTCTGCAGCCCGGAAGTGGGCCCTTGCCAGAACCCAGCAGTGCTTGTACCTGGTCTTGGACTTCCAGCCTCCAGAACTGTGAGAGAGAAGCTTTTATTGTTTGTGAGTCGCACAGTTTATGGTATTTTTCTTAAGAGCAGTCCGAACAGTCTAAGACAGATTCTACCCACTATGTCACCAGGTGGTAAAACACTAAACGCTCTGATTTAGGGGTTCCGACAGACTGGGGTTGAAACCCAGCCCTACGGTTTATTCATCACGTGCCCCGGACCAAGAACAACGCTGGGGAGCCTGGACTTCGTCTCTGGAAAGTGAGGATAATAACAGCTCCCCCACTCAGAGGTTTGGGGCGGGAATAGAGAACCAAAAGTCCACAAACACTCAGCTTGGAACAGGACACCCAGCAAAGGTTGTGCACATGTTACGCCCCTCTTCACACAAGAAGCCAGTGTCCCGCAGTGTTCCTTAACCACCAGCAGGATGTGACAACCTCAGACTGACCTACAAGCATCTCGTTCTGTAAGTTCTGTTCAACCTTTATCATGCCTTTCCAGCAAAACACTCCCCTGAAGTCTGCAGCAATCTGCCGGATTGTCTCCTTGCATGGGCCAGGAATGCAGGGAAAAAGACCATGCGCCTCATCTCAGATCCTACCGGACTTCATCCCTCAAAGAGGTCAAAGTGGCAAGGACCCAGGGCAGTGATCACACCACACGGATCGAACGCCTGCTGCAACGCCTGCTGCGTGCCCACATCTCCCCACAACATCCGATTCTGTAACAACAGTCACGAAAACCGTCCCTGAATCTCCTGTGACCGCTGCCACCCATGAAGAATACAGTGACTTTGGGCTCAGACACTCGTCTGTCACTTTGGCAAGTCACTGAACCACACTGCACCTCAGTTTCCTCAAATGCAAAATGGGGTCCTTAATAGGACAAACTGCCAAGGCTGTTCTGGGGATCAATGAGATAAGTCAGGTGCAGAGTCTAGTTCAGTGCCCTGCACACAGTCAGCCATCTGCAAGTGCTAGCTAGCTTCATCACTTCCCATCACCCAACTCCCCTGCCTGGGTTACAGTCAAAGGTTCACCTGACATCTAGCGTTTTCTGGAGACTGTGACCCTTCAGCAGCAAGGGCAGGGTCTATCCTGCACAGGGCTGTGGCTGGTAGGGGTGATCAGCACACTTTTACTCCAGGGATGACATTGTGAATGAATGCATGAACGCATGCCAGGGTGGCAGCTGGGACTGGGGAGGCTATTTAGGTAACCCACAGGGCAAGCAGCAGAATGGACAGGGCTGGGAATCGCAGCCCTCCTGTCCACCGTGCTCAGCCGGGCCCCTCTGCCAGCGGCGAGTCCAGACCCTTAGTGCTCCCGATGAGGCCTCCGTGGGCTTTAGTGGCTGGCTGTGATGGCACAGCGGAGTCTGACGGAGCAGCCACTTCTGGGGGACCCCAGGCTGGTGCGCTCCGGTCACTCTGCCGCCCCCCTCTGGACTCGGTCTCCAACCCTCTCCCGGACTGGAGGGGAAGCCAAGGCAGGACCGGTGCGCGCGACGCCCGCGATCTCACTCCAGCGCCGACGGGACGCAGGAGGCCCGCACGCGCCCCTCATCCGGCCACCCGCCCGGTGGACCCACCTGATGCCGCGGGCGCGACCGGGAGGCACGGCAGCCGAGCCAGAGGCCGAGGCCGAGGCCGAGGCCGAGCGCGGCGCCCAGCAGTACGGCGGGGGCCAGCAGCGCGGGCGCTGGCCGCACCGCGTCCCGGCCCAGCGGCAGGCGCGCGTCGCTCTCGCAGGCCGCCGCGCCCCGGGCCATCGGGGGCTCTCAGGCGACGGGCCGGCCGCATCGCCCTCGCTGCCGCGCGCCGCCTCGGCCCGCCGCCCGGGGCACCGTCCCCGCCAGCTCGGCGACAGCGGACTCACGGCCCGGGCGGGCAGGGGCGCGGCGCGCTCCGCGGACTCCTCCGGCCTGCGCGCTCTCCTTTTGCTCTGGTCCCCCCCTTCCCCGCGCGGCCCAGCCGGAGGGAGGAGCCTGGGCCGTCCGCCCGAAACTTTGAGCCGCCCCCGCCCGGGCCTGCTCTTGTACTGAGCATGCCTGGCAGGAGGCGCGGGGGTTCAGCCGGAGGAGCTTTCGGAGGATTCCCGGGGCCTTTTGGCTTCTCCGGAAGGAATTGGGGGGGCGGGGTTCCCAGCCACGGGGGAGGGTGTTCCTCGGTTAAATTTACTGAGCCTGTACAATGGGCTAAGCATTTAGCTTGATGATGTCAGTAACTTTCTCAACTGCCCTCTGAGAGGGGTACTATTCTCTGTTCATCTTCCTGGTGAGGAAGGTCTGGGTCAGAGCGGCTAAGCAAGGTTCCTCTCCTGTCCTGTTCCTATTTGTACCAGTTGGTCGTCTTTGGACCGCACAGTCCGCCTTCCGCCTCTGAACTTGTTAGCCTGAAGCCTCGGTTTTAATCATATTCTTCCATGAATAGTCGATACTTTCCTCTATGATGATGTGTGGAGAGACTGTTACACGGAGCCCCCACTAAGAACGGGACATTGTGGGGTCATTCATTTGTTCAGCCTTTACAAAGAACCTGCTGATGGAACCAGTGCCAGGCCAGCAAGGAATCAGACAAGGTTCAGACATCGGGGATCTCATGGGTGTGTGGGGAGATAGACAACCAGGTGAATTTAGCATCTGTTCTTTCCTTGAGTGAACATTTACTGAGCAGCTACTAGGTGCTAGCTCTTGTCCTGGGTACTGGGGATACAGCAGTGAACACACACGTATCTTTGAAGCTTAATTCCTTATGAGGGCCAGGGCGGGAGTACCATGGGAATCCACTGCAACAGAGAAGGGGAATTTTGTATCCTTAATCTGGATGTCCATCTCAAGTTTCTAGTTTTTATACTTCATCAACCTTCCGGGTGGACAAAATGGCAACTAGTATCCAGACTTTCTTCTCATAGAAGTAAGGGACAGCTAGAGAGAAGTTGCTCATTCAAGGTCTCGCAACCAGGAAATGGGACCGATATATTAACACCTGTGTCTGGCCGGCTTCAGGATCCTCTCTTCTACTCCGGGCTGCTTAAATGTTTCCTTCGAAGCACCTCCAAGGCTTCTGGGAACGTGTATGGGACAATACCTAAAGTTCTTGCTTTTTATGTTGGCTGTTTCTTTGGATACTCAAAATTTAGTTTTAAAAATATAGTGTTTTTTTGGATTTTACTTTATTATAAAGTTGTTTGGGTATTAAAATCATCTTTTAAATGACTCATGTCAAATAGAACTGATGGTCCCGCAATATGCTAGCATCTAGCCTTTGGCTTGGTCTCACTGCTGGCATTTTGCCAGGAAACCCCCCCCCCCCCCAACTGCACCTCTGGTGGAAAGCCTCGGTAATAAATTTTCAGAATCTCAAACCTTACTCCTTTGTCCATGTTGAGTTAGGGAGGGCCTGTCCTTGGAGGGGTTGGAGGAAAGGGAAGTGACAGGTGCCAGGCTTCCTGGCCTGAGACTGCATGACAGGCTGCCCTCCTTCTCCCCAAGAAGCACCTCACTGAGGACTCAGGGGAAGCAGGAGGAAGCAGAGAAACTGCTCTACCTGGCCTCCTCCCAGTATCTATCTCCCTCACAAGGCACAACTCTATGCCCATGGAGTGTTCAAGCCTTCTGACTCCAGACACCAAATCCCCTCTCTCTGGTTCCCCAGAGATGTCCCACAGTGGCTGGCCAGACTACCAGTCTGGGTACCTGGACAAGTCCAGGGGCTACTCCACATTAGGGGCTCAGGCAGTAGGAGCCCAATGCTACTGAGTTAAATCCAATAGAAAGTGAGAGTGGCCTTTCCCTCTGCCTCAGGATCTGCCGGTCTCCCTCCCAGCTCATCTATGCTGTCCTGTCCTCTCTGGGCCCGTCAGCACACAGGCCCCTGCCTCTCCAAATGCTTCTCAGTTCTCTAATAAGGGGCTGGTGCGTCTGGAGCAGATTCTGGGTTCAGCCCAGTATGGTGTGTGCATGCGTCAGGGAAGGCTTCCTGAAAGAGGTGGTTCTGAGAACTGGGTGGGCATCAGTGGAGGAACACTTGGAAGCACTGAAATCTTTGGGAGCAGAGGAGTGACCCCATATGAATCCGATTTTGGTGGAGCTTAGGCCCTGGGCGGGACTCGAGCAAACCCAAGTGTGGCCCCGGCCTCGCTCCCTCCCTCCCACGCCCGCCCCCCTCCCAGCAGCCTCCCCGCCCTCCCAGCGCCGATGCCGAAGTCCATTCCAGAAAACTTTCCAGGGTGGCTCGCACTGAGCATGCTCCGCGGCGGGGCGGGCCTGGGGTCCGGAAGCTCTGGCGACTCCGGCTCGCCCGCCACTTTGGGGTCGCGGGTCCGGAGGGGCGATGGGCTCGGCGGGCGCCGCGGGGCGCGCCACGTCGGTGCTCGCCTGGAGCCTCCTGGCCGCCGCCCTGGCGCTGCCCGCTGGGCCCGGGGGCAAACGCTGGCACCCCGCGGGCCCGGATCTCCTCGGGCGCCCCCTCGGCGGGCAGCCCCTCCCAGATCCCCCTGCGGCTCCTGGGGCGGGGCCCGAGCGGACCACGCAGGTAAGGAAGGCCCGCCCCCACCCTCCTTCTGTAGGACTCTGGTAGCTGAGCTCCGTCTACATTGGCGGCGGGGAGGCCCCTTCGAGTTGGGGAGATTATCGGAGGGAGGGCAGGGTCTGAGTAGGATGCCTCGGGTGTTCCTTAGTATTTGGCGCTCAGGCCCGCAAAGTCCCAGACACGGTGGAACCCCGCAGGGCTTTGCCAGCCGCCCGGGTCGATTCTCGCCCTGAAACCTAAAAACCCTCTGACCTAGGCCAGGCGCTTCACTTTTTGTGCCTCGGATTCCTGGTCTGTAAGCCTTAGCGGCGTGTACGCCGCGGGAAGGTGCGAGAGGCAGGCGCGTTCCCACAGACACCTACTTTGCAGAGGTGAGCACGCCCCAGGTCACCTCCCCCCCGCCCCCACTCCCAATGTAGCGGTTGTTAGAAGAACAGTTGGGATTATCTTGGTTGCTGCACTTATCCACTTCCCATCCGCCCCTCCCTCTGTGGCCTCAGATTTGGGAAGGCATAGAGCCTTCCTGTCTCCCTAGATTCCCCTTGCCCCTTCCTCCAAAGCTGGCCTCCAATTCCGCTTTTGTCTACAATCCCCGCCCCAGCCTCCTGGTTCAGTGGCCACCACTTAGCCCCTGGCTTTTGGTAGCTGTTTCTTCTAAGTCTCCTCCACCCCCTAATTCGTGCTCTCCCTCACCCATTTCCCCCTATGGCTGGTGTCCAGGAAAGGTGATCTGTCCTTGGTGTACCTATGGCCACTTCTCTCTCCAGCCCTCACCCCCCTCTCACGGACTCCTGGCAGAGCTAGGCTTCTGTTCCAAGGACTGCCCTGTCCAGTGGTCTCTCCCCTCACTGCCTTGGGGTCCTCCCTGCCCTCCCCCAGAGGCTGGCTTCCCTGGTTCTGTTGGTTCTGTCTGGGCAGGTCCCAAGGGGCTTGCTACACTTGCTACAGAGTTGTAATCTGTAAATCTTTAAAGGCGATTCTGTTCATTTTCTGTTATTAGATTTTCACTAGAGAAGAGTGAGTAATAACACTGTATCAATTGACTGAGCTTTAAAGAAGTCCCATGACAGAATGTTTTCATGAGGTCCTTCTACTTGTTCCTGTCCCATGAGGTGGGATATGTCTGGCTCATTTTGCAGGGGAGAGAACCTGCCCCCCCCCCCCCCAGGCCTGTCCTAGGCTCCCAAGAAGGCCCCCAGGTTCAGAGCTCACTCACCTGGCCTGCTTTGCACTTGCTTTCCTCTCTGAGGAACCAGGACCAGAACATTCTCGTGGATGCTTGTCCCCAGGCTCTACCAGAAAGTGCCTGAAGATACATGCTTAGTGTAAACTTATCATCTGTCCCTTCTTGCAGAGGGGAAACTGAGAGCCAGTTACAGCCATTTCCCATGTTGCCCAAGATGCCTCCTCAGTGCAGGAGCCTCTAGCCACATGTGGTTATTTAAATTTAGACATTTCAGGTACTTCATGGCCACACGTGTTAGAGGCTGCTGTGTTGGACAGCCCAGACTCTGCAGCGTTCTCATCATAGCGGAAAGCTCTGTCGGGAGTTTGTTGGCAGGAGAGAAGGCCGTGAAGGGTCGAGTGGACAAGAGGCTCTGAGTCAGCCATTCACTTCGGTGTTCGGGGACAGCTTTCTGGGTGGCATGCTCTGCTCTGGGTGCTGGGACAGAGAACAAGGCAGGCTCTCTTAAGAAATCTGCCTTCTTGGGGGCAGGAGAAGGAAGTAAACAGTGGTGCCAATCTGAGCCGTAGTAGGCAGTGGTTTGGGCTGCAGAGAGAAGTACAGCAAGCAGAATGGACTGGGAGAGGTGGCAGTGAGGGTGCTTTAGTCAGCAGTGAGCGCGCTCTAGTCGCCAGTGGTCAGGGAGCATGCTTGGAGGAGGTGACAGGTGAGCTGAGCCTTGAGTGGAACGAGGGAGGGCAAGGCCATGTCCAGAAGAGCTTTCCCGAGTGATGTGATAGCGAGGCCAGAGGCTAGAGGCAGGGTGTGCTTGGTGTGGTCCAGGAGCAGCAAGGAGACCTGGGGGCCCCCGGAGTGAGGGAGGGGGTGGACGACAGGAGACCAGGAGGTTGAGGAGGGGCCAGATCAGGGAAGGCCGCGTGGCTTATGCCCAGGATCCCAGCTGTTATTCTGAGTAAGGTGGAAGCCTTATGTGTTTGGAGCCGGAAATTGACGCCCTGTGGCTCATCTTTCTAAAGCACCCCGGTGGCAGGGGTGAGGGTAGAGGATGAGGGCAGAAATGACTGCAAGAGAGGAGGTGGGTGGCAGACCAGGCCAGGACAGAGGAGTACTGGGCTGGGGTGGTGAATGGTGGGCTACTAGCTGTGGGTTTCCAGTGTATTTCAAAGGTGGAGCCAGTGGGATTTGCTGGGATCAGCTGTGGATTGAGAGAGAGAGAGGCATCCAGGATGAAGCCGAGGACTTGGGCCTGAGCAAGTGGAAGAATAGAGGCACCATTGGCTAATACACCAAAGCCCCGTGGGGCCATCAGGAAATCTGTTCTGGTCTGGCTGACTTTGGCCAGGAAGACACGTATGGTAGAGAGCTGGCTAGGCAAGTCCAGACTGGGGTGAGAGAGTCTAAAGAGTCTCTAAAGAGTCTTCACTGTTTAGATGAGGGTCTGAGGCTCAGAGAGGCTGAGAGACTTGGCTGAGGACACACAGCAAGGAAATGGTTCCCGCTAGAACCCAGTTCTCCGGACCCCATATCTGGCCTCTTAAGAGCCTCTCTGTTGGAATTTGCAAGATCTTGGGAATTCAGAGGCTGAAGGATCAGCCAGTGTTGCAGGATTAGTGAGAAGCAGAGCTGGGATTCGAACTCAGGTCTGGGTACATGAAATTTTGACCCTGCAGTGCTGCCTTCCAGGACAGCTTCCCAAAATGCAGTCATGGCTGGGTTGCTGGCCTCTGTGGGAAAGAGGGGATAATCCTGGACTCCTGGTGGGGATGGTTCATTTGGAAACATTTTGTTTCAGATTTCTGGGTAGGAGTGTAGCTCCTCTCTGTGTTCATGAAAATGACTTGCAGGCACTTCTCATAAGCATGTTCTTCATTAGTGACTTCTGGATTTTTTAGGACTGGCCCCATTTGATTTGGCCCAGTGCGGAAAGCTCTGGCTTTAAGACTGCAGGTAAGTTTTTGTTTTGTTTCATTTTCCTTCATGGGACCCTAAAGCCACGCGCCCCCCCCCCCCCCCACCGCACCACCCCCTTCTCCAGCTCCCTCATGCCCTGTCCTGCTGTGGTGCCTACTATGGGCAAATGTGGTACGTTGCCCCCTGACCTGCAGAGCAAGGGCAGTGTGTGCACCCCCCCCCCCCCCCCCCACCCCAGCAGCTGGCTAGAGCTTTCGTGCAGGGAGCGAGTCAGGGGGAAGGTGGCTGGCCCGCATTCTCCCTTGAAGGGATCTGATGAATGGAATAGGGAATGTACTTATGAGCAGGTGTGTGGGTTTCCTGTGGCTGCTTTCACAAATCACTGTGGACTTCGTGGCTTAAAACAACACAGCTTTCTTCTCTTAGAATTCCGAAGGGCAGGTTGGGAATCAGTGTGGCTGGACTGAAGTCGAGGTGTGGGCACGGCCCACTCCCTCCGGGGCTCTGGGGAGAAGGTTTGTTTCTCTTCCAGCATCCCCAGCCACACTCCTTGCCTGCCGTGGGTCCTGGCCCCTTGCTCCATCCCAGAGCCAGCTCACCAGCATCTTGCCTCTGGGGGCACATGGCCTTCCTCTCTTCTGCCTGTCAGTTCTCCCTCGCCCTCCTTCTTTAGAAGGACACCTGGGTTTACATTTCTGACCCACCCAGATAATCCAGACAATTTCCTTAAATCAGGGATCTTCATTTAATCCCATTTGGGAAGTCGCCTGTTGTACACAAGGTGACATATTTACCAGTTCCCTGGACTAGGACCTGGGCATCACTCTGCCCACCACACGGGGTGCCAGAAATTGAGCTGAAACTCATGTAAGAAAAGCAGAACTTGCTGGACTTAGAACTGAGCCGGGCAGGCCCAGTCACTGCTGGTCCAGGGGCTCGGCATGCCAGGGCAGTGCCTTTCTCTTTGCATCTCAGCTCTGTTTTCCTCTGGTTCCCTCATTCCTGGAAGCCCTTTGGGAGCTGCACAGCTGATATTTATTCAGCAGAAGGCTTCCCGATAGCTTGGTGAGAGTTCCAGGGAAGACCATTGGGCTCAGCCTGAGGCCAGTGCCTGTCCTCGAGCCCATCCCCGGGGCTGGGGGTGCAGCATTCTGGGTTCTGAGCCCCATTCTGCCTCCTGGGGACCAGAATGGGCTTGGGTCCAGGTTGGCCCTGCTCTGTCTGCATAGACTGAGCAGGACACTTCCTAAGTAGAGGAAGGGCCTTGGTGAAAAACCGTCTTTCCATACACACAGCACACGGCACAGATTGTGAATACACCTTCCTCGGGGATCCTGTTTTTTACAGATCTCACTTACTAGGGAGTTAAAAAGTATTTCCTGTGTCTTTTGTTACCCTCTGCAAACTTCACATTTTACAAAATTCAGTGTTTTCTCTTGAGTACTGTAAGTTGAGGTGATTTCGTTGCATTCGTAGAGACCTCTTATTCATCAACAGGCAAACTCCTTGGGGAAAGGGAGCCCGAGGACGGACTACTCTGTGATTGTATTAAGAGCAGGGGCGGAGTGGCAAGGCCACTAGGAGGGGCTTCAGGGAATGCTTCCTGGAGGAGGGGCTCCTCAGTACAGTCCTGAGAACTGACAATCTAGCAGGTCCAGGGCATGGAAGGAGAGGCTTCCAGGCATGTGACAGCCACAGGCAGAAGAGTGAGGGTGTAACCAAAGAATTGCACAGATGGTACAGACGGGCCTGCTTGCTGGTGGCAAGAATGGGGAGGCCACTGGCTGGTGACCTGCTGGGTGGTAATAGTCACTTCATAGCATGAATTTCTTCTGTACTGTCTGTCAACACCTGCCCTCATTCAAGTCTTCATGAGAGCTTGTGGCTGGGCCTTTGAGGACCAGGGGACATAAGCAGGTGCACCAGAGATAAAGCCCAGTATGGCCTTAAGGGTTTATGTCCAGCAGATCTGCGAAGAAAGCATGTGTCCCTTAGCCTGAGGGGCAGGGTGAGGTTCCAGAGACAGACGTCCCATCTCCCTGTCACCCGTGGGATTTACTCAGACACTTCCGACTGAGTCAACAGCTGGCCTGGGAAAGTGCCCACTTGATTCCATGGCGAGTCCCCCGTGCTCACCTAGATCCCCGTTCTAACATCATGACCTTGACCTGAGTCAACCACAGACACTATAAGGCACGAGATTCTAATGTTATCCAGGATCCGGTTCTACATCTTTTTTTTTTTTTTCCTTTAAGTTCTTCTTTCTTCCTATGTGGATTCTGAAATTGTAAAAGTTTTCGGAAGCACTTACAAAGATCTTGTTACCAATAACACCATAAGAACGACTGAAAAATAAAGTCATTCTTAACCAAATCCCAATTTGCATCTGGGTAGAATCTCCCAGGCATCTCACCCGCTGGCTGGTCTAATTCAGTAGATCTGGGAGGGAATGTGCATTGTAGCCCACACCCAGGAGGAGCAGTACACTCTTTGAGAAGCACTCTCTTTAGGCTTCATAGTCCACCTCCCTCCCCACTGCAAGGGGAACACATTTCACACACCTCATTTTCCTGGCAAAGAGATGAGCAGTCATTCATTTCTTGATTCATTCACTTACCCAGTTTCAGCAAACACCTTCCAGGGGCCTTCCTCATGCACATGGTCCACGTCCTGAGTTCACCCCCCACCCCCGTGTCTTACTGCCTCCTGCATTCTGTGACGCATGCGCTTCGCTGTTTTGCAGTGGGAGCACCGTTTGGAAGGAAATCCATCAGGAGAAGTGAAGTCTTTAATCCCCTCCCGACTTCGGCACCCTCTAGAGGGCCAAGGACTCAGTCCGTGCTTGCTTTCACGCCCTCGTGGCCCAAGAAGACTTTGTTTAAAAGAGAGTCTCCTGTAACACAACACCTGGTAAGTCACACATTTGGTCCTTTAATGGAGTTAGAAGTTGGAAAGAAACTGGTTTGGGGCCCCTGTGTAGCAGATGCCACAGGCTTGGGTTCTTCAGAAAAGCTTACTCCTTCGATACCGAAGCATCTAGTATTGGAGGTGAAGGTAGGGGGGGTGTGAATCTGAGCGGTGGGAGGCGGGTTCTGAAGCAGGGCTCCCGGTTCTGCTTTAACAGGCCCGATTTGCCACCGGCGGTATAAACACATGCACGCATTCCTCTCGCCCGAGCATCAGCCCCGGTGTTCGGTGTTCCCCTGATGAGGGTATTGTTCACATGATCCCCTGGACTAGGGGAGAGCTCCGGTGTGACCACACGCCCACGTTCTTCCCTCCTCAGGGGCTAAAGTTCCAATCCTTTAAATGCTTTCTTAAAAAAGTTTTCAAGATTACCTAAGGCGGTTATTAGACTACAGGAGTCAATCTCTATCTTTCCTTTCAAAATTCATCTTGTACATTTATCGCCTTATTTTTAATTTTTTTTAACATCTTGTACTTTCATGAAACACGTATAGTATGCAGTGGTTTTCATTTTCCAATCGTTTCTGTATTTTATTGTAGTTTGGAGACATCTCAAGAGATGTTCCAGGGACTGCTGAGGAAGGACTGATTTTTCAGAAGTGTGCCGTGGTAGGTGTTCATAGGTCGCTTATAGTGGAAGAGAAAATAGTTGGATTTTGACCAAATCGTGTCTGGGTAGAGTTACATATATAAGGAGTGGCAAGTCATGGGGCTGTCCACTGTGTCTGGACACATGAGGGATAAAGTGTTGTACAGGGGATTTTCTGTTTCATATCATGGCAC
The DNA here is from genome assembly GCF_963455335.1 of Martes martes. NCBI lineage: Eukaryota > Metazoa > Chordata > Mammalia > Carnivora > Mustelidae > Martes > Martes martes. The sequence continues at coordinate 144,077,826 of NC_137889.1, forward strand.
CAGGACCAAGAGTTTTGGTAACAATTAAAGTCCTGTTTGTGAAAATGCACTGTGGTCATTTAGAAGGGGGAGGAAAGAATGATGTATTTTCTTTCAGGTTTTAACATTGCTTGGTGGTATAAAAATTTTATTTAGTGTTTTTATTCAGTGTTTTTAAAGTCTTGGATCTTTACTGATCCCTGTGAGGTGGTGTTTCACATTATTGCTGGGGGTCCCCAGGACCACCCTCCCTTGGGCTCCGTGCTTCACTGGAAGGACTCACATGACCCAGGAAGCTGTTAGATTCACAGTTATAGTTACAATTTATTACAGCAGAAGTGTGCAGATTCAAGTCAGCAAAGTGAAAGACACATAGGATGGGGTTGTGAGACCAGGCACAAGCTTCCCAGTGTCCTTTCCTGGTGGAATCCTGCAGCTGGTGTTTCATTTCCCAAAGCAGTGATGTGTGATGTCCTATACCAAGTACTGCTCCCCAGAGACACTCGCCTGAGCTTCGACGTCCAGGGGTTTTAATGCGGGTCCCTCATGGAGACAGGCAGTGCCCGTGTGGCTGACCTCAGTAACCGGTCTGCAGCCGCTCCGGAGGTCCCCTTGACACAGCTTGGCTCAAGGCCCCCACCTCCAATCACACTGTTTAGCACACGTGACCGGCAGTGGCCCGAGGCCCCAGGTATATAAATGTGCTCTTCTCAGGCAGGATGGTCCAAGTGCTTTACAGGTCAGCCTCCCAGGAGCTGGTCAGGAGTCAGTCCTTTCCTCTGGGTGGGTGGGGTCTGGGCTGTCCACGCCTGCGGAGTTAGCCCTCTGCTGTATGAGCCTCAATTTATCTCAGGCCTTCAGCTGTCCTGTTAGAGTTGGTGCTACCAGATTTTCGTGCATCCTCCTGGAGCTTTTTCTGTTGTCTGCATGCATGTGTGCATGTGCGTGTGTGTGTGTATCTGCATATACAGACATTGCTTCCCTCCTTCCCCAGCTTCTGCGTCTGTTCCAGCAGGGCTGGATGAAGCAGGGCAGGGGTGTGGGAAGAGCTTTGAGAGTGGGAATGGGGCAAGGTTGCAGAGCCCAGGCTGGGAGCCAAGCTGCTGGGGCCGCCAGACAACTTCTAGAAGCCGAGCTGTTCAAATCCATGACCAAGCAGAGCCTGCCTGGGGGAGACTGGCCAGAAGGATGGAGACCTGCCAGCTCACTCCATCCTGGAGGTCAGATGGCAGTCAGACGCCCTGGGCGGGGCTCTGGGACATGGCTGAGCCTTCAAAATGATGGTGTGAGAAGGAGCCATTGTTTGCTTTTTCTTGGTGATGCCAGTGGTCACCATTTCACCAACCTGACTGTGGCTCTGTGCTTCCAGTATTTCTTTCTGTTTCCCTGTAGGAACAATTTCACTGCATTTCAGGGTTCCTGTGACTTTGAAACAGTCACCGAGCAACAGCTTAGCAGGCTTGAGTCAGAACATAACCTGCGGCCTTTGAAATCAGACCCCCTAAAGTTCTCCAGCCCCTGGGAGACTGTTGTGCCCTCCCTCTGCCTGAGGACGGGTTGTACGCAGGTCGAGCTGGGGGTCACGTGAGGAGGTGGGACTTGCCAGCAGAGCTGCCCTCTTGTCATCTCCTGTCCTAGGTGTCCGGGCAGAGCGAACCGCAGACAGCTCAGGTGAGACTGCTAGTAGATAACACCAGGACCCCTGTGGCCACCAACCTCTCCGATCTGCTCCTATTCGACAACATCACTGGCCTCTCCGTTAGGGGGTCAACGGGAAACCAGACCGTGCCGGGATTCCAGGCTTTCAGGAAGAAGTTTCTGCAAGGTAATAGTGGCGAGTATGAAGTCAGGGAGGGAAAGTGAACCTACAGACGCTGTTGGAGCGTGTGATGTGCAACAGGCGTGTTCTTCAACATGTGATGTGTTCATGCACGACGGATTTGACAATCGGGTATTGAAGGAGGAGACCAGCACTTGATATCCACACTCAAAAAGCTGGATTTGTTACTGAGGTTAGAGAGAAGCCAGATTTGGGGGAGGAATTGTTAAGAAATAGGTATTTTTAGTATTTTTATTGAGTGTATCGATTTTTATTATGAAGAATTCCAGACATAACGAAATATAGAGTTTATAGCCAAACTCTGTCTGTCCACCACCAGACCAGATTTCTCATCCCTCAGTGAAATGCAGAGCTTGTCTGTGGGGGGCTGCTCGAGGTGGGAGTGGTTTGACACTGGCCCTGGAAGCGTGTGCGTGAGACCTTCGTGCGTTTTCTCGAGTGTTCCCTGGAGTACCTTCGCACTGAGGGGCTAGTGTTCTGAGTGCCACCGTCCCCGGTTGGCTTTGGAGGCGTGTGTCCTGAAGCAAGCTGTCATGGGTTAATGAAGCAGATTTCAACAAATTCTGGGATTCGTTGTTACCATGACCTCAGGACTGTCCATTTTCTTGGGAGGGTGAGACTTCTTTAACTCTGAGTCCCTGTCTCATTGACAGAGGAACAGACGGCCCACCACATGACCCTCGTGCTGTCGTGAATACTCTCACATGCTCAGGACTGACTTCTCCACGGAGCCCACGAAGCTCACCGGTCAGGCCATGCTTTCCCTCTGAGCCTAGATAGGGCCTTGGAGTCCTGCTTGACCACATCCTCTTGACAGAAGCTACCAGGTTGGCCCACAGGCAGCCACCTACCTCTTTGCCGGCTGTAATTTAAGCAACATCGTAAAAACTGCTAGGATACATCCCAGCCAAGAGATCCTCAGGGCCTTCCCTCAAAGATAGAAAAATAACCATCCCGCATCCCCCCCGCTGCATCCTGAAATGAGTGAGCAGAGCACACACTCCATCTCGAATGGACCTAGATGTTACTCCTCACTTGGCCACTTAGGAGCTGGTCACCTCTGGAAATTACTGAGTTTTCCTGAACTTGGGATGTGACGTGTGACTGTCAGGACCTCATAGAGTCATGGCAGAGACTGAGCAAGGCCACGTGCCCCAGCTCTGCCCAGGGCTCTCCCCACGCTCTCCCAGCCCCTCGCCCAGCAAGCCTGCCTCTCTCCTCTCATAGCCCCAGTGGCTCCCAGCGTCTGCGCTCCTGCCACACAGACCACACTTGTCACTCTCCACTGCCCATCGGCATCCACTCAGGCCCTGGTGTCTTCCCGGGAGGCCTCCCTCCCCCGCTCCTCACTTCCCTGCCTTCCTGCATGTCATCTGCCCGGGGCCTAGGGTCAGTGCTGCGTGCCGAGTCCCACCAACCCCAAGCTTTGTGCCCGCTGCACATCCCAGAGTGTCAGCCTCTTCTCTGTTCCACAGGGACGGTGACAGTGACAGTTTCAGGATGGGACTGTAAGGAGAAGGGAGTTGTTTCACGGAAAGCCTGACCCAAGAAGTGGTCCCCATATCAGTAGTGGTGATTTTGTTGATTGGTTTTGTGTATGTGTGTGTGTGTCTTGTATGGAGCACAGGTGATGGCTCTGCAGGGGAAGTGGTGTCCCGCTCGTTCCCCAGCGGAGCAGGTGCAGGGCACCTCCTCAGCCTCTGCCTCCTGCTCTGGGCATCGCAGGCTATGAGGTCTCCTCCATCCACCTTGGGGCTCCCTGTGGGTCCGTGGGTCTGGCACACAGGCTGTGAAGGTGACAAGCCACTGCATCAGGTAAGGTCCGATCACAGGACCTTCACTGTGGAATCATCTCAGTTGTTTTTCTCATGCTGTCTTTGTGAGTTTCACTGTTTATCATTGCATGAAAATACAGGTGTTCACTTCTCTTCTCCTTTACATTTTTTCTTTTTTTTGAGGTCTCCATGTGTTGATAAATGAAGCATGTGACAGCATTTGAGGGCTACAGTCTGACCCTGTTACAGGTGGAGGAAGAGCAGGAGGACAGGCTTAGGCTGATCAGGCAGCCCTAGTCTCTGGCCCACAGAGCAGGATAGGCTTTGTCCCCCACTGGCCATTGCTGGCTGGCACCCCGAGCCAGCAGCCCACTCCCGTGGGTTGGTCCCTCCCATCATCAGGTGGGGTGCGCTGCCCGGTGAGGAGCACTGGGAAGAAGCCCACCCTGTTTTAGGCAGGGCGCCTGTGCTTGTGGACTGAAACATCAGGGGTGTGTGGTGAGCCTGAACTTCTGCCGAGGACCTCGTGTGTTGTTCTCCACACTCCTGGGGCTTCTCACGAATCTGCAGATCAGTTCTGGTCCCCTGGGGAAGGAGATCAGCCTTGGTCAGGACTCAGGACATCCCTGTTCCCCAAACCACTCACCCTTCACCCCTGTGTCTGTCCCTTGGGGACTGCTGGTGTGTAGAAGAGGTGGTTTTTCTGTCCTGTGAAGGCTTTGACTCAGAGCATTGCATTACCCGATAACTCAAAGGGTACACTGCACCCAAGGCTGGGAATTCTCTGATTCTGATACCATTCAGTCAAGTCTTGTCCCACTAGTCAACAAGGCGGGTCACAAGATTTGCAGCGTCCTTAGGGGCCAACACTGAGTTCATTTGCATAAAGGTCTTCCAGCAGTGACCTGCCACCAACTCCCTTTTGCAAATTCTCAGGGAGAAATGAAAACCTTAGGAAATAATTGCCTGCAAATAGGAACCCAAGTATATTCAAGTCCAAAAGGAATCAACATGTTTGCCCTTGTAAGTTTGAAGTCAAAAGTCCAACATGCTCAAATTAAGTTAATATGCACTCTTCTCAATATTTTATTTTGTCCATCCCCTCCCCCCACCCTGAGGTTTGTAACTGTCCAGAAGGAGTTGGGGTCCCTTCAGCAGCATCCTGGGTCTGTTTCTACAGTGGAAGACAACTGGCAATAAGAAAGAATGAATTATAGATTCACACACGACATAGAGGAACCTCAGAAAACATCTGCTCGGTGAAAGAAATCAAAGACAACGCATATTATATGATTCTATTTCTAGGAGATGTCCAGAAAGACAAATTATTACCCTCCCTCGACCCCCCCAAAACCGGATTAGTGGTTGCCTAGGCCTTGGCGTGGCAGGGGAGAGTGATTGCCTTTCTTGTTTGGGTGATGGAAATGTTCTGAAATCAGACTGGTGTGCTCAAAGACCTCTCAATACACAAAATCCCTTAAAGGGCACACTTAGAATGGACGGACTGAGTGATATGTATGTTTTATTTCAAAGCTGTTAAAAAAAAATAAGGAAGTATCACAAGCTCAGCCCCACCAGTGCCCAGTGCAGACGAGAAGCCAGTGTCCCACTATGGCCAGGCGCAGCCATGTCCCCAGACCCTGCCTTCTGCACTTCCACACGCGGTGGCTGAGGTGAGAGGTGATTGTCAGAACCGTGACAGAGATGGTCTTTCCAGTGTTAGTTTACAAAGTGTCTTGGGCTCTGCCGGGTGCCCAGAGCCCAGGAGAACGTCCACTCCATGGGAAGTGTCTGCTGTTGGGACTTAAGGTGGGCAAGACCCATCTCCAACATCAGATGCGAGGTCCCTCCAGGAAGCAGGGCTGAGAACGTGCGGCCTCCTGCAAAGCTAGAAACCTGCAGTGGTGGCCCCTCCACACCCCTCCACATCTGGGGTTCCTCTCTTTCTCAGCTGTTCGTTCACCTTGGGGTCTGAGGGTGGACCTTGTCTGGGAGCAGAGCTGCCTTCTCCAGAGATCCTGGATGTTCGGTTCTGACTTCTTACCAAGGAGAGCTTTGAGCCAGGGAAGCTTTCCCTTAAATACAGACGATTAACTTTTATAATGAAGCCATCGAGGGCCAGCTAGAGACCAGTGGGCCAAGGGGACCCCCCATGAATCCACAGTGCTGGATTCTGCCTCCTGGCGCCCCTTGCCATGCTCACAGAACCAGCTGCTCAGAGAGGTCAAAGTAGGGCTTCACGTCTGTCTGTCTACCGAGGCCCACAAGTCGATCTAAGGTTCTTCTCCTTAGTTGCGTGAACAGGATTTTGGAGAATAAATAGATCCCTGCCTAGATTCCAAACAAAACAGAAAGGTTCTGGATTTCCCAAGTGTGGGAGTTAGTGATACCCCGGATCAGGAATACTGACCCGCCCAGTCCCGGGCAGTGCTGGATGGGCCGGGGGTGGGGCACCCAGAGAAGACAGCCCAGGGGCAGCAGGGGGCCCTCCCTGGCTCCTTACACTTGCTGACAGCCTCTTCCAGGTGAAGAAGAGGGACCCCATGAGTGGGCACGCACAGTTCCCTGTCCCCATCATGGGCACCCGAGACCTGAGCAGCACCCTTGCTGTCCATGTCGGCTGTGGTGGCAGACTCCTTTGACCTGGGTCTTGTCTGGGGTCTGGCGGAAGGGCCCCTCTTGACTCACATGTGCATTCTCTCTGAGCAGTGGGAGACTCCTTCTTGGTCAGCTACACAGCTTCCATCAAGGCTGGAGAAGTGGGGAGCGGAGAGGTCCTGATGCTTCCTGCCCAGCTCACCTTTCAGAGCTCAGCGCAGGTATGTCCTCCTTACTCTGCTTCTAGAAGCCTTGATACTTAGACTGCTATCTCTTAGCTTCTCTCTTCCTTCCCTCCCTGCCTCTCTTCCTCCTTCCTTCCCTCCCTCCCTCTCTCCTTCCTTCACTTCTTCCTTTCCTCTCTCCTGCCTTCCTTCCCTCCTTCCTTCCTTCATTGATACTGAATTCTAGATAAGTGGGTGGGCCCCGGAATCTCACACATTTTGCTGTGAACTTGGCTCCCTTAGCATCTCAGTGGGACCTCTAGTAATGCCTTAACTCCTGTGGGTCTGATGTAGAATTATCATAAAAATATCAGCAGATTTAGTTCTTTTTTTCATGCCTTGCATATCATAAGCACTCAACCCGTACTTTCTATTTGTCTGAGTTCACTAGGAGCTACCTTGATGAAGTTTCACAGCCTAGAAATGTATGTTTTCATGATCCTGGAGGCTGGAAGTCTGAGATCAAGGTGTGAGCAGGGCTGGTCTTCCTGAGGCCTCCCTCCTTGGTGTGTGGATGGCATCTTCTCCCTGTGTCCTCATGTGGGCATCCCTCTGTATGTGTCTGTGTCCTGATCCCCTCTTCTTACAAGGACCCCCGTCAGATTGCATCAGGGCCCCCCTAATGCCCTCATTTGAGGTTACTCACCTCTGTTAAGTCCGCACCTCCAGATACCATCGCGCTGTGAGGTGCTCGGGGCCGCTTCGGCATATGGATTCTGCGGGAACACGATTCAGCCTGTAACACAATTACTGTTTGTATCTTCGTTTCGTTCACCTTTTAATCTGTACATGCGTCAAATGTGGTTCGTCTTGTGTCCTGCCCGGTACCGTTCACATCCTGGGGATGCAGGAGCAGATGTCCTTGTCCTCAAGGCGCTCATGCTCTAGCTGCTTTGGTCATTTTGTTCTGACTTTGGCCTCTGGAAGAAGTACCTTTCGCTCAGAGGGGAAAGTGATGCTCAGAGCACGACTGCCCTGGTCCCATGACAGAATCCTAATTGGACCGCACAGCTGTGAGCTCCTTCCACCCAAGTCTCGAGGATCTGTGTGTGGCATTGCTGCCGCAATAAGAGAGAAAAAAAATACTAGATAAAACGAGATAAAAAGGAGGATTTCAAAAAGGTAAAGACCACATACAAGGAAACTATTAAATCAAACTCTCAGAAGAGACCAATGTCTCAGAAAATAATTAGATACAAAGTCAGGAACAGAGAATAAAGGATACAAAAATAGAGATAAAATCACCCAGAAGAAATACCGTCCCAATTTCGGAGGACGCAAACCAAGTGACTTAAAATCAGAAGGGGAGAAGGCCACAGTCAGAAACCAAGGGTAGAAACTCAGAACTTCGACAAAACCAAAGCCTCCACTTCCTCCTGCCAGAGCATTAGGACTTCAAGATCCTGAAAGCACCTGGGGAAGGCGGGTGTGTGGGATGAAGGGAGGGTGGGGGGGATGGAGGTGGGGTGGAGTGGGGGATGGAGATGAGGGATGGAAGGGGAATGGAGTGGGAGATGGAGGGGCGATGGAGTGGGGATGGAGGTGAGGTTTGGAGGGGGGAGGGGTTGGGGAATGGAGGTGGGATGGGGTTGGAAGAGAGGTGGGATGGAGGTGAGGGATGAAGGGGCTCCTCAATCACTACAGGGCCCCTCATCTGTTCCTTTGCTTGGGGTCTCACCTGTCTGTTATACTGACTTTATTTCCCTAGGAAACCCCCACCCCCATTAGCCCCATGAGACCAGGGACCTCATCTTTCCTATTGACACCTGCATTCTCCGTGCCAAAAGTAGAGCCATGCACAGTCAGTGCTCCGTAAATATTTGCTGAATGAACAAATCCGTAAACTAAGGAATCTTGGGCAAGGTTTAGTTTTTGATTTCTCTGAAGCTCGGGTTTCTCATCTACATAAAGGAGATGTTTCTGGCAATGTCTCCAGTCTTCCGTGGGGGTACATGAGATGTGTCTGTGTGCAATGGCCTACAATTTCCTACTCCTTCCAAACCGTCAGGGGCTCTCTGGGCAGTTCTGCAGGTGGAGCGTGAGCAGCACACCTGCCTCCTGAAGATTCCAGAGTTCCAAGCTTCACTGGCCTGCGTTCTGGGCTTCTGCTTCCCGGCTCTGGTCGACCAGCAGCATGGCGCCGACCTGGCTCCTGAGAGATGAGATGAGAGAGATGAGTTCTCGGAGGCCGGTACTTGCTGAGTGATTACATGCTGGAAGTTGACAAGGAGCTCTTGTACTTTGTTCGCAAGTTGTTTCTTCTGGTTGGACTTGACTGTCGCTTGGGTGACTGTGAGGCTTTTCTCCATGACCTGTAGAAGGTCAAGTGTATCTGGGGCTGAAAATGACCCAAGGCTGAGTCTGCACATGAGAACAGTGGTTTGCTCTGCTTGTCATTCAGTCCCAAGATGTCTTAAATGACAAAAGAGAAAACAGTAACAGATTTAAACAGGCACGAGGCCGATGGGATGGAATCCTGCCGTAGAGCGGAGGCAAGGTCTGACACAGCCGCACCTGGAAACCACTGCCCAGCTGAGTTTCAGAAGCAGTGCCGATTCCTGGGCTTCACTGTCCCTACCCCAGCAACGAGAGGAGTGGGGAGATTCTCCCCCGATCGCTTCTCTTTCTGGTGTTTTAGACTTGCATGAGCATAGGGAGATGGAGAGGAGAAGGGAGTTGAGGGAAATTGGAAGGGGAGGTGAACCATGAGAGACTGTGGATTCTGAAAAACAACCTGAGGGTTTTGAAGGGGCGGGGGGTGGGAGGTTGGGGGAGCCTGGTGGTGGGTATTAAGGAGGGCACGTATTGCATGGAGCACTGGGTGTGGTGCAAAAACAATGAATTCTGTTATGCTGAAAAGAAAAAAAAAAAAAAAAGAATTGCATGAGTATAGTGGAGGAGTCGGGAGGAGGCTCCCCACGCCCACCTCAGGCTGTGGTCCAGAAGCACAGATCCTCCTGATGTGTGGTCTGAATGACAGTAGCAGCTTCAGGCGATGTCACCATCCCTTTGCCCTTCATCTCACTTGGTCTCATCACCAGGCGTTTTGTCTCTCAGATCTTCACAAACAGAGGGACGAGTGAAAGACCGCATTCCCACAGCTTTTATCACAGAGCATTGTTACAATCGTTCTGTTTTATTGTTAATTATTGTTGTCAGTCTCTTACTGTGCCTAACTCATCAGTTAAACCAGATGTATGTATGGGAAAGAATGGTGTGTCTAAGATTAGGGACTGTCCGTGGTTTCAGGCATCCGCAGGGGGTCCGGGAACGCATCCCCGGCAGGTGAGGGTGGGGACGGTTGTCGTTCACACTCACGAATCATCTAGTCGGAGGTGGTTCCTTCAGACACGCGTTGTGTCTGGATCTGGAAGCTGCTTTATCAAACACGCCCGTGTACCCCAGATTCATACAGGATTGGATAAAACAGGCCCTACGCGATGGATGGTCCAGAGGGAAAGCCCCAGACCTATCATGTCCAGTTTCTTGCACTATATTATGAAACGTCCTGCCTGCCTCACACACGCATCCCTGGATTTCGCTGGGCCAGCGTTTTCTGACTTCAGGCCATGATCTCAAACGTGTCTCGCAAGCCTTGAAATTTCTGTAGGAAGCACGGGGTGAGGACTTAGGTTTTGTGAAGAGATGAAGCCAAGCGTCGTAATATACTTGCAGATTCTCTCTGCTTAGACGTTGGGTGTCAGAAAACACACGGAGGAGGGGCCCAGAGGGAGAGAAGGGAATCGAACAATGTGATGGAATGTGGGCTTCTGAATGCAGCCTCAGGCTGCCGGATCCACAACCCTGAAACTCACAGGGTATCGTGAATATCCCCAAACAGACACAATCCAGGAATGGGAGGGGACAGGTGATTTCTTCGTATATGTCTTTTCTTTAAAGACTCAATATTTTTAAAAATTCCCTTTTTCTCCTAAACAAGGGCCTTGTAGTGTTTTTATGTCCTTTCAGAGCCTCCACTAGGGTGTCCTGCTGGCCTGTGATGGGTTTGGGCTGCCCCAGTGCTGCTATGGTAACTGTGGCGCTCAGGTCGGGGCTGCACCTTGACTGGGCCGCAGCCAGCCACCTGTTGGAATGAACAGGGGTTGCCTTGCTCACTGGACATCACGCCCCAGGCCTCTAGGCCAGGTTATACACACTGACTGCACCACCACTGCCATCACCGACCACAGCCAACACCAGGAATACTTTCGGCACACTGCCAGACTCTAGATTAGCTAATTTAATCCTCACAGCAACCGTACTGAGTTGAATGGGATTCCCGTTTTACAGATGGGAAAACGGAGGCACAGAGAAGTCAATGCCTTGCCTGAGGTCAGGCTGCTGGTGAGCAACGGGGCCAGGTGCGAGCCCAGGCAGCCGGCTCCGACTACCGCCCTGTACTGCCTCTCAGTTTTGAGATCTTCCACCTGTCTTCTCAGATACTGCACGCGTGGACAGATAGCTGGCCTGACAGCTTCCTTCCTGAGCTTTGGCGTGGGTCCTCATCCCCCATCCGGCCTGACCCCACCCCCTGGTGTTCTACCCGCGGGCCCACGGCCTGTGCTTTCTTGCCAGTTAGGGAAACTGGTATTTGGATTCATAAAAGCCTCTGGGAGAGAAGGACACCCTGCAGGTCCACAGACCTTTCCACCTGGAGGGACTTTCAGACCCTCACAAGCCCTGGCCCCCAATTGTCAAGGGCCTCCTATGGCTCCAGACACGGCCAGTTGCAAATACAGCAAATGATACCTTCTGTGTCAGACTCCAACACCTGTTGATGAAAGTGTTTTCTTTTCTCTCTCTCTCTCTTTTTTTTTTCTAGAACAGAACCCAGCTAAAAGCCCTTTTCACCATAACAGTTGAAGAAAAGATAAAGGTAAGAGCAACGTCTTGAGCCCCCAGATGCCCCCCCGTGTGCCTTTTACTGCCTCTGGTGTGTTGGTGTCTGGCTGTCCTCACGGCCAAGGGGAGGGGGTGGCTACTGGCCTTGGTAGCCCAGACCACCATGCAGTGTGGGGTCCCCCAGTGTGGCTGGAGGCTGTCGGACTCGTTCCCTGGATGGCCCATCTGTCTGGGCAAGGTGTCCTCACCTTGTAACCACATTTCACATTATTTCAGCATCTGCTGGGGCCAGACATTAAGCAGTTGACACGCACTGAATTGTGTAGTCTTCATCACAATCTTGGGGTGTAGATTCTATGTTAAAATCATCCTCATTTCATAGATGGGGAAACTGAGGCACACGTCGGCCAAGTAATTTGCCCAAGATCGCCTGGCTAGCATGTCAGGGTTCCCAGGACCACTCCCAGGCTCTATGATTCACTGGGAGGACACACAGGACTCCCTCCATAGTCATACTCATGGCTGATTTATTACCGAGAAGGATCCAGAGTCCAATCAGCAAAGGGCAGAGGTGCACAGGACGAAGTCTGGAGGACGCTAGGCACCAGCTTCCAGAGTCCTCTCCTGGTGGAGTCCCACAGGATGCACGGAGTGGTCGAGCAATGAGTGTGACGGCGCAGCTCATCAGAGACCAGCACCAGGGCTTTCTTTGGGGGCTGGGCACACGGCATCCTCTGTGTGGCACAGACCACCCAGAGGAGTGTGTTCAGTGTAAACTACATTGTTTGCATGATGGGTTAGGTGCGGTGAGCCACTCTTATCAGAGAATGGTGGGAACCCTCCTGAAATCCAAGTTTATAGATGCCAGCCAAGGCTCCCTGCCTTGCACGCTGGCCTCTCAGAGGATAGCACTCCAGGGTGTGCCACGTGTGTGCTTTTCTCATAGGGGTTGGAACCAGGATTTGAACACAAGCACTTTGGCTCCGGGGCCCTGTCGTTGGGCAGTGGGCTACACTGGGGAGCTGAATCCCTGTGCTAAAGAGATGGAAAAAAAATCCAGGTCTGGGTATAGGAAGGGGAAGGTTTATGGGGGGAAGGGGCAGGGGAGTCAGGAAGACAGGAGCCAGCAATCATCCTGGCTGGTCTGTGCGCTCCGGAGGGCGTGTCTGCGTCATATTTGCACCCCACTGTGTGTCTTACATTCTGGGTGGCACTCGATAGGTAAATATCCCTCGATTGAGCTGATTGTTGATTGTCATCAATGCCGGTGATTGCTTCCCAGTGGAGCAGGTGTCCAGTCACTGTCTGATTGTAATAGAAGTCAGAGGACGTTTGCTTAATTGATGTTTATGATTATGAGCCCTTCCTCCAAGTCCCAGGCCCTCTCATGTGGATGGATATGAGCCACACCCAGGTCTCCGGGGCAGCCTCCAGCCCACACCTTGCCTTCAAGGGCAGCAGGAGTAAGTGCCCGCTCTGGGGTGCAGACCCCTGGGTGCACGGTTTGGCAATGGAGCACCGGGCTGGATGTCAGCCCCACGGCCCCTCGTCCAGGTGACCCTGCCCTGTGTACCACATTCAAGGAGGTCACCACGGAGCGGGAAGATGAGGTATAAAGATGTGATGGCCCTACAGTGTTGTGGGGACAGCAGGTCCTTGGACCAAGGGCCTTGCTTTGAGTCCCTGCCTGTCCACCAATTGTGTGTGACTGTGGGTGTGTGCTTTGCCTCCCTGAGCCTCAGTTTCCTAGCCGTGAAATGAATGTAGTGTGTCAAGCACTCGACACAGTGCCTGGCGTTTTGTAAGGGCTCGGTTAACATCAGCCGCTGTCTTTGCTATCATTATCATCATCATCATCATCAACATTATATGCAACTGCAGACATCAGTCCTCTGCAGGTGTTCTGTGATAATCGTGAATGATGTCAGGTATTGGGGTCTGAAGCCCAGATGCCCACGGGGGCCATACAGGTGCTATAAGTGTGAGTCAGGCCCTGTGCCAGATTCCAGGGCACAGTGGAGTCTGGGGCAGCCTGGAGACTCAGATCACCCAGCACCCACTGTCCCCCTGCCCTCACTGAGACCTTAAATGAAGGGGAAAAAAAGTCAACACACAACCTTCATGACTGAATTTGCAAGGTTGTGACCCCAAATCTAGGTCATACATGCTGCAGATACTGACTGTAAAGTGCTGCGTAGATGGCAGGCTTCGTGGAGGAGGTAAGAATTCAGTTGGATGTAGTGAAAGGAAGGACATGGTTCAAGATGGAGGAAGGGTATTCTAGAATATTCCACGGTCTGAAGTCGAGTTTGAGCCAGCTGGACTGGTGGTTGGATGTGAACCCAGGTCTCCTGGGGGCCTGGCACCAGTGGATACATGGATGGATGAGGCAAGTCCCTTGCCAGCTACGGTGTATTCTAGCAGGGCTACTAAGCACCCGCATGGTGACGTCATTGCACTAGGAAAGTGCGAGAGTGAATAGGAGGAGCAGGGCACGGGGCTGGAGGCTCCCCTGACATTCCATCATGCGGCTAAAACATGGAGGAAAGCCATTAACCAGCCATTGTATGGGTTGGGATTTTGGAACCCTGGGAGACCCCATCAGCTCCTTTGTTTTCTGTTACATTCCCAAGGGTGAAACTGGCAGGTGTCAGCCAAGGAAAGCAAGGCCTCAGAAAACTGCTTCCCATTTCGTATCACAAGGTCCTCTTGCCCTTCTGTCTGCTGCATGAAGAGTCTGGGGTCGGGGGGAATCACACTGTTCATGCTGGACATTGGTGTTTAGATTGGGCTGGAGCTCCCCACAACTTCTTGTGCTGATCCCACGTGCTCTCAAAAGGGCTGGGCGCCAGGGCAGAGACCTAGAGAGCAAGGATCTTGGATCTAATCCAGAGAGAGACGTTTAAACCAGCTGTTACATCCCCGAAATTCATGTCCAGTGCAGTTGCAATAATGATTTTAGTAGCATTTGGGGGGAGATACGTGATCAAATTAATCAGAGTTTCACCTGAGAATATACATTTCCAAAACTAGATGCGAACATTGTGACAATGAAGAGGAATGTGGGAAGATTTGCCCTAGGAGGTGTTAATTATAAAGCTACATTAATATAATTTGCAACTCAAGAAAAGCCAGACCAGTGGGACAGGATAGAGTATATACACAGATTCCCACTTAATAAAAATGGTATTTCAAGTCAATGGGAAAAGAATGTATTACTCATAAATTTATGGGCAACTGGCTGGATCTTTTGGAAGAAAAATAAAGATGAATTCCCTCATCAGATTAAAATCTCGGTAAAACAATTTCTAAAAGGTACATATAGATAAGTATCACATGGTATGAAGAAAGCCACAAAGGAAAATCATGGATTTGAGTACACAAATAGTTGGAAGTTTTACATTTAAAAACAGCATTAAGGGCACCTGGGTGGCTCAGTGGGTTAAAGCCTCTGCCTTTGGCTCAGGTCATGATCCCAGGGTCCTGGGATCGAGCCCCGCATCGGGCTCTCTGCTCAGCGGGGAGCCTGCTTCCTCCTCTCTCTCTGCCTGCCTCTCTGCCTACTTGTGATCTCTGTCTGTCAAATAAATAAATAAAATCTTAAAAAAAAATAAAAACAGCATTAAGAAAGATAAGTGACAAATTAGGGAAAATACTTGTAACAGACATAAAAAAAGATCCACATCTTTGATATATAAAGAGCTTCTATTAATAGCAAAAAGGAAGTGTCAGTAGATAGCTATGTGACCTGAGAATTTCTCAAATACAGAATTTTACAGTGTGTTCCCTTGGCCACAGTGGAGGGAGCGTGTAGCTGTGGGCAGAATCTTGTGGCGCTGACTTGCACTCAGAATATGGGTGGTGTGCAATCACACATCATCATGTCTACTTTCCCTGGGTTACCTCTTGTGTAGATTACTGCACCAGCCTCCTGCCTGTTCAGCCCTAAGCTCCTCTGGCACCTCATCCTCACCATCGTCATCTTTCTAAAACATAAACCCGCTTGCTTTTCCTTTTCTGGAGGGACTCCCTATTGCCTGCTGGATTCAGCCCAATTACCTCAGGTTAATATTCAGGAGCCATCAGAAAAGTTGGCCTCTGCTGTCTCCTGGTGCTGTTGGGTCCCTCTGTTTTCCACACTTCTCCAGTTTTGCATATGCTGTTCTATTTTTACCTGTGCTTTGGAGAATGTCCTGCAGGAGTCTAACCAACCTCTGCACCTCTGTGGTTCCTAACTCTGCCCCAGGCCTTCTGGTCCCACCCTTGGCTGGGATCCCATGCTGCTGGGACACCTGATAAACCTTGTCATTCTGTGACATTGAGTTAGTCTCCTTGTTGGCATTTAATACATTTTTGTGACAGCAGAATAGAATTTTTGCCCTGGAAGACTTTACAGATGCTTTAGTTTGACTTTTTCATTGAAAAAATCAGATCTGGAGAGGCTGTGGGAACTGGCCAGGGTCCTGAAGCTGAGGATAGCGTTAAGGAACAGGGTCAAGCTGTGCAATTTTTTCTCAAATCCACTTCTTTAGGAGACTGGTACCTTAGCAAAGCTCCATTAAGAAGTGTGATTCCCTCTACCAGTGATTACTCCTACCCCCCTCCCCCCTTTCAGGATTGTCAGCTGGGAAGCCCAGAGAAAATTTGCCCTCAAGGGCTGTGTGCCAAAGGTCCACAAACCACTGACCCCCAGTGCTTCTTGGATCTTTAACTTAAAGTGAAGGATTTCAACTAAATTACTTCTGAAATCTCTTCCAGAGAAATTCTGTATGGTCTTCTCTTTTCTACAACCTTTTTCTGTCTTTGGTGGGTAGGTGGGTAGGATTTAATAGATGTCCATTGTGGACTTTTAGAGGAAATGCCCGCTCTGTATCACACAAACACAGAGAAAGCTGGAAGAATAAAATAACATTACCTCATAATCCCACCACTGGAGGACTATTGCTGACATGTTGGTTTCTTGCTTCTACAAGTCTGTGGATTTATTTATTATGTAATTGAAGTTGAACTGTATAAACAACTCCTCCTCATGCTTTTGTAACTTGCTGTTGGATTATAAGAATTGAAAGCATTCCTTTTGAAAGGCTTTTTTTTTTTTTTTTTTTTTTTTTTTTGTCCAGCATTGCTCTTCATAAATGCAGTGATAGAACTCATCAAAGAAACCAGCTCTCAGCTAATACATGATTAAAGAGATGGTAATAGCACATGATTCTTTGTCAGAGACAAGCAGGAAAGTTAGGGCCTGGGGATGAGGAGGCTGGGATCACTGAGCCGGTTCTCTTTCCTTATTCTTTCGTTCGTGAAGTTTATGGTAAATAGGCTCTTTGAAATCTGTACTTATAATGCTTATCAGTGAAATTTGGCTGCAAGATTTCTGGAGGAAATCTCAAAAGTATGATTAACTCGGGGCTGATTTCTAGGGTCCAAGTGCTCAAATTTTTGCTCCTGTCCCTGTGCTGGGGGGCCTCACCAGCACCCAGCTTCCCAAGTGAGACATCCAGGGACATTTCTGCTCCTATCTCTGGCATCCCACACATTCATTTCATGCTCAGTCACTGTATCCTGTAGACTGTGTCTCCTAAATATTCCTCTAATTTCTGCCCTTCCCTCCAGCTTGCCAAAAGTAGCAGTAATAAATAGCAGCTCAGAGTTACTGACTGATCTCTGTGTCCTGCATCCCTAGCTAGTAGGCCCTAACTTGTGCATGTAGTAAAGTACACACACATGAAATTTACCATTACCGACATTTAGCATACTCAGTGTCGAGCAGACAGGCACCACTGCCTAGGTCTGCTCTCCATTCTCCCCTCTAACCCCAGCCTCTGGCAACCACTAATCTGCCTTCCGTCTCTACAGATTTGCCTGTTCAGGCCATTTCATATAATGCAATGTGGCCTTTTGTGGCCAACTTCTTTCCTAAGCGTGGTATTTTCAAGGTTCGTCCATATTGTCCTGTTTATTGGTACTTCCTTTTTATGGGTGAATCTTATTCCTTGTATGCGTGGACCACATTTTCTTCATATCTTCATCAGGTGGTAGGACCTCTGGGCTTTCCCCATCTTCTGGCTATTGTGAATAGTGCCCCTGTGAATATTCAGGTACGGATTTTCGTTTGAACACCTGTTTTTCCCTTCTTTGCGGTTTACACCCATGAGTGGATTGCTGGATTGTATGGTAATTCTGTGTTTAACTTAGCAAGGAACCATAGGCACTGTTTTAATCCTCAGTTTATAGACGGGAAATTGCAGCTTGCAGAAGGGTCCCACCCTGTGGTAGGGGGTAGAGCTGAGAGCTGAACCCTAAGTAGAGCCTCCATCTTTACTAGCGTGTTTTACTGCTTGCTGCGGTCTTGTTTCACGTCCTCATCCTTTCTTTCTTGGCTGTCACATCTAGTTTGTCCTCCTCCAGGCTGATGTCATGAAGCAGCCAGATTTAACTTTCTAAAATACCCATCTGACCATGTGACTTCCTGGCTTAAAACCCTACATTGATCGCCCCACAAACCCTTAGGATGATGTCTAGAATCACTAACCTGCCCTTGGGACCTGGGCTACATCTCCTCCACCTGTGTGTGCTGCTTGTGCTCTTTCCTCTCTCCGCCTTGCCCTCTTCCCCATCATTCTCCCCTGCCTCTGGGTCACCTCCTGGAGAGCTTCCTTTGTCCTTTGAGCTAGGTTAAGGGCTTCCCCTCCTCCCAGCCCGACTCCTCCAGGCTTCTCCAGCCTCACCCCAGTCACACCGTGTCACTTCAGCCGGCTTACCTGTGTTTTTCTGCAGGATTGTGAGGTCCACAGAGCAGGACCCGGATCTATTTCCCCCTTGTCCTTCCAGCATGCAGCCCTGGGCTCACTGAATAAACTAGATGTCAAGAAAGTTCACCACATCCAAACACTGAGTCAACCCTAGTAGCCCACTTAAATAGAGAGTTTCAACAAACACACTTATAGCAAAGCTTGGTTTCTGCACATATGAAATGGATATAAGAATTCTGAGTTCAAAGTATTGTTTCAAAGACTAAAAAAGGAGAAAGGCCTGACCTCTGGCAGAAGTTCAATAAAGATATTGATGGTTAAGGGTAGTTTTAAAGAATGGATTGTGAAAACTTTTGGCCAGACACTGGGAGATTTTTTTTTTTTTTAAGATTTTATTTATTTATTTGACAGAGAGATCACAAGTAGGCAGAGAGGCAGGCAGAGACAGAGGGGGAAGCAGGCTCTCTGCCCAGCAGGGAGCCCGATGTGGGGCTCGATCCCAGGACCCTGAGATCATGACCTGAGCTGAATGCAGAAGCTTAATCCACTGAGCCACCCAGGTGCCCTGACACTGGGAGATTTTTAAAATCTGCCCTACCAGTCAGACTAGAAGAGTGAGCTGTCTACTCAGAATAGGAATCACAATGTCCACAGTGGCCCAAGACCCTGATGACCCAATGCAGGGCTGCTGGTAAAAGGCCAGGCTGGAGCCCAAGCCCCAGAGAGGCAGCTGTGGTATGAGGGCTACTAGCCCTGGCTGCTGGGTGTGAAACCCAGGTTCACTATTGACTAGCTCTGTGATCTTGGGCCATTTATTTAACGTCTTAGTACTTTTGTGTTCTAATTTGTAAAATATAGACTAAAGCAGTGCCCAATTATGGTATTGTGAGAATTAAATGGATTAATGCATGTAAAGCACTTGGAACCACCTCTGGTGCTTAGTGTCTGCTCAGTATGTGTCAGCTATGATGATGGGGATGGTGATGGTGATGATGGTGATGTGATCGTGAGGATGATGGTGATAGTCATGATGGTGATGATCGTGGTGAAGGTGATAAGGATGATAATGGTGGTAGTGATTATATGGAGCCTCCTTCTTCCCATAAAGCTACATCTTAAGATTTTACTGTCTTTTAGCCATTTACATGGAGGAGGAAATTTGAATAGCAGAGGCATTTTGGGCAGATCAGGGGAGCAAAACCTAGCTTAATTTAGCAACACTGATACTGATAAATGCAGATTGAAAGAAGAGTTATGAGTGGACCTGCCCCAAGCAGGCAGTCTCTACCTACATGCACTTATCACTTGGTATCAGAAAGTAGGGATTGCAATAGAGAAGGGAGAAAGATAGCAGGATCTGGAAGAACTTTCCCTACCTTGGGCCTCTTCCTAGATAACAGTCATTCATTCCTGCCGCAGTGTCAGGTCCTGTTCCCAATGACCTGCCACATTGCCTCTACTCTTCAAATTCTCTTGGCCACGTGAATGGCCAGAGGAGGGCAACACTTCAGGTGGACATTCAGAGAAGGTGGAGGTGGGAAGAGGGAGACAAGCATGGTGGCCTGACCCAGCTGACCAGCTCTTCTTCATGAAGTAGGAAAGGAGAGAACAGAGGGAGACAGAGGAATCTGTTTCTACATTTTAAAGTACAGTTTCTACCTTTCTACTTCCCTGCGTGTAATTCTGTCCTAGTCTTTGTTTCTGGTCCTCATCAGTCAGGCCGGTGTGGGAGGTTGAGACTAAAAATGTTTTTAGAAAGCCACACAACTCCCTGGATAAAAGCAGTGTGATCTAATGGGTGGAGAACTTGGACTTGGGAGTCCAGCAGGGCTAGGTCTGGCTTTTCAGCTATGGACTTTGATTTTTTAATCTCTTTCCATCTACATTTACCTATCAATAGACTGGGGATAATACATCCCCCATAGGATTGCTGAAGGTTGAATGATGCAAAGCATGTATCATACCGTGTTAGTTTTCTGGGGCTGCCATAACAAATCGTCACAAACTGGGGAGCTTAGAACAACAGAATCTTATTCTGTCACAGTTCGGTAGGTGAGAAGTCTGAAATTAGGGTATTGACAGAGCTGTGCTCTGTTTGATGGCTTTAGAGAAGAAGATTTTCCCCTTCCTAACTTCTGGTGGCTCCTGGGAATCCTTCCTTGGTTGCACCTACATCACTCCAGTCTCTGCCTCCATGGTCACGTGGGTGTCCCTGTGTGAACCTGCCTCCACATTTCCCTGTCCTTTTAGGGAACTTTCATTAGATTTAGGACCTACCCTAATCCAATATGAACTCAACTTGATTGCATTTGCAAAGACCTTATTTCCAAATATGGCCACATTTATAGGTTTTGTGGGTTAAGACTTCAGTATCTTTTTGGAAGACACAATTAAACCCATCACATGCACCTAGCCTAGGGACTAGCGTGTTTTTAGTGATGAGATGCCATTAATTCCCTGTATCTCCCCATTATTCTTGCTAAAGCTGGAAAAAAAAGAAGCACTTACCTTCTGTGAAAGAGGAATCCTAAAAACAAATTGCTCATCAATATCCCCTTTGTTCTCTTTGGACACAGATCTTTTTGTTTCCTTTCCATCAATATTTTAATGTAACCTCTGTGCAGAGTTAAATTCATATTTATACAATGTGTTGTTTGTTTGTTTGTTTTTTCTTATCCGGTAGCTATACCTATCAGGGCACAGAGGGCTATTTCCAGCACAAATGGAGAAATTGCATGTCATTTTGGTGTTAATTAAAATGTAATATTTAGAATCAGGAGGATATTCAAATATGGAAACAGAACTGTTTCCCTGACCGTATTTGATAACAGCATCTCTGAACCAAGGTTGCTTAATCAATAGCCAGAAAAAGTCACATGTGCCATTGCTCTTTGATTCAGGTTCCAATATATGGACTGAAGCTCCTGTTTCTGACTTTACTTGGCTTTGATTGTCTTGAAGGTCAGGTAGGCCTTGTTGGTCTGTGAGACAAATTTAACCTGGAATATAGCCTGCATTGTTCCCACAGGAACCAGGCCTGCTTTTGTTGTCTTCTAGACCCTAAGTAATACATTTAATGTTCTCATAATCTATAGCCATTCCTAATTAAACTAGTCACAGACTGGCTTCTCCAGAAGCAGATGCAGAGACAGAGTTTGGGGTATAATATGTTTACTAGTGTGCAGAAAAGAGTTAATATATCTGGCCTGAGATGGCCTGCTTGCAAGATTAGCCCTTGGCAAATGTGTGAGAACTTGGAATTCAGAAGAGTTGCCACGATTCCCCAAACTGTTAAGAGTGGCTCACTGTGTTGAAGCTATCATATTATAAATATAAATAAATACAAGTAAATGTATATAAATGTGTTATAAACAATACATTTTATTCTTCAGGCCTGCTTTCATTCTGGGAGTCTGGAACTGGTACCTGCTAGGGAGAGGGTGCCTAAGGGACCAGTCCTGGATCAGAGCCGTGGGCACTGAGTCTCTCATGAGCTTTGCTTTGTTGTTATACCCGTTGCTGGAGGAACTAAACAAGTCTTGTGTGATGGCCTTGGGAGAGGACTCTGGAAGCTTGCTTCTGCTTTCTTCAGGATTTAATCCTCTGTGCCTTTTCCCTGTCCTGATTTTGCTCTGTGTCTTCTCCCTGTAATAACTCAGAGCAGTGAGAATGACTTTAGGCCGTCTTATGGGTCCTCCTGGTGAATCATCAAACTTGGGGTGGTTTGCCCCTCCCCCAACACAACCAGTGATTACCCATGAAGGGAAGAAGGAGGAAGCAGGATCGGGCAAAAGAAGACCGTGTGAGTTGTGATCTGGGCTGACAAAGCCGCACCTGGCAGTGAACTCTGGAGGGTCCCTTGTCAGGCTAAATGGCTGGCCATTATGCCTTGCATCAAAGAGAATAAAATAATTAGGAATAAACTTAATCGGGAGGTGAAAGTCTTGTACACTGAAAACTACAAAACCCTGCTGGGGGAAATTAAAGAAAACACAAATAAATGGAAAATCATCTTAGGCACATGGAAGGGATGAAAAGTGTTATCAAAATGTGACGCTCTCAGTCCAGGTCTGCTTTTGAGGCCACCTTCTGGTAAAATGACTCATTCATCGCTGCCATATAGCTTCTCCATTACTGTCCCAAAGGAGTTGCCTTCGTTTACACTGCCCGCAAAGGAAGATGTGGCAAGAATCACTGGTGTTTAGTGAGCAAGTATTAAAAGACAGATGCTCTTTTAGTGACTTCATTCAACTTCATTCATATTCTTGTTTAATCCTCCATACGACCTTTGGAGGGCTACTGTTTCAGTTTAAAGGGAAGGAGCAGAGGCAAAGAGAGATGAACTCATCTGACCAATACTGTATGACCAATAGGGCAGAGATGGTGCCGCACCCAGATGGTCTGGGTCCTGAGCCCGAGCTTCACCCGCTCTGCTGTTCGCAGTCCCCCTTACCTGTGAATAAGAGGTGGACCTGGGTCAGACCCAGTCAGTACCCACACACCCAGTGTCATCACACCAAGGGAGGAAGAACCCCGACTCACAGCCCGGCAGACAGCAAATACTCACTAATTAATTATTGATTAATAAATGAGCCAAGCTTTGCACTAATCTCTCTATCACTATTCTGTTTAATCCTCATTCTAGGAGGTATTTTTTTTTTAATTATTTATTTATTTATTTGACAGACAGAGATCACAAGTAGGCAGAGAGGCAGGTGGTGGGGGGGAGGCAGGCTCCCTGCTGAGCAGAGTCTGCTGCAGAGCTCGATCCCACAACCCTGAGGCCATGATCTGAGCCTAAGGCAGAGGCTTAACCCACTGAGCCACCCAGGCACCCCTCTAGGAGGTATTTTTATCCCCATTTTACAGATGAGAGAAGTAAGGTTGCTGGAGGTCAAGTCGCTCACCCAGGGTATCACAGCTGTTTTGATAGAGGCGGCATTTCCATCCAGATCTGTAGGATTAAAAATCTAGAGCCCTTTGTTTGGATCAAAGTGTCCTTGGGAGAATTCAAGGTGTTAAATCTTGTGAAACCCTTAACCTAGCCGTTCTCAGTGTGTTCCTCAGACAAACAGCAGCTCAGAACTAGGAAAAGCCACTCCCGAGGCCCTGTGCCCAGGTCTAGTGAATCAGAAGTTCAGAGTGGGGCACAGGGACTCGTGTTTCCACAAGTCCTCCTGGTTCGGATGCATGTATAAGTGTGAGCGCGGTCTCAGTCCTGCACCTGGCCCACACGGAGTGCTTGTCAGATGCCAGCGGCTGCGTGGTCTAGAACCGGAGGAAGTGGAGGAGGACGGGACTGAAGGTGGAGCCTCTAGGACTCAATCAGCTTCTCACAGCTGTCCGATGCCCCCTGCTCCCAGCCTGTCAGGGATGCACGTTTGTCCCAGGCTCTCTTGGGCCGGAACCCAGGGATGCCCCGAAGAGTGAGCGAGGGCTGGGCATGTTAAAGCAGTCTGATGGCTCGCTTGGCAGCCAGACACCTCTGACTGTGGGAGGCTCCCCTGCCCCGTGCCTCCTCCAGCGTGGGCCTGAAGGCCAGCGTGGGCTGCGGGTTGCTTCTACAGTGCTCTTGGGAAGGGGGAGCACATGGTGTGGGGAGAAGGGAAGAACACTACAGATTCTGACCTTGACTCGAAACAGCTCACGGGTCCCTGGTGTGCCTTAGGTTTGTTACAGATGGATTCCAGAACATAGTGTTCTGGGGTGCCTGCGGTCTGCCAAGCTCGGGGTGGATGGTCCACCATGCTGGGCTCCTGGGCAGTGTTTGTCCTGCTCCGTGCTACAGATGCGCTACGTGGAAGCCACGCTATAGGGAAACAGACTCCGAGAAGTCCAGTGATGGTCTCAGGGCGAGACGGTCTCAGCCAGTGGGATGAGCCGGGTCCAAAGCCAGGCCAGTCTCTCTGCTTCTTCTGCTGTAACTCTTCCTTAGGACCTGACTGAAAGATGTGAAGCGTGACTACGGACAAGTATCCCTCTCTCTCTCTCATCCCCATAGGTCGTCCCAAACCATGGCCTTCATGCGGCAGGATTCTTCGCAGCCTCCATTGTCTCCTTTGTGCTGACCTGGGTCACGCTTTTCTTCATGGCTCGATATCAGTGTTTGAAGGGAAGCCTGCTCACCAGACATGGGGTGAGTCTCCATGTGCGTTGTGTTCCTGGAAGGTAGTTGGGTTGACAGTAGACGTGAGGTTGACATTTGTCCTCCAGTTCAATGGGTCTCAGCCCTGGATAGATGTCCCAATCCCTGGGGAAATGACAGACACATGCTCATCTCCAGGCTTAACCTGCAGAGACTCTGACTGGATTGTCCCAGGGTGTGCCCCTATCATTAGTCATTTTTAAAGCTCCCTGGAGGATTCCAGAAGGTGGCCAGGGTTGAGGGCCCCTGCGGTCTGACTGAATCCCCGAGCACCGTCGGTGTGGCCAACTCTGCATTCATGCCACGCTAATTCAGGTCCTGGTCTACACTCCCTGCTGAAAGGTCTTTAGCTCACTTCGTCCTCATGGGGAGACCAGGTCCTTCAGCCTGGCTTGGGAAGCCCCCTTGGCCGGCTTCTGCCAACCTCTGCTACCACTGTCTACTTCCTACCTCAGCCCCAGTCGACTCAGTGATTCAGCATTCCCTGAGAGCGTGAGCTCACCACACTCACACCGGAGGCTTTTTTGATCCTCTCTGCCCTTCAGTGAGCATAGTTCTGGCTGGGCTGGGAGCCCACTCTCTCAGTTCCTGCGCTAGCTTCCGTAGACCCCACGTAGTACACCTCCTAATTTCTTGGGCTCATCTGTGAATGTCTTAATCTCTCTATTCCTGTCTTGGTCTGGGTTCCCACAGAAGCACATCCTAGGCCCGGGGTCCAAATGCAAGTAGTTTATGTGGGGACTGATCCCAGGAAGTATTTGTGTGGGGTCAGGAGGTGAGGCAGGAAGGGAAGGCAGCTGGTCAAGTTACCACTGTGGGCCCCTGGAGCTACACCTTGCCCAGGAGCTCAGCAGAGAGTAGGAAAATAACCTCAGAGTCATCCCACCTAAGGAGGGAAGGAACTGGGGTATATATCATATACCACTGGTCATCGGTTGAGCAATAGGGCTGTTAGAAGGTGGGGGAGGAAGGACTGTTCTCCCCACTGAGAAGACACTTGGAGACCAGAGAACGAAGCAGGCAACTCAATACCATTTACACAGACTTTTATTTAGGATAACTTACTGATAGGTGATCAGGTGGGGGGTGATCTAGACGCTGTGCAGCTAGTCTCACAAAGTCCAGGCGTTAGTCCACAGATTGTATAGAGTGAGGGGTGGTGCAGAGGGCATTTTAGTGAGAGCAGAGGACCCACTTCCTCCAAGGGTTTGCGTGCACCTAATTGACAGCTACCCTTTCATTAGATCTCATGGCACCGTCTGTGCATCAGGAGGGGGAGAGATCATGCTATCTTTAACAAATTTACGGGGCGCCTAAACAAGCCTCCCCCTTCCAGCCTTGGTGGGCATTTCCAAGGTATGTATCTTAATCTCCGAGGGCCCTGGAACACAGCCTGAAGAGAGGACATGACGAGATGGAGGGCCACGGAGGGAGTCAGTATCGTCAGAGTCCCCACAGGGGCCTGGACAAAGGGTGATGTTATTTCCCTGGCATGGGCTCTGAAGGCCAGCAAAAGCCTTTAGGGAAAGGAGTGTAGGTATTGGCTGCTGGATCTTCGGCTAGTGGACACTGAAACAGCAAGGGGGAGGAGACATGGGTAGAAAACAGATCGTATCTGCCACCATCCCCGCTGCGTGGTATGGAGCCTGGTGCTTGGAGGGCGCTGGATAAATGTGTGAGGAAATGAACGAGCCCTCAGCCCATCAGTGGATGGACACAGGGGAAGGAAATCAGGGCAGCAGTTCATAGCGTGAGATGGGCTGCCACCGGAAGACCCTGTGGGAAGTAAGCATCGTGGCAGTTTGTTGGTCCCTCCAGGGTTGGGAGGGCTGGAGCTGCTGCAACTCAGTGTCACCCAGGGGCCCAGCACCTTGAAGGGAACATCTGCCGTCTCTCCCCCTCATTTGTATTGAGGAACCTGAGGCCCATGAATTTAACCACTTGCTTCAGGCGGCCAAGTGTAGGCTGGATCTGGCCTCTGGGGGCCGTGTCTGGAGGCTGGAGGTCCTGTCCCCACTGTTCAACCCCACTGTTGGTGTCTGCTTTCCAGAGGAGAAGATGGTCATTTCAAAGTGAGATCGGTCCACAGTGTCTGTAGCAGACAAAAGGGGGGAGGAGAAAAGGGACCCCTTTCATCAGACCTTGGGCTTGTCTCCCAAAGCCATTATCCATCCCAGAAGAACAAAACATCCCTGCTGCTTTGATGAA
The DNA here is from genome assembly GCF_963455335.1 of Martes martes. Classification (NCBI taxonomy): domain Eukaryota; kingdom Metazoa; phylum Chordata; class Mammalia; order Carnivora; family Mustelidae; genus Martes; species Martes martes. The sequence continues at coordinate 144,104,189 of NC_137889.1, forward strand.
GGAGCAGGAATCATTTCCTGGAGATGAAAGGCTGATCGTTACACCTGCAGAGAGGAAAGAAAAGCGTTGATTCAAGGGTCTGAAGACCCTTGAAGTTCACAGAATGAACTCTTTTCCCATTTTTCTTTATTTTTGGAAACCCAAGGCAACCAATGAGACAGTGTGCTGTAAAACACGAGACAGCCTTCTTCACTCCTTCTGCCCTAGGAGTTAGACCGATTTGGGACCAGATACCAACCCTGACTCTTCATGAGCTGTGTGGATGCACATAATGTTATTTTACCCCTCTGAGCTATGGTGTCTTATTTGTAATGTGGGGCAATAACACTTTATTTTGTTGGGATGGTTTTGTGATAATAACACATAAAAGCCACAGGGACAGGAATTCTTAAATATTAACTATAGTTATCACCCATTTTGCAGAATCAACAATAAGGACAAAACGGATAGAGCTATCCAATCGTTGGGTCAGGCTTAATTTTCTCCCGTGTCACTTCCATTTGACAACTCTATATTCTGATTAGAAACCAGCCAGATGCATGAAGTTGAAGTCCATCTGCCAACTAGAATTTCTGTCTGCATGATGATTTTGGTGATGGTGCTGCTGATGGTAATGATGATGATGGTGTTGGTGGTGGTGATGATGTTGATGGCTGATGATAGTGGTGATGATGATGGTGATGATGATGGTGACAGTGGTGGTGGTGATGGTGGTGATGGTGACAGTAGTGGTGGTGATGATGGTGAAATACTTTACAGGTTGCAAAGGTCTTTCCATCCATTGTTTTGTTAATATGCACAATATCCCCATGCAGGGCTACTAGAATTAAAATCCCATTTTTTTTAAATGAGAAAATAGAGGCCCAGGGAAATACAGTGTCTTGTCTGAGTTTACCCTGCTCACAAGTGGGGCCAGCAAGGTTCTCTGACTCCTGCCTTCCCTTATAACTTTCTCAGCACATGACGTTCACAAGAAGGCCCACTCTATTGTTTCTGAAATTTCTCTGCAGGTTCAGCATCATGAGAGCAAGCTGGAGCACTCCCAATTCACCTCACCCCATGATGTCAATGAGGACCTTGCTCTCAATGACCAAATGATTGACATTCTGTCTTCAGAGGACCCTGGGAGCATGCTTCAAGCTCTAGAAGAGTAAGAATTCTTAACTGCACTGTACTTGCTTGGATATGATGAATGCTTTAGCTGTACTAGCCTGAGAGCAAACCCTGAGTATATTTAATTAATTAATTAATTACTTAATTATTCAGTTAATCATTCCGTTGTTACTCACTTGTCATCATGGAACTACTGCTATGCTTAGTATTTGGGAAAAGGGATGAATAAGACATAGTTCGTGTTATAAGCTAATGGGGAAGACAGACACATAAACAGAAGTGATCAAAACAGTTTGATGAACACCATGCTAAAAAGGAAATCAAGACTAGCTGAGCCAAGAAGAGGAAGTAATTACCTCTGAGAGGGTCAAGGAAATGCTTCCCAGAGGAGGTCATATTTTAACTAGTTCTTGAAGCATGGCTGTAGGCTTTCCAAGTGGGTTAAGAGAAGAAAGACTTCAGGCAGAGGGAAGAAAGGGCGGATGCAAGGATAGGGAATGAGCAAGCTGCATTTGGTGAAGCGAAGTAGTTCAGTACGACTGATGTGTGAATTGGGATATTGAATACAGAGAAATAAAGGAAGAGCAGCTGGAGAGAGAGAGAGGCCAGGCCAGGCAGAGTGTTTGCTGAACTGAATTCTGTTCTTTTTATTTATTTAACAAACACTTACAGCGTCTTACCTGTGTACAGCAGATCCTAGAACTGGACACAGTTCTGAACACTGCATGGATACAAACTCATAATCCTGTTAGCCTCCCTACCGAGCAGGTGTTGCTCTTCTCACCATCTTGTGGATGGGGGATTGAGAGAGGCTGCAGAGCTTGCCTCAGGGTGCACGCTAGTAAATGAGAGAGCCAGGGCTTCAGGTCTTTTAAGGGCTGGCCTATTTCTGGCTCATCTTTACTCTTAAGTCATCTGTACCAACCAAAGGCTCAGTGTCTTCATCAGGGCGACCTCTCCTGGACTTGGACTTGAGTTTCTGTCTCCCCAGTTCTACAGATCTATTAAGGATTCTGCAGAGTTTATCTGCCCTTGGGCTGCTGCTTCTGGTATTTGGAAGGTGCCCTTTGAAACGAGGTGACCCCAGATGTGGGGGTACGTACCTCTCTGAATTTCTTTGTTCTGCTAGGTCTGGGCCTCTTCTTTTATTACTCCTTCTTAGTTTTCGGATGGTCTCAACCTCATTGTTTTTGGTCAGCTTTTCTAATTGTTTTTTTTTTTTTTAAGATTTTATTTATTTATTTGACAGACAGAGATCACAAGTAGGCAGAGAGGCAGGCCGAGAGAGAGAGGAGGAAGCAGGCTCCCCGCTGAGCAGAGAGCCCAATGCGGGACTCGATCCCAGGACCCTGGGATCATGACCTGAGCCGAAAGCAGAGGCTTTAACCCATTGAGCCACCCAGGTTCCCTCTAATTGTTTTGTTGTTTTTTTTTTTTTTAAGATTTTATTTATTTATTTGTCAGAGAGAGAGTACACACAAGCAGGCAGAGAGGCAGGCAGAGGCAGTGAGAGAAGCAGGCTCCCTGCTGAGCAAGGAGCCCGATGTGGGACTCGATCCCAGGACCCTGGGATCATGACCTGAGCCGAAGGCAGCGGCTTAACCAACTGAGCCACCCAGGCGTCCCCCCTCTAATTGTTTTTGATGGGATAGTTTGTCCAGATTACCTGGATCACTCTTAGTAAGAACAGAACCCCGTCTTTGTGTAAGCCACATTCTAGACGATGAACAGCCATAGTCCCTGCCATGGGGAGAGCCTGTGAGAGAGACGGACAGGGAAACAAGCAAAGCCCAACATAGCACAGAGCTCCTTGGAGTTAGATTGGGTTTACGTCGGGCTGTGCCACCATGTACCCTGGGTCAAGTTACTTAAGTAGAAGTTCTGGGTAAGACAGGCTAGGTTTTGGAGGGTTCTGGATGTCAGGCTCCACAGTAGGCACTGAAGACCCAGGGGGTGGCCTGTTAATATGGGCAGATCATGTTCCAAAAGCCACTCTAAATACAAAAGGAGAATGGCTTAGAAGGTTAAATCCAGACTTTTGTAGGAGATGTGGATGTAAGATGAGGGCAGGAGCCGTAGGTTGGGTGAGGAGAGGGATACAAAGGAAGAGCTTACAGAACTTGGTCACGGGTGGTCATGTGGCTGAGTAGGTCTGCATAGGGGAGTGTAGTTTGCCCACTCAAGGGGAGGGAAAAACTCAGGAAGCCTCCCTAGGGTTCTGGGTTCTATTTGCTTGTTTGTTTGAATGGGAGAGGAGGGGGCATCAGTTTTACTGCTTGGTAGATCTCTGGGTCTTCTGCTTGTAGAATGTCCACAGAGAGACGTATGAGAGGGGTATGCCTTCACAAGGGCAGTGCAATGCTCAGGCTGGGCCACGATCTTTGGAAGATCCATTTTTACCAAAAACACCATCTGAACACATAGGATTCTTATTGGTTTTATCATGCTTTTATTTTTCCTTTCTTTGGTTCTTGTTATATTGATGACGATTAGCAATGGGACCCCGTGGGAACCCCTCAAACTGGATTCCATTTATGACAAGCTTCTTCTCATCCTAGATTCGGGATGCATATCTTTACCTGTGCACTTCCCCCTGGGAATTAATTGCTGTCAATTTGGAGTCATCATGATGCTGATAAGCTGTAATGACTTATATTTTTATACAATACCTTGTATTTGTGCAGTGTTTAAAAATGCAGTCTCTTTTCCACACATTGATTTGGTCCCCATGCTAATGCTCTTTGGGAAGGCATCTTATTTTTCCTATATTTGAACTAGTTTCGCTAGTTGAAAGATCTGGTGCTCTTCTTGGTAACAAGCTGTATTCAGAGTCACTTATGTAGTAAGTGACAGGTTAGGACTGGAGCTTTCTCGATGAAATCTCGGCCACGTTATGTTTCACAGATACTCTCTGAGTCCCAGTTTCTTTATCTCTCGATTGGGGAAATCATAAGTGCCGGGGATTGCTGCTAAGTTTAATGATGTGACAGGGACTTGGTGGCCGAGTCCTCTCTGGGTTTTGTCTCGGAGCTGGGGCCTGACTTGAAGGGGGATGAGCAGGTGGTAAAGAGATGCCTTTAAGTAGATCAGCCCCTCTTGGGGTCCTTCTCAAGAGCAGTGCAAACAGCAACTGAAAATGGGAGAGCTTGGGAGCAAGGTAGAGCAGCTCTGGTCCTATCTCCCGGGAGTCTGGAATCGGTGACCCTTGTTTATCCATTTCTGGGTCCAGAGTCGTACAGCTTGGCTAACTGAGCTTTGTGTAGCCATTCACGTGTGGTCCTTCATTTTAGCTTAATTCCCTAATCAGAATGCCAAGAGCGACCAATTAAAATGTGCCACACTACCCAAGAGGGAGGAGGGAAGATTGGATGGGCAGTGGGGAGAAAGGTGGCCGGTTACTGGCAGAGGTTCTTAAATATCTCTTATTACATTAAATGGTAGAAGCACGTGATTAGCAAAATATTTCCTAGGTAGAAGTCTGTTTTCTTCCAAAACGTGGAGATAAAAAATGGAGTCAAAGGATTTGGGTTGTGTGATCAGCTCCTAGATTTGCAAGTAGGTCATACACCACAACCTCTGGCCAGAGGAATTAGGGTTGTGATTAGCATACGCATGTATGTAATACATGTGTATATTAATAAACAATAGTACTTAAGGTTGAGGGTCCATATCTGGCTTTCTACTCTGTTCCATTGGTCTGTGTGTCTGTTTTTGTGCCAGTACCATGCTGTCTTGGTGATCACAGCTTTGTAATAAAGCTTGACATCAGGCAATGTGATGCTTCCAGCTCTGTTTTTCTTTTTCAACATTTCCTTGGTGATTTGCGGTGTTTTTTGGTTCCATACAAATTTTAGGATTGTTTGTTCCAGCACTTTGAAAAACGACGCTGGTGTTTTGATTGGGATGGCATTGAACGTATAGATTGCTCTAGGCAGTATAGACATTTTAACAATGTTTATTCTTCCGTTCCATGAGCATAGAATGTTTTTCCATCTTTTTGTGTCTTCTTCAATTTCTTTCATGAGTGTTCTGTAGTTCCTCGAGTATAGATCCTTTACCTCTTTGGTTAGGTTTATTCCCAGGTATCGTATGGTTCTTGGTGCTATTGTAAATGGAATCAAATCTCTAATTTCCCTTTCTGTATTTTCATTGTTAGTGTATAAGAAAGCAACTGATTTCTGTGCATTGATTTTGTGTCCTGCCACATTACTGAATTGCTATATGAGTTCTAGTAGCTTGGGGGTAGAGTCTTTTGGGTTTTCCATGTAAAGTATCATGCCATCTGCGAAGAAGGAGTGTTTGACTTCTTCTTTGCCAATTTGAATACCTTTTATTTCTCTTTGTTGTCTGATTACTGTTGCTAGGATGTCTAGTACTGTGTTGAACAATAGTGGCAAGAGTAGGCATCCTTGTCGTGTGCCCGATCTTAATGGGAAAGCTGTCAGCTTTTTCCCATTGAGGATGATATTCGTTGTGGGTTTTTCATAGATGGATTTTATGAAATTGGGGGATGTTCCCTCTATCCCTACACTCTGAAGAGTTTTAATCAGGAACCCATGCTGTATCTTGTCAAATGCTTTTTCAGCATCAATTGAGAGGACCATGTGGTTCTTCTTTCTTCTGTTACTGATTTGTTCTATTACACTGATTGATTTGCAAATGTTGAACCACCCTTGCATCCCGGGGATAAATCCCACCTGGTCATGGTGGATAATCTTTTTAATGTACTGTTGGATCCTATTAGCTAGGATCTCATAGCAGCAATGTCCATAATAGCCAAACTGTGGAAAGAGCCTAGATGCCCCCTCAACAGATGAATGGATAAATAAGATACGGTCCATATATACAATGGAGTATTACTCAGCCATCAGAAAGGATGAATGCCCAACTTTTGCATCAACATGAATGGTACTGGGAGAGATTATGCTGAGTGAAATAAGTCAAGCAGAGAGAGTCAATTATCATATGGTTTCACTTACTTGTGGAGCATAAGGAATAACATGGAGGACATTAGGAGAAGGAAAGGAAAAGTGAATTGGGGTAAATCAGAGGCGGAGAAGAACCGTGAGAGACTATGGACTCTGAGAAACAAACTGAGGGTTTTAGAAGGAAGGGGGGTGGAAGGATGGGTGAGCCTGATGATGGGTATTAAGGAGGACACATATTGCATGGAGCACTGGGTGTTATACATAAACAATGAATCATGGAACACTGCATCAAAAACTAATTACATATTGTATGGCAATTAACATATTGTTATAAAAATAAGTAAGTAAATAGTACACATGATAGTAACACATAATAGTAACAGCGTGTAACAGAAATGGTAGTAGTACCATATAGAAAGTTATTAATTATCCTGGTTTTGTTGTTGGTTCAAGAAGTGATGGCCTATGAGGAGCACAGGCTTCCCTGAGCCCCGTATTCTCTGAAATGAACAGTGCTGCTCCTGGTGTGTGAATGCCACGAGGACATTGAGGTTACCAAGATTTTATTCTTGTAAATCATCTAGGAGCTCTGGAATTTTATATTCATTTCTCCTTGGGCACCAGACTTGTTTTGCTCAAAGAGCGTTTGATATTGATTGTCAAGCATGACCTGAAGAGTGCTCACTGGAGAGCTGCATTTGTCCAGTCCCCCTCCCCCAGTCCTCCTCCCCCCACCTCCCCCAACCCCTCCTCTTCTCCGCCCCCACATCCCAATATTCAGTATTTATCAAACGCCCGTTCTGTTTCACACTCCGTGGTTGAATGCTCATTTTAGGGACCTGGTGGGGTTTTTTGTTTTGTTTTGTTTTTTTAATCATAGCATTGTCAGTTACTTTTAATCTTTCCATCTTGACTTATAGTCAGGCTTTAGGAGCTCCCAGAAAGAAAATGTCACTCAGAATGTCAGGGGCTTAGGATGCATGGAAATCTGTGATCGTCTCTGCACTAAAAACAGCTTTTTTCTCTAGTGAATTATTTATCCCATTTGTATTCTTATGTGAAGCTTAGCTAGGCTTCTAAATATGTCATTAGATATTTCGGTTGCCGCCTTGTTGCTCAGACCCATCGGAGACCTAACCTTGCTCTCTCTTGCTGATTTATCTTTAACAAAGAGCATCTCCTTGGTTTGTGTGGTTGTTTATCTTTGACATCATTTCTTCATGGTCTGTCTCTCACAGAGAGGATCTGAAGGAGAGGTCTTTCCTTTGGTTTGTGTCAGGCTCCTAGACGGTTGTCCTAATGGAGGCGGCTCAGCCCCGGGCACGCGGAGGCAAGAGGCAGGAGGAACAGGGCACTACTGGCAGCTTTGGAAGGTTCGAGAAGCGTGGAGAGCCCACAGTGTCAGGTCTGGAAGCTTCTAGAAGTGTGGAGAGCCCACAGTATCTTAGCTCCGGCCTTAGTCAGGCCCTGACCACTGCCAGGCACCTCTTGCCCATGACCTTAGGTAATTCTCACAGTGGCTCTGGAAAGGAAGCTGAGGTTCAGAAAGGTTGATTGGTTTTGCCTAAGGTCACACAAGTGGTAATGGGTTTGGGCCCAGGACTGTGAGCTTTCAGATCTACTCTTGTATTGACAAAACAGCTTTTAAAAAATATTACACTTAGATTTTTCCAAGAGAGGCAAAGGAAAAGAAGAGAAGGAAAGGAAAGGAAGAGAAGAAAGTCCAGGTGAGTGTTTATTTCCTGTTATTTAAAGGAAGCTCATCGCTGTCTTTTGATGCCGCCAACATCCCCTTCTAAGCTGTCTCCGAGTTATGGTTTGGACGGGGTCAGCGTTCAGTGAGTATTGGTTGAATCAAGGCTTTTAGATCCATGTAGTGAATGGTTTCTGTGTGCCGGCTATGTGGTATTGTCTTTTCTGTGGTTTTTTTTACAACTGTGCCCTTTTTATTTTATATTAACACTGCGGAGATATAATCTTGTTTCTCATTTCTGGAACTTAAACAGGAAATTAACTTCAGGGAAATTAAGCAACTCACCCAAAGTTTCTGTGGTTCCTTTGCCCTTTCTGGGTTGTTCGCTCCTGTGTGCAATCACTGGGAGGCCCTGGCTCGATGCTGCCATGGCGTCCGAGTGTGTGTCGTCATGGGAAACATACGGGCAGAACACAAAGACGTGCATGGCTAACCCTGTAGTTCCACAGTGTGGCGGGGCTCTCAAGGGGAAGGGGCTCTGTTAGAGAAAAGCAGGGTTTCACTTTTGCCTGGGGGCTCCAGGAGGACCCCCTAAGTGGAGGGTCGGGGGAACCAAGACCCAAGTGATGAGCATCCTGTAGGGGCCAAATGGACGGAGCACAGGAAGGGACATAGGTGGGCCCTTGTAGGTCTAGGAGAGGATGAGGCCAGCATGGCAGGGGCACACGGAAGTGGGCTATTGGGTCACGCCAAGCCAGCATAAGTGTGCCCCAGAGCTGCTTCCCCCATAAGCCTGATGGAGAGTCACCAGCAGGTGTGTTCGAAGCTGTAGGGTTAACTTGACAGCTAAGGTGTGAGAAGGTGCGGCGTTGCTCAAACCAGAAGTAAGCACAGTGCATTCCCAGGTCTGACACGGCTTCACGGGCAGCCCAGAGCCCGTCCCAGGGAGTCCGGCCGTTGCAGGGACCCCCTTGCAGAGCAGCTGTTCCATCGGCCGTCACCAGCTTCCTTGGCTGTGGTCCGGCTGGACTCCGCAGGGGCCCCTCACTCAGGTCCCGTTTCCCAGGAGGACCCCCAGGCTGTAGCTCTGTGTGATGTCCCTCCCAAGGGCTACATGGGGGCCTGTGGAATCCAGGGACAGATGAGGGAGGATGAGTGGCACCTACTGACAACTTGGAAGTGGTCTTTGTGGGAGAAGAGCCGTTAGCTCATGGCCGTGCTGCTTCCTGAGACAAGGGAAGAGGGAGGATTGAGTTTTGAGGAAGGATCCAGGGGCGCTTCTGGGCTGGGCGAGTTGAAGATGCCTAGAGACACCAGATGGACATGTCTGTACAGACACAGGCTTGGGGCTGGGTGTGGCAGGATGGGGACCCAGGAGGGAGCCCCTGGAGAGTGGAAAGCGGCATCGAGGGGAGGGAAGCAGGATGGCGCCCTCAGGAACTGCAGCCTTTACATTGTCAGAAAGGTAACAGGAAACCAGGGCAGTGAGAGCAGGAAAGCCAAGAGAAAAGGGATCCCAGAAGAAGGGGTGAACAGCTGTGTCTGGTGTTGCCTGCGGTTCAGTCAGGTGAAGACTGGAAGGTGTCCTGTTTTTGCTGCCGGGACATGGCCGAGGGCCAGAGCAGGTTTGGGGAGCACGGGGCAAATGCAGTGGCCACCATCACCGCTGTGACTCACCCACTCTGCTGTGCAGGGAAGCAGCAGACTAAGGGAGCCCGGGGCTAGGAGAAGGACATTTAGGGTGATGCCAGAGGCTCTGAGCATTCTGTGGGGGATGGTCCGCAGATGGGGGGAGGCTGAGAGTTTGAGGGGAGAGCAGGGACAGTTGCAGGGAAGAGGGTACTGAGAAGGTGGGAGCCAGTGCTCCTGTGTCGGCACAGGGGAGGGGCTGGGACCTCCGGGAAGAAAGGTCCAGAGAACACAGAGATGTGTGCAGGGGTGTGGATGGGAGGTGTGAACAAGGCACATACCTGTGTGACGCTTCTCAGGGACATACAGGTGAGGACATTGGGCAGAAAAGGGGAGGACTGTGGGAAGGTATGGCACAGTCCTGAAGAGTGGGGAGGTGGCTTACTAGCAGAAGCCAGAGAGTTACTGGGCAGAGAGTTACTGGGCAGGTCCCAGCCCAGCCCTGATGAGGGATTTGCTCCTGCAGGGCTCCAGGGGCAGGTGCAGAGGCTGCCAAAGGTCAGGGTGGGGGGGTGGAGCCTAGGGGTGAGAGATCAGGTTGAGAAGCAAGACCTCCTGGTGTGAGTCCTAGCAGGGGCGCTTACTGTCAGGTGACTCTGGGTGTCTTATCTATCAAGGGGGGCTAGCTGTGGCTGCCCCCTAGGCTGCTAGGATAGAAGCTGGCCCCAGGCTCTCTGTTTTAGGGGAGCAGGAGACAGACGAGAGGTGTTTCCTGTGACTGCTCTAACAAGTGACCACACACTCGGGGGCTCCAGAGAACAGAGCTTCTTCTGTCATGGGGCTGGAGGCCAGAGGCCCAAAGTCAGTTTCACTAGGCTGAGGTCAAGGTGTAGGCCTGCTGCCTCCCTTCAGATGTTCCGGGGTGGAGTCTGCTGGGCGGGGCGGAAACCCCATCCACAGAGCTGTGCCCCGCTGCCCAGTTCCCACGAGGTGCCGGGTTCCTGCCAGCGGCTGACAAGCCAAAACGGGATTTTTTTTATGGGGGACAGAACGGGGACTGCGGTGGAGCAGAGCGGCAGTAATGCCCATCTGGTTTCCATGGCAACCTGTACGGTCCACTTCCTGGCAAGGTGAGGGTTTCTGGGAGAAGATGCTTTCCTCCTTCCAGCAGGTGCTTTCTGAGTCCCCGCTGAGTGCCTAGCACTGTGGTAGGCCAGGTGTGGGAGAGGAAGCTGAGAAAAGCAAGCAGCCCCAAGATGCCCTCCGTCTATCGGGGAATCAGGTCACAGATGGATAAATACAGCACCGTGAGATCGTGCAAGCTGGAATAGCCTCGAAAGCCCCTTTGCACGAGTGGTTTACACCTGGTCTGGTGAGACTTTGCCTGGCGCAATGTTATGTTCTCCCTGACTTAGCGTCCCACCTAATCCACACCGCCCCGTCCAGGCCACGAGGCTTATGCCTCCTCTTAGGGGTTTCTTAGAGATAAAAGGAATCATCTCAACTGTTGGAGTATCTGAGGGGGTCTGAAAAGAGCTCCCATCTCTCCTCAACGTGGAGTCCTAAGCCAGTTGGGAAATAAGACATACATCAGGCAGGGGCGCCTGGGTGGCTCAGTGGGTTAAAGCCTCTGCCTTCGGCTTGGGTCATGATCCCAGGGTCCTGGGATCGAGCCCCACATCGGGCTCTCTGCTCAGCAGGGAGCCTGCTTCCTCCTCTCTCTCTGCCTACTTGTGATCTCTGTCTGTCAAATAAATAAATAAAATCTTAAAAAAAAAAAAAAAGACATACATCCAGCATGTTCTCCAACCTGGCCAAAAGAATAAATCAGCCATCACTTTCATCTACACTGAAAAGCTAGGTCGAAGGATGTGGCTTTATGTGCAGGCATTGTGAGCCCCGCAGTGAGACACTGCTTGTCTCTCCATAAAGCCTACTTCAGGGACCGCCTGCTCCAGGACACCAGGTGCTGTGGCTGCTCATGCTGACTGCCAGCCTCTGGCCCCACTTCGGTTCCCTCACAGAGCTCCTCCACACGAAGGGGCCCCAGGAAAAGGGAGAAGGGCATGGCCCCTCACCGGCCCTGGCCATTTTGATTCACCAGTCCCCACCCAATGGATACTTGTCACAAACACGTAGTCCACACAGGCAGGCAGGAGAACAGCTGACTTTTCTGGGGATTGCGGTGCTTCTAGCAGATGTTTGGGGTCCTGCCCTGGGCCCACTACCTTGACCTTCCTATATGTAGTTGGTCTGGCACCAGCCCCAGATAGTAGCCCAGAGAGAGGCTGTTGGAAGCTACCCAGAAACTGCCTGTGCCCCAGGGAAGAGCATGCGCATAGTCCCCGACTCTGATTAATGCCCACATTTCTTTTTTGTCACTTAGCCAATTTTTTGAATAGTAAATAATGAACAAGACAAAGAATTAGAGTGGCTTGAAAGACCATAACTGTGAAAATCAAATTGTTTTCCCTGCACTGAAGGCAGTCCATTCCCCATGCCACCAGGCATGGATCCTGTGGAGATCACCCATGGCTCTGATTGTTTTAAATTATTTATTTAAACTCAATTTAGTTAACATATAATGTATTACTAATTTCAGAGGTAGAGGTCAGTGATTTCATCAGTTGCATGTAACACCCAGGGCTCATCACATCACGTGCCCTTCCTAATGCTAGTCACCCAGTTACCCCAGTCCCCCCACCTGCCTCCCCTCCAGCAACCCTCCAGTTTGTTCCCTAGAGTTAAGAGTCTCTTACGGTTTGTCTCCATCTCTGAGTTCATCTTATTTTATTTTTCCCTCCCTTCCCCTATGTTCATGCTCTGTTTTTTAAATACCACGTATGAGTGAAATCATATGGTATTTGTCTTTCTTGGACTGACTTATTTCACTCAGCATAATACCGTCTAGATCCATCCACATCATTGTAAATGAAAGATTTCATTCTTTTTGATGACTGAGTAGTATTCCATCATATATATATATATATATATATATGAATGATATGGTGTATATATATATGTATGTATGTGTGTGTGTGTGTATATATATATATACACACACACACACATACATACATACCGCATCTTCTTTATCCATTCATCTGTCAATGGACATCCTGACTCTTTCCATAGTTTGGCTATTGTGGACATTGCTGCTATAAACATTGGAGTGCACGTGCCCCTACGGATCACTACATTTGTATCCTTTAAATAGATACCTAGCAGTGCAATTCCTGGGTCATAGGGTAGCTCTGGTTTTAACTTTTTGAGGAACCTCCATACTGTTTTCCAGAGTGGCTGCACCAGCTTACATTCCCACCAACAGTGTAGGAGGGTTCCCCTTCCTCCTCATTCTTGCCAACATCTGTTGTTTCCTGACTTGTTAATTTTAGCCATTCTGACTGGTGTGAGGTGGTATCTCATTGTGGTTTTGATTTGTATTTCCCTGATGCTGAGTGATGTTGAGCACTTTTTCATGTGTCTGGCCATTTGTATGTCTTCTTTGGAGAAATGTCTGTTCATGTCTTCTGCCCATTTCTTGACTGGATTTTTGTGTTTTGGGTGTTGAGTTTGATAAGTTCTTTATAGATTTTTGGGTACTAGCCCTTTACCTGATAGAACAAATGCAAATATCTTCTCCCAGTCTGTAGGTTTTCTTTTAGTTTTGTTGACTGTTTCCTTTGCTGTGCAAAAGATTTTTTTTTATCTTGATGAAGTCCCAATAGTTCAGTTTTGCTCTGTTTTCTGCATCTCTGGAGACATGTCTAGCAAGAAGTTGCTGTGGCTGAGGTCAAAGAGGTTGCTGCCTATGTTCTCCTCTAGGATTTTGATGGATTCCTGTCTCACATTTAGGACTTTCATCCATTTTGAGTTTATTTTTGTGTATGGTGTAAGAAAGTGGTCCAATTTCATTCTTCTGCATGTGGCTGTCCAATTTTCCTAACACTATTTGTTGAAGAGGCTGTCTTTTTTCCATTGGATATTCTTTTCTGCCTTGTTGAAGATTAATTGACCATAGAGTTGAGGGTCCATTTCTGGAGTCTCTGCTCTGTTCCATTGATCTGTGTGTCTGTTTTTGTGCCAGTACTGTGCTGTCTTCATGATCACAACTTTGTAATAGAGCTTGAAGTCAGGTGTTGTGATGCCCCAGCTTTGGTTTTCTTTTTCACCATGACTTTGGCTATTTGGGGTCTTTTGTGGTTCCATACAAATTTTAGAATTGCTCCAACTCCATGAAAAATGCTGATGATATTTTGACAGGCATTGTGTTGAATGCGTAGATTGCTTTGGATAGCATAGATATTTCAACAATATTTGTTCTTCCAATCCATGAACATGGAATGTTTGTCCATTTCTTTGTGCCCTCTTCAATTTCTCTTGTAAGTGTTCTGTAGCTCTCGGAGTATAGGTCTTTTACCTCTTTGGTTAGGTTTATTCCTAGGTATCTTATGGTTTTTGGTGCAATTATAAATGGGGTCGATTCCTTGATTTCACTTTCTTCTGCCTCATTTGTGGTGTATAGAAACACAACTGATTTCTGTGCATTTATTTTATATCCTGCGACTCTGCTGAATTACTGCATCAGTTCTAGCAATTTTTTGCTGGAGTCTTTTCGGTTTTATACATAGAATGTTGTGTGGTCTATGAAGAGTCAAAGTTTGACTACTCCTTTTATGATTTGGATGCCTTTTATTTCTACTTGTCTGAGTTCTACTATGTTGAACAGCAGTGGTGAGAATGGACATCCCTGTTGTGTTCCTGACCTTAGAGGTAAAGTTCTCAGTTTTTCCCCCACTGAGGATGATATTAGCTGTGGGTCTTCCCTGTATGGCTTTTATGATGTTGAGGTATGTTCCCTCTGTCCTTACACTGTGGAGAGTTTTCATCAAGAAAGGATGCTATATTTCATCAAATGCTTTTTCTGCATCTATCGAAAGGATCATATGGTTCTTGTCATTTCTTTTATTAATGTGGTGTATCACACTGATTGCATTTTGGATGTTGAACCACCCTTCCAGCCCAGGAATAAATCCCACTCGGTCGTGGTGAATAACCCTTTTCATTTACTGTTGGATCCTGTTGGCAAGTATAGCTCTGACTGTTTTATGTGCATTAACTTATCTACTTCTCAGAGCAGCTTCTGAGCTAAGGACTATTTACAGATGAGGAAACTAAAGCACAGTGTGTGAGTCACTTGTCCAGAGTCATGCAGCAAATAGGAGGATGTGAGCCCAGGTGGTCTGAGTGCAGAGCCCATGTGGTGGCCCTGTGCTCCCCAGCCCCCGGTGATTGTAGGGCTGTTAACTTCCCACAATGAGGGCTGCATGCAAAGTTTACTGCAGGTTGGATTCTTCAAAGAAGAATTGCCTTATTGTGTGCTTTTTGTAGATGCTGTCTGATTGCCCACCATCGAGGCCAGGCCAGTTACCGTCTAGCATAGGGGAGTCCCTGTGTTGCATACCTGAGTCACAGCAGCTCTAGATTATTCTATCTGTGGCAGTCTGATAGGAAACCATGGCATTTCCTTGTAGCTCTAATCTGCTTGTTTCCTTCTCATGCATGAGGCTAGACATCTTTTGCACACGGAAGAGGTGTTTGTGTCTCCTTGGCTGGTGAGCAGAGCATGTGGCCTGGGTTTAGGCTGGACCGTTTGTGCACAGTACTTGTCCCCTACTCCTGATCTGCCACTTAATCATCTTGATCTTGAGTACAATCCTGTGCCTCTGGGGCCTCATCTGAACCCGGAGTGGTGATGTTGTATGCCCCATGGGAGGTGAGGGTTTAACTAGCTCCTCTATGCCCACAGCTGAGAACCAGGGCTCTGGCCGGGCACGCGGCAAGTGATTGACCTGTTTCCAAACCCTTTAGTTCTTGGCTCTTTTCCACCCATAGGACTCCGTAGTTTCCTTCTATGACTCAGCCTCATAGAGTTCACAGGAATGGGCTGCAGTTACCCAGTGACTCCTGGCTTCTAATTCCTTGCTCTACCTGAGCATGTCATGTTCAGTCCATGTTCAGTCCACAGTGGGCATGAAGTCTAGCAATGCTATTGGGGGTCCAACAAGCCAGGTCCTGACCCCCAGGGCTCAGAGTGTGTAGTCGGGGAGACAGGCATTCATGAGAGAATCACATGGAAAAAGTATGTGATTACATACGGTGCTGGGCACCATGAAGGAGGTGATCTCTGGTGCTCTGAGGACCTGGCATTAGAACCCTTCTTGCTGGGAGAGGTTTGTGTGTTGGAGTTTTGGTGTGTGGTCGGTCACCGGGGAGGCTGACTGGGGGTAGCAGTGACTTACGTAGGGGCTTAAACTTCAGGAAACCCCTGGCCGTCAGGTTTTTCCTGGGTTGTTGACCTGTGGCTGGGTGGGACGCTGTGGGCAGTCAGCTGGAGAGGGAGGCCAGCTGGTTGTGGAAGCTGGACGGCTGGGCGTGGGCTTCAGGCTTTGATCTGGACTGGGGTCCGTCGGCCCATGAGAAGGTGAATACTGACCCCAGAACTCTGTCTAGCCCCTTGCTGCTCCAATTTTGGTGGGACTTGCAAAAAGCCTTTCTTTTCAAGCATTCATCGATTTCGTGTCGTGGTGCTTACCCAGGGATTTAGTTCAGACTTTTTACTTTGAAAATCTATGCTTTGTTGTTTTTGCTATTTTTGTCTATTTTTTTCAAAAACACATGAAACTCTCCAAGATGCCTGGCTCACTCATGTGCACAGATCTCTTTGAGAGGATACTCCCTCCTGATTGCTGCGGTCTCCGTGGGGGCCAGGGGGACATCAGTTTGAGATTCCTGAATGTCATGGGTATTTTGATGCTGGGAGACGTCCGCTCTCTAGTAGATGTGTTGTTACCAAAGATTATGATATAAGCTGACCCTGAAGCTGGCAGGGCAGCCCTTCACAGCCCTCCTTCCTGCTTCGCTCATTTGTTCCTTTGCCCAACCAGTGTTTCCCGGGCACTTTCTCATTCAGAGCCATTTCCCATGAACCGTGGATGCTGAGCTGGGTCAAAACCAGAAACTCACAGTTGACAGAGAAGATAGACTCAGACAGTCTTTGCAAGATGGTACAGGGTGCAGGTGATAGGGGACACGGCACTGCACGGGATGGTGGGGGAGGGCTCCTGCTTTGACACCGGAAACCAGAAACAGGAAACCGAGAGACTTCACCCGGCAGGCGTGGCCTTGGGCAGATGGAGGAGCCAGAAGAAGAGGGAGGGAGTCAGACCCCCAGATAGATTATGGCCCCATGAGTTTAGGCTTCCGGTTCATCCGTCTGGAAGACATTTAGTGAGCAGCTCCTCTTGCCGGGCACTCTGTAGATACAGCAGGGACCACAGTAAAGTCCTTGCGCGCTCATACGCAGTCTGTGGTTGGGGGACGTAAAGTAAATACACGTGAAATATAAGGAGGTGAGGAGTCCCTGCAAAACCACCACGTGGAGTGGGAGCGCTGGGTTAAGTCAGCGCATGGGGAGCAGCCTTCCTCACAAGGTGGCTTCCGAACAGGAATTCCTGGAGGGAGCCGTGATGAAGCTGGCCCTTCCTCCCTGGGAGAAAAGTGAGGACATCTGTAGAGTCTTGATGCTACAAAGAATCCTGGAGATCATCTGGCCTAAACTGCTGGCCCGGAGTGGAAATATTTTCTCTAGCACACCTCCTGCAATGGCTAACCCATTTCTACTTGGATATCCTGTTGATCGTGAGGGATGACATCCCTGGGAGATGGTTACAGGTTGAATTGTGTCCCCCCAAAAGCATAAACTGAAGTCCTAAGCCCTTAAGTCAAGCGAATGTGCCCTTATTCAGAATAGCTTCTTTGCGGATATGATGGGGCTGAGGTGACATCTGTCAGGTGGACCCTAATCCAGTATGACGAGTGTCCTTATAAGAATTGGGAAGTTTGGACATAGAGGGAGAGCTGTCTGTGAAGAGGCAGGGATCGGGGATTTCCTGAGCATTGCCAGCTAGGAGAGGGGCATAGGCTCGTAACCCTCAGAAGGAACCACCCCCTTGTAATCCCTTGGTTTTGGTGTTGAAACCCCATTGGTTACGGTTTGTTACAGCAGTCCTGGGGACAAGTATAGTTCCCCATCTCCGTGTGGGCAGCTTGTCCTCCTTGAAAATACCTCCCATTTTTAACCAGACACATGAGTAGTTCCATGTGAGCAAACACGGGGACTAACCAGGCGAATGGTCTGCATTGTCCTAACACATCCTCGGCAGGGCCACTCCCCGCCCCCGCCCTCTTGCCCTCTCACGGCCACCTGTCTGAGGCCTGACTGTCGCCCTGTCTTCACTGGCCTCTTGCACTGACCTCACGTCCATCCCTGGGCCCTGGTCCATTGTCCATACACCAACCAGGGGGCTCTTTTCATGACCCTGACTGGGACATTTGCTGGAAGCCCTGTGCTGGCATGCTCTTGGTAAAATCCTAACCCTCACCGCAGCCTGTAAGGCTCTGTGTCATCTGCCCAAGGCAGTGAGGGCCAGGTTGGAGATATTTTGTGTGCACATGATCGCAGTTGCCTGATTTCTGTGAGGTGGTCATGAAAAAGACAGAGGGACTAGGACAACGATGGGAGCTGTAGGGAGGCAGATGTCAGGTGATGAAGACTTTTCTGTCTGAGCTCTCTGATGGTGGGACGCCTACCTGGAGAAGCGGGTAGCTCCCCATCATCATGTGAATGTGTGTGTATGCACGTGTGTGCTCACACATGTGTATGTGTGTGTAGGTGTGTGTGTGCAAAGCAGAAGCTGGGGACTTGGCAGGGAAGGTATTAAGGAAATCTGAGCATTGTTTGGAAAGATGACCTAGCTGACATCCAGGGTTTATCTTATTTCATCTTTAAATGTTTCATCCTACAGTTTTTCTCAGATGCTTTTCAGATAGAATACAATCTGTCTTTCCAAATAAGAGTTGCACGAGTTATCTATCTAGCCAGCTAGCTATAATCCATCTGTCCACTCATCCATTCATCCAGCCAGCCAACCAGCCACCACCCACTAATGCCACCATCCATCCGCCCAGGCACCCATCCCTTTATACATACATAAAACCTTCCATCTGCCTTCTCACTCATCCATTCATCCTCCTACCCATCCATCCACCAGCCACCCATCCATACATACGTATGTCCTTCCATCCACCTACCCTCCCATCCACTTATCCGTCCATCCATCTGTCCGTCCATCCATCCATCCATCCACTCATCCATCCGTTCGTCCAAACATATGTCCTTCCATCTACCCACCCACACATCCATCCATTTACCCATCTCTGTGTTATGTTTCCTTCACATCTTTTCTTTGCCATAAAGAATGATATCGGGGGGGCGCCTGGGTGGCTCAGTGGGTTAAAGCCTCTGCCTTCGGCTCGGGTCATGATCCTGGGGTCCTGGGATCGAGCCCCACATCGGGCTCTCTGCTCAGCGGGGAGCCTGCTTCCCTTCCTCTCTCTCTGCCTGCCTCTCTCCTATCTATGATCTCTGTCTGTCAAATAAATAAATAAAAATCTTAAAAAAAAAAAAAGAATGATATCAGGGAAGACTATGGCAGACATACCCACAACAAGAGCAATGTGAAACAGCAATTTCTAGCATCTGTTTTGTGCTAGGCATGGCTCAGTGCTTTGAGCATGTTGGTGTGACTGAGGCAGTAGATAGAAGGTAGACTGAGGACTCTGAGGCCACATGCCATGGGTTCAAATCCCTGCTCTGCCACTTAATAGCTATGCTACTTTTGACAAGGTATTTTAAATTCTCTGTACCTTAGTTTCCTCACCTGTTTAAAAAAAAAAGTTAATCACCTACTTTATAAGATTAACTGGGCTGATATTTATAAAGCTATTAAAACAAAGCTTATACATAAGAGGCACTGCTAGTAATCCTCTTAATGATTTTTATTTGACATGGTTGATAATATTCTCATTAACCAACCTGGGAACAAGGCTCAGAGACATCAGGTAACTCCCCTGAGTTGCCCAGCTCTGAAGGGATGATGCCGAGATTAGAGGCTGAGTTGCTGTGACTCAGAAGCTCATTGTGCTTTCAGACATGATGAAACACTCACCACCTTCTGTGATGAGGTGATTAGTGTGTGCCTGAAACGGAGCTGGGAGGAAGGTTCCAGGAGGATCAGAAGTGGGCTGAATGTAAGGACCTATTTTATATTTTTATATTTTAGCAAGAGGCTTTCATTGAGGTTAAACAAAAACCTTGTTGTTTAACCCTTAAACTGTCCCTGCTCCTCTTCCCCCAGGGGATTCACTTAACAAGTCCCGGAAACCAGCTCCAGGTAACAAAGCCCAGATACAAGGGTGGGTCAGGCCAGGTGGAGACATCCCATCAGTGTGTGTGTGGGGGGGATGCATACTGTTTCCCTGGTTACCAAGGAGTATGGGCCCCGCCCTTTGGGAGCCTTTTGGACGCCAATCCTAATCAAGATGTAATAGGCTGATTTAAATGTCTACTAGGGTAAATTGTAATTCAGTTGGTCACCTAGCATCACTGTGGAGTTTCCTGTGTGTGTTACAATCTCATTGGTCACCTGTGCGTGGCCAGGCCTGACCGCATGGCCTTTGCCCTTAAAATCTAGTCTGTGAAACAGAGAAGGGTCGCCCTCTCTTGTAAGAGGTGCGGCCCCGAACGTTCGGTCTGATTCTTGATGCTTGGCGTGAAATAAAACTTTGCTTGACCTTCGCTTTATATCAGTCTCGCTCCTTTAATCATGGACCTGTTATTGGGGCCTAACACTGAAGAATGCTCATTTCTTTTTCTCTGTTGCAGAGGACTAGTGTGTGGGGCTGTGGCCAGCAAGTGGGCGGGGAGCGGGCCGTGGTAAGGATCTGGTGGCATCCATTCTCCCTTCAAGGAGCAGGAGGCCAGGAGAGGGCGGGCCCAGCCAGGCTTCTGAACAAAGGGATCTCCAGGAGGAAAATGTCACAGAGGATGGATGCAGACCGCTGACCCCTTGAATCCTACAATCTGTTTGAGTTTATACAAAACCAGAAGGGTATGATCTAATCATAACTTTTACTGATGACCTGCTCACATACAGTGACTATTTTCACTCTGATTTAAGCTCTTACTAGTTCTGACAGTGAAGATACTCAGGAGGTATTTTCCCCGCTTAGCTTGCATTGTCCAGGCCCTCAAATCGACAGTTACAAATATGATTTTTGATCCTGGCATGGAATTCTCCTCCCTGCCTTATCAGCTGCCTGTGGAAATTGACTCCTAGGAGGAAAATTCCAGTTTCCTTAGTCCTGATTGGCTTTCGTGGGTTTTCATTGGTTATGCTTACCCCAGCTAACTCGAAGATACCGGATTTATACTGTGAAAAATGGGCATGGATTCTTCTTTTTCTTCTGAATTAATTATCCTCCATGCTAATGAGGTCTCTTTCACATTCAAGGGGACATTTTCTGCCTTGTGTGCAAATCCTATCCTCATTTTGTGTTTTGACACCTACCTGCTGTTTCGTGAGAACTCAATTAATGTTTACATGAAATAAATAAGGAAAAAGACACGAAGGTCATTCCCTTTTCTTGATCATCAGTAGCTAATGAAAGTACTAATCAGGTCTGGGGTAATATATGCTGCGCAGTTTCTTTTAGAAAGAGGTCATCATAAGCCACCCTGTTAATAAACTTGAATGGTTTCTATTTTATTATTTATTTATTAAGTGCCTCTTGTTGGGGACATCGTTTCACACTCGTGTGGGATGACCCTCCTTTACAACAGGTGAATGGTTGGTATGGGGTGTGCGTGCAGAACTAACCTTTGCAAATACATGCATCTTACAATTTGGTGACAAGATGACATTTTTGTGACATGGGAAAAATGGATGTCCCCTGGGAAAGCAGTGTTTGAATCCTGCCAACTCTGCCGACTTGTAGTAACAATTCAGCCCAGCATGTGTGACTCACAGGGACTCTCTTTGTCTCATGGAACCATTAGAACTTTTTACGCGCATTTCGTTATAAACAATTTAAAATGCCACGGGAGACAGTGGGAGTTACCCCCTCAGCAGTGCACCCTGTCCCGGAGGTCGACAATGAATTCCTAATACTTGTTTTTCTCTCTTGTGGCCATTGGGAAATTAAGAGATGAGAGTTAGCCTCATTAGCTGCACGGTATTTTAATTGGTTTAAAGGGACATTGTTCTTTCCTTTGTGGCCTTGGGACATCCTGGCCCTTTTCATTGTTATTGCTTCTGACAGCTGATCCATGGTGATTAACTTTAAAACTTTAAACAGAAAGTGCTTAGGAGATTGCCTCCCCAGGCAGTTGGAAAGGGCGAGCTGTGCAGGATACTCTGTTCTGTAGCTGGTGTCCTGGGATGAAGATAGCCAAGAACAGGGAAACAAGGGTGACTTGGAATGGACAAAATTCGAAGTACTATGCCGTGCATTTTAAAGATTGCTTGCTTGCTTGCTTGCTTGCTTGCTTGCTTTATTGATTTGACTTACTCATTTAAGAGAGAGAGGGGCCGAGCACACGGGTGAAGAGGGGCAGAGGGAGAGAGAGAATGTCAAGCAGACTCCACCCCAAGAACAGAGCTCACCACGGGGCTAGATCTCATGCCCCTGAGATCAGGACCTGAGCTGAAACCAAGAGTCAGATGCTCAACCGACTGAGCCACCCAGGCACCCCTGCATTGTGCCTTTTATATTTCTTACTCTTGTAACTATGAGCACTACCCAGTGAGGGTGGTCCCCTTTATGTTGCAGGGGAACTAAGTCCTTAGTTCCCTGGTCCCTTAGCTAGGAGGTGGTTTGACAACAAAGACCTATGAAGATGTCCTTCTGTTCATCCCAGCCCCCGTGCTCCTGGCAAAGCACTTGCAGTTTACCCAACATGCAGCCCCAAGATTTTCTTGTGCAAGTTAATCAATGAATCAATGAATGAATGAGGGAGGGAGGGGTTGGGCAAGGTGTGTGAGTTTCATATTCAGCAGTCACAAACTCCCACAAACTTGGTGGCTTACAACAACACAAGGGCCTTGTCTTTTGGTTCTGGAGGTCATGGTCCCAAATGGGCCTCACCAAGAAAAATCAGGATGTCAGCTCTAGGGGACACTCCATTTCCTTGCCTTTTCCAGCTCTTTGAGACCGACCCTCTCCCTGGCACAAGCCACTCCTTCCTCTTTGAAGCTGATGATCCTATTCCGCCCACCCCTGCCTCCTCCCTCCCCTCTCCTTTTGATCCCACTTGTCTTCTGCTCCCTCCTCCCCCTGTTAGAGACCCTTGTTAATCCTATTTCTGTGGTCAAGGTCAGCTGACAAGCAACATTGTTTCTTCTTTGCCGTGTAACTGGGTGCTGGTCAGAGATTCTGAGGATTAGGATGTGGACATCCTCGGTGGACCATTATTTTGCCTGCCATGAGAAGCATCCTTAAAGATGTAGATCTACTGTGTCTGTCTCAGCAGAGAAGTCTTTTTTTTTTTTTTTTTCCCCGAGCCTTTGGAACATTGGTTCATTGAACATTTAACCATGCGTGCTGTGCCCAGAGCATCTCTTGTGCTTTCCTCTTGCTTTGTGACCCGGGACACTCTGCATGTGTGATGTTCAGTAAGCACTTGTGGAGAAAATGAAAGACGAGGTGCATGAGCTGTTGTTTAAAACTAGACTAATTGGGTTGTGTCCAAAGGACACAGGAGCTGGTCTGACCTAAGATGGAAAAATCTGAGCATTGAAAAGAATAGTATCTGCATTTGATTGAAACCCACTAAATCTATAAAAATCTGTAATTTCATAGCAATACTGTGCAGAGGCATGGAATGTTCCAGCTGAATGGGACTCGGAAGACTCCCATAAGCCCCACCTTCACCCCGTGTATGCTCACGGCCAGAGGGTAGGAACATGGCTTACTGTGAGGACGCCAGGCATCCTTCCATGGGTGCCCTTGCCCCAGGTCACACTGTGCATGGTTTTTCCCCACGTGACACAGCTCAACTGCAAGGAGATGTAATCCACCTCAGGCAGGTGTGGGAGCTTTCCTGTCTTAAAAGCTTCATCCCCCTGGGGTGCCCGAATCTGCTGTAGCAACTCACAGACTGAACATCCAGGGTCCCCACAAGGGACACGCCCGGTTCCCCGTGTCACCTCACTCTTCCCTGTTAGATGTCCATGGACACCTTTGCTTTGCTTTTAGGTCCTCCTATCCCAAAGTGATCTACCAATCAGGTGTCATGTCCCCCCTAAGCCATGCTGCCTGTAACATATTTGATGTTCTTCCCCTTACGAGTTTTCCAGGTAAAGGTGATCCAGAGCTCAGACTCTCTTAGGGACTTGGCCAAAGTTTATCAACCTTTTTCTCTCATATCAAACCAAAGCAAGTTTATCAACCTTTTCCTCTCATATCAAACCAAACCAAACCAAACCAAAACAACAACAACAACAAAATAATAGGCCCAAACTCATTCGGCACCATTGGAAGTTGCTATGACAACCGTCATTAGCAAAGGCTCAACCATCCCTTCTGTCTATAGACTTTATGTCAGAGTAACTGGATTATGGAAGAATCTCAGCTTTAAGAATGTGGTAGGGATAGCATTAGAAATGTGCATTTTTCAACCCTTAATGAAATCGTGGGTTTAAGTGACAGTTACATGTGGATGCTAAAGCCATTAGGTGAAAATGGGTAGATTTTATAGTGCCTGGATCCTGTTGACCCGCCTTGAACCTACTGATCTCTCTTAGTAGTGACCCGCCGTCTAACCTGATAGGAAGCACATGGTACCACTTAAGGGGTATTTTGGACAGCAGATTAAGTCTGATTCTAATCAAGACCTAAGATCCAACTGGACTTTACAGGAAATACAGAGGCTAGAGGAACAGTGACACCCCGTGAAAGGAATCCACCAAACCCACAATGGGGGGCATTCTGCAGGATAAATAGCCCAGCCTCCCCAAGAGATCTGTGGCATAAAAGAGAAACGGGGTTGGGGGCGCAGAATAAAGTGGACTTAACTGACACTGGGGGATCTTGTTTGGTTCTTGTATGAAATTTCCAGCTGTAAAAATCATTTTGACACATTTGAAATAGTTTGACTAATGACTGATATTAATTATTGGAGTTACTGTTAATATTTTAAATATGATTGATAATATATATGGTATGATCATGACATCAAGGTTAAGTAAAATAGGTACACACACGTTGATATACATATACACATGCTTATATAGGCATATATCCTTGACGGTTAAAGATGCACACTGAGGAATTTACAAGTAAAATGGAAGACATGGGATTTGCTTTAAAATACTCAAATACTGGGGTCCTGGGATCCAACCATGCAACAGGCTCCCCGCTCAGCGCCGAGCCTGCTTCTCCCTCTCCCTCTGCCTGCCATTCCCCCTGCTTGTGCTCTCTCTCAAATAAATAAAATCTTTTTAAAAATGCTCAAACATTAAGAGAGTAACTAAAATGAGTTTGGTAACTAGTGACAGTTTTTGAGGTTGGGTAATGAGTACATTGGGAGTCATACTCTTGTCTCTACTTTTAAATGGTTGACAATCTCTGTAATAATGTTTTCTTAAGACACTTATCTTTTTACAATAAGATGCCACTTTCTCCCATCAAATTTTCAAAGATTTTTAAAAAAGATTTTATTTATTTATTTGTCAGAGAGATGAAGTGAGAGAGCACAAGCAGGGGGAGCAGCAGGGCCCCGCTGAGCAGGGACCCTGGGATCATGACCCCAGCCAAGGGCAGATGCTTAACCGACCGAGCCACTCAGGCGTACCTAATTATCAAAGATTTTTAAGCATTGTAGAGGGAGGGGTGAAATAAGGATCCTACTGCTTTGCTGGGGGAGTTTTCTGGAAAGCGGTTTGGCAGAACATTCTAGAAGGCTTTGAAATGTTGCTCACATTTGATCCAGTGATTTCATTTGTGGATCTCGTGCAGATTTTCATTGTGAATAGCAAAAACTCTTCACTAAGATAGTTACTGCCGGATTATTTTAGGTTTTGAGTTTCTCAAGTAACCCAAATATGTGACACTAGAAAAATAGTGTAAATGAATCATGGTACATCACAAGGTGAATCATTTTGCAACCATTATTTTGCAACCACTGTAAAGGAGAACTTTGCAGTTTTTTTTTTTTTTTTTTTTAGATTTTTTATTTATTTGAGAGGGAGAGTACGCACGAATGATGGACAGAACAGGATCAGGAGGAGGGGCACAGGGAGAGGGAGAAGCAGACTCCCTGCTGTGCAGGGACGTGGGGACTCAGCCCTAGGACCCTGGGATCATGACCCAAGCCAAAGCAGACCCTTACCCAACTGAGCCACCCAGGCACCCAACCTTTACAGTTTCTAAACACCCCCAGAAGATAGACCTGTTACAATGCTGATTGAAAAAAAATGGACAAAATTGTCCTTGCCTTTGTGTAAAGGCTATGCATCCATGGAAAAGCATAGGCACAGAAAAAAAAAAAATTGGAAGCAAATACAACCAAATGCATTCACTGGTTTTGTTGAAATGTTGGCCTTTCAGTGAGTGAGATCTTCTCTGTCTTTATATTCCAGGTATTTTTAATCATGAATATAAATTAATTTTTTCTGTGTATCATTTTATGGCTGTATAGACATATAATTATACATAGAGAGATATAATTATAATATAACTATAAAGATATTAGCATACTGTAAAATTCACCCATCTTAAGGGTATAGCCTGATCTGTTACTATAAAACACATGGTCATACAACCACCGCCACAACCAAGTTCTAGAACCTGGGCCCTGTGAAGCATCCCATTGATATTTCTTGAGTATACTTTATTTTTAGAGCACTTCCAGATTTACAGAAACACTGGGAAGCTAGTGTGGAAAGTTCCCACAAACCCTGTACTCAGATTTGCCTGTTGTTCACATGTTATCTGACGATAGGCCACTTACTACAATCAGTGAGCCAATGTGATACACCAGGATTAATCAAAGCCCAGCTTTCATTCAGATTTCCATAGTTGTTCTCATGTCCTTTTCCTGTTCCAGGATCCCATCCAGGGTACCGTATTACATTTAGTTGTTATACCCATGAGTTAATTTTTAATCAGAAAAAAGAAAAATAAATTTCAGTTTACAATCCTCCAAATATATTAACTATCCATTTTCTCCTCAGCCTCCTTGTTGTTATTTTCACTTGTTGGCAAGGACCAGGCCTTGTATTAGTTCTATTCTTTGCAGTTTCCAGTGGGGCACCCTGCAGATTCCCTAAATGGAGTAGGAGGGAGGGAGGAAGAGGAGGAGGGAAAAGGGAAAAAGAAAACCCTTACCTACAAGAAGTAAAAAACTCAGAGCTCTGAGGGACCTTTGGTTTCTGCTGGGGCTTCGTGTAGTCATGTCCTCTTGACTTTCGTGTCTCCCAGGCTGGAGATCGCAACCCTGAACCGGGCAGACTCAGACCTGGAGGCTTGTCGAACCCAAATCAGCAGAGACATCATTGCCCTTCTGCTGAGGAACCTGACCAGCTCTGGCCACCTCTCCCCCCAAGTAGAGAGGAGGATGGGTGCTGTTTTCAAAAAGCAGTTTCTGTTGCTGGAGAAAGAAATTCAAGAGGAGTATGATCGGAAGATGGTGGCCTTGACGGCTGAATGTGACCTGGAAATGAGAAAGAAGACAGAAAGCCAGTACCAGAGGGAGATGGCAGCGATGGAAGAGGCAGAGGAGTTGCTGAAACGAGTCAGTGAGAGGGTAAGGCAGCTTCAAAAGGAGGGCTTCACTCGCCTCTCTGCTTTCTCTCACACATCTCATCCTTCCGCCCATTCACCCACCCAGCCATCCTCCTCACCCATCTCTTCATCCCCCACTCCCTGCCCTTCCATCCACCTGCCATTCAGCGATTCATCTGTCCATTCACCCACCCACCACTCTTGCATCCACATGTCCATCCATCCATCCGTTCACCCCTCCACCTACCACCCTTCCATCCACTTGTCCATCTATAGTCCTTCTCTCCATCCTCCCAACCACCACCCTTTGACCATCCTGTCCATCTATACATCTATCCATCTATCCCTCTACCTACACATGCTTCTGTTCACCTGTCCATCCACCCATCCATCTATCCATCCACCTACCACTTTTCTACCTACCCATCCAACCATCTATCTGTCCATCTACCCATCTACCTACTCTTCCATCCATCTATCTATCCCACCTGTCCATTCACCCATCCATCTATCCATCCACCTATCACCCTTCCATCTACTTGTCCATCTGCAGTTCATCCATCCATCCATCCATCTACCTATCATTCTTTCACCCACTCATCCACCTGTCTATTCACCCATCCATTCACCCATCCATCTAGCCATTCACTCACCTACTATGCTTCCATCCACCTGTCCATCTATCCATCCATCCATTCATCCACCTACCACTCTTCCATCCACCCATTCACCTAACCATCCACTCATCCACCCACCCACCCATCCATCCACCCACTCACTACCCTTCCATCTACCTGTCCATTCACCCATCCACCCACCTACCCACCACTCTTCCATCCAGCTGTCCACCTATATACATCCACTCATCCATTTACCTACCACCCTTCCATCCACACATCCACCCATTCATCCAACCACCTACCACCCTTCCACATATTTGTCCATTTACAGTCCATCCATCCATCTACCCACCCACCACCCTTCCATCCATCTGTCCATCTATCCATCTATCCATCCATCCTTCTACCTATCATCCTTCTGTTCACCTGTCCATCTACCCATCCGTCTATCCATCCACCTGTCCAGTCACCCATCAGTTCACCTATTCATCTATCCATTCACCTACCCACCACTCTTCCATCCGCCTGTCCGTCTATACATCTGCCCATCCATCTTACCTACCACCCTTCCTTCCACTCATCTACCCATTCATCTATCCATCCATTCATCCACCTACCACCCTTCAGTGTACTTGTCCATCTATAGCCCATCCATCCAACCACCCCCCAACCACCCTTCCATCTGCCTGTCCATCTCTACATCTAGCCATCCATTCCCCTACCTGCCATCCTTTTGTTCACCTGTGCATCCACCCATCCATCTACCTATCCACCACCCTTTCTTCTACTTGTCCATCCAACCATCCCAAACTTATTTAGAAAGACTTTATTGATCACTGTCTGCCTCTTGGTCACTGGACTAAGCAGTGAAGTACTGAGGAAATGAGACATGGTTCTTGGGTTCAAGAAGTTCATAGTTTAATGAAGCATCTTCACGTATAGAAGATGTGACCTCATTCAGCTATACTAGAATAGACATATGTTCACAGGTTCATGGGACATCATGGGGAGAGTAGAAAGGCTTTATTCATGGAAGAGTGCACCCACAGAGATCATGGCTCAGGGAGGTTGTGATGTCAGAGTGTGTGTGTGTGTGTGTGTCCATTTGGGCTGCACTCTGCTAGGTCGTGGAGCCCTCCAGCACCAGCTCCACCGTCAGACAAATCTGGACTCCCATTCCAGTATATTCCAGTTCTGCTCCTGAGGGGTGTAATTAGCACAACTAATTACAAGGCTAAGGGCGCCCCCTCTCGGTTGGTTGGGAGAGGAAGGAAAAGTTCGCTGGGGCATGGGCTGCTCCAGGCTCAGTGCACAGGGCTCAGATCTGAGAGTTCTGACCCCTCAGGCTTCTCAGGGCTGACTTCTGTTGATCAGAGATGAAGTCTCATTTTTCTAAGAAATGCGTCTGTTTCTGTCTTGAGGGAATCGTGCCAGAGTTTCTTCCTGAGTGTGTCAAATCAAGCCTGATTTCTGTCTTCTATGAAAGAGCGGACTTGTGCAGCCCCTGTGGCTTGAGCCTACATTTCCAGGTCTGGAAACCTGTCATCCTGGGGAGGTCTAACACCTGCTTGGGAATAGGCTTCTGAATTGCTAACTTCCTTTCCCCAGACTGCTGGCCGGCACAGTGATCCTCTGGCGGTGGACACACAGGGCTGACTGCTCATGGCTCTCAGCGGGTCATCTGCCGTCAGCCCTCACGCACATTGGGCAGAGACCAAAAGAGGCAAGATTCATGCTGTCTTAGCCCTGCCTTCTCCCTTGCATTCAGTCCCCCTTACCTTAACATGGATCCCTTTTGAGGGTGAGGCTAGTTTTCTGCTTGGCTCCTGTATGAGTTTCTGTGGTTGCTCTTTTTTTTTTTTTTTTAAAGATCTTATTTATTTATTTGACAGAGAGAGAGAGAGATCACAAGTAGGTGGAGAGGCAGGCAGAGAGAGAGAGGAGGAAGCAGGCTCCCCGCTGAGCAGAGAGACCGACTCGGGGCTCCACCGACTGGGATCATGACCTGAGTCGAAGGCAGAGGCTCTAACCCACAGGCGCCCCTCTGTGATTGCTCTTAACAAATGACCACAGATTTCATGGCAGATTTTGATTCTTTTACAATTCTGGGGGCTGGAAGAACTAAATCCAGGTGTCGGCCGACAAGCCCCCTCTGAAGTCTCTAGGGGCGCGTCCTTTCTTGTTTCTCCCAGCTTCTGGTGGATCCAGGCATTCCTTGGCTGGTGGCCGCCTCACTCCTGTCTTGATTTCTTGTCCTCGCATGGCCATATTCCATCCTGGGACCCTATCTCTTCTCTTATAAGAATGCTTGTCTTTGGAGTTAGGTCCTGCCCAAATAATCCATGATGATCTCCTAAACACCTTATCTTTTTTTTTTTTTTAAAGATTTTTATTTATTTATTTGACAGACAGATCACAAGTAGTCAGAGAGGCAGGCAGAGAGAGAGGGGGAAGCAGGCTCCCTGCTGAGCAGAGAGCCCGACGCGGGGCTCGATCCCAGGACCCTGAGACCATGACCTGAGCTGAAGGCAGAGGCTTTAACCCACTGAGCCACCCATGCACCCCTGAACACCTTATCTTGATTACATCTGCAAAGATCCTCATTCCACAGACAGCCTCAGTCTTAGGTTCTGGGTTAGGATGTGGTTGTGTGTCATGGTGGGGAGTGGGGGTGGGGAACACTCTTTCCACCACCAGAGTTCTGCCAGCTGACTCCCCTCTCTGGCTTCCCTCCATGACTATATTGGTCCATGCGGAGTCTCCCTGAGCCCGGCACTTCAGAAACCGTGCGGAGCTCACAGTGCCGTGACTCAGCCCCTAAACCATCTCATGGTCTTTCACTCTCTTTTCTCAAATTTGTTATATCTTTTGTTCCCGTGGACACAGTGCCTGCTTGGAAAGTGTTAGAAAACAGGAGTCAGCAACTAGACCCATGAACCCAGGCTGACCTGTGGGTGGAGAATGGTTTTTATGTTTTTAAAGGATTGTAAAAAATCAAAACAAAACAAAACAAGCAGAGGAATATGTGACAGCAAACCCTAGGGGGCTGGCATGCCTTAAAGTATTTATTCGGCCCTTTAGAGAAAAGCTTGTCAACTCCAGTTCCAAAACATAAAAAGAAAAACCTTGGGAAAAAAATATGTAGAACCCACATCATCATCCAAGGCAGACAGATGTTCGTTTGGTCTGGGTTTTGAGTTCCTGCTATGCACCTGACCCTGGAGATACAGGGATGCTAAGGAGCCCCCACTCCTATCGTCGGATTTCAGCATATATTTTGACCTTTTGCTTATCTTTTTTTTTTTTTTTAAACAATCAGGTGCATGCAGTTTATAGAATTGTATGTTTTCACTTAATATCACGGTATAAACATTTTGTGATTGTAGTAAGTGCTCTCACATGTAAGTTTCGGCCATTGTTCTAAGCACATTACACAGGCCTTCTCATCAGATCTTCACATCACCTCGGTGAGGTGGGAATTGATAGGATCCCACTTTTCCAGCTTAGGAAACAGATTCAGAGAGGGTCCCCTGCCTGTGGACAAATGACTAGGGCCAAGACGAGGACCCAGGCAGCATGCACCCACTCCGCACCTGCCCACCCGCATGGTGCAATGGTGCGTCATACACCCTCACTGCTGTGGGCCTGGGTAATGCATCCTGCTGGGCTTCTGCCTTTAGCAAACTAAAGGCTCCCTGGAACAATGTAGTTTTAAGTGTTTCCTGAATATTGGCACAGGTCTTAGGGCCACGAGGAGGGATGGCGGGACAGGGTTCTCCTGCTTCCCTGTGCACCTGCCCCCACTCCCCAGTCTGCTGGCTTGCAGCAGGAGGCCACCATCACTCTGGGTCCCATGGGTCACCCTGTTCAGACCAGTCACCTTATCTGAGTCAATGTGCTTCCAAAAGTAGCATCTGAATGGCAACATCAATAGAGGTATTTCTCTTCCAGCCCTTGCAAGCCACTCCATCTTACAAAACTGCCAATGACCTTGTAACTTATCTGTATATTTATCATAGTCAACTTTAAATAAAAGGTGTGGACATATTTTGGACATATTACTCCAACAAGCATTTTTTTTAAGAAAACTGAGCAGAATCAGGTTTTTTGATTAGAGTGTAGGAATTCTACTAATTAGAGAGGAAATCTGTTCACATTTAAATGCCTGTGTCATCTCATAGGGTTTTTAAAGTGTGTCTCTGTTGAGAGGCCTTGGGAGGAGTGGTGGTGACCATGGACTGCGCAGAGACAGCTTGGGTTCAGATCCTCACTCTGTTCTTGCAGAAGGTGCATTGCTCGGTCCCCCTGGGTCTCAGTTTCCCCATCCTGCAATTGGGGATACAATTTTTACAATTGGGCATCTTGCTAGATTGAGTACAGGGAGTATAATTTAGTACAGACACAATTTTCTATTGCAGTCTCACATTTTTGGTGGTGCAGAGTCAACAGTGGCAAGTTGCTCTGGAACAACCTGGCCCAGACCTCTGATTCTATGTCCCCCCCTATTCTCTCCACAGGGTAAGTTACTTTTTAGGGAGCACTGAAAACCACGGGAAAAACATGTCTCATTTCCCTGCGAAGTCCATTGTAGTCGAAAGTTCAATGGGGAGTTGGAGTCCGTGACCATGACTTCAGTATGTCTTTGAAAATG
Source organism: Martes martes (assembly GCF_963455335.1). Taxonomy (NCBI): domain Eukaryota; kingdom Metazoa; phylum Chordata; class Mammalia; order Carnivora; family Mustelidae; genus Martes; species Martes martes. The sequence goes on from NC_137889.1 coordinate 144,136,508, forward strand.
CGTATTTGTTGCCAATATGTACAATATAAGACTTCATGTAAAAATGCAGGCTTCCAGCTTCTCGTGAAATGGGAGAGGTACTGCACTGTGTCCAAATTCCTGCAGAGCCCTCTTTGGTGGGCTGAGTCATGACTGGCCCTATAGGCAGGCCTTGTTCTCCACTTTGCCCCACTCCCCACCACTCCCTAATGCCTCTCATACCAGGACCAGTCTCTCACTTCCATCCACAAGTTGCCTTGCTCCTGCAGGCCCTTTGTGGCAGGGTGTGGAGGTCCCCCTGCTTTATGGCATAACCTTGTCACCTGTGCCCCCGGGGGATTGAAATAGGTCAGGGGGTGAACACATTTCTGCAGGTCTCTGGACCCCTCAGGAGGCCAGTGTAGATGGAAGTGAGGGGGGCTTCCATCATAAATTCGTGTTAGGGAGTATTTCACTGTGACACAAGCATATCATTGCCTCATGCCTTACTCTTCAGAAATATAAGTCTAAACAAAGACAAATAACTTTATCTTGGGATTTCCGTGTGTGCACATGCACCTTTTGTCCTGGCTGTGAAAAGCTATATGGATCTCATCCCATCTTTCATTCCTGTTAATTAAAATAAATTGAGGTTTGTGGCTTGTCAAATTTCATATTGCCAGGAGAGAAGGTCACATTGATGAATGAATCAGCCTCACTGGGTTCCAGCCCCTCCCTGAGCAGCAGAATGTTCCTGTGCTACCAGAGTCAGGGGCCTGGCCCCCTCCTGGCAGTGGGGGAACGGCATTCTGTACTGCAGATAAAAGCTGTGAACAACCACTCTGTCCAGAAGAGTGACTCACAAAAGTCTGATCCAACCCCGCTTATAAAATCAGCTTTGCAAAAAGCCCATGTTGTTTCCTGGTGACCGAGGCAAACCGTGAATACCAGGGAGCCCCCCCCCCCCGGAGCTGTGGGCAGGGAGTTCTGGAGCTTGGGGGCTGAGGCTGTGCTGTACCCTGAAGGCAGGTATTGTCATGTGTTGGCTGCCAGGCTTTTGGGGGGCCCTCTCAAAGTAGCACTCTTCTTCGTGGGCCAGATTCTGAATAAATTGAAAGGTAAGGCAAAGGAGCTGGGAAGTTAGAAATCACCTTTATAAGGCTTCTGTGAGTGATCGGAAGTGGAGGTGGTAGGTCTGGGTGCTCGGCGGCGTGGGTCCCCGACAACCCTGAGTGTCAGTGGGCGTATGGTGCTCTGGTCCCTGATTAGCGAGGAAGTATAGCCCTCTCCCTCTGTCCTCACCACCCTCTGTCTTTCCTGGGTTCCCACTTAGCCTGCACAGCCACTGAGACCATAGTCTCTTGACCTTGACCCCTCGAATTGCTGTGCCCTTCTCCTCAGGGACACGAATACCTTCCCCTGACTTTGCTCCACCAACATGTCCATCATCTGTGCGACTCCAGAACGAGGAACCTGAAGACTTGGTTTCATCTCCTCTCCTCTCCTGGCACTGCTGAGAGCTGGGGAAGAACCCATAGCTCCTTGGACCGTGTATTTCTTCACCTGAAGTGGACTGTGGCTGCGTCCCAAATCGCCACACATTCAGCAACTTAAAAATAACACCCACTTACCATCTCTTTCTGTGGCCAGGAGTCTGGACACAGCTTAGCTGGGTTATCTCATGGTCTCAGAGGCCTGAAATCTGGGCCTCATTTGGGCGGTCTGGTGCTTGGTGCCCTGGTCCCAGCTCATTCATTCATGCATGGAACTCACCTTGCAATGCGGACTGAGGCCCTCAGCTCCTGCAGGCTTCCCTTCTCCATAGGCTGTTCTCACTTCTTCAAGGCCAGCAGGCGAATGTCTCTCTGTTCAGGAAGGCCCAGTTCCTCCTTAAGTCAGACCCAGGATCATTTCCCCTCTGGCTAGCTCAGAGTCTACTGATTAGGGACCTCAATTACATCATCAAAATCTCTTCACTTTTGCCGTGTAATAACCAGATCATGGGCTGACAGTCCGGTCGCATTCAGAGTTTATGTCCACACTCAGTGGGGGAGGATTTATACGATGTGGACAGCACAGGCCAGGTATCGGAGGGCTGTCTTAGAACTCTTCCTCCCCAAGAAGAATTAACTACACTCTCGTCCTGGGGCATGAGTCTTTTGCGCTACCCGGAGTGAGAAGGTACCAGGAACCCAGTGCTGCCATGTCTCCTCCTTCCTACCTTCATCCTGAGCACATGAGTACAGGCATCCAGGAGCCATTTCATAATGACTCTGCATCCTTACTTACCAAATCATCTCAACCTCGGCCTGATTTCAGGTATTTTTCTATTCAACTAAGTCAAGTGCAAAAGATGATGGAAATAAGCGGGAGAGTGTAACAGCACGATCTGTTAATGTTTCCATTTTGCAGACTATTTTCAGGCAGTTTGATTTGCAAATTTCTATCCCTGTGAATTTTCTGCTTTGAGACTGCTCTGGAAAACAGTAAGATAGCAGGGAAGGACAGGGTGCTGCAGTATTTCCCAGAGCTTAGCAGCTTTATCATTGCCAGCGTGGGACATATGTGTGTTCCACATGAGTGTGTGTTTCCTCTGTGTTGTTGTGCATATGTTTATGCACTGTGTGCTGCTGTGCGTGTATATGTGCTGTGTGTGCACTATACATCGATATGTGTATGCACGTATGCACGTGTGCACACTGTGTTGCTATGTGCATGTATATTGCTGTGTGCTCATGTGTGTATGCATGTGTGTACCTATATACATGTGCATGTGTGTATGTACCGGTGTGTTGCTGTGTACATGTATATTTTCCATGTGCATATGCACTATGTTCATGCATGTGTGCACATGTGCTTATGTGTGTATGCATTGTGTGCTGCTGAGTGTATATATGTGCCGTGCATGTGTGCACGTGTGTATGCACTGTGCACTGCTCTGTGCATGTGTGCATGATGTTTATGCACTGTTGCTGTGTGCATGTATGTTTGCTGTGTGCATGTATGCATGTGTGTGCCTGTATACATGTGCATGTGTGCATGCACTATTGTGCATGTGTGTATTTGCCATGTGGGTGTGCACTATGTTCATGCATGTGTGCGCTGTGTTGTGTGTACATGTAAGCATGTGCATCTATGTATGCTTGTGCAGGCACAGTATTCCCTGTACATGTGTATTTGTTGTGTGCACACATGTATGCATGCATGTGCCTATATATATGTGCACATGTGTATACACTGTGGTGCTGTGGAATTGCATAGTATTCCCATGTACATGCATATTTGCTATGTGCTCACATGTATGCATGCATGTGCCCATACACATGTGCATGTGTGTACGCGCTGTGTTGCTATGTGTGTGATGGTTCATGCATGTGTGTTCATGCATGTGCGTGCCTGTGCACTTGCATATGTGTGTGCGGGCACATGTATGCACATGCATGTGTATATATGCATGGTGTGTTGCTGTGTGCATGCGTGTGCTTGCATATTGCCTCGGTTTGCCTGTGCGTGCCTGTGGGTGTGTCGTCTCTCATGTGCTGCCCCCTCTGCCCGCAGTCTGCTGTGGAGTGTAGCGGCCTCCTGAGGACCCTGCACAGCCTGGAACAGGCGCACCTGAGGAGATCGCTGGCTCTGCAGCAGGAGGAGGACTTTGCCAAGGCTCACCGGCAGCTGGCCGTTTTCCAGAGGAATGAACTGCACAATATCTTCTTTACCCAGATAAAAAGTGCTATTTTCCAAGGGGAACTGAAGCCAGAGGCAGCTAGAATGCTCCTGCAGGATTATACCGACATACAGGTAAGGCTTCAGATCAGGCTTGTGGCGATGGGAGTGTGACTTCCCATAACCGTGCCGGTGATTTCTCCTCTCCCGGACTCTGTCCTGTCTCTTTTCTTGGTTGTGGAGTGTGAACTCACCACCACCCTTTCCTTCTGCCTCTGGACGTGCAGATGAGTTTCCAATAAACGGGGCCATTAGTAACTTGAAGCCCAGGCCTGGGACTCAGCCTGACTTGGATTTGATTTCCAGTTCCATCGGCCGTCAGCTCCGTGACTTTAGGCAAATGGCCTGACTTTCCTAAGCCCCAGGTTCATCACATATAAAATGGAATAATAGAGCTAATTCTCAGAAAGTCTGTGCTTGGCACGATACACGTTGAATCCATATGGCAACAGAAAACACATAAATATACATGTGCCTCTGCGTGTGTGTGTGTGTGTGTGTGTGTGTGTGTGTGTGTGTTGGTGTAGACCCAGGCCTTGCAGTCCATGTCTGCAAATGCCTGGGGGCCTCTGTGTGTGTTCTTCCATGTCAGCCTGAGTGTGAATATTATTAATCCAAATGGAAGAAATTCCTAAACGGTAGCAAAAATAGTTGATCCGAGGCCATTACCATTGCTGGGGATTTCTCAGGCCTGTGTGGAGTATTTTACACGCACATGTACACATCCAGCGTGAAATCACTGGTGTGCAGTCCAGTAGCATATCTCACGTCCCCCCGGGGTGAAGGCGGTGAGGAGCAGGGCTGTGCCAGAGGAGATCGAGTGACCATCCCCAAAAGTCTCCTGAAAGTGAGTCTTGCGGGAGGAGGGGGCCACGCTTGGGAGGCACGGAGCATAGAGAGAACGAGCCAGCCTCTCCATTTTGCTCTAGGTTTTTCCTGCTCCAACTTCAGTGAGAGTAACTAGAGCAAGAATTCTATTCCCAGGTGGGCATCCAGACCCCAAGGCATCATTTGGGTCTTGATGGATTTTGCCGTCATTTTTCTCCTTGTGATGGCCAGTGGTTGACTCTCAACCCCGGGACATTCGAGCTAGAATGTGTGATTGTCAGTCATAATGAAGTCAAAAAGGAGACACTCACAGGTGATAATGGTAGCAGGACACAGGCGTCTTTGACCCCAGCTGCTGGGGTATTGGAAGACGGCAGCTCTGCATCTCCTTATGAGCACAAGCCAGCGGTTCCCGTGGATCTGGTTTCGCGGAGAATAGGAATATTGCCTCTGTATTCCCGTTATATGGATTCTGCTGCCAGCAAGTCAGGGAGATGCCAGTATTCAGCCACATCTGACCGGCCATTCTACTTTTCACTGTCTGGACAGTGCACGTTCCCAGGCGTCAAGAACTGGAGATCCCACATCTTTGGTTAGAGAGGAGATTGTCCGTGGCATCATATGTATCTTGCTGAACAGAGCATTGATCTTTTTGGTGGCCCACTGCAAGGAGACCATTTCCATGGATGGGAAGACAGCAGAGCCAGTCAGGGTGATGATTCCACTTAGGCTAACGTTTTAATTACTGCTGGTCTAATTACCACGCCACTGGTCATAGCTGCATTTTGGAGCAGCCTACTATGATGTTAGAGCACAGGTCCCTGAATTAAATTACTGAGTTCGAATCCCCGCTTCACCATTTACCAGGAGTACGATGTGGACTCAGTTTCCTCATCTGTGAAATAGAAATAATAGTACTCTCTCTCTACATTAAGTTAAATAAGGCATGAAACGCTCTGAGCCCAGGGCAGGGCCCAGAGAAGACTCCCCAGTGTAAGATAGGTTATCTCTGTCTTGTGTTTGGGGTTTGTTATCTTGATTCCCATCTCCTCCATGAGAGTGGAAGTTCTGGGGGTCGGGGCTGATGGCTGATTTATCCCAGAACATAGCACCTGTGTTGGTGCTGGGTTTTGAGAGCCCCGTGGGCGAAGGCTGAATGACTGGATGAGCTTTGCATCCCCTTTCCTAGGGCAGTAACGTTGTTTTGACAAGTCCTAACTCTCTGGGTCTAGAAAGCACTTTTCTAAGCTCTCCTTCCTTATTAATAGGTCATTTTCTTCTACGTCTTTGTTAAGAACGGGGCATTTTAAGGTGTTAATCCCCATGCTTCTATGCCTGTGTGTTTTCTTCGGGAAGGAAAGGTAGTACTTGATGGGTCTAGAAAACAGTCTCTAAATTTTAATCAGGCATATTTTCTTGATTTTTTTTTTTTAAACAGGAGAAATTAGAAGAGCTGATGGATTTTCTTCAGGCCAGTAAGAGATACCATCTAAGTAAGAGATTTGGCCACAGGGAGTACTTGGTTCAGAACATGCAGTCATCAGAGACCCGTGTACAGGGCCTTCTGAGTGCTGCTGATGCTCAACTCACCCTGTTCATCCAGAAACATGAGCGGTAAGACCCGAAAGCCATCCCAGAGGATGCACAGGAAACGCCTTGCCCTGCTGTCCTCCTTATAGATCCCCCATGCCGCTCGGTCAGTGAACGCACTGACAGCTCCTAACTTACTCCTTAAGAATTCTCTAGGCGTAAGTATCCTTTGCGCAGTAGAATTTCTAAGACCTTTATGATAACTGGGACAGCCATGCGGTGAACCTTCCGTGTGCCCTTCATTCAACCTCAGTGGCCAACCCTGATGTCTCTCTATAGCTCTACCCGGAGTCATCTTTTTTTTTTTTAATAAGTATTTTATTTATTTATTTGACAGAGAGATCGAGAGAGCACAAGCAGGGGGAGCAGCAGAGAGAGAGGGAGAAGCGGGCTCCCCATGAGCAGGGAGCCCAACATGGGGCTTGATCCCAGGACCCCGAGATCGTGACCTGAGCTCAAGGTGCCAACTGAGCCACCCACGTGCCCCCCCCCCAACCTGGAGTCGTTTTAAAGGAAATCCCCTACATTTCCCTAAGAAATCAGTGGAGGAGGCTTATGTCTGCTCTGTGGTGGAAGGGCCCGCTTCCCCTTGAGCGCAGACACTCTGCCAGCTCTTGTATTCACCTTGGCAGTGAAGTCCAAATGCACAGACACTTGTTGTGCGTTGTCCCCGATTTTTCTCTGCAGCCCCTGGGGACCATGCGGTCAGTGGTCATGCAGGCTCAGAGCAAAGCAGCCTCGGCCCCTCTCTGACTTTCCTCCCAGCTGGTCTTTGGGGTGCTTACTTGCAAACAATTACTTTTATTCTCTTTGGTTATGAGAAGCTCTAAAATAAATAGAGGCATGCCTATGAAGTCAGCTTTCCCAGGCCACTCTGTGGTTTTAGGAATTGGTTCTGCCACCTTGGTAATTTTATTAGGACTCTGCGGCTCTCTTGCTCAGTTTAATGAGGATTCTGTAAGGTGCAGTGTACTTGAACGCTCGCTACCCAAAGATGCTAATGAATTTGTCACTGCAGTTGCCTTGACACTCCTGATTAATTTTCACTCAAGTGAAAGAAACAGTTTCTGGCCTTGAACCGAAGCACCTGACAGCTGGTTGTACTGTTGGGAACAGTTGGCAGGGAGGTGTGTTTTACCTCTGATTTTTAAGTTCTATTTTAAAAATTTGGCACAGGGACACATGGGGGGCTGTGTGGCTCAGTCGGTTAAGTGTCCCACTCTCGGTTTCTGCTCGGATCATGATCTCAGGGTGGTGAGATCAAGCCCCGTGCCAGGCTCTGCACTCAGCCCAGTCTGCTTAAGATTCTCACATTTTCCCTCTTCCTTACCCTCTCCCTTTCCCTCTGCTCCTCTACCTGCTCACGTGCTGTCTCTGTCTCTTCTCTCTCAAATAAATAAAATATTTTAAAAAATAAAAAAGTTTAAAGTTGGCACAGACTTACATTTCTTAAGCATGTATCCATCATTCATTCAGTTACCTATTCATTCCTTCAAGAAGCTTCTATGGATATCTACCCTATGCCAAGCAGGAGACCCAGCCCAGTGAGGCAGATAGACCGGGAATAGTCTTGGTGATCGTGGTAGTAACAGACTGTGTTGCTCAGGCTTCTCCAGAAAAACAACCAATGAGATAGATATGAGGGATTGGTGCACATAACTACAGAGGCTGAGGACTCCCACCACCTGCCCTGTGCCAGCTGGAGACTCCGGAATGCTCTGAAAAGCCAGAGGCCTGAGAACCAGGGGATCCCAGTCTGAGGACAGGAGAAAGTGAGAGGAGGCGCCCAGCCAGAAGCCCTGAAGCAGGAGAAGGGGGCAGTTTCCTCCTTCCTCCACCTTTTGTTCTATTCAGTCCTTTACTGGATTGGCTTGTGACCCCCCAACATTGGGGAGGGCAGTCCCACAATTCGAGTGCTAATCTCTCCTGGAATTGCCCTCCCAGATGCCTCTGTGCTCAGTGTTTAATGTGGGTGCCCTGTGGCTAGCCAGGTTAGTGTGAAGAATTAACCCTACAGGATATTCTCAACATTTACCTCCTGGACTTTGCTGGTGACAATCCCATCACCCCCAATTCCAAACCCACTGTCTCCTCTTGGAAAACTGTACCTAGAGTGCCGTGGTTCCCAGGGTGCCACTTTTTCCCAGAGCTTTTGCCCAGTTTCTGCCCAAACAGGCGGTTTCCTGATGTCGAGCTTTCTGGGAAAGTCTCTAGGGATGCCAGGCTTGCCCTTCCTGTATTCTGGGACTGTCTCAGCTACCCATTCTGCTCCTCCTCCTTCCGGGTAAAGACTTTCTCTGATCAGCCCAAACGAAGGCGGAAAGGAACGTGCAGCCACTGCAGCAGTCGGGCCAAGGCTGGGTGTGGAGGGTGTGTCATCCTCCTGCGTCTCTCCTAGAGCGGGGTACCTGGATGAAGAGCAGACGGAGGCGCTGCTGGGGCGCGCTCAGACCGAAGTCTTTTCCATCAGACAGAAGCTGGACAATGACTTAAAGCAGGAGAAGAAGAAGCTGCACCAAAAACTGATCCTGAAGAGAAGACGAGAGATGCTGCAAAAGGTACATGAGCAGTGACATCTGCGGGGCCCAAGGCCACATTTCTCTGATGGTCAGAGCTGACCATGTTTGGCCACCTGGACCATCCTGTGTCCTCCCAACCCAGGACAGGGACGGCAAGTGCTCTGTGAAATAGAAGCACGACAGACATCTTTATTATGCTCGTCCCTGTTTCCTTGTCCCCCATGGCACCTTCACGCCTGTGGCTCTCTCCCCGGGGATCTTCTGTCCTGGGCTCGCCTTCCTGAAAGTCCTCCCCTGACCTCCTCGTTTCAGTCGTGTGTCACGGATCTCAGGGTGTTTATTTTCCAGTTAAGCTCACAGGTCCTCTGCTCCCGGAATACAGATTAACAGCAGACCTTCACGGATGTGAGCTCTGCCCCGGGGCGCACCTCTGAGAACCACACACGTGTTAAACAACTCACTGAATCCCCCCAGCTACTCTGTGAGGTAGCTCAGCCCCATTTTACAGATGAGAATGTGGAGGCACAGAGAGTTCTAGACCTTCACTTTGGGTCCCTCAGTGTGTCCTCAGAGGAGCCAGGCTGGGAACCCAAGTGGTCTGTTCTTGGACTTCACCTGCTCAATAAGTACGGGTCCAATACATGTTCAACAGATGGAGCTCTCGCTCTATTTGGGGTTATCTTCCTTTCTTTTAGAGAGCCTGTGAGCAGAGGGGGAGGGGCAGAGTGCAGGAGAGAGAATCCCAAGCCAACTCCCTGCACTGAGTGTAAAGCCCCATGCGGGGCTTGATCTCATGACCCTGAGATCGTGACCTGAGCTGAAACCAGGAGTCCGACGCTGAACTTACTAAGCCACCCAGGCGCCCCTATTTCGGGTTCCTTTCTTAAGGACAGCTTTCTGAGTGTGCAATGGCTGGGAGAAGGCTGTCTCCATTCCATGCCTCCCGTGCGGGTCTCCACCATTTCCCAGAAGGCTGTGCACGCCCAGCCTGTCCCCACTTAGTTTTCCTCCTTGAAACCCCTGCAGCACAAGGAGCAGCGGAAGGAGCAGCTGTCGCTCGGGGAGGCCCTGCGAGCTGCGGAGGACGCGGGCCAGTACCTGGGCCGGTGGGGGAGCCTGCTGGCGGAGCAGGGCGCGGCGCTGGAGATGCTGCAGGAGCGCCTGGACCAGGCCGCCCTGGAGGAGCTCAGGGCCCTGACGCTATCGCTGTCCGAGAAGGCCACGGAGGAGCTGCGGCGCCTGCAGACCTCCGGGATGACCCAGGAGCTGCTCAAACGCGGCGTGCCCTGGCTCTTCCTGCAGCAGATCCTGGAGGAACACAGCCGGGAGCTGGCCGTCCGGGCCCAGCAGCTCGAGGGTGAAGAGAGGGACAGGGACCAGGAGGGCGTCCAGAACGTGAGGCAGAGACTGAAGGACGACGCGCTGGAGGCGTCAACCGAGGAGCAGGCGGAGCTGAGACGCTGGGAGCACTTGATCTTCATGTGAGCTTCCTCCGCGCCCTGCTCTGCCCCCAGGGAGGGCGGGGCCTGCTGGGGTAGTGGGGACGGCTGACCCTGCCCTCATGAGGCTCACCGCAGGTCCTTGCTCACCTGAACTCGCAGCCCAGGGGAGAGGGCCACCCTGGGGTGCAGGGTGAGCAGCCAGGGCTGGTGGAAGGCAGGCTATGTAGAAGAAGTGGGTGAGGTGCCTCGGATTCCCATGGGAAGAGGTGATGGGAGCGGGGGGCAGCTGGAACCTACCACTCCCGCATAAGCAGGAACTGCAGTGGGTCCCCCTTGATCAGAAGCTCATTTGGTAGAGGGGCCTTATCCCAGAGAGTGGAGTGGGGAGCAGAACTAGCGGGGGTGGGGGGGCGGTGGGGGGGGGCCTTCCGAGCCCGCTTGGTTTCACCAGATGTCAACGACGTGTGATACTCGGCCCTCGTTTGAGGCCTTGCCCTCACCGTCTCTTCACTGGCCACTTTCTTCCTTCACTGATTTGGTGCTTGGGCTGTTTGCTTCATTCTTAAGTGGAGAACCGAGTAATGACATCACCTCTGAGTAGGAGGTGGGGCTGCAGCTGGCCAACTCTTGAGGGGATGCTAGGAAACATTGGATATATGGCACAGCTACTGTTTTTAAAGACACGGGGTTGCAATGAGAGTCATGAGTACCAGCTGAAGTCACATGTTGGAGGGGCCAGAGCCCCACGGCCCTTCCCTTCCTGCCAGTAGTTACCAGCTCTCCATGCAGACTGAGATCCGCGTCGCCCAAATGGGACACATTTCCTGGTGTAGCAGGGACCCACAAAGCTTTTGGCAGTTGGTTGAGGCTGGCCCATCAGAATGGGAACTGAAGGAGTTCCAGCAAGGCTAGTATGGAGCTGTCAATCGGAGTGAGATGTGGCCAGTGTCGACCAGAAAACCTAGATTTAAATCCCAGCACCACCACCTGCTGTCTGAGTGTAGGAGAGTTACTTAACCTCCTTTGCCTCATCTGTCTTGCCTTAAACAATACTACTACATCATTTAGGGTGCTTCCAGCAGCACATAATATTATCAGGTTGGTAAAAGATGAAGAAATTATTTTATAAGGAGGAGTCAAGTAGTAAATTCTTCCCATCTTGATTCAGTGGCTCAATGATTCCATCAAGGACCGAGTTCTGTTGGTCTTTCTGCTCCACTATCCTCAGTGTGCCACTCTGGTCTTTGGGGTCATCCCTTCATGGCTTCAGGGTGGCTGCTGTGGCTCCAGGTGTCACACTCATCATCTCTTTTTAACATCTGAGCAATCACCCCTTCTGATACCACTGGTCAGGACTGCCCAGGGCATAGGCCCATGCTGAAACCATTCAGCAGGAAGGAGAATGGAGTGACCATGACTGTCGGAGACCAGAAGGCTGTCAACTTTTTAAACGAAGAGCAGATAAGTGTAGTCACTGAGGGCTACATGATTTCTGTTGCAACTACCCATCTTGCCATGGTAGCAAGAAAGCAGCCACAGACAGTCTATGAACTAATGAACTTGACTGCATGCTAATAAAACTTCATAAACAAAAACTGACCAGGGGAGCTGGACTTGGTCCACCAGGCCAACATTTGTCAGGTCCTGCCTTAGACCAGTTGTGGCTGTGAGGGGTGTTCCCATCCCCAACGTCGTTAGAGGGCAGCCCCTCTAAACAAACACTGAGCTGACAAGGCACAAGGAAGTGGCTCTGGGTTAGGTCATCAGCCGTGTCTAACAAGATGCCACCTTCATGGCATCAAGAAAGAAGTGCCTGAGTTCATATATTTAAATCTTTTAACACGACCCATGATCTGCATTTGGTGGTTAGTAAGTAGCAGCTGCTACCCTTGTCACCATCATTCCCGTGCTGGGAGAGCTCTGATGATCAGGAGAGAAGACACCTAGGAGGTAGATCAGGACAAGGAAGCATAGGCAGGTAAGGGTTCTGGGCACACTGAAGGGTTCAGGTCTCCACCAGTCTTCGAGGGAGGACCAACCTGGCACTGGGAGCCGGAGATGAGTGGCCACAGGCCACTGGTGCTCTGCTGAGAGGGGGCAAGACCCAGGGCAGAGCAGCTTGATAGGAGGTCCTGGTCCATATCCGGAAGTGAAGTGGGGAGACCAATGTGACTGCTGTGAAGGAATAAAAGCCATCACCAGCAGTGCAGGGGAAATAATCCATAACCGCCCTCTTCTCAGCCTGTTTATTTAGACCAATAAGTCACTGTTCTTTGCAAGGATGTGGTTGTACCCATTTGGCAATGACAGAGAGCGGCTTCTCCCTTTCCCTACAGACCTCCCAATCAACATTCCTGAAAGTTGCTTTTCCTTTCAACAAACCAACCAGCCAACTCAGCATTTTAAGCAAACAGACAAACCCAAACAACCCGTTCAAGCAAAGAAGCAAACAAAGCCCAAGCCCATTTAGTATCTTTTCCTGGGTATGGATGTTTCACAACTTCAGCTGAACCTTTGGCACAACGTAATTCTGAATCCAGAGCCCTGCTTGTTGGACCTGGTTGCAGGGACAGGAGCATGCAGGGGATGTTGTGGGGCAGGGGCGGGGATGAGGGCGGCAGGAGTGGAATGAGTCCTTTCCTGCATATCTGCTCAGCAGGTCTGTCTCCCCTCTCTGCTGGGCCAGCGTGCGGTATGCTGGGCGTCGGTGGTCCCTCCCACCTGCCCCCTTGGACGGCCACGAGAACCAGAGCATCTTCCCACCATGCCCATCCTTCCTTGGCAGTAGCCTCTGGGGGGACAGGATCTGCCTGGCTTCGACCATTTCTTCTCTTCCCCAGCACTGACCTGGCCGCCAGGGAGAACGGGTCCCTGGTATTTGCAGAGACAGAGTGCCATCTCTGGGCTCCTCCTCCTCTCTGTCTTTGGGTTCTGTCCCTGTTTACTTCCCAGGCTTTGTTAATGTTGGTTTTCTCGAGCACACAAGATGCTGTCTTCTCTCCAAGCCCGTAAAGATCCTTAAACACGTCTTCTTATTCCTGTGAATTGTTCTCCTCAGTAATGATTCAGCTCAACCCCCATCCCACCCACATCTCTTTACACCTCCAGCCAGCTTTGGACTCTTCGAAGAGCCTGCATTAGACTTGACATTCCCGTTACCGGATGGTGGTTTTCCGCAACTTCATTTGGATCTATTTTGCGGAGAGTATTACCCGAGCCACCTTGATTTAGTCGTTTCCCGGGAAAAGAGAATTCTCACCTCGCTATCAGAAAAGTCTTTATGATTTTTCTCGGGGTTAAAGAGGGTCAAGGAACGATGCCCGCCATGAGCATCTGCTTGTCTGCTTTGCTTGTTTAAGATTCCAAAAGGTTGCAGCCTTTATTTTTGAGGAATCATTTTGCACAATCGTTTTGAAACACATTTTTAGAAGCTTTGCGATTTCAGGCAGGTTGGAGTTGCTCTAAACCTGGTTGAGTAAGGTAGGAATTAATAAGGACGCATGTTTTTGCCAGGAAAAGTGTACCTTTGAGATGTCTTTCCTGAACTCCTGCCTGGATCTTAAACTCCACCAGTGCCAAGACCCTGCCCGGCTCCTGTGTTTCTAGAAGTCTTACCTGGGTGCTGACAGAACAGAGGATTAAGACCAGACCACACAGGACAGATCAGCTTGAGGATGGGCAGAAATAATGACTCGCCCCTTTCAGAGCTGCTTTCACTTTGGAATCCACACACCTGCAAACACACAGGGCAAAGTTTCTCGGAAAGGTTAAGGACAAAGGAGCAGCTGCCATTGCCTGGGGCTCTTTTTAAAAAGTTGGTGCACCCATGGGGCACCAGGGTGGCTCAGTGGGTTAAAGCTTCTGCCTTCGGCTCAGGTCATGATCCCAGGGTCCTGGGATCGAGCCCCGCATCGGGCACTCTGCTTGGCAGGGAGCCTGCTTCCCTTCCTCTCTCTGCCTACTTGTGATCTATGTCTGTCAAGTAAATAAATAAAATCTTAAAAAAAAAAAAAAAGTTGGTGCACCCTCTCGTGGTGAGAAACCCAAGATGGGGTGTTGAGTCATGGGCCTAGGCCTTCAGACTGTGTCAAGCTGAGGACCCATGTCAGCTGGAAGGTCCTATTCTGTTTCCAGGGAAGAACATTCTAGCTGAACTGCAGTCCAGCTCTCCTTCCTTGAGATCCGGGCATGGCAGGGCTGGCCCTGGCCTCCCACAGTCCTACGGGTACATCCACAGGGTACATTTGACCCAGCCACTATTATCTGGACATTGCCAAAATACCAAACAAATCTGGGATTTTCTACAGAGGATAGCTGTCCGGCAAACGAGTTAACAGACAGCGCATTGCCCAAAGCAAGAAGGAGAGGGCCTTGCCGGAAAGGAAGACTGGGAGCATTCTTCAGTCTCCTTATCTGTAAACGGAGGACCTAGTTGCTGGAAGGATTAGCAGTGGTGTAGGTAAATATATTTGTCTCCTGGGGCTGCAAAGTACCCCACGCTGGGAGACTTCAAAGGACAGGAGAGTATTCTCTTGTTGCTCTGTAGGCCTGAAGTCTGAAATCAAGGGGTCAGCAGGGTGTCACCAGGCTCCCTCTGAAGACCCTGGCACAGACTCTGTTCCTTGCCCCTCTGTTAGATTCTGGGGCTGCCATAGTCCTTGGCATCTTTTGGTTTGCTTCCTCACTCCAGTCCGTGCCTCTGTGGTCCCGAGCCCTTCTCCTGGGCCCAGGTCTTTCTGCTTACAAGGACACCAGTCATGTTGGGTGAGGGCCCCATTCCCCATTCCCCTCCATTATGACCTCATCTTACTTTTGCATCAGCAAAGACTGTTTTCAAATAAGATCACGATCCCAGGTGCTGGGGGTTAGGATTTGACATCTTTTGGGGGGACACAGGTCAGCCTTTAGCGATAAATCACTCAGTGTATTCCCAGCGCAGAATGGGTTTTCTCTGGGTGATGGCTGTCGGTCATGATCCTTGAACACCAGGGCAAGGCCCTCCCTTACCCCTTGTCTTCCTGAACTGAGCTGGGCATATTTCCTATAGGCCACATAGTGTGATGGTCACTGGGCTCAGCAGGTGACGCTTTGTTTTCATGTCTGTTTCCTTAAGATTTTTTTTTTTTTTTTTTAAGCGAAAAGCTCTGTCCTAGATCAGGAAGGCTGGGAGGTCTGTTGCCTGCCTGTGGGTACCCTCACAGCCTTGCCTCATCCGGCTGTAGCTTCACTCAGACATGGGGGTGTGTCTTTCACAGTGCACATTAGGGGCTCAAGAGACTCCTGTGAAAGAAATGCACGATTAAAGATGTGAAGTGTTTCACTCAGCAAAATCTTCTCCAGTCCCGTCCATGTTGATACAAAAGTTGGGTATTCATCCTTTCTGATGGCTGAGTAATATTCCATTGTATATACGGACCACATCTTTATCCATTCATCTCTCAAAGGGCATTTCAGCTCTTTCCACAGTTTGGTGACTGTGGCCATTACTGCTATGATCATTGGGGTACAGGTAGCCCTTCTTTTCATTACATCTGTATCTTTGGGGTAAATACACAGTAGTGCAACTGCAGGGTCATAGGGAAACTCTATTTTTAATTTTTTGAGGAATCTCCACACTGTTTCCCAAAGTGGCTGCACCAACTTGCATTCCCACCAACAGTGTAAGAGGGTCCCCCTTTCTCCACATCCTCTCCAACATATTGCTTGGAGCACTGGGTGTGGTGCATAAACAATGAATCTTGGAACACTGGAAAAATAAAATTAAATTTAAAAAATTAAAATTAAAATTAATTAAAAAAATAAAGACATGATGGGTTCTCCAGTCATGGATTTAATGAGTAGAGTTCGCTCTTTGAATTTCTAGCTTCTCCTTCCCTAGCAGTACCCCCTCGCCCATTTCCGTTATCTATCTATCTATCTATCTATCTATCAAAGATTTTATTTATTTGAGAGCGTGAGAGAGCACAAGCACTTGGAAGGGCAGAGGGAGAGTGAGAGGCAAGGCTCCCTCTGAGCAGGGAGCCTGATATGGGGCTCAATCCCTGGACCCCAAGATCATGACCTGGGCTAAAGGCAGACACTGAACTAACTGAGCAACCTAGGGTCCCCTTTTTTATTTATTTTTAAAATGTTTTAATTTAAATTCAACTTACTTAACACAGTGTATTATTAGTTTCAGGGGTAGAATTTAATGATTCATCAGTTGCCTATGACACCCAGTGCTCATTGCATCACATGCCCCCTTAATGCCCATGCCCCGGTTACCCCAGCCCCCCGCCCCCCAGCAACCCTCAGTGCGTTCCCTAGAGCTAAGAGTCTCTTATGGTTTGCCTCCCTCTCTTGTCTTGCTTTTCCAGGAAGCTCTGCTCCTCAGCCTTCTCCCTGTCTGAAGACGAGCTGCTCAGGCTGAGGCAGGAAGTTCATGGCTGCTTCGCTCAGATGGACAGGAGCTTGGCTCTGCCCAAGATCCGGGCCCGTGCCCTGCTGCAGCAGTTCCAGACTGCCTGGAGAGAAGCAGAGTTCCGGAGGCTGGACCAGGCCCTGGCTGCCCCTGAGCTGCAGGTAGGAGGCACGCCCCAGCCGCTCTTTGATTGTAGACATGGGCATCTCCCTGCCCCTGATGCAGGGGGCCTTGGCCCCGCCGCCCACCCTGGGATCCCCTCTCCTCTGCTCTCTATCAGCATCTAGCTACTCCTGGAACTGCCAAGCTTTTCCTAACCTTTAGGTGCCCATCGCAGACCCCTTGCCTGGGCCCTCAGCTGCTCACGGCTCATACCTGCACCCTCTTCTGGGCCTGGCCCTGGGCAGATGGGTGCCCCCTGGGCGGAGAGGTTTCTTTCTCTCCTGCTCCCTCAGCCATGCCCAATGACTGACTCCTGGCCCCTTCTGCAAGGAGGATACTCGCCTCAAATCAGGGGAGTCAGGAAAAGGGAGCCTCTCACACCAGGTCTTGTAGCATCATGATGGACAGCTGCCTTTTTTGATCACCTATTATGTGCCTCAAAGGCAGACCAGTCTTGTGCCATGTTTGCTCCTGAGGCCCCCCATGGAGCAGCCAAGGCTGGACTTAACTGAGACCCCCCCGTCCTGTGTGGCCCTTTCCCCTTCCTGACCTGGTTCTCAAGCTCCCCACAGGCAGCTCTGAGCTGTTCTCTCAGGAAACCCTGTACACCCCAACCCCATCTCTGGATCGGCCTCTGGGGAACCCGACCTAAGATGAGGCTTTTGAACTTGCCGTTTCTTCTGCTGGGAACACGCTTCCCCCAGAACATCGGGGGCCTGCTTTGTGGTCTGTCCTCGTCTCCGCTCCACTTAACCCTGCAGAGGTCCACTCTGAGCACCCGTCCAGAAGACCCCGTCCCCAGGCATTCATCACGTGGCTGTGGTCCATGTCTTCACGTAGTCGATCCCTGAAATGTCCTGGTTTCTCAGCCTGCTCACTGTCTGTGTCCCCACTGCAGACAAGCCCCCTGACCCGTTCGCCACTCCATCCCCAATACCTGGAAAGTACCTGGCACACAGTAGGTGTGCAGTGCACGGGCCTGAGCCGGCCAATGTATGAGAGATGTCGGGCTTCCCTGGAGAGGTATTATGTTGGGACTCAAAGCCCTTCAGTTTCAGTGAGCTCATGCACGTTCACGGCAGGGCCAGGAGCTGGGTTTCTGTGTTCATTTCCTGGAAGAGAAACCCACCAGCCCAGGAAAAATGAACCGATGAAGGCAGACAGGGTGTGGCGGAACTGGGCTCAAGGCTGGTATTTTCTGACTTGAAACCCACTGCTTAGCCTTTGGGGGAAGAAAAAATTTCAGACATATCCTGATTGAATAAAGAACAGCACAGTGCAAAAACAACTTGGAAGCTTTTATGTTCTTTCATGTTAAAAAAAAAAGGGGGGGGTTTATATTTCTGTTCCTAGAAGAGTGCAGGATTTATAAGACGATGGTAATTAGAGAGTAAGGGACAAAGTAGCAAAGTTGTTTGTTGGTTTTTTTTTCTTTTTTTAAGTTTCGGAACAATGAATAAACATATTTCCTTAGAAGTGAAGCAAGGTGTGCTTCCCCTGCTTTGGAGCTGGTTGGATCAGATGGCCAGTCCTGGCAGGGATTAATTTCCTGGTTCTGAAGTTGTTTAGGGTGCTCAGTTTGGAAATAGAGTTGGCCTGACGCGAGTGTGAACTGTGCTTGCTTGATACCCTGCAGAAGAGGGACGCCTGGGAGGCTCAGTCAGTTAAACGTTTGCCTTTGGCTCAGGTCATTATCCCAGGGTCCTGGGAGTGAGTCCGACATTGGGCTCCCTGCTCAGCGGGGGGCCTGCTTCTCCCTCTCCTTCTCCCCCTCCCCTGCTCATGCTTGCACATGTGCACGCACTCTTTCTCACATTAAAAACAAACAAACAAACAAAAAACCCTACCCTGCAGGAGAAATGCACTGATGTGCTGGCAGGGGCTGGTGTCTGTGGTTGGCTGAGCCTGGCTCCCTTCCCGAGGTCCAACCTGCGAAAGCAGAGGTGCAGGTGGTGGTGGAGTCCGCTGGCGCCAGCCGGAAGAGCCGCTTCTCCCAGCTTCACCAGGACAGGGACCTCTTGGGTTGCGTCCCCTGCTCAGAGAGGCTGACAGGTGGGGGTCCCACGGCTGGGAAAAAGAGGCGCCGGGGTGGCTGTGCTGTCCGACGGCAAAGCTGTGGCTCTGCCAGTGGCCGTCCTTCTCCCTTTGCGGCCTGAAGGCCTGTGAACTGAGCTTGCTTAGGCAAGTGTCCATCTTTCCCCCTCTGTCCAGCCGAAGACAACTGGGCAGCCCTGGGGGCCACAGGAGCCCCTCCCGGCTTTGGGAGACATGGGGCTGCACAGACCTGCCGGGGCTCACTTTCGCGTCCGTGTTCTCTTTTGCCCCATCCAGCAGCAGGCCAAGGCGAGAAAGCCGCGCTCCAAGAGTAAAAGCAAGATAGACCTTTTGAGGAAGTGCACTGAAGACAAAATTCAGCTCTTCGAGGAACAGGCCCCTGAAGACCTGGTTGAAAAGGTCAGTCCTTCTGCTTTATCTGTTCTCATTGCCCACACAGGGCTGATGTCACCCCAGTCCCAGGGCACACAGAGTCCCCCTGTGGGGGAAGGGTGTGTGCGCATCTCTGTCAGCACCGTGTTGTTCGGCTGTCTCCTGCAGCTGCGACCCACCCGTGCCCCTGGGGCCTCTCCAGAGTCCTGTCTGCAACCCTCCTCCTGCACTTCCCCACTCGCTCTCTGGATCGTCCTGCAGGCTCCAAGGTGCAGCTGCCTCCACAGACGTGGGGTCCCCACCTCCGTGCCTGGCCCTGTGCTGAGGCGTGCACACATACTGTACTTGACGTTCCCACACGCACGGCGCAGACAGAAAGCACTCCTCGACAGTGGTCAGTGCCTTTGGGAAATGAACGAGATGATGTGACAGTCACAGGACGGGGTTGAGATGAGTAACACAGATTGTAGGCTGCAGGGTCAGGTCAGGTCTCTCTGAAGAGGTGACACCATGTTACCGCTGTCTGAGTACCTGCTGTGTCCCCCAGTGCTCAGCAGAGGGGAGGTTCCCCAGAGGAGTGTGCTCCCTGCACAGACGTATCAAGCCATCTTTCAGAGCTGCCGTCTTGTTTCTACCTCCTGTCCCTGTTCTCTCCCTAGTGTCGTGTCCGTTTAATGCAGGTGTATTTCTCAGAAAGAACACAAAAGCATCAGGTGGCTAGGAGTCCTAGAGCCTGTGCAGGGTTAGGTCCAGGCCACGATGTCTCTGAATACAAGTAGCGCCCCCTCCCATCTGTGTTCTATGTAAAACTGAGAAGGAAGATGGGAACAAGGCAGGTAGAGGCAAACACATCCTCTTTCTCAAGACGACCACCGAAGATAGAAAGTAGTGTGAGAGCCAGACGGGCTCACTGAGCGGCCCCAGGATGAAACACTCAGCCACTTGATCACAGCCTTCCCTGGGGCTCCTGGGGGTGGCTTCCCTGGAGGAGACAAGCGGAAGTGCATCTCTAAGCAGAGCTGGGCCTGGCTGGCTCCGGGGGTTGTGGGACATTTCCTCCCACACCTGCTGGTCTGTGAGCCAAACCACTCGACTCTAGGTGGATGTTGCTGGAGAAGAAAAGGTTGGGATTTGTGTTGGCGGAGAGAAAGGGTGGCCTGAGCCACGGCAAAGGACACAGTGTAGGCTCAGGGAGAGCCCAGAGAATCAGCAACCCTGTGAAAAGGCTGCTTTGCTGGAGTGCAGGGCTTCCCGAGGGAGGAACAGCAGACCGTGATGGAGGGATCTCACATGCCAGGCTGAGAAGGCTAGCTGAATCCTACTGGGCCCATCCACCGAGGAGAGAGACAGGGTGAATGACCGTGGGACTATGAATGGTGACAGGTGACATCCTGTTCCGGCGGTTCCCTGAGCCAGACTCAGCAGCCTGCCCTGACCTCACCTCTGTTGTTCCCCTGGGAGGCGTGCATTTGTCCCAAGCACAAGCCGGACCCCTCACAAGGACAGAAGGCCAGCCCTCTGCCCGGCTCTGGAGGATGCACTGGCATGAACAGGGCCGTGTACATGTCATCGTCCTATGCAGTGGTTTAAGAACTCGACTCTCCTCCTAAGGTGTAACAGCGCTTTATGGAGAATAGTGCTCAGTTACTTTGTTGGTTTTCGAGTGCCTGTGATTGCAGGTCCTTTGCTCAGTACTTCCTATCCACATCTGTATTAACTTATGTGTAAGAGGTACGCCAGGCAGTGGTGGCTCCAGGGCCTGAACCGAAAGCTTTTTTTCTGCTCCCCGCCGGCAGGCTGCCTCTGCGTCGAATGCCCTGGTCAGGATTGCAGGGGAATATTCTCATGGCGTGTGGTCGCCTCCTGTAGCCGTGCAGTGTGGGACAAACACGCGTTGGCTCCCGCATCAGTGAGGGTTGTGACAGTGATAGCCCACTAGTGACAGGGATTTTGTGATGACCAGACAGGAAGGCACTTTTTAGCTTTCAGTGGCTACAGTGCTAGTTTTGCTGAATGATGGAGCAGCTCGGTGGGTTTGTGCCAGAACCCAGAGAAAGGCAGACAAGCGGCATTTGCCAGCTGTAACAATTTAATGACAGACCATCCTCACAGTTGGCTGTCTCACTGTAGCAAGTGCCAATAGAATACACACTTTCAGCTCAACGGCTTTGACGCTCCTCCCAAAATTGATCGATTGCGTTGTCTTAGCATTTGAGCCACAATCGTTCAGATTTTTCATTTGCAGGGTAATTGTAGACAGCCCTGGTTTGGATGCCAGCGCCTGAGAGTGGTGTGATTGTGTTCCAGGATGGGGAAGTTCCTCAGGGCTCGTGTAGCTGGAGAGAGGGACCAGGTCAGAGAGCCACTGCATAGCCTCAGTGTGGCTGGCCGTGTGGTGCCCCGAAGGAACTCTGGCTTCACTACTGGGGCTGCCAAGCATGTTGGAGGCACCTCCTTTCCTTATGAGAATCTGCATCAGTGATCCCTGGAACCCTCCACCCTGGTTGATCTGTGCCTTGTCTGGACTCTGCCATCTGAAGAGGTTGGGAGAATTGCCCAAAGTCACACCATCAGTATTCACTAGAGCCGGGGTTGGAAGGAGGCACGTCTGCCTCCATCGACTATGCCCTTCTGTGACAAAGAAAAGGTTCAGCCTCCCAAGGTGGCTCTCCTGTGCCTTTCCCACGTCCCCTCGCCTCTCCTTGGCTTCTTCCTTTGCCCTTCTTGTCCTGCTCCTATCCTTTGGTCTCTTTCTACTTTGTCCTTTAGGGAAGGTTTTTTGGAGAGCCTACTCTGGGCCAGCCCCTGGTCTCGGTGTCTGCTGTTGAGATGTTCACAGCTTCAGATGGGTGACCACTTTGAGCATCAGCCACTTAGAGGTTTGCCTCCTGCTTTCAGATAGAAAATCCACTTGGCTGATTTGAGCTCCATGTTGCATGAGTGGCTGTGTGACTGTTTCACAAAGCGTCGTGTGACTGATTCAGGGAGACAGACAGACAAGGGCGGGCTTCCTCCCTGACCTCTTTTTCCGAATAGCTGAGAGGCTAATGGAGTGAGGAGTCTGCTCTGGTCCCTGGCAGCTGCCTGAGGGGTTGGGGTGTGCCTGGGACACTCAGCCAGGGATAGCCCGGCTGTCTGATGGGCTCATGTAAGCTCACAGATGCATCATTTTAAACCTACAAGAGTCTGGAGGGCATATACGTTTTAGAAAAAGTTAATCAAGTTCATAATTAAATTTCTATTGTGATTGCATGAAATTTACAGGTTAATTTGACAATTATCATCCCATTCTCCAAAAGGTGGAATGTTTCTTTTTTATTTCGAACAATTGTTTCAAGTAGGGTGACCTACTAGATCTCAGTTTGTTTAGGATGGTTCCAACAACATTTCCTCCTTTTGCCTCTCAACTTGGTGATAAACCATATGGTCCCCTTATACATAGGTGTTTCTTTGTGATGATTCCTAGATATATAGGTTTGCATGTGGTTGTGAGTGGTAACCTATTTTCAATTATACTCCTGACTTACTCAGTTCTGGTGTAAAGAAATGTTACCAGCTTTTATGTCCTTCCAGATTGCTTTATTCTGTGTCTGGAGCCAGACATCTGGGTCCAAGTCCTAGCTATGCCATTTGCCAGCTGTGTGACCTTGAACTTCTTAACTGTTCTGTGCCCTGGTGTCCTCATTCTTCAAGTGTGGGTAATAGAAGCACCTGCCTTTTAGTGTTGCTGTGAGGATTCTTCTGCTGGTTCTGCTGATTTTCTGCGTGGTCAGTCATCCTGTCCACAAATAATTGCAATTTTGTCCCCTCCATTCCTGGCTGCTACCTCATTTCTTTTTCTTATCACTGCTTCCATGTCCTTATCTGCTGGTTCCATCATCTCTCTCATTTCTGCTGATGGATTGTCCTGTGGATTGTGGATCCTATTTTCCCGCTTCTTTGTGTGCATGGTAATTTTTGATCAGATGCTAGGCATTGTAGGTTTTATATGCTGGGTCCCAGGTTTTATTGTGTTTTCTTCAATCATGTTGAAGTTTTGACATGTAGTTAAGATGTTTGGGATTAGTTTTACCCTTTCAGGACATGCTTTTAAGTTTTGTTAGGTGAGATCGAGAGCTGCCTTTAATTGAGGGCTAATGTATCCCTATTCTGAGGACTGTGTGCCTGTGTGCTTTTTTCACTCTTGCTCATGGGAACACTATCTCTTTCCAGCTCTGTGAACTCTGGTATTCTCTCTGCCTGTGATTTTGGTGGTTCGTTTCCTGGTCTGGTGTAGTTTTTTTTTTTTTTTTCTTATTCAAGCATGCCCAGCACTTAGCCAAAGACTTGAGGACACCCCTATAGGTCTTTGGAGTTCTCTCTCTCTCTCTGCAGCAGTTTCCTCTTTGTGACTGTGCTCCACAAATTCTAGACACAGTGGCCTCCCAAACTCTATTTTTTTTTTTTTTTCCTTAACCTGATGCACTTTCTGGGCTTCCCATGGGTCCTCATCCAAGTAGCAAGCTGGGGTGGCTATAAGGTCACCTTGTCTATTTCCTTCTCGGGCCACCCATTCCTGTGCTGCCTCTTGTCCAGTATCTGGAAACTATTGCACCATGTACTGTACCTTGTTTTTGGTGGTAGGAGAGTAAATCTGCTCCCAGTTCTTCCATCATGGCCAGAAGTAGAAATTTTTGACCTATCCCTTTGACATTGATTTTGAAGTTTAACCTGTCCTTTTTTAAAAGTTTTTCAGTTACTCCTTTCTAATTTTGTTCTGTTTTAGAGAATAAAGTATATATGATAATGATGTTTGGGAATTTATTGTGGCTTACCTGTGGTTTTATACCAGTTCTGTTTTGAAAGATATTTGATTTGTCCTCAGAAAGCTTGTTTTCTATTAGGTATGGAGAAGGGAGGCCTCAGAGGCAGGTAGGAGCTAGAGCATGGGAGGCCTGGAGGTATACAAAGGAGCTCAGCCTTTGAGGCAAAATTGGTAAGATTTAGGCACTTTTCAGAGAATACTTGGGGTGATATATTCATTTTTAGTTCTGTAAGGAGGTCTGTATTGGCCACTTTTCCTTTCCTGACCTCTGCTCTCTTTGGCTGTAGGGGATGTGGGTCTTATCTTAGTCTGCTGAGATAGAAGCTAAGGTTGCAGACCCCACCCTCCACTAAGAAATGGCTTGATTTCTGTGAACTGAAGGGCCCTAGGGCCAGACACCTCAACAAGACAAAGCATCCAATGCGGGCTTGGTGGCCAGAGTCGACCTGCAAGGGTCAGTCATGTCAATCCCACTAACCTCTCCTGGAGGGCACCCAAGGAGGGCTTCTCAGAAGCAGGTACCTGATTGATGAAGGGACATTCTGGCTTCTTCCCTGACCTCCAGGTGACACTCACCAGCTTGGGACACTTGATCAGATCTCTAGGACTGGAGGGCTGCCACTCAAAATGGTGCCTGGCCAAGGTCAATGCCTTGACCAGGGTTGGGAATGTACCTCTTTCTCCTGCTCCAATGCCTAGGCCAATCCACAAAGCAGAGTAAATCCATGGCACACATTATGGGGCTGATTTTTTTATTTTCCAACTAGTAGAAATAGTTCTATCTGTCTGTCTACATCTGCTATCTCTCTCTCTTTCTCTCTCCCTCTCTCTCTCTCTCACCTGTCTCTGCTTTTTACCTAGTACTAAAACTTGAAGACCTTCCATATCAGTACTTAAGAGTTTCCTGGTGGCTTTTTACAGCAGCATGACATCTCATAGTATGTGTGACCCTTAAATGATGTAGCCAGCCCTCAACTAAGAGCATTTAGGTTCTTTTCAATCCCTCGATATTTCACACCGAACTTGGATCCTCTTCATAGATCCTACTTCACTCTGTAGTGAGACAGGTGGTGCAGTAGCAACTACTTCTATTTCACAGATGAGAATATTGAGACTCAGAAAGGTGGAGAGACTTGTCCAAGGTCACATTGCTGGCAGGTGGGAGAGTGGAGCCTCTTGAAGCCCATCCCTGTGTCACATTAGCAGATCTGAGTTGATGGATCCAGAAATGAAGGGAATGCTTCAGCTAATTCTTTGATATGCTCTGCTGCTGTTTTTGCACATAGTGTATATAAATTTCTCATAAATATTCTTTAGGAACATTTAAATATGAGTGTGAAAATGACATGATTGTATTACCAGCTGACTGGTCATTTCTGGTGTTATTTTAATGATGTTGTCCTCTGTCCAGGTGGCATGTCTGCCACTATATCCCTTCACCCATTCATTATTTATTCACCGTTTCCAGGTTTCATGACATGCCATGCGTACACAGTTCATTAGCGTTCCCTTCATTCAGGAGTGGAACTCCCGCACTGCAATCAACCGTGCATGCTATTGTGTTCCTGCAGCTGCCGCAGCAATTATGCAAAGGTGGCTGGCACTTCTGTCAGGAACAGCTCTCCACATTTCAGAAGTGACTAGAGTTTAAGTATGAGAATAATGTGCTCATTTTCTGATGACCTGACAGGAGAGAATACTGATGGCACAGGTTCTTCTAAAGATTAGAAGACAGGGAAGGCATTTTAGGAAGGGGAGAGAAAAATCTCTCCATCCACAAAGGCTGGGAACGCCTCCAGATGGTTCCCTTTATGTCTGCTTTTGCCTCTGTTTTATCCCTTGAGCCAGTATCTGTCAGAGTCATCTCCTGAAGCACTGTTTTAAGGGAAGTTTCATAGTTTCCCACCATTCCCAGACAGAATCCAGATTCCTGAGTGTGGCATTCAGGGTCTCACTATTAATCTTCATCTTAGCTTTCTAATCTGTCCTACTTCTACCTTTCATACACCAGAAGGTTACCACAGTTCTCTTTTAATTGAATGGTTTGAATGTGGTAACTTCTTTTTTATATTGTCCGTTTTTAAAAGTTTACTCTTCATTATTATAAAACTTAGGCATGCGTTCTTTTAGAGCCAAATAATTCTACAAGGTTTGTGCTAAAAAAAGAACAACTCCCTATAAAAAAACATATATATATATATATACACATTTTCAAATCCTCAGAGGTAATGATTTCTAATTTTTTAGCTAGATCTTTTGGCACTTACCTCCATATTTCCAAATAACATGCTTGTATTGCTATTTCTTGATGTCTTTACTTTGGGTATTATCTAGTCTCGTTTCTTTATGGAAATAAGATTCAGCTGTCTTTCTTCTTTCAACCTGCAACACACATGAGCCTTTTCTGTTTTCCTCAGTATATAAAATGTATATCTGTGATTTCTATTTAGATGTTATTTACATATTAGCCATATAAAACTGAGATTCATTTTTCTTTTCTGTATAACTTTTCGTTTTTCCTGGAGTTAATGCTGTCTTTTGGTTCCTTTTTTGGTCACTTTTCTATGTACTTATCACTAATTCAATACATGTTTTGAGAGTTGATCAAATATCCTCTCAGGACCACCACACAAGTCATGCCTTCTATTAATTTCATCATCTTTAGGATGTCTCTCTCTGTACATCTACTGTGCCCCAGTTGGGACGTTGTACTTTATATCTTATATGCAGCTGCCATCTTGGGGTTATGCTATGAAATTCCTTCATCCTTCTCTTTCTTGATTTGTTCCTTGTTTTAATGAAACACATCTTATGTTATTTCCTTAAGAAAGGGCATGTTGGAGATTTAATATTTTGAAATTTTGTAAGACTGAAAATGTTTTCATTCTGCTCCTATTGTTGATAGGCAGTTTTATCAATTTTGGAATTTTGGAAAATTTTCTTGAGTTACATTGATTATGAACTCTTCTTTTCTCTAATCTCTTTTTCTAGATCACTAATTAATCAGATATTGGATATCTTATCTGTTAGTTTTCATTTTTTTTTCTTTTTTTCCTCATTATTTTCCTTCTGTTTTTTGTTTTGTTTTGTTTTACTTTCTGGGGAATATCCTAAGTTGTATCTTACAAACCTTTAATTGATTTTTCATTTATGTTTTATTTACTAATTTAAGAAGAGCTTCTTTTCCTCTCTGAATGCTCCCTTCTTAAGGAAATGATATTCTTTTAATTTTTAAGGCTACTACAACTTTTTGTATCCTGAGAACATTGTTTGTTTGTTTTTTTTAATTTTAACTTCTGCATATTTACTGTTACCTCTGTATCCATTAGAGGCTTTCCCCAGGTGTGATCATCCTGTTCATATTTAAGAGTGAAATACTCAAAAGCTCCTTGGAAGCTCTGATCCTATAAGCAGGGCCTGTGGACTGTGACCTTCACCCTGGTGTGACTGGGCTAGACCATTTACTTGGGGGAACCCCAGTGTTAGGATCTTTCTCTAAGGCTGGTCGGAGTCTCCAGAGAAGACCATTCTCCTACCTACACGGTAAAGGCCTGGCTGCCCACATTTGAAGAACCAAACAGGAAGATAACTGAGATTTTAGTAGTCTGGATGTCAAGTTTCAATTGAGTCCTCTGCTTTCTGTATGGAGCCTGGTTTCTCCAAGTTCAGAGACTCTTCTGGAGATTAAATCTTCAGTTTTCACAGGGTAGAGTTTGGGTGATGAGAGTTCTGGAGGCTCCACCTCTCCTCTTGTTTAGCTTCAGCTTTTACCCCCAACTTCCAATGGTGCCTGAGTTCTGTGATACTTAGTGGGATCCTACAGTACAAATTATGTTACTTCTTTGCCAACCTCCTTTCTGGCTTAGAATTCAGTTTTGGGGGATCAATTGAGTCCTTCACTACTTGGTCATCCCCTTTCCAGCTTTCAAAATTTTGTAGCTACTGTCTCTTCTCTCATTTTTTCCCACCTTTCCATTCTACCTTGAAGAAAACAGTAGATGCATGTTACAAATCTACCATCTTCTGCCAGGAAGCTCTGTTGTTAATAGTTTTCTACACTGTGCATGTATTTATTTTCAGAGACAGAGTGTGAGAGCTGGGGTAGGGGGATACAGAGGGAGAAGAAGACTCCCCACTTAGTGCAGAGTGCAACACGGGTCTCCATCCCAGGACCCTGAGATCATGACCTGGGCTGAAATCAAGAGTTGGACTCTTAACCCTACTGAGACACCCAGGCGTCCCGTGCATGTGATTTT
This sequence comes from Martes martes, assembly GCF_963455335.1. Classification (NCBI taxonomy): domain Eukaryota; kingdom Metazoa; phylum Chordata; class Mammalia; order Carnivora; family Mustelidae; genus Martes; species Martes martes. The sequence continues at coordinate 144,164,617 of NC_137889.1, forward strand.
GTAATTAAAAATGGAGAAACTTCTTTAAAGGAGGAAAGAAAATCCCCTGCAACCTAAGGGACTCAATTTAACTAATTATAATAATGATAATAAAAATAATAATAATGGCATAATATATAGCAGTTACCATTTATTAGGGGCTCATTAGGTATCAGAAAGTATAATGGGCATTATCCCCTGTCCTTTTATTATCTCTTTTTCACAGACAAAATTGAGACTCAGAGAGGTTAAGCAACCTGTTGAGGTCACATAGCTAGTTAAATGGTAAGTTTATAAGTAAGAGATAGCAAATCAACCATAAACCAACCAAACAAAACTATACTGACAAGTTTAAGGCAGTACTCTTGATTTGTTTGAGATTTTGGCACTGTGATTATCTAGCTGATGGGGTGGGTGGTAGTGCCTTTCCCATCATAGAAATCAATTTTCCTTCTCTAAATGTAAGCAGTACTAATGTTTATTTAGTAGTGTGGCATTTTATTTAGTAAATATTAACACCCCTTTACTGAGTCTACACCCTTCCTGATGCAAGATGGAGGAGAGTCTTCAATTTTGAACCCATCCTGCAAAGCATGGGTGAAACTGATCTGGGTGTCCCAGAACCAGCCATTAGGATAAACGGGCACGCTCCTAGATAAAGAGCATTTCATCAGACCCCCCTTCAGCCTTTGGACGTGAGATTCTTGATGTGTGCACTCGCTCTCCACGTGTGACTTGGCTAGCGACCTCCTGACCGCACTCCATGCCTTGCTCCCTTTTCTCCAAGGTGGGCGTTATCTGCCTGGTGGGATTAAAGAGGGCACTGGGCGTGTTCAGTGTGCTCCCTCAGCTCTCCTCCAAAGCCAGGCAGCCTGCAGGAGGCCCCCATTCTCTGTCCACCTTGGGCCGCACTCAGTGGCGGGGGGTCGGGTGTGTGTGTGTTCATCTGGACATGCTCAACCCCGCGGGGGCTGCCTTTTCCAGTGTAGATCTCATCACCGTTAAAGCTGGCGTTTGGCCTCTGCCTGGCTCACCTGTGCTTCCGTTTGTTCCCAAACCTGGGCAGGGAGGCTGTGGTGTCTTGAACTCCTTCAGTGCCAGTAATTTTCTGCTGGCTGACAGGGTTGATTTTAATTTGCATTCAAAACACATCACCAGACCTAGAAGAAACTACTCCTTTGAAATGCACCGGGAGGCAAGTCAGAGAGATGAGTAAGGCAGCAGTTGGAACTTCCCATTTAAAAAGAAAAAGAGTATTTAGTAGCACATTATTTTGAAAATGAATTTTTATTACTGTAGAATGTGTAACGAAGTCTGTCACAGAAATGCAAATCTGTACCCCTTCCCGGGGCTCTTTTTAGACAAGGATGGAAGCCCTCGCTAGAGGCATGTTCTTACTGTGCCGGAATTAAAAAATTAAACTTTCCAAAGAAGAGGAAGAAAGGATTTTGGAGAATTTTCTTATCGTAATTTTACTGTCCATATGATTCTTACAGTACATAGGAAAGGCTTTCCGCTTGTCCCCATGTTTCTGGTATGAACTTGTGGAAATGAATCTCGAGATCCCCTCGTGGCCACCTTGCTCTGTCCCGCACCCCTGTAGGGGACTCACTTTACAGGACATCTGGGCCACCACCCACCCAGCGGTGGGGAGGATGGAGACCCCATGGAGGTGACTTGGAAATCTGAGCTCATGGCGTGATAAGAGGACCGTTCATCCCTTTCTTGGCCACCTGCCTGTCATTTCTGTTTTTCCTCTTGAAGGACTTCCCCTGGGTTTGCCATCACCTTTCCCATGGCCTTAGGGTCTGCAAAGATGTCACAACTTACCAGGCGATAGCCTTCAAATATGTGCAGGTTTTGTATGACAATTGTACCTCAGTAAAGCTTTTTGTAAAATCCTGTGTGTTAGGAGGTGTTATTATTCCCATTTTACAGATGAGAAAATATAGGCAGCTCAGTGAACTTGCCCAAGGTCACGAGCTAGCATGTGACAGTCAGAGCCCGCTTCCGTCCTCAGTGATGAGCTCCTTCAGGGTCAGATCCATGTCTCATGCATCTTTGCCTCTTCTCTACCCCCACCCCATCCCCTCGGTGCATCATACCTTCCTATAAATTATACATATATGGTGCTCATGAATTATTTCTTGGACTGATGAATGAAGCATAAATATACTTTCTTTGTAACCTTGGGGTGAGAAAGCAGCTGTGGGCAAAGGGTGTTTGCAGAAAGACTGCTAAGATCCGGGAAGCCCTTTAGAGGCTTATGTCCCCATGAGGGAGCCATCAGACATGCTCTTGGGGTCCCACTGTCACGAGGCTTCGCCCAGTCTTGGAAGGACATGGGGCCACCACGGGAGGGGTGTGAACGCCTCAGTCTGAGGATGGCTGCCCGCCCTTCTGCAAGGCCGACCCGGGAGACTCAGGTGTGATCCGCAGTTATTATGGAAACCCATCGGTGGGCAGGGGGCTGTCACCTGGTTCTCCAAGCCAGGGAAAGATTGGGGTCTAATAGCATCCTTTCAAGAATAAGCCTTCTTGTTCCCATTCAAGCAGGGAAAGGAGCCTCCATCTCCCAGAGCAACTGGGCTCTTCTGCCAAAGCTCTCGGCGTTGCTGCCTCTGGTCCCTGGTCTTTGTGGTTTTTTCCGTGAACCAAATACACAGGTGCCCCTGCCTTGTGTCTTTGTAGACTCTATGTGTTTGTGAAAGTGCTTGTAGGTCCCCCTCCCCACCACCAGTCAACAAGCCATCTGTGTGTTTCTTTGGAGCCCATCTTCCCTCTTCTCCCCATTGGAGTTTTTCCTGAAAAAATCTGAGCTTTTCAAACTGGGACTTGCATTCCTCTGAGGGTCACAACAGATGGACAGAGGAAGGCCATGCCTCTTTGGGACGCACAGGGTCTTCGTCCTCTGCAGCCTCCACTTCCTGTAAATATTCTTCTGTATGTCAGCCACTTCCGAACCTCTGACGATCAACAGAGGATTAAAAACGGGCCACATGGGACGCCTGGATGGCTCCGTTGGTTCAACGTCTGCCTTGGGCTCAGGTCTTAATCTCAGTGTTCCAGGATCAAGTCGCACATCGGGATCCCCAACCAGCAGGGAGTCTGCTTCTCCCTCTGCCCTTCCTCATGCACCCTCTCTCTCTGTCTCAAATAAATAAATAAAATCTTAAAAATAAATAAAAATAGGTTACATGGCAGAAAACAAAATTCCACAAACTTTTTCAAATATTTTTTATGGGGGTAATATATATATGTGACGTTGACCGTCTTCACTGCTTTTGCCTGTACGGTACAGTGGCATGAAGCACATTCATTCTGTGGGGCAGCCACTCCCACCCCATCTCCAAAACTTTCATCTTCCCAAACCAAAGCTCTGTCCTCATGAAACACTCACTCCCTATGTCTGTGTCCCCCGACCCTCTCCCCCAGACCCCCCGTCTAGTTTGTGGGCATCTGACCACACTAGGTACCTCACATAAGGGGAATCCTGCAGTGTCTGTCCTTCTGTGACCGGCTTCTTTCACAGAGAGCATTGTGTCCTCAAGGTCCGTCTGTGTGGTAGCCCATGTCAGAACCTTCCCTGTTGAAGGCTGTGTAATATTCCACTGTCCAGAGAGACCACACTGTGTCTGTTCATTCCTCTCGATGGACACTTGGGTTGTTTTTGCCTTTGGTTTTGTGATTGAAGTTCCACACGCTTCCAAAGATTAAGTAAAAGGCTTCCCCAAGATATGTATTTGAGCAAGCTGCTCTTTGGCTGGTGGTTTATTGAGCTCCTTGTAGGGGGAGGGGGTCCACAGCTATAGGGACCTGCCTTTAGGGGCTCAGGCAGTGGCATCTGAGAAGGATTAGACCCTATTGTTCATGTGGCAAGTTTTCTGGAGAAAGTATGAGAGGGGGTGCTCACAGAGCAAACACACAGATGACAGAATGAGCGGCTTGGCTGTGTGACTGAGAGGATTGGAAGGATTCCCTCCTCTGGAATTCATGGAGCCCCTCAAGTGCAGGGCCCTTCCCCAGAGAGGCTCATGGCCTGGCGGGGTCAATATCGTGGTGAAGGCTGGCCCAGGAGAAGAGCCCAAAAGGAAGGGAAGATGGAGAAGAGAGTGACAAACACGTGCCCAGTCAGGACTTGTCAAAGAGAGTGGCTGGAACCAGGGACCCGACGGACAGATAGGAGATCCTCAGGAAGACAGGAATGCATGGCATTTCAACCACAGTGGGGAGCCCTGACAGTAGGCCCACAAGCGTGGTGAGTCAGCCGGCCCAGAATGGCCTGGAAGGGCAGACTCCCAGGGGCACACGTGGGGGTGACAGAGGAACAGACCAGACTTTCAAGGCACGCCTCAGCTGGGATGGGAGTCCGTGTTAGAAAGGTTGAACTTTCATCATCTGGGTGGGGAACCTTGACAGATTTCCCACTGGGTAGCGAGCCACACAGTTCCCTGTACCTTCCAGAGTAAGAAAGGTGGCATGAATGCCAGACTCCAGAAGCCCCGGAGAGGGTTTGTAAGCAGAGAAGTCCTGTGGTCCTAACTGACACCCTGCAGTTCCTAGGGCTGCGAGTAGTGGAGGCCTTCCCGAGTCCTGAGTGAATGACTACCGGAGCACAGTCTAGCAGGGGGCTGTTGCCTCGAGACCTCTCCCCACAGCCCGCCCCCACTTACCCGCCTGGCTTCCGGCTTGCCCTCCCCAGGTCCGTGGAGAACTGCTCCGGGAGCGTGTGCAGCAGCTGGAGGCCCAGGAGGCCCACTTTGCCGAGTCCCTTGTCTCCCTGCAGTTCCAGAAGGCGGCCAGGATGGCCACCACCCTGTGGGCGTACACCGCCCTCCTGAGCATCCAGGACCTGCTCCTGGAGGAGCTGAGCGAGTCGGAGACCCTGACGAAGTTGGCCTGTGAGCAGATCCTGGGGTCCCATAGCCCGGTGAGTGCGGGGCTCGGCGCTGGGGAAGGAAGAGGAATAGAGCCTGCGCCGCATCTCTGGGTTCCTGGGTTCATCCTGGTGCGCTCTCCAGTGTCAGGTGGGACCTGTCCTGCTCTGTCTAAACTGCAGGGTTGCAGGGAGGACTGAGTGAGGTGACTTCCAGCTCAAGCCTGCTGGATTTCATTGCCCCCAAGAAGGAAACCTTTTGAATTTTAACATTTTGAACATTGCCGAGACTGGGGCGCATCTTAAATCAACAACCCCAGGACAGTCCTTCTTAGAACTATAAAAACAGCATGGCTTTCTGTTAATGGTGCCTTAGACACTGTGAAATACTGGATTGCTGTTTATCTTTATAATTACCTTTATTACCACTCTTCCTACACGCTGCATTTTTTGTCAAGGTGTGAGAGCCCTAGTCCTAAAACAAAAGCGATGGTACCAACTCTTTGAGGACTAACCTTAGGTCCTCAATGAGTTGATTGTAGAACTCCGTATGTTATTATAATTCCTCTAGAGAGGAAAGGAACCCATGCTTACTGGGTGCCAGGTGCATGCAGGCAAGCACGAACAGGCTGTGATCGGACACACTCTCGTGTAAGCATTAATCATTCTTAATCACATGTCTCAAAATGACCCTTTAACCGTGACTGATTATAAGTGGCAATCTTATGCTGCTCTACTTTTATGCTCTCTGTCACTCATTATATTAGTTAATTATAGAGCTGGGTTGTGACGTGGGTACTGCTCAGATGTTCATTTCTCGGGGAGAGAAATTGAGATCCAGGCAGGTGACAGGTCAGGTTCTTTGTGACGTCCACGAGGCTGATAAATGCCAGGGGCAGAATGCAGTCTGCTTCTGACTTCAGCCCACAAGGTCACGCTCGTGGCCTCTCCCCATTGATCTTGCCAGTGGGGGTTCCCATCTTTCCTTTTTGATAGTCATGAAGAGTCCTGAAGTGTTTTTCCCATAAACATTATGCACCCCGCATTAGGTCAGATGTTCCTTAAGGATAGAAAGAAGTGGAAACGTTGGCATTCCTGCTCAAAACATTCAGATGCTGGAAAAATAATAATAAACCTACATCTTAATGTTTTGTGAGTTCACAGGAGAATGGAAATTCCCAAAGGCCAAGGATATCCCGGGAAAAGCAAATCCAAAGACTCAGATCTTGGGGTAAAGACTGAAATCTGCAACCCAGGGATTTGGAGTTCCTTTGGGGAAAGAGGAGATATGGCCTGGGGTGTCCTGAGGAAGTAGAACACCCAGTGAGGGGGTGAGAGGAGAAAGCCACCTGCTGTCAAAGGAGTCACCTTGGAAAAGGAAATCTGTCCTTTTCTGGCCCTGCTCCAGAGGGCTGGGGGGAGTGGAGAGGGGAGTCTCCCCTGTGAATTTTTTTTTTTTTAAGATTTTACTTCTTTATTTGTCAGAGAGAGAGCACAGGCAGGGGGAGCAGCAGGCAGAGGGAGAGGGAGAAGCAAGCTCTCCACTGAGCAGGGAGCCTGATGCGGGACTCGATCCCAGGACCCTGGATCATGACCTGAGCTGAAGGCAGACGCTTAACCAACTCAGCCACCCAGGCATCCCTTCCCCATGAATTTGTAGTCAAAGGCTTCTGCTGGTGTGAGGAAGGAATCCCAAAGTACTTTAGCTCTCCAGTCAGGAAATCTCCCAAGGCGATGAATCAAATTAAAATGGTTCTAGGATGGCTGACTACTGCAGTGCACGACCAAAGCAAAAGCAGATCCTCCCAGAGAAAAACAGTCTCAATCTGGGCAACCCAGGATTTTCACAGATGACCTTCAGTGAAATAGGAAGTCTCAATTAAAATCAGAAGTCCCCAAACACATGAGCAAAACAAGATGTTGTATATATAGGAGAAACAAACAAATGAAAAAACCCAACAGATTAAAGTCCCTAAAGATGTTAGATGCTCAGATCATCAGAATAGACTATAAAATAATGATTTATGAAATTATTTTTAAAATTAAAAGTAATACCGAAATGACTTTAAAATTTTCATTCATGCAGAGAGCAGAGCGATTCTAAATTTGCATGTATGTAATAAAATACCCAAAATAATGAAAGAAAACTTGACAGAACAGTAGGGAGAAGATAAATCTGTCACAGTAGTGGGGGATTTCAGCACACCCCTCTTCCTGTGGTTGATCAAATGAGACACATTTAAAGATACTGATGAACTGATTAACCCATTAATCAACCTGTATTTAATGTCTACCCACAGAATCTTACAGATAACAATTAACAAATACATGTTCCTTTTGAGCGCACATTGGGACAACTACAAACAGTTAAGGTATACAGTATTACTTGACCATCTTTTTGAAAAAGATTAACCTTGAATCCATTTAAGAAAAGATTGGTTCTCAAAGTCCATACTTTGAAAGTTTTAAAACTTACTCTTGAATAATTTGTTGGTCCAAGAAATGATAATGGAAATTTGCTTAAAAGTAGAATAGAAAAATAATGTAAATACAACATATTAAAATGTTTGGGATTTGGCTAAAGTAGTTTTTTAGCCCTAAGGGAAATTAATGCCCTAAACTTATATTAGAGAAGAAAGGCTTATGATTAAGATCATATAAAAAGCTAGAGGGGAACAATGACGAATGAATCTGTAGAAAGAAGGAAGGAAGATCACATAAATAAAATAAGAAAAAGACTACCAGATACCAACCAAACAAAACCATGATAGAAAGGATTAGTAAAGTGAAAAGTTGAATTTGCTGAAAAAAAGTCTAATAAAATACACAAAGTTCTGACACGAGTGACCATATAAAAAAGAGATAAGAGACCAGTAAATAATAAAAAGCAATGTAACTATACATGCAGTAGAGTTTTGGAAAATAAAACAAGGAACAATTTCATGTGGATGAATTTGAAAACTGAAAGGAAATGGAAAATTTTCTGGAAAATTTGTCAAAAATGTCTCAAGTAGAAAAACAGTCTGTGTATAGTCTTATTACCATGAGAGAAACTGATTCAGTAGTCAAGAAATCTTCTGACACACACAAAAAAGCATGCACCCTGATAGTTTTATAGGTGAATTCTAACAGACTTTTGCAACCTCATTTACACATTATTCCTGATGTTAGAAAAATATCACTGTGACCAAAACCAGATGTGTGTCGTTATGAGAAAAAACAATTACAGTTCACCTGTACTTGTGAGCATAGAGGTCAAATTCGTAAACAAAATATTACTAATAGAATCCAGCCGTCCATAAAATAATTAGTACAGCATGGCCAGGATGAGGTTTTCCCAGGAATGTAAGGTTGGTTTAACTTCAAAATATCCATTTGCAAAGTTTGCCAGGTTAACAGATTAAAGGAGAAAAGAAAAGAAAAAAAAACCTCATATAATCATTTCTGTATAAACTGATCAAGTATTTTATCGAATTCTATACCCACCCAAGATGAAAACTTCTCAGCAAATTAATGACAGGAGGAAACCCAAAGTCTATAGCAAGTGTGAGTGAGAGGTGGTGGGCACGGGGGTGGGTCGGCCCCAAATTACAGGTAAAGGACGCGAGGAGCAGGTCAAGGTCATGTATCAAAGAGGGGCAGAGCCTGTGACATCCAGCTCACAGTTCACGTGCTACCCCTCGAGGGCCCTGGGCAACCCCTCAGCTCAGCCCTGAGACACCTCCTGGCTCTTTTTTCTTGAGACCCCCCTGATTTCTGTCATCACTGGACAGAACGTTGCTTACATTTGTAGTTTTATCTCACCGCCTTTTGGAGTAACATCAAAGCTTCCTTATTCTCTGGGTTTGGAAGAGTTATGTGCCCTGAACTGGAAGTGACTGCTCATAGGTCACGTGTTGTAGTATTGAGTTGGTGGAAAGCCAGCCAGCATTTCCTTGGTTTGCATTTGGAGGGAAGACCAGCCTGTTGTTTTGCTCCAGATACTAGACTTTCATTCCACCGTTTGATCATTCTGCGAAAGCAGCTTTCCCACTGCGAACGGTCTTTTAAGTCAAACATTCAGGGGAATTAAAAAAACATGAAATGAAATGCTTTGGAAGAAATGACTGGTAAAAGAACCATACCGAGCACGCCTCCTTGGATGAAAGAGTTAGATTCCTCTTGTGAAATGACAACATGGGCAAGACGTAACTAAATCACAGGACCGAGCAACATGATGGGCAAATCTGCAGAGGACGCACTTTCTTGTAGGAGATAAGGGGACCCCAGACCGACCGTACCCACTGCATCTGTCCTACAGCTTCAGTTGTCCTGGCCCACCCCCCGCCCCCCACCCCGTTCCATGCCTGAACCCAGTGTCTTCTTCTGTTCTTCCTCTGGCTTATTGCCCACTTGTTGCTTGTCACCTAGTCTGTGGATTCTGCTGCTGGCCCAGCTTCGCTGCTGGGACAAATCTAGATGTGAAAAAGAAAAAATAACACTAGTAGTAAGTTGCTCCCATTAATCTAACTCTCATTAAGTCCAAAGCATCGTGGGAAGTGTTTGAACCTTCTGTCAAGCCCATGATACTTTGATACCCATTCTACAGATGATGGAGGGAGGCTCAGGAAGATCACGGCATTGCACCAAGCTCCTGTCCCTGGAAAGCAAGGCTGGCACCTTCTCCCACAAAGCCTGGCTCCTGTCCTCACATCAGTTTCTGCCTCCCTCCCTCTACGCTGCAGCCCAAGGTGTCTCTCTGAAAAACCGAAACAATCATTGGCAGCCCCACCCCCAGCTCTGGATTTAAAACCCTGTCCTTCACTGCTCTTGGAGGCACCCCGCATTTCAACCCCCGGACCTTCTCGCTGCTCCTGCACCCCTGCATGACGTTCAGGCCTCCATTCCTCTGAATTACCTGCCTCACTTCTGCTTCACCCCTTTGCGAGCTCATATCCATAATCTAAGACAAGCCAAATGTTGCCTCTTCTGTGAAGCCACCCATGTTCCCTCGGGCAGAGTTGGTCTCTTTCAGCTTTGTGCTTACACACCCTCCCTCCCAAATCTCTGCGATAGCCCTTGATGGCTGTTACTGTCACTATAACTCTGAGGCTGTCGTCCACACCAGGCTGTAAGTTCCCAGAGTCCAGGGGCTGTGTCTCATTCACCGCGATCCCTTGTGCCCAATAAAAGTTCTGGAACTCTGTCAGTCTGTCTATCACCTTATCATCTATCCTTCTAACCATTCATTCAACTGATACCTACGGAGTGCTTACCAGAGAGAGCAGAGCTGAGGGATGGGGCCAGGAGCCAGAGAAACTGAAATCAGTCCTTACTGAGGCTCTCGTGCAGCTCTGGGGCTTCAGAACTTTGACCGATACTCTCTGTGCCTCAGCCACCGTACCTATAGAATGGGATAATAACACATTTCTAGCTTGTGCTGGATTGAGTCTAGTAGTACCTGCTAACCGACATTATTACTATAAATAATCAAGATGATGATGCTGATCATGACTGTTCTTCCTTGTGCGAGCCAGGCCCTGGGCTCCCTGCTGGGGAGAGGGGTGGACAGGCCAGCTGCGGTGCTGGGCTCCCTGCCCTCAACAGTAAAACTCAAGTGAGAAGAGTTCCAGAATCAGGTCTTGGATTCCACTTGTGCAAAGCAGCAGGTGGATGCCGAGGGTGCAGAAGGAGTTTGGGGGAGAGGCTGGCCTCTGGGACAACATGTCATCAGCAGCCACAACCTGCGGGACACATTCCTGCCTCATTTTCTGTTCCCAGCCAGAACTCACCTGGTCTTGGAAAACACGTGTGATGCTCTCTGTGCTCTACTCATGTTTTGGAGACACTGGCAGCTGTGGGTTCAAGTCTGCCTTCTCTGCGCAGTGGCCGGGGCTGGCCAGCGAAAGTGTGACTTCAGTGAGTCGGGTCCACACTGGGCTCTGGATGTGCTGGCAGAACACGCTGTCAGAAACTCATTAGCACTGTTGAAAGTTCTGTGTTTGGTCATGTTTGCATGTGGGATGCTGCCACGAGACAGATGGCCGTAATTAGAAATGTCAGCATGTTAGAGGCTCTGCTCAGAAGCGTTCAAAGTCTTCCATGGCCCTGTGGGCAAAACCCAGATGCTCAGCACACGATGGCCCCAATTTCCATCTCTGGTCTCCTTTTCTTCACCTTTGGTTCTTGAGCAGTGTTTCTGAGCTGTGGGGCAGGGGGGGCTTTGAGGCCCTTTTGACAGTTTGATGTAAGCTTTGGCTCCTCGGCAGAAAGGCAGACTTTTCTGCACTTATTTGGGAAGACGATGGACTACCATCCGCTCTGGAGCCCATCTGAAGCCTCTTATGGGTAAACCCCAGCTCTATCCCTGACCCCACTTAGAGCCCTGGACTATCTGGTGACTAACAGGTTCGACATGTCTGCATTTTATGAGGCTTGGGACCTTCCAGCCTCCCCCTCCCCTTACCTACCCAAGCAGACTGTGGACAGCCTTTTGTAGCCATATTATCTGACTCTGGTGGCCCAAGAAGGCAGATTCCTTCTGCTCGGCCAATGAGAGGCAGAACAGTATGATGGCTAAGGACATAGAACCTGGCATGAACTGGCCTGGCCTCAGATTCTGGCTTTGCCCCCTAAAAGCTGCATAAGACAGCTTTTGCCTTAATCTCCTCCTCTGAAATGGGGGAAAACAGACTGTGTATTCCTTGGGGTTGTTACAAGGACTCAATGAAATTGATATATGTAAGCATTTAGAACAGTGCCCAGCATGCTGTGGGGTCCCGTCAGCGTCAACCATGCTGGTTGTGCCCTACCACAGGCTTCCCCCCAGATGGATGAATGTGTGCTGGTGCCTTACATAGATCAGCAAAGTGCGCCAGCTACCGGGCATGGTGCTGAGCACTGCAGACAGTGGGCTGGAGAGGCAGCCCTGCTCCCTGGAGCTCACACTCTAGCAGAAAGGGACAGGGCATCAGGCAGCTACAAAGATGGGGCAGCATCTGAGTCTGCTTGCGCTTCTGGAACAAAACACCATAGCCTGGGAGCTGAAGCAACAGATGGGTCTCTCCCTGTTTTGGAGGCTGGAAGTCCAAGATCAAGGCATCAGCGGTCAGCTGTTGCTGAGAGCTTTCTTCCTGGCTTGCAGACGGCCACTTTCTTGTTGAGTCCTAACCTGGCAGAGAGTGGGGGCCTGGGTCTCTCCTTCCACGTCTTATAAGGACGCTAAACCCTTCATGGGACCCCACCTTCATGACCTCATCTAAACTCAGTTGCCTCCCCAAAGCGCCACTCCCAAATCCCATCCTGGGGTGATGGCCTCAACATAGGAATTGGGAAGGGCTGCAGACATTCAGTCTTTGATGGGCACATACAGGGGAGGGCAAGTGGGTGCCTTTGGATATGGGGTCTGCCCCATCCCAGGACCTGAGGAGCTCTTCCCTGAGGAAATTCATGAGCTGGGGTTCAGAAGGAGACTCAGGAGTAGCCAGACAACCAGAGGAGGGCCCTACAGGTGGTGGGAGCTGCATGCGCGAAGGCAAGGAGGCATGAGAGGTCACGGCATGACCTCCTTACACTACTGGGCACAGCTAGATGGGGGAGGCAGGCAAGAGCAGATCGTGCCAGGCCCAAGAGGTCTGGTTTAATCTACGGACCCCTGCCCCTCTGTGCACAGGAGCTCCAGGAGCTGGAGAGGAAGCTGGAAGACAAGCTGGCACAGCAGGAGGCAGCCCAGCTCCAGCGGGCCCTGGCAAGTCGACAGCAGTGGGCTGGGGATGGGCCCGGGCTTCTGGGTGTGCCTGAAGACACGGATTCCGGAAGGCAGGTCTCTGCTGTCCTGCAGCAGGCCCTGAGCCAGGCCCGGAAGTTACTGGAGCGCCAGCAGCAGAGGTGAGCCCAGTGCCTAGTGGTGGCCCCTGCAGGCCTGGGGTTCCCTGACTTCTCCGCTCAACTGGATGCACCCCTGGCTGCCACACCCCTGTCCAAGGCATCTCCCAGTGCTCAGACCCCCGCCACTGTCTTAGGCATGCACTTCTTCCCTGGCATCTGACTATACTTTGGTTTATTTTCTTTGTGAGCTCATTGAGGTTTTCACTGAACACATTTTTTAAGCTTTTTATTTTTAAATAGTTGTAGACTCCCAAGAAGGGACGAAGATAGTTCAGGGAAGGTCCCTGTGCCCTCCGTCCTACTGTCCCTGATGGCGACATTGTACAGAATCCTGGCACTTTATGCAAACATCTGTGCGGGCAGTGAATACAGACTTGAACTCAGATCTCACCGTGACCAGAACAGTTCAGACCCTGCTTTTGTAAAATGATGAAGCAGACTGAGCCCCCGTCTTTTGTCAGGGCTGTTCTTTGCATTCTTCCTAATTGACAGACGGTCAGCCTTTGCCCACGGCTTTAAGCACTCTTGGAAAACATACTTTTTATAGCTTCGTGGTTTTCCATGGTCAATAGAACGTTGACATGGAAAGGACAGGGTGCAAACAAGAGAGGCCGTGTGATTCCGTTTTTGAAAACACACATACACAAACTAATTAGCAGCAAAGAGACCCAGTTGTAATGGATGTGACTTGTGGGTGGTGAGTTTATGGGTTATTTTTAACGTATTTGATTATGATTTCCTGGAAACACAACATCAAAATGAACTAATGGTATGAGAGGCTGTATCTGTATGATCGGAGGGCAAAGGGCCTGGAGATGCAGACCTGGTTTAATTACACCAGGACTTTTGGGCATATGATACCCTCACATGCCTCCTGCCTTGTGGAGGAAATTGCTCATGAGGAGAGCTTTTGACATGAGTTTGGAGTTGTGTCAGCCAACAAGAGCATGGGGTGGGCCTATCATGTCACCACATCTCTCACCTGAGGGATGGGGTAGGCAGACCCCGTGGAAGTCAGAAGGTCTGGGGGGACCCCCCCACCCCCGTGGAGAGGTGCCACCAGCCTGTGTGGCCAGAGCCAGGACCAGGCTGGGTTCATGGTTCTGGATCTGCTTCCACAGGGGGCACATGGTGGGCGAGGACCCCAGATCTGGGTCTTCTTGAGCATGATGACAAATACTGAGAGTTTTCCAAGTAGAACCCCAGATGGCCCAGCTAAGCCACAGAAATGCTCCCCACAGCTCCCACAAAACTTCTCCCTTCAAGGAACCCTCTGTCCTGGCAGGCCCCCGTAATACGATATTTGCAAACTGTTATAGAACAAGACGAGATATGCCTCTACTGGGCATCTCTTTCAATAGGTTTAAAAAATAATGATAATGTAGGTGAGATTTGTGTTATTTAAATAACTTGTTGGTCTTCTCCTGGATCACGTGACAACCAAAGTGGACTCACGTAGATTTTGTGTGCACTCCAGTTGGAGGGAGGAGCGAGACCGCAGCGTTGTGCTTGAGGATTTGCTGGAGAATGTGGAGTTCGACACCTTTGCGACCCTGTACAGCCAGGTGAGGACCCGTTCGCCATGTCGTGGGCCACGTCCTCCCCTGCAGTGCGGGCACAGTGACAGTGGGACCCGGGGAGCTGCTGGGCAGATTGCGGACAAGCGTCCGGCACGAGGCCGGCAGGCAGAGGATGTTCCCGTCAGGCCCAGCAGCAGCAGCAGCTACAGTAGTTGTGACCGCCCTGGTCAGCCTCTTTTCTGAGACTCACCCAGCACCCAGACATGCTTCCTCTTCTCTGTTAGACATGAGTTTAACACGCACAGGGGAGGCTCCACCGGGAGCAAAGCTGGCCTCTGAAACCAGGTTTCACTCTCTTAGATGCTCTAGCCATTCCATTTCAGGCTCCTGCTCCCTCCCTTTAAAGCAAGATACTTCCTCATCGATGCACAAATAAAATGGGAAGGGGGCGCCCCTTGAGAAATGAACAGCACTAGCCCAGCAAGTCAGGGAGCTTCCCTGTGCTGTGGGAGAGGCTGGGACCCCATCCCTCACTGAACTCCTCCCTTAACCCCCTCCAGGCTCCAGAATGACCGACCCTTTGTAGATAAGGTGGAGTGCCCTTGACTTCAAAGACCCTGACATCCTCTGAAGAGGCTTTGTTCATGAATAAATATTCACTGTGCTTCTAGTAAGCAGCAAGGATTGTCTTGGCTGTCTTGGATTTCAGCAGTAAACATGAGATAAATCTGTGCCCTCAGGAGCTGATAGTCTAGTGGGGAGAGCAGGCAATCAGCAAAATAAATACATAACCTGAATAGTATTTGATGTGCATTACGATCTCATTTTTATAGTTATGTCTGTCTGTCCATCCATCCACCCACCTATCCATCCATCCACCTGCCCATCCATCATCCATCCATCCACATATATGTCTAGAAAGATGGTTGGAATGATGCTTGCCTAATATTACCGATAATCACTTCTGGATAAAGGCATTTGGAATAATTATTTTAACATTCATCTTTGTGCTTTTCTGCATTGCTTGAATTCCGTAAAATAAGCCACATTTCTTAAAAGCAAAGCCGAGGATGAAACATGCCGAGAACACACAAGCAACAGAAATCCACACAGGAAGGAGGAAAAGGGTCCTTCTGTGGAGGGAGGCAGGAGCAGGCAGAGGAAGAAGGCAGGGCCATGTGACTGTGCTGGAGGCAGAGGCTGGAGGGACGCACTTTGAAGACGTAGGAAGGGCCGTGAGCCCAGGCAGGCAGATGGCTGCTAGAAGCTGGAATAGGCAGGAAGACAATTTTCCCCAGAGCCTGAGTGGAAACTAGCCTTGATGATACCCTGACTTTAGCCCAGTGGACGTGACTTCAGACTTTCATCCCCCAGACTGCGAGAGAAGAAAGTATGTTGTTCTGACCTGCTGTGTCTCACCAGCGCGGGACCGTTCCAAACACGTGGCAGCTCATTCTGTTCTCATGGAAGCCTCTGCTGTAGGTGGCATACGTACCCCACTTTACAAATAAGGAAGCTGAGCACAGAGAGAAAGAAAGGCGTTGCCCCAGGACACACAGTGTCCTTTCAGTGCAGTGGGGCTGGAGGCCAACCCAGACTCCCCAGATGGTAGAACCTATTCTCTCTCTCTTTTAACATCTTATTTTGAAACACTTTTAGATTCCCAGGAAGTTACAAAACTAGCATAGAGAGTTCTGGCACCCCGTGTTTCACTCAGTTTCCCCCCATGGTTGCCTCTTACAAAGGGCTAGCACTGTATCAGTGTATGACACTGGTTACAAAACACATGCATGGTTCTGGGTCAGTTTCACATGTAGATTCACATAACCAGCACCACGGGCAAGATACGGACTGTTCCATTTGCACCAAGACCTGTCTTGGGCCACCCCTTTACAGGCACACCCACTCCTCTCCCATCCTTGACCCCCGGCAACCACGACACTCTTTGTGTCCGCATCTCATCAGTTCAGGAAAGAAGAACACGTGAACTCTGATAGGATGTGATCCGGGGGGACAGGCTCTTTCCACGCGGCATCCATCCAGGTGTGTCCCGTAGCCTAGTGTCCTCAACCGTCTGCTGGTCTGGGGGACATTCCAGATGTTTGCTGAGCTGCACTGTTCAGTCTCAGCTGTATTGCCTCATGTTGCACAGGGCAGGAGAGGACAAGCCTCACCCTCACCCCAAGGTGCAGCCCTGGTGCATGAGTTGAGAGCATTCGGGAGCACAGACGAAGGTTCTGGATGCATCACAGTGAGCCAGGGTTGCTGACCACATAGGTTTTACTTGACAGCTCTGTGAACTGGGGGATGTGTTTTCCAGACCGAGCTGCTAAAATATTTACTTCCATGTGAGAAAATGTCCTAAGACTGTCTTCTGTTAAAGCGTGGTATTCATCAAGGTCAGAGCAGTGAGCTCATGAGCTTCCCGTTAACTCCTCTAGGAGCTGAGACTGGCATCGTACCTGTCCAGGCTGGCCATGGTGCCTGGGGGCACACTGCGCCGGCTCCTGAGCGTGGCTCTGCCCACGGCCTCACAGTCCGAGCTCCTGGCCGTGCTGGATCCGGGCAGCCAGAAGCACCCGGACCACATGGTGGAGAACAATGGTGGTGGGGAGCCCGCTGACCTGGGCAGAAGGAGGTGAGTGCGCCGTCCCGGCTGCTCTTGGAAACCAGTTGAGTGTGATTCCAGGAAGGGAATGCGCAGAGGGAGGAAGTGGGACACCTGCAGCCCTGGGCATGCACACCTTCCTGGTCGGCACTTCATTGCTCTAGGAGCAAAGACAGCCAGACCAGGGGCCAGGAACCCTTGATAAATCATGGGAGGCCTGAGCATTTTGTTCTGATTTTTATCTTCATCACCGATTTATTTTTCAAGTGGAATCTTCAGAAAATCTTTCGACGTACTAGATGCTGGCTAACTGAACATAATGACAAAAAATAAACAAATTTAAAAAAAAATAAAGTTAGGTTTGGCTACGTGAAAACAGAGAAATCAAAATAAAAACCTTTGACTACATTTAAAAAAAAAAAAAAAGAAACGTTTCCCCTGCTGTAAATGCCATACACACGTTAAAGGAAGTGTAAAAAATACATACAAGGAAAAAGAAGAAAAAGAGATGTCCTGGTTCCACTACCTGGAGAAAATGGCTGAGAGCATTTTCTTACAGTTCTTCGTTCAGAATGTGTTTCCTTGCTGGGCTTTGTCAGTGTGTTCGGGTGTGTCTGTGTCTCTGTGTGTGTAGTAATCCCAGCATATACCCTGCTCCACAGAACCTCACAGCGCAGGGAGTTTGCTTTTGTCCTTCTGATTCTTGTCATGTGCAGATGTCATTCTATGCCATAATTATCACACCGTTTAGACTATATTCTCTGCTGTAATCTTATTAATTTAAAATTCATACTTTTCACAGTTATCAAAACCCCTTCCTAGTCCTCTTGTTAACAGCTGTGTAATATTTCACGGAGGTGTGTAGCATAGTGGACGCAAAAGTTACCCTCTGACTGGACGTTTGGTTTGGATTCATTTTTTTCCTCAATCATGGATAATGCTGCCTCAAAAATTTGCTTTAAGAGCAGATTCCAGGCATGGATTTGGTCATCAAAGTCTCTTAATAAGGAAAAGCAGGAAGCAGGGGTGTGGAGTGAGGGGGTGTGGGAACCACAAGAGGGCCACTTGAGAGTAGAGTCTGTGGGGGACGAGGTAGCAAGAAAAGCCACAGCCACACCTGAAAAGAGTGCTGAACGCCCGGCGGTGAAGCCGGCCTCCTCCCCAGGGCCCACGAGTCCGCCAAAGTGTCATGGCTATGCTCACAGGTGTGTATGTACATGATTTTCCTGAGAAAGGGGGCCGTGTCTTTTTATCAGGGTCATAAAGGGTCCCTGACTCAAAAAGGTAAGAAGTACTGCTAAGGGGGAAGAGTAGGGTTGGGTGAGAGGCAGGGTGGGACTGTGGGAACAACGGCTGTGGGTCCACAGGGTGTAGTCAGAGGGCTGAGCATGGGTGTGGGCAGGCTTGGGTGAGTGTGGTCAGGGGATGAGTATAAGCGTGGTGAGGACTGGGTAGGTGCTATTGGAGGGCCCGGTGCGTGTGGGCGTGGTCAGGGCTGGGTGTGGGTATGGTCAGAGGGCTTGGCGAGGGCGTAGTCGGGGCTGGGCAGGTATCAGAGGGCTGGGTGTGGGCGTGGTCAGAGGGCTTGGCATGGGCATGGTCAGGGCTGGGCAGATATCAGAGGGCTGGGTGTGGACGTGGTCAGGGCTGGTTTGGGGCGTCATTAGGGGGCTAGGTGTGGCAGGGCTAGAGAGCTGCATGCCACTGGTTTCTCTTGGTGCACAGGCAGGTAGGGACACGCAGATATTGGAGGTGATGCTGAAGCAGGAATGTGGCCATCCATGAGGACCTTGTTTATTGGGCTGTGCCTTCAGCTTGTACAGTTTGGAAGGCTGGTGAGCAGAGATCTCTAATGGACAAGGCAACGGAATCAGGGTGGCTGTCACCATGAGTATGGAGCACGTGCATGCCATTTCTTCACCCTGCTTCATGGCCAACTGGACTGGATCAGTTCTGGAGTGCCTCAGCCACTTGCCACAGTCTCTGAGGGCAATGCAGTCACCACTCCTCTGTCCCAAACACCTCGTGCCTGGCCACAAGTTTGGGGTCTAGGGTTTCAAGCAACAAAATCTGCCTGACTAATCTCAGCACAAAAGAGTGTGTGAGGGACCTGTCAGAACCCAGGGAGAGCTGGATGTCCAGGTCCTGGAACGGGCAGGACCAGGAGAGTACAAAAGACATGCTCTCTGGGGTGCTGCCCTCAGAGGACCATCTTCTGTGCCCAAGAGTTCAGCTCCTGGGAGAGTGAGCCTGACTCAGCATAGGAGGTCTGTCTCCACCAGCTTGGCCAGAGCAGAGCACAGACAGGACTCTGGGTTCCACACTGTCCTTTACTGAATGGACCTGAGCCCAAGGCCCATGAACAACTACTTCCTCCTGCTCC
Organism: Martes martes; assembly: GCF_963455335.1. NCBI lineage: Eukaryota > Metazoa > Chordata > Mammalia > Carnivora > Mustelidae > Martes > Martes martes. The sequence goes on from NC_137889.1 coordinate 144,183,849, forward strand.
CTACACGACACTGCAGTGTCCCTTCCCCTATGGTGAAAATCACAGTCCTTCCTGAATAGCCTTAGGGTTCCCAGGCCAGCCCACCTTCCAAGCTTCTTCTGTGCTATTTCAACTTTCTTAATATATTCATGAAATACTCCTGAGCTCCTACTGTGCCCACCTTATAGGCACTAGTGTGTGCGGGAGAGTAAGGGGCGTGGTGGACCCTCTGTCAGTTAACACATAGATCACATTCCTCCACACGTGTCCTCCCTCTGTGGGGATGCAGGGCTCACCTCAAGTGTCCCCACCTCTAAGCAGCTTTCTGCTATCTGACTGATGTCACCCATTACCTGGCTCTGACCCCCAGACCGGGAATCCCTTGGGGGCAGAGATTGTATCTTGACCAAAGAAGGTGCTTGATCAGTGTGCCTGGAGGGAGAGACAGACCATGAAAACGAGTTCTTCCTATCAGTCCAAGGTCAGGTTGAGGGATGGAGTGCCATCATGCTTTTCAAGAAAAGTCTATTCTAGGAAATATTAAGACCCCCCCTTCTTGCCTCCAGGAAGCACCAGGGCTGGTGGCAAGCCCTGGAAAGCCGACTGCGAGGAGAACTGATAAGCAGAGGACTGGAGAAGATGCTCTGGGCCCGAGAGAGGAAGGAAAGGTAACATTGGGCACCTGCTCGGGTGGGCCGGGCAGGAGGTCAGCCCGGCTGCCTGTGAGCGGGACGGGAGATGAAGGGCCAGCCTAGGAACCTGGGAGAGGGTGACTGCAGCCATACCCACATTCCTTCCCGAAAGACCACCATCTTTGCTCACAGTGGACTTAGTTTAGGAGCTGAAGATAAGCCTCTCGCTGTCAGGGGGAGAATGTCCTCTTATCATTTGTTAGCACTTTACAACAGTGGCTGTTTTCAAATGGGATATCATTAGAGGGAGAGTAAATCTGCATTGCTGTTTGGAGTTTATAGTTTACAAAGCCCTTTGCCTCCTACAACACTGAGCCTCCCGGACTTCCAGAAAGTGGGGATGGTAACCCTGGAGCTCAGGGAGGTCAGAGGATGAGGCATGAAGCCTGCAGCTGGGAAGCCGGCAGCCATGGGGTTTGGGACCATCGAACTAACCCCATTCTTGCCCTAGACTTGCAGGCCAGTGATCTTTCCACTCCATCGAGCACCTTTCTCTTTTAGCTGTGGTTTCTGCACACCTGGAGGTCAGAGGGAAGTTAGGGGCGGGGCGGTGTTCGATTGCTACAGTTGACCAAGTGTTTTCCAGTGTTTCCCACTAGAAAAGTGATGTCAGGTTTGTTCATAACAGGGTAGAAAGTGGTCATACCCAGCGAGTGCTCTGGAAACCCTCAGTGTCCAAGCGGAGCGTGTATCCCGAGTCCTGCCCCTTCTACCATTTCTCAGCTACAGTAAAGGAACTGAGGCCAAGCTTCAGGAATGGTCCTGGAGGCATAATCATCTGGATGTCAGAATTTAGTCCCAAGGAGATTAGATCAGGATTTGGAGCCCAAATCAAGGCAATTAAATTCGAGCTATATAAATGTGAGGTCCTCCAGGAAGGAGCAGAAGTGAGCTCCTCCAGATTGGAATGGGGAAGCGAAGGCACTCCCTGGCTTCAGGCCTGGGAGGGGAGTGGGTACAGAGCAGGAGGAGTACATGTCCCACCCCACTGGCACCCTCCATGGGCCTTTGCCCCGCCGGGAGGCACGTGGAGCTATGGCAGGAAGATAGAGACTGAGTCACACTGAGCTGGGTCGATTCCTTGCCTACATTCATCCCAGCTGCAAGGGCAGGAGGCCTTAGAGTCTCAACGTCCACATCTGCCCTGGAAGGGCCAGCGAGCCTGTCAATGACATCTAGCAGGTGACCCCAGTGACATGGCCTCATCATGTACTGCTTGGACACTGAGAGAACTCTGTGGCTTTTAGCTGGTGTAGGCCTCTTAGAAGTAGTCCTGGCCATTACCAAGAGCAACCAAGGATTTAGGGGCTGGGCCACTCATGGACAGGATTCCAGCAATCCTTTTATGGGACATCCCCAAAGAGTGTCAGTCTTCTGTTTCAAATGCAGTTGGCCTGACTTCTAACTCTTTCTTTGGAATCAGGTCTCATCAGCCTGTTTGATAAGAGGCTCCCAGGCAATGATGTCCTAGGAAACATTGAACCATTGGCTGGTGGGGAGGGAAACAGACACAAATGCTCTGGTCTGTAGTATTTCCCGGTGTTTGTGGTGTACCTGCTCCAACCAGAGCTGATTTCAAGTTAACAACATGATGACAAGAGGCTTACAAAACTTCTGCAAAGTTAACAGTCATGAGTCAGTAAGAGTTGTCTATAAACGCCACCTGCCATAGGCTTCGGCTCACTTCAGGGGTGACCTGATGACCACAGTGTCTTTCATTAAAATGACACCTGGTTGAGGACCTAAGGACCCAAAGTGGGCTCTCCTGGAGAACTCCATCAGGACACTCAGGAGGGTAAGTTGCCAAATATGTCAAATCTGGTCTTCTCTTCTTTATTTAGTATATTAAAGAAGACTTGTCCCCCACTCAGAGAGAGGGTTGTATTCCCTGGAAAAGGAAGCTGGCCACATCTGTCCCTGGAGCCCATCGGAGAACTCTCTGCCGTCCCCCTTATAGGGGCAGAGACCATTGATTTATTAAACACAGGCGAGAAGCTCTTTATATTCAGAAATCCAAAGGAGCCAGAGATCTCATTGCATGTCCCTCCCAAGAGAAAGAAGAAGAACTTTCTGAATGCCAAAAAGGCCACTTGGGCCTTAAGCATGGACTAGTCCCAAGGAAAGCTCCAAGGAATCTGAAGACAGACAGTTTTCTTTGTGGTGTGTGTGTGTGTGTATGTAGTGTACAACTCATGGATATAAGTTACACATGCAGAAGACGCAGACACCCCCAACACCCATGATATTCAAGGATTCACTTTCATCTGGTCTCATGAATTTCCAGAGGGTTTGCTCTCCTCGGCATCACGAGGGACATGCTGAGACCCAGGAGCTGCCTTGAACACTGGTTGCCTTCAGACTCATCTCTCTGAGGGTCTGGGAGAGACTCTGGCCCCCAGTTCACACTCTACAATGTCTGGCTGCATATGGGCTGTGTGTCCAAGTGAGGTTCTTTGTTCCTGCATTTTATGTTTGCTACATATTCTATTTTTATCAAGGGAACTTTTGAAAATAAATACATTTTACAAAAAGCTCTTCTCAGTGGCACTTGGTTTTGCTTTATGTAGGAACCCTTTATTTTTAATTGCTTCTGTGTTTTGGCTCCACATTGTTGTGTTCAACAGAGACTTCCCCTCTATCATTCCAATGGCCAGGAAATGGGCCAGCCACTGGGGCATAGGCTCTCCAGCTCAAGTTAGAGTTATTTCCCCCTTTCATAAATGAGAAATCCAAAGGCTTAAGAAGATGAGGTGATATGTATAAGATCACACAGCCAGTAAGTAGAAGAATCAGGGTTCATGCTCTTTTAAAAATATTTATTGATTTATTTGAGAGAGAGACTGAGAGCACAAGCAGGGGGCGTGGCAGGAGGAGAGGGAGAAGCAGACGCCCCACTGAGCAGGGAGCCTGACAAGGGGCTCAATCCTAAGGTCCCAGGATCACGACCTAAGCCAAAGACAGGAGAGTCTGTTGGTCAGTTTCTGACTGAACCACCAGGGTTCATACTCTTTATGGCCCCAAACCCTCGCCCTTTCTCCTGAACTCAATCAGTGGTCACGTTTGCCAAAAAACCACACATAGGTCCTTGTGTTTCAAAGAGTACTTTTATCTGCTCTGACCCTTTCTACTTTTATAGCAGTGGCTGAGCCAATGATGTCTTGGGGCTGGACTGGGTCATTGCATGAGCTTTTCTAAGAGCCAGGCAAAACATACAATTGTAGTACACATTTCCTGAGGGTATGAAATGATTGAGAAGGGAATTCTGGCACCAGGAAGGGGAAGACAAGGGATCCTGATGAAGCATCTTCTGCAGGAGAGTCACTCCTGAACCCTTCCAACTACCTTAACCCACTTCCAGTGCTCACTAATACCCCAGCAAGGTGAGCATCACTACTCCCATTTTGCAGCCAAGGCAGCTGAGACTCAGAGAGTGTAAGTAACTTGCCTGTGATCACACCACCTGCTAGGGATCTCCCAACTTTCAAACCCTTATCAGCCATGAGACATTTTGTTTGTTGACGACCAGAAGGCCAAGTCTTCTTTGTACTTTCCCACCAGAATGCACGCAGCGTGGTGAACAGGAACCTTTGCTGGGGATCTTACTTCTTCCATAATGAGCTGCCACATGGCCATGTCATGACCTTAATGGATATGCATGAGCGAGCAGTTCAAGTGTAAGAGAGAAGAGTTGATCTTCCCATCAGAAGATCTAGTGAGCAGAGAGAGGACAAAGAACAGTGATTTTTACACATAGGGTAGTGAAGTGGAAAATGCATGGCTTGGTATAAGATGACTTGAGTTCATCTTGCCACACCATGTGTGAGCTGTGTGTCCCTGGGCAAGTCACCTGACCTTTCTGAGCCTCATGTTCATCACCAACAAAATGGTGATGAAAATGCCTTGTGAGGATTAGATGAACTGGATCTGTAAAGTGCTTGATGGTGGTATGGGCCTGCCTTGTCTGTGTCCTTCTCTACCTCTTGAAGGTGACCCGTCTGCCTTTCTAATAATTTATTGTTTCCACAGGGCTCTGCTAGAATCATGCATGGTTGAAAGTAGATTGCACATAAGGATCTCAAAAAATAGCTCAAAATTATGGGCTGGAGGCTGATTGAAGAGGCTATTAGCAACAACAGGAGGTACCCAAGCTGTTTAAAATACAGCATTTCAACCTAATAATAACTCCCAATGTTAATAGAGAAAGACTAACTGTGGATTTACTTTCTCTACTACATGACAAACATGAAGACGGGGGGAAGCCTGTGCTTCTGCAGTCAGATAGATCAGATTTGAATCCTGGCTGGACAACTTTGGAGCAAGTCACTGTACCACTCTGAACCTGAGCCTCCTCATCTATAAAGCAGGGATCCTACTACCGTACCTTAGTGTAAAGGTGTCATAAAGAATGGACATATTGGCTCTTATGTCCATAGTGTCTGATAAAATATTGGCATACAATAAATGTAGCGTATGTGTTTTATTATATTTTTACACATTCACAACATTGAGCTTGGTGGCTCATTTTATTTCCTTTGACATGCTAGATGAACACAGTGGCCTTTCTAGAAGGGGCTGTTCCTACCACAATACAGGGAAGCCTACTCATAAGAGAGATGCTCCAGGGAACTTGAATTAAAAGGACTTCAATTCAAGTTTGGGTTCCATTACTTACAAGCTGCATGAAATTGAGAAGATGGCTAAACTTCTCTGAAGCTCAGCTTCCTGTCGATTCTGTCTTCAATGATGAGTTCAGTCTGATTGAGTTGACTGACATGAAATACGTAATTGTCAAATGCAAGGGATAAAATCGATATATGAAAATCATGCTGTAGGATTTGGGATTGAGAGCCAACCTGACTGGGGAGATTTGGGAACAGCTTTATGTTTATGACTCCAAATCTTTATCTCCAGATTAGACTTCTTCTTAGACTCCAGGCACTATTTCTGCAGCTTGCTGGACATCTCCTCCTGGATACCCCACACCTCACTTTTACATACACTGATACTACTTTGCTTCTTTGAAGCAGTTATCATTTAAAGAGATTTAAAATGAGAAAACTGTATTTTATGTTCATGTAAATATTTACAACTTCTGGTGCTTTTTTAAAAAAAATGTAGATCCATATTCACAGATGCCTCAACCTCAGCATGTCCATCCCTGAACTCAACAGCTTCCTAGAAAACCGATTCCACCATGGATGTCTCCTCTTTTGAGTGGATAGTGCCACGCCAGAAATTTAAAAGTCATCCTAGACATCTTCTTTTTTCTCAGCCCCCAAATATGGTGACAAAATCTTGCTGATCATATCATTGCATGAGCCTTGACATCTATGCCTGCCTCCACCCCTTCACTCCTGCCCAGGCCAGGGTATCACCACCTCTCTCCTGGTTGGTGCCAACAGTATCCTTTCCTCCAGGCTGGCGCCTGCCTGTTTGCCCATGATAGCTATATCTAAGTCATTTCCTTGCTGAAAGACCTCCAAAGACTCCATGTCTTCCAAGACCTCCATGCATTGTCCTCTGATTACCTTCCTAACTGGTCTATAGAAGAAGCCCCTGCTTTCCAAGGATCCATTGAATGACAATAAGACGCCAAAGATAAGGTGGATTTGGATTTGCCTCTCGGATCTGGTTTGTTTTGGAAAGGTTAATGGCCTTGTGGAGGATAGACCAGAGGTAAATCAACTACTTAGGCTTCTCATCGACCCATTCTCCAACATGCAGCTAAGGCAGGGAGTGAGGAGAGCCAGTCCTGTTACTGCTTTATGTGTACCCTGGCTTCTCTGGCCTTCATTCACCAACACTGAAAGCAATGGCAACCACCATATCACCAACAACCGCAAGAGTAACCATAACAATAATTGTTGAGTTTACCTTCATTTGAGTAGTGTGCTCAGGGGAAGGAGTGTCCTCCCCCAGCCCCAGGAAATGAACCATCACTGTCTCCCCACAGACTGTGAATTCAGCCATCTCTGAATTCTCATTGGGATGTTTGGACCATTTTATTTAATGCATTTGTTGATACAATTGTGATTGAGTTTCAATCTACCAAGTTGCTATTGTGTTTTTTATTCTTTGATCTGTTACTTTCTGTCTTTTCCCTCCATTTCTGCCTTCTTTTGCACTGAGTCTCGTTTATGATTCAATTTTATCTTTTCTATTGAATTACCATACCTCTCCTTTTAGAGGTTGCCCTAGGGTTTACAATATACATCTTTTACTAATCATTTTCCACTTTCAAATAGTACCATGTGCCTTCACATAGAGTGTAAGAATCTTACAAGGGATACTTCCAATTCCCTTTTCCCTCCTTTCTGCTGTCATTTGCCATGTTTTGTTTCTATTTGTGTTAAACTCCTACATACACTGATATTACTTTGCTTTTTAGAAGCAGTTATCATTTAAAGAGATTTAAAATGAGAAAACTGTATTTTATGTTCATGTAAATATTTACAACTTCTGGTGCTTTTTTAAAAATGTAGATCCATATTTCCATCTTGTCTCATTTTCCTTCTATATAATGTCTGTAGAATTTCTTCTTGTGCAAGTTTGCTGGTGATGAATTTTCTCATCCTTTATGTCAGAAGTCTCTCTATTGCCTTCATTTTTGAAAGCTATTTTACTGAGTATAGAATTCTAGGTTTGCAGCGTTTTACATTTTCGTGCTCACTACTTTAAAACTGTGGAAAGAGCCGAGATGCCCTTCAACAGACAAATGGATAAGGAAGATATGGTCCATATATACAATGGAATATTACTCAGCCATCAGAAAGGATGAATGCCCAACTTTTACATCAACATGGATGGGACTGGAGGAGATTATACTGAGGGAAATAAGTCAAATAGAGAGAGTCAATTATCATATGGTTTCACTAACTCATGGAACATAAGGAATAACATGGAGGACATTAGGAGAAGGAAAGAAAAAGTGAATTGGGGGAAATCAGAGGGGGAGATGAACCGTGAGAGACTGTGGACTTTGAGAAACAAATTGAGGGTTTTGGAGGGGAAAGGGGTGGGAGGTTAAGCTAGCCTGGTGGTGGGTATTATGGAGGGCATGTATTGCATGGAGCACTGGGTGTGGTGCATAAACAATGAATCTTGGAACACTGAAAAAGTAAAATAAAATAGATGTCACTCTGTCTTCTGGCTTGCTTTGTTTCTGATAGAATGTGTGCTGTATTGGTTAAATGTTCCTCTCCATATATAAGTATTTTTTTCCTCAACCTGTTTGAAAATTCCTTATAGTAAGAGCAGCCTCTTTTTTAAAAAAAAAACTCAAAATTTTGCAGCAATTCCACTATGGTTGCCCTTTTGTGGTTTTCTGCATGGGATTTGCTGGATTTGGGGGGATTTGTATAGTTCTCATCAAATATTAGAAAAGTTTTAGTCTTTGAATCTTCAAATATTTTCTTGTTGTTTTGTTTCACCTCCTTCTCCTCTTTGGCAATTCCAAAGACACTTGTATTAATCCGCCTGATGTTGACCCAGTGGTCACTGAGGTTCTGTTCATTTTTTCACTCAAGGACACCAACAATATTTTCAGTCATCATGTCTCTCTAAGCTCCCCTTGACTGTGACAATTTCTCAGATTTTCCTTGTTTTTGATGACCTTGGCAATTTTGAGGAACATTGGTCTGATATTTTGTTTGTAGAATTTTTCTCTGTTGGAATTTTTCTGATGTTCTTCTCGTGATTTGACTGGGTTATGGGTTTTTGAGAGGAAGACTACAGAGGTAAAGTACCATTTCATCACATCATATCAAGGAAAGATACCATCAACTTAACACTGTTCGTGTTGCCCTTGACCACTTGGAAGAGGTAGTGTTTGTTAGGATTCTCTACTGGAGAGTTACTGTTCTGCCCTTTCCGAACTGTACCCTTGGGAAGAAAGTCACTATGCACAGACCACACTTAAGGGGTGGACAGTTGCACTCTTAGAAGATGTGTTAATATAAATTATTTGGAAGACTTGTGTATGGGAGATTTGCCTCTTCTCTCCTATTTATTTGTTTCTTTGTATATGTATTAATATAAATATGGACTCATGATATTTATTTTATACTTCAGGCTTAATCCATTGCTACTTTATTTTGTTGCTCAAATTGTTCCAGCTTTGGCCACTGGGAACTATTTCAGTGGTCTTTGGGTCCCTTTGACATACCCTCATCACTGTGGGTTTGTTTGTTTGCTTGCTTGTTTGTTATAGAGCAAATGCATCCTTTCTGCACTACAAAATTCTCCTGGCTTGTCTTGTGAACTGCTTGGCCCAGTCTTAGAATTAGCCATTTCTCTAAGGAACCCTAATTCCTTTTATTGGTATGAAAAATTACTTGCCCTTGGAGAATTTATTACAGATGATTTTCTTTTCTTTTCTTTTTTTTCCTTTGTGCTTTTTGGTAGCTTCCAAATTTGTTAAAATGAATCTCTATTGCTTCTGTAATCAGAAAGAGTACCAAAATGGTATCTAAAATCAGAGAGTTGGGATTAAGAAAATAGTTCCCATAATTTGCCTTCTAATCATCCTGGTTTGGGAGTATCTAAGACCCACTTCACATAACAATCATAAATCATAAAATTAACTCTTCTTACCAGTTCTTGCACTGTGAACTGAATAGGGAGATTTGAGGGATCTGTAGACAATCATAGTGTCAGAGATTGTAACAGAAAAGCCCAGATATTAGTGATTAAAATAAAATGAGAGTTTCATTTTCTCCCATGTGACATGCAACCCGAAGTGGGCAGTCCAGGCTGGGACAGGAACTCCACATCTCTAATGCCACTTTTCTCCTCAGCCATGCTGGGTACATGGCTTCCACCCCCAAGGTTATCTCATGGTCCCCAGGTGGCTGCCACAACTCAAAGCTTCACATCATTCCTGACTGAGAGAAAAAGAAAGTAGAAGAGCAAAATATACCAGATTGAGGAACTTTGCAGAAGCCCCACTTAGTGATGTCTGCTTACAAATCATTGGCTAGAACCAAGTCACATGACCACCTCAGCTTCAAGGGATGATGGGAAATGTCACTTTTAATAGGCATCCTCCAAATTGAGATTCTGTAGTAAAATAGAAGGGGAGAAAGGGTTTGGGTGGGCCACTCAAAAATCTCTTGCCAAATTCTCATGTGCCAGTGGGAGACAAGAAAAGGTCCAGCCTTTTATCGTGCAGAGAGAGAAAGCCAGGGCCTTCTGTGTGCATTCCTTCCACACAGATTCTCATCTGCCCTGCAGAACTCTTGAGACTCAGAGGTGGATATTACTATTCCCACCTACCTTTGAAGAAACTGGGGTTCAGAAAAATCAAGTAGTTCCCTTAGGGCCACCCAGCTTAGCAAATTCCATAGCCAGGTCTCTAACTCCTGTCTGACTTCTTCCCACTGCACTCTCCTGATTTCACTGGTCTGCAGTTGGCATTATTATTCATTTATTCTTTCAACTACTGACATGTGCTATTGTGTCCTGGCACATAGAGATATTTAGTGTGGGTCCAATGGATGAGTGAATGAGGGATGCTTACGCTAGTGCAGAGCAGACATTGACCAGGGCCATACAGGGCCATCCCCAGGGCGTTATGAAGGGCCCCCTCTTTCTGGAGGCCACCAGGGAAATGTCACCAAGAATAGAGAGTGCACCTGAGCCTGGAATGCTGGCAAAGGGAGGGCAATGCAAGCAGAAGGAAGGGTGCAGCCCAGGCATGAAAAAGTTTCATTGCAGATGGGAAGACAAGGGGAGGACTTCCCAAGCAGAAGGACCCAGGGTAGCAGGACTTGTCTGGATGCTCCAGAGGCTCTGTGTCCTGTGAGGAGAGCATGTTGAGGGAATGACCGGCCAGCAGATCTGCATCTTGAATATCTGCCAGTGCCCAGTCTGCTTCCAGTGTGTGTTTACACCCTCTTGCACACATCTGCTCTGCAGTGTTCTCACACATTCTGTTTCTGGAGTTTACACAGGGAACACCCAATGGGATGTGTGGGAAACACTGGTGGTTTGCACTGTGGTTCCTTCATTTTTTGAAGTGTGTGAGTTTACTCATCCCTGCTGGTGAACTGTGGGACTTGATGGTCCATGGGCTCACCCGGGTTCCCAGCTCCTGTGACGCCTTAGCTGTGTGTGCCCTGAAGCTTAACATCATGGGACATGCCTTCCTTAGAGCCACACCTCTGGAATCCAAGATCAGAAGTGTGTGTGTAGAGGGGCTGGCCATAGAGAATGGAGGTTTTTTTTTTTTTTTTCCAAAGACAGGTCTGTGAAAGCAATATTCCTTCTATAGTGGGTCTATGCATGGACAGACATTTCTCCAAGGAAGATATCCAAATGGCCAACAGACGCAGGAAAAGATGCTTGACATCACTCAGCATCAGGGAAATGCAAATCAAAACTACAAAAAGATATCACCTCACACCTGCAGAATGGTTAAAATCTAAAACACAAGAAACAAGTGTTGGTGAGGCTATGGAGAAAAAGGAAACCTCATGCCCTGTTGGTGGGAATGCAAAGTGGTGCAGCACTGTGGAAAACAGCATGGGGGCTCCCCAAAAAGAGAAAAATAGAACTATACTATGATCCAGGAATCATATTACTGGGTGTTTACCCAAAGAATACAGAAACACTAATTCAAAGGGAGACATGGGCCCTGATGTTTATAGGAGCACCATTTATAATAGGCAAGATATGGAAGCAGCCAAGGGATCATCAACTCATGAATGGGTAAAGAAGATGATGGAGTCAGGATTAGCACCCAGGCAGTTTACTCTCTGATCCTGCATCCTTAGCAGGTTGCAAGGATGAGTGGTGTCTCCAGAGGGGTATGTGTGTTGGCTCTTTTAGGAGATCTCCATAAAAGCTCTGTGCACTGGAAAGCGAGGTCTCCTTATAGGAAGCTGAAATGCCCTTTTTGGTTATAAGTGCTGAGGACTTCCTGGGCACTTTCTCATTGCAAGACCAGGTTGGATTCACTCAGAAGCTGATTATGTCGTGGGAACTGGTCAGCCTTAAGTGGACTGGCTTGACACAAGCTGCTGTCAATATCACTTCTTCCAAAATTTTAGTCCTCATCTACAAAATGAACACAGGAATCTCTACTGTCAAGCCTGTGCAGATAGATTACTTGCAACAATGGAACAGAAGTTTGCTAGATTGGTGATAGGTGCTGTGACAGTGTCTTGAACATTGGTGGTGGCTCAGAGCTCCAGGAAGGAAAGAAAAGGAGTCACGTGTATGAAGCATGCCATGGAGGGAGTGATGTTCTTTCAGGTGATCATATTTGACACTCATGACTGTGAGATGAACATCTGAATCCACCAAAGCTGGTCCTAGCCTTTCTCAATTCATTGAAACGTTGTTTCTGTTGAAACGTTGATTCTGCTTCATCGTCTTTACCTGATGGTTCCTGCTCCCTGGGACATTTCCCTTCTCTGCAGGACACACACATACATTCTGTCCTTGGTCTTTTGTTGGCTAACTTCCTTAGATCCCATTTAAATGTCCCTTCTGAGAAGCACTGCCTGAGGTCTACCTAGCCTGGTTCCCTTTTTATACTCCCATGGTCCTACATGTGTTGTTTTAAATACACATCATTCTGGTGGTTTGTACAAGCCAGCATGCCTGCTAGACTTAGGGAAGGCTGTACCTTTGTCTTATCCACCACCATGTCTCCAGCACCTGTGCACAACCAGGTGCTGGTTGTTTGTTTTATACATAATAACTGCATGCACAGTCAGATACATGATAGCTGCTCGGTTCACGCTTGGTGGATGAGTCAGTGAATTTTTTAAAAGATTTATTTTTTTATTTTTATTTTTATTTTTTAACATATTAATTTAACTTTATTTAGTTTTACCTCTTTTCAGTGTTCCAAGATTCATTGTTTATGTGCCCCACCCAGTGCTCCATTCAATACGTACCCTCCTTAATACCCACCACCAGGCTCGCCCATTCCCCAAACCCCTCCCTTCCAAAACCCTCTGTTTGTTTCTCAGAGTCCACAGTCTCTCATGTGTTGTCTCCCCCTCCGGTTTACCTCAATTCACTTTTCCCTTCCTTCTCCCAATGTCCTCCATGTTATTCCATATGCTCCACAAGTAAGTGAAACCATATGAGTCAGTGAATTTTTAGCATCTCCAATTGCACGCCAGAGGGGAACGAAGTTCAGAAACTCCCAGTGACCTACTCAAGGTCACTCACCTGGCGAGAGGCATTGGCTGGCCCATGACTATAAGTTTACTATCCCAACAACACCAACAGGTGCTAAAAAGACTTGCTTCAGATTGCTGTGGGAGAGACTGGGAAGAGAGGACGTGGAAATCATTCCCGCATTCCAAACACATATCAAGGGAAAAGAAAACACATGCTTGAAGAGGAGCTTGTTTTCAACCCTTCCAGATCATCTTATTTCCACACTCACTCATTTCAGGTGTCTGCTCAACCATCAGAGAGACCAGAGACCTGCCTGAGCCCTTACTTTGAAACAACTCACCCTGAGCTTCTCCCTTCCCCGTGCCTGCTTGTTTTTCTCCCTATGCTCACTAATGTCTGACACATTCCCTGTGTACCTGATGGGCCATTTGTGGCTATGCCATGGAGCTGTGGTGTCATGCTGGGGGATGGAGACTCTGGCAGGTTTCTTCACAGCAACATCTATCCCCAGTGACCACAATGGTGCCTGACACCTAGAAGGCACTCAGTAAAAGATTGTAGAGTCAATGCAAAGTGAACAAAATACATAAATGAAAAAACCTGCATTGTCCTCATATGCTGCTTCCTGTCGTAAAAATCTATTCTCACTGAGCAATCTTATTACAGCCGTTAGACTGGAGCTCCACTCTCTGGAAAGGTCACAGTCAGCTGGAACAGCTAAAATTAAAATTTTAAACTTCATTAGCATGGATGAGTGTGCAGTGAGGGGGGCAGTCAGACACTGAGGGCGGGGTGTACATTGAAAGAGCTTCTCTGAAAATCCTGACTCCTCACAACATTGTCAAGAGTATGCGCTGTCCAACATTTAGAATTTTGTGAATCTGATAGGTGAAAAATTGCATATGAAGGTAGTTAAAAAGCTGCACTGAGATATAACTGGCATAGGATAAATAGCACATACTTAGAATGTACAATATGATGCATTTTGACATATGGATATTGTTACACCATCATCAAAATCAAGATAATGGACATATCCATCCCCCAGAAAAGTATCCCTCTGCAACCCTCCCTCCAGAGGCACCCCACCCCCTTCTGGGCAACCACTGACCCATCCTATTATTATAGATTAGTTTGCAATTTTTTAAGATTTTATTTATTTATTTGGCAGAGAGATAGAGATTACAAGTAGGAAGAGAAGCAGGCAGAGGGAGAGGGGGAAGCAGGCTCTCTGCTGAGCAAGGAGCCCATTGCAGGGCTCAAACCCAGGACCCTGAGACCATGACCTGAGTCAAAGGCAGAGGTTTAACCCACTGAGCCACCCAGGCACCCCTAGATTAGTTTGCATTTTAAAGCATTTTATGTAAATGGAGCCAAGCAACACATACTCTGTTTTGTTTGACTCCTTTCACTCTGCATAGTTATTTGAAGTCTCGTCCATGTTGTTGCACAGATCAGCAGTTCATTCTTTCTGTTGCAGAGTAGTGTTCAAGTGCATAGACGTACCCCAGCTTGCTTGGTTATCACTCTGCTGATGGACATATGAGCTGTTTCAGGTTTGGGCTACTGCAAAGTAAAGCTTCTGTTCATGGTTGTGTATAAGTCCTTGTGTGGACATATGCTTTTACCTCTCTTGGACATAGATCTATGGGTGGATGGCTAGATCTTATTATAAGTGTATGTTACACTTCATAAGAATCTGTCAAGCTGTTTTGCAAAGTGGCTGTGCCATTTCATACTCCTATCAGTACTGTGTGAAATTCCAGCTCCTCCACACCCTCACCTAGGTATGTGTGGTGAACATTTAGCTGGAGTCATTTTAACAGGTGAGTGGTGATTTCCGTCTCTGGTTTTAGTTAGGATTTCATATATTTGTTGCCAACCATATGTCTTCTCTGGTGAACCCATTTTTCTATTGGGTTGTTTGTTTTATTAGTTTTGAGTTTTGAGAGTGCTATATATTCTGGATACAAATCTTTTATCAAATATGTGGTTTGCAATTTATTTTCTTATTCTGCAGACTGTCTTTTCATTATTTTTTAAAGATTTATTTGTTTTATTATTCGGAGAGAGAGAGTTGGAGGGGCAGAGGGAGAGAAGGAATCTCAAGCAGACTCCCTGCTGAGTGTGGAACGTGACTCGGGGCTCAATCACATTACCCTGAGATTGTGATCTGAGCCAAAATCAAAAGTCAGTTGCTTGACTGATTGAGCCACCTGAGCACCTTGTCTTTTCATTCTTTTAACAATGGCTTTTTGAAGAGCAGAAGTGTTAATATTGATGACGTCAAATTTGTCAGCCTTCTGTTCATAGATAGATACCTTTCATAGATAACTATGAAATTCTTGCTTAACTCAAAATCACAAAGGGTTTTCCCTGTGTTTCCTTCTACAATTTGTGTGTGTGTGTGTGTGTGTGTGTGTGTGTGTGTCTAGTGTGTGTCTAGTTTTATAGCTTTGCATTTACATCTGTGATCCATTTTGAGTGGGGGGTTTTGTTATATGGTGCAAGCTATGAATCATAGTTCTCTCTCTTTCTTTTTACATGTGTGTGACCAATTGTTACAGCCTTATCTTTTGAAAAGGCTGTTCTTCCTCCACTGAATTGGTTTTGCATCTCTGTCAGAAATCAGTTGCGCACATGAGTCAGTCTATTTCTGTCATCTCTATTCTGTTGCATCGATCCATTTGTTTATTTTGATACCAATAGCAGGTTCTTAATTGCTGTGGTTTTATTGCCTTATATGAGGTAGTGTTGGATATGTAAATTTGTTGTTCTTTTACAAGGTTGCTTTGGCTAGAAGAGGTTCTTTGCATTTCCATACAAATTTCAGAATTACTTGTCAATTTCTACTCACAAGCCTGCTGTAATTTTGGTTTAGATTGTGTTGAGTCTGTAGATCAGTTTAGGGAGAATTTACATGTTAACAAGCCTGAGTCTCCTGACCCATGGATGCAGTGTAGCTCTCTACTTCCTGCAGTCTTCTGAAATGTCTTTCAGCAGTAATTTATAGTCTTAGGTGTACTTTTGTCAGGTTTACCCATAGGTAGTAAATATGTGTAATACTATTGTAAATCGTATTGCTTTTTAAAATTTCAATTTCTTTTCTTTTCCGGGATAGCATAGGGAAATTCAATTGTTTTTTGTTTGTTTACTTGTATCCTGCAAGTTTGCTAAACTCACTCATTAGTTTTGGTGGCTTTTCTGGAGATTCCATCAGCTCTATTTAGACAATCATGGAGTCCTTGAGTGAAGATAGTTTTACCTCTTTTCCAACCAAGATATATTTCATTTTTTTCTTGGCCTTATTGCACTGGCTAGAGCCCCCAGGACAATGTTTAATAGAAGTGGTTAGAGCAGATACAAGTGATTTTTTTCCTGATTTAGTCTTTTGCCATGAAGTATGATGTTAGCTGTAAGTTTTTAGTGGATGTTCTTTATCATGTGGAAGAATTTCCTTTCAATTCCTACTTTGCTAATAGTTTCAATCAGAAATGGATGTTGGGGGGCACCTGGGTGGCTCAGTGGGTTGAAGCCTCTGCCTTCAGCTCGGGTCAATTTCTCGGGGTCCTGGGATCGAGCCCCACATCGGGCTCTCTGCTCGGCAGGGGGCCTGCTTCCTCCTCTCTCTCTGCCTGCCTCTCTGCCTACTTGTGATCTCTGTCTGTCAAGTAAATAAATAAAATCTTAAAAAAAAAAAAAATGGATGTTGGATTTTGTCCAATGGTTTATTTTCATCTATCAAGATGATTACATGGTTTTTTTCTTTTTCACCCTGTTTTAGGATGAATTGCATTGATTATTTTTAAGTATTAAATCAACTTTGAATTGTTAGTCTAAACCTAACTTTGTCATGATATGCCATTCTTTTAAAATATATTATTGGTTTCTATTTGTAAAAATCTTGCTGATATGAGATAGAACAAATCAATAAGAGAAGAGAGAACCACATGGTCCTCTCAATTGATGCAGAAAAAGCATTTGACAAAATCCAGCATCTGTTCCTGATTAAAATGCTTCAAAGTATAGGGATAGAGGGAACATTCCTCAACTTCATAAAATCTATCTATGAAAAACCCACAGCAAATATCATCCTCAATGGGAAAAAGCTCACAGCCTTCCTGTTGAGATCAGGAACATGACAAGGATGCCCACTCTCACCACTCTTGTTCAACATAGTATTAGAAGTCCTAGCAACAGCAATCAGACAACAAAGAGAAATAAAAGGTATTCAAATTGGCAATGAAGAAGTCAAACTCTCTTTCTTCACAGATGACATGATACTATATATGGAAAACCCAAAATACTCCACCCTCAAACTACTAGAACTCATACAGCAATTCAGTAATGTGGCAGGATACAAAGTCAATGTACAGAAATCAGTTGCTTTCTTATACACTAACAATGAAAATACAGAAAGGGAAATTAGAGAATTGATTCAAATTACTACAGCACCAAGAACCATAAGATACCTGGGAAAAAACCTAACCAAAGAGGTAACAGATCTGTACTCAAGGAACTACAGAACACTCATGAAAGAAATCGAAGACACAAAAAGATGGAAGACCATTCCATGCTCATGGATTGGAAGAATAAATATTGTTGAAATGTCTATACTGCCTAGACCAATCTATACTTTCAATGCCATTCCAATCAAAATTCCACCGGCATTTTTCAAAGAGCTGGAGCAAACAATCCTAAAATTTGTATGGAATCAGAAGAGATCCTGAATTGTTAAGGAAATGTTGATAAAGAAAAACAAAACTGGGGGCATCACCCAGTTGCCTGATTTCAAGCTTTACTACAAAGCTGTGATCACCAAGACAGCATGGTACTGGCATTAAAAAGAGACACATAGACCAGTGGAACAGAGTAGAGAGCCCAGATATGGACCCTCAACTCTGTGGTCAAATAATCTTTGGCAAAGCAGGAAAAAATATACAGTGGAAAAAAGACAGTCTCTTCAATAAGTGGTGCTGGGAAAATTGGACAGCTATATGTAGAAAAATGACTCGACCATTCTTTTACACCATACACAAAGATTTACTCAAAATGGATAAAAGACCTCAACGTGAGGCAGGAATCCATCAGAATCCTAGAGGAGAACATAGGCAGTAACCTCTTTGGTATCAGCCACAGCAACTTCTTTCAAGATATGTCTCCAAAGGCAAAGGAAACAAAAGTGAAAATGAACTTCTGGGACTTCATCAAGATCAAAAGCTTCTGCACAGCAAAGGAAACAGTCAATAAAACAACAAGGCAACCCACAGAATGGGAGAAGATATTTGCAAATGACAGTACAGACAAAAGGCTGATACCCAGGATCTATAAAGAACTCCTCACACTTAACACACACAAAACAGATAATCATGTCAAAAAATGGGCAGATAACATGAACAGACACTTCTCCAATGAAGACATACAAATGGCTATCAGACACATGAAAAAATGTTCATCATCATTAGCCATCAGGGATATTCAAATCAAAACCACATTGAGATACCACCTTACACCAGTTAGAATGGCCAACATTAACAAGACAGTAAACAACAAGTGTTGGAGAGGATGTGGAGAAAGGGGAACCCTCTTACACTCTTGGTGGGAATGCAAGTTGGTGCAGCCACTTTAGAAAACAGTGTGGAGACTCCTTAAGAAATTAAAAATAGAGCTTGCCTATGACCCTGCAATTGCACTACTGGCTATTTACCCCAAAGATACAGATGTAGTGAAAAGAAGGGCCATCTGTACCCCAATGTTCATAGCAGCAATGGCCACAGTCGCCAAATTGTAGAAAGAACCAAGATGCCTTTCAACAGACGAATGGATAAGGAAGATGTGGTCCATATACACTATGGAGTATTATGTCTCTATCAGAAAGGATGAATACCCAACTTTTGTAGCAACATGGACGGGACTGGAAGAGATTATGCTGAGTGAAATAAGTCAAGTCGAGAGAGTCAATTACCATATGGTTTCACTTATTTGTGGAGCATAAGAAATAACATGGAGGACATGGGGAGATGGAGAGGAGAAGGGAGTTGAAGGAAGTTGGAGGGGGAGATGAACCATGAGAGACTATGGACTCTGAAAAACAACCTGAGGGTTTTGAAGGGGTGGGGGTTGGGAAGGTGGGTGAGCCTGGTGGTGGGTATTATGGAGGGTACGTATTGCATGGAACAGTGGATGTGGTGCATAAACAATGAATTCTGGTACACTGAAAAAAAAATAAAAATTAAAAAAAATTTTGCTGATAACTTTTGCATCTAAGCTCATAATGAATATTGGTTTGTACTTTTTTTTTGTAGTGCCTTTCTGGCTTTGGAATCAAGGTATTGCTGACCTCATAAAATTAGTTGGAAAGTCCATTCTTACTTTATTTCATGGAAAAGTCTGGGGAGAGTTGTATTTATTTCTTCCATAAATATTTGCTAGACTTCATCAGTGAATTTTGGTGTCTGGGGTTTTTATTATTAGAATGACTTTTAACTAAAAATTCCATTTCTTTAAATATATAGAACATATCAGGTTATCTGGAGTTTTGGAATAATCTTTGGTGGTTTGTGTCTTTTAAGGGATCTTTACATGTCACCTCAGCTCATAAAACTGTTCCTAGTATTTCCTTATTTTCTTTTTATTTCATGTAGATTCTGTAGTGATGTCATTGCTTCATTCCTGGTCTAGATAATCTGCCTTCTCTTCATTTAATTAATTAATTAATTTATTTATTTATTTTTGATGAAAACACAGGTTTTACTGGAAAATCTCAGTGAGCAAAATGAGAGGGGGGAACATTATGTAAGCCATTGTTGCAATACATTTTCAAACTATTGTTTATTGATAAGCAGAGTGGTTTAAATGAATCTTTTTGGGAGAATATTGATATGAATTTAGATGATATATATTTTGCAAATGAAATTATTTTAGAAAAATTATACTTGAACAAATGGCAAAATATGACAGGATATGACACAACCTAGGATTAGGATTACTACAGAATCAGGTGCTTCAATCTCCAAACCAAAAACAACATGACCTTAGAAAATACAAGTCTGAGAGTTTGGTTTTCCTAACTCTTCTTTTATTTTTTACTAAAAATAAAAGAAGCCTGGCTAGAGGCTGGTCAATTTTAATGGTATTTTCAAAGAAACAGCTTTTATTTACTGACTTTCACTTCTCTTTCTTGTTTTATTGCTCCCTGATCTTATTTTCAAAATTTCCTTTATTTTTAAAAAATTTAAAGTTTTTGTTTAAATTCTAGTTGGTTAACATACAGTGTGATATTAGTTTCAGTTGCACAGTATAGTGATTCAACACTTACCTACAACATCCAGTGCTCATCACTAACAATTGTACTCCTTAAACCCCATCACCTGTTTCCCTCATCCTCCCACTTCCCTACCCTCCATAACCATCAGCTTGTTCTCTGTAGTTAAGCATCTGTTTCTTGGTTTGTCTGTCTTTCTCCTTTTTTTTCCCCTTTATTTGACCTCATTCAGATTTAATTTGCTCTTTTTTTTCCCAGTTTCTTAAGGGAAATTTAAAGTGGAGGTCTTTTCTCTTTTCTGACACAGGAAGCTAGTGCTGTGAATTCCCCCCCTAATAAATGTGTTAATCATAGCCAACAAATTTTGAGAATGTCAGTTCTGGGTGAAGTCCAGTTGATTTCTTATCCCCATTTTACATCACATTTTCTGTTTCTTTATGTGCCTGGTATTATTGATTGACAATCATTTTAGCTTCTTGGGTGCTAGATATTTTGTATTCCTATAAATAGATAATCCTTAAGCCTTTTTCTAAGATGAAGTTAAGCTTTGGAAATTTTTTGGAAATATTTTAATCCTTTTGAATCTGGTTTTTAAGATTTATTAGGTGGGACCAGAACAGTGTTTAGTTTATGGCAAATTACTTCCCACTATTGAGATATGCTCTAAGTACTCTACAGGCTGATCCCTGAATTAAAAGGTTTTCAAGTCTGGCTGGCAGGAAACAGCACTATTTCCAGCCCCCTATGAGCACTGAATGTTAATCTCTCCAATCTCTTTGGGTGGTTCTTTCCCTGGCTTCAAGTAGCTTTCTCACACCTGTTAACAGCACTGTACTGAGTAGCTGAGTGTGACCCTTTGCAGGTCTCTAGAATTCTCTCTTGTAGCCTACCAGAATCCTTGGACACCTTGAACTGTCTGGACACTGAGCTCTCTCCTTAATTTGGGAAGCCCCTGGATCCCACCTGGGTTTCCTTCTCTGAGATAGTGCCCAAATTGTCTCTCAAGGCAAAAAGTGAGGGCAGTTGTGGGCTTACGTCATTTATCTCCCATCTGTCATGGTCTTTTTCCTTCATTATCTGATGTCCACTGACTTAAAAACTATTGTTTGTACCTTGTGCTTATTAAAATTGTTTTTCCAGTGGAAGGCTTAATCTGATCTTTATTATTATATTTTGGTTTTAAGCTTTGCACTAAAGTAGTTTTAATTTACCTTTCTCATATCAGTAAGGTTACACATTAGAATAATACAATTATGATTCTTTCTCCTTTTCTGTAAATTATCTATTCATTTCTTGGCTCACTTTTCTCTAGGGTTTTTCTTCCTCCTGTGATTTTGGTAAACTCAATAGAGATTTATATATTAAGGATAATAACTTGTTATTATTATGAATTTAAATTCTAAATATTTTCCAAGCATAACATTTGTCACTTTAATTTTTGTGGTTTTTATCATGCAAATGTTTTTGATTTTTATGTAAAAATATTTCCCTTATTGCTTCTAAATTATTAACTATATTTCTTTAAAAATGATTTTCATGTAAAAATATCTTCCCTTATTGCTTTTAAATTATTAAATGTATTTCTTAAAGAACAAACAGCATAAATAAGTACATTAGGTGGAAATCAAGCAATACAGATAAACTTAAGCATCCCTTGAGTGAGGCACGTTAAGGTTCTGACAGAATAGCTAGACTCTCAGTACCCAGATTTGTTTTTTAAGAGATTAGTATCTTTGAAATATATTGGATTGAATATCTACATGTATCTATGTTTGGAATCAGTTGCTAACGTTGGGTAAGGTGAAGCTCTGCATGTTGAGTTCAGTTGTTCTTCCTCTCAAAGCTCTGTTTATAGAGAAACAGTTTCGGCGAAGAAACCCCGGGCGCAGGAATCCAAGCAGAAAAACCCCCGTTCGGAAATGGGCAATGAGTGGGAACAGGGAAGCAGGACTGGGGAAAGAGCTGCCACCATTTGAGCACCTGCCGTGTGGCAGCCCCTGTAGACGGCAGCTGTATAAGAGAAGAGCTGCAGCGGCTATCGTCCTGTTTGTTGCTGCCTTGTCTTTGGAATACCCTTCCTAAATTTGGAAACTCTCCCTCCTCGTTGGACCTACAACCCTGAAGTAGAGCTCAGTAACTCACTTTCCCAGCTCCCCGTGTGATTCAGGACAGGTGTGGGACTCTAGCTTGGCCAGTCAGATGCAGGGAGGCAAATCTCTGATTTGGAAGAAATGATTGGACGAGGCACGCGCCTAGGGAAATCCATTTGCGCGCGAGAATTACAGCAGAGGCTGCTCTCCGGAAGGGGCAGGACAGACAGCTCTGGGTTTCTGGGCTCCAGCCTCACAGACTGTCCTATGAGACAAGATGTCTGGGCTCAATGGAAGTGGCAGCAGGGACACTGGGACATTTAGCCACCAACCCTGGTCCTCAGACCCTTTGTGGGGGGAGTCATCTAGGAGGTCTCTTATACCTGTAAATTGGTGCTGGTGAACCTCTGGCTCTTGCCTATTATTTCAGTCTTGTCAGCAATGAGACACATTTGAAACTTGTAGCTTCTTCACAGCTCACATACGCACACACACACACACCCCCCCAAGGGAGACAGAGAGAGAGAGAGAAAAAAATTTTCCTTGTTTCCTTAGAGAGTAGGGACAGTGTAAATTACAACCGTTGTGCTGCAACACCAACCATTCCCTTTGTTCATTGGAATACGGATCTAGCATTTTCTATTGTCAGAAGATGTGCTAGGCCACCAATCATTATGCAGGAGGAAAACCAGGTTATCAAAACTCTGTGACCCCCGAGGATATCAAAACAACAAAAGCCTCCATCACTCAGTGTGGTCTGGTCTGGAAGATAATTGTGTGTGTTCTGCACAGAGTGAGATATTTGAAATAAAGCCTAGACATGTTAATTTAAAAAAATTAGCAGGAAGTTATTCCCTCCAACCCTCAACAAGATTACAGGAAATTTGTTAGCACCTAATGGCAATATTTTACAGAAGAAAAGTCTTTGGAAGTGCTATCCCCAGAGCCCTTCATCTCCATTACTATGAGTTAGGTTCTCTTGGGAAAGACTTTAAGGTTGAACAGTCAATGCAAACCCTCAGTCTCTCATTTTTATATGGCATCTTGCAACTTTTCTTTTGTTTGTTTGTTTGTTTTCTTTTTTTTCAATTAAATTTTTTATTTATTTTCAGCGTAACAGTATCCATTGTTTTTTTTTTTAATTAAATTTTTTATTTATTTTCAGCGTAACAGTATTCATTGTTTTTTCACCACACCCAGTGCTCCATGCAATCTGTGCCCTCCCTAATACCCACCACCTGGTTCCCCCACCCTCCCACCCCGCCCCTTCAAAACCCTCAGGTTGTTTTTCAGAGTCCATAGTCTCTCATGGTTCACCTCCCCTTCCAATTTCCCTCAACTCCCTTCTCCTCTCCATCTACCCTTGTCCTCTATATTATTTGTTATGCTCCACCAATAAGTGAAACCATATGATACTTGACTTTCTCTGTTTGACTTATTTCACTCAGCATAATCTCTTCCAGTCCTGTCCATGTTGCTACAAAAGTTGGGTATTCGTCCTTTCTGATGGAGGCATAATACTCCATAGTGTATATGGACCACATCTTCCTTATCCATTCATCTGTTGAAGGGCATCTTGGTTCTTTCCACAGTTTGGAGACCGTGGCCATGGCTGCTATAAACATTGGGGTACAGATGGCCCTTCTTTTCACTACATCTGTATCTTTGGGGTAAATACCCAGCAGTGCAATTGCAGGGTCATAGGGAAGCTCTATTTTTAATTTCCTGAGGAATCTCCACACTGTTCTCCAAAGTGGCTGCACCAGTTTGCATTCCCACCAACAGTGTAAGAGGGTTCCCCTTTCTCCACATCCTCTCCAACACACGTTGTTTCCTGTCTTGCTAATTTTGGCCATTCTAACTGGTGTAAGGTGGTATCTCAATGTGGTTTTGATTTGAATCTCCCTGATGGCTAGTGATGATGAACATTTTTTCATGTGTCTGGTAGCCATTTGTATGTCTTCATTGGAGAAGTGTCTGTTCATATCTTCTGCCCATTTTTTAATATGATTATCTGTTTTGTGTGTGTTGAGTTTGAGGAGTTCTTTATAGATCCTGGATATCAACCTTTTATCTGTACTGTCATTTGCAAATATCTTCTCCCATTCCGTGGGTTGCCTCTTTGTTTTGATGACTGTTTCTTTTGCTATGCAGAAGCTTTTGATCTTGATGAAGTCCCAGAAGTTCATCTTTGCCTTTGTTTCCTTCGCCTTTGGAGACATATCTTGGAAGAAGTTGCTGTGGCTGATATCAAAGAGGTTACTCCCTATGTTCTCCTCGAGGATTCTGATGGATTCCTGTCTCACGTTGAGGTCTTTTATCCATTTCGAGTTTATCTTTGTGTATGGTGTAAGAGAATGGTCAAGTTTCATTCTTCTACATATAGCTGTCCAGTTTTCCCAGCACCATTTATTGAAGAGACTGTCTTTTTTCCACTGGATATTTTTTCCTGTTTTGTCAAAGATTATTTGACCATAGAGTTGAGGGTCCATATCTGGGCTCTCTACTCTGTTCCACTGGTCCATGTGTCTGTTTTTATGCCAGTACCATGCTGTCTTGGTGATCACAGCTTTGTAGTAAAGCTTGAAATCAGGTAACGTGATGCCACCAGTTTTATTTTTGTTTTTCAACATTTCCTTAGCAATTCGGGGTCTCTTCTGATTCCATACAAATTTTAGTATTATTTGCTCCAGCTCTTTGAAAAATACTGGTGGAATTTTGATCGGAATGGCATTAAAAGTATAGATTGCTCTGGGCAGTATAGACATTTTAACGATGTTTATTCTTCCCATCCAAGAGCATGGAATGGTCTTCCATCTTTTTGTGTCTTCTTCAATTTCTTTTAGGAGTGTTCTGTAGTTCCTCGAGTACAGATCTTTAACCTCTTTGGTTAGGTTTATTCCGAGGTATCTTATGGTGTTTGGTGCTATAGTAAATGGAATCGATTCTCTAATTTGCCTTTCTGTATTTTCATTGTTAGTGTATAAGAAAGCCACTGATTTCTGGACATTGACTTTGTATCCTGCTACATTACTGAATTGCTGTATGAGTTCTAGTAGTTTGGGGGTGGAGTCTTTCGGGTTTTCCATATAAAGAATCATGTCATCTGCGAAGAGAGAGAGTTTGACTTCTTCCTTGCCAATTTGGATACCTTTTATTTCTCTTTGTTGTCTGATTGCTGTTGCTAGGACTTCTAATACTATGTTGAACAAGAGTGGTGAGAGTGGGCATCCTTGTCGTGTTCCTGATCTCAATGGGAAGGCTGCCAGCTTTTTCCCATTGAGGATGATATTTGCTGTGGGTTTTTCATAGATAGATTTGATGAAGTTCAGGAATGTTCCCTCTATCCCTATACTTTGAAGCGTTTTAATCAGGAACGGATGCTGGATTTTGTCAAAAGCTTTTTCTGCATCAATGGAGAGAATCATGTGGTTCTTCTCTCTTCTCTTATTGATTTGTTCTATCACATTGATTGATTTGCGAATGTTGAACCATCCTTGTAACCCAGGGATGAATCCCACCTGGTCATGGTGGATAATCTTTTTAATGTGCTGTTGGATCCTGTTTGCTAGGATCTTGTTGAGAATCTTAGCATCCATATTCATCAGTGATATCGGTCTGAAATTCTCCTTTTTGGTAGGGTCTTTGCCTGGTTTGGGGATCAGGGTAATGCTGGCTTCATAAAAAGAGTCTGGAAGTTTTCCTTCTGCTTCAATTTTTTGAAACAGCTTCAGGAGAATAGGTATTATTTCTTCTTTGAAAGTTTGATAGAACTTTCAAAGAAGATAGAATCCATCAGGCCCTGGGCTCTTGTTTTTTGGGAGGTTTTTGATCACTGCTTCAATCTCGTTACTAGATATGGGTCTATTCAGGTTGTCAATTTCTTCCTGGTTCAATTTTGGGAGTTTATAGTTTTCCAGGAATGCATCCATTTCATCTAGGTTGCTTAGCTTATTGGCATATAACTGTTGATAATAGCTTCTGATGATTGTTTCTACTTCCTTGGTGTTAGTTGTGATCTCTCCCTTTTCATTCATAATTTTATTAATTTGGGCTTTCCCTCTTTTCTTTTGGATTAGTGTGGCCAATGATTTATCGATCTTATTGATTCTTTCAAAAAACCAGCTTCTAGTTTCGTTGATACGTTCTACTGTATCTCTGGTTTCTACCTCGTTGATCTCTGCTCTAATCTTGATTATTTCCCTTCTTATGTGTGGAGTTGGTTTGATTTGTTGTTGATTCTCTAGTTCTTTAAGGTGTAGAGACAGCTGGTGTATCTTGCAACTTTTTTAAAAAAATATTTATTTATTTATTTATTTGGCAGACAGAGATCACAAGTAGGGAGAGAGGTAGGCAGAGAGAGAGAAGAGGAAGCAGGCTCACCGATGAGCAGAAAGCCCGATGCGGGGCTCGATCCCAGGACCCTGGGATCATGACCTGAGCTGAAGGCAGAGGCTTAACCCACTGAGCCACCCAGGTGCCCCGGCATCTTGCAACTTTTAAAGCACATACATTCATCCATTCCTTCAACAGTAGTTAATGGAGCTGTATGCCAGGCACTGTTCTAGAATCAGTGAGCAGCAGTCAACACTACTTACAAATCCCTCCCTCTGTGGAGGTAACACTCTCATATCGTTCTCTCACAGCATGGACAAAGAGCTCTCTTAAATAAGTACCATTTTCTATATGGAAAATTGGTTCCGGTCATATAACCTATAAGCCCTTCCCCAAGTTTTTCTCTACAGAGCAACAAGACTGATCTTTTATTTTATTTTTTAAGAATATTTATTTATTTGAGAGAGAGAGAGAGTGGGGGTAGGGGTAGAGGACGAGAATGTTCAAGCGACTCCCTGCTGAGTTCAGAGCCTGATGTGCAGTATTTGATCCCACAATCCATGAGCTCATGACCTGAGCTGAAACCAAGAGCTAGACATTGAACAACTGAGCCACCCAGGCACTCCAAGACTGATTTTTTAAAAACTGTAGGGCACTTTTGTTTAAAATCCTCCAGTGGTTTCTCATCACTCTTTTTTTTTTTAAATTCAAGTTAGTTAACATGCAATGTATTACTAGTTTCAGGGGTAGAATTTAGTGATTCATCAGTTGCCTATAACACCCAGTCCTTGTTACATCACATGCCCTCCCTAATGCCCATCCCCCACCAACCCCCTCCAGCAATCCTCAGTTTGTTCCCTAGAGTTATGAGTCTATTATGGTTTGTCTTCCCCTCAGATTTCATCTTTTATTTTCCATCCCTTCCTCTATGATCCTCTGTTTTTTTCTTAAATTCCACACATGAGTGAAATCATATGGTTTGTGTCTTTTTCTGACTGACTTTCTTCGCTTAGCATAATACCCTCTAGTTCCATCCACATCATTGCAAATGGCAAGGTTTTATTCTTTTTGAGGGCTGAGTAATATTCCATCATATAAATACATATTTACACACATAACATCTTTGTCTATTTGTCTGTTGATGGCTTTCTGGGAGTTAACTCTTAAGAGTAAAAATCGAATTTCTCATCATGGTCTGTAAAGCCTTGAAAGATATGCCTTCTCTTTGACCTCATCTTGCACCTCTCCCCAACTTACTCATCATAATCCACATTTGTTTTCTATCTATCCTACCAGTGTGCCAGGTTGGGTCCCGCCTCAGGACCTTTGCACCATCTATTCCAGAACACCTTACTCTGTATACATCCTTGTCACTGTTCAGGTTTCAGCTCAAATACTACCTCCTTGGAGAGGCCTTCTCAGACTTGTCTATATTACTTTAAATTAGCCTATATGCATTCATCTTTCTTGCAACATTTGTTTTATTTTTCATATAGCACTATCAGTTTTCTTAGTCACAAGCAATGGAAACAGACTCTGGCTGATGTCTTGGAGAGGAGAAAAAACAGACTTCTAGTTAGATATACTGGCTTGCTCTTCTGTCCCTTACCAGCTACATGGCCTGAGACAAGCTCCTTAATCTTTGTGATCTTATAAACATGTAAGTCAGGTCATGTGCTTTCCCAGCTCAAAGTCTTATAGAGGCTTCCCATCTCAGGCACAGAAAAGTCAGGCTCCTTTCTTTGTCCTGGAAAGCCATGCCAACTGGATCATTCCTTGCCTAACCTCTTCTTCCATGGCTTCCCTCTCACTCTGCTCCAGTCACTTTGGCCCTTGAGCAGCCAGACTTGATGCTATCTCAGGGCCTTTGCACTTACTGATTGCTTTCTCTGCAGTCTCTGCTCTGAATATCAACCCAACTTGCTCCTTCACTTCCTTTAAGACTTAGATAAAATCTTACCATCTCAGTGAAACCTTCCTTGGTTGAAAATTGCAGCTCCATCCCTACCTCTTCTATACCTATCCCTGCTTTATTTTTTCCATAGAACTCATCAGCATGCAACATACTGTGTCACTTACTTACTTACTTGTTTATTGTCAGTCTTCCCTGACCCCAGTGACTGCTCTGTGAGAAAGCATACTTCATCACCAATGTGTTCTACCACCTAGAATACGGGCACACACAGATCCGTGAACAAGGCTCCTTTCTTTTCCCCTCTTCTGTGTGATGGGTAATTAGAGCTCCATCCTGATGTTAGGTCTGTGAAGGTGAATAGGATTAAGTCATTAGAGGGTCTGGCATGCTGCCTGCTGGTGCTGGTAGTCTCCAGGCTCTCCCCACTCAGCTTGCCAGCTCAACTACCAACCCAAGGCAAGCAGCCCAGGAAACAGATAGATTAACAGTCTTCGTCTTGAGCATCCTGAGGACTGTGTTTGAAGAAGTCTTAAAACCAGTAAATATCAGATGTCTGTCCACTAGAAGGTTAGTCCAGAGGCAGCAATAGTCATGCTCAGGTGGTCCATGAGGAGAGAGGACAAAGACACTTTGCTTTAGAAGGAAGCAGGACATAATAAATCCCTGCTCACCTAAAGATGGAGTGGGCAGAGAATCAATGAAAACAGAGGCTTCCCAGTTCAGCTTTCAAGAACACAACTGTGGGCTCAGTTGTATTTTAGGAGCCTGAGTCCTAGATCTTACTGTGTGACATTGGGTGTGATGGCTCCTTTTATTAGTCAGCTTGCCTGGGCCACGGATTCAGATATTTGGTTGAACGTTATGTTGGATGTTTCTGTGAAGGTGATTTTTGGATGAGATTGCCACTTAAGTTCAGTGGACTTTGAGTAAAACAGATTGCCCTCCACAATGTGGGTGGGCTTCATCTAATCAGTTGAAGGTTGAGTGGAACAAAAAACAACCTCTCCTGAGCAAGAAGGAGTTATGCCCCAGATGGACTCTGGACTTGAACTGAAACAGTACTTCTTACCTGGGTCTCTAGCATGCTCACCTGCTGCACAGATTCTGAATTTGCCAGTCTCCTTAAAGTAAATCTCTACCTACATGTTCTGTTTCTTTGGATAATCCTGACTAACACTTTGGGCAAGTTTATGTCTTGATGAAACTGACACTCTGTTCACTTGTCAGTAGTGAGGTAGTATGGCCAGTGGGTAAAAGCATGAGCCCTAGTGTCAGCTGACATGGCTCCCCACTCCTTCCATAGGCCTGTGACCTTGAGCAAATTAATGAGCCCCCTTGTGCCTCAAGCTCAAAA
The DNA here is from genome assembly GCF_963455335.1 of Martes martes. Taxonomy (NCBI): domain Eukaryota; kingdom Metazoa; phylum Chordata; class Mammalia; order Carnivora; family Mustelidae; genus Martes; species Martes martes. The sequence continues at coordinate 144,213,613 of NC_137889.1, forward strand.
GCAAAGGAGTTAATCATGCTAACTCTCTTGTGGGATTAGTGTGAGAATTAAATGAGCTAGTTTCCATGCATGCTGACCAGCTACAGCTGCACAGGACACTACCAGGAGAAGCACCACTTCAGAGTTTGTGAAGACTGAGAAAATGCATGAAACCACAGAACATAGCAGTGAGCACACTAGGTCAGCAGGCTCACTGCTAGTTCTTAATACCTGAAAATTAATTAATTTATTTGACAGAGAGAGAGCAAGAGATCACAAGTAGGCAGACAGGCAGGCAGAGAGAGAGAGAGGGAGAAGCAGGCTCCCTGCTCAGCTGAGACCCTAATGTGGGGCTCGATCCCAGGACCCTGAGATCATGACCTGAGCCAAAGGCAGAGGCTTAACCCACTGAGCCACCCAGGTGCCCCTTAGATGGCATTGCTAATCTTTGTTCGTAAATGAGTGAAATCTTATTCACAAAATGAGTACAAATTCAATCCAGGCCATAAGAAGTTGGAAATACCTTCTTCTTTTAAATTTGGATTGGAATTTTATTGAGTCTGTAGAACAGTTTACAAAGAATTGACAACAATATCCATAAGCATAGCAAACCTAATTTACTTTTTGAGATGGTCAGATGTCTGGTAATCTCAGTCATGTGGAATCTGTTGGCAAATCCAGGAATTGGGAGATCTTGAGACATATGGGGTACATACGATCCAAAGCCACACAACTGATTTTGTGTGAAGAGTCAGGGAAGGTACTCAAGTCCATGGGCCCCCAGGCTGCTGGATCAGTGTCATCTCTAAAATGAAGCATCAGAGAATTAATTGACTTTCCAACCCTTGGCCTTTCATCTTGTTCAGCACCCAGCCCAGTGCCTGTCCTACTGGAAGGACTTGCACTTCTGTTGAATTGTTTGTAACATTAAGAAGTTAATATCAAAGGCAGGGGACTTGATGGATCTGGAAAATTAAAGAATTTTAAATAGAATGGCCTAGGGCCATCTTCATGAAGGATTAATCAGTTTTCCCTGTTTCTATAGCTATCAGGGCATCCATGCATCATATGTAAGTTCTGGAATGCATATCTGAGTTAATGTTTTTATTCCATGAGGCAGGGTGATATTACAAACTCAGCATGTGAGAATATCTCGAAGTATGAAGCACCCAGTTTGTTCCCTGTCAAGCATTTATTGAGTGCCTACTACTTCTCATGGCAGATGAAGTGCAGATGACATTTAAAGTATGCTTTCAGCCTAAAGGAGCTCCCCTGTGTAGCTGAGTTCACATATCTCACAGCATAGATTGGTATATGAATAAACAGTTAACTGCTACCAAGATTCACAGGTGGGTGAGATCGGTGTGGGCAATAGAAATAAGGGAAGACTACATTTGTATCTTTGGGGTAAATACATAGTAGTGCAATTGCTGTGTTGTAGGGTAGTTCTATTTTTAATGTATTGAAGAACCTCCATACTGTTTTCCAGAGTGGCTGCACCAGCTTGCATTCCCACCAACAGTGTAGGAGGGTTCCCCTTTCTCCACATCCTTGACAACAATTGTTGTTTCCAGAGGGACACTTGCATCCCAATGTTTATAGTAGCAATGTCCATAATAGCCAAACTATGGAAGGAGCCCAGATGTCCATCAACAGAGGAATGGATAAAGAAGATGTGAGACACACACACACACACACACACACACACACACACACACACACACACAATGGAATATTACTCAACTATCAGAAAGGATGAAATCTTACCATTTACACTGACATGGATGGAACTAGAGGGTATTATGCTGAGTGAAATAAATCAATCAGAGAATGACAATTTTTGTATGATTTCACTCATATGTGAAATATAAGAAACTTTGCAGAGGATCATGGGGGAAGGGAGGGAAAACCAAATGGGAAGAAATCAGAGAGGGAGGCAAACCATGAGAGACTCTTAACTCTAGGAAACAAACTGAGGGTTGACGGAGGGGAGGTGGGTGGGGGGATGGGGTAACTGGGAGTTGGGCATTAAGGAGGACACGTGTTGGAATGAGCACTGGGTGTTACACGCAGCATGAATTACTGAACTCTACAACTGAAACTAATGATGTACTATATATTAGCTAATTGAATTTAAATTAAAAAAAAAGAAATAAGGGAAGAACCTCTTAGGGGAGGTGAAAATTAAATTGAATTATATCATGATGAATTTAGAGGTGCCTTGAAGACAAAATTAACACCCAATTTTGAATGAATTAAGCCAGTGAAGTGTGACTGATGGCAATGAGATTATATCTTTAAAAGCTGCATTGGTCCATGTACTTGTGCTGGGTCCTCCATGGATTTTCTCCTATCTTACCCCCTGCTCCGCTGGCAGAGCAAGTCACAGCAATTCACACATATGAGATGAATACTTATTTAACCCAAGTCAATGGTGCTGTCTGAGTGTGCACAATGGGCAGCTCAGGTCCCTGAGAACCGTGCCCAGTTCAGGAATGAGGCAGAGAGAAGCTGGGCTCTGCTCTCATAACTTTACCTCTTGGGAAGTGGGATAGAAATTCTTTTGCCTCTGTGGAAATGCCAGGAGCAGGGAACACACTTCTCTTCAGAAAGCTGGTAAATTGTGACTGGCTGAAGTGTAGGTTGGTTGGAAGTCTGTGGCAGAAGCAGTGAGGAGAATAGGGTGTATCAACACCACCAGCATCATCAGTGTCAACAACAAGGACAGTAGCAGCAAGAGCATCTTCTCAGCAACAGCAGTGGCACCATGACCAACACTCCCAGAGAGCTACATCGTGTTTACTTCACATGCCTCATCCCATTTAACCCTCATGGGATTTGCCTGAACCAGAAGAAAGAGGAGAGAACGTGGACTAAATTATATCCCTGAGATTTTTGTCATCCAGCAAAATAGGATTGTTTTGGGGGTAGACGGGTCTGGATTCTAATCCAGGTTCTTCAATTAAAATGAACATCAAGCAAGTTCTGTAACCTCCCTGAATTTCAACTTTTAATCTCTAGATGGGAAAAAAATAATAGGAAACCTAATTTTTTGTGAGGACTACATGAGGTCATGCATGAGGTAAGAGGCACACTCTCAGTGGGATACCTGGGTGGGGAGGCATCTTGTCAAATCAGACTCTAAGAGAAACTTCTGAGGGGGATGAGGTCACCATTCTGCCCACCCCTCTCTTCTCTGGTGTTCTCTTTCGTTCATCATTTTGGTTTATCCCAGCTGGGAGTTGTCAGAAAAGTGCAGAAGGGTTGGCAAAGGCAGCTTTCATCCCCCAAACTTGTCATCTTCAGCTTTTGCTGATGCTCAGTTCTGTTTTCTCAGGAAAGATTAAAAAAAAAAAAAACCTTCACAAACAAAAACATCACAAATAACCCTTCTGAAACCCTTGTCTTCTTCAAGACAGAGTTTCAGAAGATGAGGAAATTGGACTTCAGTCCAACTACTTCAGTCCAACTGACAGCCTTATTTGTGTGTAGCGTTCCCTGTGTTTGTGCTCAAGAGAATTGGGACCAAGGTAAGGATGCTTGGTGGGGAGGTGGCCTGTGGTTGGTTAGTGACTTGTCCTTAACCACCACTGTTTGGTGTTTGGGCTCCATGCCTGAAGGTAGCACAGTGCCTATGAGAAGCAGAGATGGGAGTGGTCCCTAGGGAACGCACATGTGTGGAGGATGGCTGAAGCAATCCCTGACCTTCAACTACCTGACAGAATTCATCCATGAACATAGGCCCTCTCCTCCTTTGTTCTGGCCTAGGCTAGACTCCAGTCAAGGAAGTCCTTGTTCTCCATTAGCTTCTTCAAATTAGGGGTTGTACTGTTTGCTTCCCCACTGTATTCCTGCAACCTTTCCTTCCCTTAGGTTCTCCTGGAAGCAGAGCCTGAGTCAAGGATTCAGGCACAAATGATTTATTAAGAAAGTTCCCCCAGAAAGCCCCAGTTAGGGGGTATGGGAAGGAGCAGGAGAGAGGAAGACCTGGTGTTGTAATCTGGGTAAATCCCCTGCCTGTCTGATCTTGAGTGGTATGTTGAAGCAGATATTATATCTCAGACTTTCTCCTGCTCACAGCAAAGGGATAGGCTTTTTAATTCCCTCACTGGCCATTCATTGGCTATGGGGCAGAGGGGTGCGCCCAGATTCTTCCAGAAACTCATGCCAACAAGGAAGGTTTAGTGCTCAGGGACAAGCCTGTGAAGGTCGCAGGGGCAACCCCTAGCAGTAAAGCATCCACAGACTAAGGAAGACACTCAGGGCTAGTAAGACAGTGCTGAGGAGCTCTGGGCTGGGCACCAATAGTACATGCTATGCTTTCCCTGCATCCCAGGAATGAGTGAGGGATTATGACAAGAGTAAGCCTGCATCGATTCTCTATGGAGTTCCCTCATCTGGACAGAAAAAGACTTTCACTGCCATGGTCTGGGTGGGTGAGCATTGGGGACAGTCCCCCTGGGATTGGGGGCTGTTGCCCAGCTATCAGTAAAGTGTTCCCGGCCTGGCCTTACCTGAAGCCTGTAGGATTCCCATGTGTGGAGGCACCATCGGGAGGGTAGGAGGAGGCTGGTGTTCCTGGGTCTCTGATACAATGCCTTTTTATAGTTTTAAAACAATACACAAAAAGAAAAAAAGAAAATTCAAGGTGCCTGGTTGGCTCAGTTGGTTAGGCATCCAACTCTTGATTTTGGCTCAGGTCATGATCTCAGGGTCATGAGATTGAGCCATGCACAGGACTCCACACACAGCTGGGAGTCTGCTTGAGATTCTTTCTCCCTCTCCCTCTACCCTGCCCCCTCTTCTACGTGCTCTCTCTCTCTCTCTCAAATAAATAAATAAATCTTAAAAAAAAAGAAAAAAAATTCAACATTCTGAATGAGATGAAATGAAAAATGAAAAATAAGTGTCCCTATTAATGCCATGCCTCCTCCACATGAGGTGTGCACCTCCTGCATCAACACACACGAAACAGATAATCACGTCAAAAAATGGGCAGAAGACATGAACAGACACTTCTCCAAAGAAGACATACAAATGGTTAACAGACACATGAAAAAGTGTTCATCATCATTAGCCATCAGGGAGAGTCAAATCAAAACCACATTGAGATACCACCTTACACCAGTTAGAATGGCCAACATTAACAAGACAGTAAACAACAAGTGTTGGAGAGGATGTGGAGAAAGGGGAACCCTCTGACACTCTTGGTGGGAATGCAAGTTGGTACAGCCACTTTGGCAAATAGTGTGGAGATTCCTTAAGAAATTAAAAATAGAGCTTGCCTATGACCCTGCAATTGCACTACTGGCTATTTACCCCAAAGATACAGATGTAGTGAAAAGAAGGGCCACCTGTACCCCAATGTTCCTAGCAGCAATGGCCAGTCACCAAACTGTGGAAAGAGCCTCGATGCCCTTCAACGGACGAATGGATGAAGAAGATATGGCCCATATATACTATGGAGTAGTATGCCTCCATTAGAAAGGATGAATTTAGAAAGGATGAACTTTTGTATTAACATGGACTGGACTGGAAGAGATTATGCTTAGTGAAATAAGTCAAGCAGAGAGAGTCAATTATCATACGGTTTCACTTATTTATGGAGCATAAGGAATAACATGGAGGACATTGGGAGAAGGGAGGAGAGTGAATTGGGGGAAATTGGAGGGGAGATGAACCATAAGAGGCTGTGGACTCTGAGAAACAAACTGAGGGTTTTGGAGGGGAGGGTGGTGGGAGGTTGGTGAGCCTGGTGGTAGGTATAATGGAGGGCACGTATTGCATGGAGCACTGGGTGTGGTGCATAAACAATGAATTCTGGAACACTGAAGAAATAAAAATAAATAATAATAACCCCCCAAACAAACCCCAAAAAACAAAAACAAAAAAAAGAAATCATGTTCCACCATTCTGCTTTTGTTTTATCTGATTGTTTATCACCCAATTTAATATGTATAGATGCATGTGTTCCTACAATTATATATATGTACAATTTTTCAGGTTATATTTTTTGAGATTGTATTTGAGTTATTCTTTATAGTGAAAAATAAGGGATCTAGTCTGTTTGCTCTATTATGCACTTCCTCTTCTTTCCTTCTACATTTTCTTAGTTTTCTTGATGTTTTGGTGTCATCTATGGATTAGTTGGGAGTAGACTGACTGTAAATATAAAGCAATTTGAGTTTTGGGTTCTTTAATTCCTCAGGCTCCTTCCAAAGCCCTGAGCCCAATTTTGAATTTGTAATATTACACTAATTTTGTTAAAGATGGTGCCCAAGATCCAGAATCTGGATCTTCCCTGTTAACTTTATAATGTCAAAGATGTAATGGATTTATAGAGTGTAAACTATACTAATGAGACATGGTCCCCATACTGTAGTGAGGATACTAATAAGCTCTATTTTTTGTATTTTATCAATTTTCAGTTGTGCTTGTAGACACAGCTCTACAATATATTGTATAGAAAGAAATTTAAATTTCTATAATCCACTTATAGATTATAGAAATGAATTGATTAGCATGTCGTGGAGTCTCCCCATTGCTTCACCCCACACCTGCCACTGACTTCCATAAGCTATATCATGGTCAACTCACTTTATCCAATATAAGGAAAGCATCTGTGATTTGTCCATGGTTTGATTTTAAAATCTTTAAACCAACAAAATTATGTTGATTACATTTATATGAATATAATGTTCTCTGAAGCCAAGCAGTTTGGTGAGACTCGAGGAGAAGCACCAGCTGTGAAAGCAGCTAAAGGGGAAAAGGGTTGTTACCTTGGTTTGAGGTCTTGTTCTTTCCTTCACTGGCTGCATGCCTTCCACCTGTCCCTCCTCACCCTTTGCTTCAGTCTACCCATCTGCAGAATAGGGGTCCTGACAGCATCCACTTCACTGGCTTGTAAAAATTATGTGTGTGTGGTGCTTGGTGAGCTGCTCAGCACTCAGGAATTGCTCCTCACTGTCATTATGGCGACAGATCCTGTGATTTTGCTCATATTCTCTGTACCCTCAGTTCTGGGAAGTTTCCTCTACGTACTCCTCCAGCCATTTTCTGAATTCATTATTTTAGCAATGATTTTTCATTTCTAGGAATTCTTATATTCTTCCCCTTTTTTCAGAATAGCTCATTCTTGTGTTTTATAGCTGTTAGACTGTCCCAAATCTCTTTGAAGGTACGAATTCAGTCTTTCAAGTGTCTCTTCTCTGAGTGAGCTATTTCCTTTGGGGAGAGTTCTGTATTTATACTGATCCCTCTCTCCCATAGTGATGTTTTTCCCCAAGGTCTGTTTATCCCCACCTGTCCTTCTGGTTTATCAATAAAGGACCAAGCTGATGAACAGAGGTGGCGCCAAGGGTTTCTGCTGGGTGTGTGTACTGTGTTTGATCTTTTGGCTTCCTCCATGGAGGGCAGGTTGACGTGGGCTTTCACCTGTGAGTGAGGTCTGTCAGCCAGTGGCTTGATGTCAGTCTGTATGCACTGGTACAGACAGACAGAGCACCCCACCTCCCAAATGTAAACTCTACCCTAAGCACCAATATCTGCAATTAGGAGGTTGGCCTCCTCAGGCTTTTCTGTTTCTATAGAAAGTGGAACTCCAATTTCAGGAAAATGCAGCAACTAGCGGGGTGGAGTGGAGGTAACAATGCTGGGGGTGCTGATACTCAGCTCTTTCACAGATATATTTAAACATTATTTTTAAATAGTGATTTTAGGTTTATAGAAGAGATTCCATGATAACATAGAAGGGCTCCTATGTAACCCTTGATTCACTCCTCTTGATGTCTGTATTTTATATACATGAGCTGCATTTGTCAGACTTTTTTTGTTTTTGTTTTTAATTTCACCAGTTTTTCCACTAATATCCTTTTTCTGTTCTGTGAGCCATTTGAGGTCACTGTATTTCATGTAGTTGTCATACCTCCTTTGTCTCTGGTGATCTGTGACATTTCCCTATCTTCCTTATTTTTCATGGTCGTGATACTTTGGTGAGTGATGGTCATGCATTTTGTAGAATGCTCCTCAGTCGTGGTTTGTCTGGTGGGATTTTTTTATGGCTAGACTGGGGGTATGGATTTGGAAGAAGGACACCACAAGGATGAAGCATCCTTCTTGTCACATGACTTAATGTGGGTGTTGCTCTTTGATCACCTGATTTAGGTTGCATCTGTTAGACTTCTCCACTACGTTATTGCCTTTCTCTCTCCATGTTCTCTCAGTTAGAAGTGAGTCTCTGGGTCCAGTGCACCAGGCTCCAAGATATGCTTTTCCATGCTTTCCCATGACCTACCCTCCCACCACTCTTCATTGGTGGGTGAATCAGGTTCCCAGCTAAGTTTGGTGCGTTCTCCAGGGCTTTGGCCTTGGGAGATGCAGAACTTCAGGGGAAGCCCTCTCTCCCATTCATTTTTAGAATTGGAGATGTATAAGGGCCCTTTTTTTCCAATTTGTCATGTGTGGAAAGCTACTCTGTGGTTTGGGAAATGTCATAAACTAGGACTTCTCCAGGTCACAGTTTCCTCCTTTTGGAAAGGGGTTAATGGTTTGGGCCTTGCAAAGATCTGAGGATCCAATGGAATCATCTGGGTGGAATGGCTGTACTGGATCCTGGCAGGTGGTAGAGTCTCAGCAGATGCCAATTCCCCATTGCCCGAGCTGTCAGGACTGTCTGCCACCTCTAGCATTTTAAAGTCCTGCAATTACAGTCACCATAAAGCACAGATGACTGGGAGCTACTTTTCATAGGACAGAATTTTAAGACGGAAAAACAAAATATGAAATCACTTGTTCTGCTACCTCTTGTCTGTCTTTGGTAAATTAGAGCCAGAAAGTTCTATGGGAGGGTGCATGGCTAATAAAACTGTAATATTTTCTCTCAATTTCAGTGAAATTTGGGTTTCCCTTTGTTAAGAGCCATGTGCGTAGCCGAAATCCATTTTCCTCCCTCTTTCATAATGCACCTTCCCTTTTGGTCATCTGTAACACCTACTCCATTATACAGAGGAGAATGACCCTATCTGCTGCTTATTGACGCCTAAACCACTTCTATCATCCATACCAGTGCTTGGTTTAGGAAGGGCATGAGACCCAATTTTGACCAGAGTCATGAGGGAAAGTTTGGGGGATTCTGACAAAGACTTCCCATCTTTGAGAGAAAGCTGCAGAAACATAGAGTCCCTCTTACCTCCCTGAATGCTCTTGTGTCTGGATATGATGTGCACAACCATGGGGCCACCAGACTGAAGATGATGCCAGCACTTTAGGGATATTGGTATAGAAGGATGGATAGAACCGGGACCCCTGATGGTGTTATTGATCTGTAGACTGATTCTGTGCCATCAATTTTCCCTCCGCTGGACCCACGTTAAGTGGTATAAGTGGTATACTACTTTTTGTGTGTAAGGCAATTAAAATTGGATTCCTCTTGCTTACAGAAGAAAGCAAAATGATACACTTTTAGAAGAATCCTTCAAACAAGCAGCCTTTAAAAAATAACTCTCCAGGGTGCCTGGGTGGCTTGGTCAGTTAAGCATCTGCCTTTGGCTCAGGTGGTGATTCCAGGGTCCTGGGGTCAAGTCCCGCAACAGGCTCCCTGCTCAGCAGGAGACTGCTTCTCCCTTTGTCTCTCTCTCTCTCTTTCTCTCTGTGTGTCTCTCCCTCTTTCATGAATAAATAAATAAAATAAATAATATTTTAAAATAAAATAATATAATATAAAATATTTTAAAATAGACCGGGAGACAAGATGGCGGGGAAGTAGGAGGAGGCGCCTTTTCAACCTGCACCCTAAAGTGAGCTGATTACCTACCAAAGAACTCCGATCACCCATGAAATCAGCCTGAGATCAGAATTATACACGTCTGGATCTCTACGGGGGCCAGAAGACGCCAGTGGGCAGGTAAAGTGGAGTGGGAACGTCGGACTGATATCGGAAGATAAACAAAAGGGGGAGGGAGCCACCAGAGGCGACCGTCTGGAAAATAATACCCCAATACGAGAGTGCCCGGCATCTGGGGACCAGCATTAACTTGGAGTCTTGTTGAAAGCACTCAAAAGAGCAAAGACTCGAGCGGGGAAATTGTGGGAATCGGGGCGGATAGGGATAGGGGCTTAAGTCCCCAGACCCAGGGCAGCATCCCCTGGCGCTGAGCCAGAGAGTGCGGCGGAGAAACCTGGTCTTTGTCCCGGAGCCGCCAGTGCGCCCGAGAACGGGTGGAGTCCGGCTCCCGTGAGGGGCTGGGAGCCACACCAGACGGCAGAACGCGCACCTTACTGGAGATGCACGCGTGCCTCAACCTCCCCTGAGAGAGGTGCACGCCCAGCCTGATGTTCTGGGACCCACGCGGCGATAGACCCACGCGGCGATAGAGCCGATAGAGCTGGAGGCGCCGCGCCCCAAACCATCCCCTGGGAGAGGTGCGCGCAAGCCCTGAGCTCTTAGCCCCAGCCAGCGGAAAAATCTCAGTGTGCGATTGCTGCTTGGAACCTCTCTGGCGGTCTGGAGCTGCCCAGACAGCCACAGCTGCCTTGGTTTTGCGTACAAGCAGGAGATCCTGTGTCCCCAGGGACCGTGACTCAGAACCTGCTCTGCCAGCGGCCCAGCGGCTGCAGCACCTGCAGGGGAGCAGACTGAGGCTTCTCTCTGAGAGGGAGGTTGGGGTGCAGTTTTCTTTCCTCTAAACCTCCAAAAACCATCAAAAGCTGTCAAGGCGAGAGAAAAGAAGTGAACAAACATAAAAACCTCCAGAGAACAAAAACCTGAAAAAAAACGTTTTTCTCAGAGCCCACCCCCTTGAGGGGGTCGGGAGGACTTAACTCAGGGAACATCATTGACTGAAAACCCACGTGGCAGCCCCCTCCCCCAGAAAACAAATCAGGAAAAAAAAAAAAAAAGACTACAAGAGAACAACCACCACTACTTCATAGATACAACTTTTATTTTTAATTCTTTCCCACTATTCTGGTTCATTTTTTTTCTTTTTTTATATAGATAATTTTTTAACCTATTTACCATCACAGTGAGATGTCCAGTACATCAAATTCCATGATAAACTTCTAACCTGAATTTTTTGATACATACACATGTGTTTTTCTTTTGCTTTTCTATTTTCTTAATTTTTAAAAAAATTTTTAATTTAGTTTAGTCCAGTTTATTCCTTTTTTATTTTTATTTTCCAATATTCATATAGAGTTAAACTTCAAGGTAATCCCCTTTCTCCAAGCAATGCTACCCCTATAGGTGAACCAATTTTTAATCCCCCTTTTTCTTAGGAAAGTTGAGTCCTTTAACAAAGATATCAAGATACATCCAGGAAGAATCAAAATAACCTTCCTCGCCCACACCGAGAATCTATAACCATGCTCCCATCTTTTCTTCTGCCAGTGTCTCTGTGTATTTATGTTTGTCCGGATAGTATATAAATCTTATACTTGGGGTTCTTCTTGACGAGGCTCCTCCTTTTTTTTGCTTATATATATATATATTTTCTCTCGTCATATACTTTTATCAGTCTTTTTGTTTGTCTGTTTTTGTTTGTATACGTCATAAACCTTACTCTGGGGCCCATTTGGGCTGAACCTTCACTTTTATCTTCCCTTTTTTTCCTGTCTCTCTCTCTCCCTCTTTTTTCTTTTTCTTTTCTTTTTTCTCTCATTTGGGTGGGGAATCCTGAGTGCTCAGAAGCGTTCCAGGGTGCACCTTGACTGCACCACGGTCAATACATCCAGCTACATCTGTCCAGTCATCTCTCACCAAAATGACTAGGAGGAGGAATCCCCAACAGAAGAAAAATACAGAGGATGGGCCTTCTGCAACAGAGCTAACGGCTATCAACATAGACAATATGTCAGAAAGAGAATCCAGGCTAACAATTATCCAGGCAATAGCTAGGTTGGAGAAAGCCATGGATGACCAAACAGAATTGATTAGGGCAGAATTGAAAGCGACCAGAGAGGAGATTCATAATGTTAGGGCAGAGCTGAAGGCCACCAGGGATGAGGTTCACAACGCTCTCAATGAGTTCCAATCTAATCTAAATTCTCTAAAAGCTAGGGTAACTGAGACAGAAGATAGAATTAGTGATCTGGAGGACAAACAAATAGAGAGAAAGGATCAGGAGGAAGCCTGGAACAAACAGCTTAGAAGCCACGAAAACAGAATCAGGGAAATAAATGATGCCATGAAACGTTCCAACGTCAGAATTATTGGAATCCCTGAAGGGGAGGAGAAAGAAAGAAGTCTAGAAGATATAGTGGAACAAGTTTTTCATGAAAATTTTCCCAATCTTGCGAATGGAACAAGTGTTCATGTACTAGAAGTAGAAAGGTCCCCCCCCAAGATTATAAATTCAAAAAAAACATCCAGGCACCTCATAGTAAAATTGAGGAATCATAATTGTAGATACAGTCTCTTGAAAGCCGCTAGGACAAAGAAGCTCCTTACATACAGAGGAAAGCCCATCAGAATAACGTCAGACCTGTCCACAGAGACCTGGGCAAGCCAGAAAGGGCTGGCAAGATATATTCAGGGCACTAAATGAGAAGAACATGCAGCCAAGAATACTTTATCCAGCAAGACTGACATTCAAAATGGATGGAGAGATAAAGAGTTTCCAAGACCGGCAAGGCTTGAAAGACTATGCAACCACCAAGCCGACACTGCAGGAAATATTAAGGGGGGTTCTATAAAAGAGGAAAAATCCTAAGAATAGCATTGAACAGAAATATAGAGACAATCGACAGAAAGAAAGACTTCAAAGATAACACAATGTCAATAAAAACGTATCTCTCAATAATCACTCTCAATGTGAATGGCCTAAATGCACCCATAAAACGACACAGGGTTGCAGATTGGATAAAACGACAGGACCCATCCATATGTTGTCTACAAGAGACCCATTTTGAACCTAAAGATACACCCAGACTGAAAGTGAAGGGATGGAGAAGCATCTTTCACGCCAATGGGCCTCAAAAGAAGGCCGGGGTAGCGATTCTCATATCAGATAAATTAGATTTTAATCTAAAGATGGTAGTCAGGGATACAGAAGGACACTACATCATTCTTAAAGGGACTATCCACCAAGATGATCTAACAATTGTAAATATCTATGCCCCCAACATGGGAGCAGCCAATTACATAAGAAAACTATTAATCAAGATAAAGAGTCATATTGATATGAATACATTAATAGTAGGAGATCTTAACACGCCTCTCTCAGAAATAGACAGATCATCGAAACAGAAAATCAATAAAGAAATAAGAGCATTGAATGATACATTGGACCAGATGGACCTCATAGATATATACAGAACATTCCACCCTAAAACAACAGAATACTCATTCTTCTCAAGTGCACATGGAACCTTCTCCAGAATAGACCACATACTGGGTCACAAATCAGGGCTCAACCGATACCAAAAGACTGAGATTATTCCCTGCATATTCTCAGATCACAATGCTTTGAGACTGGAGCTCAATCACAAGGAAAAGTTCAGAAGGAACTCAAATACCTGGAAGCTAAAGACCACCTTGCTTAAGAATGCTTGGATCAACCAGGAGATCAAAGAAGAACTTAAACAATTTATGGAAACCAATGAGAACGAAGACACTTCACTCCAAAACCTATGGGATACAGCAAAGGCGGTCCTAAGGGGGAAATTCATAGCCATCCAAGCCTCCCTCAAAAAAATTGAAAAATCCAGAATACACCAGCTGTCTCTACACCTTAAAGAACTGGAGAATCAACAACAAATCAAACCAACTCCACACGTAAGAAGGGAAATAATCAAGATTAGAGCAGAGATCAACGAGGTAGAAACCAGAGATACAGTAGAACGTATCAACGAAACTAGAAGCTGGTTTTTTGAAAGAATCAATAAGATCGATAAACCATTGGCCACACTAATCCAAAAGAAAAGAGAGAAAGCCCAAATTAATAAAATTATGAATGAAAAGGGAGAGATCACAACTAACACCAAGGAAGTAGAAACAATCATCAGAAGCTATTATCAACAGTTATATGCCAATAAGCTAAGCAACCTAGATGAAATGGATGCATTCCTGGAAAACTATAAACTCCCAAAATTGAACCAGGAAGAAATTGACAACCTGAATAGACCGATATCTAGTAACGAGATTGAAGCAGTGATCAAAAACCTCCCAAAAAACAAGAGCCCAGGACTTGACGGATTCCCTGGGGAATTCTATCAAACTTTCAAAGAAGAAATAATACCTATTCTCCTGAAGCTGTTTCAAAAAATTGAAGCAGAAGGAAAACTTCCAGACTCTTTTTATGAAGCCAGCATTACCCTGATCCCCAAACCAGGCAAAGACCCTACCAAAAAGGAGAATTTCAGACCGATATCACTGATGAATATGGATGCTAAGATTCTCAACAAGATCCTAGCAAACAGGATCCAACAGCACATTAAAAAGATTATCCACCATGACCAGGTAGGATTCATCCCTGGGTTACAAGGATGGTTCAACATTCGCAAATCAATCAATGTGATAGAACAAATCAATAAGAGAAGAGAGAAGAACCACATGATCCTCTCCATTGATGCAGAAAAAGCTTTTGACAAAATCCAGCATCCGTTCCTGATTAAAACGCTTCAAAGTATAGGGATAGAGGGAACATTCCTGAACTTCATCAAATCTATCTATGAAAAACCCACAGCAAATATCATCCTCAATGGGAAAAAGCTGGCAGCCTTCCCATTGAGATCAGGAAAACAACAAGGATGCCCACTCTCACCACTCTTGTTCAACATAGTATTAGAAGTCCTAGCAACAGCAATCAGACAACAAAGAGAAATAAAAGGTATCCAAATTGGCAAGGAAGAAGTCAAACTCTCTCTCTTCGCAGATGACATGATTCTTTATATGGAAAACCCGAAAGACTCCACCCCCAAACTACTAGAACTCATACAGCAATTCAGTAATGTAGCAGGATACAAAGTCAATGTCCAGAAATCAGTGGCTTTCTTATACACTAACAATGAAAATACAGAAAGGCAAATTAGAGAATCGATTCCATTTACTATAGCACCAAAAACCATAAGATACCTCGGAATAAACCTAACCAAAGAGGTTAAAGATCTGTACTCGAGGAACTACAGAACACTCCTAAAAGAAATTGAAGAAGACACAAAAAGATGGAAGACCATTCCATGCTCTTGGATGGGAAGAATAAACATCGTTAAAATGTCTATACTGCCCAGAGCAATCTATACTTTTAATGCCATTCCGATCAAAATTCCACCAGTATTTTTCAAAGAGCTGGAGCAAATAATACTAAAATTTGTATGGAATCAGAAGAGACCCCGAATTGCTAAGGAAATGTTGAAAAACAAAAATAAAACTGGTGGCATCACGTTACCTGATTTCAAGCTTTACTACAAAGCTGTGATCACCAAGACAGCATGGTACTGGCATAAAAACAGACACATGGACCAGTGGAACAGAGTAGAGAGCCCAGATATGGACCCTCAACTCTATGGTCAAATAATCTTTGACAAAACAGGAAAAAATATCCAGTGGAAAAAAGACAGTCTCTTCAATAAATGGTGCTGGGAAAACTGGACAGCTATATGTAGAAGAATGAAACTTGACCATTCTCTTACACCGTACACAAAGATAAACTCGAAATGGATAAAAGACCTCAACGTGAGACAGGAATCCATCAGAATCCTCGAGGAGAACATAGGGAGTAACCTCTTTGATATCAGCCACAGCAACTTCTTCCAAGATATGTCTCCAAAGGCGAAGGAAACAAAGGCAAAGATGAACTTCTGGGACTTCATCAAGATAAAAAGCTTCTGCACAGCAAAAGAAACAGTCATCAGAACAAAGAGGCAACCCACGGAATGGGAGAAGATATTTGCAAATGACAGTACAGATAAAAGGTTGATATCCAGGATCTATAAAGAACTCCTCAAACTCAACACACACAAAACAGATAATCATATTAAAAAATGGGCAGAAGATATGAACAGACACTTCTCCAATGAAGACATACAAATGGCTACCAGACACATGAAAAAATGTTCATCATCACTAGCCATCAGGGAGATTCAAATCAAAACCACATTGAGATACCACCTTACACCAGTTAGAATGGCCAAAATTAGCAAGACAGGAAACAACGTGTGTTGGAGAGGATGTGGAGAAAGGGGAGCCCTCTTACACTGTTGGTGGGAATGCAAACTGGTGCAGCCACTTTGGAGAACAGTGTGGAGATTCCTCAGGAAATTAAAAATAGATCTTCCCTATGACCCTGCAATTGCACTGCTGGGTATTTACCCCAAAGATACAGATGTAGTGAAAAGAAGGGCCATCTGTACCCCAATGTTTATAGCAGCCATGGCCACGGTCTCCAAACTGTGGAAAGAACCAAGATGCCCTTCAACGGATGAATGGATAAGGAAGATGTGGTCCATATACACTATGGAGTATTATGCCTCTATCAGAAAGGACGAATACCCAACTTTTGTAGCAACATGGACAGGACTGGAAGAGATTATGCTGAGTGAAATAAGTCAAACAGAGAAAGTCAAGTATCATATGGTTTCACTTATTGGTGGAGCATAACAAATAATATAGAGGACAAGGGTAGATGGAGAGGAGAAGGGAGTTGAGGGAAATTGGAAGGGGAGGTGAACCATGAGAGACTATGGACTCTGAAAAACAACCTGAGGGTTTTGAAGGGGCGGGGTGGGAGGGTGGGGGAACCAGGTGGTGGGTATTAGGGAGGGCACAGATTGCATGGAGCACTGGGTGTGGTGAAAAAACAATGAATACTGTTACGCTGAAAATAAATAAAAAATTAAAAAAATATATTTTAAAATAAATAAATAAATAAATAAATAAAAGCTTAAAAAAAAAAAAAAACCACAACACCTCTCCGGAGACTCTTACAGAGATGTCCTTTAAACACAGCTGATGTCTGTATCTAAGAGAGAGTGCATGTCTGTGTGTGTGTGTGTGTATGCATGTGTGTGTGTGTATGCGTGTGTGTGTGTGTGTGTGTGTTCAAAGGGCAGGTTATAGAGTGGTGGGCAGCTCACCATGAAGAGAAGCAGATGGGAAAGACCTCAACCCAAAGGATGCAGAGTTCTCATTGACCTCACAAGAGGTGGGAAGGGAGGAGAGGATAATATTCACTTAGTGTGCTTTGTACACCAGGCAACAGGAGCAATGAACACGTGATTTTTGTCTAATTACCATGATGGTTCCTTGAGGTATTAGGACTGGGACTCAGATTTCAAATGTCTTGAAACTGACACATAAGTCCTGCCCCATTCCTTCAAGCCCCCCAGAAATGTCCTGAATCCATCCATTTTCCCCCCATCACCAGGACTACCCTGATCCAACCTCCTGTGTCTCTTCTGGACTGCTACTCATCCATCTGGATGGTGTCCCATTAGATATCGCCCTCATTCCCACATCTCATGGTCTCATGTGTGCACAGTGGTCACCCCCCTTTCTCAAACAGTTCCAGGGCATCTCATTGTGCAAATCCAAACTCCTCCCTGTGGTTCCCCAGCACTTCCATGATTTGGTCCTGCCCAGTCCTGTAGCCTCATCTTCTACCACTTTGCACTCCACCGACCAAGCTCCAGCCTCCCTGGAATCCCTACTTTTCTTGCAATAATCCAGGTAATGACTAACTCAGGGCCTTTGCCCAACTGGTTCTCTGTGCCTGGAAGACATCATCATTCATCATCTCTTTGCACAGCTGACTCTTTTTTAAGCTGCAAGCCCTGACATGGGATGCTTTCACTGAGTACACCATGGTAAGTAACCCTATCCATGTGCTTCCTTGTTAACTGAATTGATTACCTTCAACTCAACTTGAATTATTTTTATTTCTTACATACTTTTCCCTTGACTGACTTCCCTGTTGATAATACAGACTCAATGGGGACCAGGAACTTATTAACACTGAGTATCTAGCACTCAGAACAATGTCTACCACATGAAAGGTTCTCAATATGTGTTTACTGAATGAATGAACAAATGTGGAAGAGCTCTGCATTTATTTCTTGCTCTTCGATTCCACAAAGGTTTTGAGGTAGTTCATGTAGAAGAAATCCAATAACATAGATCAATGTACATTTAAATATAAAACATGAAAAATAGGAAAAATTATACATTAGATAACAAGGTCAACACCAGATTCTCAACCCCACACAGTCATTACAGATGAGCCTGATCTTGGCTCAGGGATCCCTGTTCGCTAAATAAAGCCTTTAGTAAATATCAACATGTTCTAGACCTGTCCTTTGTGTCCAAGCAGCCTCACCTAACTAGTCCAGGAGTCACAATGACCTGAGGTGGGCCAGCCAAACTCTCTCCCCAGGGAGCTTGTACCAAGGGATACAGAGAAGGATTCAGACAAATGGAGATGGCTCTCAAACTATGAGATGATGAAGTCTTGGGAGCTAGGCAAGGTGATGAAACAGCTGGAAAAGCAAGTGTGCCAAGAAGGGCAAGAGCACAGCATGCAGAAGATGGAGCTGAGGGAGGATCTTATGTAGCTTCAGAGAGTGAGCTGGCAACAGTGGCTGCTGGCTGACTCCCCAGTTCCTATGAGGGGCATCTGAAGTGCTCCAGATGTGATCAGCAGGCTTCCTCTTGGTCCTTCTGACAAATCTCCTTTTCCTTGAGCTGCCTAGCATCTGTTCTTGATAATCATGGTTCTGAGACCAGGACCAGTGAAAGAAAATAACACTGAACCAGTCAGTTGCATGGCAGTAACAAATATCCCCCAAGTCTCAGTGGCTTAAAACAACAAAGACATACACATGTTATACATCCATCATGGGTTGACTACTGCTCTGCTACACATGTTTCTGCTCTTGGACCCAGACTGATGAAGTAGCCTGTAACTGAATCATACCAGTCACTGTGGCAACCATCCAACAGGTTGTAAAGGGTTGCAAAGAGGAATTCACCTGTATGGCAATGAAATTTCCTGACTATTGTAGATGGGCACCTGACACTTGCCAAAACCGACCACCTTCTTAAGCCATATTGAATGATTTGCTCTTCTTGGAAGATGACCAGATTTCTTCTTAAGAATTTAACAATACCCTACAGGATATGGAACTATTTCTTCCAGAGGTATAGACATAAAACATACTACAAGAAAGCACATCCACCATCACACCCTGGTTGTGACCTCAAATAGTGATAAGTAGGTGTGGGTTGGGAAATTCTATGGAAGGAGACGTAGAGAAGGAGAGTGAATAAATCTTGGGCTCATTTGGTTTTGGTCTCTAATGGAGTAGGACTGCCCAAAGGGAATTTTCACACACTGTCCTCTGCTAGGAATGTCTGTGATCAACACTTCCCCACTTCCCCCACAACAAAGGAGGAATTTCTCTACTGGTTGGTTAGAATCTGAATCACTGGTGGAGCCACTATTACTAATGGCTGGAGCTTTTATGCTTGGCATCTTGAACTTGTCAGTGCCAAGGTCAAAATTTGAGAAGAGTAGAGGGCCTTGCTAAGATCCTGATCCTGGTCTTCTTGCTTAACTTGAGCTTCTCACAGGGTTCTGCATGAGGGCACTGCTGTTGGTATGGTCACTAATTCACTGAATCCTGTCTTGCTATTGTCTCATGAGCTCCATTGAGACCCTATTATAGTGGGGATTGGGGATACAAGGAAAAGCTTTCAGCACAACATGATTCAGGTTTTTCTCATCCTGCCTCTCAGAGAACCACCTGAGAGCCCGCAGTCTCCACCTTAATTTTTAAGAGTTGGCTAAACATGAGATGAGAAATGAATTTCTATTAAGAAATGGGTGTGTTGGGGGCACCTGGGTGGCTCAGTGGGTTAAGCCTCCGCCTTTGGCTCAGGTCGTGATCTCAGGGTCCGCGTGAGTCTCTCTGCTCAGCGGGGAGCCTGCTTCCCCCTCTCTCTGTCTGCCTCTCTGCCTACTTGTGATCTCTCTCTGTCAAATAAATAAATAAAATCTTAAAAAAAAAAAAGAAATGGGTGTGGTGCACAAACAATGAATCTTGGAACACTGAAAAAATAAAATAAAATAAAATGCCATTGGACTAAGCATAGAACATGGTTGTACCAATAACTTCTCAGAATCAGGACAATGCAAAATGGCAGTGTCGACACCTGGGAAGGATCTGTGTGTAATTCATCACTCTCTGCAGAGAGGAGAGAATTAGGAAGTGTGTGTTTGGGAGATGGGGAATCAACATGAAGAACAGAGACACTGAGAGGAAAATCTATTAATCATGCTTGTCCATGATTACCCAGGAAAAAAAAAGCTACTCATGTTTTGTGACAGTCAGTAATTAAACACGAGAGAGACCTCACCATGATTTCATGTTCCTGGTCGGAAGAGGAAATTGTGAGAGGCACAGTGCGTGAGCTGAATCATCAGAGTGACAGGCATTTGCTAAACATGCTAGAACTGGGCGCCAAGGGGGGGGTGTGTGCACATGTGTACTCCTTCCACACCCATTGAGAACCTGCCTGAAAGCAGCTCTGTGCTGGGGGCCAGGTGTGCACAGCCCACTTGATGGAGTTCACAGCCTGGACTGGGGAGGAGGGTTTGGGACATTATACTGTAATATGTAGCAGTAAACGGGAAGGGACTCACAGCATCCAGCTTTGGGATTACTATTACTCTAAATACGAATTGTTTTTACTCCCTGGCATGAGAATCCTGCGATATATTTTAGTGGGGGTAGGAAAGCCCTGTGGACACCACCAGTCTATAGCTCGTCCTACTATACCTAGATTTCAAATAACAATCCTTATGCAAATTCTTGCTTGGGGATGGGTTTCTCTAATCAGATTGCTTGCTCAACCAGTACTGGGCTGGGTTACAAACCCTGGGAATGGGGGTTTGAATGAGGGAGAAGGGAAAACTCTTGTGGAACTTGGAACTCAGGAGAGATATATCTGAGGGGGTGGACAGGGATTGGGCACTCCATTGGGTGGGGGTGGGGGCTGGGCAGCACTGTGACCTGGAAAGCCAAAAGCCCCAGGAAGTGGCAGTAGGGCCAGACTGGAGACAGGAGGCTGCCAAAAGAAAGCTTCACACAGCCCACCCCCATTTGTGTTGGGCTTGCTCTTATCTCATTCATTCCAAAATTATTGTTTACCTCTTATGAACCAGGTAGTGTTGGGACTGGAATATGGAGGGTGGGTACAGACATAACCCTGAAGAGGACCCGGCATCTCTTAAGGGCTTGGAGGCATGGAGGATGATCCATGGGCAAAAGTAGTCCTACTGTGCAGTTAACAGCCATCAGAGCCAAGAGAAAGTAATACAAACTGCATGAGCAAGGATGTGGACGAGATTATGTCTGGCTTGGTTTAGTGCTGCCAGGAGACCAGAAGGCATCATGGAAGAAGTGGAAATGACCCTTAAGAGATATGTATTTTGATGTGCAAAGATGGGAGTTGAAAGGCATCCCAGGTAGGGAATGACAGGGTGGGCAAAGGCAGGGAGGCAGGAAATTGAGAAGTCTGTTATAAATCAAATGCTGGTTACACCCACACGTGTGCCGTATAAACGTCTGAGCTGGAATTCGACATTTTAAGAATGTTTTCCTCTAGGTGAAAAATTCTCGTTTTTCCCCTAATGAATAGATCACAGATTTCTAGTGTAAAATAATCATTATGATGAATAATAATAATATAAATTGTGATCAAGTTGGATGGAGACTTGAATTGCCAAGTTTGGTTGTATTCTGTGAGGAAAATAAACACATCACCAACTTGGGATCCTTCCCCTCCCATCTTTATGTTTCTAATTCAATTTGAGCCTTTTGACTCAGAGGCACACTGCCCATCCCACCCAACCCCAAATAAGAACAAAGTTATAAGAAGGAATGTCCAAGAAATAGTTTATTCTGAACAAGAAACAACACTGACTTAAACACAGCCAGGAAATCCAGCATCTCTTGGGCTGCTTCCAGCTCTTGCCCCCTACTTCATGAATTCAGCCCGGCAAGAAATCCAACATGCTGCCCGGGTCACAGTGAAGAGAGGAGCAGCCCTGTGATTTCCTGGAGGGAACAGGACAGTGCCGATGGGGGACAGAGAGTGACAAGTGTGCAAGACAAGTAGACTTATGTGGGCAACATAATCAAGAAATAGGCTTGGTTCGAAGGAGGAAAATAATGATCATTTCTTGTTTTTAAAATAAAAATATAAAACCACACCATCCATTAAAACATCTCTTAATATATCCAAGAGACAACGTCGACAGCCCCGAGCATCGATTTATGATGTAAAAAGTAAAAACCGGAAGTTGTTAAGAAAAAATAAAAACACACCTGAACTTTGAACAGGGATAGACAGAGTTCAAAGACTCCCGAAGAAAAGTTCAAGGGGTTCTAAACACCAAGCTTATTTCTATAGAAAGTGACCTGCCAAATGAGTGACATAGCAAAGTTTCTCCAGACGATGACAGTGATGCCCAAAAAATGTGGTTACCATTCAGTGAGCGGTGCATGCTGGGTGCGCCATGCGCCGGATGCCATTGAGCCCTACAACAACCCTGCAAGGCTGGTTTTATCATCACCGCTTGAAAACAAGGAAATGACACATAAGTGATTGTGCAGTTTTGCCTAAGGTCTTCTGGTTAGTAAACAGCAGGGCTGGATTCTGGAGGAGCCTGACTACATCTGAGCTCTGTCCCTGGCACTACAGCTTCTCCCCATTCAGAGGCCGAGTGCTCCCCCAACAGGTCCTTCAGCAGTCTGTTTCTTGTGTGAGTCTACTGTCCTTCTAGAGTGAACTTTCTGGTCACGCATACTTCTCTGTCAATACAGGACCACCTCATCAATGGCATTTGGGGACCCTCTTTAAGACAATGCTGAGGAGACCACTTCACGCCCTTTGCAGGAGAAACACCTAGAAGGGGGATGGGGACTCAAAATTTGGCTGTAGGACTAGTTTGGGGAGAAACTCTGATGGCACTTGATCGGAGCAACTGATGGTCAGTGACTTCACCTTTCAAAGGGCATCCCAGTGCAGGGTGTGGGGTGGGGTGGGGAGCTGCTGAAATTATAGGCGGGAGGCAGTCTTCTGTGAATAAGGGCAGATGTGTACCTGCAGCATCGAGACCCAGGGGGCCAAGCTGGTGTGCAGGTCATGCCCTCTTCCAGGGTCAGAAAGACTGGCCTGGCAGAGAAGAAAGTAAATACACCAGGTTTTGCTCCAGGATTTGGGAATGGTGTTCCCATTGGACGGGCAGGAACAGAGATATTTATTTTGACACTGGGTTGCATTTTCAAAAGTACTGTGTGACGAGCCATGATGGTCCGAACTGTAAAGTTGGGATGGTCTAATTACTTTACGGGACAGGAGTGCACTTCAGATATCAAGGTTGTATTTTGCCTGTGTAAACAATTTCAGAAATGTCACAGGTTTTCCATGTCTGCTAACCATTTGGTTTCTCCCAATAACCTTGTAGTTTTAGGTGGGACAAAGAGCTGTTTTAACCCCTTTGGCAGATGCAGAAAACAGGCACAGGAAGGGCAAGGTTGTCCAAAGTCACTCAGAGAATCAGTCAGGCACCTGGGACAGGAACCTGGGCTTCTCAGCTCAAGTTCAAGGCTGTCTCTCTGCATCTGATGTCATCAGGGGTGAGACAGGGGCCATCGTGGCACAGAGAGGGGCTTCCAGTGGGCAGGACAGAGATGTGTGCAATCCCGTCAGGCAGGTGGTGGCTTAGCTGCTGCAGCCACGGGAGCAGGCGTGGGCCAGAATGTTGTTGTTGCACCCGTCCTGGAGCTTGCCCTGGGTCTGGCTCCCAGCCCGGCCTTCTGTGTCCACGAGCTGGGCGCTCTGTCCCTGCTGCCTCCTCAGCCTGCAAACAAACACAGCACAGACCTGAGATGGTGACGTGGAGTAGAGGGCAGCAGGATGGCCAGGAGATGCATTTGTGCAAACAGGGCAACTGGGAAGCCCTCAGTCCGTATCTTCCCCGGGCCAGAGTGTGGTGCCCTAGAGCCATGCAGGCCTGGGGTCCAAGCCTGGGTCAGGTGCACTCCTGTGTTAAATACAGAGCCTCTGTTTCCCCATCTGTAAAATGGAGACAATTCCTGTCTTATGACTCCCTGGGAAGTCTATAGATCACGTGTGTAATTTGCCTAAGCTCACAGTGTCAGTGTAGGTGATGAGTCCCAGACAGCATTCATTCATGTGTATGTATTGAACACCCACTGATGTACCAGCCATCCTGCCAGGGAGCAGCGGAAATCCCGGCCAGCAAGGTAGTCATCTTCTCTTTCCTCGTGGAGCTTACTGTCTAAATGGGACAATGGGCACTAATCAAACTACCTTCCAAATAAATATCCAAACAGATGAGCACCCAGCCTTACAAAACGGCCCATGACAGACTGTTAAGGGAGCATGATTTTAAAGATTGCATTTCTTCATAGCTGGCCTCCTGGTCACCCTCCACATGATCTAAGATGTCAACATTCTTCTCCTTGTGACCTGCAAGTTCAGGTTCACGCAGTATCCCACAGCTGTCACTGTGTGTATGGTGCAGGCAAAAAATAGAATGGAGACATTTAGGGAGGAAGAACATAGCTCTCTGTACTTGCTTCCCAGGCACTGTTGGTCAAGCTGCTGTCTTCCAGGCCTTGGCTTCCCTATCTAAACCTGGGATTCTACCATTCACTTGGAGGAAGCTAAGGGGATCAGAGAGAATGCGTGTAAATTATCTACTATGGGGCTGGAAATAATAAGATTGCCACCATTCTCCTTGTTCTGGAAGATGCAGGTTTCAGCCTGAATTTACTTTTCACATTAGGAGGTTCTGTCAAAGAGAGTGCAGACCTAATGCCTGACACAGGGCAGTGCGGATGCCCCCCAGTGACTACAACACAGTCCATGGCCTTGACGGGTCACAGGACCTGCGTGCGTGAATGTGTGTGTATGTGTAGTGTTTGCAACAGTGTCAGGATATGAGTGAGTCCTTCGGGTTATGGTGAAGTAGCAGCAGCAACACAGTATTTTGAAGACCGTCAACTTGGTGGCCACTGCCTCCTACCCTTTGTCCACCTGCAGGGGCAAGGACCAGGTGTGCAGTCCCTCTGGCCCCGAGGCTTGTGGCTGTCCAGGTTAATACACCTGGGAAAGGAGCTTAGGGTTAACATTCATCATCTTAGTGGAGGAGGGGTCAGTGCCCAAAGGGCAAGCTGGGATCCAGAGGACAAAGCAGGGGAGGCAGGGTGAGTCTAGTGCGAGGGGTGGGGTTGGTCAGACTTCCTGGGCAGGGCTGGGAACTGCTTGGGAACCTTTCTCCCTTATCTCTTCTCTGTCCTCCCCTCTACCCTGGGAGACTCTTCCAGGCACCTCTGGAAAGAAAATCAGATCATAACTAGGGAAGACTTAAATGGTTAAGAAACTAAATGGAAAATGCCTGTACTTCCAAAGTAGGACATCCTGTTTGGTTCACATTTGTAATGCCATATAATTCTCTGGGTGTATCACAAGGTAAAGGTGAATCCCATTAGGATTTTCTTTGAAATGCTCAAACATAGCACAGATGGCATTACTGTCTCTAGACTCTTGTACTTCTCTGACACAAAATATAGCTTCCAAATTTGCATAATAGAGTGGAGTAGATGAGGGAGATGGATTTGGAAGTCTTGAGTAGGTGGGGAAAGGCTTCCTGCAGGGGGCAGCATTTAAGCTGGACTTTAAGGATTGGTATGGAATGGGGGTAGCATGAGGGAGGGACAGGGATTTGAAATGAAGGGACATGAGTGAGGTAAGGCACAGAGAGTAGAGCAGAATATGGCAGCATGGACCAGCATCCTTTCTCGAACTAATGGTTTAGACACTTTGGTAGAACTAGCAGTTTCAAAGTCCCGTACATATTTTATATGACCGTGAGTACTACACCCTAGAGCATCAACTAAATGAGGTATGGGTCATCTCCTGGCATTCTCTCATCAGATTCAGTGTGAACCAAGGTTGCTGAATGAAGAAAGAAGGACCTTTCTCTAAAGGTCCATCCATCCACCTATAGCCTATGGAGCTGAAATTCGAATCCAGTTCTGGGAGGCACCAAAGCCAGCATTCTTCCTACTTCCCTCTATATCTGTGCCCCCATTCACCCACCAACCATTCACCATCCATTCTCCACCCACTCATCCATATGTTCATCTACCTACTTACCCACCTGCCCATTCATCTACCCCATCCATCCATTCATCCATACACCCACTTCTATATGCCCACCCTTCTATCCTACTCCCAGCCCATCTATCCACTCCTCATTCACTTACTTATTTACCTCCCACCCACCTTTCATATACACACCCATCCGTCTACCTCATCCATTCATCATCCACACATCCGTCCATCCATCCATCCATCCCCTCACCTATTCTTCATCTATCTCCTTATCTACCAAGTCACCTATCCATCCATTTGCCCACTTCATCTATTCACTACACACCAATCTGTTGATCTCCTCACTCAGCCCCATTTCCCATCCACCCATACACCCCTCAACTATCATCTATACATTAGATTCCCTTCTACCCACCACCATCCATCCATCCATCCATCCATCCATCCATCTACCACCCTCCCAGCTTATCAATGTCTTTCCACCTTCCACCCACTCACCCACGCATTCAGTACCCTCCCCTTCCACCAGCACTGCCTGTGGCTCACAGTGGAAGGGACTGTGGAGCAGGACACAGAGCAAACAGTGAACATTCACTGTGACAAAACTGCTGGAAGGGAGTGGCATGGCATAGCACTAAGGGCCCAGGCTTAGAGCCAGGCTCTTTCTGTCCCTGGGTCTACCACTTACTAGCTATATGACTTTGGGAGACTGGATTCAAACCCAGAGCTATTGTTCCCCCAGTCTCCTGCTCTTTCCACTGACTCCTGTGCCATTCAATCCTGACCTGGAGGGAAGAGAGCATGGAATGATTTTTTTCACACTCTGAAGGAATTAGAAAGGCTCATGTTGTTCAAATAGGAATCTATGAACCAAGACAGAGATATGAAACCATTATGATTGTGGCTCTGAGAGCTCACTTCTGTGACAAGCCCACAGCTCAGTTATCTGTAACTCTGGAAGAAATGAAAAAGGATTTTGCATATCCTACTAGTCTGCTGATGCAAATTGGCTGGTTATCTCCTCAATGGCAGGAACATTTAATTTTCTCAGGCAACTTATCAAATTAATTGTCAGCTTTGTGGCCAGGATTCCAAGTGACAGACATGAGTTCCATCAACCTCCCGAACTCTACCATCAGATGCCAGAAGGAAGCATTCTGAGATAGTGAACCTTGACCAAGGAGAGTAAGACACACATTAAAATTTGTAATAAATCTGGCTGGAGGCATTTTTTCAAAGGCATAGCATTTGAGAAGAGTAAAACAAAATGATTAGCAATCAAAGTCATTTCAAATCAAGCTACTTCCCACACGCAGGATGGAGTGAGTCTGCTTAATACCAACATCCATCTGCTATGGACTTTCTATAGGTGAGGCCTGACCTCTGATGTGAGAGCCTGGTTTTCATGAATGCAGTCGGCATAAAGTGCTTTCACACCTATTCCTAGCATTCCACTGGCTCTCCCCATGTATGTTTCCTGGCGGTGTGGAAACATGAATGGAGGGGTGGGGCAAAGTGGTGCAGTGGGAGAGTGCAGGGCTGGGAGTTAGGTCAGAGGCCCAGCCTCACCATCACTGGCCAAATGACCGGGCACTCGCAACTTCTTCAAGCCTCTCTCTCCTCACCTGTTAACGCAGGGATGGGAGAATATGAACCACTGTGTGCTACCCGACTGTCTGTTCCATAGCAGGTACTTTATAAAGGGCAGCTATTTTTTTTAAAGATTCATAAATTTATTTGAGAGAGAGCACATGAGCTGGGGTGGGGGGGCGTCAAACAGAGTGAGAAGCAGATTCCCTGCTGAGCAGGGTGCCTGACCCTTGGCTTGATCCCAGGACCCTGGGACCATGACCTGAGCCAGAGGCAGTTGTTTAACTGACGGAGCCACCCAGGTGAAGAGCAGCTATTTTTATGATGATGACTAGTGTGGGGGTATTCCCCTTTTGCAGATGGGGAAACCGAGGGTCAGTAAGTAAAACTCAACTACCTGCAGTAGTTCTGGTGAGTGACTCCCAGCAAGGAGGTCCCCAGAAATGGCTCTTCAGGCCACATCCTTGTTGGGGATGGGGTCAGAGCAGAAGAACTGGAGGAGTGGAGGGTGCTGGAATGGGATATACAAGGGATGGCTGAGGGTCAGGACCCAGAAGTGGGTGAACTAGGACAACAGGCTTAGTACAAGAGAATCCACTCCCCAGCATTTGTGGCGGGATGCAGAGGGGGCCTCAAACCGGGGAAGACCAGGGCATGGAACTGGAGACTGGAACCAGGTCTCCTTATCCACCGTGTCTCTCATCCACAGTGCGTCTCTCATCCACTGGAAGGGGGCCACAGCATGGCATCTGTTCTCTTTTCAGCACCCAGGCCACCAACCAGCCTGCAGCAGGTACACAAACTGCAGATTCCAGCAGGATGGGTGGGCCAATAAAGGAATAAATGCCCACCCTTTATTAAGCAGGGTGTTTTCCCAAGTTGGCAGGCTCTGTGTCAACACCCCAAGGGGGAGAAAAGGCCAGGTGTAATTAGATGAAGCAACAGGGTGTCCTAGTTGGACAAAAATTGGATTGCCATTTGCAAAACTAGTGAGTCACGGCCCTTGTGGGCAACAATTCACATGAGTTAACATGCATGGAGCTTTTTCTCTTGTAGCTGAGGGAGTTGGGATAGGTTGTTACTCTGTGTGTGTGTGTGTGTGTGTGTGTGTGTGTGTGTATTAATTTAAAAAATTAAGGCAAAACAATGTTTGACACAGCAATTAATGGATATGGTTTGATAATTTTGTATATAATGAATTATATGAACAAACACTTGTGTAGGACTGCTTATGTGGCAGAGGCTTTTAGGTACTTAACATGCGTTAACTCACTTGTTCTAACAACAACCCTAGGAAGTAAGTATTTGCATCCCATATTGCAGATCAGGAGACTGAGGTGCTAGCGTGAGGTCCAAGGTCATAAAGCTAGCTAGCAAGAATCAGTGTTGAAAACCAGCCAGTCTGACACCAGAGTCTGTGCTCTTAGCTATTATGTATACTGCTTCTCTGTGGTTCATGAAAACCAGAGTTGAAGTACAGGAAAATTCTGTAAGCACACATGCCAAACTGAGCGAAAGTTATCCGGTTAGGGTTGGGAGGTGTCTACTGAAGTGAAGAAAGCAGTCACTTGTGTGTATACTGCAAGAATCCCTTCTCTAGCATCCCTAGAGGAGACCACTCTTAGCAGAACATTGCTGCCCACCCCTATAAGACAGCCCTCTGCATGGCAGATAGCTCAGACCCTTAGAAACTCTTCTACTTAGAAATGAAACAGAAATATGCTTGTGACAGCTGCTCCCCTTTGGCCTTTAGTGTGTTTTCTAGAATAATTCTCTCTCTTCAGTTCTTTGAAGCCCCCTGGGCTGACCATCTCCCATTGTTCCTTACCTTCACTCAGCCCTGCTTGGTGCCTGGGAATCTGACTTGGTGGGGAAGGGGGGCAGAGCTCTCAAGCCCTTGGCTTCAGCTCGCTTAGTCAATGGGGATCCCTGCAGAGATCAAGAGGAGCAAGGGGAATCAAGTTGGGGCATCTATTCCCCAGGCCCTCCCTGCACAGTCTCCTTGAGCAGCTGGGGACACTGGAAGGTCACTCTTCTAGCTGAGGTAGCCCTGTCCCCCAATGGTCTCCCTCTTCCCCTCTCTTCCTGGCTTCCTTGAAGCCCCAGTCCACTGCACTAGCCTGTGTGTGAGCCGTGGGACATGCAAAGGGCCTTTTCAACTAACATCTCCTTGGAGTATTTCCTCTGAGATTCTGACCGATGAAACACAAGACCGGAAAGACTCTTCCTTAAGTAAAGACTCAGTATAACTGGCTGTTCTACTTTCAAACCTCATGACTTACTGGGAAGATCACCTTGTATGCAACTCTTATCTCACAAACTCAATAACAGCTTTTGGCCAGAAGCATTAGAATTCTGTCTGTTTTATCTGCTGTTGCCTAAAGCAAATGTATTTGAGGGAGTCTTCGGATGGAGCCCGCTACACCACGGGTGTGATACAGCAAAATGTAGCGGATTATCTTACTATCCTCTCCCTCTCTCCCCCACTTTGCAAACAGATCTCGCTGGGGGAAAATGGAAGGGAATGCAGTCTCAGGTTTCTGAGTGGTGGGGACTAAGAGGTATTGAGTGTGTTCTCCAACACCTCCTTGCTGAATGCTTACGTCCACCTTCTGGAGAGGAATTAACAATGCCCCTGGTGAGGATGAGAACGGATATAAAAAAGATGAGCAACTGGTGGTGGGTCACACAGCTTTTCAGGCCCAAGCCCAGGCTTGAAAGGAGGACTTTGCTCTTTCTGCCATCTCAGCCACATGTCTCTTCCTGCATGCCTGCATGAGCAGATTTCTCTCTAGATTTAGAGGTGAGGCTGATCTGTGTCTGAGATGACTTCCAGGGGAGACTTGCTGGGTCCTCAATGATTTGGGTGCACAAGAAAGGCATGCATGGGCAGCCTTGTAGATGGGCAGTCACTAATGGTGTTTACCAGTCTGATCTTCCGTTTTCCCGGGACCCGGCAGGAGCTCACGTCTAGGCTCCTGGGGCTAGGCAGGCTGTGTGCCCGGTTTTGGCCAAGGAGGGTGAATAG
The DNA here is from genome assembly GCF_963455335.1 of Martes martes. NCBI lineage: Eukaryota > Metazoa > Chordata > Mammalia > Carnivora > Mustelidae > Martes > Martes martes. Next base: position 144,244,350 of record NC_137889.1, read on the forward strand.
AAATGTTACCAACAGGCTGGAGCAGGGCTGATGCTAGACCCTCTCAAAGTGTCTTTCCTCTGTCACTGTGATGCTCCAGAAATGCTGTTTCCGGCTGAGTTCTGGAGTGAGGAAGATGATGGTGATGTGGGAGCAGCAAACCCCCACCCACCTCATGACCTGCCATAGACATATAGCATGAGTAAGAAACAAACCTTTGTTGTTGTAAGCCCCTGAGATTGGGGAATTGATCTGGGTGTAGGAACTGGAGGTCCAGACACTGGTCTGTTGGTGAATAATGGCATCAGTGCAGTTCAGAGCTGCACAGTTCCCGTAGGGAAACCCTGTGTCTCCAGACAAGAATGAACTCTTTGACAGTTGAGGGGCCTGAGTTCAGGGTCCACTTTGGGGCTGCTCACCTCTCTGCTTGGGCAGCCGGCCCTGTCTGTCCCCTTACCCTCCCTGCCCACATCCATGTATGGTTACCATGTTTCACCTGCCCAGAAGAGGAGGTCAGATGGCAAGCCAAGTGGGACCACATGCTTTTCCTTTATTAATCTGCCCTAGCCTTCAATATCTGTAACGGCCCCCTTTTTTTCTCCTCTCCTGGACTCAATTAACCCTACACTATCAATTCCCCTCAGTGGAGAGCATTGCCATTATCTTGCCTTTGTGGTTGTGGGTTCAGACAGCAGCTGCCACCTTTAATAGACCTCAACTCCCTGGTCCTTTCTATTGACTGGGTAAGGGCAAGAGCTTGACCCAAGCAGTACCAATCACAGTCCTCCTCTGATGGCCAGATCAGATTGGTCCAGGAGATATCACCTGACCCAAGCTGGGCCAATCAGAGCCATTCCCTGAGATACTAGAATTTGAGATTTGGAAAACCTTCCCCTTCTTGACTTCTCCTCAGCGTCCTCTTTCTTTCTTTCTTTCTTTCTTTCTTTCTTTCTTTCTTTCTTTCTTTCTTTCTTTCTTTTCTTTCTTTTCTTTCTTTTCTTTCTTTCTTTCTTTCTTTCTTTCTTTCTTTCTTTCCTTCTTTCTTTTTAAAGATTTTATTTATTTATTTGACAGACAGATCACAAGTAGGCAGAGAGGCAGGCAAAGAGAGAGGAGGAAGCAGGCTCCCTGCTGAGCAGAGAGCCCGATGCGGGGCTCGATCCCAGGACTCCAGGATCATGACCTGAGCCGAAGGCAGAGGCTTTAACCCACTGAGCCACCCAGGCGCCCCAGCGTCCTCTTTCATCTCCTTTCTTGAGTTTGGTGGTAGAGCTGGGAGACTATGGCACTCTCAGCACTGTGTCTTCCACTGTGTGTAAAGAACTGGTTTACAGTAAAAGAAAAGGACTTCAAAGTGCAGAAAAACAGAAGTTGTCAAGAAAAGGAAGGAGTGAGTCCTGGCCTGGGCCCCAGCGACCTTGGAGTCTCCATGCACCCCAGCCCCGTGGCCACAGGAGCCCCCCAGTGAATCCCGTTTCACCTAGGCCATTAGCTTTTTCTCTCCATTCCTTGCAGCCATGACAGTCTCAGGGAAGTCAGCATTTATGCTGGTATCTGTCTCGGTGACCTTCCAGGGCCACAGTCTTTTCAGGTGATGCAATGAGACTTATGTGGATAATTATTAAATTTATTAAAATATCACTCATTTATTTTTGTGTCAAATGTCTATCCTTTTGAAATCAATAATTTTTATTTATTTTGCGCTATTTGTAAAATAACTTTTCTGCGACTATAGGTATACTTAAAATTTTGGTTAAAATTTGGGAGGAATCCAGGGTTCATGGCTGCCAGTCATGGAAACTCAATAGTCCCTGGAAGGTGTGCGTGTTTCTCAGGGGTGCCTGATGAAGTACCAGCTGCTGGGTGAAATGTATTCTCTCGAAGTTCTGGAGGCCAGAAGTCTGCAATTCAAGGTGTCAGTGGAGCTCTGGGGGAAAATCCTTCCTTGTCTCCTCCAGCTTCCAGGGGTTGTCAGTAATCCCGGCCATACCCTGGACTGTGGCTGCATCATTCCAGTCTTTGCCTCTGTCTTCAATGTCCCTCTCCTTATTGAGACCCTAGTGGTTGGATTTATGGTCCACTCACATCCGGTTCAACATCATCTTAACTTGATCACTTCTGCAAAGACCTCTATTCAAATACAGCATGGGGGTTGTGCGCAGTCCAGGAGTTCATCATATCCCTTTAAGGGACACAGTGCAACCCATAAAGTAGGCATTTCAGGCAGAGAATCTGAGGCTTTTTCATAAGAAGCCTGGGAGAGGGCCGGAGCTGGATTAAGTGGAGGAAATCAACATTAAGGATCCTAAGAGAAGTTGCCAATTACCCCTAAGCACTTATTTCAGACCATCTTACTGTTTATACTCCATTTTTTTTACATACATTCTAGGCAATGCTCTTCCTTTGCTTCACTTGGGTATTTTAATTAAGGCTTCAACGTTTATAAAAAGTTAAAGGCGAGAGCCAGAGTAGTATAGTGGAAACCTATGTGGGTCCCCAGGTCTATAAAACACGGACTGCTGACTTCAGGCAAATGACTACTTCTCTCTAGATGTCCACATTTACAAATCGAGGTTGTGGTGAGGATTAATTTTAGATAAAACGTAAATGCATGGCATATAACAGGTTTGCAACATGCATTTACTATCACATAGTGATAGTATTATTTCATTTAACTGGCTGGTAATGAGATTTGTAGATGTAACAGAGAGAAAATTAGACCAGGACTAAAACAACAACATTTACTTCAAAACAGACCATTAGATCCTACTTATAATTTTCAAATTCATACAGAGTCCTATTTCATAAAGGATTTAATAAGGCCTCTAAGTACTCCCATACAAAATAAGGTACCTCTGTCTTACTAAAGAGAACTGATTGAAGGGGAAAGAAGACGGGACTTTAAATAATCTAAGCCTGAGCAGACCAGTGACAGCATTGTACTCCTAATACAAACAGGCTATTTGTCAGGGACCGTGTGTCACTCCTCAACCCACTGGAAACCTGTCATGTTATATTTTCCTGGGTCTTCAACTGGCTGGAGGGAACATGTCAAGATCAGGAGCCCCTTTTCTTTTTTATTATTATTATTTTTTATTATGTTACGTTAGTCACCATATGGTATGTCATCAGTTTCTGATGCAGTGTTCCAGGATTCATTGTTTACACCCAGTGTTCCATGCAATATGTGCTCTCCTTAATACCCATCACTAGGCTAACCCATCCCCCCCAAAACCCTCAGTTTGTTTCTCAGAGTCCACAGTCTCTCATGGTTTATCTCCCCCTCCTATTTCCTCCAATTCACTTTTCCTTTCCTTCTCCTAAAGTCCTCCATGTTATTCTTTATGCTCCACAAGTAAGTGAAACCATACGATAATTGACTTTCTCTGCTTGACTTAGTTCACTCAACATAATCTCCCCCAGTCCCATCCATGTTGATGCAAAAGCTGGGTATTCATCCTTTCTGATCGCTAATACTCCATTGTATATATGGACCACATCTTCTTTATCCATTTGTCTGCTGAAGGGCATCTCAGCTCCTTCCACAGTTTGGCTATTGTGGACATTGCTGCTATAAACATTGGGGTACAGATGGCCCTACTTTTCACTACATCTGTATCTTTGGAGTAAATGCCCAGTAGTGCAATTACTAGGTCATAGGGTAGCTCTATTTTCAATTTCTTGAGGAACCTCCACACTGTTTTCCAAAGTGGCTGCACCAGCTTGCATTCCCACCAACAGTGTAAGAAGGAGCCTCTTTTCAACCAGGCTTCAGTCCCCCTTGATGGAACTGGCAGAGGGTCCTGACTCTTGAGTTTTCATGGAACTCTCGAGTTTTCATGGAACTATCAGGATTCTGCAATCCAAGCACGTGTGAGGCCATCTTCATCCATGGCTGAAATTCCTCCTGCTGTTCCAGGTCACTGAGCTGATTTTCCCTGGCCATTTTCTTGGGCTTTGGAAAGGCACCACCTTCCTTGCAGAGCAGTGATCCCAGAAATCCTGGCCTTCCCTAACACAGTTACCTGGGCTCTTCCCCTCTGCCATAGGGGGCAGTAAAGCTTCGAGACCTTCTGAGATTCAGAGAGGCCACTATAGTCCAGTTAGGCTTTTATCAGTTTCCCTAACTGTGAAATGGGAGGAAAAATCCTACGAATAGGATGGTGACGAGAATGGAATGAGCAGATGGCTGCAAGGTGCTCCCCTTACTCCAGAGTTTAGAATAGAGTTGCTCTCAATTGTTTGTTGGCTCCCTTTCCTGTCTATCCTCATCTATAAATGACGTTTGGACCATATGATCAGAATCTCAAAGACTGGAGAGAACCTAAATATGCTGGCCTTGTTTCAGAAGGAAGGGTCCTTGACCTTCACCTCTTTCTAGCAATGGGGCCAGGGGACGTGCCAGCTGTGAAGGTCCCTCCTTTGCAGATTACTCTGCAAGATGCAGGTAGAACCCTTTTCTTCCTTCCCCACGGGTTGCTGAAGAAACAAGAGGAACATTAAAGGACTCTGCAAATGGCACAAACCTTGTATAGTCAAAGATCACTGATACCCAGGCCAGCCCAGGGTATGATGTTGAGCCCAAGGCCAGAGAGGCTGGACCTACCCCTGCCCCCCCTGCTCAGGCACTGAGGGCAGCAGGACCAGGGCCTGCCCCGTTCATCCACTTTCTGAGCTTGAGATGAATCATACTTTCATGTTTCTTGGCCTCCATCCCCCCAGTGGCTCCAGGCCACAACAGAGGGTCCCTGTCTCACTGCCGGGGTCCTCCAGGGAGGCAACCTGGGCAGATGAGGTCACAACACGTTTTGATTGTTCATCCTTCTGATGCCTTAGTCCAGGCATCCCACGCTGGTCCCCAGCTGAGCCTGGTGGTGGCTTGATGCTCTTGTGCTGTCTCAGGATGGGTAAGGAGGACGGACTGCTGTCATGTGAATGTGTACAATCTTATACCTGTAATGCCCGGGTTCACTGACAGGCAATATCTATGCAGCTAGTGGAAATCCCTTGTTCAACATCAAATGTATGGGGCAAGGGGCCATTTTGCATTTTGAGTTAGTGCCTGGGCCCTGGAGCCTGATTCTCTCCATGGAACCCCAGCCCTGCCACCTCTTAGCCATGTGCCCTCAACCTGCCCTTCTTCACTGATAATGGGCTGGGGGAGGGGTAAAAGTACCTACTCATAGGATGGATGGACATACTGCATGGAATAGACTAGGTGCCCAATAAGAGTGTGCCCTCATGGCCATCCGTTCCATGCGAGCCACTGCCCCACCTGGATGCCCTGGAGAGATGCCCTGAAGACACCACTTGCAGAAGTACCGCCTCCCTTCAGGTCCTGAAGCTCATGCTACCCGAGTGTGATCCCTGTGAGAACAGGGGAGCTTGGGGGTGCCTGGGTGGCTCAGTGGGTTAAAGCCTCTGCCTTCGGGTCAGGTCATGACCTCAGGGTCCTGGGATCGAGCCCTGTGTCAGGCTCTCTGCTCAGCAAGGAGCTTACTTCCCGCCCCCCCACCCCCCCACCCCCCGCATGCCTCTCCACCTACTTGTGATATCTTAAAAAAAAAAGAAAAAGAAAAGAACAGGGGAGCTTGCTCCCAGCTGTGTCTCCCTGTATCAGACCCTGAGTAAACACGTGTTGAACAGCTGGATGAAAGCACACGCAGCAGAAAGAGCCCAGAATCTAGGAGATAGGAGATTAGATCCCAAGTCCTTTATATTCCAGTTCAGAGCTTCAGACACTGGGAATCTTAGTAATAACGCACCTCAGGAAGTGTGGAAAGGAAGGATCAAAGCAGTGACTCCTAACCAGGGTGACGAGAACATTGGGCAATGTCTGGGGTCAGTTTGGGTCGTCACAATGACAGAGGGGCTACCAGTATCTATGGGTAGAGGTCACAGATGCTGGTAAACATCGTACGATGCACAGGACAGTCCCCGCATCAAAACACTGATGTCAGTCGTCATCAAATGATGATGGAACTGAGGCTGAGATATCCAGGTTAAAGAAATGGGATCTCAAACCATAGAATCATATACCGATGTTGCTTATTATTATTAATAGTATTATTAAGTATGACAAATGCAGTATTTAATTTTTAAATATAACATTCTCAGAGCCTCCAAATGTTGCTTTAATGTGATTTTAAGTCTGTTGGTTTCTTTATGAGATGACACGGACAGAAATTCTAGCTCTTGAAACTCCTCTCTCACCAGGGGTTCCTGATTCTGGAAAACTCTGTCACAGGCTATTGAAAAGACCTTTTGGAAAAACTGCACTCATCTCTTTGGCCAAAAATAGGAGGACACGACCCACAGTGTGTTTCTCAAGCTAATGGGATCCTCAGCTGCCAAGATTTCAAGTCCCTAGCCTGATCCCTGGAAGTAGACGTTCTACCTGGCCTGGTAGCCTTCTGTCCGCTGAGACCAGAAACCAGCAATAAACTTTGTTTCTAGAAAATTAGGCAGTGCTCATTTTAATTTTGTTCTCTGTTTAGAACGTGAGGTCCAGCGAGGTCAGACCCAGGGCACGTCCTCCGCATCCCAACAGTGGTCTATGTACATCTGTACCCCAGCATGTCCCCTGTCACCTGTGAGCCTCCTGAGGGCACCGGTCCTACTAGATCTGCTTCCATGTCTCAGGGTCCAGTCCAAGAAGACAGCTTCCTGGTAATGGACTGAATGAGAATCTCCTACTGGAGATGGGATGGCTGATGCCCGTTGGCATCCCCCCGGTACTGCATGCCGAGGACGACTTCCTCATTGCATGGGGGAAAGGGAACCTTTTCTCTGCTGCAGATCCCATTCTCGCTGAGGGTCTTACAGAGGCCAAGTAACCATGCAGGGGTAAAGCCCTTGGGAGCATGCTTAAGCCCTCGAGGGGTCAGAGCTGCAGGTCCCTATCCCACAGCAAGGGATACAGAGGGCTGGAAGGTTTGCAGTTTTAGATAGGGTTTCCCGTGACCTGCTCAGAACCCGCTGGAAGAGGCCCCATTTGGGCATGCTTGATTTCTCTCAGCAGAAGATCTCAAACCATGGGGTGTCCAAATGACCCCAAGAGTGGGTTAAGATGCAGATCGCCAGGCCTGCTCGCTTACCAGCCAGCTTCTGGCTCAGAGTACATGGTATCCATTTCGTTCGGCAGCTATAACTTATCACCACCATCTGGGGGGCTTACAACAGCAGAATTGTATTGTCTCTTGGTTCTGGAGGCCAGAAGTCTGAACTCAAGGTGGTGGCTGGGTTGGTTCCTCCTGGAGGCTGAGGCAGAATCTGGTCCAGGCCACTCTCCCAGCTTCTGGTGGCTGCTGGCCATCCCTGGCGTTCCTGCCTCCATATCACTGTGGCTTTGGAGTCATATTGGAGGAGGGATGATGACCCCCCTCCTCCAATAGGACCTCATCTTAACTAATCACGTCTGCAACAACCCTATGTCCAAATGAGGTCACGTTCTAAGGGACTGGAGGCTAGAGCTTCAACATCTCTTTTTGGGGGGCACAACTCAATCCATAACAGGTGCAGTGACTCTAAATGCTAATACTCCTTCCCCCTGCTCCCCCACCAACAAGGCCCTGGGGTTTGTGATATGTGCTCCTGTGACCAGGGCCCGGCCTTCTGATTTACCTTGGTGGCCCTCTGCACAGCAGGAGCCTGACACAGAGCCCACAGAGCTGGCCTTGTCTGCCGTGAGCTGATGGCCTGGTCTGTGGAGAAGGAAAGCCGACGGCCACTGGAGGCCACCTGGGGCCACAATGACCCCAGCAAGCATGAAGGCAAGTCCAGCTCAGCATCTTGGCATCCCCTCCCCAGTCAGGCCACTGACCACCGGCAGATGTGGTAGGAAGATTATGTTCCCATGGCTCATGTACTGACATGGCAGATGCTGCCGTCACAGGGGACAAACAAGTCCCACTTTTTTCCTTGGTTTAAAAGGAAAACTCTCGGCTTTGGGGAAACCACCTCTTGAATGGAGCCCTCAGAGACGTGTACAGATGAGAAACTGCCCCAGAGAGGGCTGTGGTGGGTGTGACGTGGCTCACTGGCCATGTTCACTGTGGAGCAGAAATGAACTTGGATGTGGAGAGGTCAACGTGGTGCTCAGACAGCATCCTGGTGGGATGTAGCCAGGCCCACCACAGGGATCCTTACATATGGAAGGTGGGAGCTAGCCTACCAGCATTCGGGGCCCCTGGGCGTGTGGGGTGTCAGTTCAGGGAGAGATGCAAGATCAGAACCACAGGTCCGACCCTATGCCCACAGCGCCCCCCACAGCCGCCATCTCTCCTGTCTCCTGCTTCTTCTGCCCATGCCAGTCTTGGATGCCCCCTGTCTGGGAAATGACTCCCCTCTCTTTCTTTCTTTTGCCAACGCCTGTTATCTGTGCCAGCCTCACTTCTAATCCATGACCACAAATCTCTAAGGAGGCCTCCCCAAGGCAGGGCAATCCTACTACGTTTCCCTGATCAGTTCACTTTTCCATGCGAGAAAGAACATCTTATTTGTTGAAGTAACCCTACGCTGGTGTTCCTGCTAAATGGAGCCAGAGGCGAGCCCTCAGTGACATAAGGAGGAAAATCTTGTTTTCATTTAGAAGGAAATAATTTGGATTCTTTGGATTCCAAATGAAGGGTCTTTGGGCACATGGCACAGAGCGACACGCCACCACTGCCTGCTTGGGTCCGTCACTGCTCAGGCATTCCACAGGCTCGAGTCTGCCAGCAGGTGCTCTCTGAGGACCCCTCCGTCCAGGCCTGAAGGGAAGACGGGACCAGAACATGGCTGCCTGGAGCCCATGGTCCAGGGTCCCCAAGCTGGTTTGAGCAGAAGTACCTGCAGCTGGGTTTCTAGACTGGGGAGGGACCGTGAGCCTCAGAGCTGGCAGGACAGCAGGGAAATGACGGTGAGCTCTGAAATCACCCCCATGTCTGCTGCCATCTTCCCCCGGTCTGAGGGACTGCGGTCATGGAGGTCTTTCCTGTTCTGCAGGACAGAGCATGGGCACCAGACAGATCTTGTCCTGCAGGGGCGAGGCTGCTGCTCAAGCCTGGTGTGTGTGTGGGGGGACTGACCTGGGCACCCTCGGTTAGAGAGCTGTCACCACCCAGGACAAATGATAGGCCTGTCCCAGTGCCTCATGGGGAGTGGGGCCCTGCCTGCCCAGCAGCCCACTGGCTGGAACCCAAACAACACTGAGCAGGGTCCCTCACCTTCCACCACTGCCCGCCCCCATGCATGCTCCCCAAAGTCAAACTTCTTCACTGGCCGCTGTGTCTACATTTTGCTTCTCTGTGTACTGTACTTTTGGTACAATGTGTACCACTCCTGGCTCTCCATGCCCTTCCCCTTCTCACCCCTTAGGACCCAGCCAGGCACGGTGCCTTGGGAAGCTTCCCTGACACCCAGGCTGAGCCTGGCACACTGCCGCCTGGGCTGCCGTGTTTCCCGTGGCAGACATTCCCTCTGCTGCAGCACAGACCCGGTGACGGCACAGGGCTCCCACTGGGACTTACCCATCTGGCTCTCTTGGAGGGCCGGAAGCATATCTGAGAGGCCCTGCGAGCCCAAGGACCCATTCAGTGTCCATCATATGGAACAGTCTGCTGTCGGTCCTGCCTTTGGCGCCCACCTCATGAGCCCAGCCCTGCCTGAGTCCTGCTCTCGCTAATCAGCCCCACTTGGATAAGCCACTCACCCAGCCTGAGCCTCCTGCTTCCTTTTCTGACCGACCCCTGCACAGGCAGTCATGTGGCCAGCTCCAACCCCGCCCCAGCCCCTCCTAACCTGGTGTTGTCCCAGCGCCTGCCAGCCTGGGATGCCGGAGTCCCTGCATGACCAGCCCACACCATCTCACTCCCTTAAATAATAGCAAGAATAGCAAATCTTTTCATGAGGACTCCGACCTTGTGTGGCATGGTATTCCCACCCTCATTTAATCTTGCAACAACCCCACTGCAAGTGAGGGATTTCCATTTTGTCAATGCTGAAAATGAGGCTCAGTGAAGTGAGCTATCCCATCTCACACGGTCACACTCAGTCTGGCAGGGGTGGACCCTGGGCGGTTTCCATCCGGACCTCGGGCACCGAGCCCTCTGTGAACCTGCCCTGCTGCATCAGCATCCCTGTGTGCTGGCCCGGTCCTGCCATGGCTACTCCACTTCACATGAAGACCCTGAGGCCCAGGGAGCTGAAGTTAGTGCCTAGCCTGCATGGAGGAGGCAAGATCACAACACGGGGCCACCTGCCACTTCCCTTCCTGCACCATGGCTGGCTTCGCCAGGGGGCCAGGGATCACCATTCTCCCAGGGAGACCTGCTGCCATCTGGTTGGGGGTGGGGGGCTCTGTCTAGCAGATGCTGGCGGAGGACTTACTTCTCTCTGTTGAATATGATGAATTCCTTCCGTACGGTCTCCAAGCACTGCTGGAGGTGTCCATTCTGCCAAAGAGCAGAGAGGCGAGCGTAAATGATGGAGCACCCTCCAGGGGGCCATGACCAAGGAGTGACGATGAATAAAGCTGGACCTAAATGGGACTGCAGCTGCTTGGGGCCAGGGGTGAGCTACGTGGCTGGACCAGCCCTGATGGTATGGGTGGCTGTAAGGGGAGCCTGGCAGATGAAGATGTTTGCCACAATTTTAAGCCATTAAATCAAACTTAAAAGTCATGTTGGAATGGAACATGGGTTGAAAATCATGAAGTTGGTTCCCTGATGGCTGGAATATTCATTTGGCCCAATTAAGAAGTGAGATGGGTGGGGGAGGGGAATGTCAAGACGACCCTGCAAAGGTGCTCGTCCTCTTCGAGAACAGATGCTGAGGACAAGTGCTCTGTGACACATGTCTCAGAGGCTGCCTGAATGCCGGATGGACACCCTGCACCTGTGCAGAGCCCTGCCCACCCTAGGGCGCCCTTGTCAGCACAAATGCAGGTGTCTCCAGGCCAGCTCTAGTTTTAAAGGCTACACAGATGTTTAGATTTTTTTAAACTTGGAGAAAAAAAAAAAAGAACCTTTAACATCGAAAGCTATCTTCATCTTCATACCAATATGGTTGTAAAATAGAATTTTAAATCTTTTTAAGGGGAAACAGGCAGTTGTGGGTTAATCATGCCCCTTAAAAAGATGTGTTAAGGGGCATTTGGTAGGCTCCGTCCTTTAAGTGTCTGGCGCTTGGTCTGGGCTCGGGTCATCATCTCACAGGTTGTGGGATCGAGCCCTGAGTCCAGCTCCCTGGTGAGCAGGGAGTCTGCTCTGCGTCATTTCTCCCTCTCCCTTCCCCATAGCTCCTCCCCACTAGCGCTCTCCCTCCCCCTCTCTCTAAAATAAATAAATAAAATCATAAAAAAAAAAAACAGACGTGTTGAAGTCCCAAGCCTTCCTAATGGTGAATGGGACCTTATTTGGAAACAGGGTCTTTGAAGTCCTACTAGAGGAGGATGGGCCCCCAACCAATAGCTGGTGTCCTCAGAAGAATGCCGTGCGAAGGTCCAAGGACACAGACAGGAGAGCACCACTGGGAAGGAGGCATGTAGGGGAGGAAGCAGCTGCAAGCCAAGGAAGGGGTCAAGGACCCCTGGCCCCACTGGAAGGGGGAGAGAGAGGGAAGGACCCTCCCCGCAGCCTTTGGAGAGAGCGGCGCTCTGCCCATACCTGCATCTTGAACTCTGGCCTCCAGAATTGTGACAGAATGCATTCTGGTGGCTTGAACTCTCCACAGGACCCACGAAAGTTGCCTCCCTGCCCCAACCTCGGGTGGCTCCATAGTACAGTCTTTCCAGAGGGCACCCAGGACTGTCCAGTATGGCGTGGTGACCCCCTGCATGGAAGGCTTTCTTCCACTCTGCTCAGAGATGCATGAGGCTCCCACACTAGGACTCGTGGCCACGTGAGTGGCGCGGACGGACGGACATGTGCACCTGCAGCGGGTCTCGTGCTGTAAAACCACACCTTTGATCGAGCCACTTTACTGACTGCAAATGAAGGTGTGCGGAGAGGCCAAAGGACATGCCTCCACCTGCCTAAAAAGCAGCCTCGCTCCTTCCCGTTCCCTGGTGTCTCGGCCTCCTCCCCTCCTGGGGTCTGCTCCTGAGGCCCCACTCACCAGAGGACAGCCGTCCTTCGTGCCATCTTTGGACCTGTTCTTCGCCAACCTCTTCTTCTTCTTGTGAAGCGGCTTGGATTCGAGGATCATTTCTTCAAGTTCAAATGTGGGATCACAATTCAGTCTCCCTTTCTGAAAGCAAGTGGAGAGGCAGACTCGGTCTGTCTTGGTTCCACCCATCCTTGGACGTGCCTTCATCCATTCATTCATTCAACACATAATGATTAACTGCTACAGTGGGGTACACAGCTAACATGTTGTTTTTTTTTTTCTGTGAGGAGAAGCAACACACTCACATTCTTGCTCCAGACGTCGCTCATTCATCCACACCCTTGTTAACAACCAGGGGGCTCCTCAGTCTCCTCCCTGTGAAGGGTCACTTTGCCGGGCTGAGTTCAGTTACCCAGTGTGACTTATTCACTTGTTTTATCACACACACAATATAAGGTTATGACTATTTTTTCTATAACTATCATTTTTAATAATTTAAAATGACATTTCTGACCATAATCCACCCAGTTCCTCATGCTGGTTGCCTCAGCCCTCAGCTGGAGCAGGCTGGGCTCCACCCAGTTTGGTCAGGAGGAATTCTGTCCCCCTGACTTCTGGACTGTGGACCCAAGTTGCCAGGTGGCCGTGGTCCATCCCAATACCCAGCTAGGGAGGCCAGTCCCTTCCGTCAATACAGCCTCGTGGTTATGCCATCCACAGTCTTGAGGTCCACAGGACCCTCTTCCAAAGAGCTGGTCCAAGTCTTTACTGGCCTGACTTATCTTCCATCCATTCACCCACTCACTCACTCACTCGCTCGCTCCAATACAGACTCTGGATATAGACTTCCTGAGGTCAATTTCTCACTGAACAATCATGGGCAAGTTACTCAATCTGAGAATACTATCTACGAGAACCACTTCCTGTTGTGAAGTTTGTATGAGATAATGCACGTGGAATTTCAGAATAACGTCTGGCTTGCAGAACACTCAGTCCCATTAGACCATGATCGTTCATCCGTTTATGTATGTGTGACAATCACACATCAAGAACTTCTAGTGCCTCCAAGCTCCATCCGTTGTTCTGGGGTCTCTCTCAGGCAGAGGCCAGTCCCAGCTACATGGGCTCTGGCCTCCAGAAGGGGGTATGGCAGATGCCCTGTACCAGAATGGCATTAACTGCTCACGTAGATCCACATACCTGTCCAGTGCAGGACCAGAGAGGCTGCGATTCACTCCAGATAAGGAGGTAGGGGGCTGGCCTGGGGCGTATCCCATCAGAAGCAATGCTTAAGTTTGCCTCCCTTCCAGAAGGCAGTTACCGAGACCCTCAAATGGGTCAGTCACTGGGTTTGAAGCTGTCTCGAAGGAGGGACAGGAGATGCCAGGGGACAAGGAGAGGAAGGGCATCCCCAGCGGAGGAAGCAGCATGTGGGCAGGTACATAGCTAAGAAAAACGTGGCCAGAGGGCAGTCGCTTAGGCATCCTGGTGTGGCTGAAGCAGGGGTCCCCTGCTCATGTTTGTGTGGAAGTGTGCATGACTGCGAGTATGTGCGTGAGGATGCATGAGTGTATTTGGGTGGGCTTGGGGGAGAGCAGCAGGTGCGGGCTACCAAAGGCTGATGGACACGACACCCGTTGGCTCCAAGGGTCCCCCAGGCATCTGGCACACAGCCTCGGGGAAGGCTCAGCCCTGGCCACGGGGAGACTGCTTTAGGCAATCTGTGTTCCATACAAAGGACTGTGTGGAGATCGCTGGGTTTCATCTCCGTGGCCTGAGAGGAGCAGAAGAGGACCATCAAGGAGGCTAGCACATTCCTGGCATATCCAGAGCGTGCATTCTGGGGGAAGCCAAGCAAGGGAGTCCAGACCTCCAGCAGGCTTATTCATTAAAACAGACATTACCAGGGTGGTATTTAATGAGGGCTCACTGAGTACCAGGTCCTGCTCTGAGACTTTGGAGGCCTTTTGGCATTTATTCTTCTCAAGCTCTGTGGGAGGGGGGTGGCCTCTCTTGTCTCCCCAGTCCAGGGAAGAAGCCCTTCTGGAGCACACCTGAGGTCACAGAGGCGGGAGTGAACCCAAGTCTCTATGGCCTGGGCCCCCCGGGGTGGGACAGCCTGCAGTCCCCTCCAGGACTCAGCCCTGGATCTTTATAGGTGCCTTTGTATGTTGATTGGCTTGTTGTTTGTACAAAATTCCTAGCCCACTGGTTGTCAACAGGGGCAGCTGTCCCCAGCGATGCTTGGCAATGTCTGGAGATGGTTTTGGCTGTCACAGCCAGGGAGGGCTACTAACACTCTGTGGGCAGAGTTTAAGGATGTGGCTGAACAGTCCTGATGGGCAGGCCACGCCCCCACCGAAGAATCATCTGGCTCTAACATCAACTGACTGTAGCACGGTTGAGGAGGCCTGCTCTCGTCCATAAGCTCCCTGACAACGGGCGCCAAGACCGTTTTCTTTACGGGGCTTCACCTCGAGTCACATGTGGTGCCTGCCCATGTGGGCACTCAGTGAGGCCACGCCGGCTGTGTCCGTGGGCGGGTGGATGAATGCGTGGGTGGACGCACACAGTAGGTGTGATTCTCACTCCAAGTGCCTGGACCTGTGCACACAGTGGGTGTGATTCAATAAAAGAAAGGAGGCTCTGTGCCCACAAAAACCTACAAGGAGAGAAGCCTTCCAGGTGGAATCTTGGAAATAAGGTCCAAATCCACACTCAGTCTTGGCGTAATGGGAGCCCTTTGGGGGCTCCTGCGGCCATGGCCAGCAGAGGCTCCCTGGCCAGCTTCAGGATCTTCCTCTAGAGCAGGGCAAGGGACCCTGCAGAGGGATGGCATGCCATTGGACGAGACCCCCACTCACATTAGGCACAAAGCCGGGCGTCAGTGCCTTCTCGAACACTGCATCCCAGTTCATGTCGGACAAGTAGGGCGCGCTCTGAACGTCACCGAGGCTGGACAGGCGGCTCTCGGGATCCTTGGTCAGGAGCTGCGGGCAGATGGCAAACATGCTTGCAAGAGCCAGGTGCCCTGCTGAGGTCAATGGGGACCCTGAAGGTAGAAATCTAGCAAAAATGAAGGTGCCTCTGCTTTTATGTTCCATTAATGCTGTGCTCTGGGTTGCCATTGTTAGAAGTGTCTCCTATACTCATCCCTTTGTCACCAGAGAGGAACCCGGAGGGCAGGCTGCTTCCAGATGGTCACCCAGAAAGGAGCTCTGTGGCAGGACCTGGATTTTCAGCCACCGCGCTGTCCTTGGGGACTAGCGCCCGTGACATGCCACTCTCGCTGATGTCTGCAGAGGCTTCTAATTAAATATAAAAAGAATTAGCCACCTCATCATGAGACTGTCAGCCTGGTAACGGATGTTCGAAAGTGTAATAAAATTTATCCCTGGACAGCTTTGTGGTGACTTCTCTGGCCTGACAGAGTGGCCTCATTTGTAGCCAAGGGTATAATTTTTAACTTCTCCACAAATAGAATTTCTGCACAGACAGGACGGGGCAGTATAAAAAGCAGCCACAGAGTCCCACCTTGTACCCAAATGAGGCTTTCAGCTTTTCAAATACATACTGGCTTGTCTAACATGAAGAACACCTGGGTTAACAGGGCGAGACAGGGACCCTTGACCCGGGCCTGCTACCCCTCCCTGTCTACCCCCAACCCTACCCCAGCTGCAAGGTCTCGATCAGGCTGCTGCAGGGTGTGCACCTGTTCCCTCCTCCAGAACAGGAAGGGCAAAGGCAACTCTTCCATTTCCAGTGCGTGATTAAGATGGGACCCAAGGGGATTGGTGAGGACCTGGCCAACGCTAAGGGGTGTGTGGCACCCAGCTGCCAACAGGTAGGAGCTAGAAGTCAGAGCCTCCCTGCCAGTTTGCTCCCCGCCCCTCAGTCCCCAACACTGCAGAAATCTCCCAGATGTGCCCAGTGAGCGGGCTGTGGTCATGCCACGTGAAGACACCTGGCAAGGTCCTATCTACTGGTCTTGGCAGGCTCCTCCTAGGGGCTGCCCCAAAGTGCTGGGTGCAGGTTTAAACAGAGATTGCACTCCAGTGCCCCATGGGAGTTCCCTGCTTGGACAAGCGGTTCTCCTGGGTGCAGGGGCAGGTGGTGTAGGCACTGGCACGTGCATAGGGCATCCAGGTGATTGTAGTCGGCAGTGGATTCTAAGGACCCCTGACTTCTAAGAATCAAGTACTGAATCTCATGGACAGCGGTGTAGGGAGGAAGAGTTGGCATCTGGAGCTGGGAGAGCCTGGATTCGAACCTCACCTCTGCTCACAGACAGCCCTGTGGTGCCGCGGAAGGACTCCACCTTCCTGAGCCTCTGTGCTCCTACCTGTAATATGGGCTCCCAGGGTTGTGAGGACTACAAAGAACCAGTGCACGTCCCAGAGCATGACATTCCCTCAAGCACCACTGGCTGCTGTTACCATCGTCCTTCTACAAATGACGGGGTCCCAACTACCTGCCACCCTCCATCCACCCTGAGCATCTTGGGGGATCTCAAGGCAGGAAGCTAAACACCAGCCTCCAAAGGAGGGCACCATCTCCTGTCTGTGCCAAACTCGAGCGGGCTTCAGAACCACCCGGGAGCTGATGGCAAAAGCTTCTGAGTCAGAAGGTCTGGGTGGAGCCCGGGAATCTGCATTTCCAACAAGCTCCCCACTGGTGCTGCTGGTGCTGCTGGCCCAGGGGACACACTTGGAGAACCACTGCTTTATTCTAGCCAATTAGAGTTCCTGGAGAAAAGTCAGGAGAGTTCCTGTGTCCTAAAGTTCAGCGACTGGAAAGACCATTTGTGGCAACAATTTTAAAGAGCCGTATGTGTTAGGTATAACTATTTATTGGGAGCTCGTAGTGGAGTCAAAAGAACCGGGGCTCTGTTGTCGAAGATGTGGCTGTCCCTTACCTTCTTCAGCAGGGCCACCATGCCCTTGCACCACGTGGAGGAATAGTGGACGCGCTCCACCTTGAACATGTTGAGGATCTCGTCGATGGGTGTGGCCGAGTGAATTTCATACGGTCTCTGCAACCAAAGGACCAGACAAGGGATCAGAGAGAAGCCATTGGAGGACACCGCCCTTGTGGTTAAAACCGTGTGGACGAGGGGGTGGTTTATGCTTTCCCTTCACGTAACAGTGGGTGTTCCTCTTTCAGCACAGAGCACGTGGCCCCTCCCCATGTGCCAACAGGGACCAGGCTGGTAGGGTGGTCCAAGAACCCAGCAGGTGGGTGCTCTGTTGTGGCCACAGGAGGTTAAATGAACTTTGCAAGGTCACATAGCCGGTAAGTGGCAGAGGCGGGATCTATGCCCAACAGCCTAACTCCTGAGTCCCTGCTCCAGGCTTGTGGGTGTGGTGGCTCTCACCATCCACTAGACACCGAGCATCACCTCCAGTCACAGTCCCTACCTGCTGGTGGGCCTCATGTCACATTTCCCAGCACTGGCTGAACCAGCTGGGAGTACACAGAGCTGGATTCACCAAAGTCTGGGTCTGGTGGGGTGGATGGATGGCAGGAGGCCAGGCTTCTACCTGCCACTCTCCACTCTCTCCCCCACAGCAAGAATGCATAACTCTGCTCTCCACCCAGCCAGGTCAGCAGAGCATTAAACCTCCTGATGCATTTTTGCAACATTGTCTGGGCATGGGTGTTTTTTTGTTTGTTTGTTTTTTGTTTTTTGTTTTTTGTTTGCTTCTAAGAACCTCTCAGAACTTGGGATGGGACCCTGGGTACACAGATTGGACAGTGTCTGAGCTCTCACCTGCCCCCCCACCCCACACAGAGTTCACTCCCCCTCTTCACCCTCCACCCAGCTTCATGGGCCAAGATGCTTTGAAGTTTGCATCATGGTCAAATGGCTCAGGGCTGGAACAGGCAGTCACTTCTGGAGCACACGTGTTCCGCCAACTAGAGAAACCAAGAGCAATGGGTTCATAGTTGTCCAGGTTAACCTGATTATCAGTTATGAATTCCTTGAAGGCAGGCTTGGATGGTGCTCATTCCTGTGTTCTCAGGGTCTCAAGCAGCCTCAGCCTCACGCACACAAGGACAAACATGATGAGTCCATCCATCACAAACACTGACTGGACACCTGCAGGGGGCCAGAGCCTGTACTGGGCTCATGTGCTTCATAATGCATGGGCTCCAACCAGAGGGCTGCTGCAAATAGGAGGTGCCATACAAGGAGGTGAGTGTGTCCTGAGCCATATAAGGAGGTGAGCGTGTCCTGAGCCCTGGGTGGGTGATGATTCCCTGCAACGGAGGAGAATCTTTATCTTCGGCAAATGGGGCTCCCCTGGGGAAGACGTCTGCCTGTGGAAGTGCACTGTGCCTTCCGATGCACCCACCCAGAAGGGATCTTTTCCTGACCGGCTGCCTCCTCTTTCACGTATCGATCAAATTGGGAACTCCCCCTTTTGCCCTATAATCTGCAGAG
The DNA here is from genome assembly GCF_963455335.1 of Martes martes. Classification (NCBI taxonomy): domain Eukaryota; kingdom Metazoa; phylum Chordata; class Mammalia; order Carnivora; family Mustelidae; genus Martes; species Martes martes. The sequence continues at coordinate 144,262,861 of NC_137889.1, forward strand.
CAAAGCCAAAACCTGTGGGCTCCCTGGAAATGCCAGCTAACTAGATATGTTAACATTCTTTGCAAATGCTTTCAAACATTTTCTTCCAATGTCATGAGAGGCGGAGAATATGGTCCCAGTAATGAAGACTTTAGAGTTTCCTCCTGAGGCTGCTGCCTGCCTCTGCCTTTGCAGGACCCCCCTGACTTCACGAGTAACAGCTACCATGATTAGAAATAACAGGAGTGAACAGTGAGAGCAGAGACGTCAGTTTCTGGACTCTTCCGGATCACTTCTTCCCGTTTCTGCCTCTGGGGAGACCATTCCTCCCATCCTGTCCCAGCTGTACCTGGAAACCCAGCTGCTGGAGGCGGGAGGACCTTGGGAGATGAAGCGGTCTCACCTCCTCCTTTTAGAAAGTCGGGACAAATAGCGACCGTGCCCCATCCCACAGAGATGCAGGTGCTCTGTCCCTACTATTTCTCTGACACCACCAGTGCCCACCTGGCCAAGCACCTGGCTGGAGAACCGGCCAGCGACAAATGGGAAGGCTTTTCTTGTCATTCACATTGCATTCTGTCGTTCCTTCTTGGTTGCCTCAAGGCATCCATCAATCTGCTTTTCCATCCACTTTCCAAACCCGCCACGCTCTAGCTCTGTCCTCTCTGCTTCTGGAAGGAACCAGACCAGTAAGAGTCATGGTGGTAATCATTACGGTAACCCTGATAAGCCACGAGGCCAACACAGCAGTTAAATATATTCACAGAGAAGCTGGGAACACCAGGCAGGGATACGCTTTGCAGCTTGCCTTCTCAGCCTTCGTCCGTATGGGTAGCTGCAGAGAAGCCCAGTTCCTTCTATGAGAGTATCGGCAAACCTGAGATCACTATTTCACCTGTTCTGGGAAAGAATTTACTGAAGCTTGGTCCTCATGCATTGGCCTTAGGATGTGTTGACTCAGAAAAGCAAGTGACATTTCTAAGGTAATTACATGTACTTCTGGGGAAAGTGCTTTTAGCAGCAGGGCACCAATATACTCATTATGGAATGCGGGTGGGTCTCTATTCTGGGACACTCAGTTTACAAAAAATGCCAATTTACCGAGAAATCAAAGAAAGGGGACGAGAATTGCTATAGACTTGTTATTTGAACTGTTAGAGCTGAGCTGGGCTTTGGGGAGCATCTAATCCAATTTTTTTTCCCCAAAAACCTTTTTACTCCAAACCCCAAACATGGAACAGATGAAAGTGAAGAACACTTCCTCGGGCTATGAAATCTCCAAAGCCAGAAGCAGCATTCTGCAACCCCTAGAACTGTTCAGTCACTTCTGCTGGGTCCTAGAGGTCCATGAAACACAGCCTGAAAACCACAGAATAACCCACATGCTCTTTCCCTGACCTCAATGGAGACAGAAAACCCAAAGAGTGAGGTAACAGAGTCCGTTTCCTCCTAGGTCCTGACTGCTGGCACACTGCTCTCTGCTTTACCAAGGGACCAGAAGTCAGTGTTCAGCTCAAGGACCGCCTCTCTCCTTCCATCAGCTTTGCACACCATTACCATTACACTCCCTGTTCCACTCTGCGGCTGAGCCCATCCATGGGGGTAGACCTAGTTCTCCGAGAGCTCCATATACCCTCCTTCTTTACATACACCTCTCTGCACCCCCGACCTTCTCTGTCTATGCTATCACAAAGAGATGAGCTGCCTGGGGTCAAAGGCAAGGTCAGGGAGGGGGCTGGGGAGAAGCAGAGAGGTACATGTCCTCAGGGCGCCATAGGTGGGGGTTTGGGTCTCTATTCTTTGTCCACACCGAGAGCCCACTGTGCAATGCAATGTGCCACGAGCATGCATTCAGATCTCATTTAGTCCTCTTGGTTCCTCTCTGGCAGCGGTTCACAAGCAGGGACATTTTGACCCCAGGGCATATTGGACGATGTTGGGAGATATTTTCTGGCCGCCGTAACCCAGTGGCAGGAGATTTCTGCCGGCATCTGGGAGGGAGAGGCCAGGGATGTGGCTAACATTCCACACTACACACAGCTGTCCTGGCACAAAGCATTCCCCAGCCCCATGTGTCCACAGTGCTGAAGTCAGGGAGCCCTGTGCTTTGGGCCTGAAATCCCATCCCCCCACTTGGTAGATGAGACATGGGCTCACCCCAGATCATTCAGAGACTATGTGGTAAAGCCAGGATGGGGGCCCGAATGAATGTCAGCAAAGCCAGGATGGGAGCCTGGAAATGTGTGACTGCCAAGGACACATGCCCACTCGACCACCATGCGGCCATGTCCACGGACAGCACCACATTGCCTACCTGGCAAACCCGAGTGTCTCCAGCTGACCTCAGGAGCTTCTACAGACTGCCCCTGACTGTGTCCTGACTGCTCTACGGTCAGAAATGTTTGCTGTGTCCGCCTCCGTGGCTCTTCCCCACCTGTACTCATGCTATTCCCTCTAGTAGCTCCTCTGGGATCCAGGCTAATCTGTTCCCTCAGGTGTTCTCCATGCTCCTCTGAGCAGGTCGCTAGCACTTTGCACCGCCCTGTCTCGGAGTCATCGCCAGGAGCATAGTTAACATGTATGCTGGACGCTGCATGGGCTCTGCTCGTTTTCTCACCATCTCCATGGTGGCCCTGTGCATTGGCCTCATAATCCCCATTTCATGATGGAGGAAGCCAGGGCTCAGATGAAGCCATGCCTGGCTCCAGCATGGTAAGGTGCTAAGTCAGAGAGGATGCAGGCTTGCTGGCAGGCCCCCTGGGGCAGAAATCACAGTGAGGACTGGAGGCTTGCTGACATTCATCAGGCACGTGCTGGGTCATCAGCACCGTCGCAATCGCTTAATTCTCAAAGCAATCCTGCTGGGTGGATATTATTAATTTTTCCCCTATTAACAGACGAGGATTCTGAGCACTCGATCTATTTCTCAGCTTCGGTTAACATCACTGATGAGGCACCTGGTAGAACCAGGATTTGACCCTGTGAACTCCTCTAAGATCCCCCCCCTTTGTAATGAGGAGGTAGCTTTCGGTTGAGTGAGAGGAAACACCTTCTCGCCATTCAAGCGGTCAGAAAAGGGAACAGGTTCTTCCCGGAGGTAAGGAGCTCCCTGGATGCTGAAGGGAACCAGTAAACAGGTGGGTGAGCACCTGTCAGGGATGCCATCTGGAGCCTGGCAGATGGGAAGGGGGACAACGGCTGTGCTGAGGTCCCTAAGGCCCTTCTCTGGGTCTACGGCTGGAAACCTCCCCTCTCTAATCAGAGGGTGTGGTCGCAGTTCAGAGAGACCAAGGGACCTGTGCTCTAATAGGGAACTGGGGGTGGGGTGGGGAGGGGAAGGTGGTCACAGTCTTGAGTCTCTTTCTTTCACTCGGCAGGTGTGCAGGATGAGGACTAAGAGTCTACTTTGGGCAGAGAGATCCTACTTATGTCCCTGGTCCAGCCTATAGGATCCACCCAGGCCATGGGATTCTGTGTTGAGATTTTAAGCCCATTGATGACACTTGATTCCTCTTCTCTCCCTACAGAACATGTGGGAAGAGATGGCTGTTTACCAGACTAGAGTATTCCTGGGTCCCTAGCCAGGGGACTGTCCTGATCTTACCTCTTCTAACTCTTTCCAACTCTAAGATCTTAGAACACACACTGGAAAATTCCCATTATGGCTCTCATCTTTGGGAGGTAAGAAGCTCCCTGGATGTTGAGGGACTCAAGGAACAAACAGGTGGATGACCACTTGTCAGGGATGCTGTCACTGACACGATGGAAGAATTCTGGGGTGAAAGGACAGCCGTTTCCACACCCCAGAGATAAGCAGGAATGCCTCTCGGTATAGTTTTTTGTTTTTCGTTTTTTTAACCAAGAGGGATTGTTTCCTGTATGTATAAAAAACCTAGAATTAACTGTTTGCATAAACTTGTCAAAGGCGAAGCCAGACCAGACACTTGTGAGAAAGGTTTATGCGACCATGTAACAGGCATCCTTTCATTCAGTCATTCTGTCACTACATCAAAGTCCCCGATCCCACTGTGTGCTTCTCCTTCTTCCCTTGAACGTGGCATTTGGATCTCTTAGTAGAAAACCCTGTCGCATTAAAAACGAAACAATTTATTTTGGAAGCAGCAAGAACCACTCTACCCTTGGGGCTTTTTGCCAAGTCATCATCTTTGACTGTTCTGACCCGTGAGAATGACAGATGTTTAAAAAAAAAAAAAAAGCACAAAGCCCACAGGCCCCAAAATGCTGTTCCTTAGAAGGAGTTCCCAAACCAGGGCTTAATACATAACCTAACTGCAGGTCCAACCTCCCCCCAAAATGTAGTCTTAACTGGTGTGTCAGGAATTTTTCAATCCTGGCCTGGGATCCTGCCCCCTGGGTCCTCTCCACCCTGAGAGGAAAGACAGATGATCTGAAGAGAAGAAACCTTGCCCTTCCCCCTAGAAAGCTCTTTGTCAGAGGGAATCTTCTTCTTTTGCTAATAACATCTTGCCCCACCCTCCTAGAAGAACCTTCCATTTTGTAGGCCTCCTTGGAGCACCTTGCAATGTGTGAGATGAGGGGCCGCTGGACTCACGGATAGTTTAATGAAGCCAATCTTCAAATTGACTCGATTGATTTTTATTTAACACAGAAAATGTACTTTGTGCCAGTGAACATCCAGTCATGCTTGGGGCAACTTCTGGTGGAATGAGGACATCAGATAAACAGCCTCTGGCAGATGCCCATGTCCTCTGGTTCCTTTAATGTTAGGGACCGTCACACTCCCTCCTGACTGCGCATATCAATGAAACCAGCAGATGGTAAAGGAACCAGCCAAGAAAAGATGAATGTCTTCATTCAGTGCCTGAGAAAACTAAATATATATATATATATGTATATACGTACTTGTGTGTGTGTATATATATATATATTTTTTTATTCTAAAAACACCATATATAGTAATTACGCTTTTGAGGAATTCAGAGGAAATAACTGAGACCAAGAGCAGACGATAGTTGTTTAAGCTACAGGATGAAAAATAATAATTATTTGCACTCACATGGCTTTGATGGTTTGCAAACTGCTCTTACCATTCATTCATTCATTCATTCATTTCTCACCCTTTATCACCCGTGCAGGAGACTCTCGCCCTCCAAGAGTGCACCTCCTCTGGCCTCAATGTGCATGGACACAAATCACTGTGAGACCCTGAACATCGCAGCCTGTGGCTCTGCACTGGGAAGTGGAGTGGCCAAGGTGAGTGACATGCAAACCCTGGGTCTCTGTCTGGGGTCAGAGTGATCCCATGGCAACTTCAGTTCCAAGAAACAGTCTGAAGGCTTTTATTCCCGTTGTACCAAGAAGGAAACCAAGGTTCAGTGGCATTGTTTTCCAACAATACTTGTGCAAAGAAAAATGCCTCAGAATGAGTTTGTCATAATTCTTCCCATTAAAGTAAAAATGAGTTATTAGGTGCCATTAGTTATCCTCAATTAAATGAAATGAAATAAACAGAAGTACATACTGAATGTCCCATTTTATGGGACATCGAGCTATGTATTTGGGGGGAAGATACAGAACCAACAAAAAAATCATGGTCCCTATATTTGAAGAGCTTCAAATTGAACTGGAAAATCAGGCAGGCGCACCGCGTTGTGGGTCAAAAGAGGACAGTGTTTGAAATCACGATACCAAGGTGTTTGAACTGCCACAGTTTAGATGCCGACCTTGATGTAAGACCTTCCCCATGAACATCCATTTCCCCATGAGCAGGAGGAGGCAGCTGGACCAGAAGCTCGCTCTGGGCCGCTTTAATGCTCAGGGACCTCAGGCACATGGGTCATCGGAACTGAAACCCAGGGCCTCTGACTCCTCACGTGGGCTCCTTCCCAGCCGGGTGGCCAGCCAATAGCACCCTGGTCCAATTTGACCTGACCCCCGACTTCTAGAGCTCCCCGTGTCCCCCAAGCAGGTGCACATCTTACCCAGCCCCGGAGCAGCTCGTAGGCCGTGACACCCAGGGACCACCAGTCCACGGGGTACGAGTAACCAGGGCCTCCGTCCACGTACACCTGGAACACTTCTGGGGCTGCCAAAGACAGGACAGAGAGAAGGTCACCGCGTGCCACAGTTTACACTCACCACCCCTCAGAGAGGGCACACAGGGGTGAGGCGGGACAGGAACCTGACTCTCCGAGGGCAAAGCCAGGACTCTGTCCACTGTGCCATGTGGCTCCTGCCCTCTGTAAGCCACAAGCGGGCATCACAGGAAACACTGGTGTGGCCCCTGGGGAGTAGGGTGCTCCAAGTGTGTGGGGGAGGGGGTCTGCTAGGGCAGAGGCAGGGTAAGTCCCCTGGAGGAGGTGGACTTGGGGGGCATGACTCTCTGTCAGCATGAACAGAGGTGGGGTAAGGTCTGAGTTAAGATGAAGAAACCGCACCTTGTAAATGTCCCTCTGCCTTTGGCACCAACACCAACCGGGTCAGGCGTCCCAACAATGGGGGATGCTTAGAACCCATAAAGCCTGCTGCCTCTCGCAGGAAACAGTCTTAGGTTGGCACAGGTAGGATCTACTATGAAACTCCCAGGGTAGGCATAGCCACAGAGACAGAAGGCAGATTAGGGGTTGCCCAGCTGGGTGGGAGGGGGAGAGGGGAAATTGGGAGTAACTGCTTCGTGGATGTCCGCTGGGGGAGATGACAATGTTCTGGAATTACGGAGGGGTGGTGGTCACATAGCATTGAGAATGTACTAAATGCCAAGAGTTGCTCCTTTATAATGGGTAATTCTGTGAATTTCACCTCAGCTGAACAAAAAGTGAAGGCTGGAGGCCCCAGGGTGATGGACCCTGACTCTTCAGAGCACTGTGCTTGTCCTGGGGGACCCTTGGCCCTCAGGTGCTCTAATGTGCTGAATATGCGTTAATCTCATTGCACCACCCCCAAATCCCTGGGCCAGGAGTGTGTCCATGCTCTAATTGCTCGTATTGGCTTCCAGGAAAATTTTGTGAAATGTGGATCCTTTCCAGCAAATTAACTTGCAGACATAATTCCATCTTGAAGTTGTCAGAGCAGGCAAAATCTGTCCCTTGGAACCATAACATGTTGTGATTAAAGATGTTTCAGCTTAATTTTCAGACTGGCATTCAGCAGGCATGGGAACGGGGAAGGCTGGGTGAGGCGGGCGAGGCAGGACACACACGCTCCAATCGGGGCTCTTGGGTTAGAAGCTGGACGTGTGCCTCCAACCAGTGGCCAGACTCTAGCTGCCCTGTGACCATGCTCCCCATTTGCTCTGTATTTTACAGCGCACATTCTCCCTTGGGTTCCACTGAGAACCTCTTCACAAGAGCCCCCAGAGTCATGTTTGCCTCAGACCCATTTTACAGATGAGGTTCAGAGAGAGACAGCGGGATGAAGGATGTCACACAGCCAGGAAGTGCCAAGCTGAGGTGTGCCTCATGCATGGACAGAATCCTTGTTTGAAGTAAAGTTCATATTAATATTTCTTTAAGTACACAAAGATACTCAGTTGAAATTAGGGGGAGGTAGGATCGGGAATTAGAAGGAATGTCCCCTTCAGTTATTTGAGTCTTACAGAGAAACCAGTGGGCTACGCTGGGGAACAGGAAGCAGGCCGGTGTGGCTGGACCAGAGTTTAACAAGTTACATAAGCTTCTCTTTGCCTCGGTTTGATGAAATGTGAATAATAAGAGTTTCTTCATTGGGCTGTTACAAGGATTAAATAAAAGATTATGTGCCAAGGGCTCAGCCCCCTGCCTGGCTGGGCTGGAGTGGGTGCTCCAGAAATCTTAGGCATGGTTCTCATTAGTAGAATGGGCATTCCAATCTCTTCTGTCACTCTTAGCCTCATCGCCATCCACCCCATCACCCAGAGGTCTGGGAACCATCGTAAATTTCATCCAGATGCTGAGTTGTGCGTTTTTACCCTCTTGATGTCTGCCCCACCTTCCATTGTGGATCAGCTTGATGTCAAAGGTGGCGATCTCACCTTTTCATTAAGTACCCTATGAGCAACTAATTGATTTCTTAGCAGGCACTCCCACCTGGATCCCACTGTGAGTCTGAAACTGAGCTTCCATCTCGAGGGACTTCCTTCCCTGCATCTCCGTCTGTGTACCTGCCCTCTTCTCTCTGTGCCGAGAGTTTTGGAACATCGTGCTGTCTGTGCATTCCCAGGGCCTGGATGGCTGTCTCCTGGCCCAGTGTGCTCAGACAGTGCAGGAAGCAGGAATGTGCCCATGAGCGCAGGGGTGGCTGTTTGTGCTGAGATGCTCCCCATAAATCCTTGTCATGCCCAGCAGCCCCAGCCCATTTGGAATTCAGGGCACAAGCAGCATTCTGTCCTGGCTGTCATGACCAATCAAGTGACCAATAGCTGTGGCCTGTGACATTCTTTCCTCCCCTACACACTTGGGACTGATGACAGAATATGAAAAACATTTTTGCCATAATCCATATGCCACCAAAATGACCACTTTGGTGGTCCGGAATCATAGTGCATAGAAGCAAGAGCATCAGGTGGGTGTAAGTTGCAAGGACAGGTACGAGACTCCCCTCACATGTCAATTAATGAATAAGTTGTCCATTTTCCCTGCTGAGGGTTTTTTTCCTTTTTAAAAAAAATTTTATGTATTTATTTTTTTATGGTGTTATGTTAGTCACCATACAGTACTTTATTAGTTTTTGATGTAGTGTTCCATGATTCATTGTTTATGTATAACACCATGTTCTCCATGCAATATGTGCCCTCCTTAATACCCACCACCAGGCTAACCCATCCCCCTACGCCCCTCCCCTCTGAAACCCTCAGTTTGTTTCCTGGAGTCCATAGTCTTTCATGGTTCCTCACCCCCTCTGATATCGCCCCCTTCATTTTCCCCTCCCTTCCCCTAATGTCTTCTGTGCTATTCCTTATGTTCCAAATATGAGTAAAATCATATGATAATTATCTTTCTCTCTTATTTATTATTATTCTCTTATTTCACTCAGCATAATCTCCTCCAGTCCCATCCATGTTGAAGCAAATATTGGGTATTCATCCTTTCTGATGGCTGAGTAATCTTCCATTGTATATATGGACCATATCTTCTTCATCCATTCATCTGCTGAAGGGCATCTTGGCTCTTTCCACAGCTTGGTTATTGTGGACATTGCTGCTATGAACATTGGGGTACAGATGGCCCTTCTTTTCACTACATCTGTGTCTTCAGAGTAAATACCCAGTAGTGCAATTGCTGGGTCATAGGTAGCTCTATTTTTAACTTTTTTAGGGACTGTTTTCCAAAGTGGCTGCACCAACTTGCATTCCAATCAACAGTGTAAGAGGGTTCCCCTTTCTCCACATCCTCTCCAACCCTTGTTGTTCCTGCGTTGACATTTTTTGCCATTCTAACTGGTGTAAGGTGGTATCTCAATGTGGTTTTTATTTGAATTTCCCTGATGGTTAATGATGATGAACATTTTTTCATGTGTCTATTAGCCATTCATATGTCTTCTTTGGAGAAGTGTCTGTTCAGGTCTTCTGCTCAGTTTTTGATTTATTTGTTTTTTGGGTGTTGAGTTGAGAAGTTCTTTATAGATCTTGGATACCAGCCTTTTATCTGTACTGGCATTTGCAAATTTCTCACATTCCATGGGTTGCCTCTTAGTTTTGTTGACTGTTTCCTTTGCTTATCTTGATGAAATGCAGTCTAAACTGGATCCTCTCACTGCCAGGGTAAATGAGGCAGAAGAACGAGTCAGTGAGCTAGAAGAGAAGGTAATAGAGAAGAAGGAAATCGAGGAGGCCTGGGAAAAACAACTTAAGGCCCAAGAGATCAGACTAAGAAAGATTAACAATGCCATGAAACGTTCCAATGTCAGAATTATTTGGATCCTTGAGGGGGTGGAGAGAGAGTTCTTGAAGATATATTTGAACAAATTTTACTTGAGAAGTTCCAAACACTCATGTCCAAGAGGCAGTGAGGACCCCTCCCAAGATCAATGAGAACAGACCAATCTCCCAATATTTAATAGTACAATTTGCAGTCTTATATCCAAGGACACAATCTTAAAAGCAGTTAGGGGGAGAGATTTCTTATGTACAGAGGAAGGAACATGAGAATAATGTCAGACCTGTCCACAGAGACCTGGCAAGCCAGAAAGGGCTGGAAAGACATATTCAGAGTACTAAATGAGAAGCACATGAAGCCAAGGACACTCTCCTGAGGGTTTTACGAACATAACCTTTCTCACCAGCATCCTAAGAACCCAATGAGACAAGTGTTGAAATGATCTCCATTTTAAGATAAGAAAGTAGAGGCACAAACTATGGAAAGAACCTAGATGTCCATCAACAGATGAATGGATAAAGAAGAATGAATGGAATACTATGCAGCCATAAAAAATGAAATCTTGCCATTTGCAATGACATGGATGGAACTAGGGGGTATTAAGCTAAATGAAATAAGTCAATAATCATATGATCTCTCTGATATGAGGCGTTTGAGAGGCAGGGTGGGGGATTGTGGGAGGAAGGGAGGGAACAAATGAAACAAGATGGGACTGGGAAGGGAGATAAACCATAAGAGACTCTTATTCTCAGGAAACAAACTGAGGGTTACTGGAGAGGGGAAGGGATAGGGTGGCTAGGATGGACATTGGGGAGGATATGTGCTATGGTGAGTGCTGTGAAAGATGTAAGACTGATGATTCACAGACCTGTTCCCCTGGGGCATATAATACATTATATGTTAATTAAAAAAAAAAAAGAAAAAGTAGAGGCATGAACGGGTATGGCAGCTTGAATTGTATCCCCTGAAAAGATAGATCCAAGTGTTAACCTCTGGCACCTGTGAATGGGACCCTATTTGGAAATAGGGTCTTTGCAGATATAATTAAGTTAAGGATCTTCAGATAAAATCATCAAGATAAATTGTAGGGCCCACCTTAACTCTAATTACTGATGTCCTTACAGTAGAAAGGAGAGGGAGATGGGAGATGAAGAGAGGTTCATGGGAGGAGGCAGAGATTGGAGTGGCCACAAGCCCAGGAACCCTGGAGCCACCAGAGGCCCAAGAGGCAAGGCAGGGCCCTCTCCTAGAGCCTCCCGAGGGAGCACGGTCCTGCAGACACCTCAATATTGATTTGGCCTCCAGAACTTCAAAGGAGTGAACTATTGTTTCAAGCCACCATGTTTGTGTACTTTGTTGAGCAATCCTGGAAAATTAATAAGAGGGGCTAAGAACTTGTTCAGGCCATCCAGCTGGTGTGCAGACCTGGGTTCACCTGGCACTCAGGCAAGTACACAGCAGGCATTTAATAAATGCACATCGATTGGCTCTTCTACCCCTGATGCCATAGAGCTTGTCTGGCTTACTGCTTGCATGCCTCAGAAGCAGAGACAGCTTGTGGCCTCAGAGCATCAGCACAGCACAAATGAAGGGTTCTTTGGAAACTATACTGTCTGTCATCGTCCCCCCTGTTTTGGAACTGGCTACCGGGTTGGATGAGGAGGAGTGGCTTGCTTCGTCCACCCACTCTTCAACTCTATGGTCAAGCCTAGAACCACTGAGCCTGATGCCCTGGTTCAGTAGTAGCACTGCTGTAATGGTTAAATTTCACCGTCAGATGACTCCACCATGCACAGCTCTTGTACCCCTTCCTCTATGCTGACGTGTGGCCCTTGCTCAGATCTTTTGGTGGCCTCCCCACCAGTCTTCAGGCCTCCAGAATCATCTTCTCCAGTCTGTCCTTCTTGCTTCTGACAGGGGAGTTGGTTTTCTGACACAGGACACAGACCACGGTAGTACCGAGCTTAAAGATTTCCCTGTCCTCAGGGCTATCTCACAATCGGCATTCCTGGGTATACCACCTGCTCTGTGCAAGGTGAATACATTTTGGAGGAGGAGGGAATCTCAGGTCAAACGTCTCTGTGAAATGATGAGGTTCAACCATGTTCCTTCCTGCTGGACTTGTCAGAGCCTTTAATGGGCTCATGTGCTTTACTCGCTCTCAAAGGTGGCCTATTCAATCGCAAACATGGTCTGGAAATGTGACTTGATCCTGGAGTCATTTTTAGTTTTAGTGGAGTGATGGAAGGGATTAGGGCCAGCAACCTGTGTGGTTAGGTGAATTTAACTTTCGTGGTCTGGCATTCAGTGTCCTTAGCTTCTGCCCGTAGATCTTCCAGGCTCTACTATGGCCCTGGGCTTACCCACACCACCCTGGGCTCTAGCCTTTCACGCTGCTCACTATTCCTGGAACTCCCCATCTATCTGTGTGTCTCTTGTTCTCTTCCCTAATTCACCAGGGCTATCTCAAAAAAGGTACAGCTAAATTGTTATCTCCTCCAGGAAGCTACTAGGTCCCAGGTACTACAACATGCGTTACATGTGTCATCTCCTCCTCAAAATACCCCTCTGATATTATTATTTCCTGTGATCCCTCTCCCTCCTGATTAGATTTGGGTTTTTCTTTTCTTTTTTTTTAATTATTTTTTTAAAGATTTTATTTATTTGACAGACAGAGATCACAAGTAGGTGGAGAGGCAGGCAGGGAGAGAGAGGAGGAAGCAGGCTCCCCGCCGAGCAGAGAGCCCGACGTGGGGCTCGATCCCAGGACCCCGGGATCATGACCCAAGCTGAAGGCAGAGGCTTTATTTAACCCACTGAACCACCCAGGCGCCCTTAGATTTGGGTTTTTCTTGATCCCACCTTCCCTAGGCATCTCTTGATGGCAACATTCACACCCTCTGCAGGGGTGTGAATGTCCCTTCATGGGACCCTAAGCTCCCTGAGGGCAGGAACTGTCATGATGTCTTGTCTTGGTGCTCGTGCCTGCCTGCCATGAAGAAGACAAGTGGGAAAGTTTGTTGACTGACAAAATGAATGATTATAATACAAGCCACAAACTATGTACCTTGCTATGTACCAAGCACTGTTCTAAGCTCGGTACATTGCTAATAAAAACAGCTAATCTTCATGGAGCATCTGCATGTACCAATAAGCCTTGCTTTAAGAGATTCATAAGTATAAGTTGTTGAGTCTAGCTGCAGAAGAAACAGGATGGGCAAACACTGCCATGGACAGGACTAGGCTTTCCCTGCAGGACAGTGAGTGAGACAGCATCCTGCTTCCCCAGGACAGCAAATGACAAATCAACCAGATAAGAGGAGTTGGTTATGGCCTTGCCCAGAATGATGTCCAGGATCCAAGGTCTGGATACCCCTGATTGGATTAAAGATGAACAAAATGCCCCAAGTCCTTCTTGATTAAAACTTCTTGGCAATGGCCTGGTGGGGGAACATTCAATCCTGAATCTTCTATCTTCAGCCACTGGAAATGCCACCTCTCACTACCATCATCATACACAAAACAGTCATAAAGAACTTTCTAGGGCACAAAGTTCCTTCATACATTACCCCTATGCTGCCCCAAAGCACCCAACCCACAGATGGAGAAACTGAGGAGGTAAAGGGGTAATTTCAGGGCCATGGAAACTGTGAGTGGAAAAGCCTGGACCATCATTCTTACAACTTTCAGCCTAGTGCCCCAAACACCTGTTCCTTTATTACCAAGAGCCGTGATTTTGGTGACAACACCAAGAGCTGCAATACTCATGTGGCCACTTATGGAGCATCCACCATGTGCCAGAAGTCACAGTTTTTTGCATATATTATTTACTTCTCGGCAAAGCTAATATTTACAGAGCATGTCCTATAGTGTGTGTGTGTGTGTCTGTGTGTGTGTGTGTGTGTGTGTGTATAATTTTATTTTTTAATTTCTTTTCAGTGTAACAGATTTCATTGTTTATGCACCACACCCAGTGCTCCATGCAATACGTGCCCTCCATAATACCCACCACCAGGTTCCCCCACCCTCCCACCCCCCGTCCCTTCAAAACCCTCAGATTGTTTTTCAGAGTCCATAGTCTCTCATGGTTCATCTCCCCCTCCAATTTCCCTCAACTCTCTTCTCCTCTCCATCTCCCCATGTCCTCCGTGTTATTTCTTATGTTCCACAAGTTTTGCATGTGTTAACTCATTTTACCCTCAGAAGGACCTTGTGAGGCAGTGCTATTATTATCTCTAAGTTTGGAAGCTGAGGCTTGGTAGTAGTCAAGTTACATGCCTGGGTGATGCAGTGGGGAGACTCAGAGCCTTATTGAGTCCACCTCCCTGCCCCCTTCTCGGGGTTCATTCAGAAGGATGATAAAAATCCTACCACATCTCCTTCAAAATCCAGACATTTTCCACCAAATTACACCGTGCTTATGCTGAAATATGCTGAAATAAAAATAATTCTTTATATATAAAAATATATAATATAAATATATATAATATTATATATATATATAAGGAATTATTTTTATTTCCACACACACAATATATAATATATGTTTTACATCCCCAAATCTCTACAAGGTCATTATGTTAAATCTTAATTCAACTGGAGCTGAAACCAAGAGCATGTATGAAGATCCAGGAATTCTACATTGGAGGAAATTAGGGTTTCAACATAACCCAAAAGAAAAATAACTAAGTGGCTTACCATGAACATGCACACTGATAAAAATGATTTAAAATCTTATGGAAATCAGCTCTTGAATCACATTCCTTGACAGCGCTCGTGTCCTTCCCTGCTGCATCCCCAGGATCTTTCATGGAGCCCCGTGTGTGTTGCACACCCCATGAGTACTTGTGAGCATGCTGGGCTAACAAACTGGGCTGCCTTCCAGAGCCATGGAACCTATGGCTGCCTCTCTAGCCCAGCCCAGTGGCTTGGGAGGACCAGCCTCACCTCCCACTAACATCTCCCCACTTCCACAGAAATGTAAATACCCATGTGGTGGGATCAGCCACCCTATGTTAACCATGCAAGACTAAAAATATGAGAAGAATACAATAGCCTCTTAAGTTATAATTATGATCCTGCTAGTTTAGCTCTGTGGATATTGCTGAAGGCTTTGAAAGCCGCAGCAGAGTGTGGCATGCTAGCCAATTGTCTAGCCCAAAAGCTGAGAGGCTTCCAGGATCTATTCCTACGTAATTGCCTCCTTGACTGGGAACATAGAATTAACATGTTTCAGTCTAGAGGGGACCTTTAATAATTTCCTACCTCCCATACAGTTTCTAGGTGAAGGAAGTGAAGCCAGTTGGAGGTGTTTGGTGATTTCTGGCCCAGCTGGGACCAGAACCCAGGTGTTCTACCTGTTGGGTCTTTATTAATGGCAAGACCCTGTCTCCAGCTTGTACACCCTGGCCAGCAGGATGGCCAGATCTGTGCATCCGGCTGCCTCATGGTCACCTCCACCTGGCAGTCCTGTGGGCACTGCACACTCAGCCTCCCAAGCAAACTCATCCCTCTTCAACTGTCCTCCTCCAGGGGTCTCAGTCTCAGCCCATGGTCATCTTAGTTGCATGAGTCAGAATGGGGGAGTCTCCTGGCTTCTACCCCTTCTTCAGTCTCTGCTTTTGATAATTTGATTGGCCCCAAGACTTTCATTTTCCTCTTCCAGAAACTTCCTCTCTACTCTGTTTCATCTCTGCCTGGACACACCATGGCCTCTCACCTACTCCAGTCTAGCATTCTTTCTTTTCTTCTTTTTTTTAATTATGTTATGTTAGTCACCATACAGTACATCATTAGTTTTTGATGTTGTGTTCAATGATTCATTATTTGCACTTAACACCCAGTGCTCATTACAACATGTGCCCTCCTTAATACCCATCATCAGGCAAACCCACCCCCAAACCCCCTCCCCTCTAAAACCTTCAGTTTGTTTCTCAGAGTCCACAGTCTCTCATGGTTCATCTCCCTCTCTGATTTTCCCCCCTTCATTTTTCCCTTCTTTCTCCTAATGTCCTCTGTGCTATTCCTTATGTTCCAAATATGAGTAAAATCATAATATAATTGACTTTCTCTGCTTGAATTATTTCACTTAGCATAATCTCTTCCAGTTCCATCTGTGTTGATGCAAATGGTCAGTAGTCATCCTTTCTGATGGCTAAGTAATATTCCATTGCATATATGGACCACATCTTCTTTATCCATTCATCTGTTGAAGGGCATCTTGGCTCCTTCCACAATTTGGCTATTGTGGACATATTATGAACATTGGGGTGCATGTGGCCCTTCCTTTCACTGCATCTGTATCTCTGTAGTAAATGCCCAGTAGTGCAATTGCTGGGTCATAGAGTAGCTCTATTTTTAATTTTTTGAGGAACCTCCATACTGTTTTCCAAAGTGGCTGTATCAACTTGCATTCCCACCAACAGTGTAAGAGGGTTCCCTTTCTCCACATCTTCTCTAACATTTGTTGTTTCTTGCCTTGTCAATACTCTAGAAACTACAGAACATTTATGAAAGAAATCAAAGAAGACACAAAAAGATGTAAAAACATTCCATGCTCATGGAACAGAAGATTAAACATTGCTAAAATGTCTATGCTGTCTAGAGCAAATCTGTATTTGCATTGCTGTCCTGATCAAAATACCAGTGGCATTTTTCAGAGTGCTGGAACAAACAAAATTTGTATGGAACCAGAAAAGATACCAAATCACCAAGGAAATGTTGAAAAAGAAAAACAAAGCTGGCAGCATCTCATTGCTTAATTTCAAGCTATATTACAAAACCGTGATCACCAAGACAGCATGGTACTGACACAAAAACAGACACATAGGTCAATGGAACAGAATAGAGAGCCCAGATATGGACCCTCAACTCTATGTTTAACTAATCTTAGACAAAGCAGGAAAAAAAAATCCAATGGGAAAAAGACAGTCTCTTCAATAAATGGTGCTGGGAAACTTGGACAATTATGTGTAGAAGAATGAAACTCGACCATTCTCTTATATCATACACAAAGATAAACTCTAAATGGATGAACGACCCCAATGTGAGACAGGAATCCATCAAAATTAGAGGAGAACATAGGCAGTAACCTCTTCGATATCAGCCACAGCAACTTCTTTCAAGATATGTCTCCAAAGGCAAAGGAAACAAAAGTGAAATGAACTTTTGGGACTTCATCAAGATAAAAAGCTTTTGCACAGCAAAGGAAACAGTGAACAAAACAAAGAGGCAACCCACAGAATGGGAGAAGATATTTGCAAATGACATTACAGATAAAAGGCTTGTATCCAAGATCTATAAAGAACTCCTCAAACTCAACACCCAAAAAACAAATAATCAAGTCAAAAAATGGGTAGAAGACATGAATAGACACTTCTCCAAAGAAGATAAATGAATGGCTAACAGACACATGAAAAACTGTTCAACATCATTAGCCATCAGGGAGATTCAAATCAAAACCACATTGAGATACCACCTTAATCCAGCCTGGCATTCTAATCCCACCTCCATCTGAGTCAGCAGAATCAAGGAAATAGAGGGGTTAAAGAAGTGAAAGTAGGAATTTTTCAGGCCTGCAAATGAACCTCAGCTCCCCTGTTTATTGGTACAATGGCCTTGGGCAAGCTACTCCACCTCTTATTTCTACCTCAGCTTTCCTCATCTGAAAAAAGGAATAGCAATATTTGCTACATAATGTTGTGAAGAAAAATGAAATTGTGTATGTATTTATTGAGCCCATAGTAAGTGCCAGTAAATGCTATCTAATTTTGTTGTTGTTGTATTATTATTACTCATGTGTTCAAATCATGTAATTTAAATTCATTCCAAGTTTTTCTATTTGCTATAGAATAAAGTTCATAGGCCCTAGCACAAGAATTCCTAAAGACCAGCTCCAACCTCATACTTGGGTACTGCCTTTATTATATAGCTCATCATGCCAACTGCAAAAGTAGGATATTCTTTACTTTTAATTATCTGTAACTTGTCTGATAATCTGTACCCTATTTTTTATACTCATGAACTCCTACTCATACTTCAAGACCCAGACCAAATTTCATTCCCCCTGTGGAATGTTCATGGAATCTCATGCTATTCCTCTGTCCCCTCTTTGCCCCTCTCCTGGCCAAGTATATCAATCTATGTTCTGGATTCTCAGCAAACCCTGGTCTGTACCTACTTGCAGCACTGATCATGCTATAATTTAATTAATGGCATACATTTCCATCTTCCTCACTGGGCTGTGAATCCTTTGAGGGTAGGGATATGACTAAGTCAGTCCCAGAGGCCCAGGGATTAGCATGAAGCTGATCTAGAAGTAGATGCTCAATCCATTATAGCAGCAAAGAAGTTGGTCACAGAGACCTAATTTCAAATCTCAGTGGCTACCATTGCTGGCTATTTGTCATTGGGCAAGAACTTAGCCCCTGTAAAAGTGTCAGATTCTATGGAATAATAATATTCCCTACTGCCTAGTGAGATAAAATATGTGATGCATTGAGTGCAGGGACAGACACATAGCAAGTTCTCAACAGATGTGAGCTAGTTACCATTATATCAACTCATTATTGCATGAGCAATGAAATGCACACATAAATGAGAGCCCAGCTCAAAGAGTTACATGTTGTACCTATTCCCCAAATGATTCAAGAGCTCCATCATAATTCTTTGCATTAAAGTGTGCTGAAAAGCTGTGGAAAACAGAGATAAGCAGCATGCCTGGTTTTCTGTCTAGATCCCTTGGGAGTAATTTATATTTCTTTGGCTCTGTAGCTAGCCAGATGAACTCAGGTGTCACACACTTACATATTACACTGAGACAAAATGAAACTGCTGTGTCAGTCTGATAACTTCTCCCTTTCTGGGACATTAGCAGCATTGATAGCAACTGAAAACTGGTTTCATTAAAGTACGTGAGGTGTTGCTCAGGAGTCGACCATTAGACTTCACAAGTCTACATGAGAAGAGGAGAGGAGAAGTGTCATTGGCCAAAAAGTAAAAACAGAAGCTCTGATGAGATGCAGAAATAAATGATGTGCCAGGACCAGAAAATGACTTCACGTGAAACACGTCAGATTAAACTAGTAGATTTAAAAAAAAAAAGGTTTTTTAGAAGTTTTCCTAGAGAATGATGTTCTAACTGGAAGCACAGGTTTAGCCTCAGTGCATTTTACACAGTCAATATATGAAATTGGGGCTCTACTAGCATGTTATGCTGATAGAGGGGTTCATTTATGTAGTGCCACTCTCTTAAAGGATTCCATATTCTCTGTTTATCCAAAAAATTAATGATTTTTGTTATTTATTTGAGAGAGGGAGAGAGAGAGAGAGAGTGGTGGGGAGGGGCAGAGGAAGAGGGAGAGAGAATCACAAGCAGGCTCCCCACTGAGCAGGGAGCCTGATTTCGGCCTCAATCTCATAACACTGAGATCATGACCTGAGACAAAGCCAAGAGTCGGATGCTTAACCCATTGAGTCAGCCAGGCACCCTGAAATTAATGCTCTTTAAAATTTCCCACTGAACTTGCTATATATGGAAACCACAAGCTTGGACATGGGATTCAGGTAGTACATGATCTGGCCCCACACACCTCTGCAGACTCATTCTCCTAACCTACTTTGCTTGGGCCACACTAGCTTTCTTTTAGTTCTTTCTACGTGACAAAGCTCCTTTTTTGCCTCAGGGCTTTGGCAAATGCAATTCTTTCTGCAAAACTTTTACATCCCTTTATACTGAACAACATCTGTCATTTTTTAGGACTTATCTGAAAAGTTACTTCCTCAGCAAAATTACTTTTGACCCCTCCAATTTAATTCATCTCTCTTTTCCATCATATCAAAGACCTCAGACAATTCTGCTCTGTTCAAAATGTAGAAGTTTGAAGGAGTGTCTCTCCCAGCCTAACAATGAGAAAAATCTAGATCATCATTTTTTTAGATCATTAGAAAAACCATAATTTTTCTCAAACCTGACTAGTCAGAAGTCTAAGGAAAGACAGTTATTCTGAGAAGAGAGAGGGATGTGAGTACTAGCTTACCTTGGGAAGAGCATGGGAAGAAGACAGGGATGCCCCAGAAGAGGGTAAGAAACTTCTGCTAAAATGCTTACTGAATTGCTGAATGTTGTGTGCTGACTTAAGTGAGAGAATAGAACCACTGTTTTCCAGATGCAAGGGGGATTCACCTCTCCTCACAGCTCTTCTCTGCTGACTTCACTGTGAATTCCTGCAAGAATTAGAAGAAGGCAGGAGGCTGTAGAAAGCTTGCCTTGATGCAGCTATTTGGGGGAAGAGAGCAGTTACTGCTTCAAGAGGGCACAAAGTCCTTCCTGGATCCACCTCTCCATATCCCTATGGAAAAGAATCCTTGAGCTAAAGCAGAAAGGGCAGACAATTCTGTGACTACAAGGGCACAGGTGAATACTCACTGAGCATGAGAGGCAAGGAAGAGAAAAATAACATCCCTGCCCCTGGGAAAGGGACAAAAAAATCATCCTGGGCTCAGACAATTCATGGTTTCCCATTGCTGTGAGAGGCACATGGTCAGTGAGAAAGACCCATCCCCAAGACAAGATGATGGATTACACAGAGCCCGAATAAGACTGGTTGAGCCAAGACAACAGGGAACATGTACTCCTCTCCCCCTGCCACCTCAACCAGATTAAGTATCAAGGAACAAGAAAAAGAAGTCTCCTGCCAGGGAACAGAAGGAACAGGAATGAGACCCTCTTTAAGGCACAGGCCCAAGGGGAAAGCCTAAAGCTGGAGGTAGAACAGGAACACTGAGGAAACACTAACTTGAGAGGATGTACATTGAGGATAATCATATCAACCTAGACACAGCTCAACTGCTGATTTGATTGGCTCAGTTCTTCTACACACCTAAAGGTATAGTAGTGGGAGAGACACACAAATCTCCAGGCATAAACACTGTCCTACACAAAATGTTTAGTCTTTAACCAGAAGTTATGAGACACATGACAAAAAGGGGGGGGGACAACAACAAACAAATAGAATTCCAATGTGAAGAGACACAGCAATCAAAAGAACCATATTTGAATATGAACCAGATGTTAGAACTAACAGACTAGTTATTTAAAATTTAAAATATTTAGAATTTAGAATTTAAGACATTTCAAAGATTCTGGTGGAAAAAGACAGTACACATTAAAAGATGGATATTTCAACCAAAAGATGGAATCTATAAAAGATTGGATAGAAATGCTAATAATAATAAAAATAAACCAAACATAACACCAGAGATAAAGCATGTCTCCAACAGGCTCACCAACAGAACTTAAAACTGCCAAGGAAAGAGGAAGTAAACTTGAAGATAGGTCAAACAAAATTATTCAAAGTGAAACACTAAAAGAAAAAAGTAGAAAAAAATAACAGAGCATCCAGCTGTTATGAGGAAACATGAAAGGTCTAACACATATGTAACCGAAATTCAAGAACAGATGAGAGAGAGAGAGAGAGAGAGAGGGAGAGAGAGAGAGAGAAGTATGAAATACTTGCAGATAATGACCAGGAATTTTCCAAAAAAATTGTGCATCAACAAACCACATATATCCCAGAAGCTCAGAGAACACCAACCAGGTAAAACACAAAAGGATTAAAAAAACACACCTAGGCACATCACATTTAAAACCAAAGAATTATAGCAAATTTGTTGTTAGAAATATTGCCATAAGCAATAGAGTGACAAACTTGAGTGCTGAAAGAGAGAGAGGAAAAAAAAAAAATTTGTGGATCCAGAATTCTGTTAACATCTCTTTTTAAAATGCATGCAAATGAAGACTTTTTCCAACAAACAAAAGAATGAAGGAGTTCACTACAACTAGGCTTTCACTACAAGGATTTTTAAAGGAAGCCCTCCAGGTAGAATGAATATGATACACTACAGAAACTGAAGCTGCACAAAGAAATAAAAAATATTGGAAATGGGAAAAAGGAAGGTAAAGAGAAAATCATTTTTTCTTACTAACCACTATAAAATATAATTGACTGAAGCAAAAATAAAATCAATTAATTATGTATCTACAGCACAAAAAAACAAAAGATGGGTGGGAGGCACTGGGAGTATATTATTCTAAGATTCTTACATTATACATGAAGTGGTAAGATTTCAAGGTAGATTCTGATTGATGATGTATATTATATATATAGGGCAACCTCTAAACTATATTTTTTAAAATAGAGGTATAGATACTAACCCAGTAGGGAAGTTAAAGTGGAATCATTCATAATGATCAAGTAATCCAAAATAAAGCAGAAGAGCAGCAAATGAACAAAGAACAAATTGACCAAAGAGAAGGAAAAACGAGGTGACAAACTGCAATCCAACTATATAATAATTATATAAAATATAAATGGTCTAAATACCAATGGGAAGGCAGAGATTATTAGATGGATAAAAAGACTGCCTACATGACATGTACTTAAAATTTAAATATATAGGTTAAAAATGAATGGATGGAAAAAGACATCATCAGGGTGCGCTGGAAAAGACTATTAGCTCATCTCTCCCCTCCTGTGTGTTTGTTGATGTCACATTGATTACTTGAAGTCAGTCATGGTAGGAGGACTTACATCACAAAAATCAGCAAAATCTACAAATCTGTCCCCTTCTTCTCCTCCTCCTCCTTCTTTTCTTCTTCTTCTTCTCCTTCTTCTTCTTACCACCAGAGAGATAGTTGTTAAACATTTACCAGCACACCACTGGAAATACCATGCAAACATTAACAAAAGAAAGCTGGAGTGGCTATATTAATATCACACAAAGTAGATTTCAGAACAAGGAACAAGAGGGATATTATATAATGATACACGCAGCAATTTACCAAGAAGATGTAATAATCCTAAAAATGTACACACCTTACAGCAGAACATCAAAATACATGAGACAGAACTGCAATGCAAAGAAAAATAGACTAATTCACAATTACAGTTGGGGATTTCAACACACTTCTCTTAGTAACTGATATAACAAGTAGACAGAAAACCAGTAAGACTATTTAGGGCCTAACTGATATTTATAGGCGACATGAATAATGAAAAACATACACATTCTTTGCACAAGAACATAGAGTGTTCACCAAGATAGACCATATCTAGACCACAAAACAAAATTGACCAATTGAAAAAATAGAAAAGAAATCATATAAGGGATTTCTCTGACATCACAGAATTAAACTGGACATCAACAACAGAAAGATGGATGGCAAATTCCCAAATACTGTTGAAAATTATGAAGTAGACATCTAAATCACCCATGGGTGAAAGACAGAGTCACAGGGAAGTTGGAAGGTGTTTGTAACTGAATGAGAATGAAAAACATAGTATATCAGCGTTTGTGGAATATAGCTAAGGCTGGACTTGGGACAGAATTGACAGAGCATTAAATGTTTATATTGGAGAAAGCCAAGACTCAAATCAATAATTTGTATTTCTATCTTAAGAAACTAGAATAAGAACAAATTAAACCCAAAGCAAACAGAAGAAAGTAATAAAAATCAGAGAAGAAATCCATAAAACAGAAAATCAATGAAACTAAAAATTGATTCTTTAAAAAGGTGAGCACGAGTGATAAGCCTCTGCCAAAATTATCAGGAAAACCATAGAGGGAATACAAATGACCATTCAGGAATGGAAGAGGAGACAACACTGCAGAATCAACACTCATTAAAAAACGTAACAAGGGGATACTACAAATAATCATAAACCCAAACATTCGTAAGTTTACATGAAACACAGAAATTTCTTGAAAGACATAAATGACCAAATCCTACCTAATATTTATTTACTTCTTCTGTCCTAATGAGAAATAAACAGAATAGACCCATGTCTAGTAAAGAAATCAGATTCATAATTTAAGAAGTTTCCTGTTAAGACCTCCAGGTCCAAATATCTTCACTGGCCAATTCTACCAAACAAATGCTAGAAATAATACAAACTCTACATAAATTTTTCCAGAAAGAAGAGAAGGGAATATTTCCCAACTTACAATGCCAGTATTACTCTGGTATCAAAATTACAAAAAGATGTTACAAGAAAAAGAAAACTAAAATGTTCCTCATTAACCTGGAGGTAGATATTGTAAATGAGGTATTACAAAATTGATTCCAGCATCATTTAAATAGGAAAATACAGTATGACCAAGTAGGATTTATTCTGGAAATATAAGGAAGTTCAACCTTCCAAAATCAATCAATGTATTTCAACAGATTGTAGAAGAGAAACTATATGATTTTCTCAATAGGCTGAGAAAAGATATTTCACAAAATTCAACATGCATTTATGATTTTTTAAAAATCCCTCAGAAAATTGGAAAAAATGGAAACTTCCTCAATCTGATAAAGAGTAACTAAGTACAAAAAACTTACAGCTAACATCATACTTAAAGGTAAAAAAACTAAATGCGTTCTCACTAAGATCAGGATCAAGGCCAAGTGTATTGAATGTACTAGCTAGAGCAACAAGGCAAAAAAAAAAAAAAAAAAAAAAAAAAAAGACATGCTGATTGGAAAGAGGAAATAAAATTACCTTGATTTTCAGACGTGATTATCTACATAGAAAGTCCAAAGAATTTACTACCAAAACTGGGGACTGATAAGTGAGTTCAGCAAAATTACAGGATGCAAGGTCAACATACAAAAATCAATTGTATCTCTATAGATCAGCAACTAATGATTGGTAAGTAAACTTTTTAAAATTTTTATTTAAATTCCAGTTAGTTAACATACAGTGAAATGTTGGTTTCAGGTGTACAATGTAGTGATTCAACACTTCCATGCAACGCCGGGTGCTCTTCACAAGTGGACTCCTTAATCCCCATCACCGATTTTCCCCATCCTCCAACCACCTCCCCTCTGGTAACTATCAGTTTGTTCTCTATAGTTGAGTTTCTCTCTTGGTTTGCCTCTCTTCCTCTTTTTTTCTCTTTGCTCATTTGTTTTGTTTTTTAAATTCCACATATGAGTGAGATCATATGGCATTTGTCTTTTTCTGACTGACTTATTTCACTCAGCATAATACTTCCTGGCTCTATCTATGCCATTGTAGATGGCAAGATTTCATTCTTTTTGATGGCTGAATAATATTCCAAAAATGCATCTATATCTATATCTAGATATGTCTCACATCTTATATGTACCCTGATGTTTATAGCAGCATTAGCCAGCATTATCTACAACAGCCAAATTATTGAAACAGCCCAAATGTCCATCTGCTGAGGAACAGATCAAAGAAGATTAATTAATTTTTTAAAGTACCATTCACATGCCTCCAAAAATCTGTAAGATACTTAGGTAAATGTAACAAAATATGTGCAAAATCTGAAAACTATATAATGCTGATGAGAGAATCTAAGGTGCTGTAAATACATGGAGAAATATTCTGTGACTGGAAGAGTCCACATTGTTCAGGGGCCATTTCTATCTAAACTCATCACAGATTCAGTGCAATCCTAACAAAAATGCAGCAGAGTTATTTTTTTTTTTTGTAGACATTAACAAGCAGATTCTCAAGTTTTAATGAAAAGGGAAAGGATCTAGAATAGCCAAAATAATTTTGAAAAGAAAAAGAGAGTTTGGAGACTCTCCATACCTTATTTCAAGTATTATTGCAAAGGTACAGGAAAAGTATGATACCAGGTAGAGCCTCAACAAATAGACCAATGGAACAGAAAAGAATACAGAAATAGACCCACACATTTACAGTCAATTTTGTTTTGACAAGGTTGCAAAGGCAATGCAGTAGGGAAAGAAAAGTGTTTTCAACAAAGGTTGCTGGAACAATTGGATAGCTGTATGCAAATAAATAAAGCTCCGTCTTCGCCTCACACCATACTAAAAACTAAATTAAAAATGCATGTAGTGGGGCGCCAGGGTGGCTCAGTGGGTTAAGCCTCTGCCTTCGGCTCGGGTCATGATCTCAGGGTCCTGGGGTCGAGCCCCGCATTGGGCTCTCTGCTCGGCGGGGAGCCTGCTACCCGCCCCCCCCGCCTGCCTCTCTGCCTACTTGTGATCTTTCTCTCTGTCAAATAAATAAAATCTTTAAACAAACAAACAAAAAAACTTACTTTTCTTAAAAAAATGCATGTAGCTTTAATTGTGAAATCCAAAAGTATAAAACTTTTACAAGAAAACAAAGAAAAAAAATCTTTGTAAACTCATGTGAGGAAAAGATGTTTAGATACGACACCAAATACATGATCCAGAAATAAAATCTCCTGGTGGTGGATATTAAGGAGGGCACATAATATCCTCCTTACGTGCCTGGAGCACTGGCTGTGGTGCATAAACAATGAATCTTGGAACACTGAAAAAATAAAATTAAATTAATAAAAAACAAATAAAATCTCTTAAAAAACTGGACTTCAAATTTAAAACTTCTGTTTCTAGAAAGATTCTATTATGGCAAAAGAAAGACAAGCCACTGATGGGCCAAAATTTTTGCAAAACACCTATCGGATGAAGGACTTATATCCAGGATATATAAAGAATTCCCAAAGCTGAATTAATAAAAATCATTAATGGGAATGATTTGGATAGATACTTCATAAAGAAGATAAATGGATGGCAAATAAGCAAATGAAAATATGTAGCACACCTTTAGTCATTAGGGACTTGTGAAATAAAACTACTCCCTGCCTATTAGAAGGGCTGATAAGAAAAGAAATGACGGCCGGGTAATACCGCCTGTGCTAGTAGAGAGAAGCCAGAGCCTTCATACATTGCTTGTGGGGATATAAAATGGTCCAGCCATCCTGGGTAATGGTTTCTTCATTTCTCAGGAAGTTCAACATACGCTTACCATATGACCCGGCAATCCCACTTTTAGGTAATTATTCTAGAGAATTGGAAACTTAAGTTCGCATAAAAACCTGAAAGCAAATGCTTATAGCAGTCTCATTCATAATCACGTACAACTGGAAATAAGTGTCCCTCAGCTGGTGAATGGATAAACTCATTGTGTCTATTCATCCAATAGAGTTCTACTTGCCAATCCATCAAAAGGGAAAGCTACTGATAGCCAGCTGTGGAAAGTGCCGAGATACCCTTCAACAGACGAATGGATAAAGAAGATATGGTCCATATATAGAAGGGAATATTACACCTCTATCAGAAAGGATGAGCACCCAACTTTTGTATCAACATGGACGAGACTGGAGGAGATTATGCTGAATGAAATTAGTCAAGAAGAGAGTCAATTATCATATGGTTTCACTTGTGGAGCATATGCAATAACATGGAGGACATTAGGAGAAGGAAAGGAAAAGTGAATTGGGGGACACTGGAGGGGGGGATGAACCATGACAGACTGTGGACTCCGAGAAACAAACTGATGGTTTTGGAGGGGAGGGTGTAGGGGGATGCGTGAGCCTGGTGGTGGGTATTAAGGAGGGCACGTATTGCATGGAGCACTGGCTGTGGTGCATAAACAATGAATCTTGAAACACTGCATCAAAAACTAATGATGTATTTTATGGTAACTAATGTAACACAATTAAAAAAAGGGGGAAACCTACTGAAACACACAAAATGAATAAATCTCAAATGCATCATTCAAAGTGAAAAAACCCAGATTTTCTAGGGTGCCTGGGTGGCTCAGTCACTAAGCGTCTGCCTTCAGCTCAGGTCATGATCCCAAGGTCCTGGGATCGAGCCCCACATTAGGCTCCCTGCTCAGTGAAGAGCCTTCTTCTCTCTCTCCCTCTTCTGCTCCCCTGCTTGTGCAAGCTCTCCCTCTCTCCTTTGCCGTCTCTAAATAAATAAGTATCTTTAAGGAAAAAAAAAGAAGAAAACAAACTCCAGATTCAAAAGGCTGTAGACCATATGACTCCATTTCTATGACTCTCTGGAATGGTCTGAACTGATCACTGGCTGCCGGGGACTGGGATTAGGAACTTTGGGGGTGATGGAACTGTTCTGTACTTTCAACATGACCATCTGTGTTTGTCCAAATTCATAGAACTGTGCCCTAAAAGAGTGCACTTCACTGCAGCTAAATTGTCACTCAAAAATAAACATCTCCAACTATATATTTATCAGTTTTGTGATTTTTAAGGTGATTATCTACCTTATACATAGCCAACCTAATGAGTGCAGAATTATATGTTTGCTCACAGATGTATTTGGGGGCCATAGAACATTGCCTGGAACGTAGAAAGTACTCAATAGATTTGTGAAGATGGATGGATGGACGGATGGATGAGTGGATGGGTGGATGGATGGATGAATGAATGAATGAAGGACAGGTTCTCAGGAAAGATACTGGGCACTGCAGCCTCACTGGCCTGAGTCTGAACACTGGCTCTCTTACTTTCTCTGGCACAGGGGGTGGCAAATGTCACTAACCTTGATCATTTCAACAAGGACCATACTAGCATCATTATGTACTTGATCTTAGCCAAAAGGCCAAGAAGCGATAGCATTACTATCATGGCTCAGCAACCACTCGTCTGCTCACTGCAGCAACCTGGGGGAGGGAACTAATGTTCAGTGAATGCAGGCAAGGCACCAGCTCTGTGATCCCCTAGTGCACCCAGCATCCTCCAGCCAACCCAGCTCCTATAATGAACCAGCTGTTTAGGGTCTGTTTTCCCTGCTGGACTGCGCGTACCATAAGGCAAGGGCATTCCCAATCCAGGCCCTGGATTCCCAATGCTAAGCAGATACCAAATAATCAACCATCTAAATCGTAACTGTGGCAACAATAACAACACTATCGGCCCCCAGACCTGTGCATTCACAGACTGCATTTGCCAGACATTATGTTATATTATATGTATATATATTATATATATATAATATATTATACGTATATATATTATATATATATAATATATTATACATATATATATGTATATGTCTGGCTATACATATATATTTTTTATATATATGTATAGCCAGACAATGTATTATATTATATTATGTTATAGCCATGCCATGAAATCCTCACAGACAACCGACTAAGGCAGATTACATCATCATTAATCCCATTACTCAGATTAGAAAACTGTCAGGGCACATGGTTTGGCAGCCAACACTTCTGAGTGTTCATCATGTTGAGATGGGCCCAAGTCTAGGCAGCCACTAAGTGGAAGACACCCAAACTGCCCCATGCTAAAGGCGACACCTCACCTGGACTCCCTCCTGGCTTTTGGCTGGCTTCTCAGGCTATTATCATGGATTCAAGACCCCCATGCTTTGGTCTGTCTCTTTGCTCCCTCTCCATGCCATCTTGGTCTATAAGCCATACAAGAAGTGGCGCTGCAGCTGTCCCCCAACACACCATGCTGTTGCCCCTCCTGTACCTCCATCCGGGCTGATGCCTCTGACTGAAATGGTGTCTCCTCATCCTTACCCAGCAGGCAAACTCTGAGCACACCCTCAGAGTCTAACTCAGATGGTTACCTTCTCCCGGAATCTGTCTTGACAGTGTCCTGTTTACACCTGTGCCTATGCATCTGTCTGTCCCACTAGATGGTGAGCTCCCGGGCCCCAGAGAGCATCAGTCTCCTCTGAGCCCCCGAGCCCTCACTCCGTTTATCTCCTAAACATTCCATAAATATTTGCTGAATGATTGCTCAGCTCTTTATTTCACTGCCGATGCATAAACTCTGAAGCCCCGGTGGCTGCTGGAACATTTCTGACTTCTAATCTGGCACATTGCAGAGAGATTTCTTTTTTCTCTGACTGTGAATTCCATCTGCTCTTTTAATTAATGAAAATTCAGTTCTATGCAAATGTTTCTTCCAGGATCATCCTTCATGAGCAACCTCTGGGAGCTTACTCATCAGCCTGTTCTCTGAATCTGTGTTTGGAACATTCTGGGAGCTTGTAATTGGGCCTTTGAACTGAACAGTACAAATGGAAAAAAAAATCGACAAACCTGCCACTTGTCCTCAGGAGTTTATAGCCCTGGGAGCTGTAGGACTTGAATTTACTGAGATAGCCCTCCTTCATCCTGTCTTCCCCAATGAACTCCCACTGCCTGGTCCTGTCAACCCCTATGGTGTCTGAAAAAAAATATATCCATTTGGTGCCCACTAAATCCCAGAGAAATCTCTCCTGTGCACCTGTTTATTAATTCAGGACTAAGGCTCCTCTAAACAGAAGGACACCAGGAGCCCCAAATCCTACACACACTTGGGACAACAAACTTTTCTTGTCTGAGAAATATGGCTTTCTGACACAGGAACTCAGTGTCAAAAGGCAGCTTGGTATAGTGGCAAAAGCATGGGCTTTGGACCCATGTAGACATGGCTTCAGATTCTGGCTCTCTCACTTGCCTGCTACATAACCCTGGGCAGGTAATGAACTTCCCCAGGCCTCAGCTTCCTCATCAATAAACTGGAGAGAAGGGGAAGCTGCCTGTGGGTCTTCTGAGGATTACAGGCAATGACAGACACACAGCAGGGTCACAGTATATGTTGGTTTTCTTCTCTCTCTTGGTGGTGGGGCCACTATGGAGACAGAGTGGTCAGCTGTGTCACCACGGGTCTGCTTTTCCAGAAGCTGAGAGCCAGGACAGCAGTGGGAAGTCAGGGAATGAGACTGGGGAAGGGCCGGGGTGAGTCTCAGAGGAGGTGCTGGGAGAGTGTGCTATGCATGGTGGTGGAGCAGGGGCAGAAAAGAAAGGGTTGGTACTATACTACTCCAGTGGTCTGGGCTCACTTCTCCAGTGGTCTGGGCTCTGTATTCCCAGAGATCGATCGAACAGCTTTAGGCTGTTCCTAAAGGATGTCAGAACTAACTTTATAGGGTTATGGAGGTGGCTCCAAAGGGGAGCTTCTTCTCTCCATGTCATTTTCCTCTCCTCACTGGCCCTTCTGGAAAAGATGGCTCCTTCCATTCTGTCTGCTTCTCTGGGACAGTGTCCCCTGGGCCTCCAGGGGCTTGGTGCTCTTCTCTCCTGCATCCTCCCTGGGGGATCCTGCCCCTGCGTTGGCTTTGCTGCATCTCAGTGCTGGTAACTCCCCAGTCCACAGATGCTGTCCACATCATTCCAGAAGCCTGGACGGCACCTCCCAGGGACGCCTCAGATTCAAACCTGGGACTCCTGGAACCCCACACACCTGAGGCCCCTGCTGTGCTCCCCACACACCTCCACCAGAGGCCTGGGCAGCAGCCTTAACACCCCTTTCAACCCATTCTCCCACCCATTTGTCAAGTCAGTGTCTCCTCAGATGGACTGGCCTCAGCTATGGAATTGTCTGGAAAGAGATTTCGATCGATCTCTTCAAGAGTGAAAGCCCTATTGGTGTAAATGCTCAGCATCCCAAGGGGATTGTCTGAAGAGTACAGATTGTATGCGTACCTTCTCGTGTCCATGCTGACCTGGGTCTGACTCTTGTCACCAACGTCTGCCTGGGTGGGTCCCTCATGACCCCTCAGTCTGTTTCCTCGGCTCTAGAGTGGGAATAAATAATTGTGCCTGCTTTGTATTTGTGAGCATTAGATAAAGCTGGGCACATAGCAAATACTAAGTACTATTTTTACTATGACTTGTGGCCAAACTTCATTTTTAAAATTGATTTAGGAAATAAGAGATGAATGACACATGCAGTGAATTCTGGGAGGTGAGGACATGGTTTTTGAATCTCGGCAGATCAACACACATAAACCAATAGAGCAGATGAATAGCTAAGCCAAAACCCATGAGGAACACCAACTACGAAACTAAATTACCCCCCCCCCAAGCCCCAAAATGTAAGTGCATGGGAACAAACCGGCAACAGTGACAAGACTTCCATGGGAGTGACTTCTGCAGAGAAGGGAACACAGGGAAGAAACAAGGCAACATATGATGGACCAGAGAACAGAGAGCTGCAAGACAGCCAGCAGGCATTTATGGGGGGGATCCAGATGGCCAGTTGGGGAACAGCAGCTAAAGCCTGGAGCAGCTTGTCCAGTGCAGTGGCAGGTGAGGCAAAGGGGTCCTTGGTAAGTTCTGCAGGAGAAGGTCAGTCTGGAACCCCAAATCTCTGTCATCCTCCAGCCGGAGCTCCCTTCTAGAAGGAGCCCCAAGGAGAAACTATTGGAAGTAGAACCAAAACCGAGCGGGATGGGGACCCTACAGACAAAAGAAAAAGAAGCTCCAGCTAAAAGTAAGCAAGTAGAATGAACCAGGAATTCCCAGGTAACAAGCGGCCTTGGATTTTGATGCTTCATGAAAACAACAGAAGATGTTCAGTTAGAAAAACTACCCTGAATAATATCATCTTCTAAAAGTTCAGGAAAACTAATTTCCCATTAAAAAAAAAAGAAGAAGAACATTAGAGTATCAAAGCCAAATTCCATGCAAAGTTATCATAAGAGGAAGGAAAATAAAGGGCAGAATAACACAGTTTACAATGATGATTAATCAGAAAGATGTGCCCCCACCCACCAAAAGAAAAAAAAAATTTCAGGGAAAAATTGTAACCTACTATTTCAAAAGAATGAAAGACAGTGTGGTGGTTTGTTTCATGAATGGTTTCTGGATGAATGCGGCCTTCTGGTATCCATTTTCCTCCCACATTCCCCACAGTCCCCTCCCACATGGTCTCTGGTCTTGGTCACGTGACTTGCTTTGGCCAACTGGACATCAGGAAATGTGAAGCAAGCAGAAGCCTGATAAGCATGTGGGAATGGGGTTCTCCTTCTTTAACCCAATCTGCTTCTCCTTCCATGCAAGCTCACTGCAGTCCATTTGATGATGAAAGACCATGTAGAGAAAGACTCTGCTGTCCTTGCTGAGCCCAGCCCCCACCAGACCCACCAGGGGTATGAGTGAGCCCAGCCTAAATCAGCAGGGGAACCACCCAGTCAAATGGTAGATTGTGAGAAATAGTACATTGTTGCTGTTCTAAGCCACTAAGTGTTTTTTTAAACAGTGTTCATTTACACAACTAATGAATCATTGAACACTACATCAAAAATGAAGTACTATATGTTGGCTAATTATATTTAAATTAAAAAAATGTTCATTTACTTTCCCCAAACTTATTTTTTAACTTCCTTTCTTTATTTTTATTTTTTTTATTAAATTTTTTATTTATTTTCAGTGTAACAGTATTCATTGTTTTTTCACCACACCCAGTGCTCCATGCAATCTGTGCCCTCCCTAATACCCACCACCTGGTTCCCCCAACCTCCCACACCCTGCCCCTTCAAAACCCTCAGGTTGTTTTTCAGAGTCCGAAGTCTCTCATGGTTCACCTCCCCTTCCAATTTCCCTCAACTCCCTTCTCCTCTCCATCTACCCTTGTCCTCTATATTATTTGTTATGCTCCACAAGTAAGTGTTGACATACAATGTTACATTAGTTTCAGATGTGCAACATAGTAATTTTACAACACTGTATTTTATGCTTTGCTCACAACTGTAGCTGCCTTCTGTCCACACACTATTACAGTACCACTGACTATATTCCCTGTGTCAGTGCCTTTCATCCTGTGATTCACTTACTCCCTAACTGGAAGTGTGTACCTCCCACTCCCCTCTCCCATTTTCTCACCCCCCTGCCCCCTCTCCTCTGGTAACCATTGGTTTGTTCTCTGTATTATGGATCTGTTTCTGCCTCATGTTTGTTCATTTGTTTGTTTTTTAGAATCTACATATGAGTGAAATCATATGGTATTTGTCTTTTTCTGGATGACTTATTTCACTTAACAGAATATCCTCTAGGTTCACCCATGTTGTTGCAAATGTCAAGATCTCATTCTTTTTTATGACTGATACTCCACTGTATATATGTACACCACACCCTCTTTATCCATTCCTCTATCGATGGACACTTAGGTTGCTTCTGTACCTTGGCTATTGTAAATAATGTTGCAATACATGTAAGGATGCATACATAATGCATTTCAAATTACTGTTTTCATTTTCTTTGAGTAAATACCCAGTATTGGAGTTGCTAGGTCATAGGGGATTTCTATTTTCAATTTTTTGAGGAATCTCCACACTGTTTTCCACAGTGGCCGCACCAGGGTGCATTCCCACCAACAGTGCATGAGGGCTCCCTTTTTTCTGGACTCTCACCAACACCTATTGTTTCTTGTCTTTTTGATACTGCCCATTCTCAGGTATAAGGTAATATCTCACTGCAGTTTTGATTTGCGTTTCCCTGATGATGAGTGATGTTGAGAGTCTTTTCATGTACCTGTTGGCCATCTGTATGTCTTCTTTGGAGAAACATCTATTCAGATCCTCTGCCCATTTTTAAATTGTATTATTATTATTATTATTATTGGTGTTGGTATTTTGGTGTTGCGTTATATAAGTTCTTTATATATTTTGGATACTAATGCTTTTTTTTTTTTTAAGAATTTAATTTATTTGAAAGAGAGAGAGAGCATGAGAAGGGGGAGGGTCAGAGGGAGAAGCAGACTCTTTGCAGAGCAGGAGCCCGATGTGGGACTCAATCCCAGGACTCCAGGATCATGACCTGAGCCTAAGGCAGTTGCTGAACTAAGCCACCCAGGCGCCCCTGGATACTAAAATGCTTTATCGGGTATGTCACTTGCAAATGTCTTCCATTCAGTAGATTGTCCTTTTGTTTTGTTCATTGTTTTCTTCACTGTGCAGCAGCTTTTTATTTTGATGTATTTCCGGTAGTTTAATTTAGCCTTTGTTTCCCTTGCCAGAGGAGACAGATCTAGAAAAAATGTTGCTATAGCCTATATCTCTCTGCCTGTGCTCTCTTTCAGGGTTTCTATGGTTTTTAGGTCGCACATTTAGGGTCTTAATCCGTTTTGAGTTTATTTTTGTGTGTGCTGTAAGAAAGTGGTTCCTTTTCATTCTTTTGCATGTGGCTATACAGTTTTCTCAGCACCATTTGTTAACGAGATTAACATTTTCCCATTACATATTCTTGCCTCCTTTGTCATAGATGAATTGACCATATATGCATGGGTTTATTTTCAGGTTCTCTATTCTTTCCCACTGATCTATGTGTCTGTTTTTGTGCCATCCCATATGCTTTTGATCACTACAGCTTTGAAGTAAATCTTGAAATCTGGAAATGTGGTATCTCCAGTTTTCTTCTTCTTTTCCAAGATTGCTTTGGTTATTCAGGAGTCTTTTGTGATTCTATGCAAACTTTAGAATTATTTCTTTTACTGTTAAAAATGTTACTGGTATTTTGATAGGGATTGCACTGAATCTGTGGATTGCTTTGGGTAGTACAGACATTTGAACAATGTCAATTCTCCCCATCTGTGAACATGGCATAAGCCACTAGGTTTTGACTTGCTTTGTTATACAATAATCAATAATTAATATAGACATTAAGAATTAATATAGACATTAAGAAAACTATATAAGACATGAAAGAACAACATAAAGTGGAATTGAGAAACTAAAAAATCAGGCAAGAAAACTCAGGGAAAAAATTAGAGGGGAAATTATTTTAGTAATAAATATTTCACTAGAAAGCATACAAAGCAAATAAACACAACAGGTAATCTTTAAAAGAAAGAAGAGAAAAATGGGAAATATTTTAAACAGATAAAGGAAGAGATGCAAAAGATTTGAAAATAACAAATACTGAAAATTTGTAAAGACTCCACATTCAGATAATGGTGTCCTTAGAGAAAACCAAAGTACAGGAATGGAATGCTTCTAAAAATGATACTTCCCATATTGCATGGAGCACTGGGTGTGGTGCATAAACAATGACTCTTGAAACACTGAAAAAGTAAAATTAAATTAAAATAAATAAATACTAAAAAAATAAAGATTTTTTAAAAAGAAAAAAAAGGAAGTAGGAAAAAAATGATACTTCCATCAAAGGATCTAAAGAAAATCCAACTTGAAAATACACATTGGAAAGGCACTGTGTTCCTAGGAATATAGACCCCAAATGACCAGCAACAAAGTTATATTCTGGCTGCACTACTGGACATTATTAAAAAAGAAAATATAGTTTTTTGTCTGTTTTTGTGTGTTTTTCCCCAAGCCTGAAGCAAGGATTTTTGGCTGTGTAGGAGTTCTCTGGAAATCACGGGAGAAGGTCTTTCTGGCAGACAGGACAGCAAGGATAAAGTGTGAGAGAGCCCAGCACGTACTGGGGACAGCCAGGTCCTGGTGTGGGGGAGAAGGACTGGAATTCTGAGGTCAGGCACTGGGTCTCTGGCTCCTCAAAGGGGCCTGGAACACTCACCCATGTAGGGCTTGGTCCCGGCCATGGAGGAAGCCTTTTCTGCTCCTTTCACGATCGTCGCTATGTTGAAGTCTGTGATGTGAACATGTCCTGGAGATAGAGAAACAGAAACCCCAGTTAGCAAGAGCTGCAGGCAGCTGGGCTCGCTCCTAGTTGATTTAAAGCTGTGGGCTCTATGGTGGGTGCAAGAAGAACGTTGGAGAACCTCTACTTATAAGAGTATTTTATCTAATACTTTGAAAATGTCTAGTTTTGGCAGCATCACTCATAGTAGCCAAACTTAGGACAAACCTAGGACAACCTAAGTGTCCATCAGTAGATGAATGGATAAAGAAGATGTGGTCTGTATATACAATGGAATTTTATTCAGCCACGAGAGAGAAGGACCCCCTGACACTTTTTGACAACATGGATGGACCTTGAGAATATCATGCTAAGTGAAATAAGCCATATGGAGAAATGTAGATACTGCATGTATCACTTATATATGGAATCTTAAAAAAAGCTCATAGAAGCAGAGATTAGGAAAGTGCTTGCCACAGCCTGAGGGGTGGGAGGAATAAGGAGAGTTTGGTCAAGGGTACAAACTGAATAAGGTTTGAGGATTTAATGTGTAACATGGAGACGCAGTTGACAGCATTATATTGGATAACTGAAATTTGCGAAGAGAGTAGAACTTGAATATATATACGCGCACACACCTACACTAAAAATGTCTACGTTATGTGCAAGTTTTTCTTTGATGGCACATGCATATTACTTATAAGTAGACAAAAATACTGAGGGCATGGTAAAAAATTTAATGGATTAAATTTTAGAGGCAGTAGCTCAGAGAGTAAAAGCTCATGGTAGAGAGATGAGAGGGGTGAGTCCATACTCCCTTGCTGAGGAAGCTGAGTGGCTATGGTTGGGGGAAGAAGAGTGGAGAGGAAATTTTCATGCCCAGAGGACACTCTTGTTCCACTGTTTTTCTGCCATAGTCAGTAGGGGGTCTTAGTTCTGTACATCCTGGGAGCAGGGGACTGGGGATTGAGACCACCTTCCATCCAGCTTAAAGTAATGGCAACAGATGGGACATGGATAGGCTAGGTGCCCCTGCACATAAGTGTTCAAGAAATCTGAGAAGGAAGTAAGAGGGACAGAGAAGGACGGAGACAAGAGATAAAGAGAAGCAGGGAAGGAAGACGGGTGGGAAGGAGGGAGGAAGGAACATCCTGACAGTTGGTACTAGCCTTCTGGGGAACTTGGTACTTAAAAGAAGCCAACCCTGAGACCCTTGAAAACTAGCTATAAATACAATCACTTTCCCTCTTTGTCCTCACATCACGGTGAGGTTGGATTTTCACATCTGGAAGCTGTGTTTGAGAGGTTGGGACTTAAATACACAGGTGGCTTGCATACACAAAACTGACATTGGGAGGGCCTGGAGGGTACCTCCATGAGATGGACAGACACCTGCTAGAGCAGGTGCAGTGAGGCCCACAGGAGAGGCACACCTGATAGGACTAGCCACAGTGGACAGCAAAAGCACCAGCAGTTCGGGGCCCCTGGGTGGCTCAGTGGGTTAAAGCCTCTGCCTTCGGCTCAGGTCATAATCCCAATGTCCTGGGATCGAGCCCCACATCGGGCTCTCTGCTCTGCAGAGAGCCTGCTTCCCCTCCTTCTCTCTCTGCCTGCCTCTCTGTGTGCTTGTGATCTCTGTCTGTCAAATAAATAAATAAAAATTAAAAAAAAAAAAAACATGTTCTATGTTCACTTTAAAAAAAAAAAAAAAGCACCAGCAGTTTCACATAAATCCAAATCTCAGGCTCAGCTGCCAGCATTGACATGTGGGCAAGCTTCTGCCAGGCACTCTGTCCAGAACCCCTGGGTGGGAGACAGTAGTGAGGTACTCAGTTAGTGATGATCTGTGATCCCTTTCGGGTGCTTGTGAGTAAAGCCTAAGTCATCTAGCCAGACCCTTGCTGGGAACCCTTTTTGGCCAGATGAAGAGTGTGTCCACCCAGGGAGCATCCCTAGAGCAGACACACCTGCTGCAGCCTTGGGAGCCAGAACTAGCATCCATACACAACCCTACCCCAAGAGGCTGTGTGGCATAGCAATTGGGAGCAGAGACTCTGAGCCACCCTGACGTGGTTTGGGTCTCAGCTTTGTTGGGATTAGCTGTTTGCTCTTGGGCAAATAACTTATTTTCTTCGTGTGTAAAGTGGGGGTGAGGTTAACAAAGTACCCACCTGAGCGAGCGTTTGGGAGGAACCAAGAATTAATATACATAAAATGGTTAGAGCGACTGGCATGCAAGAAGTAGGGAAGCTTCTTGTTAAGTGTTTGCTCCTAGCACTGTTATCCCGCCAAGGTGTGGCTCAGATCCCATCGTCTCCAGCCAGCGCCAGTCTGCCCCTGACACCCTCCCAGTCCCCACTTCTAATACTAACAAACAAATCCTCAGTCCTGTTGTTGACTATGAGGCAAGGGAGGGTCTCAGTCACCTGTACACCCACACCTGTATGCTCCTGAGCACAGCCACCATACTGAGAGGATCCTGAAACCCTCCAATAAGGCTTTTATTTGGTTTTCCTTCATTTCTCCCTGTCTTTAAAAAAAATTAGTATTTGCATTATCAAAGTAATGCCAGCTGATTATAATAAGTCAAAGACTACAAATGTGTATTTGGGTCACTCCTTTCAACCCTTGATGGTTCCCCCACCCCCATTCATAACATGACTAAGTAACTTGGTTCTCTGTCGTTTCTCCCCTTACTTATGCCTACATGTGTTGGCATGTGGTTTGTCCTTCCAATAATGAGATCATACTCTATGGGTCGTTCCAGAAGTTACTTTTGCATTTAGCCATGTATCATGACATTTTCCCACATCAGTATACATTGGTCTATCTATAGGAACCATAATCCTTTGTCCTCCATGCTAAAGAAATCCAATTATTTTGGTAATTTATTTGGTGATAAAACTTGACCTGTAACTTCTCTTTATTGGTCTATTTATTCCACTTAGGGGGAATATTCATGTTTTGATAGAAAAATATTAATATATTTGATTATAGGGTGGGCCCCCTTGGTGACTCATTTAACCTCTATGGAAGTATTACATAATATATAATATATGTTGTTTTTAAATATTATTATCTATTATATTATTTTCATTTACTAAGACATATATTATTTAATATAAGGGTGGGGGGTTAGGGGAGCCTAGGAGTGGGTATTAAGGAGGGCACATATTGCATGGAGCACTGGGTGTAGTGCAAAAACAATGAATCTTGGAACACTGACAAAATAAAATTTAAAAAATGTTTTTAGAGGCACCTGGGTGGCTCAGTGGGTTAAAGTCTCTGCATTTGGCTCAGGTCATGATCCCAGGGTCCTGGGATCAAGCCCTGCATTGGGCTCTCTGCTCAGTGGGGAGCCTTCTTCCCCCTCTCTCTCTGCCTGCCTCTCTGCCTACTTGTGATCTCTGTCTGCCAAATAAATAAATAAAATCTTTAAAAAATGTTTTTAAATCTAAGAAATTAGAGGTTCAAAAAGAAACTGTGGCTCCATAGCTACAAAGTATTCCACAGTATAGTTATATCACGTTTTATTCAACAATGATCCTATTTGGCATTCGGGTTTTTTCCAGTTTTGTTTGCCTATGTGTTTGTCTTGTTATTGGATCAGTGATAGCATTCTTGAGCACATTGCTTTATATTGGTACTTCCATTTTAACCGAATAAATCCCAGAAGTGGGATTGCAGAGTCAGAGGGTTTGCATACTATGTTCCAAAGAGTTATAATTTACAGTACTTTATAACTATTTTTTAATTTTAAAAAAAGATTTTATTTATTAGAGAGAGAGAGCAAGAGGCGAGAGAGCACAAGCAGGGGGAGTGGCAGGAAGAGGCAGAGCGATAAGCAGACACCCTGCTGAGCAGGGAGCCCCATGCAGAGCTTGATCCCAGGACCCTGGGATCATGACCTGAACCTAAGGCAGACACTTAACCAACTGAGCCACCCAGGTGCCCAATTTATGGTAAACAGGATATGAGAGCGGATATTTCTCCAAATTGTTACTAGCACTGTAATCAATGATTTCACTTGTTGCGAATCGCAAAGTGAGGAATGATTATCTCACTGCAGATAAGGCTGCACATTTTCCACATGATGAGACCCAACTCTCCCAGGGAACTGTCTAGAATCTTGATCAATTTTCAATCAGAGCTTTGTCTACGAGATATATTTACACTTTGCTCTGTGTACTGCAAAGATCTCCTCCTAGCTTATTGTTTGGACTAGCTTATTCTTTTGGACTTCTTATTCTATTGGACCTAGCTTATTCTTTGGACTCTGTTCACAGTATCTCTTGTCATACAAAAGTCTTAAAAACTTAAATGGTAATGTTAATTTTATAATCTATTTTCCTCATAATTTTCCAGAACCCTATTCCACCGCCAAGATTTTATATATTCTTCTATATTTTCTTATAATACTTATTTATCTTTTATATTTAAATCTTTCATATAAAAATAGAATATATTTTTGTTATAATATAACATTCTAATTTTATTTCTTCCAAATGGATAGCCAATTATCTCAACAGTATTTAGTCTTTCCCAATAACTTGTCATGAGACCCCTGTTTGTCAAGATATTATAATATCTGATAGGTGTGGTTCACCTTCACTCTCAGACATTTATTCTTCTGAAAGGAGTTGTGTCCAGTTCTAGGACATACCTCCATTAATATCTTGGTGGGGATTACATTAACTTACGCTTTCATTTGAGAAGCTTGGACATGTAATTTTTCCATCCATGCCTGGCTTTTCATTCAGATCTTGCTTGATTCCTTCAAAATACGTTTAGTGTTCCTTTCATTTAGGCCTTGTAAATTTGGGGGCACATTTACTCCTAGATATTACATAGTTTTGGTCACTCTTTCAAATGACAGTATTTTCCATTTCTTTTTCTACTTAGCTATTTTTAGTATAATAAAAAGCTACCGAGTTATGCTTATTTATCTCTTATTTGGCTACTCTATCAATCTTTCAGAGCAAAAGCTATTTATTATCTCTCAAAATCCCATTTCCCTTCTCAGACTGCAATAGAATCTGGAGCTGGGTTCAGGGGTACCATGCTAAAGGGTCCACTTCCCTTCCTCCCCTTACTGCAGCCGGCTGTGGTCACATGACCAAGTCTGGCCAATGGGATGTGAGCAGGCTGATAACTTGCACCGTCCAGGATATTTCTTTTAAAAGAATTCTCATTCCCTGCTTCCTTTCATTCTGTTGCCTCTTCTGTGGGTTTGGCAGAATGCTTTCTGCCCCACAGTTGAGGAATAAGATAGAAGGAGCCTGGATGGACATCCATGGGGAAGAGATTGGACTTTATTTTTATTTTTTAGCCTTTGAAGAGCAGTTCGTCTTAATTATTATTTGTCTTAATTTGTAAATTGATTTATATTTAATATAAATGTACAAAGACAATGTACATTGTCTTAATTTGTACAACCCCTTATTAATTTTGCTAGCTTTTTAGTAGATCCTTTTGGTGTTTCTAGGCATAGAAGCATGTTATCTGCACATTGATGGTTCTCTTTCCCTTGTTAGGGGGCTCAGAGCAGAGTGGTTAAGAACACAGACAGCGAGTCGTACTGCCCAAGAACAAATGGTGTGCTGCTTTGGTGGACATAAGCTGTTTGTGGTCACTCATATCTCCTGTCTTAGCAATTACTCGTCCCTGTATAGCTGGCTTGTGGGGCATGTGGCTTCATCTGGAAACAGTCAAGCTAATCTTACTCCTCTGTTCTGGCATTTGACTCAGGGTTAAGCATATGACCTAACTGGTGCCAATGAATATTAGGGAGATGATTTTCCAGAGGGTTCAAGAAATAAAGACTTTTCTGTCTTTTTCTTTTCTTTCTTTTTTTTTTTTTTCAGGAGGTACCTAAAGTAATATTCTGTCTTTGGCCAGTGTGAGGTGGGAATATGAGCCCAGAACTCTGAAAGTCATTCATTGATGTAAAGAAAGACAGTCTAAAGCTGAAGCCTAGCCATGGGGAAGGTAGAGCTGCAAGCATAGAAGGAAAATGGTGCCAGAGCCTGATCAAACCCTGCCTGAAGCTGCATCTACTGGACTTCAGCTATAGAAGCTGAAAAACACTGGCATTGTGGTTGATATAGCCACTTATTATGAGATTTGGACAGGTTACTTCACTCTGTAAACTTCCAGTTCCTCATCTGTAGTATATTAATAAGTACATAATGAGGTAGTTGTAAGTGTTAAACAGAGCAGTCAGGGACTCTGATGGTGATGTTTGAACAAGACTATAAGATGGGTGGGGGGTTGGGGTGGAGAATGCCATTAGACCACCAGGGAGGACTGTGCTT
Source organism: Martes martes (assembly GCF_963455335.1). Taxonomy (NCBI): domain Eukaryota; kingdom Metazoa; phylum Chordata; class Mammalia; order Carnivora; family Mustelidae; genus Martes; species Martes martes. The sequence goes on from NC_137889.1 coordinate 144,305,203, forward strand.
CTGCCAGCACATAGGCCATGGGAGGGGACTGCAAGGAGGCCAGAGAGAGAAAGTGGGAGCTCGGACAGAGAATGGAGGGGCAGACGTGCCAGGCCCCCAGGGCAGTCTGAATATCCCTTTGACTGCTGTGAATGGATATAGGGCCAAGGGCCAAAGTGGGGAGGCTGACAAACAGGGAGAAGAAACGCAGCCCCCTGTCTAGTTTTGGCCACTGTTATGTATAGAATTGGTGCCAAATCTCATGTCAATCCTCGCAGTACTCTTATCAGGAGGGCCGGATCACCTGCATTGTTACATGAGAGTAACTTCAAGTTGCAAAGACCAGGCTGCTGCTCATGGTCACACAGTGGATCTGCAGAGAAGCTGCATTGTGTCTTCAGCCTCATCCCAGTGTGAACGGTCCTTCCCCGTCCCCATGCTGTCCTCTGCAGAGCTGAGCTGTCCGCTCAGCTCTGCAGAGGACAGCCCTGTCCTTGTCCTCAGGGAGGTGAGGGCTCTGGTGGACTGCTCTGAAGCAGACCTGCTGGGGCTCCCCTAGGAATTCATGCCCAGCAGGTGTGACAGACAGCAAGTTCCACTTCTGGTTTCTGTGAACTGTGCTAATTGATGAGCTGTAACCTCCCAGTGAGTTTCCTTTAACAATTGAGTGAAGATGTGGGAACATGAAAATTAGTGCCATACAAAGCTTCCTACAGGTTCCTTCTCAGGAGAATGGAAATTTACTACAAAATTTGCAAATATGAACTGAGTTTTAGGCTATTTGCTTTCCACAGGTTGAAAACATTCAAAACTCAGCAAGAGAAGGAGCTCAGGATGTCGTGTGAGACCTGTTAGTTCAAGTTTTACTATTGGTATCAATAATCGGTAATCATAGCGCCAACCCTGGTATACCCCAGACATGCTTCTCTCCTTTCTCTGAATGCATGGAAACTCACCTCACCTCCAAGCCTTTGGCAGTACTTGGAATTCTCATTTCTCTCCTCTGCCTAGCAGACTTTCATTCATTCTTCAAAACCTGGCCCTAGAGTTATAGTATTGGTGGATGTGCATCTACCCTTTGCTTGCGTACCTGAACCAACAGGAAACTCACTACCACAGAGGGGGGTATCTGACTGTTGTCTTAGTTGGCTCAGGTTGCTATAATAGGGTGGGGGGGGTTATAACAGGGCTATAACAGTTGCTATAGCTGGGGCGGGGGGCTTAAACATCAAACATTTATTTCCCACAGTCCTGGAGGCTGGGAATCTGAGGTCTGGGTGCCAGCATGGATGGATTCTTGGTGACAGCTCTCTTCCTGGTTTGTATGGCAGGTTTCTTGCTATATCCTCACATGGTGGAGAGAGGGCTCTGTCCTTTTCCTCTCTTCTAAGGGCATCAATCCCATCATGGAGGCTCCAACCCCATGACCTCATCCAAACCCAGTTACCTCCCAAAGGCCCTAGCTCCAAGTATCATCACATTGGGGGTTAAGGATTCAACATGGGAATTCTAAAGGGGGGCACACAAGCATTCCAGCCATAGCAGACTGATTTTGGCCTCTTCCCTGGGCCCTCCACTCTTTCCCAATGTCATTCCCATCTTAGCACCCACCATATTTTATCTGTCACCTTGTCTGTCTCCTTGAAGCTGGGAATCTTGCCTTGCTCATTTCTGTCTCCAGTACCTTAGCAATGGCCTGGCCTAGTTTGAAAAGTATTCATCAATGTTTGTTGAGTGACTGATAGACCAAATAAGAGACTGAATGAAAGAGATATGGTGAGCAAATCCTGTCACCTTTCTTCATTCCCTACTGCTTAGAGCCATCACAATATTTACAGGAGTTTATGACATTCCATATCAACTTTTGACTGTGAAGACTTCAGCAATGTCACCTTCTCCACCTGAACTCAGAGGGTGGGACCAGCCACCCTCTCCATGAGTTTTGTGCTCACGGGTGCTCATGGCAGCATTGGAATTATGAGGAATTGTAACTGGGGCTATTTTCTGAGTATAAAAATACTTGACAGCCATGTGACTTTCAAGGACTCTGGCCTATTTCTTCATACAGGGACTATTTATGGAGCGGGTCCTGTCTGTGGTATCAGGGGAAGGAAGGGCTTGAAACCACAATGCCAGGGATCTGTGTCATGGACTAAGAGGGTGGGGATAGTGGGAATTATAGGGTGCTGAAGACCCATCCACAGTCCCTCCTTGGGGCTATAATTGCCTTGCCACCACCCAGTCACCTCAGTGGCACTAGTGACTACCGCTTCACAGGCTGGCTCTGGCACCTCCTGGACATGTTCCTAGAGAAGGCACCAAAGCCTTCTTGAATTTTGCTGCATTTTCATTTTCTTCCTCTGCAGCTACATTGCAGAAATACCAGTTTCCGGTCCTCCGTGCTCTTTGCCTTACTTTCTCCCCTCTCAGTTCCTGTAATGAAGTCCCCCTGCGAGGTGTGAGGGCAAAGTGCACTCATCTCACTGAGACCTACAAGCCCACACCTGGGAGGAGAAGGGGTTTGCTTGGAGTACTACAGCAGAGTGAATTCTCTCTGGATCTGTCCTCTGGATGCCACATGCCTCTCCGTGAACTCCTGGGAGTGGGTGCTGGGATAGTACCACTAGGGGGCTCTAGACCGGGAGTGTGGATGGAAGGCAGTCTACAAGAGGAATTCACCTCCCACATTATTCCCTGCGGGTTTCCCTTTCATTAGACTTGAATTTGAAGTAAAGTCTCTCGTGAACCTCTGTCCCCACCTTCTCTGGTTTACACGGACTACGTCATTCCTAAGCGGAGGTCAGAGTGGCGCTGCCCAAGAGAAGCAGCTGGAAGCCCCCTGGGGAAGAAATCAGGGTTGATGAGACCCACAGCAGGCTCTGGGCTCCCGCTGGTAATTACTGTACTTCTGAGACGTCAGTGTGATGTCACACTGGCCCTGATCTTCCACGCGGGATCACACACCCTGGGCACTCTCCCCTCCCACTAATCTTCATGGACATCGGAGGACAACAAATTAGTCCCTGCCTTATGGCCAAGGCCACCTGACTAGTCCCCTCTCCTTCCACACTCTGTGTTGCACATGTAATTTTATGCAATTGCATGGATTAATCACAATGAATACCATTTGTAGGTTTTCAAAGCGCTTTCCCAGCTGTGATCTGCTCTGAACAACTCTGTAGGACCAGGCTGGAGATGATCTCCTGACACTTAGCATCCTTGACTCTCTTTCTTTTCTCTCTCTTGTTCTCTCTCTCTTCCTTCCTTCCTTCCTTTCCTCCCTCCCTCCTCCTCCTATCCTGTCTTTCTGTCTTTCCTTCCTCTTTCTTCTCTTTCCCTTTCTAGCCCTTCTTCCTTCCTTCCTTCCTTCCTTATCATTAACACACAATGTTACATTTTTTTCAGGTGTACAACACAGTGATTCAACAAGCTTATACACTGTGCTATGTTCACTGCGTTCCACTCCTCTCTTTGCTACTTCCTGTATCACAAGGCCAGAATGGGGGAGGGAGAGCATTTCCTGGCTCTCTTGCAACTACGGTTCTCGATGAGATTTATGGTCTGCCAACAACGTACACTCAGGAGAGGTTTGCAGGGTGGAAGGAAAGCAGAGTCTGCCTATTTGAGACTGAGCCAAAGGATGGACAAGCTGGGTCAATAGGGGTCTTTGCTGAGGCTGGACATTTGTCAAGGTGGCCTCATCACTGGTGTGAACAGCTAGGAAGTGACTATCCAACCCAAGGTCCCTGAGCCAGAATCCAAGCCCCAGGCAGGTTTGATCTCAAGTCCCACCACCTCCCTTTGTCATCAGGCTGCTTTCTCTTGAAGGCCCTGCAGTCCAGACTGCTATGCACACGAGGGATGTGGAGCTGCCTCCACCCCAGCCTGGGAGGAGTCCAGGTCACTGCTTTCCCTACAGCTCACCCTCACGGTCAGTCCAGGATGTAAGCCTCTCCTCCATACAAACGTGCACCCTGAAGCCAGAGGCCAGGCTCCCTGTGCCTCCAGCCTGTTCTGGAAACAAAAAGTGATTAAGATGATCATTTTCAGGCAGAGCAGGAATTTGGACCCAGTGTCAGCAGAGAGATAGAGACTCACAATTTCACAAGGAAGGATTTCACCTCTGTGGACTCTTAGCCCTTCTCCACCCCTTCCTCACTCCCCCAAGGGAGGAGGAGAGATTATGTGAAGGGTCATTTTGGGATGCACAAACTAGCCTTACAGAGTTGAGCTCTGCCTGGGCAGGCACGGGACCCCTGGTCTTCCAAGATCTTGGTCTTATCTGGTCTTCCAAGCTCTCGGTCTTATCTGGTCTTCTGAGCTCTTGGTCTTATCTGGTTTTCTGAGCTCTTGGTTGTATATGAGCAGCTTGGGTTGGATGTAGGAGGTGAATCCTCCTCTCTCTGGGGCCTTGGAGCAGGAAGCCCCTTTTGACTCACACAAATGCAAGCTTTTATCAGCAATGAAGGTGATATGTTGGCCCTTGTCTGCCACCTCCTTGTTTTATTTTTTATTTGTTAAAATCCCATATAGGGAAGATGGGGCTGTGATGGGTTGAACTGTGTTCCCTGCCTCCCTGTCCCATTCATATGTTGAAGTCCTAACTCCCATGACCTCAGAATGTGACTTCATATGGGTAGGGTCACTGCAGCTGTAATTGGTTAAGATGAGCTCCTACTAGGTGCGGTGGGCCCCTAAGCCAGTACGACTGGTGTTCTTATGTAAAGGGGACTTTTAAACACAGACATGCACCTGGGGAAACACCATGTGGAGTCTGGAATTATCCTGCCCCTGCTGAGGGACTGCCCTAAGCTAGCAGGGAGGACTGGAACAGACCCACCCCTGGTACCTCTGAGGGGGCGTGGTTCTGCCCACCAACACCTTGACCTCAGATTTCCAGCCTCCAACAAGATGAGACAATACATTTCTGTTGTTTGAGCCTCTCAACAACCTGTGGGACTTGTTACAGCAGCCCTGGGAAACTGAGACGGGGGCTATTTCTTGGAGTTAGGGACTCCCAGACTTGGGTCATTAGGGATTTAAGATCCCCGCCACCCCCCACTCCCCACCCCCATCCCTGGCATTTTGCTGCAGCAGAAACTTCTCTTCCTTGCAGCCTTCTGAAAAGAACTGCACAATAAACCTCCCAAGGACACCCAGAAATTAAACCTCACTCCTGCACTCTGTCCTTAAACTTTTGGAACCCCCTCTAAATAATGACACTGCTGTTGGTTCTTCAGGCTTAGAAACAGCCCTGCCCCCTGCCCCCGATATGCCTGGGTGGCTGTCCCACACTTCCTTCTCAGCTGCTCCAATCCCTGCATCTGAGACATCAGAAACAACACATGCCCACTCCGTTAAAAAAGTTTGGACAAAGGGACAAGGGAGTATTGATATTGCTGGCCATTGATGTTTTGGGGAAGACTCATCACATTTATCCACAAATATGTTAGCAACAAAGGATCAATTCCTTGAAGCAAGTCCAGTTATGGAGTGCTCTAAAACACATCAATTAATAGGAATTCGAGGAAGAGTAAGGCCAACAGATCAGGAGATGACTGCCATTGAAAAGATAGTTCCAGGGTCCTGGGATCAAGTCCCACATTAGGCTCCTCGCTTAGTGGGGAGCCTGCTTCTCCCTCTGCCTGCTGCTCCCTCTGCTTGGGCGTACGCTCTCTCTCTGACAAAAAAAAATGAATAAAATCTAAAAAAAAAAAAAAAAGAAAAAGAAAGAAAGAAGGAAGGAAGGAAGGAAGGAAGGAAAGATAGTTTGTTTCTCATCATTCCCAAGAGACGTGGGCATGCCATGCCATGGGGGTCCACATGGGGAACTGTGGGATCAACCACAAAGCTGAGGGAGAAGGGTGCAAACATGGGCAGGGGCCTTTCTGTTGGTCTCTGTGGGAAGGAATGGGTGAGGCAGGGCAAGCAGGTTTAGGACTGGCTGGTAGGAATAATTTTAAGGGCTCTGAGGCACAGGGGCTGTCCCTAGTTGTCTAGTGCCTGGACTTGGGGTGAATGGGGAAGGTGGATTGTGGCCCTGATGTAAAGAAGTCAGGCATCAGAATTCAGGAAAAAAAGACATGGTTAATACAATGAGAAAACGAATTCCCTCTGCTGGGGCAGCTGCTGTGTTACCTGTTGCTTAAGATTCAGGTCAGGTTTCTGATGTCCAAGCGAGTCACACATTTCACAGCCAGCTGTGAAAAGTCTAAACTGTGCGGGCTCTTCATGGCCTCCTGCTCTCATGTGCCCCCAAATGTTCTGTTGACCCCACTCACACTGCAGGACCCAGGAAGCCCCTTGCCCGGTGCTTCTCTTTTCACCCAATCCCATCCCTGCCCTGTCCCAGCACTGACCCTATGGGTTTGCTCTCTGTCCCTCCCTCAGTCCTGGCTACACCTCAGAACCACCACAGACCTTAAAAACTCCCCCACGCAGCATTCTCTCCTGCAAAATAAATCACTTCTGTGGGTGGGGCTCTGTCCCAGTACTCGTTACAGTTCCCCGGTGACATGAGAACAGCCACCCTAGACCCTGTCTTTTGGGTCACCTGGCACAATGGGTGGCCTATAACAGGTCTGCAAAAATCAAAGGATCAGTTTCCCGAAATTCAGAGGTCAAGGGCTACAGCATCAGTGTACTTTGAACAAGGGCCCTTAGGGACACCCAGGCCAGAAATGGAGGCTTTTCCAACTCTTGACTCTTTGCTCATCTTTGCAGGAGTGGAGCTACCCAGATGGAAAAGACCCATGGGCCCATCTGTGCAGGAAACTCTTCCATTTCTACTTGTCTCTTCCAGATGTGTTAACTGCCGCAGATCTCCCCTCTCACCCTGCTTGGTCTCAGCCACCTAGCTGGGTTACCGTGCTGTCCTCCCAACCCCGACTCTAGGTCAGCTCATGACTTGCTTTGCTCTCTAGGATGGGAGCAAATGTGACACAGGCTTTAGGGGCTGGGCTTTCTATTCTTCTGTTGCTCCTGTGGCCTTGTGAGGCCATACAGGGCTGGCTACCTGCAGGGTGAGCCATGAGGAGCAGGGCTGAGCTGTCCAGCCAAGGCCAAGCATGTACTAGCCGGAAGCAGGCAACCCTCAGACATGAGCACAGCCAACACCACCAGAGCTGCACAGCTAACCCCACCTGACCTCAGTCTTAGGAGCAAGAAAATCTTAACCCATAGATCTGTGAGCGTACTAGATGTCCCTGCTTATGCATTAAAGTCATATGATTATTCATTATGGAAGCCTTATTGTCCCAATAGAAAAGGAGGTAACCCTTCCCCTTCCCTTTGCAGCTTTAAATCCCCATCTCCTTGAGCTGTGTGCCCTCAGCCCAAACCTACACTCAACCTCCTTCCCCATGCTTCCTTAAGATGGTCTTTCTTCCTTCAACTTCATTTTACTCCAGGTATGGTCTCTCTGCTTTAGCTGCTGGCCAAGACCACACACTCCAGGTATGGTCTCTCTGCTTTAGCTGCTGGCCAAGCCCACAGCTCAGAAGAGAATTACAGTGCCTGTTCGAGAAGACAAAACGCAGTCTGAAGGATCAGAAAGGACAGCAGATGCAGGGGGAGCAAAAAAGCTTATCAGAGAGCATTGGATTTTGTGTAAACAGCAGAACTGGAATGGTATTACTAAGATATTAATGCATTTATTTAATTATGTTTATTTTTCATTATAAACACAGCCGACAAACTTGCTCTCAGAGAATATAGTCAATGAGATCCATGATTAAACTCTTTAAATAGCAGGGCACTTGGGTGGCTCAATGGGTTAAGCATCTGCCTTCAGCTCAGGTCAGGATCTCAGGGTCCTGGGATCGAGTCCCACATTGGGCTCCCTGCTCAGTGGGGAGTCTGCTTCTCCCTCTGCCCCCCTGCACCCCGCCGTGATCTTTCTCTTTCATTCTCTCTCTCAAATAAATACATAAAATCTTAAAAAAAAACAAAAAACCCTCTTTAAATAGCAACACGTAGCATCTGTTCTGTACTTTTTTGTAATGCAATTAACAAAAGGTCAAGGGGATCTGATGTTTTTCATGGAGACTATAGTTAGTAATGCTGTATTACATTTTTGAAACTTGCCAAGAAGGTAAATCTTAAGTGTTCTCACCATTCGCAATGTGAAAAGGTACCTATGTGAGGTGATGGATAGTTAATTAATGTGATTGAGGTAATCATTTCAAAATATATACATACATACATTAAATCATTATGTTGTACGCCTTTAAAATATCACATTGTGCAACCTAGAATATACAATTTTTTTATTTGTTAATCACACCTCAATAGAGCCCACAGTAAAAAAGGCAAAAATGACTAAGAAAGAAAAAAGCAGATGAATGGCTCCTGAGATAAATCAGGAAAAGGAGGACAATGGCCACAGTCTCTTGGGAGAGAAGACTTGTGTTCTATGGAGAATTCCCTGCTCCAAAATTTCCCTTCTGCACTGCCTGAAAAGGCACTCAATAAATGTTAAAGATGGAGACAGTGAATGAGTCATTCACTCTTTAGTATGAAATAGTGTTTCAGTGCTGTGTCCTAACACTGAGAAGAGACGTCCCAGTGAAATAGGAGCTTAATAAGATTGAGGGGCTAGGTCCACAGACCCTTGGGGAGTATGTGAGATGCTGCAAAGCCAGAGGTGGGATTGGGACACCATGAAAGCCACGTGAGAAGGGTGGGGAATGGGGCTTTCAGAGAGTTGGGGGGAGGTCTGGAAGGAAAGTGGAAAGGGGCTGAGTGGAGAGGTAAGAATGAGTGTGGAAGGGGAGTAGGGGAGGGATGGATGGAGATCCAGAGCTCAAGAATGAGGAAACACAAGGATGGCTGCCTGCCTGTGTCCTTGTGTGCAGTGGCTGCAGGAGCCCAGGGGCCAGGGGCTGGGAGGATCAGGCATGAACTGGGGAGTCACGTGGGCCTGGGGCTCATTTCTTTGTAGATGAAATGGCTGAATTTTTCCTATTGAATTGTGTTCTCACCTTCATTTTGCTTCTGGAAGATATTCAGGGCCCTGGAAGGTCTTTACCCAAAGGTCTCTGTCAAGTGTTGGGACAGGACCCTGAGTCCAGACCCCTAACTTCCAGGATATCCCTGTTATCCATCCTGCATAACCCAGCCAGGGCCCCTTGTCACCACCACTCACCTGTTTCTGAACACCTTTTATGCCCTGATGCCATGCTGGCAGCTGACCTTCACTGTCTTGTCTTATCCCTGCAAGGCCCTACTGCTTCTCATTTACTGCTGTGAAGACCCAAACTCAGAAGTGTGAAGTGACTTGCCCGAAGACACATGGACAGTTGGTGGGGTCAGCTGAGCACCACATCTGGGGATCTTGACCTATATATGCTAATGGGGGCCTTGATTTGCATCCTCAACTTTACCCAGGTCCCCTGGCATCTTAAGGTCACCACTGACCATTCATTCTGAAGCACAGGAATTTCAACCCCCTGCCCCAAAGCACCCAGGCTGGTTTTGTCTTCTGGCGGGAGATTTGAGCCCAAATTCCACCATTCCCGATCCACCTCCCAGTATCGAGGAGCTTACACAATGGGGTAAGATTCCCCACGATACACTGGGCACACATATGGTGTCCTAGAGGGGCTTCTAGAAGGAGCCACAGCCTGTACCTGCTGGGGTCAGGGAGGGAAGCTCAGAGGAGGTGTGTAGAAGAGGCTGCAGACTCACCACTGCATGAGGCAGCAGCACCCCTAGGAAACTCCCCAGCTGTTCACTCCATCCCATCCTCCAGGAAGCCCTTGGGGATGAGGCCCCCACAGCAATGTCACTGAATTTAGTGTTCAAGGCTGCTGTGACAGTTGGCTGCAAGGTCACCATAGGCTGTCAGATCAGCTGAGATGTGCCCTGTTGGGTCGTGCCCTAGACCTATGGTCCTGACTGTAATGGCATCACTCTGGGAGTGAGCCAAAACACAGAGGCCCAGACTCACTGAAGCAAGGCAGGGAACGGCTTTTGATTCTTCCCAAGTCCCCCAAGAGATTCCAATGAGATAAAAATTGGGCATGGAGCCTTGCTTTTCAAAGTGTGGTCCATCGACCAGCGGCGTTGGTTTCACCTGGGAGCCATTAGAGAGGCAGATTCTTGGCCCTACCTCAGACCTACTGAATCAGGGCCTATATGCACATGAAGGCTTGAGAAGCCAGGAGGAGGGAAGGCTTCGTGGGTTATTGATTCCTGATTCCTGGCTTGCCAGGCAGACAGGATGCCCTTTGATCCCCATGATAATCTGGAAGGTGGACACCATTTTGCTTCACAGAAGATGACACTGAGGCTCAGAGAGATAAGTGACTTTTCTGAAGCCACGGATCCACAGGTGGGGGAAATTTCCAGCCCTACACCTCATCCCCACTTCTGCCCCATCATCCTCCCACCAGGACATGAGATCTTCCAATACACTGGGCTTGACTCACTGTGCAGGACACAGACCAGAAATTACACAGATGTTTCTCCATCAGAATTAAACAAAAAAGTCTTTCTAGTAAGCCCTCAAAGCCAACTCCCCAGGACCTCAGTATCCCAGAGCCTCAAACTTCCCACTGGAAGAGTCTTTGTAAAGCATACATAACAGGCTTACCGTGTTCATCCAGCAAGATGTTGTCTGGCTTGATGTCTCTGTAAGAGAAAACAAATAGGCTGACAATGTGATTTCTACTGATGAGCACACAACAAACATGATGCTTGGGGACAAATGCCTGACAACATCAGAGTGCCTGTCTCTCCCTCAGCATGAGGCCCAGACAGGGAGCTGGGAAGTAATTAGGATAACAGAGGGCTTGTGTTCTCCCTTCTTGTTTTGCACAACTGCAAGTCGACTGTGTGAATATTTTCTTCCTCAATATTCTTTCTATTTTTTTAAATTTAATTTTATTTTTTTCAGTGTTCCAAGATTCATTGTTTATGCACCACACCTAGTGCTCCGTGCAATACGTGCCCTCCTTAATACCCACCACCAGGGTCACCCATCCCCCCACCCCCCTCTCTTCTAAAACCCTCAGTTTCTTTCTCAGGGTCCACAGTCTCTTATGCTTTCGTCTCCCCCTCCGATTTCCCCCAATTCAGTTTTCCTTTGCTTCCCCTAATGTCCTCCATGTTATTCCTTATGCTCCACAAGTAAGTGAAACCATATAATAATTGACTTTCTCGGCTTGACTTATTTCACTAAGCATGATCTCCTCCAGTTCCATCCATATTGATACAAAAGTTGGGTATTCATCCTATCTGGAGGTGCAATATTCCCTTGTATATGTGGACCATATCTTCTTTATCCATTCATCCATTGAAGGACATCTTGGCTATTTACACAGTTTGGTGATTATAGTCATTGCTGCTATGAACATTGGGATACAGATGGCCCTTCTTTTCACTACATCTGTATCTTTGGGGTAAAGACCCAGTAGAGCAATTGCTGCATCATAGGGTAGCTCAATTTTTAATTTCTTAAGGAATCTCCACACTGTTTTCCAAAGTGGCTGCACCAATTTGCATTGCCACCAACAGTGTAAGAGGGTTCCCCTTTCTCCACATCCTCTCCAACACTTGTTGTTTACTGTCTCGTTAATTTTGGCCATTCTAACTGGTGTAAGGTGGTATCTCAATGTGGTTTTGATTTGAATCTCCCTGATGGCTAATGATGATGAACATTTTTCATGTATCTATTAGCCATTTGTATGTCTTCTTTGGCAAAGTGTCTGTTCATGTCTTCTGCCCATTTTTTGACTTATCTGTTTTTTGAGTGTTGAGTTTGAGGAGTTCTTTATAGATCTTGGATATCAGCCCTTTGTCTGTAGTGTCATTTGCAAATATCTTCTCCCATTCTGTGAGTTGTCTCTTTGTTTTGTTGGCTGTTTTCTTTGCTGTGCAGAAGCTTTGGGTCTTGATGAAGTCCCAAAAGTTCATTTTCCCTTTTGTTTCCTTTGCCTTTGGAGACATATCTTGAAATAAGTTGCTGTGGCTGATGTTGAAGAGGTTACTGCCTATGTTCTCCTCTAGGATTTTGATAGATTCCTGCCTCACGTTGAGGTCTTTTATCCATTTCACGTTTATCTTTGCGTGTGGTGTAAGAGAATGGTCAAGCTTCATTCTTCCATACATAGCTGTCCAATTTTCCCAGCACCATTTATTGAAGACACTGTCTTTTTCCACTGGATGTTTTTTCCTGCTTTGTTGAAGATTATTTGCCATAGAGTTGCGGGTCCGTATCTGGACTCTCTACTCCGTCCCACCATCTATGTGTCTCATAGAAATTTACAGAGACAATCTGTAGAAACAAGGACTTCACAGGCAACATGATGTCAATAAAAACTAATCTTTCAATAATCACTCTCAATGTGAATGGCCTAAATGCTCCCATAAAATGGCACAAGGTTGCAGACTGGATAAAAAGACAGGACCTGTCCATATGCTGTCTACAAGAGACACATTTGGAACCTAAAGATACATCCAGACCGAAAGTGAAGGGATGGAGAACCATCTTCCATGTCAATGAGCTTCAAAAGAAAGTTGGGGTAGCGATTCTTATATGAGATAAATTAGATTTTAAGCTAAAGACTGTAGTCAGAGATACAGAAGGACATTATATCATTCTTAAAGGGTCTATCTACCAAGAAGATAAAACAATTTAAAATATTTAGGTCCCCAATATGGGAGTAGCCAACTACATAAGCCAACCGTTAATCAAAATAAAGAGTCATATTGATATGAATACATTAATTGTAAAGGATCTTAACACACCAATCTCAGTAATAGACAGATCATCCAAGCAGAAAATCAATAAAGAAACAACAGCTTTGAATGAAACATTGGACCAGATGGACCTCATAGATATATGTACAGAACATTCCACCCTAAAACAACAGAATATTCATTCTTCTCGAATGCCCATGGGACCTTCTCCAGAATAGACCACATACTGGGTCACAAATCAGGGCTCAACCGATACCAAAAGACTGAGATTATTCCCTGCATATTCTCAGACCATAATGCTTTGAAACTGGAACTCAACCACAAGAAAAAAGTTTGGAAGGAATTCAAACACTTGGAAGCTAAAGACCTGCCTGCTCAAGAATGTTTGGATCAACCAGGAAATCAAAGAAGAACTTAAACAATTAATGGAAACCAATGAGAATGAAGACACATTGGTCCAAAACCTATGGGATACAGCAAAGGCGGTCCTAAGGGGGAATACATTGCCATCCAAGCCTCACTGAAAAAAAATGGAAAAATCCCGAATACACCAGCTCTCTTTACACCTTAAAGAACTGGAAAATTAACAACAAATTAAGCCAACCCCACACACAAGAAGGGAAATAATCAAGATTAGAGTAGAGATCAATGAGATGGAAACTAGAGATACAGTAGGACACATCAATGAAACTAGAAGCTGGTTCTTTGAAAGAATCAATAAGATCGATAAACCACTGGCCAAATTAATCCAAAAGAAAAGAGAAAGGACTTAAATTAATAAAATTATGAATGAAACGGGAGAGATCATGACTAACAACAAGGAAATAGAAACAATCATCAGAAATTATTATCAACAGCTATATGCCAATAAGTTAAGCAACCTAGAAGAAATGGATGCATTTCTGGAAACCTATAAACTTCCAAGCCTGAAACAGGAAGAAATTGACAATATGAATAGACCAATATCTAGTAATGAGATTGAAGCAGTGATTAAAAACTTTCCAAAAAACAAGAGCCCAGGACCTGATGGATTCCCTGGGGAATTCTACCAAACAGTCAAAGAAGAAATAACACCTATTCTCCTGAAGCTGTTTCAAAAAATAGAAACAGAAGGAAAACTTCTAGATTCTTTCTATGAAGCCAGCATTACCCTGATCCCCAAACCAGGCAAAGACCCCATCAAAAAGAATTTCAGACCAATATCCCTGATGAATATGGATGCCAAGATTATCAACAAGATCCTAGCTAATAGGACCCAACAGTACATTAAAAAGATTATCCACTATGACCACGTGGGATTTATCCCTGGGATGCAAGGTGGTTCGACATTCACAAATCAATCAATATCATAGCACAAGTCAGTAAGAGAAGAGAGAAGAATCACATGGTCCTCTCAATTGATGCAGAAAAAGCATCTGATAAAATCTTCCTGAATATTCTTAACAATTTCTGGTTTCAAGACTTCCAGGAGTCCACTCTTTGAGCACCTGGTCTTTCCAGCCCTTAGTCAGTTTTTGTATGGTCTGTGAGCTAGGAAGGGCTTGTATAACTTTAAGGAGTTGTGGAAACAAAATAACACACACACACAAAGCGGGGGAAAAGGATGTACAACAGAGACTGATGTGGTCCTCAGAGCCTGAAATATTTATTATCTGGTCTTTTGGGGCGAAAGTTTGCCGATCCTTTTTTTAGGGCAGGGGCTGGGGAGTTTCTGGAAAGTTCCGCTGTACATGGCCATTAGAGCAAAGGGCTTCCAGCTCCAAGTTGTGCTTATTCAGGGTAGGGGTTTGCTTTCTTCACCTCTGCTCCACATGCCTAGCAAATGCCTGTCACTAGTAGACACTGTCAGAGAAAAATCAGAGTGGGATAGCAGTTCAGGTGTGAGAAGACACTGTACTCCAGACAATTTCAGTAGGGGAAAAATGGGCCTCAATTCTGAATACAACATGGACAAGTGGGAATTTACAGCCCAGGGGAAGGTAGGGGTCATGGATGCAAACTTACTGACTGGAAACATCTGGGGAGGGGGTTTTGGCCAAAGCCACCCCATAGGATTCTTGCTGAAGGTGGCTGGGGCACTGGACACCACCTGGGGGATGAGGACCTGACCAGATACTGAGAGGGGAGGGGGTTTTCGCTAAAGCAACATCACCGGTCCTCACTAAGCCTGGGCAACACAGGGATGAACAGTAAAGCCCAAAAGTTGAGGCCTCGTTGCAAAAGAACTCAGAAGAGCCTGGATAAAGTCTGGTTGAGGAGGGAGAGTTTTTGACAACACACAGGAAACATGAATGAGGGAGGATGAAAGAATGAATGTAAAAAAAACCCCAAACACAAAAATAGCGTTCGAGAAACTCAACTGACATCTTCAGCCCCGATTTACTATGATTAACAGGGACACACTTTCCAAAGCTCCATATTAAAACCACAGACTTGTGGTGCTCAAACCCCACTCACTCATTTATCATAAATGCCAAACTTCTGAGACTAATGACAGCTTCCTTTGAAATAAAAAGTGTTTGCTCCTGAGTTTATCAAATAGTAATTCTACCCTCCTTAATGCCCATCCCCCAGTTACCCCATCCTCCCACCCACCTCCCCTCCAGCAACCCTTAGTTTGTTCCCTAGAGTTGAGAGTCTTTTATGGTTTGTCTCTCTCTCAGATTTTGTCCTATTTTATTTTAAAGCAATCCCCTAAGGCCTGACATGACCTTGTTTAGGGTGTGGGGAGCAGGGAGGAGGTGATCATGGCCTAGGAAGCATGAACCCTAAAATGCTTGCAAAGACCACAGCCAGAAGCCACAGCCTCCTCTGGTGCCCCCTGGGGCTTTGCACCTGCTCCCTTCCCTTCTCCCCTCCCTCCTCTTGCTTCTCGTGGCTCTCCCTTCCCTTCTCCCTGTCTCCCTTCTTCCATCCCTCTGTCTTCCTCCTCTTCCTTTTCTTTCCACCAACATTTTGCAAATACCCGAGAGCTGGGGGTTGCAGAGGCTCAGGACATCCTCTCTACCCTCTGGAAGCTCAGAATCCACAGGAGAGGGAGCCATGTGGGCTGGGTGCCATGTGCTGGAGGGGCACAGACCCTACAGTGTAGGGGCGAGTGTGGCCCCAAGGCCAAGACAAGGTGGAAGGGGATCGCTGGAGAACAAACGGCCGTGCACTGGGACAGCAGGGCTCAGGGTGTCAGAGCCAATCCGAGGTGGGGGGCAGACTTATGGAGAGGTGACCTGACGGAGTGGGGTGAACAGTGTCCCCCGAGAATTCATGTCTACCTGGGACTCGAGAAGGTGACTTTATTTGGAAACAGAGCCTTGCAGATGGAATTTGTTAAGGATTCTTGTGTTTAGGGTGGGTCCTCAACCCCACGGCTTGCATCTTTATAAGAGAAAGGAGAGGGAGAGTTGGACACACAGACATGAAGGACAGAAGAAGAGCTCCGGAAGACAGAGGCAGCAATTGGAGAGCTGTGGCTGGAAGTCCAGGAGGGCCACGAGGCACCAGGAGCTGGGAGAAGCAGGAAGGGATTCTTCCTGGAGGTTTCAGAGAAGCATGGCCTGGCTGATACCTCAATTTCAATCTTCGGGCCAGAGGTGAGAAAATAAATCTGTGTCATTTTACACCCGGATTTTGTGGTGATTTGCTGTAACAGTCACAGGAATCAAACACAGCCAGCCGTGAGAAGGGGAGCCAATGGAGGAGGCTGGCCCATCTCAAGGGGGCAGTCAGAGTCCCCCACAGACCACAGCATGACCTTGGACAGGTCCACCACTCATGGAGCCTGCGGTCACATCTGAAAAGCCCCGTTCACCATATCTCATATCATGAGGACCAAACAGAACACAGTTGTGAGCATCTCGGTAAACCAGACACAGCGGCTCCGAGGAGAGAGGCTGTCTGTCCAGGTGAGTCCTGCTAAGGAACAGGCTGCCGGGGCTTCCAGCCCTGCCCTCTGTGGCTACTAGGGTGACCCCTGCCCCACCTTCCTTCCTGGTGTGGGTTAAATCTGATGCCTGCATGCGCTCCTTTGGTATCGGATCTTAGCATGGAGGTGAACAAATGGTTCCCCAGCATTTATGGGGTGTCCCATCTGTGGTCACTGGGGACACACCAGTGAACAAGACAGACACAGCTGAATGAGGCTTGAGCTCCAGGAGGGGAGACAAGCCAGGGTACATGTGAATAAAAATGACACATCCCAGGTCAGGACAAGGGCTTTGAAGATCTAGGAAAGAAATCAGAAGAGGTCCTGTTTTTGGGAGGAGGTCAGAGAAGGACTTTCCAAAGATGTGACATCGGGTTGACACCTGGATGGGCCATTTGACCTGTGATGCGCTTCCAACCAAGGGAATGTGACAAAGGTGACAGGTGTGTCTGCCCCTCCCCCGCAAGATGACATCATATCAGACTTGGTCTCTGCAGGCCAGAGTGAGGGGTCCTTCCTTGCTGGCTTTGAAGATGGGCACTGTCATGTGTGAGCAGGACACACAGTGGGAGCTGCAGGTGCCTCTAGCCGCTGAGAGCCAGTGAGAAGACAGGCAGCTCGGTCCTGTGGCCACAAGGGCCTTTCATCTGCCCACAGTCACGGGAGCTTGGGAGAGGTCCAGAAACGAGTGCAGCCCCTAGACCACAGCTTTGGGCTGAGCAGAGGAGCCAGTCAAGCTGGGCCCAGACCCCAGCCCATGGGAGCTGAGAGAGTCAACGAGAGTTGGTGTAAACTGCTATATTCGTGGCTGTTTGTTATGCAGCGACAGAATAGAGGTGCACTAGCTGTATGATCTCGGGCAGTTTGAGCCCTGTTCCCTCATCTAGAAAATGGAAATAGCCCGTCTCTGACTCTTGCAGGGTAAAGATACCGAGAGACGGCCGACAGCCAGCCTGGCCTGGCCCCCAAGCCAAAGAAGTGCAGAAAAAGATGAGTCACCATCACTGTTGTTTCCGTGGACCGGGGGAGCACTCGGGAAACATGCTTTTGGGAATGGGAGTTAGAGCTCCTTTGGGGCACCTGGGAGGCTCAGCTGGCGAAGTGTCCGACTCTTGGTTTCAGCTCATGTCATGAACTCCAGGGTCCCGAGATAGCATTGGGCTGTGTATTCAGTGGGGAATCTGCTTCTCTCTCTCTTAAATAAATAAATACATTTTAAAAAAGATCTCTTTCATGGGAGACTCACCAGGCAGACTCCAGCAAAGGTACACAGACAAACCAGCCAGAGAGCCCGAGTCACTTGGGATTTAATAAGAATAGCATTTTAGGTGCAGAGCATCTTATCAGAGCCGCAGGGTCATGGGTTTCAGGGCCATTCCCTCCAGCTCTATTTTTCTCATTGACGGTATCTCAGCACTGGTGCGTCATCCTCTTCCAAATGGGCTTGTGCGTTCGGAAGGCGCATTAGGAGCTCTGCGTGGATGGAAGGCTGTGATGACGTTTTCTGAGGACAGGCTCATAATTTCAGAGCTGGGCAAACTGGCACTTTGATGGAAAGTATGCAGGAGAGGCTATAAAACCCAGTTCTTGCTCTTGAATTATTCTCCAGCCCCCAAATAAAACAAACCATAAAATGTCAGCTGGACTATTAAAACAAAAACAAAAACAAAAAACAGCACAGGAGTGGCTCCGATCCCCACGGCGAGGGAGGGTGGTGAGGACATTTCTGCAGGCGCCTCGGAGCATCCTCAGTCAGCAATCGTGCGCAGCATTGAAGACAAAACTGGAGAAAGGCCACAATTGTGAAATGAAATCTATGGCTACTTTACCAATGGGACAGTGTGGGTGGGGTGTGTGTGTAGAAATGCATGGCTGGCATGCAGGGAGGTAGTAGGTGGAGGTGGGAAAATGTGCATCCCCGGACAGCCTCCCGCCTCCCGCCTCTTGCTTGCTCCGGCCCTATGCACGCAATGAACAATCGGGTCTGCTGGGTTCCACACTCCTAGCTGGAGGGTATGCACTGCACGCAGTTAAGGCAAGGATTGCCTGGCGCCGGTGGTGTTTATTCTGCATGTTGTTAAAGCAACTTATGTACGTCCTGTTACAGGAATTTACCTTTATCATGTTTTATTTTCATTTTTTTTTCTTTTGGGCTCGCGCGAGCGCGCGCGAGAGAGCAAGGGGCAGGGGCAGAGGGAGAGGGAGAAGCAGACTCCCCACTCAGTGCTCAGCTCCAGCTGGGTGCAGAGTTGAGGTGCAGGACCCTGAGATCATGAGGCAAGCGGAAGGCAGATGCTTAACCAACTGAGCTACCCAGGCATCCTGGTGTATTTTAATACACAAATTCAATGAGCCAGTTGTTTGATCCAGAAACTTCTGTGGTCCACCGCTGTTCAATAAGGAACGGCCCGGAGGGCATTAGCACAGCTCTGGGCAGAGGGGAGACAGGTTTGCCGGAGTGGTGGGAAGAGGCTGTGATGAAGAGAGGTGAGTTTATAGAGGTGGGTTGAGACCAGTGAGGAGCATTATTTGATGGAGAAGGCAACTTCAGTCGGTCAGACCTCAGAGGGAATTCCTGGGTTTTCCTTCTGGTCTGGCTGAACACCAGGGACCCTGCTTGATTTCAGTGAGGACTTAGGGGAGCGACAAGCATGGGGCCAGGCACACGGGAGCTATGCTCACTGCTAACAGAGGGAGAGGCATACACGTCCGTGTGAGGCCGGGCTAACACGAGGAGCCCCAGGGAAGGGTGCAGAGACGTTTGTGGGGCTGTGCAGGGACTGGGAGGAGTCACCTTCGCTGCTGACCTCTGTCTTAGCCAGCTTGAGCAGGGCCTTGCACTCATCTACCAGCAAGCAGACGTGGGACAGGAAGCCAATGACCATGGTTCTCCTATTTTGGACCTCACCATACTGGCATGGACTGTTCTAGAAACTGGGAAACGACAATGAAAGTGTTCATCGTGGCTACTCAAATCTTACTTCTCTCTCTCTTCTCTCTCCTGCTTCCTGCGGAAGGCAGGAACCATGGACAAACCCCAGACCCCTACACGATGCACTCATGTTAACAGTAGTATGGGTCATATTAACAGATAACCTGTACCAAGCGCTCACTGTGAGCCAGGGGCAATTTATTGTACATTACGTGGATATTACATGGACTGTGGCTGCTTTGTGCCAGGTACGAGCACAGACCTTCCTACATCACCTCCCTTAGTTCTGACACTGCTGTCATCTTACTGATGAACAAAGAACAATTACAGGGGGTCAGAGTTCAGCTCTTGGCAGACAAGACCCAATTCGCATGGCGCCCGGTTTCTAGATCAATCTTCTCTGCCTGGGAGAAAAAAAAAAAATCTCAAGAAGAAAATGCATGAGTTCCCGAAATCTAAAGTAGGCAGTCATAGCTGGAGGAGTGTGCGCCTATAAGTACCCAGTTCGATAAATACGATTACATAATCTGTATTTCAGGATACGTTTCTTTATTACAACACCCCACACAAGGTTGTATTTTTTAATATGACCCGAATGGCTTTACAAAACATAAATCTGACTCTGTCGGTTCTTACATAAATCCCCTTAATGGCCCTCTGGTACCTACAGCGTCTCTGGCCAGTTCTAACATCATCTCAAAAATAAAAAGGGAATGCTAGATGTGGTTGTCAACTTGTTAATCCATCAGCTGGAAGCATTAAACAGCCAAGGACCCCCTCATCCTTGTACAACAGCAGGGGAAGAGGAGACATTCCCCACCCCCGTAAAGTCGTAAGGGTGCCACGCAGAGCGGGGCGTGGTGCTCACAGGCCCAGGACCATCTGCAGATGCGTGTTTAGAAAGCCCAGCCAAGCCTCGGCGCTCAGTGGCATGCCCTCCTCACTACCACCGGCCCCCTAAGCTGTAGGTTTTAGGACATGGTTCAACGGCAACCTCCTCCTGGAGTAGGAGCGGCTCAAACAGTGTCCCCCAAATTTGTGTCTACTGAGTACCTGTGGACCAATGTCATTTAGAAAAAAGTGTTTTTGCAGGGGTAATTAAGAGGAAGTTGTACTGGTTTAGGTCAGCCCTCAAACCAACAACTGGTGTCCCTGTAAGGAGAGGAAAAGGCACAGAGGCAAACAGAGAAGGCTCTGTGAAGACAGGCAAAGCCCGGGGTCGGGCAGCCACAAGCCAAGGTCGCCTGGCGCCACCAGGCACCGGGAGAGAGGTGTGGGATGGGTTCTCCCTCAGAGCCCCAAGGGGAGACAAGCATGTCAACGTCTTGGTTTTGGACTTCTGAACTTCAGGAGAATAAATTCATATTGTCTCAGGCCACCCAGTTTGCAGGACGTAGCATCTCCTTGGCTCATGGCCCCTCCCTGCGTCCCCGTGTCCCAGCCTGCTGCCACAGCCCAGCATGACTCTGGCCCTCACCCCGAGGTTTCCAGGCACTAGCCTGTGCTGCTTCATTCATCCTCATAAACCTGCATTCGCTTCCTATGGCTGCTGTAACGAGTTACTGCAAACCTAGTGACCTAGAACAAAACAGACTTTTTTCTCATATAGTTCTAAAATCAGAACTCCAAAATGGGTCTTTGGAGCTTAAAATCAAGTGTCAACAAGATGTGTTCCTTCTGGAAGCTCTAGGGTTGGGAATCTGTTTCCCTGCCTTTCGGCTTCTAGAGGCACCCACGCTTGACTGGTGGTCCTGCCTCGGTTCCCCTCAGTCTCTTGGTTCTGTCTGCACATCTCCTACTCCGAACTCCGACCCTCCTGCCTCCTTCTTATAAGGACACCTGTGGTCACACTGGACCCACCCAGATGATCTGCGATAATTTTCCCATCTCATGATCCTTAGCCTAATCATGCATGCAAGTCCCTTTTGCTGTATAAAAATATCCATTCACAGGGTTTGTGGGATTAGGACGTGGCATTGTTGGGGGGCCACGATCCAGTCTGTATCATGTCCCCCTGCAAATTCATGCATTGGGGTCCTCACCTCCCGGGCCTCAGAAGGTGACTGTATTTGGAGATGGGGTCTGTAAAGAAGTAATCAAGGTAAAACGAGGCCATCAGGGTGGGCCCTCATCCAGCTTAACTGGAGTCTTTATAAGAAGGAGAGATTAAGACACAGAGAGGCACAGCAGAATGACCCTATGAGGACACAGGGAGAAGACGACCGTCCACATGCCACCGAGAGAGGCCTCAGAAGAACCCACCCTTCTGAAACCCTGATCTCAAATTCCAGCCTCCAGGATTGTGAGGAAGTAACTTTATCTTTTTAAAGCCACCCAGTCTGTGGTATTTTGCAATGGCATCCCCCCAAAGCTCAATAGGTAAGCAATATTATAATCCCTGTCATTGGTCAGTAAAACCGAGGCTGACTGCAATGAGGCCACAAAGTAGCCCATGGTAGAGGCAGGACATATTGGTTAGAGACCCACGTCTTGGTCTAAAAGCATGAAAGCATTCTGTAAATGTACACACAGCCTAGGAAGGTAGTTCTGCCTTGCATCTAGCTAAGCCCCATGCTGTGCCTCCAGCCAAGTCCTTTTCCCCTCTCTCTATTATTTGGAAGAGAGAGAGCAGCTGGTTAAGCCATGCTTGGGGATGGTTCATTTTCCTTTAATCCTGCAAAGAACAAACATCAGCATGGTTGACATTGATTAATCCAGTTCAAGGGCTCTGCCTCTCCACGGGTCGGGGTGTAAGGCAATTGCATTCAGTTAATTATTCCCAAGTATATCTCATGGAGACTGAAGCTTTCAGGATTCACAAACATGTTTAAGGATGCACTGGGTTCAATTAATTCACTCATGGATGGGTGAGCCTGACGACATACCCAACACATAGTCTGAGATGCAGTGTGGGGGTCACTAGTCAGGTCAGGAGGAGTCCATGAAGTCCTTGGAGACCCACCCAACTCAGCATTACCACTTGTAGTTGCTCCTAGAAGCTTGAACTGCCGTTATGTGTCCGTGAGTCAGCCTTCTCTACCAGACTCAAACTCAAGGTGAGAGTCTTCCATGGCGTATGGAGAACAAGAAGAGTATGTGGAAGGACAGAATGCTTGCACAGACATCCTGAGATGCTGCATAAAACTCTGAGCCCTTCCCACATGGATGCTGGTTTAAATCCTTAACTACGACTACTGGAGTCTCAGTTTTCCCTATCTGTAAAATGGGGAGGAAATGAAATCATGTATGTAAAGAACCTGGCTCAGTTCCTAGCACACAGTAGGTGCTCAATAAATGGTGATTATTTCTCCCAGCCTGACCCACTCCTACTTAAGAGGAGTTTAGCGGAAACAGGATGTGATAGACAGGAAGACAGAAGAGCCGGGCGATGTGATTAGGACCACCTGCCATATGCACAATTTTACAGTTCACAAAACCCCTTCCCACCTGCAATTCCTGTAATCCCTTTGACAGCCCTGAGAACCAGCTTCATCTTCCTTTCACGAGCAAGGGAACAGAAGCCTAGAGCAGCAAAGTGACTCCTGCCTAGTTACAATGAAAGAGTAGCAGGGGGATTTGAACCCAGCTCCTCTGATTCCCATCTCGGGCTCTTTTTTGTCCCTGTTCAGGGTGCGGTGGAGATGTTGGGGCAGAACCACTTGGCCAACCTGGGCAGGCATCCCTCCCTCACAGTCTTCATGTCTGTGTGCCCGGAGTGCTCCCCAGTCTCCACCTGGTCTTGCTTACTGTCACTCCCATAAATAAGCCCTCCTTGGACCAGGTCACAGTCCGGCATCATCTCGTTCCTTCACGTCACTGTCACAGCGGTGACCACAGTCAGCATCCATGTGCGAGATGATCTGATTGAGGCCTTTGTCTCCCAGTGGGCTCTGAATCCTGTCAAAGCAAGACCCACACCTAGATTCACAGCTCTGGCATGGTACTAAGCACATGTTAGGTGTTCAAACACTGTTGATTAAGTTACTAAATCTATAAACTCATCAGGAGGCACTGGGTGAACATCGGTCAGAACTCTAATATTTGAGTGCAGGGGTTCCTAGGGGGCCCAGGGGCATAGGCCCAGTGAGGGTCAGGTCCCAGCCTGGGGCTCAGGGCCCTGGTCCAGGTGGGGATCCTCCAGGACTCAGCTTTCCCAAAGACCACAGCCTCACTCTCATTTTATTTCACTCACTTCCGGCAGCTTATAAATCATCACAATGATTTGGTTTTGTGTTCTCCTCCCGGATTCAGTAATCCTGCTGGGTTCTGAGTGGCTGGGCTGTGGTGCTGTGCTCCCCCACGGCACCCAATTCTTTCCTCTTCTGTTACAATGTTCAGACTATGGGACTTAAGTTCATAATCCCAGAATTCCTTTCTGAAGCAAACACTGGGGAGAGTTCATGATTGTATCAGGACCCAATCGTACATCCGTAGGGTTGCTACTGGAATACAGCAGCGTGGGGGCAGGGGGAGGCCTGGCTACCACCAGAAATGGTCCCATTGTCTTCCAGACGAAGATACTAACATTCAGAAGAGCAAGTAACTTCCTGGGGCAACTCCGTAAATGGGCACTAGGACTGGGATTTGAACTTTGCTTCCCCTACTGTCATAAACTCAATAGCATGGATTTTATCTGAGTCACTGATAAAGACAAAGGTATTTTAGAGCTAAAACAGACCTAAGACATAATTGTGTTTACTACAAATAACTGAGAGGTTCAACTACTTGCTCTAAATCACAAATATGTGCCTTTCAACTGGACTCAGGTCAGGGTTGATCCATCTCCATGGCCAGTGCTCTCTGTGCTTCTGAGAACTTGCTTCTCCTGGGTCCACTGCTCTTCCTATTAACTCATTCCTCCAGACCAGTTCACCACCACGCAGGAGGCAGGGCTCTGGGCTCACACTGATGTGAGATCTTTTGGGCATTCAAGGCACATTTACTGACACCTCCTCTGCCAGCAATGGTCCAGGTGCTGTGGGTATGGCAGTGAACAAAACAGGATATCGGAGTCGATAAACAAGGCTTACATTCTAGCGGGAAGGAGGTACACAGGCAGAGACAGACATGCACTCCATGCCCTGGGGGAAGATCACGGGAGAGCTGGAGGGGACTGCTTGAGAGAGACGGTTGGGAGGGGGTCCCTGGAGAATGCCGCCCACAAAGCATTTGAGGGTGGGGGGCTGGGGACCAGAAGCTTTTTTCTTTACTAAGTGTGACAAAAAGACCTAGGGATCCTTGAGATCCACAATAGCCCTGGGCTCAGGGTCATTATTTTCAGATTCCAGTTGAAGAATCTTGAACCTAGTAACATTTTGTAACTTGTCCAGAACATGGCTAGCCTCTGGAAAAGTCCCCCTTCCCTGACGGAATCAGTCCATCTGTAGGAGTGGGGAGGGAGCCCCAGAGCCCCAAGAAAAATGCTGTCCTTACACTCTCAGCACTGACACCTCATCATGGTGTCCTGCCTTGGGACCCTCTCTTCTTTTTATGTTGGGCACAAGATCCCAGCCACACCTCATACCCTGGAGTGTAATCCCTACTGGCAACACAGCCCTAGCCCTCACCTCTTCCCTCACCTGCCCTGCTCTCAGGCCCTCCATAATCCCTTCTGGAACTCAGAGCTCAGCTCCTCCTTTGAACATTTCCTTCACCGCTTGCTGTAACCCCATGGGCTAACCACAAAGGACACTATACCACCCCAACTATCTCTAGTGGACGCTGTCCCATCATCCCTTGGAGCTCTAGCCCAGAGGGCTAGAGTTGTCCCCTTTTTCCTCATTGCCCTTGTCCCACCTTCCCCCTCAACTCCACCACCTTTGAAGATGGGACCATCGGATTACACTATCTTCTCCCTTCCTTGCTTTAGGCCCCTACAGACACCTGCGAGGGTCACACCAAGACAACAGGACTTAGTCCCTGGTTCCCCGCCTCCTAGCAGCACATCCCATGTGTGAGTCTTGGTGATACAATAGCCATGTGGCTGGGCACCCTGCCTCTCCAGTCCCTGACCTCCTCTCTTGTGAAGATCTCGGTCCTCACTCTGCCTCCACCACTCACCCCACAGTCACACCCCAGGCCTTATCTCCTGACCTCTCAGGCACTGCAGTCGATGGCCACCTTCCAGCAGTGCACCCGTCCCCTGTTCCTGCCCCCTACAGCTCTTGCACCTGACACCTCCACAACCCAATGGCCCCACTGCCTCCTCGCCGTCCACCTGCCAGGCTCAGTGTCCCTAGCTCTCACCACCCAAAGTCCACTGTCCTCAACAGCATTGTCCCCTGCCCCCAGCCTTCAGCTCCTGACCCCAATGTGTCAGGACAAATCCTGACCCTGGTTACGTTCTGTTCTCTGACGGCCAGAGCTGAACCACCCAGCTGAACACAGCTGCAGAAGCATACAGCCAGGAGCTGAGTTTGGCGTTGAATCCTCTTTGTGCGGCTGCCTGTCTCCTGACAACATCCTCCCCATCTGGTCCCTCTCGTTCTTTGGGGACCATGTTGTATGGTCTCTCTTCAAACCTCAACACTCCCTGCACTGCAGCTACCACTTACTCCGCTGTTTCTCATACCCACTGCCAACATGAGTGCATCTCATGGCTCTGGAAACCCCAGTGTCCCCGGCCTTCTCCCTGCTTCTCATCATGACAGCAAGAGGGAATGCTCTCGGCTCACAGGTCCTCTCTGGACTCCCCAGCCTCTTGCTGCTCCTCTCCCCTCCCTTTGCTCCCTGTGCGTGGCCAGGCGGGCTGCCTGCCCAGCAAGGTCCCAGTGGACCTTGGCCTTGCTGTGGGCCATAGCTTGTGACTCCCCTCTCCCTCTGCAGACCCCCAGATCCCCCTACTGCTCACCCTCTTTATTCCTCTCCATTTAGCCACCACTCGACATTTTTCTTTCCATGTGGCTCTTGGTTTGCCTTTGCTGATTCAGATGTAAACCCCAGAACAAGAGGGTCGTCTTACCCCACGCTGGTATATCACCAGCACCTAGCACAGCCTCTGCCGCACAAACCCACTTGGTTAATAGCTGTTTGGGTAGTTGAGTGGATGAACTACCACTCCCGATGGCCCGCCTCTGTGGATGTCTCTTAGGGTCAGTCCTCACTCTCACAACTTTGGGAACCAGGATCCTTGGGACACAGCATCCCACCCCCACTCCAGCCCAGTCAGAGCCTCAGCCTCTGAGGGTGAGGCCTGGGAACCTGCATTGTTGGGGACAAGCCCCAGTGGGATTCTGATGCCTCCTGGGGTTTGAAAGTCCTGCTCTGCTACAGGAACAGCCCAGATATCTGAGTTGGCTCACAAGGGGGAGGCTCTGTTCAGGGGAGGATTTGGGGGTAATTCTCAGCCTTAAAACTCCTGGTGTGTAGGTGTAGCTTCATTAAAATACAGGCCCCAGTGGTGGGCTCTGATTCCTTTGGGAACCAGTTAGGATGCTGGTGTTACAGCTGCTGAGCCCTGTGGGCTCCCTCAGAGCTGGCATGTTCAGTTTGATTGATGGGGTGGGGGCTGGGGAGGATCGTCTGGGCTCAGGGCACAGATGCAGGAGTGACAGTGGCTTAGTTTCTGGGGCTCTAAAGCAACCAGCCAGGCAGGTGCGGATCCACTGGCAAGGGAAAGAAGCAAACAACACTGACACCCACCCACGCACCCAACCACAGGAAAGGGTATGCATGGCTCAGGGTAGAAACAAAGAAGGACAGAGTTCCCTTCCCTGATTCTACTAGGACTGTGGGAGCCCTGGTTAGAAAGCAGCATATATATGGAGCATTACAGGGAATTAATATTTTAAGAGTTGCTATTTTTGTCTCTCTGAGTATTTTGTCCAAGGGGGCATGCTGCCAAAATGTGTAAGAGTCACAGAGTCCTATCCTGCCAGCACCGTAAGGCACCTTGCATCAACCTGAAACAAACTCTGGCTCTGGGGCTCTTAACCTCTCTGAGACTCAGTGTCCTTTTCTGCAGAGTGGGACAGTCATCATGTCCCTCTTGGGATTATTGTGAGGATTAAAACTGCCACAATGTATACAAAAGAATTAGCCTAAACTGGGCACCAAGGTGAGGGCTATCAATATATATTTGATATACTGACATATTAATATATCAAAAGATTTTAAATGCTTAATTTAGGAATAAGAAAATCATCCAATCAGTTAGAGGTCCGAATAGAACAGTCTGACTTCCCCCAGGGGAAAAAAAATTCCACAATAAGACAGTTTTCAGACTTGAATTACAACTCTTCACTGGGTCTCCATCCTGTTGATTTTGGACTTGTACTTCTACAATTGTGTGAACCAATTCCTTAAAATACATATCTATCTACCTATCTGTCATCTATTACTATCTATCTATGTATCTATCTATCATCTATCTATCTATTATTATCCATCTATCATCTATCTATCTATCCATCTATCTATTACCTATCTATCTATCTATCTACCTATCGATCTATCTATCATCTTTCTACCTATTAGCCCCCTGATCCAACTCTAGGCACCTGTTCCTAGGACCTGTGCCATTAACCATATTAACATGGTCCCAAGGACATGGGGAAGGTATAAGGTAGTGGCAGGCAGGGGCAGAGCAACTTTCAGAAACAGACTAATATTACAAATAATCCCCATGCCGTTTCCTGAAAACTAAACCTTTGGGCAGGGGAAGTAAGAATCCTGTATAGGGTGGTGTGAAGGGTGCAGGAGTCAAGGGTGGGCAGCATCTAACATGTATTGATCACTTTTTACTTGCTACACCAAACAAGATGCTGCATACACACACTCATCTCATTTAGTCTAAAGCCCCATGGGGGTGTGGGGATTGTTATTGAGCTCATGGTACAGGTGACAAGGCTGTTGCTCACTGTGATCCCATTGGCTCAGGATACCATGGACAACTTTTCCCTCCAACAGCACCAGAGAGATGTGGTTTCAAAGCCCAGCCTGCCACTAA
Organism: Martes martes; assembly: GCF_963455335.1. NCBI lineage: Eukaryota > Metazoa > Chordata > Mammalia > Carnivora > Mustelidae > Martes > Martes martes. The sequence continues at coordinate 144,333,682 of NC_137889.1, forward strand.
TGAGCAGAGTGACTTGGGGACTTAACCTCTTTAAGTCTTAGTTTCCTTATCCATCAGGTGGGGACATTTGTCCTCCCTTGAGGGATAGTTTTAAAGATTAAAATAAAGGACCTAAAGTAACAGCACAGTTCCTGGTGATGGAGTCTTGATAAATCATTGATTCTTCACACTTATTGCACAATGTGTTCAGAGCCGACTGAGTGCTAGGTGCTGTTCTCTGCTTGGACTAGAATGGACAAAACTCAAGTAAGTTTTTGCTCTCATGGAAGTTTCTCCAGTAGGGAGAAATGAGAAATGAAAATAGGTGATAAACATAGTCATTTGCATTGTGTCACTGCAGTTCAAGATGTGTCCTAGGCAATGGGACAGAGAACTGGGGGAGGGGTGGTATATGAGAGATGATGGTGATGATGGTGATGGTGATGATGATGGTGTTGATGGTGATGTTGGTGCTGATGTGATGGTGCTGGTGGTGATGGTGATGATGATGATGGTGATGGTAACAATGATGATGATGGTGGTGGTGATGGTGTTGATGGTGATAATGATGATGATGATTATCATAGTAATGGTAGTGATGATGGTGTTGATGGTGATGATGGTGATGATGATGGTGGTGGTGATGATAATGATGCTGATGGTGATGATGATGCCCATAGTGATAATGTTGATGGTGGTGATGATGGTGATGGTGACAATGATGATGGTGATGACATTGATGGTGATGATGGTAATGATGATGATGGTGACAATGTAATGGTGATGATGATGAGCTATGGACCATAAGCAGGCTACCAGAGATAATGATGGTGATGGTGATGCTGCCAACATGCTATTGGACCACTGACTAGGCTTCTGAACTTCTCCCAAGTCTCAAGTTCTTTACCATGAAGATCTTAAGTTCTACCTTACAAAATGTTATAAGGATTACATGATTAGAGTAAAAGCAGGACTAGCTACGTAATTGGTGGGGTCCAGTGCAAAATCAATACGTGAGTCCCCTTGTTCAGATCTTAGCACGAATTTCAAGGTGGCTATAGCAGAGTATTAAACCAAGCACAGGCACTACTGAGTGTGGTGCCCATGTGGCTCATCCATCCTTGGGTAAAGGCACCTGCACATCATAGGTTCACAGTCAATGCTGGTCCCACTGTGAGATAGGAATTGCACTTCCTGCTTCCCACTGAAAATGAGGCTTGGTGAGAAGTTGGCACAAAGTTGTGGGTGGTCAGGACAGGATTCTTGCCTAAGCTGCCCTCACCTTAGATATGAGGCTTTTTCTACAAATATGTTCACACAATTAGACAAAACATCAGTACAATCGCCATATGTCTTTAGAGCAACATCCTTCTATTTCATAGTATGTTTTCAATGCAGAAGTTTGGCCTTTTGTGTTTTTTTGGGTAGTACTGGAGAGTTTTGGTAAGGGGTCAGTAAGGCCTGGATTAGACACATATGCGGGTAGTGGATGGCCACAGGGTCAGGCTGACTCAGACACAGCCCACCTCATCCATTTTCTGTTTTGTTTGCTGAGGGAAGAGACAATGAAATAGCTCATGGCCAACTGGAGGACATGTCTGGTCTAGGGTGGCTTCACCAGAATAATAAACATATCCAAATTGTCCTTAAAAATGAGAAATGGGCTTGGTAGATGTTCTGGGCACAGGAATGTGGACCTCTGACTCAGGCAGCCTCATGGTGAACAGTTTTGTGACATGCAGCTGGAACGACGGTGTCTCCAGCTGTATTCCCAGCAGTGCTAATGCTGTCAGCCCCTGGAATGTGCACCGAGTTGTTCCCAGCATCAGACTCATCTCCAAGATGACTGGAAAGTTTCCTCATGTGCCCTGCCTTCCTGGAGGAAATGACAGCTGGGCAGCTGGCCTTAGGTGGGGCTGGGATCTAAGGTTGTGTTTGCCCGAGGCCCCAAGGATGCACCAGAGGACCATAGCTTTCTGTATCAGTCAGTTTGGGCCACCACAACCTAACATCACAGACTGAGGGGTTTAGCAATAGAAATTTATGTCCTCATGATCATGGAGGCTAGAAGTCCAAGATCAAGGTATCGACAGATTGGTTTCCCTTGAGGCCATTTTACCTTAATTAGCTCTTTAAAGCCCTGATCTCCAAATATAGCCACATTTCAAGGCGCTGGAGGTTAGAGCTTCCACATAAGAAGTTTGTAGGGAATAGAACATAGTTCAGCCCATAACACCCTCTCATGGGATTATGTGAAGAGGAGAGAGCCCTCTGGAGCTTGGAGTACAAAAAGGGGGATATGGCTATCAGACACATGAAAAAATGTTCATCATCACTAGCCATTAGGGAGATTCAAATTAAAACCACATTGAGATACCACCTTACACCAGTTAGAATGGCCAAAATTAGCAAGACAGGAAACAACATATGTTGGAGAGGATGTGGAGAAAGGGGAACCCACTATTGGTGGGAATGCAAGTTGGTGCTGCCACTTTGGAGAACAGTGTGGAGATTCCTCAAGAAATTAAAAATAGAGCTTCCCTAATGCCCTGCAATTGCACTACTGGGTATTTACCCCAAAGATAGAAATGTAGCGAAAAGAAGGGCCATCTGTACCCCAATGTTTATAGCAACAATGGCCATGGTCGCCAAACTGTGGAAAGAACCAAGATGCCCTTCAACGGACGAATGGATAAGGAAGATGTGGTCCATATACACTATGGAGTATTATGCCTCCATCAGAAAGGATGAATACCCAACTTTTGTATCAACATGGATGGTACTGGAAGAGATTATGCTGAGTGAAATAAGTCAAGCAGAGAGAGCCAAGTATCATATGGTTTCACTTATTTGTGGAGCATAACAAATAACATGGAGGACATGGGGAGATGGAGAGGAGAAGGGAGTTGAGGGAAATTGGAAGGGGAGGAGAACCATGAGAGACTATGGACACTGAAAAACAACCTGAGGGTTTTGAAGGGGCGGGGGGTGGGAGGTTGGGGGAACCAGGTGGTGGGGTATTGGGGAGGGCACGGATTGCATGGAGCACTGGGTGTGGTGCAAAAACAATGAATACTGTTACACTGAAAAGAAAAAAAAAAAAGAAAAAAAAGGGGGGGATATGAGCTGCTGATTCTGGACAGTGAGAAGAATAAGGATCCAGGAAAAGCCAGGCTCCCTGAAGTCAGGAAGGGGGCATCCAGTTGGCCTAAGGATGAGGATGTCAGAGAGAAGTGTGGACACTGCAGAGTTCAAGGTGGCCCTGGTGAAATGTCTGGGAAGATGGGGAACAGAGGGTGGGAGGCAGCCAGGGCTATCAGAGAAGCTAAAGCCATAGGCTGGTTTGAATCCAGGCCCACCAATTACCTCATAAGGAACATCAGAATATCCACTGATAGCATCCCAATAACTGGTTACTGTTACCCTCATTGTTATCAATGACCAGCAAAGGTGGGGAGGGGGGGAGCTTGGTTCAGGGCTAAATCCAGAGGTTTCTTCCCCTTGGTGGTCCCTTCTCCCTGACCCTGAGATTGACCCCTCAATCTCTTTGAGATCAGCAGAGCCCAGAGCTGCCCAGTGGTTTCATCTGGCTGCACAGAGCCTATCACCTGCCTTCTCCCAGATCTCTTAGCAGTAGGGCACAACCGTCACACTTTTGCAGGTGAAGCATCTTCCACTTGGGCAAGGGCATTAAGGTGTTGAGGGCCCATGTGAGGGAGAGCCAGAGACAGAGAGATGGAGCTTGGAGATTTGGGATAGGTCTCCACAAACACTCCCAGTCACAGCCCCACCTGCTGGATCAGTGTTTCTCAGAGATACTTCCACCCACCAGCTGCAGGCATGCTGATTACACATGGACCTTCTGGGGCCCCAACCCAGACACAGGGAATCTGGAGCTTTGGGGACCTGGCTGGTGGTCTGCTCTGTTGGTGTGGATGTGACCCTCACGTTTGAGAACCATCACGATGACCTCTGGTTCTACTTCCCTTCTCACCAATCTCTTCCTTGCCTGTGTTCTTTTTCCACTCAGCCAGTGTTTCACAAAGTGTGTGCCACTCCCAGTGGCCAGCCTGATTATTTTGGGAGCTACATGGACAGGATCCTGATAGACATTCCAGCTCTTCAGATTCTCCTGATCCCCCTAGCGCCTGAGGGAGAGGCAGGAGGCAGGGCGCTGAGTCAGGAGAAAGGGGACATGGGGGAGAGTTGGGGGTGGGGAGGGGTCCACCCATGACACTCAGGCCAGGCCGGGGCTTGGGTCCAATCCAGCTGCAGCGTAAGGATTCTGTAGGGGTTTCCACTAGGGGAGGGGCACATTACGATTTGCAGGAAGATGGCTGACACTTTCCAATTAACAGGGGGGACTGACCACACACCAGAGAGCACTGGAATGCAAGCCCCAGGGGGACAGGATACTCATGTTTCTGCTCATTGCCATAGAAGAGCACCTGGCACAGCACAAGTGATCAGTACGTATTTATTCAGTGACTGACTGAGTCCCTTAGCCAGAGAGTAAAGGAATAAAAACAGTATAAACCCACTGGGACAAGGAAGCCAGGACATTTTATACCAGAAGACAAACTCTGTCATCCCATGTTCAAGAAGCTAAAGCCGACAGAGGGCTGACCCAGTGTTGTGGAGGAATCTCTGGTGTCAGGGTTTCCAGAGCAGAGCCCAGCAAGGCGGTCACCCCACAGAACCTGGGAGAATCTCCAGCCGTCGGAGGACCGGCGAGCACAAGGACGGATGGTCCTAAAGCCTGGGTACTTGACTCTGCATCCAGAGTCGGCCCAAGAGCTACCCCCAGCATGTGCTGTAGGGCCACACACAGAAAAGGGTGCTGGAGGAACAGGGCTGAAAGGAGGGAAGGGGACAGAAGGTCTGAATCACAAATAGTGTCCCCAGTTCCTACTCCTTCTTCCCGCCCTGCAACCACATCCTCAGCAGCCAGGGCAAGGTCATTTGTGAGACTGTGAAGGTCCCCAAGGACACCTGCAGACACAGACATGGTCTGCTCCTGCCTGACATCCCAGGGACGCACCTGTCTGTGTTCCACATTAGGGGCCTCCCACCCAGACCCTGCCGCTAGCCTTTCACGGCCTTCCCCCTTCATTAGCAGTGAACACCCACCAATGGCCAGTAGCCATTTGAGGAAAACCTTCAAAATGAAAGACAAAGACCTAAATAAACCGATCAAAGGCCCTCAGAGGATGCAGAAGTGAGTGCAGAGAAGAGGGAACTTGGAAATAACCACGACAAATATCCTCAGAGACGGAGGAGAAGATATTGCGTCCATAAAACACAAGATGCTATGGAAAAGGAACAACTGGAGAGTGAGAGGAGCTCTGGTAGGAGATCTGCAAAACGTCCCAGAAACGAGTGTAAAATGCCCTGGAGAAGGAAAATAAGGCAAAAAGAGAGAAGCACAGGGGATCATTCTAGCAAGTCCAACACTCATGCAATGGGAGTTCCAGAAAGAGAGAGAGCAGAAGCAGGAAGGTGTCCTTCCCTCCTGGGGAGGAAGCGTGGAGAAAGGGGTTTGCACACATTTGTGGTGAGGGAGGGAGCCTGCAGGACACCACTGCAGATAAATGGTCTGCAAGGGCAGACAGCCCACGGACACAGTGTGCTGGCACTGAGCCTGGAAGCAGCTGGAGGGACGGCACGGGGCAGGGAGCACAGACTGGGCTGGCACCCCTGGATGTCCACCAAGCAAGGCCATGGGGACCACAGGCCGTGGGCAGTGACTTCAGGGAGCACACATGACCTCAGTCTGCCACACTGAATCACAGGATGAGAAAATTATTCTCTCTTACTTAATAACAAATCTTCATTCAGTCTTTCTAATTAGGTCAAAAATGTGGCTCAGTTGGATCTAGAATCTCTCTAACATTGGGCACCTGCAAACCATCCTTTAACAAAGAAAGAGCCAAGAGAGGACCTCCAGCAGCAGGCAATGGGTATCAGCAGGGGCAGGCTCCCTCTGGAGGCTGTAGGGGAGGGCCCTTCCTTGTCTGTTCCAGCTCCCGGTGGCTCCACTGATGGCTGGCTTATGGGCAGCATCACTGCACTCCCTGCCTCTCTCTTCACAGCCTGCTCTCCCCTGTGTCTCTGAGTGTCCTGTTCTGTCTCTTATAAGGACACCAGTCATTGGACTTGGGGCCTGTGATGGGTAATTTTATGGGTGAACTTCACTGGGCCACAGGATGCCCAGATAGCTGGTAAAATATTCTGAGTGTGAGCATAATGATGTTTCTGGATGACAGTAACATTTGAATCGGTGGACTGAGCAAATCAGATTGCCCTCCCCAGTGGGGGGGCGGGGTCTTCCAATCAGTTGGCGGTCCAAATACAGCAAGAAAGCTGCTCCCCTTTTGAGAGAGAATTATTTCCTGCTTGACTGCCTTTGAACTTGAACCTAAATACCACCTTTCCTTGGGTCTTGAGCCTGCTGACCTCTGGACAGTAACTATACCACTGGCTCTCCTGGCTGTCCAGCTTGAGGACTAACCCTGCAGATGTGAGGCCTTGCCCACCCCTGGAATCCTGTGAGCCAGGTCTCTCTCTCTCTCTCTCTCTCTATATATATATATATAGGCTCTGTTTCTCTGGGAGCCCTGCCTGAGACAGATGGATAAGCTATACTCAGGAGTACTCACAAACGGAGGCCTCATCTTGTTTCTCTGTCTTCTAGGGGACTCCTACTGATGTTTCAAGTCACAGCTCCAAAGCTTTCCTACCCAGAAAGACTTTCCTGGCCCCACAGGCTGACCCTGTTCTAATCACATCTCCTAGTTGGCACAAATGAAAGGCTGGTCTCTTAGTCAGCATTCAGTTCATCTTTGTTGACCTCAGGTAAGTGAAACAAGGACTCACCATGCTCACTGTGGGTCTTATACCTGGAAGGAGCTCAACAGTGTTGAACCCAATCTTCAGCTTTATTCAGCTCATTGCAGAAAACTCAGCTTTCATGCTCTGGAGCATGAAATGCCCTGCAAAAATCAATCTGAATCCAGGAACGAAATACAGATACGTGGCAGAGAAGAAGAGCTGGATATTAGTCCGATAGACTCTCCTTTCTCCTGCTGGAGCCTTGAGCTCAAGGTGTGTAGATGCAGTTATTATTGCAATGATAAGAATGAAGCTGAAACCTTATTAAATAGTCCACTGACCCAGAACAGATGAGAGCAGAGCTGTCATGCTCTCCCATTTAAACATTCTGAATTCTTTGGTCTAGCATAGGATGAAACATTAGATTAATGACAATTCCCTCGGTAGGATGCCGGTAGAGAATAGCAATGACAATGTCTCAAATGTGAGCGAGAGCTCGGGGGAGCGAGATGCCTTGAGTCTTTGCCTGCCTAAAGCTTCAAGGCTCCTGCAAAAAGAATGAATGGCACCGTGGTGTTTTCAGCAAATTAACCAGGTCCACGCACAACCAGCTGAAGGCAGGTGGCCCAAACCTGGGGGATGGGTTTGGGAGGGACCAGGCCTGTGGTGGTATCGAAAAGCTGCTGTTCCTGCCTTGCTTACTGGTCAGAAATGCACCAGGATTGGCACCTCCACCCTCTGCTTCCACATTTCCTGTCTCATGCTGGCTACCCTGGTCCCCTGGTCCTTTGTCTTCCATCCTCAAATGTAAGCCCTTCTGACAACCAGTGGTCACCTCTCTTCAATGGGGCCAGTCAACTGTAGACTGATTTTACTGTGCTCTCATTCTGGCCCATCTGTTCTATCTGCTTCCCTGTCTGCAGGGATAAGTGGGGTCAAAGTAAGTGCAGCCCATCTCTGTTTGCAGGGACAGGAAGAAGTAACTTGTGTCCCCAAGAGGAGATCTCTGTCCTCATCTGGCTGTGTTCTGCATGGAGGTGCTCCCATTGCTATGGGGTACTGTCACCTCTTGGGACACCGACCCTCTCTGCTCTCCCTGTCCCAGGTTCCATAGATCAGAATCTTGGGAGGTTCGCACAGAAAATGTGTTCCAAAAAATTTATGTTCTTTTTATTCCAAAAGGGTTTGTAAAGTGGTTGATACTATACACACATTAGCACGGGATTATGAAACAAATATTGATAGTAATGATAACATAGGGGAATAAAGGCCCAATGAACACTACACCACTAGCCTATATAGCACTTTTGTATTAACTAAAAGGCTCCCCTTCCTCTCTAGACAGGGGTCATCAACCTACATTTTTCAGCAAAAATCCTGGTTTTGCAAATAAAGGTTTATTGGAATGCAGTCACTTCCACTAGTTGACACACAGTCTATTACAGCTTTCATGGCACAATGGTGGGGCTCAGTCATTATAACAAAGTCCCTATGACCTAAGGGCTGGAATCGAGCCTCCTCTTTCCCATCTGCTGCCCCACCTCATGGTATCTTCACAGCAGCCATGTGAAGGGCATAAGACAAGAGTCAGCCCAAGCGTGACAAAGACTCTCATCTTGAGCAAACTTTAGACAGGCTTCTTTCTCTGAGCCCTCTTTTGGACCAGACCTTGTCCTGGGGCCCTGTCTTTGGCTTGTGGAGTCCTATTTTGGCAAGAATTCTGCTGAGCCAGTTTATCAAGAACCCTCATCCTTGGTATCTGAAAAAACTCTTCATCCCCCACTTCTAATATCCGATCACGCTTGTCTGCCTTCAGTGAGAATCCTGTTGAGTCGGTTTAGACAGAATCTCTCTATGCATAATGCCTCCTCTTAGTATATTTTCATCCCTGATCTTCCATTCTGCTCCTTGGCTAGAAATCCTCACTTGTCCTTGATGTATATGGAGTAAGTCTAATCTTTCTTCTCTATTGCAATAGCCTTAGCCCCTTGCAATAGATCTGAATGGAGTCTTCCTTTCCATTTTAACAAGCGTCAGAATACTCCACTCTTGAACACCTCTCCTGAGGTCCCATGGCCCATAAGTGGTGTCCCCAGGGCTCCTATCCAGGGCTCCTATGGCAGCCATCCCAGTGACGTTGCCGTGTAGCACCTGCCTCTTCAAGTAGGAATCCAAGCTCAGAAACTGTTTGCACACACTGGACTCTGGACTTGAGTTTCAGGGTCCCCTTCGCTTGAATAAAAGTTCTCACCCCAGAAGTACAAACAAGTCTCTGACTCACTCTCTTCATCACCGTCGTTACCCACAGATGGCATCAGTGAGTCTTTAGGATTTAACGCTCTCTGAAGGGTTTCCAAAGGGTTCATTCATTCATTTGTTCATTTCTCCAAAAACATGGCTTGCCTCCAATGTGGCAGGCACTGAGTCAGCCATGAGAGCACCCTAGTGAGGGAGAAGGTGCCCACAAGAACCACCACCAGTGAATTGCTTAACACAATCCTACTTAATGTGCTGGTTCACGGCTACATAGGCAATTAATCTTGGCCCATATCCAGGGAATGCCCCTAATGGGATCTGGATTGAGATCTTCATGCTGCCTGAGAACTGGCCACTGGGCCCAAGAAGTGGACTTGCCAAGTGTTGGCACAATTGGTCTGATCAACAATAGCCATTGGTCTTTCACCAAACCTTCACATAAAGCAACTGGAGAGAGCAGAGGGTAGGAGTCATCGGGCACAACATGCTAGCGTGGAGAAGTGAGCTATGACCCCCACCTCTGAAGCCAAGAGAGAGGCTGAGAGACCCACAAGTAGAGATGAGAGCTGCCTGCAAGAACTGAGGAATGGCTTTCTGTCCGCTGGCTGCACATCTGCCCAGTAGTTAGGCTGCTGTCTGCCCCTGTGCTGATCTAAGCAGGAGAAGAAAGAATAACAGCAAGAGACACAGATTAGCCAGAATTAGGTCTGGCCTGCAGATAATTATGGCAAAACAAAATTTGTCTCCCGTGCAGAAATCCAGAGGTAGGCAATACAGAGCTGGCACAGTATCTGGGCACCATGAATCCTTTGGTGAACCAGGTTCCTTCCATCTCCCCACTCTATCATCCTTAGGGTGTGGATTTCTGCTCCCTAGGATGGAGTCCCAAGCCTCATGTCTCTATCCAAGCAGTAAGAGGGAGGAAAGGTGCAAGAACAGGCAAAGAGTGTCATCTGGGTCTTAAGAATCCTAGAAGATGCCTTTTGATATTTCTGCTCACATATTATGGTTGGCCAGCCCTCAGTCACATAATCACAGCTAAAGCAAGGAGCCAGGTGACATGTTTATTTGGGTAGCCATAAGCCCAGCTTTTGTTCTATACTATGGGCCATTCACCATCTTTGCCACAGCAGGGAAGAGGAAGAGGACTGCAGTAGGGCTGTCTCCTTCCCCTCCCCCCAGCAACTGGTGCAGTAACCATGTATGAATCTCCTGTGGCATGTCCCCAGGCAAGGGGATACCAGCAGCGAGTTCTGGGGTGTTCTTCTGAGGACAGGAACTGAGCAGCAGTGGAAGCAGAAGGGTCTGCTCTGAAACTCCCATGTCAGGGAATCCCTGCCAGGTGCTCCTAAGAACTCACTTGTGTCCCATGAGAGACAATGCCACCTGTCACCAAGACTGCCTCGGTTCACACCCTATTTGACTTTGGGCTGTTGTTGGACCTCTTGCCTGAGTTCCTTATTTGTAATTGGGAATAATAATAGATCTTACTTGGGGAGATTGTGAAGATTAAGTGAGTCATCAAATGCAAAGCCCTTCAAACCAGAACCAACCAGTGGTGAGTATGTTATTATTGCTAGTAAGAAAGAACGTCAGTGGCCAGTCAGTCAACGGCAAAAGAAAAAAAATGGTGGGTTATATAAGTCTCTTTTCATCTTCTTTGATCCAACACACTGGAGACCCAGGAGAGACTGGGGGTGGGTATGTCAGAGGTAGACCCTTCCCCTCAACACTCACACATTCCAGGGAAGGGAGGGAAAACAAAGGACAGAGCAGTTAAGCCCCTTCCCATCTGGATGTCCTTTAGCCACACCTGCAGTGACTGGGGAGGGCAAAGCTCTGATTCTTATATGAGATTAGAGTTTTAAATTCTATATTGGACTTGGCCAAATGCAGCAGCTCCATGGGAAGTTGAAGTATGTGGGTATGGATAAGTCAGCAGGCATCTCACTGTTGGTACAGGGGGGCTGCCAGCCCTCCAGCCCAGTGCTCTAACCCTGTATGCACCCTCTCTCCCCCATCCTACTCAGTGGTCCTCCAGCCCCCACTGAAATGGGCTCAGTGAAAGCCAACTATATACCTACTGCCTGGTGAGGCTGTTGACACAGGGCTGGACAGCTCCAAATCCTCCTTTATGTGATAGAGAATCCAACGAGCCTCCTGCCATGTTCACCCTCTTCTTCCACTTCTGGTCTCTGGGACCCACAGCGTAAGCATCTTCCATTTGACAAATGGAACGGCATAAAGAACTATCCTGGAGTTTCCTTGGAGCATTTCTGAATTATGGGCCTTTCAGTGGGCACTGACAAAAAAAATCTTCAGTGTCTTGTAAAAAGCCCATGTGTTACATTTCTCTTTTAGCTTAGTTCTAGGGAGAAACACGAATAATTTCCAGGTGATATGGGTGTTTTCCTTTTTATTTCTGAAATTACAATCTAAATGCGGAGTGAAAGTGTCCCTGAACTGAAATTGGCAGATGTGGGCTTAAACTCCTTTCACCATTTAAATTAGCCTCATGACCTCCCCAAAGCTATTCACACTCCCTGAGCCTCCATGCTCATGGCTCCTCATTGGAGAGGAGTGGCTGCTAACACCCAACAGACCTGGTGGGCATGAGGATTAACAAGATGGCACATGTGACATGGCTACTCGACCTCTGTGGTGCACCAGGAGCATTCTCCATATTGCTCACTGCAATCTGCCTTCCAGACTCAGTAGTCTGGGAACTTGGCATCAATTCCAACAAAGGCATGGGCAGATTCTGGACCCAAGTCCATCTGTGTAAAATGCCAGGGACTTCTACTCAATGCAAACACTATAAGAGGGGACGCCCGGGTGGCTCAGTTGGTTAAGTATCTGCTTTCAGCTCAGGTCATGATCCCAGGGTCCTGGGATCAAGCCTCTCCTCATCCCTGCCTCCCCTAGCCACCCCACATTGGGCTCCCCACTCAGCGGGGAGCCTGCTTTTCCCTCTGCTGCCATTCCCCCTGCTGTGTTCTCTCTCTGACAAATAAATAAATAAAGTCTTAAAAAAAAAACAAACCCACAACAACACTACAAGAGGCCACCAGGAAATTAGGCACGACTGATGCCATTTGATTTGTCACCTGCACCACGGGACAGGGCCATTCGCGCCTCTTGTCCCCTTTAGTGGGACTGGGGAAAGGCGACACGCATTGCTTTGGCACTGAGCACCTTCTCATGCATTGTTTCCCCTCCTTTCCACCACAGCTGGGACTGACATACACTCACCCCCACTTTAAAGAGGAGGGAAATGAGGGCTGAAGAGACTGATGAACTTGTTCCTATGACTCAGTGAGAGACTCAAAGAAAAGCCTCCAGACTCAGTTTTATTTATGAAATATTTCACTCTGCTCTACTTTATCTGCCTGTCAAAGCCTTCAGGAAGGTAAGAGGTGGGGACATACAAACACTGGACCAAGTGACTGGCAGGACAGGCCCCAGGGTTGGCCCTTGTGAACATTCTCTCTCTTCCTCACAGCAACCCTGGAGTTACCAATGCTGTCCCCATTTTTGAGGAAGAGAATTGGATCAAGGCTCAGGATTGAAGCAATTCTCCATGGAGTGCACCACTAGGTTCAGCCCCTGAGGCTGGATCCCCTGCTCATGGCCTCTCATGTTCTCTTTCCATTTATCATCCCCCCTGGCTCCTCTGGAAGTAGATCCAGGGTATGCATACGTCCTACAGAAATAAATACACAGCAGAAGAATACGTCCATGTCGGTACAACTGTGAATTGCCCATAAAATCTTAACACACATCGGTAAACAGGGAAGAGCACAAATAGTGCAGAGTTGCAAACTCCAACTCAAGACGTCTAATGCTGCCTTTGGAAATCCCACACCACTGGAGGGCTGATGTGTAGCAACATACCTTTCAGCGAGCACACATACATACACAGGCACACACACGCACTCATACTCCCTCACTCTTAATAACTTCCTCTTCCCCAGTGACTCACTAATCAGTCTCTTTTGAAAAATGAGTAATATCAATACTGAATACAAGCTCCCAAGTTACCTTTCAAATACTCCCCCGGAACATGTGTGTTCAAACATTAACAATACCACCTGCTGGCACCCTCAATAGGAAGTCTCTGTATTTTCACGCAATTGATGAGGTGGGAAGGTTTTCAAACATGAAGATCTCTTCTCCAGACCAGCATCTAATTTCACTGTATAAAACAGACTGTATTTCATATGCAGCTTTTTAAGAATGCAGATGAACAAGATGAATGGTGCAAACACATAAGGAATCTTAAAATAAGAATGAAAATAGGTTGTATTTAGGATTTAATTGAGAGAAATCTTAGAGGCTCTTACTGTTCAATTCATTCACTCTTTCTAGATATATCTAGAACCTACTGCATGCCAGGCACTGTGTTAAACCCTGAAGGGAGAAAGCTACATAAAAGGGTTCAAACTAAACCCACAGTCTGGTGGAGGAGGCAGAGAGGTAAATAAGTCATGTCTATGATAGAAATATGTGAAAGTTCGGTATAAACACAGATGGGGGAAATAACTACATTGTTCAGAAGAATTTGGGAAGACTTCCCAGAGGAGGCCCTATTTTTTTTTTCCCCCAGGAAGAGTTCATAAAAGAGAGGCATTTGGTACAATGGAATATTATGCCTCCATCAGAAAGGATGAATACCCAACGTTTGCATCAACATGGATGGGACTGGAAGAGATTATGCTGAGTGAAATTAGTCAAACAGAGAGAGTCAAGTATCATACAGTTTCACTTACTTGTGGAGCATAAGGAATAACACGGAGGACATAGGGAGGAGAGGAGAAGCGAGTTGGGGAAAATCGGAGGGGGAGATGAACCATGAGAGACTATGGACTCTGAGAAACAAACTGAGGGTTTTGGAGGGGAGGGAGGTGGGGTTATGGGTGAGCCTGGTGGTGGGTACTAAGGAGGGCATGTATTGCATGGAGCACTGGGTGTGGTGCATAAACAATGAATCTTGGAACACTGTAAAAAAGAAAAAAGAAAAAGAGAGGCACTTGGGCTGAGAGAATGCTGTGGGTATGTGAAGTCCTAAAAGTCTGTGTGTAGTTGTGGACTAGAGTACCATGTGTTTTCTGCTTAGCATGTCTTCCAACATCTTCTCCAGTTCCTTTGGGGAACCATCTTCCCTTTCACTGCGGTCCCAGAGGGGCTGCCCATGGCATTAAGAAAACTGGATGCAAGGTTCAAGTTGGTGAAGTTAGAATATTCCATCTCTCTGACTACAGGAATGACTTAGAGATAGTCATGTGACTTAAGCAGAACCAATCAGAGGTTTTTCTGGGATAGTCATGTGACTTGAGCAGAACCAATCAGAGGTTTTTCTGGGTTAGTCATAATACTCAAGCGGAACTATCAGAAAATTCTCTAGGATGGATATATGAATTTGGTGAAAGAGAAGACCCACTTTCACTGCGGTGGTGCAGCTGGGCACATGGCAGTGTGGGGTTCTGGAAGCCATGTTCTGGCCCTCTGAAAAGAGCCAGTTTGCCAAATGAAGTTAGCAGAGACCTACAAAACAAGAGCTCTCTCTTTCTCTCTCTCTGAGACTGAGCCTCAACAACATCAGATATGTTGAACTTCCAGATTTTTTAAATCAAATTTCCTTTTTTCTCAAACTGGTTGGGTTTGGGCTTCTATTATTCCGAATTCATCAAAACAGCTTTGACAAATTGCCATATCTTAGCAGCGTAACGGGACTAGCAGGCAAAATAAGAAGGGTCAAGTCATAATGACAGCAATAAGGTATTCATGTTTTTTACTCTGAAGGCAATGGGGAGTCGGCGAGTGATTTTGAGAAGCAAAGTGATACAGTCCTATTTTGTTTTATAAAAAGACATCTCCCACAGGGTGATGAATCAGGGTATCACTCATTCATTTGTGCATGCAAATATTGTGAGAGCTCCCACCTACCTAGCGAGGGTGGAGAGAGAAGGATGCATATTTCAAAACCAATAGTTTCTCAAATATGTCAGGAAGCAGTTTTCCTCTTTAGTAACTAAGATTATTTAATTAGCAATAAATACTGAAATTTTTCTATGTTAAGTAATAGAGTAAACACTTCATAGGAACATCTCTCATATCACAAGAGCTTCACAGGGGACAGGACATGTGTCACGATTAGTAAGCACAATGATCAATAAAGGAAACAAAGGAACAGTCACAAGAGGGAGGTTGTCCCAGTGTTTTTCTGCTCATCTAACTGGCTGACTGCAGTAGCTTTGCTCTGGGTGGTTTCTTCTTCGTAGCCCTGAACTAGAAGTCACTCTGTGTTGGCCTAAAAGCCTCAATGTTTGATAAGCCTTATAATTTATAAAAGAGGCAAGAGGTAATACCAGGCACAGAAACTGAGCTAGCACCAAAGCTGGAGTATGTCTTTTATGTGCAAAGACTGTGCAGAACCCACAGGAGACACATCACTGAGGCCCTAGACTCTGAGCCAACACACCAGCGGCAGGACCTTCTTCCAGTCCTGGCTAACCTCGTAGCCTTGACGAGTTGTAGCCTGTCTCCGAACCTCTGTTTTCCACTTCTGCAAATTAAGTGGAAACATAACAAGTAGTCCAAGCTAAAGAATTGTGGATTGAATTATATGAAATAAGACAAGACTCTCTAAAGCTAAAATTCAAACTATCAAAACAGTTATGAAAAGTATGTATTTATATAAAAGATGTATATTTTTAAACCCAAGTACAATTAACATAAAGCGTCCATATTACTTTCAGGTGCACAATATAACAATTCAACATTTCTATACATTTCTCAGTGCTCATCATGGTAAGCATACTCTTCATCCCCTTCACATTCTTCACCCATCCCCCTACACACCCCCCTTCTGGTAAACACTAGTTTGTTCTTTGCATTTAAGAGTCAGGTTTTTTGTTTGTCTCTTTTTTCCTTTGTTTTTTTTCTTATGTTCTACAAATGCATGAAATCATATGGTATTTGTCTTTCTCTGACTTATTTTATTTCACTATTCATTATAACCTCAAGATCCATCCATGTTGTTGCAAATGGCAAGATTTTTAAAAAAGATTTAATTAATTAATTAATTTATTTGACAGACAAAGATCACAAGTAGGCAGAGAGGCAGGCAGAGAGAGAGGAAGCGAAGCAGGCTCCCCGCTGAGCAGAGAGCCTGATGCGGGGCTCAATCCCAGGACCCTGAGATCATGACCTGAGCCCAAGGCAGATACTTAACTGACTGAGCCACCCAGGCCTCCCACAAATGGCAAGCTCTCAATCATTTTTATGGTTGAATAATATTCCCTTGTATATATACACCACATCTTCTTCATCCATTCCTCTACTGATGGACACTTTGGCTGCCTCCATATCTTGGTTATTGTAAATAATGCTGCAGTAGACATACGGGTGCCTATATCTTTTTGAATTAGTGCTTTCTTCATTTTCTTTGGATAAGCTCAGTAGTGAAATTACTGGTAATTATGGTAATTCTATTTTTAATTTTTTGATGAATCTCCATACTGTTTTCCCTAGTGGCTACACCAATTTACATTCCCACCAACAGTGCACCAGGCTTCTTCTTCTCCACATCCCTGCTAATATTTGCTAATTCTTGGTTTTTGATTTTAGCCATTCTGACAGGTGTGAGGTGGTATCTCATTGTTGTTTTAATTTGCATTTCCCTGATGATTACTGATGTTAAGCATCTTTTCATGTGTCTGTTGGCCATTTGTATGTCTTCTTTGAAAAAATGTCTATCCAGGTCCTCTATTTTTTATTCAAATTATATGTTTGCTTTGGTGTTGAGTTATAAGTTCTGAATATATTTTGGATATTAACCCCTTATTGGATATATCACTTGCAAATATCTTCTCCCATTCAGTTGATTACCTTTTGTTTTGTTCATGGTTGCCTTCACTGTGCAAAAGCTTTTTTATTTTGGTACAGTACCAGTAGTTAATTTTGCTTTTGTTTCCCTTGCCTTGGGAGACATATCTAGAAAAACGTTTCTATGGCCAATATCAAAGAAATTATTGCTTATGTTTTCTTCCAGAATTTTTATGGTTTTAGGTCTCACATTTAGGTCTTTAATCCATTTTAAGTTTATTTTTGTTCATGGTGTAAGAAAGTGGTCCACTTTCATTCTTTTGCAAGTAGCCTCCAGCTTTCTCAGCACCATTTGTTAAAGAAACTGTCTTTGCCCCACTGTATATTCTTGCTTTTGTCATAGATTGATTGACCATATAATTGTGGATTTATTCCTGGGCTCTCTATCCTCTTCCATTGATCTATGTATCTATTTTTGTGCCGGTACCCTACTGTTTTAATTACTACAGCTTTGTAGTCTATACAAATTTTAGGATTATTTGTCCTAATTCTGTGAAAAAATGCTGTGGTATTTTGATAGGAACTGCATTAAAACTGCAAATTGCTTTGGGTAGTATAAACATTTTAATATTAATTGGTTCTTCCAATCTATGAGCAGGGAAGTTCCATTTATTTGTGTCATCTTCAATTTCTTTTATCAGTGTTTTTTTTTAACATCTTAATTTTTATTTTATTTTCTCAGTGTTCCAAGATTCATCGTTTATGCACCACACCCAGTGCTCCGTGCAATACATGCCCTCCTTAATACCCACCACCATGCTCACCCAACGCCCCCCCCCCCACCCCGCCAAAACCCTCAGTTTGTTTCTCAGAGTCCACAGTCTCTCATGGTTTGTCTCTCCCTCTAATTTCCCCCAATTCACCTTTCCTTTCCTTCTCCTAATGTCCTCCATGTTATTCCTTATGCTCCACAAGTAAGTGAAACCATATGATAACTGACTTTCTCTGCTTGACTTATTTCACTCAGCATAATCTCCTCCAGTCCCGTCCATGTTGATACAAAAGCTGGGTATTCATCCTTTCTGATGGCTGAGTAATACTACATTGTATATATGGACCATACCTTCCCTATCGATTCGTCTGTTGAAAGGCATCTTGGCTCTTTCCACAGTCTGGTGATTGTGGCCATTGCTGCTATCAGAGTACAGGTCTTTCACTTCCTTGGTTACATTTATTTCATTATTTTTATATTTTATTCTTTTTGGTATAATTGTAAATGAGGTTGTTTTCTTAATTTATCTTTCGGCTACTAACTTAGTTTAATGTATAGAAATGTAATTTCTATATGTTAATTTTTAAAAAAGATTTTATTACTTATTTGGCAGAGAGGAGACAGAGTGTGTGTGTGTGTGAAAGTACAAGCAGGGGGATTGGGAAAGGGAGGAGCAGGATCCCATGCTGAGCAGGGAGCCTGACCCGGAGCCTGACTGCAGGATCATAACCCAAGCCAAAGACAGACGCTTAACTGACTGAGCCACCCAGCTGTCCCTCTACATACTAATTTTGTATCTTGTGACTTTACTGGGTTCATTTATCAGTTCTAGTGGTTTTGTTTTTTGTTTCTTCTTTTGTGGAAAAACATGTATAATCTTACTAAGGCATTCCATGGTCATCGGTCACACATTCTTGATAGTCAGGCACTGTGTTAGGGGCTACACTAATAATGGGAACATGGTTCCAAACTTGTGGGGACAGAAACCAAGTGGGAGAAAGACATCCACCAATCCACCAACTATAAGGATGGTCATGTGGTAGTAGAGGTCTGTACAAGGTATTCTGGTAGCAGAGAGGATGAAACATGGAGCTCAAATGTGCTTCCCTCTGAAGTCATGGTAGCCGCCATGGAGAGGACAACACTTGAGTTGAAAGTGACGTCATAACAACAATGTTTTGGGAAATCTACCAGGTGGTGTGGAAGACTGGAGAGTGGGAACTGAGGAGAAGCCAGGATATCTCTTTGGGCAGGGTCCCAGGCAGGGCTCCCTCTCTCTGTGTTGTGATTCCAGCCTGTGGCACACAATCCTCTATGGTACTGCCCAGCTCCAGCTCCAGCTCCAGCTCCAGCTCTCACTAAGCAGGTCTTCTGAGGGTACAGCTGCTGCAGAGACCTGGCCCCAGAGCTCCAAGACAGCACCCTCCCCACTGCCCTGTCCCTGTGTCCCTCCAGTAGTTTCTTGCTGCTGCTAATTGTGTTGCATCATCCATTTGCTCCTCAATACAGAAGAAAAACACCCATGTCACCAACTCCCTGTACTAATTTCCCTCTGTGTGAGATACTCAAGGTGGTTTCTATTTTTTGCCTGCCTCCTGACCTGTTTACAAAGGTCAATGAATTAGTCCAAGCAAATGATGATAATGGATGGAGGCAGAAAGGTGAACCAGGAATTTGAACCTCAGTGAACATGGGAGTAAGAGAGGAAATTTGGGGGGCTGGTTCCCACGATGACAGTACCAGCCAATTTGCAAACAGATCATGAATGCATCAGGGCTTAAATTCACTGCTTCACTGATGGCCTATGATTTGCTTGTGCCTTCATGTCTGCCATGCCAACCTTAAGTCAAGGAACACATGTATAACTTCTGCTTTCAGCTTGAAACGTTCCTCCTGAAATATACATTTTTTATTGCTCTTTCAAAAAATAATAACAGTGCTCCATACATCTTGATGGTGATGAAATCTCTCGTGTTAAAAGAACATTTGTTTACTATTGTAGAGAAAAATTTGGTTCCTGCATCAAAACACTTAACAACTTACATGTGCCTTCCTTGGTGGTGAAAGGAAGCAATCTCATTGGTGTTGAGTACCAGGGGTTCATTCTAATGACTAGTATCCTGCAAAATGAAAAAACTGGTTTCATGTTTTCCTTTTACATAAGTATGACATGACTTTTCTTTCTTTCTTTTTTTCTTTTTTTTTACATTTGGCACTTTATATTTGTATTGGTAAGTCCACAGCCAATTTTATTATTGCTCATTTGAAGGTAATATGTCCTTTTTCTTTTAATTTTTGGCCATTTCTCCATGATGCACTAAGATGCAGTTTTCACTTACTTGTGGAACATAAAGAATAGTATGGAGGACATTAGGAGAAGGAAGGGAAAAATGAAGGAGGGGGGAATCAGAAGGGGAGAGGAACCATGAGAGACCATGGACTCCAGGAAACAAATAGGGTTTTAGAGAGGAGGGGATGGGGGCATGGGTGAGCCTGGCAGTGGGTATTAAGGAGGGCACGCATTGCATGGAGCACTGGGTGTTATATGCAAACAATGAATCATGGAACACTACATCAAAAACAAATGATGAGACTATGGACTCTGAAAAACAACCTGAGGGTTTTGAAGGGGCGGGGTGGGAGGGTGGGGGAACCAGGTGGTGGGTATTAGGGAGGGCACAGATTGCATGGAGCACTGGGTGTGGTGAAAAAACAATGAATACTGTTACGCTGAAAATAAATAAAAAATTTAAAAAAAAAAAATCCTCCCACACCCAGTGAGCTCCCCCAGCTCCTCTGTAGCCATGTTAGCACCTGAAACATGTACCATTACTGAGGTGGTGAGCACTGATGTCAAGCTCTGGGAGATGGGCAATGGAAATAAAACTGTGGGCTTGTAGCTCACCTTTCTGAAGCAAATACAATGAGGATGGCCAAGGCTGTCCTACTTGTTGAAGACCAACATGAAACAACACCCTCTGCACAGAAAGAGGCGTGAACACAAACAGGGAAGTCTTCAGGCCCTGTATTTTCACTGAAGCAAGATGTAAGCATTTCAAAAATAACTAAATGTCAAATTCTTCCCTCAGTTAAGAAGGTCCCTTCAATAGCAACCAGGGATTCTACACAACACCAGTGATTTGTGACTATCTATGTGCAGAAGCCAGTGTTTTCCAAGGTTGTGTCAGTGCATCAACCCGGCAAGTCCACAGACACAGCTGCCCAAGACTGTAATAAAAACAAACCAAAAAAAAAAAAATGATGTACTGTACGGTGACTAATATAAGAAAAAAAAAAGTAGAAGTTAAGAGAAAAAAAATAAAAGAGATTGAAAATCCGTATCACTTGACTTTAACATTTGTAGCCATGTCCCCATGGGCCACCCTGACCTAAACCTCTGTTCCCTTGAATATCTGCTGCATGTGCTGAACGCACCATCCTCGATTGCACTATCCAACTCCCTGTGGGCTACATGAGAAAGTCTGAATCCTTTAGTCCAGCAGTGAAGCTCTTAATCAGCAAACTCTAGCCCACATGGTTTCTCAAAAGATTAAAAATAGGGGCGCCTGGGTGGCTCAGTGGGTTAAAGCCTCTGCCTTTGGCTCAGGTCATGATCCCAGGGTCCTGGGATCGAGCCCCACCTTGGGCTCTCTGCTCAGCAGGAAGCCTGCTCCCCACTCTCTCTCTGCCTGCCTCTCTGCCTACTTGTGATCTCTGTCCATCAAATAAATAAACAAAATCTTTTTTAAAAAAACACTAAAAATGGAATTACCCTTTGATCCAGCAATTCTACTTCTAAGTATATTCCCTGCCCCCCTGCAAATTTTTCACAGCAGCATCATTCACAAAGGCCAAAAGGTGGAAGCAAACCAAATGTCCAAAAACATGTGAGTGGATGTGGTTTACCCACACAAAATGTGGTTTACCCATATAATAGGATACTATTCAGCCTTAAAAAAAAAAAAGGAAATTCCAACATATGCTGTAACATGGACTAACCACCCTCCTCAAATGACAGCTACCATTATCAGAAGACAGTCAGCACACACTCCTCCTATAGCACAAAGGCTGGTGTGATGTCACCTGACACCCCGCCCCAGGGTGGGCCCACAGTAACATTGCCCCCAAATTAGGATTTCATCTTGCAAAGCATGTGGAGCTCTCTTGTCTTATTGTAATTTCTGAGCACATGTATCTTCCCTGCACTGAGTATGAAGTACTTTGAGAACTGGCGTGGTCCTGCCCCATTCTGTCACCCTAGAACACAGGACTGGATCAGGCATCTTGAAGAACTTGTCCAACAAGTGTTCTTTAAGTCTCTCTTTCCAAGTAACTAAACTGTGGTTGGTTTGGCCAACAGAGGTATTAGGACAGGTTATCAGAGACTCCATCAAAATATTTCTCTATTCTCCAGCAAGAGCCTTGCCTTCTCTTCATCTGTAGGATGGAAGGCTGTCCCCCGCCAGTCCATCTCCCACACAGCAGCCAAAATGATCCTGTAACAGAGTGGCCAGCGCCCACCTCTATTGAAAGTATAGATCAAATGATGTCACTGCTCTGTCGAAAGCCCGGCAATAACGTTCCACTCTCTCAGGATAAAAGCTGAAGTCGATAAATCTCCATTACCCTCTGTTTCACCTCTCCCCCTTGCCTTACCTCCACCACACTCCCTGGTGCTCACACTGCTCCAGTCATGTCAGTCTCTTTGCTGTTCCTGAGACACACCGAGCACACTCCCATCTCAGGGTCTCCATGTTGCTGCCTTGAGAGGGCACGCCAGCATTGCCACGACTCACACCTAACTTCCTCCAGCTCCCTGCTCACATGTCCCTGTATCAGAGACATCTTTCTCTGACTCCTCCCCGTAAAGCAGACACAAACCAGACCCCCATCTGTGGTTCACTTCATGTTGCCACAGAATTTGGCAGTACTTGTCATCCTCTGACATATTACGTACATATTTGTCTGTTCTCAGCCTCTGTCCATTAGAAAGTATGCACCAAGAAGGCAGAAACTCTATCAGGTCAGATGCACTGTTCACTGCTGCATCCATAGCCCAACATGATGTATGTACTTGGTAGGTCACTACTGAGTGGACGGATGCATGGATGCACGGATGGATGGGTGGATGGATGGATGGACGTGTGGATGGGTGGATGAATGGTTAGATGGACAGATGCATGGATGGATGGATGGATGGATGCATGGATGGATATATGGAAGGATGAACAGATGAATGAATGAATGAATGAATGAATACATATGAAGACTGCACAGGTTGTTAGGTCCAGCACAAAGGAGTAATGCAGAGTGCCACAGTAGGTAGCATCAACCTGTAAATATGGAAACTCTACACCACCTTCTTCTCTTTCCTCATCTCAACGCCCATGTGACCATAGGGAATTCTTTCAACAATCCTTGTGGCAACTGTCACAAGATAGAGTTCACATTTAATAATCTTACACTCAAGGTCCTACACAGGGAGACATGAGTAAGCCAACCCCTTCCTTGTATCAAGTCTTCTTGGAAACATGCTCTCTACCATCTGTCCCTGTTGTCAAAATGCCATTCAGACTTCAAAGCCCATCTCCTCCATAAGCAAGGCATAAAGCATATGTGATCTGTCACTTCTCAGAACTCTCTGAGTATTGTGTTCCCACTTAGCTCTCTTATGATTCATATCCCTCCCAGCCCTGTCTTTTCCTCACCTGCAAAAGGAGGGGTGACTACGCTAAATTGTAATAAGATACATACACCGGTAACTGTGTGACTATATGCATGCGTATGTGTATATATGTGTGTGTTTATATACATACATACATATATCTTGGCACATGGTGGTCAGGGCCCAAATATGCTATTATTACTAATAACCTATAGCTACAGGTTATTACTATAGCAACTAATAACTAGTAACAGGCCTGAGGCTTCTTGGGGGTAGAGTTTTGTTGTCTTAACGTTTCTGTCCTTAATGCCCAAGCTTTGACCCTTCTCCAGTATTATTCACTGACTGGTGAATGAGGGATACTAGTCAGGGAAGGGATTCAGAGCTGTGGGGAACAGCACAGGAACAAAGCTTCAGAAATCTTAGTGTTTTGTTGTATGCTGACATTTTAAAAAATGCTGACCCCATTTCCTGACACTGCATTCATAGTCTTGGTTTTGAACATCTTCTGTAGAACAGCCTCTAATTTATTGGACCCATTTGGAGGTTTGTTTTCTGCTTTCATATTCTGCTCCCAGATTTCATTCCAGTTTCTCTGACGTTAAGTTGAGACCCAGGTCCTTATTTCTAAAATTTATTATCTAACGTAAATACTCTCCGCTCAATTGCATGAGAAATTTACATCCAGAAGATGGAACAGTCCCTTTAAGGGATAAATTGGATTCTCTTGTATCTCACTTTTATATCATCTTGGAGCCATAAATTCTCAAAATGCTGGCCTGTAACAGAAAGGAAACCAAGCTCTGTGCCTGGAAATAATGAAATTACTCTTGAAACTGAATTGGAATTTCCACACTTAATGACATTTCTGTGTGTCTTCCATTTTTCTCCCATCTGAAGATTTCTTCCTAGTTGCTATGACTCCAGTACCACAGTAATGAAGAGGTACTGCTGTGGTCCCTCTTGGATCTAATGAGAACCAGCAGGTTACTCTTGGCACAGTGAAGGCAGAGAAGGACTGGGAAGATATTGAGGCCTATAGAAATAGGTCCTATCAGTTTTATAACTAGGTGTATTGATTATTATTGTCTTATTATGGATTTCCCCAAAGGTTTGGAGGATGCTAGGCAGGAATTATGTCAGGAGTTCAACACCAATCATTTATTCCACATCTACATAAGCCCGTTTTAAAGGTGACAAAACTGAGGCATGATGAGATGAAATTTCTGAGCTCTCACAGCTGGCATAAGTGGTGGCATCAGGACTCCAAACCAGGCAGTCCAATCTAATGCTCATGTCTGATAGATGTGACACAGGATAGAGCTGAGTCCAAATGCAAAGTGACAAAATTTAGGATGATATTAAAGTGATTTCTATAGTGCTGAATTTTTATCAAATATATTTTTTTTCTTCTAAATTACTCCCTCTCCCCAATTATGTAGTTTTCAACAAAGAACTAGGAAAAAAATATATATATATTCACATATAAGGGAAACATCAGGTAATTTTAATCAGCATGAAAATACACAAGTATCTATAGAAAAAATTACACTGTGTATTTGAATATACATGATTATTAATATATACATAAATAAAACACTTCTGCTTTAAAAAAATAGAAAAAATAAAGTTCATGTTTGAGAAACACCTTCCCTTTAGGGAGAAATTTGTTTATGCTTTGATCTTCTTCATTAAAAAGGATGAAGTGCTCATTACAGGAAATTTCAAAATGGAGAAAAGAAGGAAAGGGATTTGTGTGGCATCCCCCTTTAAGGCCTGCACATGGGGAAATCACCTTTGAGTCTTTTCTACTCAATAAGTAGACATTTGTTTACAGGTCATGCAATTTTATAAACTACAATTTTATCTCAAGATCATACCAATAACTGCTTTCAATAGTGCAGAGTTTTCATAGGAAGAGTTAAACATACAGGTGTCTCATCGTCTCAAGTCTCTCAAAGGGAGGTATACAGTTTACAAAGCCACTTTCTTTGAGTTCTTTCAGGATGATTGGTCATCATAAAGTGTGCTATACTAAATACCCTCACACTTACAGCATCTTATGCAGGCCATACCGGAGCCTTACCATACTTTCCAAGACGTGAAGTCAGTGCGTCAAACTATGAATATTCGCAAAGTACTGGATTCCTATTCTCAAGTATCTTTCCAAAAGGGTTGTAACAGCTTCTGCCACCAGCAAATAAGATTCAGACTGCCCAGAGAACATTTTTCCGGAACACTTTGTTTTAGGAAATATCTGTTTCCTCCCAAAAGCAAAGCCCAGCCTAGATACCATCACTGATGACCCCAAAGCCAGGCCGATCCTTAAGAGACAAATTTTATCCTGGCTTCTCTGTGTTCTGCACTGCTTTGAACATGCTCTCACCAAGAACTTCCCACATTAGCTGAGATGGTCATTATATGTCTGCCTCCCTAACCCAGCTCCAAGTCAGGTGTCTAGCATACAGCAGGTGTTTAATACATACTTATGAAGCATCTGGGTTTTGAAGTAAGAAACCACATACTTATGTATCAGGGTTTCTTTTTTTTAAATTTTACTTGTTCATTTTTAGAGAGATAGAGAGAGTGAGGGGAGGAGCAGAGGGGGAGGGAGAGGGACAAACAGACTCTGGGCTGAGTGTGGAGCCTGACACAGGGCTGGAGCCCATGACCTGAGGTCATGACCTGAGCCTAAACCAAGAGTCAGATACTGAACCCCTCAACTGCTCAAACAACTGAGCCACTCATGTGCCCCTGTATCAGGGTTTCTGTTGTGCTGTCTGGCATACAGTAAGTGCCAATTAAATACTTACTAACTCAATGAATGTAAACCTGAGATTTGACTGACTTCGGAGCCCACCAGAGCAGAAAGAACTCACTAGTGGGACGCATCCTTTCAATTCCTTGGGCCTCAATCCCTCATTTAAGGCATAAACATTTATAAATACCTACTGTGTACCAGGACCTATAATGGGTAATTAGGAAAGGTATAATTCTGAAAGCATCTTCTGCAGCGGGTGTCCTGTACAGTATAGGCAACCAGAGAAAAGTCCTCATTGAAGCGGGAACAGAATTCACATGGATGCCCAAAGGAGAAACCACCCAAGGGAGGGGGGTGTCTTCGTAGAGGAGCAGACTTGGAGCTGAATATGACTGCAGTAGTTTACACTGTATCCCCTAAAGATACATCCAAGCCCTAAGTCTGGTATCTGCAAAATGTGACCTTATTCAGCAATAGAGTCTTTGAAGATGTAAGTACGTTAAATAACTCGAGATGCAATCACCCTGGGTTTAAGGTGAGCCCCACATCATTCAATCTCCCAGGATCCCCATGGACAGAGATCACTCTTCTTGTTAACAGAGAAACAAACTCAAATCAGAGTGGTAATGGACTTGCCCAAGGTCCTCTGCACCAGGAACACAGTACGAGAACTCTCAACACCAGCCTTCACAGCAGTGAGTGGTAGGCCATGCCCCTGCCTACCCACAGGGTACCCTTTACCCCTTCCGCTACTGTCAGGAGCAGAGGCTGGGTTTCTCTCCCTCACAATCTCATTCCCTGTGTTCCACCACTTGGAGGGCTGAGGTCAGAGGTTTGGTTCCTTTGTTCATAAATTCCACTGGTCATCAGAGGAGACCCAAACTGGGAGCCAAGGAGGGCAGGTTACTTACTGTCCTTCCCCAGCTAAAGCCACTGGTTAGGAATACCTTGGCTCTTCCTTCCTTTTACCTACATTGCCGTTACATGAGTGACAAGCCCCCATTGCCAAAGACATGAGATAAGCAGCCCAGCCATATTGTGACACTTGGCATTCTCTACTCCTACTGCTTAGACAAATTTGATTTCCCAATTAATTGGGATTGGCCAATGAAAAGCATCATCCCAGCCTCATTCTGTTAGCAATTTCCTGGGAAAGGCGCATAGGCAACTTCCCCAAATTATCAGGAGTTAAGACAGTTTATCTGTACAGAATTCAGGAAGCATAATTATAAGACAGTGAACCTATTTACCAAAAAAAAATTGTTTTAAATTATAAACACACAAGCATTCTAAGAAAGGGGCATAAATTCTATCTCTATCACTTCATGCAACCCAAACTGGAAACTGGTGCTGTCCCCACAGGAAAATAAGCAACTTGTCAGGGCATTTCAAGAACTTTAAGGAGGGAGGAGGTTGAAAATTGTGACTTAAAATATAGTTTTATTTGCATGTACAAACAAAAGCCTAGGGGTTTCACTATTCCATGAGAGTCACATGATTTTTTCCTTCTTGAAAGCTTTGGTAATGGACAGATTCTATGTATTAATATGGGGGGGGGCTGGGCTCCCATGGTTCACCAGCACAGAGACAGTGAGAGCTGGTGACTTGGAGTGACCACCTACTGTTTGCTCCTGGGGAGTTACTTTTCTCCAGTGGTCTCCATGAGACTCCATGAGAGCTCCATGAGACTCCATGAGTCTCATCTGTAAAATGGGGCTGATAACAGGAACCATTTCAGTTCGCCTTTTGGGATCAGATGAAGTCACACCTGCAAAGCACTTAAAACAGAGCCAGGCACATGCAAAAGTGCTCAGCAAATGTTGATGGCCATCATGGGTGTAGCATCCTACAAGCACGCTGATTTTTGTCTTGTAACTTCCTATTACATGTTCCAAATATGGGGACAACCCACTACATTATAATGCTAACTGCAGGTAGATAAGAACAAGGTTCAGTTCCAAGTCCTGCCCTGGAAAGGACCCCTGTTCTCATCTTATTCCCACCCAAAGACACAAAATGTCAAGTATCTCATTGGTAAGTGCCTTTTTACATGTTAACATTTCAAACAAAATTGCCTGTGGCCTACTGGGTATTTACCCCAAAGATACATATGTAGTGAAAAGAAGGGCCATCTGTACCCCAATGTTCATAGAAGCAATGGCCACGGTTGCCCAACTGTGGAAAGAACCAAGATACCCTTCAATAGATGAATGGATAAGGAAGATGTGGTCCATATATACAATGGAGTATTATGCCTCCATCAGAAAGGATGAATACCCAACTTTTGTATCAACATGGACGGGACTGGAAGAGATTATGCTGAGTGAAATAAGTCAAGCAGAGAGAGTCAATTATCATATGGTTTCGCTTATTTGTGGAGCATAACAAATAACACGGAGGACATGGGGAGATGGAGAGAAGGGAGTTGAGGGAAATTGGAGGGGGGATGAACCATGAGAGACTGTGGACTCTGAAAAACAATCTGAGGGTTTTGGAGGGGTGGGGGGTGGGAGGTTGGGCCAGCCTGGTGGTGGGTATTATGGAGGGCATGTATTGCATGGAGCACTGGGTGTGGTGCATAAACAATGAATTCTGGTACACTGAAAAAAAATTTAAAAAATTAAAAATTAAAAAAGAAACTTAGCAGAAAAAAAAATTACCTGTGGCAAACACAAATGGCGAACTTAAAGAGGATGTCTGAAGCCTGTGCTTTCAACCAGTGAAAATGCTCACAATAATGGGAGGACTGTCGTTTGTTTTTCACACACGTTCCTTTGAATCTTTTGAACTTTATAACATACACATATTATTTATTAAAAAATAAGATCTGGGGTGACTGGGTGGCTCAGTTGGTTAAGTATCTGCCTTCAGCCCAGGCTGTGATCCCAGGGTCCTGAGATTGAGCCCTACATCGGGCTCCCTGCTGAGCAAGGTGCCTGCTTCTCTTTCTCCCTCTGCAGCTCCCCCTGCTTATGCTCTCTCCCTCTGCCTCTCTAATAAATAAATAAAATCTTCAAAAAATTACAAATAAGGAGCACCTGGGTAGCTCAGTGGGTTAAGCCTCTGCCTTCGGCTCAGGTCATGATCTCGGGGTCCTGGGCTCTCTGCTCGGCAGGGAGCCTGCTTCCCCCCACCTCTCTCTGCCTGCCTCTCTTAAGTAAGAGATCTTGTGCTTGTGATCTCTGTTAAGTAAGTAAATAAAATCTTTAAAAAAATTACAAATAAGATCTGGATTTAACTCTATACTCCACAGCAAAAAATAAAAATAAAAAATAAAGGATTTACTTCTTTATTTTCTCAATGTATTCAATAAAGTGATGAAAAATGATAAACTATACAAATCAGAGTTTGTACCCCCTTAGACAATCTGTAGCAAAAGGATTGCTTGCTGCACAGATAATGCTAGTTTAAGTAGAGAAAGGAGCTTGCTAGTGTTAAACTAGCAGGATTAAACTATTACTGGTTCTAAAGATAAAAAGGTTTTCCCAAAGTAAAAAGATAACAAAAGAAATTATTCCTGACAAAAATTTGACAGTAAGCAAATATTTTGTCAAGGCTGAGTATGTTCACAGCCCACAACTCCAAGGCAAAGCTGGAGAGGTTTCTTCTGCACCTGATGGGACTCCTACCTCCAAAGGAGGGACGACCGTGGGTCTGATGAGCTGAGACATCACGGGGACCAGGAAGCTTTGAGACTGTGCATCAATCTGCATGTAGGCAAAATCGGGGCTGGAAGCACAGGAATGTGCAGAACCAATCAGTCACACGTCACAAAGAGCGCTTCCTAAGGGGGTGAAAGACACTGTCCTGGTGTGTTCAGACATTTTCAGAGCAAAATTTGATAGAAGTAACCCCACTGGTGAAAATTTTCTCCAAGAGAAGCTTGAAAATGCTGCCCCAAGCTCATTCTGATGAGCATTTAGATCACTGCTCAGTTCAAAACCGTGAATAAATGGTCGCCCTTTATAGGGTCATATCTGTATCTAAAAATGCAAGAGCGGGGAGGGTTCCCAGTGGCCTGGCCTTACCTGAGCTGCGAGCTCCCTTCAGATCAGCTCATTTCCCCAGAATAGATGGGCATAATGTGACAGCGTCTGCCACAGACCAAGGAGACTCCGAGAAGCCATTATTGTTCATTTCCTTTTTTTTTTTTTTAAATGAAAGGTAAAGTATGATGTTATGTATCAAAAGAATCATGGCTACATAATGGAGTGGAATGAAAAATGTTAAGACATTTTTCACATCAAACATGAGATTTCAAAGGAACTTCATGTCTGTGGCACACAACTCAGGGCCTCAGCAGAGACTACTACTACTACTTCTTCTTTTTTTTAAAGATTTATTTGTTTTAGAGAGAGCGAGTAATGAGCACTCAGCCTGACACAGGGCTTGATCTCACGACCCTGAGATCAGGACCCCAGCTGAAATCAGGAATCAGATCCTTAACTGACTGCATCACCCCAACACCCCTGAAGTGTGGCTACTTTGAAAAAAGCAACATTCATTTGTCTGTATAAAATATGGCATCGGAGTCCTGGCACATAAGGAGTGGGGGATTTATAAATTCATCTGTTGAATTAACACAACACATTGAGCAGCATTATCATATATCCTTATGCACCGTGTGTATGACACATAATTTGAAGTCTGAACACATCAACACATTGAAAAAGGGATTTATTGAACTATGTGGGAGGGAAAAAAGCTGACTCAAATTTCTGCCAAGACTACCATTTTAGAAGTGGTAAGACAATCCCACTTAGTGCATTTTTAAAAATTTTAAATGGTTGGCTAACTCCTTTTCTCCAGGGTAGATCTGGAATCTGAGGACAGATGACCTCACACTGAGTGACTTAAAAACATTTGCTGAAGTAAAAAAGTGGTTCCAACAGTCACACTTTCATGAGACAGTTCCAGTGTCTGCCTGGTCCATCCCTGGCTCTGCTCTGAGAAGTTGGCTTCCGTCTCACCATGACATCCACATGACTCAGTGCCTAGGGAAAATGAGGCAAATTGGTCGTCTACTGCACACTAGTGCAGAAACAGCTGTGATAATTCATGAATGGCATTCACATAACTGATTGGGAAAGAACTTGCTCCTTCCAGCACCTTCAAAAGAGCCCAGCTGGCCCACAGAGGCCACCCTAGCATGGGGTGAACTTCCTCAACAAATATCACGCAGTTTTGCAAACAGGGTTCAGCGCCGAATGGCTGCACATGAAGGCTGGTGAATGAACAATGGGTCCTCAGTGAACACTCTCTTCATTGCACGGAACAACCCCTCTTCTACCATGTACTGCTACTATCGCTACCACAACTTCCTCTTCCTCTTTCTTGTTCTTATTCATTGTGTTGCTTGTTATTTGTAGTAAAATTGTGCACGGAAGTATTTCAAAGGATCAATACTTCTGCAAGTTTTGTTATAAGGAGCAACAAGCCCTATCACTTTCTCCCCATCTCTCCCTCTCCATCCATCCTGATAGTTTTGGTATGTTTAGCTCCTTCTCTGTCAATGACAGAGAGAACTTGGGCATTTCAGGCCCCATCCGCTGGCCTCCCACTAGGAAAGATGAGGATGTAGCAGTCTTTTTCCCTGAAAATCCCAGGAGACACGCTCATCCTCGTGTTCTGCCTTTTCCGAATGGGGTGTTGTATTGTTGGTTAGATCAACTTTCAGGGCTGCCATGATTATGATTATGCTATACAGACCTGGTTCATACCATAAGCTGTACTACACACATGGCACCGTGTACAACCCTACCATTCCCTGGGGTTAATAACTGTGTTATTTTTTGGTTGAGCTTTTCCCTAAACCTCTCCAGTTACTCAACTTCAGAGTTTTCACCAGCTCAAGAACCTCCTCTCAAGGCACCCAGATGCACCAGGAATGCCATCAGACCATGCTTCCTGAAGAAGTGTGTCCCAGGGTGTTCTGATCCACTCAGACAGCACTGGTCAGGGTCTACACCGTAGGCACAGCCGACATCCTTGAACCTCCCTTCATCACCATCCTGGAGATTCCCTATGCCTCTCTTCTCTGCTAGAGCCTCACTTCCATCTTCTATCTTTTCCTTCTTCTTGATTTAGTCCTTCGTTTTTGTGGAGCCCACCTCTTTTTCTGACAGTTACTTGAGAAAAGGTGAACATGAGGTACATTTTTTGGAGACCCTGAACTTGTGAAAATGGTTACCCTCACACTTGATTGGCTAGAATGTCTCCAGTGCTTTCTAGTGTCTGATGAACCCAAAACAATCGGATTCCTCGGCCTTTATGGCCTGCTGCTCTTCTGTGGAAGCTTATGGGATCTGAAGTTTGTGTTGATGGGCATCTGTTTATGGCCCTCACTGTATCTCTGGAAACCCATGTGTTTCAGGTCCCGGAGACATTCTCTAATTATTTCACTGATGATTTCTCCTGCCATGTTTTCTTTCTTTTCTCTCTCTCCTGATGCTGGGATTACTGGATTGGTTCTTGCATTTTCTTGTATCTTCTCTCACATTTTCTTTGTCTTTCTGTTTTACTGTATGAGGGATGTCAACTTTGTCTTCTAACACATCTTTTGAGTTTTTCATTTCTACTGTCATATTTTTAACTTATAAGATCTCTGATGTTTGTTATCTGAATGTTAAATAAACATGGTGTTCCCTATTTTATAATCGCAAACATCTTTTTATCCCTATGGAAATACTGATCATAGATATTTGGATATTTTCTTCTCCTTGCATAGCATCTGTTTATTCTAAGTCTCCCCCCCACCCTCCCCGTCCATTTGATTGTTTGAATCTCACTGTTTGAGCCAGAAGATTTCCTGGGATGTCTGATAATCCTTGGTCATTGGTAACCTAGGTGGCAGCTTCCAGGAAGTGAGTGGGGTTTGTTGGCTGTGAACTATACACTAAGGGGGAGTGGTGAAGCTATGAGGTCACAGTCTCTTACTCTTGGCTCATCCACACTGAAGTCACATCCTCACTGAAATCACAGTGTCCTGCCTGGAGGAATGCCTGAGTGTGTACTCTCAGAGCCCAGGTGGAATGGGGGAAGGCTGTGTATTTTAGCATCTGGTTCATATACTATTTTCAGTACAGTGTCCCAACTCAAGTAGGTTCATATACCATCTTAGTCTTCTGCTTGGGTGAAGTTACTCAGATGATTATTCAGCCATCGAGTTATTCACAGTGGACAAGCAGCTCTGGGATTCTCAGGACTTCCCAAAAGGCTTTCAAACAATTCACCTTACTTTAACCTTTTTACCTCTCGTCTCCCCTCCAAAGATGCTGATTACACCTTTAGGGGATTCTTTGGCGTCCATCAGCGCTCACCCCAGTGACAGCCTGGAATTTACATTCTTGGGCACCAATCATTCACCACTCTCCCTTTTCTTTCAGACCACCCTCCCCCCCACCACTGCAACGTGTTTCTGCAGTCTCCTCTTTAGTCTTCCCCATCCTTGGGAGTTTGTCACTTTTCAAATACTCTTGCTGTCACTTTACTGGGGCTTCAGGAGGGACAAACTGTAGAGATGTGTGCATGTGTGTGTGCCTAACGTACATCTTTACATAGAAATCAAGACTTTCTTTACCACGTCTTCCAAAATGTTCTAAGTTAGAAGAGTTGGTAGGCATGGTGTGAGACCCCAGGTGAACAAATCTGGAGCCACTCACGCCAGCCCCCTCCTCTGGGAAGAGTAAGAAGACTTTGTTCGTGATACCACCATTGCCAAAGCCTCTCCCTGGTCTCCTGCCTCTGCAGACAGACTCACTTTGCCTGCCTGTTGGAGTGCAGGGCTGTGCATGGGTGGGGAGAAGCAAAGGCCCTGAAGAAGAGGCAGAAATTCAGAGCTTATAACCAAAGACCAGGGCCAACAGTGAAGCTTGCCAAGAGGGAGAGCACTTCCACGAGGCACAGCACTGATTTCAAATTTGGAAAGGAAGAGAGAAGATTCCCTCACACTCCCAACTGATGCCACGTGACCTTTATAACCTGAGACTGGAGGGACAGAACATTCCAGCCTCCAAAGTCACGCTGGAAGAGAGACGACAAGGCCAACCACCAGCCCCGTCTCTCCCCAGTAGGGTGTTCCCCCTCAGACGCAGGTGACAAGGGGGAGGGGTGTCCGTTGAGAATGTAAGAGCAGTAATGCGTTGTTCTGCCATTCCTTAGCTCCGCGTGCTGTCCCTTCTAAGGAACGTCAGCAATAGAATGCCCGGTGCCTTGGCGGACTGCTCCCCCCACAAAGCTGCCGCCCCGCGGGCCGCTGTCCCCGGGCACCCCACCAGCAGCCCAGTCACCTGTGGATGATGTGGAACCTTTGCAGGTACTCCAGGGCCAGCGCCAGCTCACAGATGTACAGTTTCACTGCCCCCTCCGTGAAGTGGACGTTCTGCTGTAGGTGGTAACGCAGGTCCCCGCCCAGGAGCAGGTCAACTACCATGAACATGTCCTCCTCGTCCTGGAAGGAGTACCTGTGGGCACAGAGGGACAGAGGAGGTGAGGGATGGAGCACTCCAACATCCTCAAGACCAATGCCCCCATTCTACAGAAAAGCAACCTGAGGCTCAAAGAGATGCACCCGTGCCACCGAAGTCACAGCACGCCATCAACAGGCTCTGGCCAGCAAATGGCATTTCAACCAATACCAGACACCAACACCTGACTTTGTTTTTATTTTTTTTTAATTTTTTAAAGCTTTTATTTAAATTGTATTTAAGTTAACATGGGGCATATTAGTTTCAAGGGTACAATATAGCAATGCAGCCCTTGCATACAATACCTGGTGCTCATCACAAGCCCCCATCATCTATTTCACCCATCCCCCACCCACCACCCCTCTGGTAACCATCAGTTTGTTCTCTAGAGTTAAGAGCCTGTTTCTTGTTTTTTTCTCTCCCCCCACCTTTTGCTCATTTGTTTTGCTTCTTATATTCTACATCTGAATGAAATCACATGGTATTTGTCATTCTCTGACTGACAGATTTGGCTAGCATAATACACTCAAGCCTCATCCATGTCATTGCAAATGGCAAGATTTCATTCTTTTTGATGGCCGAGTAATATTCCATTGTATATATTACTCTGTCTTTAGTAACTGCTTTAATGGGGTGTTTTCGGGACTTGTAGTAGGTAGTCTCCAAAGCTGCAATCACCCACCCCAAAACCCCTTGGTTCCCTCCCACCACGTGCCACTCCCCACACAGGGCTTGGTTCTGCTCCCCCTGAATGTTGTGATGCTCAGTCAAGTTCACACCCAGGCCTCAAGGGAACTGGCCTCCTAGGATCCAGCCGGAGCCCAAGCCCCGTGGAGAGGCTAGGAGAAGGAAAACAAAGGTGCTCCAGTCAACATCCCTGGCTGGGCCACCAGGAACAAACGGCAACAACATGGGAGCAAGTTGCCTCAGGCATCGGGAGCGACCACAGCCCCTGTTGGTGTCACATGGAGCAAAAACTTGCCCATATGAGTCCAGTCAGCACATGGAACACAAGATAATAAAATAGCTAGCTGTGTTTTAAGACACTGAGGTTGTGAGGGTTGTTTTTTAATTTGGGGTGTTTTTTTTTTTGTATGTTTTGTTTTGTTGTTTCTTTCAGCCATAGAGAACTGAACTAGTACTTAATTCATTTTCACAGAACACAGAACACATTTAAGGTTTTCTAAGAACTGAAGAGCCAACATATGAACCTCGGGACGGTGTTACACAATTGTCAAGTAGAATCTCAGCATTGCAGAATGTTTTCACACCCCATACAGAACCGTGGAAGGTCATCATAAGGGAAGCCTGAGCAATAATCACAGAATGGTGGATAGTTTTACCATGGAGGCTTAGAACTTTGTCTCAGACCCTTGGATATCAGACCTGGGTCAGCCAGGCCAGCCCCCTTGGTTCGACAGAAGAGGCAACTGAGCCCCAGAGGGACGAAGGGACCCAGAGAGTCAACAGGAGGAACCAAGACCCTGCCTCCTTCCAGCACATCTATGACCACACACCACTGGGTGCTGTTGTGATGGACACACTGTGTGTTTCTATAAGCTGGGTGTGTTTCCTGGACTCAGCTTGCCAGTATCTCTTGTAGGATTTTTCATATCTTGTTCTAAGGGACACTAGCCCACATTTTCCTACCTACTAATTCCCTGGCCCAGATTTGGTATCATGGTAATACTGGACTCATACGATGAAGTGGGATTTTTGTTTCTACGTTCAAGAAGAGTTGATGAGAGGCATCAATGGTGTGAAGAAAGTCTGGTCTCATAATGCCCTCTGTTCCCACACTGCTAATTCATGTAAGGTGCTCCTGTTGGCACTATCTTGCCTTCTAGCTCCTCCCATTCAATAAACAGATGAGCAGATCAATGACCTGGGCTGACTAGGAGGTGTACACACATACCCTGGCTGCTGGTGTTGGTTCATCAGGACCCCTTGGGGGTGCTCCCTGGGATGGATGAAAGAAAAGCCTCCTGGAATCCTCTTGCCGAAAGTGGGGGTACGATCCATCTGCAGCATAAAGCTACAGAGGGTCAAGCAGGTTGAGAGCTAAACACACATAGAGAGGGGCCCTATTGGAGGTGCTGGCTCCAGCCTGGGCAGCAGCCTGAACTTTGCATATTCGTGGGCAAAGACTTTGCTTTCTGACCTCCACTACTTGACACAGTGTTTCTGTCATTTGGAATAGAAAGAGTCATCTGATACATCTTTCCGTGATAGATCTTTCCACACATTTGCTACTGGAGAGAAGGGTTGAGATGCTCAAAAAGGAACCACAGGAATCAGCTATAAATGCCTCCTCCAGATGCCCAATTTGTATTCTAATTGTTGAAAGACTATTGAAACATTACATTAATAACCAGTGAGTTCTGTACTCTCATTCACAGCTAGACTGTCAAAGGGTATCTCATTCAATATTCCGCCAGAACTCTTTGGAGGAGCAACATGAATTTTTAGGATAGAAACTTGCAAACCAGAATGAATTCTAAAGAGGAAACCCAAAATGCAAAGGGAACAATAATTTAAGCAATAAGTCAGGTTGCGGCTTTCTCTTGCTATAGATCCTTTCCCCCACGCCCTCCTGGGCCATGGACTCTACATTCCCAAGGAGACTCAATGCTGTTATCAGAGAACAGAGAATGACCTTTCATTTATCTCTGCAGTTTTGCACTATTCCAAAGCATTGTGCCATTATTCCTTTTGCCTCTTCTTGGATTGGAATTATAAGTATATTCTCATGATAATGTTACACATTGTCATGGAAATGATGAAGACCACAAGTGAGAAATCTACATTCTATCATCATAACACCAACCCATGGAGAAATCTGGGCAATTAGGCTCTCCTTCCAACATCAAAGAAGTTCAGGAGTTTGCAAGTTATCAGTCCTGTCCAGGACATCAAAACAGACCAGCACAAAGAACCCAATGTCTGTTTTAAGACATTTTTTTTTAATTGACATATAATGTATTATTTGTCCCAGGGGTACAGGTCTGTGAATCATCAGGCTTACACATTTCACAGCACTCACCATAGCACATATCCTCCCCAACATCCATAACCCAGCCACCCTATCCCTACCCTCCCACCCCCCCAGCAACCCTCAGTTTGTTTCCTGAGATTAAGAGTCTCTAAATGGTTTGTCTCCCTCCCAATCCCATCTCGTTTCATTTTTTCCTTCCCTACCCCCCACAAATCCCCACCCTGCCTCTCAAATTCCTCATATCAGAGAGATCATATATTTGTCTTCCTCTGATTGACTTATTTTTAGCATAATAACCTCTAGTTTCATCCACATCATTGCAAATGGCAAGACAAAGGGCTAGTATCCAAAATCTATAAAGAACTTATCAAACTCAACACTCAAAGAACAAATAATCCAATCAAGAAATGGGCAGAAGACATGAACAGACATTTCTGCAAAGAAGACATCCAAATGGCCAACAGACACATGAAAAAGTGCTCAGCATCACTTGGCATCAGGGAAATACAAATCAAAACCACAGTGAGATACCACCTCACACCAGTCAGAATGGCTAAAATTAAGTCAGGAAAGGACAGATGTTGGTGAGGATGCAGAGAAAGGGGAACCCTCCTACACTGTTGGTGGGAAATGCAAGCTGGTGCAGCCACTTTGGAAAACAGTATGCAGGTTCCTCAAAAAGTTGAAAATAGAGCTACCCTATGACCCAGCAATTGCACTACTGGGTATTTATCCTAAGGATACAAATGTAGTGATCCGAAGGGGCACATGCACCCGAATGTTTATAGCAGCAATGTCCACAATAGCCAAACTATGGAAATAACCTAGATGTCCATCAAAAGATGACTGGATAAAGAAGATGTGGGGAGACAAGATGGCGGGGAAGTGGAAGGAGGCGCTGTTTCAACCTGTACCCTAAAGTGAGCTGATTACCTACCAAAGAACTCCAATCACCCATGAAATCAGCCTGAGATCAGAATTATACACGTCTGGATCTCTACAGGGGCAGAAGACGCCAGTGGGCAGGTAAAGCGGAGTGGGAACGCCGGACTGATATTGGAAGATAAATAAAAGGGGGAGGGAGCCACCAGAGGTGACCGATTGGAAAGTAATACCCCAATACGAGAGTGCCCTGCATCTGGGGACCAACATTAACTTGGAGTCTGTTGAAAGCACTCAAAAGGAGCAAAGGATCGTGGGGGGAAATTGTGGGAATCGGGGTGGTAGGGACAGGGGCTTAAGCCCCCAGACCCAGGACAGCCACCCCTGGCACTGAACTAGAGAGAGTGCGGTGGAGAAACCAGGTCTTGGTCCCTGAGCCGCGAGCACTCCCGAGAACGCATGGGGTCCGGCTCCCGTGAGGGGTGGGGAGTCTCGCCAGATGGCAGAATGCTGCACTGTGCTAGCAGAGCCTGAGACGCGCGCGCCCCACACCCTCCCCTGGGAGAGGTGCATGAAGCCTGGTGCTCTCGGACCCGGAAAGACCAGGCACTCCCAGTCCGGGCCAGCGGGAAAATCTCAGTGTGTGATCGCTGCTTGGAACCTCTCTGCGGTCTGGAGCTGCCCAGACAGCCACCGCTGCTGTGGTTTTGCGTACAAGCAGGAGATCCTGCGTCCCCAGGTACCGCGACTTGGAACCTGCTCTGCCAGCAGCCGAGAGGGAGCTTATGTGCTCTGCAGCACCCACAGGGGACCAGACTGAGGCTTCTCTCTGAGAGGGAGGTTGGGGTGCAGTTTGCTTTCCTCTAAACCTCCAAAAACCATCAAAAGCTGTCAAGGCGAGAGAAAACAAATGAACAAACATAAAAACTTCCAGAGAACAAAAGCCTGAAAAACCGGTTTCCTCAGAGCCCACCCCCTTGAAGGGGGCGGGAGGATTTAACTCAGGGAACATCATTGACTGAAAACCCAAGTGGCAGGCCCCTCCCCCAGAAAACCAACCAGAAAAAAAAAAAAAAAAAAAGGAAAAAAAAAAAAGATGACAAGAGAACAACCACCACTACTTCATAGATACAACTTTTATTTTTAACACGTTCCCACTACTCTGGTTCATTTTTTTTTATATATAGATAATTTTTTAACCTATTTACCATCACAGTGAGATGTCCAGTACATCAAATTCCATAATAACCTTTTAACCTGAACTTTTTGATACATATATCCGTGTTTTTCTTTTGCTTTTCTATTTTTAAAAAAAATTTTTAAAATTTTAGTTTAGTTTAGTCTAGTTTATTCTTTTTTTATTTTTATTTTCTAATATTCATATAGAGTTAAACTTCAAGGTAATCCCCTTTCCCTAATCAATGTTACCCCTATAGGTAAACCAATTTTTAATTCCCCTTTATCTTAGGAAAGTTGAGTCCTTTAACAAAGATATCAAGATACATCCAGGAAGAATCAAAACAACCTTCCTCACACACACTGAGAATTTATAACCACTCTCCCAATTTTTCTTCCGCCAGTGTTTCTGTGTATTTGTGTTTGTCCTGATAGTATATAAATCTTATACTTGGGGTTCTTTTTGAAGAGGTTCTCCCTTTTTTTGCCTATGTATATATATATTTTTAATATATTTATATATTATATATATATATTTATATATATATATTTTTTCGGCATATACTTTTATCAGTCTTTTTGTTTGTCTGTTTTTGTTTGTATACTTCATAAATCTTACCTTGGGGCCCATTTGGGCTGAGCTTTCTCTTTTACCTTCCCTTTTTTTCCTCTCTCTCTCTCTCTCTCTCTTTTTTCTTTTTCTTTTCTTTTTTCTCTCATTTGGGTGGGGAAATCCTGATTGCTCAGAAGCGTTCCAGGGTGCACCTTGACTGCACCACGGTCGATACATCCAGCTACATCTGTTCAGCCATCTCTCACCAAAATGACTAGGAAGAGGAATGTCCAACAGAAGAAAAATACAGAGGATGGGCCTTCTGCAACAGAGCTAATGGCTATCGACACAGACAATATGTCAGAAAGGGAATTCAAGCTAACAATTATCCAGGCAATAGCTAGGTTGGAGAAAGCCATGGATGACCAAACGGAATTGATTAGGGCAAAACTGAAAGCCACCAGGGATGATGTTCAAAATGCTCTTAATGAGTTCCAATCTAATCTAAATTCTCTAAAAGCTAGGGTAACTGAGACAGAAGATAGAATTAGTGATCTGGAGGACAAACAGATAGAGAGAAAGGATCAGGAAGAAGCCTGGAACAAACAGCTGAGAAGCCAAGAAAACAGAATCAGGGAAATAAATGATGCCATGAAACGTTCCAACATCAGAATTATTGGAATCCCTGAAGGGGAGGAGAAAGAAAGAAGTCTAGAAGATATAGTGAAACAAGTTTTCCATGAAAATTTTCCCAATCTCACGAATGGAACCAGCGTTCATGTACTAGAGGCAGAACGGTTTCCCCACGAGATTATAGATTCTCAAAAGTCCTCAAGACACCTGACAGTAAGAATGAAGAATTATAATTGTAGGCAGACCCTCTTGAAAGCAGCTAGGACAAAGAAGCTCCTTATGTACAGAGGAAAGCCCATCGGAATAACGTCAGACCTGTCCACAGAGACCTGGGCAAGCCAGAAAGGGCTGGCAAGGTATATTCAGGTACTAAATGAGAAGAACATGCAGCCAAGAATACTTTATCCAGCAAGACTGACATTCAAAATGGATGGAGAGATAAAGAGTTTCCAAGACTGGCAAGGCTTAAAAGACTATGCAACCACCAAGCCGACACTGCAGGAAATATTAAGGGGGGTTCTATAAAAGAGAAAAAATCCTAAAAATATCATTGAACAGAAATATAGAGACAATCTACAGAAAGACTTCAAAGGTAACACGACGTCAATAAAAATGTATCTATCAATAATCACTCTCAATGTGAATGGCCTAAATGCGCCCATAAAATGACACAGGGTTGCAGATTGGATAAAATGACAGGACCCATCCATATGTTGTCTACAAGAGACCCATTTTGAACTAAAGATACACCCAGACTGAAAGTGAAGGGATGGAGAAACATCTTTCATGCCAATGGGCCTCAAAAGAAGGCCGGGGTAGCGATTCTCATATCAGATAAATTAGATTTTAAACTAAAGACTGTAGTCAGAGATACAGAAGGACACTACATCATTCTTAAAGGGACTATCCACCAAGATGATCTAACAATTGTAAATATCTACGCCCCCAATATGGGAGCAGCCAATTACATAAGAAAACTATTAATCAAGATAAAGAGTCATATTGATATGAATACATTAATAGTAGGAGATCTTAACATGCCTCCCTCAGTAATAGAAAGATCATCGAAGCAGAAAATCAATGAAGAAACAAGAGCATTGAATGACACATTGGACCAGATGAACCTCATAGATATACACAGAACATTCCACCCTAAAACAACAGAATACTCATTCTTCTCAAGTGCACATGGACTTCTCCAGAATAGACCACATACTGGGTCACAAATCAGGACTCAACTGATACCAAAAGACTGACATTATTCCCTGCATATTCTCAGATCACAATGCTTTGAAACTGGAGCTAAATCACAAAGAAAAGTTTGGAAGGAACTCAAACACCTGGAAGCTAAAGACCACCTTGCTTAAGAATGCTTGGATCAACCAGGAGATCAAAGAAGAACTTAAACAATTTATGGAAACCAATGAGAATGAAGACACTTCGGTCCAAAACCTATGGGATACAGTAAAGGCAGTCCTAAGGGGGAAATTCATAGCCATCCAAGCCTCCCTCAAAAAAACTGAAAAATCCAGAATACACCAGCTGTCTCTACACCTTAAAGAACTGGAGAATCAACAACAAATCAACTCCACACACAAGAAGGGAAATAATCAAGATTAGAGCAGAGATCAATGAGGTAGAAACCAGAGATACAGTAGAATGTATCAATGAAACTAGAAGCTGGTTTTTTGAAAGAATCAATAAGATCGATAAACCATTGGCCACACCAATCCAAAAGAAAAGAGAGAGGACCCAAATTAATAAAATTATGAATGCAATGGGAGAGATCACAACTAACACCAAGGAAGTAGAAACAATCATCAGAAGTTATTATCAACAGTTATATGCCAATAAGCTAAGCAACCTAGATGAAATGGATGCATTCCTGGAAAACTATAAACTCCCAAAATTGAGCCAGGAAGAAACTGACAACCTGAATAGACCAATATCTAGTAATGAGATTGAAGCACTGATCAGAAACCTCCCAAAAAACAAGAGCCCAGGACCTGACGGATTCCCTGGGGAATTCTACCAAACTTTCAAAGAAGAAATAACACCTATTCTCCTGAAGCTGTTTCAAAAAATTGAAGCAGAAGGAAAACTTCCAGACTCTTTTTGTGAAGCCAGAATCACCCTGATCCCCAAACCAGGCAAAGACCCTACCAAAAAGGAGAATTTCAGACCAGTATCACTGATGAATATGGATGCTAAGATTCTCAACAAGATCCTAGCAAACAGGATCCAAGAGCACATTAAAAAGATTATCCACCATGACCAGGTGGGATTCATCCCTGGGTTACAAGGATGGTTCAACATTCGCAAATCAATCCATGTGATAGAACAAATCAATAAGAGAAGAGAGAAGAACCACATGGTCCTCTCAATTGATGCAGAAAAAGCTTTTGACAAAATTCAGCATCCATTCCTGATTAAAACGCTTCAAAGTATAGGGATAGAGGGAACATTCCTGAACTTCATCAAATCTATCTATGAAAAACCCACAGCAAATATCATCCTCAATGGGAAAAAGCTTGCAGCCTTCCCGTTGAGATCAGGAACACGACAAGGATGCCTGCTCTCACCACTCTTGTTCAACATAGTATTAGAAGTCCTAGCAACAGCAATCAGACAACAAAGAGAAATAAAATGTATCCAAATTGGCAATGAAGAAGTCAAACTCTCTCTCTTCACAGATGACATGATTCTTTATATGGAAAACCCGAAAG
Source organism: Martes martes (assembly GCF_963455335.1). Classification (NCBI taxonomy): domain Eukaryota; kingdom Metazoa; phylum Chordata; class Mammalia; order Carnivora; family Mustelidae; genus Martes; species Martes martes. The sequence continues at coordinate 144,377,203 of NC_137889.1, forward strand.
ACTCCACCCCCCAACTACTAGAAGTCACAACAGCAATTCAGTAACGTGGCAGGATACAAAGTCAATGTCCAGAAATCAGTGGCTTTCTTATACACTAACAATGAAAATACAGAAAGGGAAATTAGAGAATCGATTCCATTTACTACAGCACCAAGAACCATAAGATACCTGGGAATAAACCTAACCAAAGAGGTAAAGGATCTGTACTCGAGGAACTACAGAACACTCACGAAAGAAATTGAAGAAGACACAAAAAGATGGAAGACCATTCCATGCTCTTGGATCAGAAGAATAAACATTGTCAAAATGTCTATATTGCCTAGAGCAATCTATACTTTTAATGCCATTCTGATCAAAATTCCACCAGTATTTTTCAAAGAGCTGGAGCAAATAATCCTAAAATTTGTATGGAATCAGAAGAGACCCTGAATTGTTAAGGAAATGTTGAAAAACAAAAATAAAACTGGCGGCATCACGTTACCTGATTTCAAGCTTTACTACAAAGCTGTGATCACCAAGACAGCATGGTACTGGCATAAAAACAGACACATAGACCAGTGGAACAGAGTAGAGAGCCCAGATATGGACCCTCAACTCTATGGTCAAATAATCTTCGACAAAACAGGGAAAAATATACAGTGGAAAAAAGACAGTCTCTTCAATAAATGGTGCTGGGAAAACTGGACAGCTATATGTAGAAGAATGAAACTCGACCATTCTCTTACACCATACACAAAGATAAACTCAAAATGGATAAAAGACCTCAATGTGACACAGGAATCCATCAGAATCCTAGAGGAGAACATAGGCAGTAACTTCTTCAATATCAGCCACAGCAACTTCGTTCAAGATATGTCTCCAAAGGCAAAGGAAACAAAAGGGAAAAATGAACTTTTGGGACTTCATCAAGATCAAAAGCTTCTGCACAGCAAAGGAAACAGTCAACAAAACAAAGAGGCAACCCACGGAATGGGAGAAGGTATTTGCAAATGACAGTACAGACAAAAGGTTGATATCCAGGATCTATAAAGAACTCCTCAAACTCAACACTCAAAAAACAGATAATCCTATCAAAAAATGGGCAGAAGATATGAACAGACACTTCTCCAATGAAGACATACAAATGGCTATCAGACACATGAAAAAATGTTCATCATCACTAGCCATCAGGGAGATTCAAATTAAAACCACATTGAGATACCACCTCACACCAGTTAGAATGGCCAAAATTAGCAAGACAGGAAACAACGTGTGTTGGAGAGGATGTGGAGAAAGGGGAACCCTCTTACACTGTTGGTGGCAATGCAAGTTGGTACAGCCACTTTGGAGAACAGTGTGGAGATTCCTTAAGAAATTAAAAATAGAGCTTCCCTATGACCCTGCAATTGCACTACTGGGTATTTACCCCAAAGACACAGATGTAGTGAAAAGAAGGGCCATCCATACCCCAATGTAGCAGCAATGGCTACGGTCGCCAAACTGTGGAAAGAACCAAGATGCCCTTCAATGGACGAATGGATAAGGAAGATGTGGTCCATATACACTATGGAGTATTATGCCTCCATCGGAAAGGATGAATACCCAACTTTTGTATCAACATGGACGGGACTGGAAGAGATTATGCTGAGTGAAATAAGTCAAGCAGAGAGAGCCAATTATCATATGGTTTCACTTATTTGTGGAGTATAACAAATAACATGGAGGACATGGGGAGATGGAGAGGAGAAGGAGCTCGGAATTGGAAGGGGAGGTGAACCATGAGAGACTGTGGACTCTGAAAAACAACCTAAGGGTTTTGAAGGGGTGAGGGGGTGGGAGGTTGGGGGAACCAGGTGGTGGGTATTAGGGAGGGCATGTATTGCATGGAGCACTGGGTGTGGTGCAAAAACAATGAATACTGTTACGTTGGAAATTAAAAAAAAAAAAAAGAAGAAGAAGCTGTGATATATATGGAATACTATGCAACCATCAAAAAGATTTTTTAAAAACTAATTTCCAATCTTTTTCCAAAAAGCTTTAAAAGTTATTTGCAAAATGCATATAACTTAAAAAAATTAAAATTAAATAAGCCACAGATTATTAGGTCAACGAATAAAGAGGGAGTTTAAGAAAACGTAAGCAGGCAATAACACCCCAATTCATGCTCAAATAGCTTGCCTGAAACAGGCCATAAATGCAAGCCTAACCTTCCCAGCAACCAGAGCAAAGTGAGAAACATGATCAGCCTTACGATTCAGGGTCAATGTGGGGGAAAAAATCCATTGTTTAGGAAAACAAGATTACTCCTGGTACTGAAGCCAGAATGAAATTCCTCCCACTAGATTCTTACAAAGATGGCATTTTGTAATGTGAAAAACAATGACTTACAAAAAAATAGCTCTACACAGAATAACGTGTTTAACAGGGATTTTTTGGTATGATGTTTTTCATACACTGAAGACATCAAAGTCCAAGCCTGTAAAAACAGTGCTATGTGGGGGAAAGGAAAGTGGTCTGGGGTCTTGCTCATGTATGAACTTTCTTAACAAAAAGATAAATGGAGAGAACAGTGGGTGAACACTGTCAGGGACCATGTCACCAACGTGAGCTGACCCACAATTACTCAGTAGGCTTTGACCACACATCTGCCCCATGCCAGAAGCTGGGATTCTGTGGAAGAGGTCATCTGAGATGGTTCACCTAAGTTTGGAACAATCAAAAGGGGGCTGGAGTTTGATGTCATGTGTCATGACAAGTACCCTGGAGATCCATTTTTCATCCTGGATGTGGATGTTACATTCCCAAGGAGCTCAATATTGTCACCAGTTCACTTATAACATCCCTTATTCCCACCTCTCTGCTCTTGTCCATCCTTCCCTTCTCAGTGTGGAACATGCTTCCCAATCAGGGGCAGCACTGCTCCCCTGGGGACATTTAAGTGTCTGGAGACACTTTTGGTTATCACAACTGGGAGAGCTGCTACTGGCATCCGGAGGCCAAGGATGATGCTAAGTCTCTGCCAAGGCACAGGATAGCCCTCACACAAAGAATGACCTGGCCCCAAATGTCCACAGTGCCACAGTTGAGAAACCCTGGTTTAGATTCATGCTCCTGCTCTTAGAAGCACCCCCTAAACCTGGAAGATTGAGTTGGGTAACACTCTTTTTAGTCTCTGGTGCTCTACAATATAATAGCGCTGATAAGATGCCTACCATGCACCAAGCACTGTTCAAAGCACTTTATTTATGCTAACTCATTTCATTCTCCCGAAAGCCCTTCGAGGTAAGTATTTGTAGGAGCTGTCTTGGATCTGCACACGGACTCAGCAAGGTTAAAGAACACTTCCCAGGCACAGGCAGAGCTCGGAATTGAACCAAGATAACCCATTTCCAGAAGCTAGAATCCCTATCTGAGGCTCTGATGGTACTTTCCTCATGTCATGGGGATCCTCTCTCTCCTGGTCTCTTCTCCCCATCAGCCAGCCATCTCTCTGCGCACAGGGACCAGGCTTATTTGGCACTGTCCTCCTGCATTTAGCACATTGCCCATAGCATCCCACACTCAAGAACGAAAGGGTCACAAAGTACCCATGGCCTGTGAGGCATACTGGTCTGTTACTCTCTACTGGAGTCTGGGATGAGGGGGAAGGCAGTGTGGAAGGAGAGAGGGGCGATGAGGGACTGACTGGAAGCAATTTTCTGTGGGGCATCGAGCTATGCTTGTTGTTGATCTCACTGCTTACCATACCCTCCTCTTTGTCTGGCCTCCTCTCCTTGCTCTAAGACCAGGATCTCTTGTTGGTCTGAGAGTGACTCTCCCAGCCTCCCTCCATAGCCTCACTCCCATGCAGAAGTGACTTGTCTGATGAGCTGCTTGGAAAGAATTGCCAGTGTGCTCCTCTCATTCCCTTCTGGGCTCCCTCCAGGCTTCTGGATCTCCCCATAGAGGGCCTGTACTCAGTCTACTCCCTGCCATGGCCAGGACCCTGGCCAGTGGGGAGGAGGCTTGCAGCGGAGCCCATATCCTTAGGGTGATTCCATTTCAAAGCCGAAGTGTTAGCAAGCCCTTTGGGTGCAGAGCTAAAGCCAAGTTCTTCAATCAACCGTGTCTGCAACACAGCTGATACTTTCACTCCTACATATCTGAGTCCCATGGCATCTCTTGAGTGGTCCCAAACTCAGTTGGGAAGGAGTGCTATCCACAGACCTCCCATCATCCCTCAGCACTTATCCCATTTAATCATGTGAGCCAGGCACTATGCCTCTCCTTTTTCCAATGGAGAAAACCAAGGCCAAGAGAGGATGATGTGCCCAGTTACCATGCGAGACCTCTTCTTCAATAACACATCATGTCCTCTAGAACCAGCCTCAGGAGGCTTGCACGCTAAAGGCCACCCATGTTAACCATGTGTGAGAAGACACATGAGCACATATGAGAGAGGTACTGTGTCCAGGGGGAAATCTCGAGTCAGAACACCTGGCCCAGCTCCCCTCTCACTTCATCTCACCTTGCTCACACCTGCTGCCAGGAAGCTGCCAGCCAACCATGGATTGTCAGTGGCAGGGAAGGCGTGGGAAGAAAAAAAAACATTTTGGGCAGGAAATCACAAACCACTCTTAGTGCTCCAGCAGCACAGCACCACTTCACCATTTGAAACACGTGCCTTTTCTCCACTTTTCTTCCCTGGGCAAAAGGATCCAAGCCAGGAGATACCCTGTGGGTTAGTCCTCTGGAAGCTCCAGAAGCCAGGACAAGCCCCGTGTTTCCAACATTCACCTGCTGTGTCCTTACTGTGTGGCACCTGCTGGGACAAAGAGCTGAGCATCTCTCAGACCATTTCCTCCAATCTCCAATCTCCAAAGGGGAGCAGACAGAGAGGAGGGCTTGCCGACCATGCTCACTGCCAGTGATTCTCTGAGATTGAACACGCAGCAACAGAATAGCTAAAAATACCCTCATGGGCTCAGAAATTCAATAATGGGATGCTGGGGCCTTCTGTCAGCTCATTTTGTACAAATAACAAGGAGGTTATCAAACCTGAAGTGTGCTTGATACACAGAAGTCTTTAATAACATTCACAATAATAACTTCTTTTAAAAAAAAAATGAATTGAGCCACAGAAGTGCTCAGGCCATTCATACATCCTGGCCCTCACTGTTCTCCACATCAGGCTAATTCTGTCCTTGTCACCTTCCCAGAAGTTAGTGTTGATGGTTGGCTTCCATGTGCCTCCTGCATGCCAAGTGGCAGCAAGAGGACACTCAAACACCATCTGGCTCCCCAGGACCAGCCGGTTTGGGGCAGGAGCACTCTGAGGACCAGGCAAAGGTGAACTGCAAACTCAGCTTTTCCATTGTCTGCTGCTTTGCAGCAGGCCTCTGCAGACCCTAAAGTGTGTCTATCTTTGCAAATGCAGAGCACTGTTCTTGAGGCTTAATGGTTTTATTTAATTTGTATCCTGCATGCTTCTAAAGGTTTTGCAGCAGCTAACAAAGTAAGACTGATGGAAAAGACAGGAAAAATGTAGAATAATGTAGTAGTACATGTACCATTTACCTGGACAAACTGTGAGCATGGAATGGCAGCTCTGACTATCCCAGTGCAAGCCAGCAATGGGCAGAGGAGGATGGATAGCCAAGCGCTCACTGTGCGGGCATATGAGATGAAGTCAAACCTCCTGCCATGGGCTGAATTCAAAAAGAAATTTTTAACTTGCATTTTTTTGGTAATTTTATTTTATTTTTTTCCTAGTGTTCCAAGATTGTTTATGCACCACACCCAGTGCTCCATGCAATATGCACCCTCCTTAATACCTACCACCAGGCTCACCCAACCCTACCTCCTTCCCCTCCAAAACCCTCAGTTTGTTTCTCAGAGTCCACATCCTCTCATGGTTCGTCTCCCCCTCCAATTTCCCCCAACTCATTTCTCCTCTCCTCTCAGTGTCCTCCGTGTTATTCCTTATGCTCCACAAGTAAGTAAAACCATTTGATAAATAACTCTCTCTGCTTGACTTATTTCACTCAGCATAATCTCCTCCAATCCTGCCCATGTTGAGACAGAAGTTGGGTATTCATCCTTTCTGATGGCTGAGTAATATTGCATTGTATATATGGACCATACCTTCTTTATCCATTCATTTGTTGAAGGGCATCTTGGCTCCTTCCACATTTTGGCGACGGCGGCCATTGCTGCTATGAACATTGGGATACAGGTGTCCCTTCTTTTCACTACATCTGTATCTTTGGGGTAAATGCCCAGTAGTGCAATTGCAGGGTCATAGGGAAGCTCAATTTTTAATTTCTTAAGGAATCTCCACACTGTTTTCCAAAGTGGCTGCACCAATTTGCATTGCCACCAACAGTGTAAGAGGGTTCCCCTTTCTCCACATCCTCTCCAACACTTGTTGTTTTACTGTCTCGTTAATTTTGGCCATTCTAACTGGTGTAAGGTGGTATCTCAATGTGGCTTTGATTTGAATCTTCCTGATGGCTAATGATGATGAACATTTTTTCAGGTGTCTCTTAGCCATTTGTATGTCTTCTTTGGAGAAGTGTCTGGTCATGTCTTCTGCCCACTTTTTGACTTGATTATCTGTTTTTTGAGTGTTGAGTTTGAGGAGTTCTTTATAGATCTTGGATATCAGCCCTTTGTTTGTAGTGTCATTTGCAAATATCTTTTCCCATTCCACAGGTTGTCTCTTTGTTTTGTTGGCTGTTTTCTTTGCTGTGCAGAAGCTTTTGATCTTGATGAAGTCCCAAAAGTTCATTTTTGCTTTTGTTTCCTTTGCCTTTGGAGACATGTCTTGAAAGAAGTTGCTGTGGCCGATGTCGAAGAGGTTACTGCCTATGTTCTCCTCTAGGATTTTGATAGATTCCTGCCTCACGTTGAGGTCTTTTATCCATTTTGAGTTTATCTTTGAGTGTGGTGTAAGAGAATGGTCAAGTTTCATTCTTCCATACATAGCTGTCCAATTTTCCCAGCACCATTTATTGAAGAGACTGTCTTTTTTACACTGTATATTTTTTCCTGCTTTGTCGAAGATTTTTTTTTTTTTGAAGATTATTTGACCATAAAGTTGAGGGTCCATATTTGGGCTTTCTACTCTGTTCCACTGGTCTATGTGTCTGTTTTTGTGCCAGTACTATGCTGTCTTGGTGATCACAGCTTTGTAGTTAAGCTTGACATCAGGCAACATGATGCCCCAGTTTTGCTTTTCTTTTTCAACACTTCACTAGCAATTTGGGGTCTCTTCTGGTTCCATACAAATTTTAGGATTGTTTGTTCCAGCACTTTGAAAAATGCCGGTGGAATTTTGATTAGGATGGCACTGAAAGTATAGATTGCTCTAGGCAGTAAAGACATTTTAAAAATGTTTATTCTTCCGATTCATGAACATGGGATGCCTTTCCATCTTTTTGTGTCTTCTTCAATTTCTTTCATGAGTGTTCTGTAGTTCCTCGAGTACAGATCCTTTACCTCTTTGGTGAGTTTTATTCCCAGGTATCTTATGGTTCTTGGTGCTATAGTAAATGTAATTGATTCTCTAATTTTCCTTTATATATTTTCATCGTTAGTGTATAAGAAAGCAACTGATTTCTGTGCATTGATTTTGTATCCTGCCACATTACTGAATTGCTTTATAAGTTCTACTAGATCCCCAAACCAGGCAAAGACCTCATCAAAAAGGAGAATTTCAGACAAATATCTCTGATGAATATGGATGCCAAGATTCTCAACAAGATCCTAGCTAATAGGATCCAACAGTACATTAAAAAGATTATCCACCATGACCAGGTGGGATTTATCCATGGGATGCAAGGGTGGTTCAACATTCACAAATCAATCAATGTGATAGAACAAATCAATAAGAGAAGAGAGACATGGTCCTCTCAATTGATGCAGAAAAAACATTTGACAAGATACAGCATCCATTTCTCATTATAACGATTCAAAGTATAGGCAAAGAGAGAACATTCCTCAACTTCATAAAATCTCTCTATGAAAAACACACAGCGAATATCATTCTCAATGGGGAAAAGCTGACAGCCTTCCCTTTGAGATCAGGAACTCAACAAGGATGTCCACTTTCGCCACTGTTGTTCAACGTAGTACTAGGAGTCCTAGAAACAGCTATCAGACAACAAAAAGAACAAAAGGTATTCAAAATGGCAAAGAAGAAAAACTCTCCCTTCACAGATGACATGATACTTTATATGGAAAACACAAAAGACTCTACCCCCAAACTACTAGAACTAACCCTAACCCTTTAAAAAATATTAGTTTAAATTTTGGGGCACATGACATAAAAAGATGTGATTTGGGGACATCCACAACTGAAAGGGGCAGGGAGGGAGATGTAAAGGTGCAGAGTTACTGTGTGCTACTGGAAGTCAAACTGATATGAATCCAAACTGGAGCACTGTGACTTTAGGAGATTAAATGTAGTCCCTATGGTAGCCACAGAAGGCAATGAGACAGGTACTTTAAACGTTTTACTACAAAAAATTACACATGAAAGAAGACAGCAATGAAGGGAATAAGGGACAAAAAACTATAAGGCATATGAAAAACAAATACCAAAATGACAGAATGAAATACCTTATCAGCCAGCCTCAAAATGGAAGGAAATACTGACAAATGCCACAAAGGGGCTGAATGGCATTTAGGGCATTATGCTAAGTGAGATAAGTCAGTCACACAGAGGCAAATGCTGTAGGATTCCACTTATAGGAGATACTTAAGAGTAGTCAAATTCATAGAGACAGAAAAGGATGCTGAGATCTAGGGGCTGGGGGTGGGGGGATGGAGATTTAGTGTTTAATGGGGAGAGAGTTTCAGTTCTGCAAGTTGAAAGAGTGCTGGAGGCACCTGGGTGGCTCAGTGGGTTAAGCCTCTGCCTTTGGCTCAGGTCATGGTCTCAGGGTCCTGGGATCGAGCCCCACATCAGGCTCTCTGCTCAGCAAGGAGCCTGCTTCCCCCTCCCTCCCTGCCTGCCTCTCTGCCTACTTGTGATCTCTCTCTCTCTCTCTCTGTCAAATAAATAATATCTTTTTTAAAAAAGTGCTGGAAATGGATGGTAGTACTGATGAATGTTGTACACTATGAGTATATGTAATACCACTGAACCATACACTTAAACATGGGTCAGATGGTAAATTTTATGTGTTTGTTGCTACAATACAAAATCGTATCAGCTCTTTATGACATTTTTTGTTGTTGCTGTTGTTGTTGCATGAGCAGAACACCTCATGTTAATTTTCACGTCACAACCAGGCAGGCTGGTGAAAAGAGATTTATCCCCATGTTAACGAATGGAGACAAGGAGTCTGAGAATACACTTATAAGCAAATGAAGAATGAAACATCAGCATCTTAATGTCGGTATTAGTCAATCCACTGGCATGCCACCAAATTTGTTGCTGTCTAATTGTGATGTCCTAAAGCTTCTAAGGCAATTTAAAAAGAATGAACTAATGGGAAAAAAACTAAAACTGAAACTAAAATCTCCACACAGTTATATGTATGTATGTATTTATTTTGCTTGGGAAATGGACCGGTTTCCTGGTTGTTCCTCCACTGTCCTATACTGAAAAACAAAAAACAAAAAACAAAAAACAACAAAACAAAACTGGATACACCCTGGTACAAACAATAATTCAAGTGAAGTCAGCAGGTGGAAGCCAGTCCTAAAATGTGCACTGATTCTGCCCTCTGCATCTCCACAACATGACAGTCCTGCAATGCAAAACTAAACATGTTTGTTATAATTTACTTTTTATTAACATAATGTATTATTTGCCCCAGGGGCACAGGTCTGTGAATCGTCTTACACATTTCACAGCACTCACTATAGCACATACCCTCCCCAATGTCCATAACCCAACCACCCTATCCCTACCCCCCATACCCCCAGCAACCCTCAGTTTGTTTCCTGATATTAAGAGTCTCTTATGGTTTGTCTCCCTCCCAATCCCATCTTGTTTCATTTTTTCCTTCCCTACCCCCCAAATCTCCCACTTTGCCTGATATGAGGAATTTGAGATGTTATAGTCTATTTTTTTAAACAAAAACAAGTAAAGCTGTGGGCTTTCAAATGTCCCACGTTTATTACAAGGCTTTGGATTTGGAAAGAAGGAATTCAGTAAGATAGAAATTTGTCTGGAGAAACCCATGCCAGTTCCAAAGTCTGGCACTCATATTCAGTGGGAACTAGTCCAAATGCATGGCAATTAAACAAGTATTTATAGACTGTCCTCTATATGAGTCAATTAGCAAGGAAATTGGAAAACCCCACAGACTTCTGTTCCTGCTGTGAGGCAATTTGGTGCTGCAGAAAACCACAAAAGTTGAGCTTCTGGACAGAGCAGAGGTGGAGACCACATCCTATCATTTGCCAGTTGTGCCTCTCTAGGCAAGTACGTCAAGTCTTGGAGCTGCATTTCCCTTCTTTGTAGTATGATTATTGCAAAAAATATTAACAAATCACGGTTTGGTTATGAGAAATCTATGAGAATATGCACTGAAAAATAGATGAAATTACTACTCCATTAAAATAATAAATGAAAGAAAATAGAATGTGACTGTGTTTTAAGCCCTTTGGTTTTCTTCTCAGCAAGGAAGCATGCTATGTAACAATCCTTTTACTGAGTTCCTCCAGGATTTGACATGAGAGACTCTGGAAACATCAAATTCTCTATCTTTAAGCTGCAGTCCCAGGGAAGTGCTTGAAATGAAACCCTTGCATGACAACACAGCATACTAAGAGAGGGTCCCTACCTGAACTCCCCCAGGTAGTATGTGAATTTTAATAAGTGTGTTCAGTTTTTTAAAAGGCGTCCAAACTTGATAAAGATTACAAAACGTCTTTTAAAATGTAGGCTGAGTGTGTTCTTACTTTGTTCTTAGATGAAAAGAAATGGTTTGGGACCACCACAACAAATGACAGATGTGGTGCATTGGGACACTTATAAGAGGTGGGGGGACCATTAAATGGGTCCAAAACTGGTACTGTTTAAAATGCTGGAAATCCTTTTTAAGACCCTCCTTGACTTCCTGAAGGGCCCTAACTTCCTGTCCTCACTCCACCAGTGGCCTGGGCCCCAGCTATCCTCAATGTGAACTGCTCACATGATAGTTCTTACCACAGAGAAAGGCTTCAGCTCAGCCCTGGAGCCCCATCTATTCCTCCATCCAATCTTCCAGTGTCTTCAAAGCACCCACTGTGCACCAGCTGCTACAGAAATGGATGGAGGAACGATGATGACAGTCACTGAAACATCAGAGCTAAGATTTGAAGGATGAACATGAGTTAGCAAACAAAGGATTCATGGGGGTTCAGGAGGTGGGGATAGGGTAAAACAATCCTGGAAGAGAGTGCATCTCCTCTGAAAAGGTGTCTTCTCATTTCCCTCCACAGGTTGGGTTAGAGAGAGCTCAGACACCAAGTAAGAAGTATTTACAGTATGAAGATTTTTTTTTTAAGATTTTATTCATTTATTTCAGAGACAGAGATCACAAGTAGGCAGAGAGGCAGGCAGAGAGAGGGGAAGGGAAACAGGCTCCCTGCCGAGCAGAGAGCCCAATGCGGGGCTCGATCCCAGGACCCTGTGATCATGACCTAAGCCGAAGGCAGAGGATTTAACCCACTGAGCCACCCAGGCGCCCCTACAGTATGAAGATATTTGAATCAAAATTGATTAGTGGCAGATTTATTTTTTTAATTTAATTAATTAACATGTAGTGTATTATTAGTTTCAGAGGTAGGGTTTAGTAATTCATCACTAAACACCCAGTGCTCATTACATCAAGTGCCCTCCTTAAATAAAATGAAAACAACAGACTTTTGAAATCATAACTGGAAAGCAACTATCTACCATAAAATATGATCTGACAAATTGGAACAGAATCAATTACTCTATCACTTTGTGATAATGAAAGAACACGAAGGCTAGGTAGGAAGTGACTAAGCTGAACCTACATCCCCACTTAGTATCACATAAATAGTTTAGTTTTTGTATCTGAATATTGCCCCTCTCCACTGAAAATTAGCTCCATGAGGGCAGGGGCCTTTAAAAAAAAAAAATCAATCGACCATGCATTTGCAGATATACTTCTGGACTCTCGGTCCTGTTTCACTGATCTGTTTGTCAATCTTGATGCCAACACTGTCTTGGTTACTACTTATGTATAATAAGTCTTGAAATCAAGTGCATTAGTTTTGTAACTACGCTCTCAATTTTTAAAGTTATTTTCACTATCCTAGGTGTTTTGCATTTCTACTTATATCTTAGAAGCATTTTGTCAATTCCTACCTAAGAGTTTGCTGGGATTTTGACAGAGATTGTGTGTTCTCTATGCATCAATTTGGAAAGAACTGACACCTTAGAAATACTGAATCATAAGATCCATGAACAAGGTATATCCTTCCACTTATTTAAGTCTTCTCTCTTTTCTCTTCACAATGTTTTGTAGTACACAGTATTACAGGTCTTTTACATGTTTATTTAGATTCATCACTAAGTATTCCATATTTTTGACATTATAAAATTTTAACTTCAACTTTTGATTATTTATTGCTAGCATACAGAAATAGTTACTTTTAATATATTGATTTGTCTGAAACCCTAAGCTCAATTATTAGTCCTAGATTTTTTTTTGTAGATTCTAACAGACTTTTTACGTGAACGATATAATCATGTCATTTGCAAATAAAGAGAATTTTATTTGTCTTTTCCAAACTGAATGTTTTTCAAACTTTTTTTCTTGCCTTATTGCACTAGCTAAAACCTCTAGTATAATGTTTAATAGAAGTAGGGACAGTGGATTTTCTTGCTTTGTCCCAGATTTTAAAGAGACATTCTCCACTAAATATGATGTCTGTAGATTTTCTGTAGATGACATTTTATTGGGTTGCCAAACTTCCTTTTTACTCCAAGTTTGTCGGGAGGTTCTATGAGGAATGATGTTGGATTTTGTCAAAATTTTCTTATATATGCATGGTGATGATCTCTCTCTCTCTCTTTTTTTTTTTTTAGTCTGTGTATATGGTGAGGTACATTGAATGGTTTTCAAATGTTAAACCAGTCTTGAATTCTTAGGATAAATACCACTTGGAAACAATGTTCTATCCTTTTCATATATTATTGGATTTAATTTTCTAAAATTTTGTGAGGAGGGGTGCCTGAGTGGCTCAGTGGGTTAAGGCCTCTGCCTTCGGCTCAGGTCATGATCTCAGGGTCCTGGGATCGAGCCCCGCATTGGGCTCTCTGCTCAGCGGGGAGCCTGCTTCCTCCTCTCTCTCTGCCTGCCTCTCTACCTACGTGTGATCTCTGTCTGTCAAATAAATAAATAAAATCTTTAAAAAAAATTTGTGAGAAATTTTTACATTTATGTTCCTGAGGCATATTGCTCTGCTTTAAATATATATATACATATATATTATATATGTATATAGACACACACATATATGTGTATGTATATATACACACATATATGTATGTATATATATATATACACACATATATACATATATATGCATTTTATAAAATAAAATGTAGAATTGTATATTAAAGGACATTGTAAATCACAAAGTGAAAAGTGAAAAAAGACCACACACACACACACACACACGGGAAGAAAAGACAATATATGGTCTTTTTTTTTCCACTTTGTGATTTACAATGTCTAATGTACAGTTATGCATTTTATTTTTGAATTTAAATTCTATTAGTCAACATATAGTACATCATTAGTTTCAGATGTAGTGTCCAATAATTTATCAGTTGCATATAACACCCAGTGCTCATCACATCACATGCCCTCCTTAATGCCCATCACCCAATTACCCTCCCCACCACCCTTCCAGCAATCCTCTTTTTGTTTCCTAGAGTTAAGAGTCTCTCATGGTTTTTATCCCTCTCTGATGACTTCACATTCAGTTTTCCCTCCCTTCACCTATGATCCTCTGCACTGTTTCATATATTCCACAGATGAGTGAAACCATATGATAATTCTCTTTCTCTGATTGACCTATTTTGCTTGCATAGTACTCTCGAGTTCCATCCATGTTGATGTAAATGGTAAGTAGTCATCCTTTCTGATGGCTGAGTATTATTCCATTAAAAAAAAATAGTGTATCAATACTGGTACATCAATTGTTTTTTTAATTTAATTTAATTTTTTCAGTGTTCCAAGATTCATTGTTTATGCACCACACCCAGTGCTCCATGAAATACATGCCTTCCTTAATACCCACCACCAGGCTCACCCAACCCCCCACCTCCTTCCCCTCCAAAACCCTCAGTTTGTTTCTCAGAGTCCACAGTCTCTCATGCTTTCATCTCTCCCTCTGATTTCCCCCAATTCACTTTTCCTTTCCTTCTCCTAATGTCCTCCATGTTATTCCTTATGCTCCACACGTAAGTGAAACTATATGATAATTGACTCTTTCTGCTTGATTTATTTCACTCAGCATAATCTCCTCCAGTCTCATCCATGTTGACACAAAAGATGGGTATTCATCCTTTCTGATGGAGGAGTAATATTCCATTGTATATATGGACATATCTTCTTTATCCATTTGTCTGTTAAGGGCATCTTGGCTCTTTCCACAGCTTGGCGACTGCGGCCATTGCTGCTAGGAACATTGGGGGTACAGATGGTCCTTCTTTTCACTACATCTGTATCTTTGGGGTAAATGCCCAGTAGTGCAATTGCAGGGTCATAGGGGAGCTCTATTTTAAATTTCTTAAGGAAATTAAGGAATTAATTTAATTTCTTAAGGAATCTCCATGCTGTTTTCCAAAGTGGCCACACCAATTTGCATTCCCACCAACAGTTAAGAGGGTTCCCCTTTCTTCACATCCTCTCTAACACTTGTTGTTTACTGTCTCATTAATTTTGGCCATTCTGGTGTAAGGTGGTACCTCAATGTGGTTTGATTTGAATCTCCCTGATGGCTAATGATGATGAATATTTTCTCATGTGTTTGTTAGCCATTTGTATGTCTTCTTTGGAGAAGTGTCCGTTCATGTCTTCTGCCCATTTTTTGACTTGATTATGTGTTTTTTGAGTGTTGAGACTGAGGAGTTCTTTATAGATCTTGGATATCAGCCCTTTGTCTGTAGTGTCATTTGCAAATATCTTCTCCCATTCTGTGGGTTGTCTCTGCTTGGTTGGCTGTTTTCTTTGCTGTGCAGAAGCTTTTGATCTTGATGAAGTCCCAAAAGTTCATTTTTGCTTTTGTTTCCTTTGCCTTTGGAGACATGTCTTGAAAGAAGTTACTGTGGCCGATGTCGAAGAGGTTACTGCCTATGTTCTCCTCTAGGATTTTGATAGATTCCTGCCTCACGTTGAAGTCTTTTATCCACTTTGAGTTTATCTTTGTGTATGGTATAAGAGAATGGTCAAGCTTCTTTCTTCTATACATAGTTTTCCAATTTCCCCAGCACCATTTATTGAAGAGACTGTCTTTTTTCCATTGTATATTTTTTCCCGCTTTGTCAAAGATTATTTGACCCAGGTCCATACCTGGGCTCTCTACTCTGTTCCAGTGGTTTATGTGTCTGTTTTTGTGCCAGTACCATGCTGTCTTGGTGATCGCAGCTTTGTGGTAAAGCTTTAAATCAGGCAATGTGACATCTCCAGTTTTGTTTTCTTTTTCAACATTTCCTTAGCAATTATAACAAATGTGCCTTACCAGTAATGCAAGGTCTTAACAGGAGAAACTGAGGGTTGGAGCAAATGTATGGCAACTCTGTATTTCTGTTCCCATTTTTTCTGTACACCTAAATCTTCTCTAGAAATAAAATCTATTAATTAAAAAAATTAAATATATATAGTATCTCTTTTTTCTGTTTTTTTTTTTTTTTTTTCTTCTTGCAATGTCATTTCCTGGTTTTCATATCAGGGTAATGTTGGATGCAGAATGAACTGGGGAGTATTCTTCTACTGCTGTGTGTTGAAGTTCACTAATTTTTTTTCCTGCAAAGTTTAATCTGTCATTTGTTCTATCCAATGTATTTTCCACATAAACACTGAAGTTTGGGGCGCCTCGGTGGCTCAGAGGGTTAAAGCCTCTGCCTTCGGCTCAGGTCATGATCCTAGGGTCCTGGGATCGAGCCCCACATCGGGCTCTCTGCTCCCCAGGGAGTCTGCTTCCTCCTCTCTCTCTGCCTGCCTCTCTACTTGTGATCTCTGTCTGTCAAAAAAAAAAAAAAAAACAAAACAAAACCCAAAACTTTAAACACTGAAGTTTTCTTCTTTAGAAGTTTGAAATAGGTTGTTTTTATATCTTCCATGTTTCCACTTAACTTTTTGCATATACTGAATACAGTTATAGTAACTTTTAATGCTCTTCCATGCTTTAAACAATTATTCCTATCCCTGATTGTTTTAGGGAAGATGGTAAATCTGGTCTCTGGGCACTTTGGCCTACTTTCTACTTAGCCTACTTTCCAAAAGAAATGCTTATGGAATTAATAACTATAGAATGTTCTTTGTGCCAGGAAGTTACAGTGAAGAGGACAGAAAGACTCCTGTACTCATGGGACTTACAGTCTAGTTGGAAATGACAGCCAATCAAAATGAAGGAAAAATAATTATGTGAATGAGACAATTTTAGATAGTGTTAGGCAAATGAAGAGTGATTATGATAGGGACTGGGAGGTAATTAGGAAAATACTCTCATAGATATTGGTTAGGTGATACATTCCTGAGGTGGTGGGACTTGAAATAAGTGTTGAGGAGGATGTGACCATGCAGACATCCTGGGGAAGAGAATTCCAGGCAGAGAGTCTGTCCGTACAAAAGTCCTGGGTGGGGAATAAGCTTAGCATGTCGCAGTTCAGAATAAGGGTCAGAAGGGCTGGTATATAGTGAGAGAGATGGGAGGGCAGGGGCCAGATCAGCTGGAGTCTTACACATCAGGAAGAGAGATGTGGAGTGGAGTGCTCCAGCACATAGAGAAATATCAAAGTGAAGCTTTCTTTATATCCCTCCTTGATGAAGAGCAGACAGCAGAGAAGTTGGCTCACTCTTCCTTGTGGCTGCAGAGCATTTTCAGCCCACAGAGTGCTGGCAGTCAGGACAGATCAGCTCGTAAAGCAACTGCTGTCCTGAACCCCACTCAAGGCAACCTCCCAACGTGCATCCCAAGCATTGCTGGCAAGCTGTTCCCATGGAGCCTATCACCACTCTCATATTTCTTCCCAGGAGGGAAGTGACAGAGATGCAAGCTGTTTGGTAGATGCCACATTTCCTTCCAAAGATGATGGAGTTTAGGGTGGATTAAGTATTCAAGTGTTCTCTTTTCATTAGGAAATGTGATACAAACAGCGTCTCTTCAGAGCGGGTTGCTGTTCACAATAACAAGCAGAACCACTTTCCGGTTTCCTTCCCCTACACTCTGGTGTCATTTGTTCTCTCTCTGTACTTTGACTATGAAAACAGATGAGACATCAAAAGAACTACACAACCAGAATATATGAATAAACTTGATTTTAGTCTCAGCTGTGTGACTTACTTGCTCTGTGACCTTGGACAAGTCAGTTAATCTGAGAATTTTCTTCCTTCCCTGAGATATGAGGATGCTCTCATCTTCCCACCCTCTTCCTGGGGAGCTGTTATTAGCCATGTTAGAGGTACAGGAGTCTTTCCCTACTCAGACGTAAGGCTTCGGCACACACAATCCTCCGTGTGAGATAATGTGTTGCTGAGCTGAGAAAACTAGGGACAACAGAGTGGGGACAGTGAAGGAATCAAAGCCACAGACTGTAATACATATTTTTCCTTTCATTCAATTCTAAGAAGATAAAGACTGACCTGAACTTAAGAGTGTATCAATGGCACTGCACCAGCTGACTCAGCCTTAACAGATACTGAGCAGTACTTTCCCATTTACCACCCACTGCTCCCCGGGAATCTTTCAGATTTTCCTCACTCTGTTTATAACAAGATGATTGAAAATATGGTTTGCTCTTTTGCAAACAAGACATATTTTCTGGGTAAATTCCTCCACCCAAGCATTCCATGCCTTGTTTCATGGTTTGGGAGCCCATCCTCTGGGTTCTATCTCAGCCCTGAGGAGTTTGGGTGTCTGAGATGGGGAGTCCTGTAGTTGGGCTTTATTTAATATGCCCTGAAGTGGGCAAAATTATATTCAAAATTATATTTATATTTATATATATAAATACACAAATTTATATATATTTATATGTAAATATATAATTTATATCAATTTAAATTTAAATTTAAAAATATATAAATTTATATATATATAATTATATTTATATTATATTTAAAAGTATGTGAAACTCCTAACTGTAGGGAACAAACTGAGGGTTGCCGGAGGAGAGGTGAGTGGGGGGATGGGGTAAATGGGTGATGGGTATTAAGGAGGACATGTGATGAAATGAGCACTGGGTGTTTTTGCAAATGATGAATCATTAAACTCTACCCCTGAAACTAATACTACATTAGATGTGAACTAACTTGAATTCAAATAAAATTTTGAAAGAGACTGTAGACTCTGAGAGACAAACTGAGGATTTTGGGGGTGGGGGTGGGGTGAGCCTGGTGGTAGGTATTAAGGAGGGCACATATTGCACATAGAGCACTGGGAATGGTGCATAAACAATGAATTTTGTAACACTGAAAAAAAATAAAAAAAATAGTTATATATATATATATATTTATACATATATATATTACACAGCCATCAGAAAGGATGAATATCCAACTTTTGTATCAACAATGGACGGGACTGGAGGAGATTATGCTGAGTGAAATAAGTCAAGCAGAGAGAGTCAATTATCTTATGGTTTCACTCACTTGTAGAGCATAAGGAATAACATGGAGGACATTAGAAGAAGGAAAGGAAAAGCGAATTGGCGGAGGGGGAGACAAACCATGAGAGACTGTGGACTCTGAGAAACAAACTGAGGGTTTTGGAGAGGTTGGGTGAGCCTGGTGGTGGGTATTAAGGAGGGCATGTATTGATGGAGCACTGGGTGTGGTGCATAAACAATGAATCTTGGAACACTGAAAAAAATAAAATTAAATTAAGATGTTAAAAAATAAGTGCAAAAAATTATATATATGATCCACATTCAGGCAAATTATGCTGGAGGTTGAAAGAATTATAAGTAACTTTATTTTTAAAATTTTATTTCAGTATAACTAACATACCATGTTATATTAGTTTTAGGTATATAATATAATGATTCAACAAGGAAAATAACTAGATTTGACCAAGCATTTTCATATTCTTCCTCGTATTTCATTTTGCAAAGTCAGTATAACTATTACTTCCAGTCTACTGACAGGAACCTGAGTCTCAGAGAGGTCAAGGGTAATTGTGGACGGTCACAAAGATGGAGGGAAAGCAGTCACACTCAGACCACTGTTCCAAATTCAATGCTCCTTTAAGCAAGCCGAGCGAGGAGGGAGCTGTGACTGAGGTAGAACACTGGATTAATAGGAGACCAAATTATTTTGATTCAGACTACTGAAATTTTTCACTTTTACTTGTGTCCCTCAGTTATTACAACAGAGTTCTTTATCTAAATTCTTCACCTTTCCCCAGAGTTCACACCACCTCTCAGCGGAGTCCCATCTGTGAATTTAATTAACCAGCTGCTCCTCTGGTCTTCCAGATCATTAATTAAGATCTTCTTTGAAACCAGACTTAACCTCCTTACCCTCAGTCATCCCCCAGAGACTTTCATACAGCACTGAAGATAACTGTTTATTTTTTTTTTAATTTTTTATTTATTTTCAGCGTAACAGTATTCATTGTTTTTTCACCACACCCAGTGCTCCATGCAATCTGTGCCCTCCCTAATACCCACCACCTGGTTCCCCCACCCTCCCACCCCGCCCCTTCAAAACCCTCAGGTTGTTTTTCAGAGTCCATAGTCTCTCATGGTTCACCTCCCCTTCCAATTTCCCTCAACTCCCTTCTCCTCTCCATCTACCCTTGTCCTCTATATTATTTGTTATGCTCCACCAATAAGTGAAACCATATGATACTTGACTTTCTCTGTTTGACTTATTTCACTCAGCATAATCTCTTCCAGTCCTGTCCATGTTGCTACAAAAGTTGGGTATTCGTCCTTTCTGATGGAGGCATAATACTCCATAGTGTATATGGACCACATCTTCCTTATCCATTCATCCGTTGAAGGG
The DNA here is from genome assembly GCF_963455335.1 of Martes martes. Lineage (NCBI taxonomy): Eukaryota > Metazoa > Chordata > Mammalia > Carnivora > Mustelidae > Martes > Martes martes. The sequence continues at coordinate 144,397,368 of NC_137889.1, forward strand.
CATCTTGGTTCTTTCCACAGTTTGGCAACCGTGGCCATGGCTGCTATAAACATTGGGGTACAGATGGCCCTTCTTTTCACTACATCTGTATCTTTGGGGTAAATACCCAGCAGTGCAATTGCAGGGTCATAGGGAAGATCTATTTTTAATTTCCTGAGGAATCTCCACACTGTTCTCCAAAGTGGCTGCACCAGTTTGCATTCCCACCAACAGTGTAAGAGGGTTCCCCTTTCTCCACATCCTCTCCAACACACGTTGTTTCCTGTCTTGCTAATTTTGGCCATTCTAACTGGTGTAAGGTGGTATCTCAATGTGGTTTTGATTTGAATCTCCCTGATGGCTAGTGATGATGAACATTTTTTCATGTGTCTGGTAGCCATTTGTATGTCTTCCTTGGAGAAGTGTCTGTTCATATCTTCTGCCCATTTTTTAATATGATTATCTGTTTTGTGTGTGTTGAGTTTGAGGAGTTCTTTATAGATCCTGGATATCAACCTTTTATCTGTACTGTCATTTGCAAATATCTTCTCCCATTCCGTGGGTTGCCTCTTTGTTTTGATGACTGTTTCTTTTGCTGTGCAGAAGCTTTTTATCTTGATGAAGTCCCAGAAGTTCATCTTTGCCTTTGTTTCCTTCGCCTTTGGAGACATATCTTGAAAGAAGTTGCTGTGGCTGATATCAAAGAGGTTACTCCCTATGTTCTCCTCGAGGATTCTGATGGATTCCTGTCTCACGTTGAGGTCTTTCATCCATTTCGAGTTTATCTTTGTGTACGGTGTAAGAGAATGGTCAAGTTTCATTCTTCTACATATAGCTGTCCAGTTTTCCCAGCACCATTTATTGAAGAGACTGTCTTTTTTCCACTGGATATTTTTTCCTGTTTTGTCAAAGATTATTTGACCATAGAGTTGAGGGTCCATATCTGGGCTCTCTACTCTGTTCCACTGGTCCATGTGTCTGTTTTTATGCCAGTACCATGCTGTCTTGGTGATCACAGCTTTGTAGTAAAGCTTGAAATCAGGTAACGTGATGCCACCAGTTTTATTTTTGTTTTTCAACATTTCCTTAGCAATTCGGGGTCTCTTCTGATTCCATACAAATTTTAGTATTATTTGCTCCAGCTCTTTGAAAAATACTGGTGGAATTTTGATTGGAATGGCATTAAAAGTATAGATTGCTCTGGGCAGTATAGACATTTTAACGATGTTTATTCTTCCCATCCAAGAGCATGGAATGGTCTTCCATCTTTTTGTGTCTTCTTCAATTTCTTTTAGGAGTGTTCTGTAGTTCCTCGAGTACAGATCTTTAACCTCTTTGGTTAGGTTTATTCCGAGGTATCTTATGGTTTTTGGTGCTATAGTAAATGGAATCGATTCTCTAATTTGCCTTTCTGTATTTTCATTGTTAGTGTATAAGAAAGCCACTGATTTCTGGACATTGACTTTGTATCCTGCTACATTACTGAATTGCTGTATGAGTTCTAGTAGTTTGGAGGTGGAGTCTTTCGGGTTTTCCATATAAAGAATCATGTCATCTGCGAAGAGAGAGAGTTTGACTTCTTCCTTGCCAATCTGGATACCTTTTATTTCTCTTTGTTGTCTGATTGCTGTTGCTAGGACTTCTAATACTATGTTGAACAAGAGTGGTGAGAGTGGGCATCCTTGTCGTGTTCCTGATCTCAATGGGAAGGCTGCAAGCTTTTTCCCATTGAGGATGATATTTGCTGTGGGTTTTTCATAGATAGATTTGATGAAGTTCAGGAATGTTCCCTCTATCCCTATACTTTGAAGCGTTTTAATCAGGAACGGATGCTGGATTTTGTCAAAAGCTTTTTCTGCATCAATGGAGAGGATCATGTGGTTCTTCTCTCTTCTCTTATTGATTTGTTCTATCACATTGATTGATTTGCGAATGTTGAACCATCCTTGTAACCCAGGGATGAATCCTACCTGGTCATGGTGGATAATCTTTTTAATGTGCTGTTGGATCCTGTTTGCTAGGATCTTGTTGAGAATCTTAGCATCCATATTCATCAGTGATATCGGTCTGAAATTCTCCTTTTTGGTAGGGTCTTTGCCTGGTTTGGGGATCAGGGTAATGCTGGCTTCATAAAAAGAGTCTGGAAGTTTTCCTTCTGCTTCAATTTTTTGAAACAGCTTCAGGAGAATAGGTATTATTTCTTCTTTGAAAGTTTGATAGAATTCCCCAGGGAATCCGTCAGGTCCTGGGCTCTTGTTTTTTGGGAGGTTTTTGATCACTGCTTCAATCTCGTTACTAGATATCGGTCTATTCAGGTTGTCAATTTCTTCCTGGTTCAATTTTGGGAGTTTATAGTTTTCCAGGAATGCATCCATTTCATCTAGGTTGCTTAGCTTATTGGCATATAACTGTTAATAGCTTCTGATGATTGTTTCTACTTCCTTGGTGTTAGTTGTGATCTCTCCCTTTTCATTCTTAATTTTATTAATTTGGGCTTTCTCTCTTTTCTTTTGGATTAGTGTGGCCAATGGTTTATCGATCTTATTGATTCTTTCAAAAAACCAGCCTTTAGTTTCGTTGATACGTTCTACTGTATCTCTGGTTTCTACCTCGTTGATCTCTGCTCTAATCTTGATTATTTCCCTTCTTACGTGTGGAGTTGGTTTGATTTGTTGTTGATTCTCCAGTTCTTTAAGGTGTAGAGACAGCTGGTGTATTCTGGATTTTTCAATTTTTTTGAGGGAGGCTTGGATGGCTATGAATTTCCCCCTTAGGACCGCCTTTGCTGTATCCCATAGGTTTTGGAGTGAAGTGTCTTCGTTCTCATTGGTTTCCATAAATTGTTTAAGTTCTTCTTTGATCTCCTGGTTGATCCAAGCATTCTTAAGCAAGGTGGTCTTTAGCTTCCAGGTATTTGAGTTCCTTCTGAACTTTTCCTTGTGATTGAGCTCCAGTTTCAAAGCATTGTGATCTGAGAATATGCAGGGAATAATCTCAGTCTTTTGGTATCGGTCGAGCCCTGATTTGTGACCCAGTATGTGGTCTATTCTGGAGAAGGTTCCATGTGCACTTGAGAAGAATGAGTATTCTGTTGTTTTAGGGTGGAATGTTCTGTATATATCTATGAGGTCCATCTGGTCCAATGTATCATTCAATGCTCTTATTTCTTTATTGATTTTCTGCTTCGATGATCTGTCTATTTCTGAGAGAGGCGTGTTAAGATCTCCTACTATTAATGTATTCATATCAATATGACTCTTTATCTTGATTAATAGTTTTCTTATGTAATTGGCTGCTCCCATATTGGGGGCATAGATATTTACAATTGTTAGATCATCTTGGTGGATAGTCCCTTTAAGAATGATGTAGTGTCCTTCTGTATCCCTGACTACCGTCTTTAGTTTAAAATCTAATTTATCTGATATGAGAATCGCTACCCCGGCCTTCTTTTGAGGCCCATTGGCGTGAAAGATGCTTCTCCATCCCTTCACTTTCAGTCTGGGTGTATCTTTAGGTTCAAAATGGGTCTCTTGTAGACAACATATGGATGGGTCCTGTCGTTTTATCCAATCTGCAATCCTGTGTCGTTTTATGGGTGCATTTAGGCCATTCACATTGAGAGTGATTATTGAGAGATACGTTTTTATTGACATTGTGTTACCTTTGAAATCTTTCTTTCTGTCGATTGTCTCTATATTTCTGTTCAATGCTATTCTTAGGATTTTTCCTCTTTTATAGAACCCCCCTTAATATTTCCTGCAGTGTCGGCTTGGTGGTTGCATAGTCTTTCAAGCCTTGCCGGTCTTGGAAACTCCTTATCTCTCCATCCATTTTGAATGTCAGTCTTGCTGGATAAAGTATTCTTGGCTGCATGTTCTTCTCATTTAGTGCCCTGAATATATCTTGCCAGCCCTTTCTGGCTTGCCCAGGTCTCTGTGGACAGGTCTGACGTTATTCTGATGGGCTTTCCTCTGTATGTAAGGAGCTTCTTTGTCCTAGCGGCTTTCAAGAGACTGTATCTACAATTATGATTCCTCAATTTTACTATGAGGTGCCTGGATGTTTTTTTTTGAATTTATAATCTTGGGGGGGGACCTTTCTACTTCTAGTACATGAACACTTGTTCCATTCGCAAGATTGGGAAAATTTTCATGAAAAACTTGTTCCACTATATCTTCTAGACTTCTTTCTTTCTCCTCCCCTTCAGGGATTCCAATAATTCTGACGTTGGAACGTTTCATGGCATCATTTATTTCCCTGATTCTGTTTTCGTGGCTTCTAAGCTGTTTGTTCCAGGCTTCCTCCTGATCCTTTCTCTCTATTTGTTTGTCCTCCAGATCACTAATTCTATCTTCTGTCTCAGTTACCCTAGCTTTTAGAGAATTTAGATTAGATTGGAACTCATTGAGAGCGTTGTGAACCTCATCCCTGGTGGCCTTCAGCTCTGCCCTAACATTATGAACCTCCTCTCTGGTCGCTTTCAATTCTGCCCTAATCAATTCTGTTTGGTCATCCATGGCTTTCTCCAACCTAGCTATTGCCTGGATAATTGTTAGCCTGAATTCTCTTTCTGACATATTGTCTATGTTGATAGCCGTTAGCTCTGTTGCAGAAGGCCCATCCTCTGTATTTTTCTTCTGTTGGGGATTCCTCCTCCTAGTCATTTTGGTGAGAGATGACTGGACAGATGTAGCTGGATGTATTGACCATGGTGCAGTCAAGGTGCACCCTGGAACGCTTCTGAGCACTCAGGATTCCCCACCCAAATGAGAGAAAAAAGAAAAGAAAAAGAAAAAAGAGGGAGAGAGAGAGACAGGAAAAAAAGGGAAGATAAAAGTGAAGGTTCAGCCCAAATGGGCCCCAGGGTAAGGTTTATGACGTATACAAACAAAAACAGACAAACAAAAAGACTGATAAAAGTATATGACGAGAGAAAATATATATATATATAAGCAAAAAAAAGGAGGAGCCTCGTCAAGAAGAACCCCAAGTATAAGATTTATATACTATCCGGACAAACATAAATACACAGAGACACTGGCAGAAGAAAAAGATGGGAGCATGGTTATAGATTCTCGGTGTGGGCGAGGAAGGTTATTTTGATTCTTCCTGGATGTATCTTGATATCTTTGTTAAAGGACTCAACTTTCCTAAGAAAAAGGGGGATTAAAAATTGGTTCACCTATAGGGGTAGCATTGCTTGGAGAAAGGGGATTACCTTGAAGTTTAACTCTATATGAATATTAGAAAATAAAAATAAAAAAGGAATAAACTGGACTAAACTAAATTAAAAATTTTTTTAAAAATTAAGAAAATAGAAAAGCAAAAGAAAAACACATGTGTATGTATCAAAAAATTCAGGTTAGAAGTTTATCATGGAATTTGATGTACTGGACATCTCACTGTGATGGTAAATAGGTTAAAAAATTATCTATATAAAAAAAGAAAAAAAATGAACCAGAATAGTGGGAAAGAATTAAAAATAAAAGTTGTATCTATGAAGTAGTGGTGGTTGTTCTCTTGTAGTCTTTTTTTTTTTTTTTCCTGATTTGTTTTCTGGGGGAGGGGGCTGCCACGTGGGTTTTCAGTCAATGATGTTCCCTGAGTTAAGTCCTCCCGACCCCCTCAAGGGGGTGGGCTCTGAGAAAAACGTTTTTTTTCAGGTTTTTGTTCTCTGGAGGTTTTTATGTTTGTTCACTTCTTTTCTCTCGCCTTGACAGCTTTTGATGGTTTTTGGAGGTTTAGAGGAAAGAAAACTGCACCCCAACCTCCCTCTCAGAGAGAAGCCTCAGTCTGCTCCCCTGCAGGTGCTGCAGCCGCTGGGCCGCTGGCAGAGCAGGTTCTGAGTCACGGTCCCTGGGGACACAGGATCTCCTGCTTGTACGCAAAACCAAGGCAGCTGTGGCTGTCTGGGCAGCTCCAGACCGCCAGAGAGGTTCCAAGCAGCAATCGCACACTGAGATTTTCCCGCTGGCTGGGGCTAAGAGCTCAGGTCTTGCCCGCACCTCTCCCAGGGGATGGTTTGGGGCGCGGCGCCTCCAGCTCTATCGGCTCTATCGCCGCGTGGGTCTATCGCCGCGTGGGTCCCAGAACACCAGGCTGGGCGTGCACCTCTCTCAGGGGAGGTTGAGGCACGCGTGCATCTCCAGTAAGGTGCGCGTTCTGCCGTCTGGTGTGGCTCCCAGCCCCTCACGGGAGCCGGACTCCACCCGTTCTCGGGCGCACTGGCGGCTCCGGGACAAAGACCAGGTTTCTCCGCCGCACTCTCCGGCTCAGCGCCAGGGGATGCTGCCCTGGGTCTGGGGACTTAAGCCCCTATCCCTATCCGCCCCGATTCCCACAATTTCCCCGCTCGAGTCTTTGCTCTTTTGAGTGCTTTCAACAAGACTCCAAGTTAATGCTGGTCCCCAGATGCCGGGCACTCTCGTATTGGGGTATTATTTTCCAGTCGGTCGCCTCTGGTGGCTCCCTCCCCCTTTTGTTTATCTTCCGATATCAGTCCGACGTTCCCACTCCACTTTACCTGCCCACTGGCGTCTTCTGGCCCCCGTAGAGATCCAGACGTGTATAATTCTGATCTCAGGCTGATTTCATGGGTGATCGGAGTTCTTTGGTAGGTAATCAGCTCACTTTAGGGTGCAGGTTGAAAAGGCGCCTCCTCCTACTTCCCCGCCATCTTGTCTCCCCCGATAACTGTTTATTTTAACCCCACATTATATGCTCAGTTTGCAGAAGAGTTTTATAAGCATACTATCTCGAAAAGTTAATTTCTCCAGGGACAGATTGTGAGCCAGGTCTGAATATGTTTTGTCAAAATCCAAACATAAGAAAGTGCCTCCAAATATTGTTTGTGGTTTTGTTATTATTAATTTTCGGTACATAGGAAAATTGTTAAATCATTCACTGTGACATCTTCTTGGTTTGAACTCCAAACCTATTTAATGCACATGTATTATCAGGAGACTACATGTATATCAGCAGAATACAAGTCCTAAAATACCTAAAAGTACCTATCCACCCATCCCTTTCCCATAGTAATCTAAGATCCAGAAAGTTATCTTAAGGAACTAAGTCAAAATAAGGGCAAAGTGGTTTATGTACAAAGATGATCACCATTTTACATATTACCAAATATTGGACTGATCCCATTACCTAACAATAAGAGAATGGATAATACATTTTGGTACATCCATATTATGGAAAGTTATCCTATTAAAATAAACACTATGTAATTACAGAGAAGACACTTGGGATATAATACCAAGTGGAAAATAAAGAGGACAAAAAATGCAAAATCTACAACAATTACATTATACAGAAATAGGTCAGTATGGACAAAGAATGAAATGACCAGAAGCAAAAAAGTGAAAACAGTTAATTTAGAATTATAAAACTAGAAAGGCCTGACTGCATGTTGAATTTTAAGTTAGTATAAATGTAACATACAAAAGTAATACTTTCCTAGTTCTTAATATTTTAGAAGCATCTCAGTATTCATGCTATGATTCATGATGTTTGTACCACCAGTTCTCAATGACAAAGGTGTCAATGTCTGCCCATAAACCTTGAAGTAACCATTTCAGTCAGCTCTGAGGTACTTCTAATTGCCAGTATCTACATTTCTATCCCAAAGAACATTGATCTGGACTTACAGAAGGCCATGTATGCAGTAGGTTGCAAGAATCAAAGAATATAACGTTTTCCTAGGAACAGCCCTTGATTACCTGTAGAAGTCCTATAAACACCCAACCATTCTCACTTCTCAGGTGGCATAATTCTGAGATGGCTGTTTTCCATCATTCCTCAGATTCTAACAAAGGATGAGAGAAAGGTATTGGAGAAGGTAAAAATTTTCTAATTCCAGTTAGGACTGGTTGTCCACATGGGATAGAAGAAATAACAATCACTACCTCACACCATACACAAAAGATAATTTAAGAAAGACAAGAGTTCTGTGAGCTGAATCCATGTCACAGGAGAAGCACAGAAGACTCTCATTTGTGATCTAGGATAGGTAAAACTTCTTGGAGAGGAGACAGGAAGAAGCGAACATCAAGAACACTTGGTAAACTGCAGTTAGTCCAAATGAGATTTTACGCACCAACGATACCATAAAGAAAATGAAAATCAAGCCATAGGCTGGGGTAAAATAGTCACAAAAGATATAACTAACAAAGGACTTTCACCAAGAATTTAGAAAGGACTCTTACAATGCAACAATTTTTTAAAAAACACCCTAATTTTAGAAATAGGTAAAAGACATAGCCAGGCATTTCACAAAGGGAGATATATAAAACCTAGTAAGTAGGCAAAAACTTCCCAGCATTGTAAGTCACCACAGGAAAGGAAATTAAAACCACAAAGAAATACCAATGCACATTGACTAGAATGACTAGAATAAAAAGGACTGACAACTCCAAATATTAATAAAGATACGGAGCAACGAGAACTCTCTTAAACTGCCACGAGAAGTATAAAATTTTGTAACTCAGGAAAACTCTTTGATAGTTTCTTGCAAAGTTGACCATATACCTACTATAACTCAGTGATTCAACTTCTGAGTGTTTACCTAATAGAAACGAAAGCATGTGTTCACAGAAAGACTTAAACAAGAATGTTCACTGTAGCCCAAATGTTTATTAACAGGAGAACTGACTATCAAGTGTGGTATTTTCATACAGTGGACCACTACACAGAACAGGAAAGAATGAATTATAGATACACACACTGATATGCTTGAATCTCAAAAACATTAACACTGCTTGGAAAAAGCCAGGTGCTATCTTTCTACTCATATGAAAATCTGGAATAGGCAAAACTAATCTATAGTGGCAGAGATAAGAATAACAGTTTACTGGAAAGCAATGCTGGGGATTGACAAGGGAGGTACATAGAAGAAATGGGGGGGGGCACCTGGGTGGCTCAGTCGTTAAGCATCTGCCTTCGGCTCAGGTCATGATCCCAGGGTCCTGAGATCAAGCCCTGCATCGGGCTCTCTGCTTGGCGGGAAGCCTGCTTCTCCCTCTCTCACTCCCACTGCTTCTGTCCCCTCTCTTGCTGTGTCTCTCTCTGTCAAATAAATAAAATCTTAAAAAAAAAAAAAAAGAAATCTGCGGGTGATAGAAATGGGTACCTTTATGAAAACTGATTAAACTAATGCATTGGTCAAAGTAGAACAGTGCTCCTAAGATCTGTGAATATATCATATGTAAGATGTACTACCTGGAGAAGGAACTAAGCCATCCCATATTAAGACATGTGATCAGGGGATCTCTTCACTCTCCATCATGTGGTGACTGGCTAGGTTGGGTGATTCTGCACAAATGGTTGGAGGTAGTTCTGAGGTACCTGTGTGTTGGAAATAATAAGTGGAACATCACCTGGATTTTCTGAAGAGATGGACATCAACACCATTCCAACAGGTTGCTGACATTTCATAGATGTCTGAAGTGAGAAACTGATGGGTACACATCTGCTGGGACACCTGCCAGGGCCTTAGGAAGCTGGGCAGAATGTGATCTTGTCATCAGCTAGGACCATTGCCTGGAGGAAGCCCAAACCAAGTCTGAGACACTCCATGATGATATATATGACATACATGAGCCTGAATTGATCCCCGGGGACCCTGCTCCAGTGAGAGGTTCCCTTCTTCACCGCCTTAATGAACACCAATTCATATCAGCAAACATTTTCTGACCTTTACTGATTCTGGCACTACCCTTTAAAAGCATGTAGTCCAGTGGAAAAAGAGCTCCACAAACCAATTTCATGGGATAAAGGGCTAAAATAGAGGTATGGGCTGGAAACCATCAACCATTTGGGGCAGGTGGGGTGGTCAGGGAAGGCTCCAGGGGATAGCTGATCTTTGTGCTAAGTCTTCACAAGGGTGCAGCTCAATGGCATTACCTTGATTTCTAAAGTAACAGAGATTCACTGTGAAAAAAAATTAGAAAATAGGAAAGCGTGTAGTATTGAGTGAACAGTAGCCTGGATCCTATAGTTTAGAGATAAGCTCTGTAACCATGATGACTATATCTTTCTTGTTAGACCTTCCCATGCTACATGCTCTCTCTGTGTTTCATGTGAAAATGGGATCATATTACATGTGTTTTGTCAACTACTTAGCCAGATATTCCTGCTAGCTCTTCATGCCTGTATGAGTCCACATGGCTGTCTTTAATGGCTGTGTTGGATTCCATACTGGAAGTTGTGTCCTGTTTTGCCAACCTTCTGGGTAATACACACGCGTTTTAAGTTGTTTATAATCATTTACAACTGTCACAAATGTTTATTTTAGCTTGGCCTTGGAGAAAGAGGGGCTTTCATGATGATGTGAGAGGGGAAGAGTAGAAAGGACAGTAGGTGCGAAACCATGGAGAAGGCACTGGACAGGCATTTGGGGAGCACCGGCCATCCTGTGAGGCTGGGAGACAAGATGCCAATGGAGTGAAAATGCCAAGATGAGAGAGATAAACATGGTCAAAACACAAAGGGTGTTAGCAGTCAGTCTAGGGATTTGTACCAGATCCTGAAAGCCATGGGAATGAATAAAAAATCTGAATCAGTGGAGTGACACCAGCATATCTGGGTTTTACAAAGTCACTCTTTCCTTCCTGAGCATTTTGTTGCCTTATGTAGTAATTAAAATTTTGGGTATCTATTCTCATCAGTTCAGGAAACACCTCCTACTCAAGACCATAGGCACTGAATATAAGCCAGAGGGAGCCAACAATTCCTTTCATTGAGCTTTGTTCCCTGTGGATATCTTGGCCTTTGAACAGCTGTCCTTTGAGATTTGGCTCAGCTTTCTGCTTTTTCCCTTAGGCCTGAGCACCTGGCTCCTGGGTGGATTGCTTGGCTCAGGGACAGACTGCAAGTTTGGGATTATGTGGTTTTGGCTGACATTCTCTGCTTTAGGGGACAACTATAAGAAGTAAAATCGACAGAGTCCAGGAGACTGAGGGGTCATGGGGTGAATGCTCTCCCACTCAGAATATGTACATTCTGAATAAAAAATAACCCAAACTTCTAGATAACCTGCATAAGTTCTAGGGGAAGAAAGTTGAAGGCAACAAGTGCCAGAAACCAAGAGGGTTTCCACATCCGAGGGCTGAGTGGGAGATGAAGACAAAAGGCTTGCTAAGTGAGAATAGACCTTTGAGGTAGGGTAGAATTAGCCCAAATAGGCAGATAGGCAGAAGGAGACGGGGTGTTGGGCCAAGGTTAAGTGTAAGAAAAGATGATGGAATGTTCATGAAGCAAGGAGCCTTGAATGGCTGCATGATCTATGGGAAACAGACTTAAAACGTCTCCCATGTGCCTGGGGAAATACAAGAAAACCATGTCATCCACTCTGGAAAAGTGGGGGAAAGTCTCCTGCAAGAAATAAAAATTCTGTATCAAATGTAGTTGGAAGACTAAATTCATACTACTCATCTTGTAGGAATTTAACATAAAAACTAGTCTTAAACAAGTGAAAACTCTGAGAAGCCAGCAGAAGAAAGAGTGAAACATTTCTACAGCTCAGGGACACAAGGAAAACGTGCTGAAGATGAATTCCCTACCACAAATCTGAGCTACACCTCAGATGGAAAAAAAGTTAGTATCTCAGAAAATAGAGATAAAAGAACAATCTGAAAAGGAGCTGAAGATAGGTATTTTCAAAATATTTAGATAAACAAAAGAAAGAAACCATAAATCCAAAAATTAAAAAAAAAACTGGGAATTTTAAAAAGTCCAATAAATTTGAAAGATGACGAAATAGTCCAAACTCTATACTGGTCACCCTTCTGAACAATGGGAATACACCTGTGAGCAGAAGAGACAAAACCCTGTCCTCAGGGAGCCTTCATTTAGGTGGGGGAGACGACAAATTAATAAACATAGAAAGTAATTTCAGCAGTGCTCAATGCCACCTGATTGTGCCATGACCAGTGGACATGTACATTGCCCAAACACACAGCTAAACATATGATACACTTACAGCCCATGAAAGAAAAAAGTGAGGACATTTGGTCACATGGATATGGCATAGGGCAGCTGTACAGAGTAGGCATGCAAGAGAAGTGCTCATTTCATAGTAATTTCATTAAGATTAAGAAAGAACTAAAACATTAGCACACCTTAAGCAAAGCTCAGTCCTTGATGTCCCAACCTCTTCTGTTCTTAAATTGAATAGTTCCTTCTTGATACAACACAAACCCAGAGTCTTCTCCAGAGAATTCTATTTCTTTTTTTTTTAATTTAATTTAAATTTTAAATTTTTTTAATTTAATTTAATTTAAATTTTAATTTAAATTTAATTTAAATTTTTTTAATTTAATTTAATTTAATTTAATTTAATTTAATTTAATTTTTTAATTTAAATTCAATAACCAACATAAAGAACATCATTAGTTTCAGATTAGAGTTCAATAAATCATATAACACCCAGGACTTATCACATCACGTGCCCTGCTTACTGCCCATCACCCAGTTACCCCATCCCCTACCAACCTCCTCTCCAGCAACACTGTTTCTCTCCCATAATAAAAAGTCTCTCATGGTTTGTCTACCTCTCTGATTTCCTCCCATTCCATTTTCCCTCCCTTCCCCTATGATCCTCTGAGCCATTTCATATATTTCTCCTATGACTGAAACCATATACTTGTCTTTCTCTGACTGACTTATTTTGCTCAGCATGGTACCCTTAAGTTCCATCCATGTCGAAGAAAATGGTAAGATTTCATCCTTTCTGATGGCTGAGTAATATTCCACTTGTATGTATGTGTGTATATATATCCACATACATACACACACATCTTCTTTATCCATTCACCTGTTGATGGACATCGCAACTCTTTCCATAGTTTGGCTATTGTGGACATTGCTGCTATAAACATTGGGGCACAGGTGCCCCTTCAGATCACTACATTTGTATCTTTGGGGTAAGTAACTGGAAGTGCAATTGCTGGGTCATAGGGTAGCTCTATTTTTAGCTTCTTGAGGAACCTCCATACTGTTTTCCAGAGTGGCTGAAGCAGTTTTCATTCCCACCAACAGTGTAAGAGGGTTCCCCCTTCTCCATATCCTCACCAATATTTGTTGTTTCCTGACTTGTTAATTTTAACCATTCTAACTGGTTTGAGGGGTATCTCATTGTAGTTTTGATTTGTATCTCCCTGACACAGAGTGATGTTGAGCATTTTTTCATGTGTCTGTTGGCCATCTGTATGTCTTCTTTGGAAAAATATCTGTTCATATCTCCTGCCCATTTACTGACTGGATTTTTTGTTTTTGGGTGTTGGGTTTGATAAATTCTTCATAGATCTTGGATACTAGCCCTTTATCTGATATGTCATTTGCAAATATCTTCTCCCATTCCATAGCTTACCTTTTAGTTTTGTTGAGTATTTCCTTTGCTGTGCAATAACTTTTTATCTTCATGAAGTCTCAATAGTTAATTTTTGCTTTTGCTTCCCTTGCCTTTGGAGACGTGTCTGTCATTAGGTAATGTCTGCAATTTCTAACTCAAAGTTTATTGAACTAATTTTATATTTATAAGAGGTTCTAAGGAATAATACAGGAGATTCATGTGACCCTTACCCAATTTCCCCCCAATAGAAGCATTTTATAAAACTAAAGTGCAATATTACAACCTGGTAGAGACATTGATGAAACCACCTATTTTATTTAGATTCCCCAGTTTTACTTGTACTCATCTCTGTGTGTATTTAGTTCTTTTTTTTAAAAAAGATATTATTTATTTATTTATTTATTTGAGAGAGAGAGAGAATGAGCAGGGGACAGGCATAGGGAGAGAAGGAAGCAGGCTGCCCACTGAGCAGGGATTCCAATGTGGGACTCAATTCCAGGACCCCAGGATCATGACCTAAGCTGAAGGCAGACACTTAACTGACTGAGCAACCCAGGTGCCCCTGTAGTTGGCTCTATACACTTTTATCCTATGTGTGAGTTCCTGAATCCGCCTCATCATAAGTTTGGTGTTAGATGTTGGGTTCTTTTGTGAATACTCTTAAGCAAGTAGTTTTTCTTTATTCCTAAGTTGTTGATGGTTCTTATTATGAATGAATATGAGATTTTCTTAAATGCTTTTTCTGTATCAATTAATATGATCATATAATTCTCCTTCTTTAGGTTGTTTATATGGTAAGTCACATTGACTAATTTAATGCAGCATGCTGAACCTTGCATACCTGGGATAGATTCCACTTAGTCTAGGTGTATGGTTCTTTCTAGACATTGCTGGATTCAATCTGCTACTGTTTGTTGAGGACATTTGAGACTACATTCATGAATCATAGTGATCTGTAGTTTTCTTTGTACTGTCTTTGTCTGATTTTGGTTATCAGGGTAATACTGGCCTCATAAAATGACTTGGGAGGTGTTTTACCCCCTTTCATTTTCTGGAAAAGATTGTGTAAAGTTGGTGCTAATGCTTCTTTAATGTTTGGTAGAATTCTCCAGTGAAACTCTGTGGGCCTGGGACTTCTTTTTGTAAGATCTTTTTAATTACAAATTCTATTTCATTAATGGTTGTAGGAATTTTCAGATTATTTGTATCACTTTAGTTGAGTATTGATAGCTTGTGGTTTCCAAGGAACTATTTTCTTTCAGAATTTGAGTGCAAATTTGATTGAAGTATTCCTTTTTCACCCTCATAATGACTGTAAGATCTGTGATGAAAGTGTCTATTTCATTCCTGATATTCATGATTTGTGCCTTCTCTTTTGTTGTCAGTCTTGCTATAGGTTTTCAATTTCATTGTTTTGAAGCAACAACTTTTTAAAATTGATTTTCTCCACTGCTTTCCTATTTTAGTATCATTGATTTCTACTCTTATCTATTATTTCCTTCCTTCCATTTGTTTTGGGTTTAGTCTGCTCTTTTTTTTTTTTTTTTTTTCCCCTGATTACAAGCTTTACTACAAAGCTGTGATCACCAAGACAGCATGGTACTGGCATAAAAACAGACACATAGCCCAGTGGAACAGAGTAGAGAGCCCAGATATGGACCCTCAACTCTATGGTCAAATAATCTCCAACAAAGCAGGAAAAAATATACAGTGGAAAAAAGACAGTCTCTTCAATGAATGGTGCTGAGAAAATTGGACAGCTATGTATAGAAAAATGAAACTCGACCATTCTCTTACACCATACACAAAGATTTACTCAAAATGGATAAAAGACCTCAACCTGAGGCAGGAATCTATCAAAATCCTAGAAGAGAATATAGGCAGTAACCTCTTCGACATCAGCCACAGCAACTTCTTTCAAGATATGTCTCCAAAGGCAAAGGAAACAAAAGGGAAAATGAACTTTTGGGACTTCATCAAGATCAAAAGCTTCTGCACAGCAAAGGAAACAGTCAACAAAACAAAGAGGCAACCCACGGAATGGGAGAAGATATTTGCAAATGACAGTACAGACAAAAGGTGGATATCCAGGATCTATAAAGAACTTCTCAAACTCAACACACATAAAACAGATAATCATATCAAAAAATGGGCAGAAGACATGAACAGACACTTCTCCAATGAAGACAAACAAAGGGCTAACAAACACATGAAAAAATGTTCATCATCATTAGCCATCAGGGAGATTCAAATCAAACCACATTGAGATACCACCTCACACCAGTTAGAATGGCCAAAATTAGCAAGACAGGAAACGTGTGTTGGAGAGGATGTGGAGAAAGGGGAACCCTCTTACACTGTTGGTGGGAATGCAAGTTGGTACAGCCAATTTGGAGAACAGTGTGGAGATTCCTTAAGAAATTAAAAATAGAGCTTCCCTATGATCCTGCAATTGCACTTCTGGGCATTTACCCCAAAGACACAGATGTAGTGAAAAGAAGGGCCATCTGTACCCCAATGTTTATAGCAGCAATGGCCATGGTCGCCAAACTGTAGAAAGGACCAAGATGCCCTTCCATTGACAAATGGATAAGGAAGATGTGGTCCATATACACTATGGAGTATTTTGCCCCCATCAGAAAAGATGAATACTCAACTTTTGTATCAACATGGGCGGGACTGGAAGAGATTATACTGGGTGAAATAAGTCAAGCAGAGAGAGTCAATTATCATATGGTTTCGCTTATTTGTGGAGCATAACAAATAACACGGAGGACATGGGGAGATGGAGAGGAGAAGGAAGTTGAGGGAAATTGAGAGAGAGAGTGAAAGAGATCATGCATGAGTGGGAGTGAGAGGGGCAGAAGGAGGGAGAGAATCTTAAGCAAGCTCTTAAGCAAGCTTCATGCTCAGCACAGAGCACAATGTGGGCATCAATCTCACCATCCTGAGATCATGACCTGAGCCAAAATCAAGAGTTGGATGCTTAACCAACTGAGCCACCCAGGTGCCTCTGCTTTTCTTTTTCTATTTTCTTGGGGTGGGAACTGAAAATATTAATTAAAAGTCTTTTTTTGTTTCTAATGTAAGCTTTTATTTCTCAATCCTGCTTCAATTGCTTCCCACATGCTCTGGTATACTGTATTTTCATTTCCATTCAGTTAAATATGTTTTAAAAGCTGTCTCAGAGACCCATTAATTGTTTCATATTTTATATAGGAGTTTATTGTTTAATTTCCAAGTGTTGGAGCAATTCTTTTTGGTGTGTTGATATTTGTTTTATTGCCCTGAGTTTAGTTTATCTTGGTAAATTTTCCATGAGTGCTTGAAAAAAGAAAGTATATTTTGCTGTTGTTGAGTGATAGAGTGTTCTATATACATCAATTGGATTATGTTGATTAAATGCATTTGTTCATAGTTCTACATCCTTCCTGATTTTCTGAGGGGTTGTTATATTGAGAGGAGGTTGTGGAAGTACCAACTATAATTACAGATTTGTCTGTTTCTCCTTTCAGTTCCATCAGGTTATGTTTTGTGTTTTTTTGAAGCTTCGTTGTTTGGTGTATATAGATTAAAGTATGTTATGTGCTCCTGCTGGACTGATTGTTCTATACTTATGTCATGTTCCTCCTTGACTCAAGAATGTTTTATGTTCTGAAGTCTACTTTATCAGATGTTAATATAATCATTGTTTTTTTTAAATTAACGTTTACCACGTACATCTTTTTCCATTCTTTCACTTTCAATCAAATTTGCTGTATTTGAAATGAGTTTCTTATAAGTAGCACATGGTTGAATTGTGTTTTATGTATGATGTCATTCTTTTCTTTTTGAGTGGTAACTATTCACAATTAAGGCAACTATTGAAATGTCATTGTTTACATGTGCATTTTTAAAATTTTTATTTATTTTTTTAAAATTTCTTTTCAGTGTTCCAGAATACATTGTTTATGCATTTTTACTTGTTTTCAGTTTGCTTCTTCTGGTTCTTGTTTCTTGTATTTTCTTGCTTACCTGTGGCTTATCTGAACATTTTAAATATTCCATTTGTATTTGTATTTGTGGTTTTTATGAATGTACCTCTTTGCACAGTTTCTCAGTGGTTGTTCTGGCCAGGACAACATACATGTATAGCTTTTCACAGTCTACTGGTATCATAATTTTACTACTTCAGTAGAGGGTGGAAAACTTATTTTTTTTTCACCTAGATTCTTTTACCTTCCACATCTTAAATATCATTGTCTTGAATGTCAAATGGTGTTGTAATTTTTGCTACAATCACAAATTTTATATATAAACCTCCTGAAGAAAATGATAATCTATTACACATACCTATATTTCTGCATTATTAATTCTTTCTTTTTGGTTCTCAAAGAAAAACCATAAGAGACTCTTAACTCTAGGAAACAAAGACAGGGTTACTGGAGAGGAGGCAGGGGGACAGCCGGGGTAACTGGGGGATGGGCATTAAAAAAAGCACATGATATGATCAACACTGGGTGTTATATACAATAGATGAATCATTAACCTCTACCTCTGAAACCAATAATACACTTTATGTTAGTTGATTTTAAATAAAATAAAAAACAAAGATTCTTTTTAATTTGTTATCTAAATTCAATTTAGTTAATATATAGTGTTTTATTAGTTTCAGGTGTAGAATTTAGTTATTCATCAGCTGCATTTAACACCCAGTGCTCATTCAAAGATTGTTTTATTATTTCCTTTTTGTTTGGAGAATTTCTTAAGCTAACCCCTAAGGGCATGCCTGCTCATTAACAATTATCTTGGTTATCCAAAAGTCTTTATTTCCCTCAGAAATAAGCTTAGACCTGGAAGTGACAGTTTTTTCCTTTCACCACTGGACAAACTTGTTCTACTTCCTTCTCACCTCTATTGATTGCTTCAGTGGAGTGAAAAAAAAATGTATATATACACATATATGTAATATATTTAATACATATTGTTATATATTATATAATATATAATTATAATAAATATATAATATAATATGTAATAAATGTATATACCATATACAGTATATAATATATAATATATAAAAATATATATAATCTCCAGTGATTTCCCTAAAAACATTTTAACAAATTATATGTCTGCTGGTGACTATAGATTCCAATAGATAACACACATAACGGATTCCCAAGCAGCCCTGCGCTGGGAAAGAAGCTACGGCTTAGGAATCAGGCACTTGGGAGCAATTATGAACGCCACCAGCTCTTTGGACTTCAGTCCCTTTATGTGTAAAGCTGCTGTCCGTTTAAACAGACTCCCTGAGAGCCTCATCTGAGACAGCCAGGCAGGGTACTGTGCTGGGTGCTTCCTGTACAACACTCATCCTCTAACATTCCTTCAAAGATACAGTTGATTGTCATCATTCGTGGTAGCTATGTTCCATGAAGCTGCTGTGAGCATGGAATTAATGAATACAGGGTTAGGTTCCTGTGAGCCTCTGTTCACAACATTCTCCGCAACCGATCAGGACATAACCATGCTTTGTGTGTTTCTATTTAAAGACAGTTTTGTTTCCTTAACCTTGTATGCACAGCTAACTACACTATCCTGCATACCTGAACCATGTGTCTCTAACCCAGGGGTGTTCCTGTCAGTCAGGTCTCAGCCTTCTTGTAATTAGGAACAGTGGATGGCACTGCACCCTAGGCTGGGAACCATTTGAAATAGCAACGTTGGGGTGCCTGGATGGCTCAGTCAGTTAAGCATCTGCTTTTTTTTTTTTAAATTTTTATTTATTTTTTAAAAATTTCTTTTCAGTGTTCTAGAATTCATTGTTTATGCACCATACCCAGTGCTCCATGCAATACGTGCCCTCCATAATACCCACCAGGAGGCTCACCCAACCTCCCACCCCCCTCTAAGGTCATGATCCTGGGTCCTGGGATTGAGCTCCCTGGGAGCCTGCCTCTTGCTTCTCCCTCTTCCTCTGCTCCTCACACCCCCACTTGTGCTCAATTTCTTAAATAAATAAATAAAATCTTTGTAAAAGATAAAACAAAATAGCAACAGCAATAATAAAAAGCATACACATGTGAAAAATGTGGTGCTAAGTAGACTACAAAAAGGATACTTGTTTACAATGTGGGAACTGAACAAAGCAGAGTGTCCCCTTGTTTAACCTCGGCTGGGAACACGCATGCATGTCAGGTGACACATTTTTTTTGTCTCCTGCTCTGTGCATGTCCACGAATGACAGTGAAAGTGCTATGAATACTGATTTGGGGGTTTCAAATAAATTTTAGTGAGTAGGCAAATTTGCAAATATAGATCCATGAATAGTGAGGATTGCTTGTATTCTCATCCACACTTTACAAATGCAAAAACTGAGGGTCAAAATGCTTAAGACATCATCCAGTAAGAGGCAGAGCAGGTTGCTTCCACGAGACAAGCTCCATTTACCACCTTCTCTCAGATGTTCACTTAACCTTTCTGAGCTCAGTAATTCCCAGGGCGGAAGTGCAGCCCTTTCCTCTTGTGTTCCAAGAGCAGCAATAAGGACATTTACTGAGCACTTGTCATGTGCTGGGTTCTGTGCCAAGTGCTTTCTGAGAATGGACTCATTTCTATCTTCACAGCCACCTTTGTGAGTCAATTCTGTTGATATCACTACTGTAAACATGCACAGAGTGAGTAAGCAGTGTGGCCATTGTCACCCAGCTTGTATGAGGAAGTTCTAGGGTCCTATCACAGGCAGCCAAGCCTTTGGCAGGTGCATTACCCACATAGCCTGGTCCCTAACCCTAACCTCTACGGCGCACACAACCTGCTGTGCATAAGTTACCTATTTATTTCTCTGTTTTCCTCTTGAAGACTGCAAGTTCCCTAAAAACATCAGCCCTATTTTACTCCTCTCTGTGTCCCCACCACCTGGTGGTCAGCAAATAATCAGCAGATAAATAAACAAAAGTGTGAACCAATGTACCTCTGTCTTCCTGGTACCCAGCACAGGGTCTGGCACACAGGGGTTTTTCAGCAAATATTTGCTCAAGAAGATGGTCCACATTTTCCATGAGCAATATTATTTTTCAGCAAGAAAGAGGAGCTATTAAGTTCTCCAATTGCTTCTGCCCACTGGCCTCAGGCACGCAGTGGTGGCAGCTCCCCCTCTGAGCTGCGACGGGATGCTTCCTGGCTCTGAAAGAGTCCAGCTAATTAGACTCATGTCTGCCAACAGAGAGAGTGGACAAACACAGAGAGGAAATTGTTAGAGAAGAGGAGGGTGAGGCGGGAGGGGGGACGGAGAATCAGCAATTTGTTAGAGGCAACGAAAAGGATCGAGTTATGCCTCCTGCTAAATTACCACATGTGCTAATTGTATATGCACCAGTAATTGTTGGTGCTGCTCATTTACATTTGATTATTATATTTGTCGTTTTTAATTGCAGTTGAATATGTCTGCCGCTAATACCATCAAGATCCTCGCTGGCTGTTGGCAATTCTCAGTGTTTTTTCGGCTAATGAAATGCAGATCTGCTACCAGGGCCTTCATCTTATCCCGACAGTGATGGCAAAAGCAGTGATAAGAACAATACAAGGATGACTACCACTCTGAGAGTCCACCGTGTTTCGAAAGCTGTGCCAGGAGCTGGCTCATACAGAACAGTGTAGAATTTTAAGCTAGATAAAAATGAGTTTTATTTACGGCTTGGTTCTTTACTACTGTGTGATTTTAGGAAAGTCGCTGAACCATTTTGATCCTCACCCTTTGCAGAGGCCCTTTGAAACTGGGAGCCTAGAGAGCTCTTACTCTTCCAGCAGCTTCGGCATGAATGGCACCTCCTCTGAGAAGCTTTTCCTGATTGTCCCAGGCAGAGTTAACTTCTGGGTCTGCAGGCCTGTTTGCGTCTCTGTACAGTGCTGATTAAGCTGCAATTGCCAATTTAGCCATCTGCTTTCCACATAAGCCGTGAGCACATTCTTCCCAGGGCCCAACCAGGTTCTGGTATGTGGCAAGAGCTTAGCAAAGGTCTGTTTAATCTATGAAAATCCCACCATTCCTCCTGCTGGGCACTTAATGAACACTTGATAAGGTTGCTGTTAATTTTCACTATTGGGAGGACTCAGAGACATTTGGAAGCTCCTTGCCTTGATGTAGACTTGTAGGAACTCTCATGCTCAGTGGCACACCTGATTACACCCCTTCCTGCTCTGCACTGAAACAGCTGGGTGCATCTATCTCTCCCACTAGCACATATCTTCTTGCAGGAAAGGTCTGTGCCTTACACACCCCTTTCCAGCATCTGCTATTCTGCGCAGCATGCTAAAGTTTGTTAGAAAGAATAAGGAAGGAGAGAGGTTTTGGAAATTATAGTGTAAATAACATGCACTGAGTGTTTACTGTGTTCCTGGTAATGTTCTAAGAGTTTCATGACTGCTAACTACTAAATTCATACATAATTGAATGAAATGGTACTTTTACTCTCTCCACCTTTTGAAGGAGGAAATGATGGGGCAAAGACCTCCATTAACTTCATCAAGATCCATAGTTGGCAGGACCAGAATGGTGACAGTCAGATTCCAGAGCTGGGCCTCTAATCCATGATGCTGTTCTGGCTCTACTGTACCCTGTGGAGATCTACTCAGTAAACATACATTTTCTGAGCTGTGTTTCATTTCATTTCATTTCATTTCATTTACTGTGTTTCATGGTTCTAAGTGCAAAGAACACGTTAGGGGAGAAATAGGAATAAAAATTCCTGTCCTCGTGTATCTTACACTCTAAGTGAGGTAGTTAGTCAGTAAAAAAGGTAAACATAAAACTGAATATGTCAGGTGTTATTAGATGTGACAGAGAAAAGTGTAAGGCCTGTGTGTGTAGAATTTTGAGGGTTGCAATTTCAGATGGAGCAGCCAGGGAAGCCTTCCTTGCGAAGGTGTCATTTGAGAGAAAAACCCGAGGGAAGACAGGAGGGACCCCATGTGGACATCTGGAAGAAGAGCATTCTAGAAAGAAAGTACAGCAAGTGCAAAGGCCCTGCAGCAGGCGTGTGCTTGTCATGCCTGAGGAAGAGGGGCCAACAAGCCTGGAGAGAAGTAAGCAAAGCAGAAGAGGAGCTGGAACAATAGCAGGACCAGATCATGCAGGGTTTTGTAGAGCACTGCAGTGAATTTGGCTTTACCTTGGTGTGTGGGGAGCAGAGGAGGAACAACATGACTTGGATGAGGTCTTAGTAGGATCACTCTGCAAGCTAGGAATGGAGTCCACGAGGATTGGACTGAAACAGGCCAGGGAAGAATCAGGGCAAACGGGCAGGAAATTAGTTGTAACCACCCAAGAGAGCAATGATGGTGGTCTGGATGATGGGAGCTGGGAGGCAGTGAGAAGAGGCTGGGATCTGGACATAATGAAGAGAAAGACAAGATTTTCTATGGATTAGGTGTGAGGTGTGAGGGAAAAGAAAGAATCAAGGATCACTCTGACATTTGGGGCCTCCCATGGGGGAGACAAGACTGCCTCCTTGAAAGAAGGTGACTTTAAAAGGATCTATTCCAGTAGAAGTTCAAGAGTTCAGCTCATATATGTGAAGTTTGAGACAGGGAGATGGGGCAAGTTCTGTAAGCCCCAATAGGATCTGGAAGCTAATAAAACAGACACACACTTGCAGCATTTAGTGAGAGCTGGGTGCATGTCGGGCACTGTTCAAATTACATATTTCTCTCAAAATCTGCAAGGTATGAACTATGATTCTTCCAATGCACGATGAGAAAACTAAGACTCAGAAAGCTTTCATCACCTGCCCAAGGTCACATAGGAGGTAAGTGGCAGACCAGGACTTGAGCCCAGGCCTGTATGGGCCTGCATTTTTAACCTCAAGGCTCTGTCACTTCTCAACAATGTCACCATTTTTGTTTCTCTTCTCTGACTTGATTCTCACAACACTAGTAACTATAGTTATTAGAACAGTGGCACTGTTCTAAGTGCTTCCTGTGAACTGACTCACTCAGTATTCTCAATGAGCTCATCAGTAGACACAGAGAGGCAAAGTAACCGAGCACAGTCACACAGCCAATTCAGGAGAACAGGGATTTGAACTCAAAAGTATGACATCATGGCCCACATTCTTCCTCATTATATTGTTGAAATGACATGGGAACCACTGAAGGATTCTGAGCAGAAGAGTGACATGGTAAGAGGTCAAAAGTTCCCACTGGCTGCTGTGGTTGATGAGAGACTGCAGGAGACCAAGGACAGAAGTAGGGAGACTGCTAATGGCTGAGGTGATGGTGGTTGGAAGAGGATGGTAATGGTGGACTGAAGAGGAGCTGCCATGTTCTGGGGAGCAGTCAGCACTCATTCACTCATTCATTCATTCACTCATTCCTTGGGTGTACCCTTTGTGCCATTCACAGAGGCAGCTCCATTCTCTCCTGTGTGAGGCTCTGTACTGGGGCCCAAGGATTGAGTGGGGTCAAGAGAGGCACAAGCCACACCCTCATGGGCACCACCACCTCACCAGGAATGAGACAAGAAACAAACAAGTATGTGCATATACATTCTGAAGGAAAAGTTCAGGTTCAATGGAGCAAATGTCAAAGGAGCCAATCCACTGTGTGTCCAAGTTGAGTTCCACTAACACAGGGCTGTGGGAACCCAGTTCGAGAGCCCCTTACTCAGGGGACAGCATGTCTGACCTTAAAGCTAGAAAAGGAGTGATTAAAAAAGCACTTGGACAAAGTAGCTGAGCAGCCAGAGAACACGTGGTACTCTACATGTGCACCAAAGGACACAGCTGGAGGATCTAGTGAGGAGGTGGGAACGAAGGGTTGGGATCAAGGAAGGAGGGCCTCTGACGAGTGCTCATCATGGGTCTGCTTTTTTATCTATCAAACTCTTTTCTGCTCCATGCTCCCCCACTTCCCTAGAAAACCTTAGGTCCTCCTCCAAGTCCAAGCTTGGACACCCTGTCAGTAATATTCAGTCTATACAATGTTCTGTTAATTAAATTTCATACATATCTATAAAAGACAGCTTCTGGCTTAAAGGATATTAAGCTTGTGAGGTGAGCCATTTGTAAATTCCTGTGTGCACCCAGGGGTGTCCCGTCCTCTCCCTGGCTCAGTAACTGCACCTATTTCTTACACGGATGGGAGGCCTGATGAGATCAAATGCCACCTCTAGAGCTCAAAGCCAGTTTCTGTCTTCTAATCTCAGAGTAATATAACAGTAACGTTCGCATGTAGCATGGCATAGCGGCTTGCAACGTCCTCACACATGTATGTGCTCTGCATACTATACTCCCTTCAACAACACCCTATGGGGTATAAATTGCCCAAGAGACATGAATGCACATGTCCCCCGTGGACAAGAATATTCACAGCAGCTCCACATTATAAGCAACCCCAGTCCCATCAACAGAAGAATGACTAAACAAATATTTGCTCAACAGAACAGTACACAGCAGTAGAAAAGAACTTTTGTGACGACACTTGAATCTCAAAGAGATCATGTTAAGAGGCAAAAAAAAACAAAATAATTTTTTTCCATGATTCCATCTTATAAGTGTTATAAAGAGGCCACCCAGGGTGGCTCAGTGGGTTAAAGCCTCTGCCTTCGGCTCAAGTCATGATCCCAGGGTCCTGGGATCGAGCCCCACATCAGGCTCTCTGCTCAGCAGGGAGCCTGATTCCTCCTCTCTCTCTGCCTGTTGCTCTGCCTACTTGTGATCTCTCTCTGTCAAATAAATAAATAAAATCTTTAACCAAAAAAAAAAAAAAAAGAGGCCATTCAAACATCAAATGATGCAGACTAGAAAACCAATTACCTCTTAGTGGGGTAATGACTGGGAAGGAGCAGAGGGAACCTTCTTTTTTTTTTTTTTAATATTTTATTTATTTATTTGACAGACAGAGATCCCAAGTAGGCAGAGAGGCAGGCAGAGAGAGAGGAGGAAGCAGGCTCCCTGCTGAGCAGGGAGCCCGATGCGGGGCTTGATCCCAGGACCCTGAGATCATGACCTGAGCCGAAGGCAGAGGCCTTAACCCACTGAGCCACTCAGGTGCCCATAGAGGGAACCTTCTTGATGGAGATAATCCTCCACATCTTGATGTGGGTGGCTGTCACTGAAGTAAATACATATGTAAAAATCCATTGAGCCGTATGGTTAAGATTCATGTGGTTTGCTTTATGTAAGTTATACATTAAAGAATAAATTCTTTAAAATCCTATGAGGTGAGCGTTAACTAACAGAAGCAGAAAACCCAGTGGTTGTGATGGCCTCAGAATAATAAAAAAAAATTGCTGATGCAACCTATTAAAGTTATCCTCCATATACCAAATTCCATTAGTTTTTCTATGTACAATGACGTCTTGGTATGTGACTAACAGCCCTACCGTCCTTCCTAACCAAGGCAAGGTTCCCTTGATATATGAACTCAGAGAACTGTGCTTATTTCCCTCAGAGCATTTACCTCAGCATAAAGTAGCACACAATTATGCTGATTATTTAATTAATGCCAGTCTGCCCCACCGGGCTGTGAAATTTGGGATGATGTCTGGTTTGATGCCATCTCCAACATCTATCTAAGTGCCTATGGTGTGGAAGGTGCTCAATAAACACATTTTCAGTAAATGATGGCAACTAGTAATAAACTGAGAATTCTATATATGGAACGTTTACTGAGGGTTTTGCCTTCATTTTTTCCTAATCTTTAAAAATGGGGAAAAATCTGAAAAACTATCAAAGAATATAGCTCATGGGAAGTCAGAAGGCAAGGCCAGATTCCGGTTAAGGACACTGAAACCATATAGATTACGTTCTGGTTACAGTTAAATTAAGCTAGATCTTAATAAGAAAATGTTGACTTGAAAATCCCCAGATGTTTGGAAACTTAAAAATATACTCCTCAAAAATTCATGAGTCAAAATGGAAATTACCATAGAAATTATAAAGTAATTTAAACTGAATAATAATAAAAATAGGATGTGTTAAAAGTTGTGTGGGAGGAGATGCCTCAAGATGGTGGCACAGGGAATTCCTGCCATGGACACAACACACCTAACACTAAATATGGAATAATTCTCTCTGAAGGGGACATAGAAGCCAGATGAACAGAGCCTCAAGGAGCAGAGTACAAGAGCAGACCAAAATGCGTAGAGGAGGCAGAGATACAGTTGTGATAAGGGGAAAAAAAACCACACCACAGGCCCAGAATTCCACGGCTAGGAGGGATCTCAGTGGTATAGAACTTTTCCCTGAGGAGTGAGAGTTTAGCAATAGCAGGCATCTCAGCTCTTAGATGTTGCACAAAAAAAAAGACAAAATCTCAAAACAACTGGCTCTGAAAACCAATGGGGACTATGTCCAGGAAAACTACAGAAACAGAGTGATAGGAAACCCTGCTTTTAAAGGGCTGGTGCACAGACTCACTCAACCTGGAAACCAGATCAAAATGTGCCTAGGGCATAGCTGAAGGAGACTTACACACTAATCGTGGAGTGCCCGCTAAATAGGCAGGAAGCGGGTGGGCCTCTCCCTGTGGACTGAGACTCTGGAGGTAGCCACTTTGGCATCCACTTTTGCTATCTCATTGTGCCTTGCTGATCTTGGAACTGGCAGATGCCATTTCCAAATCCTCCCTCTAGACTGCAAATGCCTGCTGAGAGTCCTGCATGACCTTGTGTCTTGGCCAGGCCTTGTGGCCAACAGGATGCTAACCCTGCACACCAGCATGCTTGAAACAATCACAGCTGGGCCTTGCAATCAGCCAGGTCATGAGCCACTCCTGCCCACCAGCATACCCAAAGCCTGCAAGATTCCACCACAACAAGAGGACTCATGGGGTCCACACAAGGGACATGCTTGGAGCATGTTGCTCTGGTGGATAGAGGGGATGGTGCTTCCGGGCCCTATAGGGCATTTCCTACATAAGACAATTCCTTCTAGACTGGAAGATATAGCTGAACTACCTAAAACATAAAAATACAGTGAAATGCATCAACAAAGAAATTAAAGGGGAATTCAAAAAAAATACCTGGAGAAAAATGAAAGTGAGAAAACAACACTCCAAAATCTATGGGACTCAGAAAAAGCACTTCTAAGAGGTATGTTTACAGCAATACAAGCCCATTTTAGTGAATAAGAAAATCTTAAAAAAACACTCTAAACTTAAAACTCAAGAAAAATTAAAGAAAAGGAAAAATAAAAGCCCATAGAAAGAAGGGAATCATAAAGATCAAAGTGTAAATAAATGAAATAGAGACTAAAAGAAAAAAAATAAGAGAAAAGATTAGTGAAACTATGAACTGGTTAAAATAATAAAACAATTAACAAAATTTACAAACCTTTAGCCAGACGCATTATGAAAAAAGAGAGAGGGCCCAAATAAATAAAATAAGAAATAAAAGAGAAGTTACAAACAATACCAGAGAAATACAAAGAATCAAGAGACTGCTATGATGGGATGCCTGGGTGGCTCAGTGGGTTAAAGCCTCTGCCTTCGGCTCAGGTCATGATCTCAGGGTCCTGGGATCGAGCCCTGCATCAGGCTCTCTGCTCGGCAGGGAGTCTGCCGCCCCCTCTCTCTCTGCCTGCCTCTCTGCCTACTTGTGATTTCTCTCTGTCAAATAAATAAATAAAATCTTAAAAAAAAAAGAGAGAGACTGCTATGAACAATTATTGCTAATAAGTCGGACAAGACAACGCAGAAAAAAATGGATAAATTCCTAGAAACATACAATCTTCTAAGACTTACTCAGGAAGAAATAGAAAATCTGAATAGATTGAGTACTAGTAATGAAACTGAATTAGTAATTTTAAAACTCCCAACAAACAAAAGTTCAGAGACAGATGGCTTAACAGGTGAATTCTACCAAACATTTAAGAAAGAGTTAATACCTGTCCTTCTCAAAGTATTCCAAAGAATTTAAGAACAGGAATGCTTACAAAATTATCCTATGAATCCAGTATTACCTTGATATCAAATCCAGACAAAAACACTATTAAAAAAATGAGGGGCACCTGGGTGGCTCAGTGGGTTAAAGCCTCTGCTTTCAGCTCAGGTCATGATCTCAGGGTCCTGGGATCAAGCCCTGCATCGGGCTCTCTGCTCAGCAGGGAGCCTGCTTCCCCCTCTCTCTGTGCCTGCTGCTCTGCCTACTTGTGATCTCTGTCAAGTAAATAAATAAAATCTTAAAAAAAAATTAAAAAAGGGAATTACAGGTCAGTATCTTTGATGAATATAGATGCAAAAACCCTCCTCAACAGAGTATTAGCAAACTGAATTAAATACATTAAAAAGGATGACACACCATGATCAGTTGAAATTTGTTCCAGAGATGCAAGGATGGTTTAATATCTGCAAATCATGATGAAGTCCCAAAAGTTCATTTTTGCTTTTGTTTCCCTCGCCTTTGGAGATGTGTCTTGAAAGAAGTTGCTGTAGCTGATGTCAAAGACGTTACTGCCTATGTTCTCCTCTGGGCTTTTGATGGATTCCTGTCTCAAATTGAGGTCTTTCACCCATTTAGAGTTTATCTTTGCATATGATATAAGAGAAAGGTCGAGTTTCATTCTTCTATACATAGCTGTCCAATTATCCCTGCACCATTTATTGAAGAATCTGACTTTCTTCCATTATATATTTTTTCCTGCTTTGCCAAAGATTAGTTGCCCAGAGAGTTGAGGGTCCACATTGGGGCTCTCTATTCTGTTTCTGTTCCATTGGTCTGCATGTCTGTTTTTGTGCCAGTACCATGCTGTCTTAGTGATCACAACTTTGTAATATACCTTGAAATCAGGCAACGTGATGCCCCCAGCTTTATTTTTCTTTTTCAACATTTCCTTGGTGATTTGGGGTCTTTTCTGGTTCTATCCAGATTTTAGGATTGTTTGTTCCAGCATTTTGAAAAATGCCATTGGTATTTTGATCTGTACAGCAAAGGAAACAGTCAACAAAACAAAGAGGGAACCCACAGAGTGGGAGAAGGTATTTGCAAATGACACTACAGACAAAAGGCTGATATCCAAGATCTATAAAGAACTTCTAAAACTCAACACTCAAAAAAAACCAGATAATCAAGTCAAAAAATGGGCAGAAGACATGAGCAGACACTTCTCCAAAAAAGACATACAAATGGCTTACAGAACAAACTGATGGTCAGTCACATGAAAAAATGTTCATCATCATTAGCCATCACGGAAATTCAAATCAAAACCACATTGAGACACCACCCTATACCAGTTAGAATGGCAAAAATCAACAAGGCAAGAAACAACAAACGTTGGAGAAGTTGTGGAGAAAGGGGTTCCCTCTTACACTGCTGGTGGGGATGCAAATTGGTGCAGCCACTTTGGAAAACAGTGTGGAAGTTCCTAAAAAAAAAAAAAAAAAAAAAGAGCTGTTCTATGACCCAGCAATTGCACTACTGGGTATTTACCCCAAAGATACAGATGTAGTGAAAAGAAGGGCCATATGTACCCAAACGTTCATAGCAGCAATGTCCACAATAGCCAAACCGGAAAGAGCCAAGATGCCCTTCAACAGATGAATGGATAAAGAAGATGTGGTCTGTATACACAATGGAGTATTACTCAGCCAACAGAAAGGATGAATACCCAACTTTTCCATCAGCTTGGGTGTGACTGGAGGAGATTATGCTGAGTGAAATAAGTCAAACAGAGAAAGTCAATTATCATATGGTTTCACTTATTTGTGCAACATAAGGAATAGCATGGAGGACATTAAGAGAAGGGAAAAATAAAGGGGGAGAAATAGGAGTAAGAGGTGAAAGATGAGAGACTATGGACTCTGAGAAACAAACAGAGAGTTTTAGAAAGGAGGGGGAAGGAGGATGGGTGAGCCTGGTGATGGACATTAAGGAGGGCATGGATTGCATGGAGAACTGGGTGTTATACGCAAACAATGAATCATGGAACACTACATCAAAAACAAACGATGTACTGTATGGTGACTAACATAACACAATTTTAAAAAATCTGCAAATCAAACAATGTGATCTACCAAACTAAAAAATGAAGGATAAAAATGATATGACCATCTCAATAGATGAAGAAAAAGCATTTAACAAAATTGAATATCCATTTATGATAACAAAAAAAACCTCTCAACAAAGTGGGTATAGAGGGGACATATCTCAACATAATAAAGGCCACATATTACAAGCTCATAACTAACATCTTATTCAATGGTGACTAGTTGAAAGATTTTTTTTCTAAGATCAGGAATAAACGAAGGATGCCCACTCTTGCCACTTCATTCAACACAGTATTAGAAATCCTAGCCATAATAATAATAATTTAAAAAAAAAAGAAATCCTAGCCAGAGCAATTAAGCAAGAAAAGAAGTAAAAGACATCCAGATTGGAAACAAAGAAGTTAAACTCACTATTTGCAGATGGCTTAATTGTATATATAAAAAACCTAAAGCATCTACCAAAAAAACTATTAGAACAGGGTACAAAATCAATATGCAGAAATCAGTTGCAGTTATATACACTAGCAATGAATTCTCAGAAAGAAAAATTGAGAAAACAGTTCCATTTACAATTACATAACATGAAATATGTAGAAATAAATTTAACCCAGGAGGTAAAAGACCTGTACTCTGAAAAGTATAAGACATTGATGAAAGTAATTGAAGATGACACAAACAAATGGAATGATACACAATAGTCATGGATTAGAAGAATTAACGTTGTTTTTACAATGTCCATATTACCCAAAGCAATCTACAGATTCAATGCAATTCCTATCAAAATACCAATGGCATTGGGGCGCCTGGGTGGCTCAGTGGGTTGAGCCTCTGCCTTTGGCTCAGGTCATGGTCTCGGGGTCCTGGGATTGAGCCCTGCATCAGGCTCTCTGCTTAGCAGGGAGCCTGCTTCCCCATCTCTCTCTGCCTGCCTTTCTGCCTACTTGTGATCTCTCTCTCTCCCTCTCTCTGTCAAATAAATAAATAAAATTAAAAAAAAAAAAACCACCAATGGCATTTTTACAGAACTAGAATATACAACCCTAAAATTTGTAGGAGAACACAAAAGACCCCAAATAGCCAAAGTATTCTTGAGAAAGAAGAACAAAGTGGAGGTATCATGACCCCCGATTTCAAAGGATCTTATAAGCTATAGTAACCAAAACAGTATGGTACTGAAACAAAAACAGACATACACATCAACAGAACAGAATAGACAGTCCAGAAATAAACCCCTGCTTATAGGGTCAATTAATATACGACACAGTAGGCAAAAATATACAGTGGAGAAAAGATAGTCTCTTCAATAAATGGTCCTGGGAAAACTAGGTAGCTACATGCTAAAGAATAAAACTGGACCACTTCTTTTTCTTTTTTTTTTTTTAAAAGATTTTATTTATTTATTTGACAGACAGAAATCACAAGTAGGCAGAGAGGCAGGCAGAGAGAGAGAGGAGGAAGCAGGCTCCCTGCTGAGCAGAGAGCCCGATGCGGGGCTCGATCCCAGGACCCTGGGATCATGACCTGAACCGAAGGCAGAGGCTTTAACCCACTGAGCCATCCAGGCACCCCAAAACTGGACCACTTCTTATACATAGAGAAAAACTAAACCAAAATGAATTAGTGACCTAAATGTAAGACTCCAAATCATAAAACTCCTGGAAGAAAACATAGGCAGTAATATCTTAGTGGTTTTTTTTTTTTTGCGGGGGGGGGGGGTGGGATCTATCTTCTCAGACAAGGAGAACAAAAGCAAAAACAAACGACTGGGATTACATCAAACTGAAAAGCTTTTGCACAGCAAAGGAAACCACCAACAAAATGAAAAAGCAACCTGCTAAATGGGAGAAGAAATTTGCAAACTATATACTCAATAAGGCATTAACATTCAAAATATATAAAGAAATCCTACAACTCGATATTAAAAAAATCTGATTAAAAAATGGGCAGAAGACCTGAGTAGACATTTCTCCACAGAAGACATACAGATGGCCAACAGGCACATGAAAAGATGTTCAACATCACTAATCATCAGGGAAATGCAAATCAAAACTAAAACGAGGTATCATTTCACACCTGTCATAATTACTAATATCAAAAGGACAAGAAATAACAAGTGCTAACAAGGTTGTGGAGAAAAATGAAACCTTGTGCACTGTCGGTGGAAATGTAAATTGCTGCAGCCACTATGGGAAACAGTATGCTGGTTTCTCAAAAAATTAAGAATAGAACAACCATACGATACAGCAATTCTACTTCCAGGTATTTATCCTAAGAAAACGAAAACACTAATTTGAAAAGACATTCACCTCTATACCAATCACAGCATTATTGAAAATAGCCAGGATATGGAAGTATTTATTTCTTTTCCTTGCTTAATTGCTTAGGCTTCCCCTCTCCTAAGTTAATAAATAAAGATGTTGTGTATATGTGCAAGGGAATATTATTTAGCCACAAAAAAGAATGAGATCTTGCTTTTTGCAACAATATGGATGGACCTAGAGAGTATTAGGCTAAGTGAAATAAGTCAGACAGAGACGACAAATACCATATGATATCACTTATTGTGGAATCCAAAAAACAAAATAATGAACAAAATAAATGAACAAATGAAACAAAACAGAAATAGACTCATAGGATATAGATAACAAACTGATGGTTGCCAGAGAGGAGAAGGTGACAGAATGGATAAAATAGGTGAAGGGGATTAAGGGGTTCAATCTTCTAGTTATAAAAATACATGGGTATGTAATGTACAGTATAGTGAACATAGTCAATAACATTGTAAGCAACTGTGTATCATGACAGATAACTAGACTTGTTATGGTGACCACTTCATACTGTATATAAACATAGAATCACTATGTTGTACACCTGAAACTAACACAACATTATCAGTTATTCTTCAACAAAAATAATGAAATTTATGTGGGTTCAGATAAAGCAATACTTAGAAGAAAATTACAGCCTTATGTGCATTGTTAGAAAGGGAAACAAACGCTAAAAATTAATGATACACTATACATCTAAAAAATTAGAAAAAGAACTTTAAAATTACAGTTATGAAATAATTTTTAAAGTGCTGAATCAGTGAAATAGAAACAAATGCACAATATTAAAGACCAATAAAACTAAAAGTTCTTAATCCAAAATCTATAAAGAACTTACCAAACTCAACGCCCAAAGAACAAATAATCCAATCAAGAAATGGACAGAAGACATGAACAGACATTTCTGCAAAGAAGATATCCAGATGGCCAACAGACGCATGAAAAAGTGCTCCACATCACTCGGCATCAGGGAAATACAAATCAAAACCACAACAAGATACCACCTCACACCAGTCAGAATGGCTAAGATTAACAAGACAGGAAATGACAGATGTTGGAGTGAATGTGGAGAAAAGGGAACCCTAGTATACTGTTGGTGGGAATGCAAGATGGTGCAGCCACTCTGGAAAGCAGCATGGAGGTTCCTCAAAAAGTTGAAAATAGAGCTACCCTATGACCCAGCAATCACACTACTGGGTATTCACCCTAAAGATACCAATGTAGTGATCCAAAGAGGCACGTGCAGCCGGATGTTTATAGCAGCAATGTCCACAATAGCCAAACTATGGAAAGAACCCAGATGTCCATCAACAGATGGATGGACAAAGAAGATGTGGTATATATATCTACAATGGAATACTATGCAGCCATCAAAAGGAATGAAATCTTGCCATTTGCAATGACGTGGATGGAACTAGAGGGTATTATGCTGAGTGAAATAAGTCAACCAGAGAAATACAATTATTGTATGATCTCCCTGATATGAGGAATTTGAGAGGCAGAGTGGGGGTCTGGGGAGTAGGGAAGGAAAAAAATGAAACAAGATGGGATCGGGAGGGAGACAAACCATAAGAGACTCTTAATCTTACAAAATAGACTGAGGGTTGCTGGGGGGAGGGGAGGTGGAGAGGGTGGTTGGGTTATGTACCTTGGGGAGGGTATGTGCTATGGTGAGTGCTGTGAAGTGTGTAAGTCTGATGATTCACAAACCTGTACCCCTGGGGCTAATAATACATTATATATTAATGAAAATAATTAATAAAAAAGAGAAAAAACCCCAAGTTTTACCTAAAAGTTCTAAGATTTTAGCAGTTGTATTAAAATCTATAAGGAATAACATGGAGGACAAGGGGTGATGGAGAGGACAAGTGAGTTGTGGGAAATCAGAGGGGGAGATGCACCATGGGAGACTGTGGACTCTAAGAAACAAACTGAGGGTTTTGGAGGGAAAGGGGATGGGGGTTTGGGTGAGCCTGGTGGTGGGTATTACGGAGGGCACGAATTGCATGGAGCACTGGGTGTGGTGCATAAACAATGAATCTTGGAACACTGAAAAAAATAAAATTAAATTTAAAATTAAATAAATAAAATGTGTGTATCTTAAAAAAATAAAAAAAATAAAAATTAAAAATTAAAAAAAACAAAGTTCTTAGAAACCACATAAAATTGATAAACCCCTGGTAAAACTGATTTTAAAAAATAGGAAAATGACACAACATTAGGCATGAAAGAGGCATCTTTACAGATCCTTCAGACATAAAAATATAATAAAGAGATTTCATAAATTAACTTGTGAAAAAAACTTAAAAATTTTGGATGAATTTAAAACTCAAGAGGAACATAGTTTACCAAAAC
The DNA here is from genome assembly GCF_963455335.1 of Martes martes. NCBI lineage: Eukaryota > Metazoa > Chordata > Mammalia > Carnivora > Mustelidae > Martes > Martes martes. Next base: position 144,432,348 of record NC_137889.1, read on the forward strand.
TAACACATGAGGAAATGGAAAATCTGAGTGGTCCTATATCTATGAAAGAAATTATTGAATTTAATTTTTGAAAAAATGAGCCAAGCAGAGAAAGTCAATTATCATATGGTTTCACTTACATCTGGAACATAAGGAATAACATGGAGGACATTAAGAGAAGGAAAGGAGAAGTGAGTTGAGGCAAATTGGAGGGGGAGATGAACCACGAGACACTGTGGACTCCAAGAAACAAAGTGAGGGTTTTAGAGGGGAGAGGGGTGGAGGGATGGTTGAACCTGGTTGTGGTATTAAGGAGGGCACATATTACATGGAGCACTGGGTGTTTTACATAAACAATGAATCTTGGAACATGCATCAAAAACTAATGATGTATTTTATGGTGACTAACATAACACAATTTAAAAAAGGAGGGTTACATTCTTAAAAAAAAAAAAGGAAAAAAAAAGAAATTACAAACATTTCGCCAGGCTCAGAGGATTCCAGATGAAAAAGCTCCTGCCCTTGCCCCAGAGAAACACTCAGTCTCAGAAATAAATAAAGTTGGAGGAACAGACTTAGTTTTCTGAAGGCTTTCTTCAGGCGGAGGTGGAGGGGAGGAGACTCTAAGGCAGAGGGAATGACATAACCATCCAAGAAGCAACAGAAAGTGGATAAACCCTGTGTTACAAGGGTTTTCCAGGCGATTTCCAGGAGATAATATTGGAAAGGGATGTTAAAGTCAAATTTTGTAGATCTCAACAAGTGAGAATGAAGAGCCTGTAATTATTTTGGTAGGTGTTTCAGAGTCAAGGAGCAGAGCAAGGAGAAGTCCTTAGGAAGACTAACACGCAAGTAGTGGCAGAAGGATTGAAAGGAACAAATGATGAAAAAGAAAAGGGAAAGGGTGATCAATGATCATGTTTACAACAATCAGGGTGAGACAGAAAGAAACTCACATTAACTGAGACCCTACTAAAATCTGGGCAATATATCAGGCACTACATTAGTCACTGCATGTAGCTTTCACTCTGATTCTATCTTACTACTACTTTGTTTTGCGGATGGGAAGACCAAGGCATGGGCTAAAAAGAGCTTGCTTAATTAAGATCAGCCAGGTTAGAAGTGGTACTGCTAGGATTTGAATCCAGGTGTGGCCCCAGCCCAGGTTCTTTTTCTTTATTCTCCTCCCCTCTCCTAAAAGTGAATGAATGACATGGAGAGCCTAGGGTAGAGCCCATGGGTAAGTAGAATAGGGTGAACAGGCTGGGAAATAGATCAGCCAAAGGGCTAGGAACAAAGGAAGACACAGGACTGAAGAAGATATACAGATGGGGCTATGCATCATCTACCCGCCCAGTATCATTCTCTGAGATGATGAACAGCATCACTGGCAGTTGGTATCATGGGTACAGAAGGTGATCCAGTTTCTTCCAATGGGAACAGATAATGGGACCTTGAGCCCATGAGTTCAGTTTACTATCTTTAATATGAGGACCGGAACTGACTTCACAGTGTTCTTTTAAGAATCAGATTCCTTGTCCAACATGTCTAGTACAGGTCCTAGCACATGGTAGATACACACGAAATGGTTCTATTATAACCAATAATAACAAATGTCCAATAGGAATTTATGTGGGGGGGGGGAGGATAAAGAGTAGTGATTCTGAGCATAGAAAAGCAATTCATCACAGAAACTCCTCCTTTCCTGTCTTGCTTCTGGAAGTGCCTCAGTTGAGATGTCTGAAGAGGGGACATTACAGCCTACAGTCACCTGGGCTAGGCTTTGCCATAGACTAGTTGGAGATTTCTGCATTGAAGAAGTTCAAGGAATGTGAGCTTCCTAACATAAGCCATAAACAAACCAATTTACAACTTGTATATTCTCAGGGAGTTTTCATGGACATCACCCACCCCCTGCATTACCTATGGAAAAGCAGAGAAGGAGTGAGGGCAGGATTATCAATCATTTTTTTTTTTTTAAAGACTATCTATTTATTTGAGAGAGAGAGAGAGAGTGAATGAAAGAGAGCACAAGCAGGGGGAGGGGCAGAGAGGGAGGGAGAAGCAGACTTCCAGCTGAGCAGTGAGCTTGACATGGGGCTGGATCCCAGGACCCTGAGATCATGACCTGAGCTGAAGGCAGACGCTTAACCAACTTAGCCACCCAGGTGCCCATATCAGTCTCATATCCCAGGTAAGGAAACTAGAGCCAATGTGAGGGTTAACATCTTATCAAATGTCACAGAACAAGTTAGTGAGAGAGCCAGGCCGAGAACTCAGGTGTTCAGACCCTGGGAAACAAGGCTTTTCACCCATGTCTAAGCTAGATCAAAGAAAAGTGAAATCATGCTGAGAAAATTATTTTAAGAAACATTACACCTATGATTTATTATGAATCCTATGTTGCTTTGGGCTTTTGCTAGCCCCTGAAGATACACACAAATATACTTCTCCTTCCTTTAATAAAATAATTGCTGTCTTAGCTCCTTGCTATAATGTAATTAAAAAAAAAATTGGGGGGCGCCTGGATGGCTTAGTGGGTTAAAGCCTCTGCCTTCAGCTCAGGTCATGATCCCGGGGTCCTGGGATCGAGCCCTGATCGGGCTCTCCGCTCAGCAGGGAGCCTGCTTCCTCCTCTCTCTCTCTGCCTGCCTCTCTGCCTGCTTGTGATCTGTCTGACAAATAAATAAATAAAATCTTTAAAAAAAATTTTTTTTTCTCACTTCCCCCCTCTAGGCCATAACCTCCTTATGTGGCAAGGGCCACATTTAACTGTAGTCACCACTGTGTCCCTGATGTTCAACATAGTGTCTGACACACAGTATCCAATGAATAGTTTTGGAAGAAAGGAAAGAAAAAGAGAGGAAAGAAGGAAGGAAAAAGAATGGAGGTGGGGAGGAGGAAAGTTATTAGGGTGTGGGTTCTAGAATCAGAATGCCTGAGTCTGAATCCCATTTCTCACCAATGGGAAATAGAAAGTCACTTACTCTGTCTAAACAGTCTAGACATCCAGCATCCAGAGACCAACCTCCGACCAGCACTGTAGACGTGCTCTTTGAATCTACCTTGCAGATGACGACATAGGCTCAGAGGTTTAGGAACGTGCTGTGGAGCCTGGAAGCCCATGCTCCCCCATCTCAGCCTGCAGCCTCCCCAGTTATGGTAGAGAACAGACAGACCCTTTTCCTGTTAACTTCACTTAGGGGTGGTGGTTTTCCACAGTGACCAAACTTCCAGGGAGCAGAGCTGACTGCAGAATACTTGGTATGCTGTGAAGGCACCACACAATTTAACATGAAAGTCTTCAGTGACTCGTTTTAGCTAAGATGGCAAAGTGCTTCCTTCTATCAGCTGGGATTAGGAAAAGGAATCAGAGTAGGACAGTCCTGGGAGCAAAATGATAGCACACAAAATACTGATGCCTTTATTCTTGACCATGGATAGAAACACAGTAGTCATTTGTGCAGATCCCATCCTTTGAAAACTGGATAATGAGGCTGGGGAGTCTTCAAGTGTGACAATGACATTTGCTTTTTCCACCCTTCCCATCAATTACAATAAGAAATCTTTTAATTAGTTCTAATATGCAGAAGTTCCATATAAATTAGAACCAGCACTCTCCTCTGTCTCCTTACTTATAAAATAAGCTACACTCTTTCCTGCCCAAGACATCTTATGTATCACACTGAATGGATCATGGGCTTGGAAGCTATGGGTTGAACACTAATTTGGAGAAGGATGGGTCATTCATTCTATTATTCATTATTGGTCCCTGCCCGCCAGCTGCTCAAAAACTGATGGAAACTTCAGGTAGGTAAACTGGTGATTTTTGTAAAGTGTGGTAAGTGACATGATAGAACCTAGGGGACTCTGCAGGTTTAGTGGCAGCAGTGATGTAAACAAGGGTTAGTGGGGTTGTGGTGGGCAGCTAGTCAGGGCTTCCTGGAGGAAGTGAGGGACACATGATTAGGAGTTGACCAGGAAAAGGAACAGAAGCCAAGGCACTTCAGATGGAGAAGCAGCACACCCAAAGGCAAAAGTTTAAGCCTTGTTACACTGCAGGATATGTGTGGGGAAGGGTCAGATCTAGAGAGAAACACAATGACCAGATCACTGGGGATTAGAATGCCCTGCTCAGGGCTTGGACTTTATCCTGTAAGAGACAAGGTGCTAGTGGATTCTTAAGGGGTGAAAATAATTTGAGCACGACTGTGGTTAGGTTGGGTCACCGTAAAGGCATCTGGAGGTCAAATTGGAATACATTACAGTGCATTGGGACTGGGAAGGATGATAAGCTTTAGGGCTTTAATAATCTGAGAGTGTTACACAGACACGGAGAGAAGATCATATACCCCAACATCTGCAAAACCATTTACTAAGGAGTATATTGGATAGAGCAGAGGCAATGTCAGTAAAGGAGCTTCCAGTAATGCACAAAAGTAAAAAAGGATTCAAAAAAGGTTAGACATAATCAAGTAGCTGTAGACGCATACAAGCCAATGATAAAGAACACAATTGATGGTCACAGTCTAGGCACTTTCCTCTATGCTAGCTTACCAATTTCATTTAATCAGTAAAGCTGTACATGATGCTTTATAAGATGTACATGATCTTTTTTAAAAAAGATTTTATTTATTTATTTGAGTGAGAATGAGACAGAGAAAGAGCATGAGCAGGGGGAGGGGTGGAGGGAGAGGGAGAAACACTCCCCTGCTCATCTGGGAGCCCAACACGAACACAGGGCTTGATCATGGATCATGGGATCATGACCTGAACTGAAGGCAGATGCTTAACCTACTGAGCCACCCGGTGCCGTGATACTTTACTATTTTTCAGCAATGCTTAGAGAGGAGGCAAAGACCACTTGCTAAGCAAGCCGGAGAGCCAGGACCAAGCAAAGGTTTGTGTGATTGGAAGTCCTGTTCTGATCCTTTATGCTACTGCCACAGGCAAAGAGACATTTTATAACGGACTGATTGTAGCAATGGCCCCAATTGGTTTACATCCTGTCTCCCCATACCGTGACTCCCTACACCGACCTCTAGCCATGTGACTTCCCCAGCCAAGGGGACAACAGTACACATGAAGATGTGGGACGTGTGCCAGGGCTCACCTTCCAGGTGCTCTAACTCTGACATGGGAGTGACCCTGAGCTAGCCAGCTGAAGGGGGGGGGGCACGTGGCCCAGTTGGGACGACTAGAGAAACAGCCTAGTCAAGTTAGCCCCAAATTCAGACCCACAGAATCATGAGCTAAATAAACAGCAGTTGTTTTAAACCCTAGTTGTTTTGCATGGTGTTGTTCTGCAGTTAACTCCTACACACTCAGTTGCTGATGAATCTCAGCTGGTTGAATGCTCTAAACTGCCAAAGAATATAGATTTTGAGTCAAAGGAAAATCCTCCCCTGCCATTTGACATTCCAGATAAAATTTTACTTTGGAAGGAGTTTTTCCAGCAGTGTTTTGAGAAGCAATCTAGTTGTCTGACAGGGAAGGGGTGAATACTTTCTCTCTGATTTGAGAAAATTTTATCTACTCTGCCTGGGGCTTGTTTTGCCTACAGAGACAATGCCCAGTGGATCTTGGTTTGTGGATTGTGAATCATGGATTGTAGATTGTGGATCATGGATTGTAGCTCCTGAAAAGACAGACAGTGTCTCTGGATATGAGAGCTGTTCTGAGAGATGGGCTTTTCTCCGCATGATGACCAAACCCAGGCAAAGTTTTGCATTCCCCCCCGAACAAAGCTGCTTCCAAGCCCATAAGTAATTTCCCTAATCACCTAAAAATCACAAGGTCTGATCACATCCCCAAATGCTATGATCTGTAGGATACCTGTCTCCTTCTGCATCCCCAGGGCCTGGAACACCGTCAGTGCTCAATAATTGTGGGATTCATAGAAATCACATCTCCCTCAGCCTCATTTGCCTTGTGTGGAAAACAGAATATCTGTAACAATAATAATAACAATCACATAATCTTTAGACACAGAAATTGTGTTTAAGAGAGATAAATGAGATCAAAGTGTGTAAAATAACCCACACAAGGGTTATCTGTGAAATGGTACATGTCAACATGTGTTTTAATATTTTAATAGGTTAGGTAAGGGAGAGGCAGCAGGCAGGAGAGTCAGAAATACCTGGTTTCAAATTGATTCTCCCACTTTATACCTGTGTGACCTCAAGCAAGTCAGTTAAAAATTCTATCCTCTGTTTCCTCAAATATGTATATATTATATAAATATATAAAATATAACTTATATAAATTATATTAACATAATATAATTTATATAAATAAAAATACCTATTGAACAGAATTGTTGAAGAGTTTAAAGAAAATGTGTGCAAAAGGTTAGCATAAATGCGAATGAAAACCTCCACAAGACACCATCTCATATTCATTCGGATGGCTGTCATCAAATGAGTCAGAGGTATTGTTGGTGGGAATGTAAAATATATGACTGCTATAGAGAACAGAATGGAGATTCTTCAAGAAATTAAAAATAGAACTACCATACAATCCACTTCTGGGTAAATATTCAGAAGAACTGAAAGCGGGATCTGAAAGAGATCCATGATTATAGTATTCACAATAGCTAAAATATGGGGTCAATACAAATGTCCATTCCTGGATGAATGAATAAACTGTGTGTGTGTGTGTGTGTGTGTGTGTGTGTGTGTGTACAATATAAATATTACATATATCAGCATGTGATATATATTAGAATACATATATTAGACTATTATTCAGCCTTTAAAAGGAAGGGCATTCTGACATATACCATAGCATGGACGAATCTTGAGGACATCATGTTAAGAGAAACAGGCGAGTCACAAAAATACAAATACTGTGTGAATCCACTTATGTAAGGTCCCTAGAATAAATTCGGAGAGGGAAAATAGACTAGGGGTTGCCAGGGGCTGGGGGGAAAGGGAGATAAAGAATTAATGTTTAATGAAAACAGAGTTTCAATTCCAGTTTCACAAGACAAAATATGTTCTAGACATTGGTTGTGCAACATTGTGAATATACTTAATAACAATACTGGACGTTATACTTAAAAATGGTTAAGATGGTATACTTTATGTTATTTGTTTGTTTGTTTTTACCACAACTGGAAAATAAAAATAAAAACTCAACAGACAGTGTCTACCTGAGGAGGCGCTCTGCAGATACTTATTAAGCGAAGAAAGGTAAGACTGCAGGAAGGCAGGAAGGATAGGAAGGAGGGAGGGCGAGAGAATAACACTGGGTGACTTGTACAATAAACTCACTAGCCCGCATATTCCACACACTTTTCCAAATCTCAGCTTTGGCTCTATATTATGTATGATCTTAAAATTAGTTAACCTCACTAGGACTCATTCTGACATCTGTTATATTTGGGTACCTCCCCAATGTCCAGAATTCTTTCGGGAACTGAGATAATTAAGGTAGAACCTTCTGTAAACCACAAAATTCAGTGAAAAGCTTGCCTACAGCAACAGCAGCCATAGGAGGAGAAACAAGAGCAGTCTGTGATGGTTGCACACTACAGAGGTACTGGTGTAAAAGATATGGTATTTTTTTTAATATTTGTATTTTGGAAAACCTCTAAAAGAAGCCATTGAAGAGTATCCAGCATTCAAAATCATTGCATAAAACGGTAGCTCTATTTTTAATTTTTTGAGGAATCTCCACACTGTTTTCCAAAGTGGCTGCACCAACTTGCATTCCCACCAACAGTGTAAGAGGGTTCCCCTTTCTCCACATCCTCTCCAACACTTGCTGTTTCCTGTCATGTTAATTTTGGCCATTCTAACTGGTGTAAGGTGGTATCTCAATGTGGTTTTGATTTGAATCTCCCTGATGGCTAGTGATGATGAACATTTTTTCATGTGTCTCTTAGCCATTTGTATGTCTTCATTGGAGAAGTGTCTGTTCAAGTCTTCTGCCCGTTTCTTGACGTGATTATCTGTTTTGTGTGTGTTGAGTTTGAGGGGTTCTTTATAGATCTTGAATATCAGTCCTTTGTCCATAGTGTCATTTGCAAATATCTTCTCCCATTCCGTGGGTTGTCTTTTTGTTTTGTTGACTGTTTCCTTTGCTTTGATCTTGATGAAGTCCCAAAAGTTCATTTTTGTTTTTGTTTTCCTTGCTTTTGGAGACATTTCTTGAAAGAAGTTGTTGTGGCTGACATTGAGGAGGTTACTGCCTATGTTTTCCTCTAGGACTTTAATGGATTCCTGTCTCACATTGAGGTCTTTTATCCATGTAGAGTTTATCTTTGTTTACAGTATAAGGGAATGGTTGAGTTTCATTCTTCTATTTATAGCTGTCCAATTTTCCCGGTACCATTTATTGAAGAGACTGTCTTTTTTCCATTGGATATTTTTTCACTACTGGGTATTTACCCCAAAGATACAGATGTAGTGAAAAGAAGGGTCATATGCACCCCCAATGTTCATAACAGCAATGTCTGCAATACACAAATTATGGAAAGAGCCGAGACGCTCTTCAGAAAAGAATGGATAAAGAAGATGTGGTCCAGGGGCGCCTGGGTGGCTCAGTGGGTTAAGGCCTCTGCCTTTGGCTCAGGTCATGATCCCAGGGTCCTGGGATCGAGCCCCGCATCAGGCTCTCTGCTCGGCGGGGAGCCTGCTTCTTCCTCTCTCTCTGCCTACTTGTGATCTGTCTGTCAAATAAACAAAATATTAAAAAAAAAAAAAGAAGATGTGGTCCATATATACAATGGAATACTACTCATCCATCAAAAGGGATGAACACCCAGCTTTTGCATCAACATGGATGGAACAGGAGGAGTTTATGCTGAGTGAAGTAAGTCAAGCAGAGAAAGTCAATTATCAGATGGTTTCACTTACTTGTGGAACATAAGGAATACCATGGAGGGCATTAGGAGAAGGGAGGGAGTAATGGGGGGGGGGCAGAACCAGAGGGGAAGACGAACCAGGAGAGACTGTGGACTCTGAGAAACAAACTGAGCGTTTTAGAGAGGAGTGGGGTTGGGAGGATGGTCTGGCCCAGTGATGGGTATTAAGGAGGGCATGTATTGCTTGGAGCACTGGATGTTATATGTAAACAATGAATCTTGGAACACTGCATCAAAAACTAATGACATACTGTATGGTAACTAAGATAACATAATAAAAAACAATAATAATAAAAAAAAACCCTCACTGCATAAAAGGGTAAGTATCTTCCAAATCACCATTTCAGCTAACATGAGCAATGAAATTGACCAACATCGTTTTGCAGTGGTGGCCCTAGGTTTAGAAAGCAAAAGGAAAAAAATCAGAATTTCTCTTTCTCACTTAGCAAGATAAGGAACATGAGATACACCAGGGTACAGTGTTATCTCCAGGCCCCCTTAGTTGTAACATGTGAGCTCTGGAAGAGCATCACAGCTGCTCCAGGGGCATGACTGACACCGAAAGCATGGAACATCTGCATGCCTGAATTCCTCAGCACAGAGGACAACATGCATCACTGAAGGCATGGCTTTTGATGTGGCCACATTAAGTTTGCATTTCAGCTCCTCTAATCACCAGCTGTGTTATACTCAACAAAGCACTTCTCATCACCTTGAGCCTTGTTTTCTCACCTGTAAAATGGGAACATAGGGAGGTGACTTCTCAGCAATATGGCAGACAGCATATCCTGAATACTCCATGGTATTATCCTAGCAATGTTGGAAGAAATAAGGATGTTCATAGCTGAGGTTGCCAACACAAAGACAGAGATGGAAATAAGAGAAGTAGGTTGACACTAAGTCCATGGCTGCCCTGGATATAGTTGCTGATCTCAGGAAAAAAAGAGGCATGTATTTCCGTCATCCTAAGGAGATTAGCCAAGGCCTTAGGTATGCAAGAAGAGTTGGAACTGAGACCCCATAAAACTAGGCCTCTCTTAGAGCTGCATTCTCAGGATAAAAGCTACACAGCATCCACCAGTGAAAGGAGACACAAAGAAAAATTATCTTCCTTGGCTAGGATTCTGGATGGAAGGAAGAAAGCCATCTCTAAAAATGTATAACCCTTGACCTGCCCTCCTATAATTTTGTCATTCAAATGTACACCACCCTCATGATCCCTCCATGCTCAATAATTAACTTAAAGTTGTCCCAAGGTGTTTTCACTCCTTGATGCCTGTTGGAACTAAGGACAAACATCTTTAGGAGGGACAAATGATTTAAAAAATTATAATTGAAATTTAGGTAAGTGTTTATAGATGAAAATAATGGGAAGTGGGGAAACAATCCTCAAATTTTTTAAAAGACTAATCACTTTGATACCGAAGTCCAAAAAAGAGCAGTCTCATTTATAAGCATGGTTAATGAAAAATTCCTGAACTAGAAATAAAAAACAGCAGTGCATAGAAAAATAATACAAAAGGAACAAGTTCAAGAAATGGGCAGAAGACTCCTCCAAAGAAGACATACAGGTGGCTAACAGACACATGAAACAATGTTCAACATCACTCGGCATCAGGGAAATACAAATCAAAACCACATTGAGATACCACCCTACACCAGTTAGAATGATAAAAATTAATAAGACAGGAAACAAATGTTGGTGAGGATATGGAGGACGGGGAACTCTCTTACACTTTTGGTGGGAATGCAAGCTGGTGCAGCCACTTTGGGAAACATTGTGGAGATTCCTCAAAAAGTTGAAAATAGAGCTACTCTGCTACCCAAAAATTGCTCTACTAGGTGTTTACCCCAAAGATACAGATGTAGTGAAAATAAGGGGCATGTGCACCCCAATGTTCATAGCAGCAATGTCCACAATAGCCAAACTGTGGAGAAGCCAAGATGCCCTTCAACAGACAAATGGATAAAGAAGATGTGGTCCATATATACAATGGAATATTCCTCAGCAATCAGAAAGGATGAATACCCACCATTTGCACTGACTTGGGTGGAACTGGAGGGCATTATGCTGAGTGAAATAAGTCAAGCAGAGAAAGTCAATCATCATATGGCTTCACTCATACGTGGAACATAAGGAATAGCATGGAGGACCATAGAGAAAGGGAGGGAAAACTGAATGGGAAGAAATCAGAAAGGGAGACAAACCATGAGAAACTATGGACTCCGGAAAACAAACTGAGAGTTACAGAAGGGAGGGGGAGGGGAAAATGGGGTAAATGGGCAATGGGTATTAAAGAGGGCACATGTTGTGATAAGCACTGGGTATTACATACAACTAATGAATCACCGAACACTGCATCAAAAACTAATGATGTACTGTATGATGACTAACATACACAATAAAAAAAAAAAAAAGAAATTCCATTTTGGGGTACTTATCCAAAGAAAACAAAAACAAGAACTCAAAAAGATATGTGCATCCCTGATGAATCACTAAACTCTATCTTTGAAACTAATAATATACTATATGTTAATCAATTAAATTAAAATTTTAAAATTTATTCCTATTTTTTTATTTTTTAATTTTTTCAGTGTTCCAAAATTCATTGTTTGTGCACCACACCCAGTGCTCCATGCAATACGTGTGTGCCCTCCATGATACCCACCACCAGGCTCACCCAACCCCCCACTTCCCTCCAAAACAAAACAAAACAAAACAAACAAACAAAAAAACCTGGAATCTAAAAATTTATTCCTAAAAAAATTATATGTGCACCCCTTTGCTCATTGTAGCATTATTCAAAATAGTCAAGCTATGGAAGCAACCTAAGTGTCCATCTATAGATGAATGGATAAAGAAGATGTGGTGTATACACACATACACACCCAATGGAATACTACTCAGCCATAAGCACATGAAATCTTGCCATTTGTAACAATATGGATGGACCTAGAGGGTATCATGGTTAAGTGTGATAAGTCAGACAGAGAGCAAATACCGTATGATTTCACGTACATGTGAAACCTAAACAAACGAAACAAGAAAAACAGACTCACAGACAGAAAACAATCTGGTGGTTGCCAGAGGGGAGGTGGTAAGGGTTTGGTGAAATAAGGGAAGGAGGATGAAAGGTACAAACTTCTAGTTACAAAATAAATAAGACACAGGATGCAATATACAGCATAGGGAATATAGTTAGTAATATTATAATAACTTTATGTGGTGATATGACAGCTAGATTATGTTAAGCTTAAGTCTATGTTATATTCATCATGGTGGTCACTTCAAAATGTATATAAATGTCAAATCACTATATAAACACCTGAAACAAATATAATACTATGTGTCAACTATACTGCAATAAAAATAAATTAATAAATGTAAAAAATAATATTGTGAAGTTGATGTGCACTAAAAGTCATTGAGTTGTGTACTTTAAATGGGTGAATTGATATGTCAACAAAGCTATTATAAAACAAACAACAACAAAACCTGTCAATATAATACCCCACAGTAACAGAACAAAGGAGAAAAACCATGATATAGTTTAAATACATTCAGTAAAATTATATGATGAGATTCAACACTCATTCGAAATAATAACAAACCACATATTAGGAATTTATCTGATAAGGGTTTTTTTCTGAAAACCTATGGCAAAAAATATATTAGAACCATTCTATTTAAAATTGGGACTAAAACATTGTACAGAGATCCCAGTTAAGAACATTATAGTGAGAAAAAGTGAAAACTGTAAGAACTATTGAGGGATATACAAAACCATTGTTATTTTTTTAATTTAATTTAATTTTAGATTTTTTTAGTGATCCATAATTCATTGTTTATGTACCACACCCAGTGCTCCATGCAATACCTGCCCTCCATAATACCCATCACCAGGCTCACCCAACCCCCTACCCCCCTCCCCTCCAAAACCCTCAGTTTGTTTCTCAGAGTCCACAGTCTCTTATGGTCCATCTCCCCCTCCGATGTTCCCCAACTCACATCTCTTCTCCATCTCCTAGTGTCCTCCATGTTATTCCTTATGCTCCACAAGTAAGTGAAACCATATGATAATTGAGTCTCTCTGTTTGACTTATTCCACTCAGCATAATCTCTTCTAGTACCATCCATGTTGATAGAAAAGTTGGGTATTCATCCTTTCTGATGGAGGCATAATACTCCATAGTGTATACGGACCACATCTTCCTTATCCATCCGTCCGTTGAAGGGCATCTTGGTCCTTTCCACAGTTTGGAGACCGTGGCCATTGCTTCTATGAGCATTGGGGTACATATGGCCCTTCTTTTCACTACATCTGTATCTTTGGGGTAAATACCCAGTAGTGCAATTGCAGGGTCATAGGGAAGCTCTATTTTTAATCTCTTAAGGAATCTCCACACTGTTTTCCAAAGTGGCTGCACCAGATACCATCTTACACCAGTTAGAATGGCCAAAATCAACAAGACAATAAACAGCAAGTGCTGCAGAGGATGTGGAGAAAGGGAAACCCTCTTACACTGTTGGTGGCAAAACCATCATTATTTGCAGATAATATGTTTTCTTACTCAGAAAAACCCAAAAGAATCGAATACAAATTATTAGAATGGTTCTGCATATAAGATCAGTAAAGGAAAATAAATTGCATTATAGTTACCAGCAACAAATAATTAGAATGTTAAGGACAGCACGTGATGTGATGAGCACTGGGTATCATACACAACTGATGAATCATTGAACACTACATCTGAAACTAATATTGTACTATATGTTGGCTCATTGAATTTAAAATAAAAATAATTTTAAAAATAATATATAGTTTTTAAAAGATACACAAATATAAGACACCTAGGAATAAATTCCACAATTGACATACAATTGTTTATGAGCAAATCGTGTGTGGAGAAAATTAGAACACTTGATGAAAGAAAGGCATTATAAAAACCATAAATAAATGGAGAGAAATAACATGTTCATGGATTCAATAACATAAAAATATCAGCTTTCCTCAAATTAATCTATAAATTCAATGTGTTTCCTGTCAAAACTCGGGAGTTTTAATGGAACTAGACAAATTGATTGTAAAGTCTTTATGGAAATAACAAAGAGTGACAATATCCAAGATAAAATTTGAAGACACACAGGATGGAAAATCTTTAGCAACCGGAACCTAAAGCTTATTATTAAAAAAAAGCTATAATTAGAAAGGGCAAGCATTTGGTAGAGGAATAAACAGACCAGAGGAACAGACCCAAGCACACGTGGAGACATGACAAGTGACAAAGGTGGCATCTGTGGATCAGTGAAGACAGATGTAAAAAAGCACAACCAACAAAGAAGATTGACAAATTTACCGAATTAAAGCTGAAACTTCAATGTGTCAAAATGCACGATAAAAAAGTAAAAAAAAAGTCTTGGATATCAGCCCTTTGTCTATACTGTCATTTGTGAATATCTTCTCCCATTCCGTGAGTTGCCACTTTGTTGACTGTTTCCTTTGTTGTGCAGAAGATTTTGATCTTGATATTCATCATCATTAGCCATCAGGGAGATTCAAATCAAAACCACATTGAGATACCACCTTACACCAGTTAGAATGGCCAAAATAAACAAGATAGGAAACAATATGTGTTAGAATGTGGAGAAAGGAGAACCCTCTTACCCTGCTAGTGGGAATGCAAGTTGGTGCAGCCACTTTGGAAAACAGTATGGAGATTCCTTAAGAGATTAAAAATAGAGCTTCCCTATGACCCTGCATTTGCACTATTGGGTATTTACCCCAAAGATACAGATGTAGTGAAAAGAAGGGCCATCTGTACCCCAATGTTCATAGCAGCAATGGTCAGAGTCGCCAAACTGTGGAAAGAACCAAGATGCCCTTCAATGGACGAATGGATAAAGAAGATATGGTCCATATATACTAAGGAGTGTTATGCCTCCATCAGAAAGAATGAATACCCAACGTTTGTATCAACATGGACGGGACTGGAGGAGATTATGCTGAGTGAAATAAGTCAAGCAGAGAGAGTCAATGATCATATGGTTTTGTTTATTTGTGGAGCACAAGGAATAAAAAGGAGGACATGGGGAGATGGAGAGGAGAAGGGAGGTGGGGGAAATCAGAGGGGGGAGATGGACCATGAGAGACTGTGGACTCCGAGAAACAAACTGAAGATTTTGGAGGGGAAGGGGGTCAGGGGTTGGGTAAGCCTGGTGGTGGGTATTATGGAGGGCACGTATTGCATGGAGCACTGGGTGTGGTGCATCAACAATGAATTCTGGAACACTGAAAATAAATTTTTAAAAAAGTAAAAAAATAAAATAAGCTATAGACTTGAAGAACATATCTGCAGTGTTCCTGGCTGACAAAAGATTCATATTCAGGTTGTACAAAGAGCTCTATATGTTAATAAGGAAAAACAAAAGCAATGGTCCAGAAAGAATTTTCAAGTGTAAAACGGGTACACCACAAATTCTCAGCTAGGGTATAGAATATCCCAAGAGACTTCCCGTAACTCCAATGTCAAAAATAATCCAGAAACACTGTAACATGGTAGCTTTTCCACACCATTAGAAAGAGCTGAGGTGTAAAAGGAATGTGAGTTACATTCCAGAAAGTGATGAGCCAGCACAGAACAGGAAAACAGCACAGCTGTCCTCATGCCCAGCAGAATACCAGGAGAAGGAGAACCCCATCACAGATGGGAGCAGGGAGAAATTAATTAAAGCTTTAGTGAACTTGGAACAGCCGTGTGTGAACTGATACAATGGATTACAATCTAAGAAGCACCAGCCACAGAGCGTGTCTGCATCTATTGGCCAACTGTGCCCCAGGGATTTACATCAAAGCTTTGCTCAAGGGAGAGACAGCAAAGGATGAAGGCTGAGAGGCACTTCCTCTATGAGGCACATAGGGCCTCCTGCAAGTTCATTACAGTTGCTCTCTGGAAGTAACAGAACAGAAGAGCTGAGAAGAGACATATCACATGCACGCCAGACAGGAGGGACAGGAGCAGGAGAAACCACTCTGAGGCACTCAGTGTGCAGGGACATCTCCTGAGGCACAGAAATCTTGGGGTAGTTCTGGAGGAGAAAGACAGCCTCCCAGGGATACAAAAAGCTAGAAGCCAGGCTGTAAAGCAAAGAGAGAAATCTCCCATGGCCCAGGAAGCTGGCAGCTCAGCTTAAGTAGAAAAAGGTTTCCTGAATCCCACCAGTGCTCAGTCTCTGAGCACAATAGAAAAGGAAGTCTTGACCCCACAGTCAAAATATTTGAAGCCAGGAGTACACTGAGTCAAATTAAACTCTAAGAAAGCTGACATCCCACTCAGCTAGAGATCAGATTACTTCAGTCTGTTATTCGTTAATCTGTAAACATCCACTTTTCTGGACAAAAATGTTACTTAATTCTGTGTCTATTATTCTTTTTTTTTTTTTTAAGATTTTGTTTATTTATTTGACAGACAGAGATCATGAGTAGGCAGAGAGACAGGCAGAGTGAGAGGAGAAAGCAGGCCCCCCGCGGAGCAGGGAGCCTGATGCGGGGCTCGATCCCAGGACCCTGGGATCATGACCTGAGCCGAATACAGAGGCTTTAACCCACTGAGCCACCCAGGCGCCCCTGTGTCTATTATTCTTGTTCAAAATTTCTTTGGGTGCAATATAATATTACAAAACACACAAAAAATTAAAAAATATATTTTTGGTTGAGGAAATCGTCTATGGCAGCACATAAAGACATTGCCCAGAAGGTGGACTTATCAGAGAGATGTTTTAAAGTAATTCTGGTAAAAGTGCTAAGTGATTTCATGTAAAAGATAGACAACATGTGTGAGAAGACGGAGAATTTCACAGAATTGACTGTAAAAATTGAGCCAAATGGAAAAGTTAGACATAACTGATATATCAGAAGTAAAGGACCATTAGATCAGCCTAAGAACAAACTTGATTAAAATCAGGTAATTTTAAGTCAGGGAAATAGGAAGACCCAAACTGAAATACACACACATGCAAAAACAAGGGATAAACAAACAAACAAACAAACACCAGAAGCTTCAAGGTCAGAGGAATGATATCAGTGGATTAACATCCAGTGATAGGGTCATGGAAAAGGAGGAGAGAGAACAAGGAAGAACAATTTGAAAGGAAAATGAGTAAGAGGCTGCATGAACCCCAAGAAGGGTAAATACAATGAAACCAGGCATAGGCATATGAGAATCAAACATCTCAAAGCCAAAGAGAAAGAGAAGCTTGAGAAACAGACTGAGGGTTTTGGAGGGGAGGGGGTGGGAGGTTGGGTGAGCCTGGTGGTGGGCACGTATTGCATGGAGCACTGGGTGTGGTGCATAAACAATGAATTCTGGAACATTGAAGAGAAATTAAAAAAATAAATAAAAATTAAAAAAAAAAAAAAAGAAAGAGAAGCATGTAACAGAGGGTAGGAAGCCATACGGGATGGGAGGTACAGTAAACTCTCCCATGAATGTAGCTGACTTCTCGTTAAGAACAATGGAGACCAGAAGACAGGAGAGCATGTTTAATGTGCTGAAAAAGAAAAAAAAAAACCCCACAAGTCAACAGAAAACACATCCAATAAAAATATCATTCATTAAAAAAGGCAAAATAAAAACATTCCCAGAAAAATGCTGAGGGAATTAGTCTTTGGCATACCTGCATCTAAAAAATACTAAAAGCTGAGCTAAAAGAAGGCTGTAGAGAAATGATACCAGATGGAACACCAGATCAGCAAGAAGGAATGAAGAGCACCAAAAAGAATGACATATTGGTCAATATAAAATACATAAAAATTTTTTTTCAAAAAAAAAATCACATAACTACCTGTCTAGGTCACATACATCTTTAAAAGCCATCAACTATTTAAAATGAAATAATGACTGTGGGACTTAAGAGCAGACATGGAAACAGGCACCTGGGTGCCTCAGTCAGTTAAGCATCTGACTCTTGATTTTGGCTCAGTTCACGATCTCAGGGTTGTGAGATGGAGCCCTGTGTTAGGCTCTGTGCTACGCATGAAGCCTGCTTTAGACTCTCTCTCTCTCTCTCTCTAAAAGAAAAGAGCATATATGGAAACATACTATAGGACAACAAAGGCCAAGTGCAGGAGGGGGTCAGCGATATCTTAATAGTGTAAGGTTCTCATGTCACTAATTCAGACTATAACAAAATCTGAAGGCAGACTGTGATAACTTAAAGATGTATAAATTAATCTCTAGCCATTAAAAAGAGCTATAGGTAAAAAGTCAATAGAGATGATAGAGTAGAATAAAATACTATGCTATTCATCCAACAGAGAGCAGAAAAAGATAATAATGAATGGGATAAATATTAAACAAATATTTATCTGTTGGGAGACTTAAATCTAACCCTATGAGTTAACTACCTTAAATGCAAATTGTACTAAATATTCCAACCAAAAGAAAGAAATTGTCAGAATGAATAATAAAGCATGACCCAACTACGTGGTTGATTATAAAAATACACTTTAGGGGCACCTAGGGGGGCTCAGTCAGTTGGGCGTCTGAGTTGGTTTCAGCTCAGGTCTTGGTCTCAGGGTTGTGAGACTGGGCGTGGAGTCAGCTTGGGATTCTCTCCCTTTCCCTCTTCCTCCGCCTTTGCCCCTCTCCCTACTTGTGTGCTGTCTCTCTCCTTCTCTCTAAAATACATAAATAAAATCATTAAAAAAAAGAAACACCTTATAGAAAAGCCAAGAAAAGTTTAGAGTAAAAGGGTAGAAAAATATGTATAATGAAAATCTCACCTTAAAATAAATGTAACTTATATTTTATATCAGACAAGGCAGATTTTAAGATAAAGAATATTACCTGAGATAAAGAAGACATTTCATAATGATAAAAGGATAAGTTCTCCAAGAAAACATGGCAATTCTGAGTATGTATACACCTAATAAAAGAGCTTCAAGATGCATGAAACAATCTGATAAAATTAAAGAAATAGACAAATTCACAAATACATGTGCAGATTTTAGCAGCCTTTCTCAATAATTTTTAAAACAAACAGACCAAAGAATCAAGGATTAAGAAGCCTTTAACAACCTAATTAACTGACTTGACCTGATTGCCATTTGTCGAATGCCGTGTTCAGTAGCTCAGAACACTTCTTCATTCCACGTGCACATGGAATATCCCCCAAGATGGACCACATCATAGGCCATAAAACAAGCCTAAATAAGCATCAAAGGGTTGAAATTAAATAGGCTATATTCTTTGATCAGCATAGAATCAATGAGAAGGCAATAACAGAATTCTCTGGAAAATCATCTGCAACAACATGGACGGACCTAGAGGGCATTATGCTAAGTGAAATAAGTCAGTCAGAGAAAGACAAAGACATGACTTCACTTACAAGTGGGATTTAAGGAACAAATGAGCAAACAAAGGAAAAGAGTCAAAGAGAGAAGACAGACTCTTAAGTACAGAGAACAAACAGGCATCTTCCCATCTGCATCTTATGACGCTGGTCCAATCCCTGGCATACATCTGGAGCTGGGTACACACTTGTCAAATGAATGAATAAATGAATGGGTGATTTATCATGGCCCACCTTCTAGATGCTACTTCCTTCCACTTACTTAAGTCATGCCTGAATCTATGACATCCAGTGGACACTCACTGGGCACTACCAGGACCAGTGATAGACGTGTGTCCATTTCCCCAACCCCATCCCATCGAGGCTTGCCTTCCTCCCCCCACACTGGCCTGAGCGGTCACTCTGCCCACAGACCAGCTGCTCCAGTCGTCTCATCCCACTATTATGCCATCTGACTTGCCTCGGTCTCCCCTTACTAAAGAGAGGATTTGATTCCTTAGACCTAATTTATGGCCCCTTTTCACACTTTATCTTCCTTCAGTGCAATGTCCTAACAGGAGGCTTCCCAGAGTTGACCCCATTTCTGCCATGATGGTCTATACAGAGCAGAACCCCATGGTACAGTCATTGACCTTAATTTGTTTGCTGTTTCTCTACCCCATCCCCGGAGGACTGATGCCTTCCTCCTCTGTGCACAGGTACGAACCTTTACAATGCTTCCTGCAAACATTGACTACAGATGTGCACTAACCTGCCTGCTGATCTGTCTGCATCCATCACAAGACAAGGCTCCTTAATTTAATACTCCACCAGGAAGCCCTGTTAAGTGCTGGCCTCACCATGGCTGGTAGGGCTCACCTGTAATTCCTCTATCTCCAGAAGGTCACCAGTGCCTGACAGGAGCAGACATCAGAACATGTCTACTCGGTGAATGAATCAATAAGCACCTCCTGGGGAATGACTGGGTGTGGCAACGTTTTTATTAAATTAAATGTTTTATGAACTATTGCCAAGTCAGCTCTTCCCACCATTTCCTGGGCAATTAACTGCTTGATTCTAAATGCTGAACTTAATACTTATTATAATGAAATTCCAGGTTTGAACCTAGGATTGAAGCCAAAACAGATACAAGTAAATTTCATTTTTTCTTTCTTTTTTTATTAAATTATTTTTTATTATGTTCAATTAGCCAACATAAAATACATCATTATTTTTGATGTAGTGTTCAATGATTCATTAATTGCATTTAACACCAGTGCTCACTGCAGCACGTGATCTCCTTAATGCCCATTACCCAGTTACTGCATCCCCCACCCACCTCCCCTCTGAGACCTCAGGTTGTTTCCCAGAGTCCAGAGTCCCTCATGGTTTGTCTCCCTCTCTGATTTCTTCCCATTCAATTTTCCCTCCCTTCCCCTGTGATCCTCCATGCTATTCCTTATATTACACAAATGAGTGAAACCATATGATAATTGTCTTTCTCTGCTTGACTTATTTCACTTAGCATAATCCCTTCCAGTTCCACCCATGTTGATGCAAATGGTGGGTGTGTTCATCCTTTCTGATGGCTGAGTATTATTCCACTTTTTTCCACCCACAGTTTTTAAAAAAACCCTTTAAAAAGGATACCACTCAAAACTTCTGTAGAGCATTGACTTATGCCCCAACCAAATGACATGTCCATGTGAAATCTGTGACTGTGGAAAGAAGAGTGTTTGCAGATGTCATTAAGTGAAGAATTTCATGCTGAGATCATCCTGAATGAGGATGGGCTCAAAATCCAATGAAATGTCTTCATAAGAGACAAAAAAGAAAAGAAACAAAGACATAGCCATGGGAAGACAGAGAGAGAGACAGGCTGGTGGGGCCACAAGCCCAGGAACACCTGGGGCCCCAGAAGCTGGGAGAGGAAGGAGGGAGCCTCGCCTGGAGCCTCAGAAGGAGCAGACATGCTGATAACTTGATTTTAGACTTTCTCCACAACTGTGTGAGAAACATGTCTGTTGTTTTACCACATCCAGTGTGTGGTATGGTGGCCACAAGAAACCAGTCTAATGTTTTGCATTTCTTTTCATGTTTCCATCAAAGAATCACACAATCACAGAATGTGAGCTTAAAAAACCTTGGATATTTTAAAATTAAACTTTTTAAAATTCTTTACTTAAACTCAATTTAGTTAACATATACTGTATTATTAGTTTCAGGAGTAGAATTTAGTGATTCATCAGCTGCATATAACACCTAGTGCTCATGACATCACATCCCTCCTAATGCCCATCACCCCAATACCCGTTCCCGCCACCCCCACTCCTCCAGTAACCTTCAGTTGGTTTCCTAGAGATAAATATATCTTATGGTTTGCCTCCCTGATTTCATCTTATATTACTTTTTCTTCCCTTCCCCTATGTTCATCAGTTTTGTGTCTTAAATTCTACATACGAGTGAAATCATATGGTATTTGTCTTTCTTGGACTTATATCACTTAGCATAGTACCCTTTAGTTCCCTCAACATTGTTGCAAATGGCAAGATTTCATTCTTTTTGATGCCTGAGTAATACTCCATGGTATATATATGTACCACACTTCTTCTTTATCCATTCATCTGATGGAAATTTGAGCTTTTTCCATAGTTTGGCTATTGTGGCACTGCTGATATAAACATTGGGGTGCAGGTGTCTCTTAAAATAATTATGTTTGTATACAATAAATACCTAGAAGTGCAATTGCTGGGCAACAGGGTAACTCTATTTTTAACTTCTTGAGGAAGCTCCATTCTGTTTTCCAGAGTGACTGTACCAGCTTGCATTCCCACTAGCCGTCTAAGAGGGTTCCTCTTTCTCTGCATCCTTGCCAATATCTGTCGTTTCCTGACTTGTACATCTTAGCCATTCTGACTGGTATGAGGAGGTATCTCATTGTGGTTTTGATTTGTATTTCCCTGATGCTGAGGGATGTGGAGCATTTCTTCGTGAGTCTATTGGCCATTTGTATGGCTTCTTTGGAGAAATACCTGTTCTTGTCTTCAACCCATTTCTTGACTGGATTTTGTTTTTGTTTGTTTTTTGGGTGTTGGGTTTGATAAGTTCTTTATAGATTTTGGATACTAGTCCTTTATCTGAAAAGACATTTGCAAATTCTTTCTCCCATTGTGTAAGTTTTCTTTTGGGTTTGTTGACTATTTCCTTTGCTGTGCAAAAGCTTTTTATCTTGACTGAGTCCTAATAGTTCAGCTTTGCTTTTGTTTCCCTTGCCTTTGGAGATGTGTCTAGCAAAAAGTTGCTGCAGCTAAGGCTAAAGAGGTTGCTGCCTGTGTTTTCCTCTAGGATTCTGATGGATTCCTTTCTCACACTGAGGTCTTTCACCCATTTTGATTTTATTTTTTGTGTGTGTGGTGTAGGGAAATACTCCAGTTTCATTCTTCTGCTTGTGGCTGTCCAATTTTCCCAACATCATTTATTGAAGAGACTGCCTTTTTTCTATTGGACATTCTTTCCTGCTTTGTCAAAGATTAGTTGACCATAGAGCTGAGGTCCATTTCTGGGCTCTCTATTCTGTTCCATTGATCTATGTGTCTGTTTTTGTGCCAGTACCATGCTGTCTTGATCACTACAATTTTGTAATACAGCTTGAAGTCCGGGATTTTGATGCTTCCAGCTTTGGTTTTCTTTTATAACATTCCTTTGGCTATTTGGGGTCTTTTCTGGTTCCATACAAATTTTAGGATTATTTGTTCCAGCTTTGTGAAAGAAGTTGGTGGTATTTTGATAGGGATTGCATTAAATGAACAGATTGCTCTAGGTAGCATAGACATTTTAACAATATTTGTTCTTCCAATTTATGAGCATGGAATGTTTTTCCATTTCTAAGTGTCTTCCTCAATTTCTTTCATAAGTGTTCTATAGTTTTCAGAATACAGATCCTTTCCTCTTTGGTTAGGTTTATTCATAGATATCTTACAATTTGGGTGCAACTGTAAATGGGATCAATTCCTTGATTTCTCTTTTTTCTGCCTCATTATTAGTGTATAAAATGCAATTAACTTCTGTGCATTGATTTTGTATCCTGCCACTTTGCTGAATTCCTGTGTCAGTTCTAGCAATTTTTTGCTAAAGTCTTTTGTGTTTTCTACATAGAGTATCATGTCGTCTGTCAAGAGTGAAAGTCTGACTTCTTTGCTGATTTGGTTGCCTTTTATTTTCTTTGTTGTCTGATTGCTGAAGGCTAGGACTCCCAGTACTGTGTTGAACAGCAGTGGTGAGAGTGAACATCCATGTTGTGTTGCTGACATTAGGGGAAAAGCTCTCTGTTTTGCCCCGTTGAGAATGATATTCATTGTGGGTCTTTCATATATAACTTTTATGATAATTGAGGTATGTTATCTCTATCCCTACAAGGCACGAATTTTTTATCAAGAAAGGATGCTATATTTCATCAAATGCTTGATCAACAAAACTAAGATTTAGTTCTTTGAAAGAATTAGTAAGATAAAGAAACCCCTAGCCAGACTTACCAAAAAGAAAAGAGAAAGGACCCAAATTAATAAAATGGTGAATGAAAGAGAAGAGATGACATCCAACACTAAAGAGATACAATTATAAGAGAATATTCAAAGCAATCATATGCCAAAAAATTAGGCAATATGGAAGAAATGGATGCATTCCTAGAAACATATAAATGGCCAAAACTGAAACAGGAAGAAACAGAAAGCCTAAACAGGTACATAACCAGCAAAGAAACTGAATCAGTAATAAAAAACAATCTTGCAACAAACAAGAGTCCAGGGATGGGCGGTCTCCCAGTGGAATTCTACCAAACATTTAAAGAAGAAAACGGCATGGAGGTTCCCCAGAAAGTTAAAAATAGAGCTACACTATGACCCAGCAATTGTACTACTGGATATTTACCCCAAAGATAGAAATGCAGTGATCTGAATGGGCACCTACACCCTAATGTTCATGGCAGCAATGTCCACAATAGCCAAACTGCAAAGAGCCAAGATGTTCATTGGCAGATGAATGGATAAAGAAGATGTAGTGTGTGTAAATACACACACACACACACACACACTGGAATATTACTCAGCCATCAGAAAGAATGAATACTTTTGCATCAATGTGGATGAACTAGAGGGTATTATACTGAGTGAAGTCAATCAGAGAAAGACAATTATCATATGGTTTCACTCATTTGTGTAATATAAGAAAAAGTGCAGAGGATCATAGGGGAAGGGAGGGAAAGCTGAATGGGAAGTCATCAGAGAGGGAGAAAAAACCATGAGAGACTCTTAACTCTAGGAAGAAAACTGAGCATTGCTGGAGGGGAGGTAGGCAGGAGAATGGGGTAATTGGGTGATGAGCATCAAAGAGGGCACGTGATGTGATGAGCACTAGGTGTTACACACAACTGATAAATTGTTGAACACTGTATCTGAGACTAATGATGTACTACATGTTGGCTAATTGAATTTAAATTTAAAAAAAGAATTAATACCTATTCTTCTGAAACTCTTTCAAAAAATAGAAATGGAAGGAAAGCTTCCAAACTCATTCTATGATGCCAGCATTACCTTGATCCCAAAACCAGACAGAAGACCCCACTAAAAAAGGAGAATTACAGACCAATATCCCTGATGAACATGGATGCAAAAAATTCTCACCAAGATACGAGCTAATAGGATCCAACAGTACATTAAAAGGATTATTCACCATGACCAAGTGGGATTTATTCTGGGCTGCAAGGGTGGTTCAACATCCGCAAATCAATCAATGGGATATACCACATTAATAAAAGGACAAGAACCATATGACCCTCTCAAAAGATGTAAATTAAACTTTCATTTTCCAACAAGAAAGCTGACACCCAGAGAAAGAAATCTGTAGGTGTAGACGGAAGATCTTTAATTCTGACTTGGACCCAGGTACTCTGATTCTCTTTCCATCTCATCCAGGAAGGAGTCCAGTGGCTCCTGATCAGGAAGTTCACTTTAAATCTCCCACATCACCAAACACACCACCTGGCAGTAGGGACACACAGCTCAGACCTCACCCTGGCATGCTTCCTCTGGGGAGAAGGTGACTCTGGCATCACACATCCTTGGTTCAAGTGTGCTGCTGCCTATTTCTCATCGCAGCCACAATCCCCTCATTAAACCTCACATTTGGATCCCACACACATTTCCTTTTTTCTTTTTAAGATGTCTTTTCCCTCAGCCTAGATTTGTTGTCTTCATATTTCTGGTAAGGCCTCAGAGAAAACATCTGCACACCCTTCATTCCCCAACAATTAAATCCAGCTGGGTCTGCAGAACTCATTGAAGAAGCGGGGTTTGTTCTTATTAATCTCCCAAGTGTGAAAACTCTTCACAGTAATGGATTACATGGAAGCAGGACATTAATAACGAACATCTGCAGATGTTTTCCTTGTTCACGCAGCATTCTCACATCCAGTTCCTCATGGGATGCCCCCAACAGTTCCCCCAGGCAGCCTGAAGCAGGTGCTACAGTGCTGGAGCCCCCTGGCTCTCCGATGTCATGGGAGCTGTGACGAAAATGGCCTGTCTGCCCAGCACGACTGCCTATTCACCTCTGGCTAGTTGCTAATGCAGGGGAACAGGACTCTGTCCTGATGGAGCTATCGGCTACAGTGTCCTGCCCCTGGCAGAGCAGTTGAGAGCTAGCATGACACCCCAGCTAGCCAGCTGGATGATACCATCGCTCTGGTCAAGGACCAAGCCTGGCCAGATAACACCCTTCTGGGGGCTGCAGAATTTGGCCTTAATTCAGGCTGGACATCCCTAACAACTCCTGGACAATCTATTTTCTTCTTCTTGGTTATGTATTCCCCTCTCCTCCTATAAACCAAGTTCATCAGAGAGCTTCCTGCAGCACAGTCAGTAACAAACGGTGTAAAGAACAGATGACATTGTCCAGCTGCTTTGGCAAACTGCTTGAGAGTGTCTATTTAACCTGAACTGAGTGCGTTCCACCTGTGTACTGTCACCCAGTGACTCTACTTCAAGGCATACACACAACAGAAATGTGCATATGTTGGCACCAAAAGACTTGTGGCAAAAAGTTCATAGCGACACACTATTTGTAATAGCCCCAAACGGAAAATAACTCCAAAAAGGCTTGTCAACAGTAGAATGAATAAATAAATCATGGTATACTCACAAAGTGAAATATTACATAGCAACCCTCAGGTTGCTGGAGGGGAGGTTGGTAGGGAGCTGGGGTACCTGGGTGTTGGGCATTAAGGAGGGCATGTGATGTAATGAGCACTGGGTGTCATATGCAACTGATGAGTCACTAAACTCCACCTCTGAAACTAATGATACACTGTATGTTAATTACCTGATTTTAAATAAAATTTTAAAAAAATAAATACTACATAGCAATGAGAACAAGTAATCTACAACTGCCTACAACAATATGGATGAACCCCAAAACACAGTGTTGAAACAGAGAAATCCACACAAAGGATCTGGCCCCATCCCATCCAGGCGTGGTGCTGCGTGTACTTTATCTACAGCTCACACCTACTGTATGGTCCCATTCATATAAAGTACAAATGCAGGCAAAGCCAATCTATGCTGTTCCAAGCCAGGAGAGAGGCTACCTTTGTGGGACAGAGACTGGAAGGGATCCTGGGGGTGCTGATATGTTCTGTTTCTTGTTCTGGGTGCTGGTTATGTAGGTATGTTCAGTTTTGAAAATCCTTTGAGCTATAAACTCATGTGCACACTTTTCTGTGTATATTTAATTCTTCTAAAAGCTAAAAAGTTTCTTAAGATTTATTTATTTATTTGAGAGAGAGAGAGAGAGTGTGTATGTGTGTGCGCACGCGCATGTGTACATGAGGGAGAGGGGCAGAGGCAGAGGGAGAGAGAGTCTCAAGCCGACTCCTCATTGACTGTGGATTCCAATACAGGGCTCATTCCTGAGATCATGACCTGAGCCCAAACCAAGAGTTGGAGGCTTAACTGACTGTGCCACCCAGGCACCCCCAAAGCTAAACAGTTTCAAAGAAAGAACAAAGGCTACTCATGCAGGAAAAGGGGAGACTAGGTGAGGAGATTCTAATGTAGGTCTTTACACTATCTGAGAGAATGCCAGGTGGAAGAGGCATGAGGTTCAGGGGAGTGAACAAGGGGGACAGCTGAGAGCAAAGGTGAGATTTTGAGAATCAGAACTTCCCCAGTACAAACAAGTGTGCCCTGAAAGGTGACTTTGTCCACCAATGTACCACAATCAACCACCAGTAAGACTGCAGATGCTCCCACAGTCACCCAACGGCTTCCCTGTGTCCCTGGAGCCTTCTGCTCTGTCTCTTCCTCTTGACCTCCCCAGGGTCCTGTTGGATGCTCAGTTCTCCCTGCTGGCTTGAAGAGCTTTGTGTGACAGGGACAGGACTCCAGCCCAGGTCTGCCTGCCAACAGCCCTCTCTCTGTGTCCAGCTGCTTCTCTGTCCTCACTTCTATAGACTCACTTTCAGGAGGAGGAAGTTATAACCAGGACCTGATGTTATTAGTCTTGTTAAGGATCTGAAGTGCTGTTGGGTTCAAAGGTTCAAATTGTAGATTCTATTTTTAGCAAAACAAGACGGGAGCAGGCTGTTCTTAACAGACTCTCTTCCACAATGACAAATACTTTAACCAGTAAAAAGAACATGTTGTGTTATAACTTGGATTTATTAAATTATGATGCCAACTTTTCAAGTGTAGGCAGACTTCTGACCTCTCTAGCTAATGTATAACCTGCTATGTATCTTTACTCCTTCTCATGTGGACAAGATAAATCTACTAGGTTGTTTGACATGCAGTCTAGGATGAACAGTCTAAAGAAGGAAGACAATATTCTTTTTCTACATTCATATTGCATAATTGTTACTATCCTATGAATGGTCCAGAAGAATGTTACAGTAAAACCTCCGAAAGGGGAAGGGAAGGCATGAGAACAAGAGCTGCTACTTAAGAGTGCCCAGTCCCTGTCTAGCACTGTTCTAAACACCTGCTTCAGAGGACCTCATTCTATCTCACCGTAGCACAAAGAAGGGACACACTGTTGCTGTTCCCTTTCCAAGGTTAGAAAACCACAAAGAGATTAAGTACCTTAGCTTAGATCATGCAAGCAATAATGGTAGACCTGGGATTCTAAATCAGGTACTCAAGTTCCAGAGAACAGGCTCGTGAGCACTAGGCTATGCCACACCGCACCGGCTGCATGCCAAGCACTGTACACAGCACTTTGCACAACAACCTCACACAGCAGGTAGTAAAGCATTCATTTTATACACGAGGAATCTGAAGTTTACAGAGATTGAGCTTCTTGCCCAAAGCTACTCACTAGTGTAAGTTAGAACCAAGTCTATCTCACCTCCAAATTCTTGCACAACAGGGGCACATTTCTATCCTTCACCATTCCATCTCAAGCGATCGGCACAAGACCTGTCACAGAGCAGGCACTCAGTTAATATTTGTTGAATGAATGAATGAATGAATTCTTACCAACCTTAGTAGGGGACTCCTTCTCCCTTGTATCTTCATCTCCTCTCCCTCTCTCTCACTCTCTCTCTTTGCTCTTTTGTCTCAGAATATAATTCTGCTAGTCCCCCACCTCTAAAAGAATCCTCTCTTGTCCCTGGATCCTCATGAGACTATTGATTTGTCTCCCTCCTATTATTCCCAGTCACGGTTCTTTAAAGATTTGTTTGCACTCCTTTCCTCTGCTTCTCCCCTGACCATCTGTACAGTCCTTTGTAATCCGTCTTCTCTTCTCCACCCCCCAGGCATTCCATCAAGGACTACTCTTCCTAAGGTCACAGCCATCCATTCACTTGATCAATCAATATTTATTGAGTGTCTACTGGATGTGGGGCAAGGCAGCTCGGGCAAGAAAGAAGTCATTTTTGAGTTTTTCAGCTCTTGAAACTCAGAAAGGCACAAATGAAACAAGTAATCAAAAGTGTGATGAGGGGTATGAGAAGGGTATCAAATCCTTGTAAGAGAGAGTAGAGTTTCTCACGTGTGGTGGGTCCTCCCTCTGGCAAGTGTGCTCATTGACATATGCCCCACAGGGAACTCTGGAGGACCTGGAAAATTGTACCTACATCGGTGAGCTTGTTGATTACCTCCTGCTTTTTGTTCTCTATCTCCAAAATTATTTTTATATCCTTTTCCATAGACTCTATATAGGTCTGTTGGCAGTTTTCCATCCATCATTGTGATAGCCAAACCCTCTTTCCCAGTGTCTTCCACCTCCACCATTCCAGAAACTTCTTGCTCATCAATTCCTTAAACACTGGGCATACAGAAGGTTGCATTCTGACTACTTTTCTTATTGTCAAGTAATCTCATAGGAAAGTTCTCTGTGGCTTTATCTATCCTCTGTAACAACAGCAACTCATGTTTCTTGAGTGCTGTGTCCTGGAAGCTGTACTCAGTGTTTTATACCTGTCCATGTGCACAGATGCTCTTTAACACAATTTTGCTATCCCAAATGAGCACTCAAAATTCTGCAGCAGCCATTCTCAAAGTGTGGTCCTCCAAGACCCTCTCAGGGTCTGTACAGGCCAAAACTATTTTCATAAGACTTTATAAAACTTTCATACTCTCATGAGTATATGGTAGAGTTTTCCAGAGGCTATGTGACATGAATCATGCCAATTCAAAATAAATGTGTCCTTGTATATTCTCATGTTTTCTAGAACTTTCTAAGGTCGTAGGCTTGAGATATAAATAAGGTCCTTCTCAGAGATGATCTCAGTTTGTTCTTAAAATTTCTACTATGTTCTTACTAACCATCTTTGGGTATACCTGCTTTTATCTGTAACGTCATCATCATACAATAAATTATTTATTTGAAATCCTGAAGTTTCCCTTACACGTGGAAACATAAAAACTATACTTTGTTGTCCTGTTTTGTAATAGTACTTAGAAAATAATTTTTTGTAAATTTTATTAACACATAATATATTATTTGCTTCAGGGATACAGGTCTGTGAATCATCAATCTTACACAATTCATAGCACTCACCATAGCACACACCCTTCCCAATGTCCATAATCCAGCTACTCCATCCCTCATACCCCTCTTCCTTCCAGCAACCCTCAGTTTATTTCCTGAGATTAAGAGTCCCTTATGAGTTTTCTAAATAATTTCTAGAAAATAAAAAATATAAAATTGTAAACCTTATCTGTAACTATTGTTATTTTATAACTTTGTAATATTTTACTTTAAAATAAATGAACATTAATTTATAATAGAGTTGACCCTTGAACAATGCAGAGTTTAGGGTGCCAAACCCTGAACAGTTGAAAATTCGTGTGTAACTTTTGACTCCCCAAAGCTTAACTATTAATAGCTAACTGTTGACTGGAAGACTTACTGATAACATAAACAGTTGGTTAACACATATTCTGCATGTTATATGTATTTATACAGAATTCCTTCAACAAAGTAAGCTAGAAAAAAGAAAATGTTAAGAAATGTGTAAAGAAGATAAAATACATTTATAGGACTGTGCTGTAAAAAAATCACGCAGTTCAAACCTGTGTTGTACAAGGGTCAGCTTATATTTTTCTTATGTTTAAGGATAAATAATTGCTTGGAAAAGTTTAGACTACTCACCCCCTCAATCGCTAGCTGAATCATCTATGTCTGAAGACACTGAAAAAGATGAAAATGTCATTCCAGAGAACTCTGACTCATAGAGGAAAGAATCTACAGCAAAGGAATGAGGTAAGAATGCAAAAAGAATTACAATTAAAAACAAACAAAACTACTTTCTCTCCCTCAACTTCATGGATGTCAACCATTTATTTTATTGTGTTTCATGGAATGGGGTTTTTGAGAATAGTATTATGGTGCCAGTCAAGTGATGGCATTATTACAGAACAATCATTCAGAGTTTTGTTTTTTTTTTTAAGAATAATGCATTTTATTTTGAAGTTAGATTTACAGAAAAGTTACAAAGAGTATACAGACCTCCCTTGTACTCATCATCTAAATACAATATTACTAGCTATCTATAGACTTATTTGAATGTTGATGGCTTTCCACAACTCATGTCCTTCTTCTGGTCCAGGATCTCAACTATGATCACACGTTGTTTTTGTCTCCTCCAATCTGGGACAGTTCTTTAGTAATTCCTGAAGTCTCATCATCTTTTGAAGCAATTGGCTAATAATTTTGTAGACTATGCCTTCGTTGGGGGTTGGGTGATGTGTTCTTATGTTTACACTGAGGTGATCCATTTTTGGCAAGAGGCCTGTAGAAATGATGTTGTTCTTTCTTGGTGCATCATGAAAGGGGGCGCACAATGTTGAGAGATCTCATTGCTAGTAATGTTGACTTTGAACACATGGGTGAGGTGTTGTTTGTCAGATCTCTCCATGGGGAAGTTACTATTTTTTCTTTGATACCGATGACAGAGTTTAAAGAAAAAGGAATTAAGTGTTTTAAGCTGAGATAAAACAAGTTCTTTAAAAATCCAAAAAAATTGTTCAATATAGTTTTCTAAACTATAAACAAAAAAGCTACAGAAGCATGTTTCAGAATAAGTTATCATATTTCATCGGTTGGGGAAACACAAATGAGAGCTCAGAGAGTAACAGAGCCTTAAGCTCTTGACATTACTGAACACCTGCTGGATGGAAAGTGACAGCATTTCCAGTTTCTAACAATGCAGTAAGCCTCTGAATTAAAGATTTTGTTGCAAACATGAAGACTGAGTCAACCAGTTAACAGTAGGATTTTATTTCTGTCTTGCAAATGGATGGATCTACAGACATGGCTGGACTTGCAGTGTTGCTTATCTTCTCTGGTATCAACACCAACTAGTCCTCCAAGAAAATCTTTGATATAAATACCTCGCCAACAGTGGTCCTGAGATGCTGGAAGCACTGAAAAACTTTTGAATCTTGGAATGTGTTCTCAGTGACAGTACAAATGTAATGATGGGTAAAACAGATGGCACCTTTGCACAAAGGAAGAAATGGCACCAAACTGTACCAGTCCTCGCTGTGTTTCTCACTGCCACACACTCATAAATAAAAGCCAATTTCACTTGAGAATGCTTTGATAAAGCCGGGGAAAATATTAACTTTATTAAATGTATATCTTTGAATATGTCTTCTAAATATTCTGTGTGACAGAAAGTATGTATAAAACACTTCTCTTCCAGAAAAAACAAAACAGAACACTTCTGCAACTAAACTGTAAGCTGAACTAGATTTTTTTTCCAAGGGATACCATTTTTACTTCAGAGATTAATTTACTTACAATACTGTATGATGACTAGCATAACATAATAAAAAAAAACTGAAGATGAATGAAGCAAACCTGTCATTTCAGGAAAAAAAAAATATTTGACTATATTTGTTGCCAATGATAAAATTTGGGTTTTCTAGTAAAAATTAGACTTTTGAGAAACTCGTGTCTATCACATGAATTTGAAAGCTTTCCAATACTCAAAGATGTTACTGATGAGTTTAGTAGTGCAATTTAATAAATGTGATTTTTAAATATTGCATAATGGAGTGTGCCAGCATTTGGAGGGTCTAAATAAAGCAGTGGCAACTTTCCATATCACCACAAAATCATGCACATTTAAAAGAGCCACTTAACTTCAAGATAGACTAAAGGATTTTGAGGTAGAAGAATGTGAAGAGTTCAGTAGTCAGCTCAGACAGCTTCACCAGAAAGCCTTATCTGAACTCAGCACGGTGACGTAGGTGTCCCTTTCCTATACTCTATCTCAGTTACTCATCATACCATCCTGGGAATTCTGCATACTTGTGAATCATCACAAAAGAACCGTGAGCTTACTAAGAGTGGGAACCATGTCCTTTCATGTCTTATGGGTCCTTATACTCCCAAAGCTGATCATAGTGCCTGGCACAAAGCTGGAGGCCACAGGATGGATGAACAACCCAGGGAGCACTTCAGGACGCTGGACAGTTCCCAGGGAGCCTCTTGGCTTTGAGTTTCTGAATACTGAAAGAGGGTTCTGGGGTTAATACTACCTTCTCTTTAGGACTCTCAATCATTAGGAATCCCTCACATCCCGTAGATTGGCCTTTGTAGTTCGTTCGTTCTCTCTCTCTTTTTCTACCTTTGAAAAAGTAATTTATTTTTATATATCTCGAGTTTTTATTAAATTTTTTCCCAGTAAAGGTAATCTTTACTTTTTTTATTATTAAGTTCAGTTAGCAACATATAGTACATCACTAGTTTTTGATGTAGTGTTCAATGATTCATTAGTTGCATAGAACACCCAGTTCTCATCACAACACATGCCCTCAAGTTTTTATTTAAATTTTAGTTTGTTAACATATGGTTGTAGTATTAGTCTCAAAAGTAGAATTAGTGATTCATCTCTGACATATAACACCCAGTGTGAGCACATGCCCTCTTTAGTTCTTAACCTAGAGACTGACTCCCTTATCTGCTTCTACATTCAAAATGTATCTCAAATCCATTTATTCTCAATATATTTATTACACACCTAATCCAAGATGGTATCTTTTACGAAAGCCTCCTAAATAGGCTGCTTGCTTTCTCATTCCTATCCGTCCTCCACATGGCAACCAGAACAATCTTTTAAAAAGTACAAATCAGCTTGGTGAATTAAAGATGGACACAAAA
Organism: Martes martes; assembly: GCF_963455335.1. NCBI lineage: Eukaryota > Metazoa > Chordata > Mammalia > Carnivora > Mustelidae > Martes > Martes martes. The sequence goes on from NC_137889.1 coordinate 144,466,193, forward strand.
TTCTTGTCACTGCTCCCATCAAGAGATGTAATCCATTTACTCTTCCTTTGAGTATGGGCTGGCCCAGTGGCTTGGGTTAACTAACAGAATGCAGCCAAAGTGTCTCCATATAATCTCTGGAGTTAGGTCTTAAAGAATAGTCATATAGAGCAAAGGAAAACTACATATACAGAGAAGCCAAGAAACTCTTAACTTTAGAGAACACACTGGTAGTTACAGAGGGAAGGTGGGGAGAAGGGGCATAGGTGATGGGGATTAAAGAGTGTACTTGTGATGAGTATTGGGTGTTGTATGGAAGTGCTGAATCACTATATTCTATGCCTGAAACTAATATTACACTGTATGTTAACTATGCTGGAATTAAAATAATAAAAAAAGGACAGTCATAGAGATTTAAGCAGTTTACAGAGCCCCAAACAAGGCAACTGACCCACTAATACATCACAGGGGAACAATTAACAACAAAATAATAGTAATAATAATAATAACTTCCATTTAAGAAGGATCCTTAGAAGACCCCAGATCTCCTCAGATATATAAATTTCATTATGTCTTATAAATGGATAAAGAAGATGTGGTCCATATATACAATGGAATATTACTCAGTCATCAAAAAGGATGACTACCCACCTTTTGCATAAACGTGGATGGGACTGGAGGAGATTATGCTGAGTGAAATAAGTTAAGCAGAGAAAGTCTATTATCATATGGTTTTACTTACTTGTGGAGCATAAGGAATAACATGGAGGACATTAGGAGAAGGAAAGGAAAAGCGAAGGGGGGATATTGGAGGGGGAGAGGAACCATGAGAGACTGTGGACTCCGGGAAACTGAGGGTTTTAGAGGGGAGGGGATGGGGAGATGGGTTAGCTGGGTGATGGGTATTAAGGAGGGCACGTATTGCATGGAGCACTGGATGTTAAATGTAAACAATGAATCTTGGAACACTGTATCAAAAACTAATGATGTATTATATGGCGATTAACATAACACAATAAAAAAAATTTCATTATGTCTTAAAATTCTGTGAGGTTGGTAGTACTATCCTTGTTTTTCAAATGTGAAGATGGAGGCTCAGTAGGCTAATTTTCAAATCCAGGGCTAACTGACACTGACACTCTAGCTCCCTCCATCTTCCTTACCTGTAGGACCAGCCCTCAAGTCATCCATCTACTCTATTTGGAGGCTATGGCAAATGCTCTTCTCCAAGCCCAACCACTGATTAAAAGACAAGCCCAAATGTTGATGAGATCTTATTTTCTCCAAATTATTAAAACCATAATTCAGATGCCACACAGTATGCCTGTGATATCTGTCCTAACCTAAGAAACTCCCCGTAAGTACAAGGGCCAAATCCTGTAATTAAAGCCATATGTTAAACAATGCCCTAAACACATTTGCACATTCTTTCTTTCCAAGTTTCATTGCTCTTCTAAACACACTAATGAGGTAGAAAGGGACTAGCATTCCTGTATCACTTCAATAGCAAAATCTACAGTCAGTGCCACCTTCTTAAATACTTCCATCCCCACTGCCCCATGACCTTCACTGCACCCCACCATTTCCTTCTCATAAAATGCAGAATGACCTCCTGGCAAGAGAGAATAAAAAAATATCTCTGTTTTGTAGGTCAGCAATATTGTTGTGAACCTTAAATTACACCAGTCAATCATCATCTTGCCTTTAAATCTGAAAGAATGCAAAACCATGTCCCCTATAATTTGAATTAGTGAGTGCTTAAGGGCGCCAGAGCCATGGTGTTAATCACAGGATAATGCAATCAGCTTCAGGGAACCTGAGCATTAGCAGTTCTCACTACAACACAGACTGGGTTTGTTACATGTAAGTTATTTATTTACTATGTCGCTGGCATGCACATAGACAGGGATGTCCTGCAAAGCTACAATGTTCAACATGCATGCACACAGGCAACTGCGCACACATGTGCGTGCGCACACACACACACACACATGCATGCATCCATCACCTTAAGGGAACTAATATTTCTGGATTATTCTCAATACCCAAAGCAAAAAACATATAAGCTTCTCTGTGCACCTATACCAGGTACTGGGAAGAGTGCCAAATAAGACTTGATTTTACAAATTAGAAGAAAATCATACCCACTTCACCTGGTTTAAAACCCAATGGCATTTTAATGACTTCCTCTTTCATTTACCTTGGAATAAAAATAAATCTTTCAAACTAGTTCAGAAAGCATCTCTGACTCCTGCAACCCTCCCCTTCCTTTCTCGTGTCCATGGCACTGGCTGTCTATAAGTCTTGCATGGATGGTGCTGTCCACCTTTACCCATGCTGTGCTCTCTCATGAGAACTCTTTCTCCTGTCCCATCATCTTCTTTTCAGTTTTAGAAATTCCAACCTATTTTTCAGGTCATGGCTCAAAAATCACTTCTAGAAGGAGGCTTCTCTGACTCTGATCTTTAGATTAGATAAATTTCCCTATTTTATATTCTCAGAGTCTCAGAACTTTCTCTGTCATATTATATACCTCACCTTACTGTTTGTATTTCCAATAAATCTCACTGGACCTTAAGCTCCATGAGTGTAAGGACTGTCTGTACCTGTTCTGTTCATTGCTTATCCTTGACAGTTAATAAGATGCTTAGCATCTAGGAAAGGGGATGCTCTTTCTAAGAGAAGTTCTCCAAGTGTGGTCCCCAGACCACCAGCATTAACATCTCCTGGAGGCTTTTTAGGAAAGCAAATTCTCTGGTCCCATCGCAGACATGGAATCAGAACACCTGAGGTGAGAGCCAGCAGCTTCAACAAAGCCTCTGGATGACTCTGGTGCACATAAAGTTTGAGAACTGGGTCTGTAATATGAAGGTGCTCACAATCCAGTAAGCGAGACTCAGACTGTGCAACCACAAAAGGCAAGACCAGAACCAGTATATGGCTTTTGCAGGCTAAGTTTGGATAAGGAACAGGAGGTATTTTCTCACAATTAGGGAAACTCCATAACACAATGCACTTCAGGAAGTGAGCAGGGCACAAAAGGCACCTAATTATACAGGTCCATTTTTTGGCTTAGTGCTAGCTCTCAATAAATGTTGGCTTGAACGCTGGAGAAGAGATTCCTGAGCTAGGTAAGAGAAGTTGCTTTCTGAGTTTCCAGCATCTCTAAGACTCTGAAGACTCTCAGAGACACCACAATTATGTTCTGAAGGTTTCAAGGAGTGTAACAAAGCTTAAAGTTGTTTGAGTTAAAACAATATCTAATGTTGAATAAATATCACAAAAACATCAACACTCGCCCAACCTACCTCAGGAGAAACCAAGCAATGAGATTGTATAAATGGTTATAAATAAAAATCCAATTAAATCCAAGTAGGAAACTATTTGACAGAACTAGGAAGCCCTGTCTCCAGGAGACCTAAAAGGGAGACGCTGCCTCTCCTAGAAACCCCAGAAATTAAAAGGAACATGTTCCCACATGAAAGGTTCTCCAAGTTTATACTTTGTCTCCTAGTTGGGAGCTGACTGAATAGATAATCATTTGGAGATGAAATGATGTTAGAAGTCCTGCAGTCAAATTAGGGAAAATTGTAAAATCTGACTGTAGTAACTGAAATCTTCAAGCTTCCCCCAATAACAACCAACACATCAATTCCTGGTTTAGAAATCACAGTTCACATCATTGCCCATACAGCTTCCATGATGGTTCCCTTTTGACTTGGAACCCGGTTGAAACACTAATCCACTGCTGAAGGGAGTTGTGTCATTGTTTGTTCCTGAAATAAATAGTTCAGTAACGATCCCATACAAGCCATGGTTTGCTTTCACCTAAAGGACTTGAAAGATGTTGCTCAGACATGAATGCAACTATCATTTCCATATGCCTTCATGTCATGCTTCTGAATGTATGACCCAAGCTTTCCTTGAATTGTTACAGTTCATATGCCATTAAGAAAACAACTATGTAACTAAGTCTTTAGAGACGCAGTCTCCCTAGATAAAAATACTATCTTGCTTCTTCTTAAAACTTGAATGCTTGTTCACATCTTTCTCATAATAAAAACATAAATTTGGAGCATTTGCCAATATGTGGCAAAACATAAGGAAAAATGAAAATTCAAATGTTAAGAAAAAATGAAAATTCACATCTGTATATACAGGATGTATAAAAAGTGCATAAGCAAAAGACTAAAAATAAATGCCAAAGAACCCAAGCTATAGTCTTTATCTCATGGAATCACAAAAGACATAATTTCATAATTTTCTTGCATTATTATCAAGTTGTAATAATTCATACAGTGTGACTGAGGTACAGGATGGAATAAACAGACCACAGGAACAGAAGAGACAACCCAGATACAATCTTATAGATACAAGGAAATTATATACACACTGCAGGTCACTGGGAAAAAGGGAGACATTCTATCCATAAGGAACTATTACAAACAAAGTGGCAATTGAGGGTTCTCTGTAAGGAACAAAGTAACAATGGACCTAAATACCATTATAGCCAAAATCAACACCTGACACCATATGCTGAAACCTCTTGGCTTGAAGAATCAAATAGGAAAAGCCCAACGTCAAAGTGTCAGAAGAAAATATAAGGAAATCTCATTAGGACCCTGAGATTGGGAAACATTTTTCAAAGCAGACATAAAATATGTTAACTTTAAAAAGGAAATATTGGTAATTTAATTCCATTAGAACTAAAAGCAATTTTTCAAAAGTCACCATAACACATTTTAAGAAGATATTCAACATATATAACCCCCCTCATAAATCAATAAGGAAATAGGCAATCTTGTTAAAAATGAGCAAACGGCATGAACATAGATGGGAGGGCTGCAGTCTGAAAGGAGACAGTGAAGGTTTTCCTGAGAAGGCAGCCTTGTGATGTTAATGAGGCAGGCTTCTATGAAAGGAGAGAAAGTGGAGCTTAGGGGAGTTGTAGAAGCCCACTTACTGAGCAGACACCAGCTATATATATATTCTTCAAAAAACACTGAATCTTGGAACACTGAAAAAAATTAAATTTAATTTTTAAAAAAATGAAAAAAAAACCCCTCTTCAGTAATCAACGTGATACTTGGATCTCTACCTGTCTCACTTCTGGGTTCATTTCTGAATTAGTTCTAAGACAGGGCAGGCAAAAAGGAGGCAGTAGTATTATGTATTAGACTTAAATCCTAACAGAAAGGAATTTGGGTGGTTTTATTTTGGGTGGTTTTGAACCAGGATGACATGATCTGATTTAGGCTTTTTTTGAAGCTCATCTTGGTGGCTCTGTGGAGAATAGATGCAGGGGGCAAGCATGGAAGCTAAAGATCATTAGTTGGCTTCCACCATGACCCAGGACAGGTGTGAGGGTGGCTTGGTAACAGTGGGGGAATAATAAGCTGTCAGAGCCAGTAGGATTTTCTGGTGCAGAAAGGGGTAGGAGAGGGAGGGAGGGGAGGACATCAAGGATGAGCCTTAGAAGTAAATCAAAACAAAACAAAATAATGGACATGAAGTATCTGAAGACAGAGGTGCTAACATATAATAGCTTTTAAATTACATATATTTAATGAATGAATGAATGAATAGTGATCAGGTTTTATCTGACTGACAGAGCAGGATGATGGAGAGAAAATATTCCGTAGAGACTGAATAAGAAAGAGCAAAGAGAAGAAAGCACTTGCTTTTAAGAGAACCATGGCGACTTTCTGCCTGCAATAATTCACTTCTCTCTGCCTGGGTCACCAAGAACTGCTTTCCTTTGATTCACCAAGATCTCTAGTGGGTCTACTCATCACTCATGAACATTTTATCCTTACAACAAGCAGCTCCAAGCTAGTGCAAATATGACATTTATGGCCACATTGAATGTGCATAAAATGTCATCCTACCCTCAGCCCAGCACAGCAGCTTCCAATTATATCATGTTTTAGGGGATGGTAACAAATGTGGGAGGAATCGCCTAGTGGCCTTTACTAAGATAACAAAATTGTAAAGTTTGGATTAAATCACAGGATGGGCGTTCTGACTTCGGGAGCCCGTTAACTTTGATTAAGCAACCAGTGTGGGGCTTCTTCAGAGGGACTGTGGGGAGGGGGTTGGGGTTCACCTACATCTTTGTACCCTTCATGCCATCTCCATCATCACTGCAGAGTAGAAAATTGTGAATCATGTCCTGAGGGCTCTTTTTAATAAGGCTGACAGCAAGGCCACAGGCTGTAGGGAAGGAACATTTGTTTTGTGAGATTTCACATCTGAGCGTTGCTTGGGCACCTAACCCTGAATGCCTGGGTCTGGATCCTGGTCTGCCACTGGTAGCCAGGTCCTCCTTGGACAAGTTTTTCTGATTCTCATGCCTCAGTTTCCCCATCTGTTAAATGTCAACACTAATCCCATCTTTGTGCCTACTAACTGTGAGGATTAAAAATGATGACCTATATAAAACATTGCTTCTTTGTTGGAGCTGCTATAACAAAATACCATAGACGCAGTGTGAGGGGCAGGGAGGCTTAAACGAAATGTTTTAAGATGCTTTCAGGTCTAGAGGCTGAAGTCCGAGATCAAGCTGCCAGCAGATTCAGTGTCTGGTGAGTGTCTGCTTTGTGGTTCATAGATAGCTGTCTTCTCACTGTGTCCCCACATGATGTAAAGGGTGAGGGAACTTACTGGGGACTCTTTTATAAGGGCATGAATCTCATTCACAAGGGCCCCACCCTTATGACCTAATTACCTCCCTGAAGCCCCAACTTCAAACACCATCCTACTGGGGGTAAGGTCTGAACATTTGGATGTCGGAGGGGCACAAACACGGAGTCAGAGCCCATAGCATGTCAGAACAGTTCTTCATACCTGTATATGCACAACAAAGACTAGAAGCTAATACTTTAAATAAGCTCATCCTACAGCATACTCTTTACACCATCCAACACCCAGCAGGAGCCAAGCAATCTTCCGTTGCATGGGTGCTGGATGAATTATCACAGCCTTCTTAGCTTCAGTTTCTGCATTGGTAAAAGGGAGTAGTAATATTAACCTCCAAGGCTGTCAGAAAGAAGAAAGAATATGGCAGATGCCAAATAACTGGGGGATTATGAGATGAACTTTGAAAGCCCCATTCACTGAACTAAAAATGAAATCAGGGAGACGTGCCACTTGATCATTTTAGAGCTTGCTTGATTCACTACTTTAAAACGCAAGTTTATTGACTTTCCAAATAACAGAACTTGCATTTTTTTCTTTTCTTTTTTTAATTTAAATTCAATGAGCCAACATAAAGAACATCATTAGTTTCAGATGTAGTGCTCAATAATTTATCAGTTGTGTGTAACTTGCATTTTAAATTGTGACACAAGATTGTTTGTTCATTTGTTTTTGTTTATTTCTCCTGGAAGGGGATGACGCCTACCTTGTGGGACCATTATACAGAGTAAGTGAATTAACACAAGAGAAGCCTGGCAAGTAGGAAATGCTCTGCATCTGACAGTCTCTCTTTCCCAAAACAAACAAAATGTCTATCAGGGAATCGCAGCTGTCAATCTCCATCTCCCTCCTTCCCCTAACTGAGCCCCACAAGCCAGTGACACAAGGTCTCCTGCTTCTCTCTGGTCCCTCCTGGTGACCTCCTGTGGTTTGAGCTCTGTCACTAAAAGAGAGGTAATTCTTCTGGTCATCCCACTATTGACTAGGCCACTTCTGGTGGGCACCGAAGCTTATCTTTCCATGGGGTGGACCTATTTCCAGAAAGCTGAAATTGAAGGAAGCTCTCTCTCATTCTTGCGCAACCAGAATTACAAATATTCTCCATTGACACTGGACAAGAAAAGCCTTATCTTCTTAATTTCTTAAAACATACACAGGGAAGAGGTCTGAAAAATAATGGTCATTTGTGGAAAGGAGATTAATGGGTAAATAAGTTTCCTAGGGTTGGAAAATGAAAATGGATTTCTTTACGGCAGGACTTCTCAGAGCCTTTGGCATGTCACTATTTATATGGCTCTTCAGGAATGGGGATGTAAGATGTACTTCTAAAACTTGCTTGACCAGGAAAACCACTGGGTAGAATACACTTTTGCACACCATGGTACAACAGTGTTCCAAGGAACAGATATAAGAATGTATTAAATGTCCATTGATCTACTGTTGAATGCCTCTCATCTTCCAACTGGGCTGGTAAACTCCATGACAGTGAACTCCACACCTGGTCCCTGCCTTCATGAAGACTGAGGTCTAGTCAGGGCATGACTGGTAAATCAATAAGCCCACAAGGGGAGTTCATAACACACACCATTAAGGATGCAAGAGTGTTGTACTTCAGGCTTAGTTTGAGGCAAGGGCAGGACAAGTACAGGCTTCATGGAAATGAAGTATTTGTGATCTGGATGAAGGGTTGGCTGAGTTGTGAATGTGCAAAGATGGAGGAGTGGAAAGAACAGCATAAGCCAGGGTGAGAAGGCTGCAGAACACAGGGTCCAGGTTGTTGCACACCATGAGGAGGTGCAAGGTATGCACAGTGGGTCAAGGGCATCCTAGGGAAAGCCTGATGATGCAGAAGAGGAGGAGGAGGAGGAGGAGGAGGAACAGCAGCTGATAACAATAATGACAAAAGCTTCTACTCCCATGTTTGAATACCCACCACAGTTTCTACCTATAATAGGGGTTTGACAATGTCAGGTCTTGTTCAGACTGTTCAAGAACCCTCAGACCTCGGGACTGCTCTGCTGTGTTGGTGAAGAGCATGGGCTTTGGAAACAGAAACACTTGGGCTCAAACCTTGAACCACCACTTACTGACTGTGATACAGAACAATTTACGTTGCTTCTCTGAACCTGTCTGCATACCTGTAAAAGCGGATCTGTAATCTATCTCATGGTATTGTTGGAAGCTGACGGATAATACATGGGAAGTGCTTAGCAATGTACCTGACATTTAGAAAGTCCTAGATCAATACGCATTGATTGAGGAAACAGAGATCTAGAGAGCATTGATTGAGGAAACAGAGATCTAGAGAGCATGAATGAGTTGCCTAAGGTCACACAGTTAATCAATGAAAGAGTGGGCATTCAACTGCAAAGTGAGCGCTCATCTCACAATGAACTTACTGCTCTGAGATGATGGTGACGGTAAAAAACTAATATTCATTGAGTGCTTGCTCATTGTCCTGAGCACTTTACATGTATTTATTTAATCTCAGCAACAATCCAATTAAGTAGATTATAATTACTATACCCACTTAATAGATCAAGAAGCTGAGACCTACAGATGGCTAACAGACACATGCAAAATTCTCAGCATCACTCAACATCAGGGAAGTACAAATCAAAACCACAACGAGATACCACCTCACACCTGTCAGAACGGCTAAAATGAACAAGTTACGAAATGACTGATGTTGGCAAGGATGTGAGGAAGGGGAACCCTCCTACACGGCTGGCAGGAATGCAAGCTGGTGCAGCCACTCCGGAAAAGGGTATGGATGTTCCTTGAAAAGTTAAAAATAGAATAACCTCATGACCCAGCAATTGTACTTCTAGATATTTATCCAACAGATACAAAAATAGTGATTTGAAGGTGCATGTGAGTTCAGAGAATGAGGTGACGCGAACAGCTCGAAGCTGCTCCCCATCCTGAGGTGAAGGAAATGGCTCCGTGAAGAGTAAGCCAAAGGCCACCCCCATATTCACCTTGACTGAGCTGCCCTAATGAATAAGGCCCCTTTCCTTGGTGCCACTTGCCTAGAGCTATGGGAGGAGGTTGACTCTGCCTTCACACCACTCACCCTGACCAGGCTCTATCTCTTTCCTCTTTCCTCAAGTGCTCATAGAGAACCTAATCTGCATATGTAGGCAGTAGAGCTCATCTGCGACATTATGCCTTTGTAACAAGAATGCTATTTTCAAGGAAATGACTGCTAGATTGCATATGTGCTGAGCGGTGGGTGTGTGTCTGACATTTTCACTTTCTAATGGAATGGCTTCAATGATGCATAATTTAAGCTTTCTAGGAATTTTGCTGTTACATGCCAACCAGGGAGTTGGCCTCTAAAAATTCATGTATTTGACCTAAATTCCTTGCATCAGTAACAGGAAACATATTGTCCTTGGAGAAGTAGTGGCACAGAAGAAATGGTCTGTGTTTTGCAAGTAGACAGTTGTGGGGTTACATACTGATTCAGGTTCTTCAGAGGTTTTTTTAAGTTTCCAAACCATTTTCTCATATGTAGACTGGAGGTATTATGACTGCTTCTGGGGGTTATGATAATTAAGTATGATGATGTAGGTGAGGGATCTAGCATGGAGACAAGCACATAGTAGGTGTGCAATACTGACTACAGCTCCTATTGAAGGAACAGAAGGCTGGCTAAGGACAAAGCAAAAGGCTGACACCTAGCAACCTTTCCCCACCCCCATTCCTGGGTGGGACATATGTGACATTCTTTAGGAATCTCCCAACTATCTTAATGTTAATAGCTTGCTAAAAGGGAAAAATAACCTTGACAATGGCAAGGCCTCTAGTATCTTGTAGGTCCTCTTTAGCATATGAAAGTTCTATTGAAACCTCCCTTTCCCTTACCTCCCCCCAACTCCATGGTACATAACCTGCCACCCCTCATAACCCCAGGGCAGCATCTCTTCCTGCCCACGGGTCCTGTCTCCATGCTTTAATAAATCACCTTTTCACAACAGAGACGTCTTAAGAATTCCTTCTTGGCCGTCAGCTCTGGACCTCACTTACATTCTAGAACTTCATCACTATAGTTATTGCTATATCATCATCATCAAATCAGTTTAACATGATCAGTTTAACAACTATTGAGTGACATGATGAATTATGTTCCAGGCAGTTAGTTCTCTAAAAGATCACATACACAAGAGACAAGGGGAAGGAAAGGTGGGTCCTTGGCTCCTTGGGACATGAGAATGGGGCAAAGGCAAAGCAAGCTCATGAGATCAATGTCCTGTACCTGTTACTCCCTTCACTGTCTTCAGAATTTTGACCACTGGTTGCCCCAGTCAAGAAATGTGCACTTTACTTCCTCGTACACGGTCTCACAGTCTCTCTCCATCCATCCCATGTTAATGGCTTACTCTAGACTTATACCAGCTCTGCCCTGAACCTCTGTATCTAAGAAGCATCGAGGGCTGAAAGCTGGGATGGAGATGGAGCATGCTGAGCAAGGAGGAGGGGCCCTGAGGAGGATGAGTGCCCCACTGAGCAGGACTTTGAAATCCAAACAGAGAAATTTAGACTTTCTCCTGAAGGCAATTGGGAACCATGAACAGATCTCACAGAGGGGAGGAAGTGGTTTCTAAAAATGGAATTTAATGAAGGTTGCTTGTGAAGCATTATGGTGATTTATCTGACACTGAACAAAATGATCATATGTACCAGACGGGACTGATTTAGGTGAGTCAAGACAGGTTTTGGTTCTCTCACCTTTACTCACCATGATCAATGAGTTCCCTAGAGGATCTTTCCCTCTGCTCCACCAGTGGCTGGGACACCACAGGCAGGAATCCAAAGCCAGAGCTAGAGCAGTGAGACTGGGAGCCCTTGTGGCATCATGGATAGAGGTCTTCCTTTGAAATCAAGCTTATGCCTTCAAGACCTATGGGCTGAGTGGTTCTAATCAAGTCACTTAGCCTTGCTGGGACTCAGTTTTATCACCTGTAAGCGAGAACAATTTCCATGGCTGGTGTGAAGATCAGATGTCATGATGACTACAGAGTGTTGGGTTTAAAGCAAAAACTCAGTAAGTCACATCTGAGACGTGGTTCCGCTCCAGAGCACAGACTGTGTGGTTCATTAATATTTATCTCTGTATCATCAGTGTTTGGTGATCATTCTGCTACTACAGATATGCAATATCTGGTTTTCCTTCCTTTCTAAGTATGTGGTAGAAATATATTTCCTGACCTCCTGGTAGTTGAGCAGAGCTCTATAATTCCGAGTTATAGGCAGAGTTGTATGTATGTTACTTCTGGTCTGACCTCTTTCTCTCTGGCCCTGACATGGACAATGCTCAAGAGGCACCACTGACTTACAGACCTGGGTCACTGCCAGGCCAGGATGGATGTACTGTAGCATGAACAACCAAGAGAGCTCTGTTGTTTTAAACCACTGAGAATTGGGGGTTGTTTGTTACTGCAGCAAGGCTTGGACCCTTCCTGACTAATACAGTAATGACTATAAAGTAATAGCAAATCAGAACGTTTTCTTTTTGAGCAAACATACATTAAAAGAACTGGAGATAAAAGAGGAGGGGGAGGGAAAGGAAAGGAATGAAAGGAAATGTCCAGATGAAGGACAACAAATATATGACAAGTGTCACATGGCTCCCTCTTTGAACTCCCAGAACAGGCAGCAAAAAGTGGTCATGGTCCTCTTTCCACTGAGATTTAATGTAGACTCAGACCCTTTCTCAGGGCTGTAGGCAGCCATGACCAGCCCTTTGTTATTGGCTAAAAAAAAATAATAGGCCAGCTCCCATCCCAGGTCCATCCCCACCAGCCTAGGCTGGGACAAGTGGCAGGGTAGTTGAGACCTAGGCCTGGAGACAATCAAATGGGCTTTTGTTCTCCAGGAAGCTGGAGAAGGGAGACAAAGGACAAGATGAGAGGGGTCAGACTAGGTGCTGTAGGCACCACAGCCCCACGGTCTCTGTTATGACTACTCAATTCTGCCTTTGTCATGTGAGAGGGGCCATATACAATACATAAGTAAATGGGCATCACTGTATTCCAGCAAAAGTTTATTTACAAAAATAGGAGCCGCTCCAGATTTGGCCCATGAGTCACAGTTGGCTGACCCCACCAAGACTAAAAACCAGAAACATCTAAAATGGTTTGGAATCAAGAATGAGTTGAGTCTGCAATGGCACTTTGGCCCAGGTAAGTTGTCCAGAGTGGGAAGAAGAATATAAGGATAATTACGAAGAAAAGACCAAACAAATCTGTGGGAGCAGAGGGAAGGGGAAGACAGCCAATGAAAACTCAATGACAGAGGTGCTCCAGGCCCAGCCCTCAACCATGTCCTCTCCCAGACCCTTGACTCAGGCGGTCCTTCATATGGGTCTCTGTTCATGTGGGTGCAGAACGGTTCCGGAAGATGCTGCCTTGTTTCCACAGAAACAGACCTGGGTTTATGAAAATGCACCACAGGCGGGCCTTTCCACATCCTCCTCCACAGCTGCTCCCACTCTTTTCGTGTGTGCGTGACTCAGCGTCAGCCATGTCAATTACCAAGGCTGCCATTCTCCAGCCCCTCCATCTGCCAGGGCTCTTCCTAGCCAGGCCACCAGCCACCACTACTAAGAGGTAATCACTGTGTTGAGAGAAGACATGCCTCTGTTATTAGCTCAGGACTGGAGAACTGCGGTGATCTCTCCAGAAACCACTGACCACATTATCATTTTCAAGAAGCAGGGCAGCTCTGTGGCAGAGCACAGAAGTCAGGGGATACTGGAAGTGCATATTTGGTAGGAATTCCTGCAAATACATGCACATGGGAAGCCACCGTCTGCACTACAGCTAGGCCATCCTTCTGTTGAAAAAATGTCAGGATTGAAAGGAAGATTGCAGTGAATTACTACAAGAGAAGAAGCTCATAGCTTTCATTGGAATATAAGGGATTTGTTTGCTTGATTTTTTTTGTTGTTGTTTTTCTGCTGGGCACAATGGCATGAAAAGACATTTGCTCAGAACCCGTAACAGCTCTGTATCACTGTCACAGATCTGAGAAGAAAAGAGCAAAGGGGACACTCCAGAAAAAATTATTGGTTTAATACTATAACACTTTTGATCTAACCCCCAATTAGGAAGTCTTGGCCACTCACAGCCTGGACAGAACTGAGCCATCTGGTGCTACGAATATTCCTTTTGACCTCTGTAGAGACAGCAAAGGTGGCCTGAAATAAGCCTTTGCCCCGAACCCCACTCTAAAATTGTGTCCCAGTATCTTCTGATAGTGAAAGGGAGGGGATGAAAGCAAGCAAGAGGAGATGAAAGCAAGAAGGAGGGAATTCCTTGAAGGCAGAAAGGATTCTCCCCAAGGTCCAAGGTGGAGGATGAGTGGTCTGTACAATGCTAGGCTTCCTTAGGATTCAAGCCATCCCAGACATGCACAGTCTACTGCCACATCTGCCCCCAGGCCCCCCGTGGTCACATCCATCCCTCCACACTCAAACCTCTGAAATTACAGCTCAGCTAAGATAAAAACCCAGCCCTGCCATCACCAGAGTCCATGGAGGCAGAGAGAAGCCAGCCAGAGAAGCCCTCAAAACTCCAGCCTCTGACAACACAGTCCAGTTGGGCCAATGGGCAACATCCCTCATCTTTCATGTTTCTGTGTGCCCTGGACGATGCCTTGCCTTTGGAGAGAGCAAAGCAGGGGAGGAATCCTGAGAGCCCCACTCCCACCTACAGCCACCAGAGTTTCATAAAGGAGGAGGAAGAACTAGAGCCAAGGACCGTATTTTGCCCAAGAACCAGGAGACTCAGATTCTTGTCCTGTCACCACCACTCATGTGCTCTGTGATCCATATCCCCTCTCTAGGCCTCAGTTTACCTGTCTAGAGCCCATCACAGTCCCAGTCCAAGACACATATTCAATTAAATGTCTGAAGAAATTAGTAATGGGAATCTTACTGGTTAACATCTAGGACTCTGTCCAGCCCTCAAGTTCTAAGTTTCTATCTATGATTCTACCCTTTCAGATATACACATGTCCTAGCTGAGCTTTTCCAGATACAGTCCCTGAGATAAAGGTTCAGTGGCAAGTGATTTATTAAGCAGTTCTGCCAGGAAGACCAGCAGGATAGGGAGGGCAGGTGACATCAGGCAAGCGCAGCCCCAGCATGATCCCATGGAGAGCTCTGGAGGGCATGTCATACCTCATTGCTAGTCAGCTGGAGGCTCACAGTCCTAGGCCATCCATCATGGGCTACAGGACCACCTGGAAGGGTGTGTAAACTCCAAGGCACTTCTTGCTCTGCAAATTGCCAAAATGACTCCAACACAAGGACAGCCCTCTGAAGAAGCTGGTAGGAGGGAACACTTGGAGATGATATATAAGGAAGGTGGGGGGTGGGCAGAAAGAATTCACAGGAATGATCTCAAAGGTCAAGAGCCATGAGATTTGGCTATAAATCCAAAAATTATAAATGAAAACACAGAACTTCTAGATTGGAATGAGTAATTACTGAATACCTACTGTATGCCAGCAGTGTGTTAGGCACTGAGGAGGCAGTAGTGAAAACAAAAGGATCTTGTTTCTGTCCTTATGGAGTTTATAGTGAGAAGCAGGCACTAACTGAAAGCATGACCCAAATCCACATAAAGTCACAGTAGCAGTAAGTGCTGCAAGGAAGAGGAATGCATGCGTTGAGAGAACATGTAAGAGGCAGGTGATGTACTGCCTTTTGAGGGAAGAGATGTGGTAAGCAAGCATAGCTACAATGGGAGGGGAAAGACTAATATTCCAGACAGAGGGAACAGAGTGTCCAAATTGTGAAATGAAAGAAGCAGCTAGAAAATGGCAGAGACAAAAATTACTGTAATTGAATTGTTCAGGGGGAAAAAAAAACATTAAAAGATAATCTAAAGAGATGGGTCTGGGGAAGATGGAGAAGACAATTAGCTGTTTAAGCACTTCTGTCCTAGGTAGGATACACTGTATATAAGTTATTTTATTTATTCATCACAATAATAGCTTCATCTTTTTAGAGAAAAGTGCAAGTGAAGCCATGAACATGGGATATGTCTGCATTTATTCATGTCTCCTTTAATTTCTTTCCTCAATGTTTTATAGTTTTCAGTGTACACATCTTTCATCTTCTTGGCTAAATTCGTTCCTATGCATTTTTTTCCCTTTTGATGTAAACATAAATATAATTATATTCTTAATTTCTTTTTTGGGCAGTTTGTAGCCATTGTATAGAAATGCATCTGATTTTGTATGTTGATTTTGTATCCTGTAACTTTTTTCAATTCATTCTGACAGTTTTTGTGGAGTCTTTAGAGATTTCTACAGAATCATGTCATCTGCAAACAGTGACAATTTTATGTGTTCCTTTCTGATTTGTATAACTCTTATTTCTCTTTCCTCATTAATTGTTCTATTTAGGATTTCCAGTATTGTGTTGAATAAAGGTTGTGAAAATGAACATACTTGTCTTGGTCCTGATCTTACTGGAAAAACTTACAGTTTACAAACTTTGAGTATGATGTTAACTGTGGGCTTGTCATATTTGGCCTTTGTTATGTTGAAATAAATTCCTTACATATTGAACTTGTTGATTTTATATCAAGAAAGGATGCTGAATTTTGTCAAATGCTTTTTCTGCATCTATTGAGATGACATGATTTTTGTCATTCATTCTGTTAGTATGGTATATCACATTTATAGATTTCTGGGTATTAAACCTTGAATCCCAAGGATAAATCCCACTTGATCATTGTGTATGATCTTCTTAATGTCCCATTGGATTTGGTTTGCTAGTATTCTGTTGAGGATTTCCACATCTGTGTTCATCAGAGATATGGGCTTGTAATTTTCTTTTCTTATAGTGTCCTTAACTGGCTTTAGTATCAGAGTGAGATAGCCTTCTGAAAAGAGATTAGAAGTGTTCCAGAACTCCTCTTCATTTTTTGGAAGACTTTGTGAACATTGGCATAATTGTTCTTTAAATGTACAGTATAATTCACTAGTGAATTCACTAGTGGCCCTGGGCTCTTCTTTGCTGGGAGGGTTTTGAAGACTGATTCCATCCCCCTACTTGTCTTTGGTCTGTGCAAATTCCTTATTTTTTCATGATTCAGACTGGTAGTTTGTATGCTTTGAGAAATGTATTGATTTCACCTAGGTTATCCAATCTGTTGAGGTATAGTTGTTCATAGTAGCCTCTTACGATCTTTTGTATTTTTATGGTATCAGTTGCAATATCTCCTTTTTACTTATAATTTTATTTATTTGAGTTTTCAAATATTTGAATCTATTTTGGAGCATGGAATAACTCTGTTCCATGGCTCCTTTCTGTTGTTACTCTAGGTCTCTATTTGAATTATTTCTGCTCTGATCTTTATTATTTCCTTCTGCCAAACTTTGGACTTAGTTTGTTTTTTCCTAGTTCCTTGAGGTTAACACTGTTTATGTGAGATCTTCCTTTTTTCTTAACACAGACATCTACTACCATAAAACCCCCTTAGAACTGCTTCTGCGGCATTGCTTAACTTTTGCTGTGTTGTGTTTCCATTTTCATTTGTCTTAATGTATTTTTTTTTTATTTCCCTTTTGGTTTCTCTTTTGACCCACTGGTTGTTTGGGGTTGTGTGGTTTAATTTGATGTATTTGTGAATTACTGATTTCTAGTTTCATACCATCGTGGATGGTAAAGACACTTCATATCATTTCAACCTTATTAAATTTGTTGGACTTGTTTAGTGGCCAAACATGTGGTCCTCCTGGAGGACGATCTGCATGTGCCAGAGAAGAATAAACAAGTCAGTCCCATGCTGAGTCACAACGCCAGAAGCTGAAGTCAACATCAGCCAAGTTAATTTGGCACCAAGCTCAGTTGTCCATTCCCAAGACGAACAGTAATAGCTGAATCTGAACTAAATTACCTAAAGAAGAGCCCTGACATCACAGACACTGGGGGTGGAAGGAACGAATCAGTCTATGGCTAAAGTGCAGGTACCACACTTTGCAGACCCTCCATTCAGGAATGCAAGCTCCATATCTAAGGGCAGCTCCATATTTCTCACTGGTCAGCTTAAGCAACTAAAGAAGATGGACAACCATACTGGCTTTCCCCCCAGAGTGACCCACATAGGAGAACTTTGCTTCCTTTTCATGCCCTTCCTCATACTTTAAGACAAGGGTACAATTAACTGAGAGGGTAGTGTTGGCATCCCAGTCACTGAGCAGCATGTGTGGATATCAAGTAGAACTTTCCCTAAAGCAGATGTTGGACTGACAGCTTCCTCAGTGGAAACCCACAGGATTGAGATCTCCCAGAGCTAGGTGGGGTAAAGAATGCTCACTGCACCCTCAGACCCAGATGTCCCCTTTGAGCAATGTTGCCTTTCTGGACAGTGGGGATCTCACTCCCCTTTCACTGCAAAATATCACTAAGAGCACTGTTGGTCTCTCTCCTCCCCACTCACTTACATCTCCTTACAAGGGAAGGAGGGGCCCATCCAACTGGTCAGACTCTGACCTTCCCCTGATGAGTCTCCAAAAAAGCAAGCCTGTGTGTCTCTTCCTGTTGGTTATTCCTCCATCCAGAGAGTCCCAGAAAGGCATCTGGCCTCTGCTCCCTGCACCTGGTGCTGAGGGGCTCAGCCATTCTGCTGTTTCAACCCGACTGCACCTCAGAATTACCTTTCAAGTCACTGATGCCTGGACTCTGGGCGACTGACATCCCATTGAGTGGGGTCCCAGCACGCATAGCTGGTAGAGCCACCTGAACAATCTGTTCAGAGGGGCGGTCTGGGTAGGTATACACAGGGTCTGCTCACCACGACTCTTCCTATTTCTGAAACTACATCTGAGCTCCTGGATCCCTGAATCTAGATGAGTTGGAGGAAGACGTCTCCGGTTTTGGATTCAAGCCCAAGCCAAACTTTGCAATCTGCTTTTTGGCAGAATCATGCAATGAGGTATGGGGGTTCTGCCAATAATTAATAAGGTAGCACTTGCCCATCTGGCTCAGCATCCCTGTGGATGGCTCCATCATCGCCCCAACCCTGGAAGAGAAAAGCAGCAGTGTGGGAGGACCAGGGTACCATGGCTTCCTCACAAACTGCGTGGGACCACGGCAAGCACTTTAAAAATAGAATAGCTTATTTCAGTGTATCTTGGACAGTTTCACAGGTGAGGTTAGGTAGCTCACAAAATAAATGTAGAAAACAAAATGATAAAAATAGGAAGAGATTTGGGACCGAGGAATTTTTGTGCCAAGTAGAAAGTAAGACAGTTTTTAAATGGAGATCAGAGACATGCAAACCAAAACAAAGCAGGAAATGAACACAAACATTGAAGAATGAATGTTGTTTTAACGTATCAAGAGCTCAAGCACTGTGTCACTTAATAACATACATTTAAAATCTAAGAACTAGGGCACCTGGTTGGCTCAATCAGTTAAGCGTCTGCCTTTGGCTCAGATCATGATCCCCGGGTCTTGGGATCGTGTCCCACATCAGGTTCCCTGCTCAGTGGGGAGTCTGCTTCTCCCTCTGCCTGCTCCCCCCACTACTTATTCTTTCTCAAAAATAAATAAACAAAATCTTTTAAAAAATAAAATCTAAGAACTAGATATTAGTCCCATTTTACAGACGATACACTGAGTCTCAACAGACTGTCCTGCAACCAGTGACCTGGGACTGAGTGGAAACCCTGCTGCTCAGGCCTGCCAGTCTGGGGGTTCTCTGGTCTCACAGTGCCATGTGGCCTCTCAGAAGTAGTTTAGCTCTGAGCTTCCTTTCAGTCAGAGAGGAGAGGATGACACAGCCAGACACACAATTTCCATTATCAGAATGAGGAAGCATTCCAGCTTCTCAGAAAAAAGCAAACATTTTTCCAAGCACTAACCCCCAAAAAAGGCATCATTCAGGTGGAGTCAGGGAAGGCTTCACCAGCGAGCAGTGGGCAGGGTTTTGTGATGCACAAAGAAGCTCACCAAGTGAACGGGCATAGGAGGAATTCGGGGAATTAGAATAGCACGTGCAGACACCTGGACAACTGTCTAAAACCACCTGATGGCGCAGCTGGGCTCCAGGGAGCCCGGTGCTTGTGGAGGACCACGCGACGTTAACTAATTTAATAACGTCATAAAGCCTAGTCAGGTTGGAAAACCAAAGCGAAGGGAGGAGAAAATTTAATTTAAAGGAGTAGAATAAAATCGTATTACAGCTGGCTCCACTAATTTGGAACATGCAGTAATTCAGAGGTAAAACAGAGTATTTGAGGAGTAGATTTATACCCCATGCAAGACTGGAGCTGGGGCTGATGTATCATGTAAGCAAGCACCAGTTCAAAACCACATTGACTAGTCACTGGTTTTCAAATATAGCAGGAGTGCATGGTCACACAGCAACAAAGATATGCTAATGACAAACACTTAATATATTCATTAAAATAGGTCCCCATAGTACCACTCCTGTCTGCACCTTATTAGGCTTTCTACTTTCTGCATGCATGGTGTTGATGTACATAGGCCTGCCTCACTTGGACTCTTTCTGTACAAATAACCACCTTACGTTCTTAATTAAAATGACACTCTTGCTTGCCCCTGACTCTACTGGGGCCTGGGGTAGAGAAGCCCACTCCACCAAGCTGAATTCTACGGCCCCATAAAAGGACCTCTGCAGGCCCAGGGGTCCTTTGAGATTAACATCCAGACACAAAACCTGTACCTGGTTCATGGTGCATCAGAAATCTCATTACTCCTAGCACAGACCTCGAGGGTGTGGACAAAATGGAAATTGTCAGAGTGGTTTAGGCTGATTTTCCTTCTCACTGCACTTCATATAGAAGTGCATAATTAGGAGGGAAAGCAGGATTAACTACCTCTGTATCAACGCTGCGAACGGCAGGAATGTTAAACCAACCTGACACCGAGATCTGCCACTGTGTCTCCCACACAACCCATTCCCAGTAAATGCAAAGCAAGGACACGGTGTGTGCGTATGCTGTGAAGCCCAAGATCTTGCACCTGTGCTCACATCGTCCCTCCACCTAGGGCTTCCTGCTTCCCCCTTCCCGCTTCCTGAAATCCTGCCTCTTCTTTAGGCTGGAGTACGATGTCATCACTCCCCAGACTGTCAGGATGAGATGTGGGTCATGGAGCTGACTGTGCTGGGGCAGGAGTGTGGGGCCCATTTTGACCCCTCCCTCCTGCCAAACTGACCACTCCCCCACAGGGTGAAGTTCAACGCTTTCTTCTACTTACCCTGCAGGACTCAACTACAATATCCATTCAGAAAGCTTTCATTAAGGGGTGCCCGGGTGTCTCAGTCTGTTAAGCATCTGACTCTTGATTTCAGCTCAGGTCGTGATCTCGGGTTTGTGAGGTCAAGCCCCATGCTTGGCTCTGTGCTGGGTGTAGAGTCTGCTTGGGATTCTTTCTCTCCCTCTGTCCCTCCCACCTACCTAGTCTCAGGTTCTCAAATAAATAAATCTTAAAAAAAATAATAATAATCTTAAAAAGATTAGTCTTACTGGTAATCAGAGACAATGTGTACTAAAACCATGAGACCCTACTGTCCGATTTGCTGTGGAGGAAGTGAAAGAACCCATTCCTACAGATTGCTTATCAAGTGGTCACTTTAAAAAATGCAATTTCTCAGTATTTTCCAGACAACTTTTGACTTCTGGGAATTAATATTTTAAGCAAATAATCAGAGATGCCAAGTTTTATAATCATCATAATTGTTGAGATTTAACCGTTGCTGGGCACCATACCCTCATGATGCCTGGATTTCGGGAGGTTCCCGCCTTGGGAATAGTCCATCCTGAGAAGTGCTTAGCGTGACACAGAAGAGCACGGGTCAACCACCGTAAAGAGACACTGACACGCAGCTGGTGTGCAGTGCATTTTAGATATCACTAGTACCGTCACTCTTATTTTCAGGAAAACAACAACACACGTTCTACCTTGAACACAATGTGGTGGGACCTATCGCAGGTGGGACAATGCACTCTTGGTAAATTTATTAACACAAGTGACCATACTTCTAGGTCAGGAAAACCAAACCTCTGAGCCTCTTGATAATTCTTCAAAAGGTATCCAATGAAATTCAGAATCAACTCCAAAGATAAAAAGAACAGGGAACCAGGAATGAAAGGACGACTGTTACGGATGCACCCAAACCAGGGAACTAGTTCAGAGGTGTAACTATTTGAAAAGTAGAATCTGTCCACTCTTCCATCACTCATTCATTCTAATGGCATTTATGAAGTGAATTCTTTGTGTTCAAGTTCCAGTGGCTGAGAAATAACGCATTCACTTTGGAGAAGGAAGTAAACAGGTAACAGAGCAGCTAAATAAACAGGATAATTTCTGATGGTAATGAATGCTCTGAAGAAAGAGATACAAGACAGTGAGAAAAAGTCAGAAGGATAGCAACACAGCAATCTTTCCCCTGCACATTCTCTGCGCCCCCTCCAGCAACCAAAAGGGCTCCACAGAGCTCAGCCTGAAAACCATTGGTCAGTCTACCTACCCCTGTGTCTTGTAGCAAGGTGAGACCAAGAGGAAGACCAGTGATGACAGAGGTTCAACCCTGGACAGCAGGTGATCTATGGGGCTGGGTGCCTCCTACCAGCTCCTCCTTCAGTCATTCCCACAGGGCCTTGCAATGCACCAAGGCCCATCAGCAGCATAAGCTCTCTGTTTGCCATACTCCCCACCACGCCCTAATGTCCCCCACACCCAATTCCTTCATTAACTTCTTTTTTTTTTTTAAGATTTTTATTTATTTGACAGAAGGAGATCACAGTAGACAGAGAGGCAGGCAGAGAGAGAGAGAGGGAAGCAGGCTCCCTGCTGAGCAGAGAGCCCGATGCAGGACTCGATCCCAAGACCCTGAGATCATGACCTGAGCCGAAGGCATCGGCTTAACCCACTGAGCCACCCAGGCGCCCCCCTTCATTAACTTCTTATCTGCCTGCCCATGCAAGCATCTGAATGTGTAAGTCCTGACTTGGCATGGCTCTTGGGCCCAAGAACCTAAGGGTAAGACCCATTTCTGAAGACACCTGCTCATGGAAAGAAACCAGCTGAGGTCCTGGCAGGCTGGGTGCCTGCTGCTTCCAAAGAGGTTTGAATGGGGGGGAGGAAAAGAACATCAGCCTTGGTGCCCAATATCTGGGTGTTGCAGATAATCCTGATCAAGAGAGATGTTGCTTCCCACTCCAATCCCATACAGCAGAGCACTGTGATGATCTACACCTGGATTGAGTCCTAACTGTGCTTTCATTTCCTGCATTCCCCACATGAGTCCTTCCTTGTGTTTTCTCACTTAGTAGTAATAAATCCCGCACTGATTTTTTTAAAAAAATTTGTGATAGTGGCTTTAAGTACTTTTTGGAACAAAACTATAGAGTGGGAAAGGAATGAAAAAGAAAAGAAGAGAGAAGGATGGGGTGGCAGAAAAGAGTAAGGTCCTTGCATAGTGGTACCAGGCCCACAGCAAGCTCTCAGCATCAGTGTCACTAAGGCTGTGGGCCGCGTACCACAGATGCTGCCAATGAGATGATCCCAGTGCCTCTGGCCTGGCATTAAATGCCACCAACTGCAGAACAAGAAGACTACTCACTCCCATTCCTATTGTACTTCCATCCTAATTATAACAAGGGGAAAGTCTGGCTTTGATGCTGGCCCGTCTTCAACACTCTCCCACCACCCAAAGTCTCCATTTCGAACAATGAAAGACTGGTCTCCAGTTCACAACCTCAGCAGACAACAGTACTTCGCTAGTATTTAATGACACTGTGTAAGTTTTGTGGCATATATTCTTAGGGTCACCTTCTGCTTAAGACAACGGAAACCGGATTTTTTTACTTAGAGGGGTTATTAATACCAAGCTTTTAAGATCCCATTCAGTTACATAAGAAACTGAGTTGATATAAAAACAGGCAGATACAAAGATGCTGTGCATGTGACCGTGAGGGACTGCGAGCCCTCTCCAGCTTCCTGTTCCATGACCTCACAGGATGAATTTATCATCTAGAAAGTGGATAATCGTTCCGCAGGGTCATTTCCACAACTGTTTTACTGGTTGCAATGAGCCTGGGGCATGCTAGGTTGTTGGCATAGGAAGGAGGATGTGGGGGAAGGGAGATAGCAGTCAAAGGGCTGGAGTGACATAATCTGGTAGAGATATGTTTTATAAATCCCCCATTTCCCTCCTGACTGTGAGCAAATGGCCTCAGACCTATCTTACTGAACACAGTAGCAAATCAAATGTGTATGCCCTGACAATTAAAAAACAAAAACAAAAACACGATTCTGTAATGAATGGTGGAGAATTTATTAAAAATAAAAGCTGAAAAGGATTTCTGAAAGCAGGAAGCATTTTAGTGCCTTATTCCATTGTTCTGGCACATATGTTTGTGTATTAAACTCAGCGTGTCATGAGGGTGATTTCTCATGAGTGCACTGTGTGGTGCTGTGCTCGGAGCTATGGATGAAGACATGAACAGGCATGGTCCCTCTCCTCCAGACCCCACTGGGAAGGACAGGTGGCTCCTCTCTTCCTTCCAAACTTCCCTCCCTCTTTTCTCTTTCATCTCTTGAGCATCTACCATGCCTTAATTCATGTATGGGGTGCAAACACCCAATTCCCACATAACCAATATATTACCAAGTGCCTACCTATGCTTACTACTGTTTGAAGTGCTTTAGACATCTTGGAAAAAGTCTACAAAGAAATGAGCAAACACACTGACATCAGAGACAGAAAGGCACCGTGCCTTATAAATAAAACAGGACAGCATGGAAGAGAAAGCCCAGAGCTGCATGGAGCTGATGGCCTGGGACTGTGCCCATGAAAGAACAAGCTGTGGCCCCTCTTTCAAGACACTCAGATGGAAGCAGGGCAGGGCCGCAGGAGCAGAAGCCACGTGCAGCCAGAAGAAGGATCTCTGCCTCTGGCAGGAGGTGCTCAGCAGGGAAGGCTCTGAAGGATGAGGCACGCTTTGTAAGTTCGCAGTGCAGTCCAGTGTGTCAACAATCCAGCAAACGTATCTGGCTTCAGAGTTTGCTGACTGAAATCCCTTCTTGCACATCTGTCAGACAGACAGGGGTCAATATACTGACTTCCCACCCTGCTGGCCCCAAGATGCCGGGGAAATTACTCCGTCCTCCACGTCTCTGTTGTATCATCTACAGACCAAGCTAAGCACTGTATCCTTTCTTTCTCCTTTGCATGGGAAGAGGGCTGGGAGGCAGGGAGGATGAATGACGTCCGGTCTTGCAGAGGTGAAGTAACACAACAGAGAGCAAGGTCCAACAGCACTGTGGAGGTCAGGAGGTACAGAGGGGGACAATGGCCCTGGGAAGGGACCTCCCCCATTCCTGTGACCCAGGGAGGCACAGCCAGAGCCTCAGAAAGGGCAGTGTCTGGGGGCACCTCTTCAGGGCCAAGAGGATATAGTGGTGGGGATGTAGTGGTGGGGAACAGGGGAGATCAAAAGGCCCGACCAAAAGGATGTAGTGGTGGGGGATGTAGTGGTGGGGAACAGGGGAGATCAAAAGGCCCGACCTTGACCTTCCAGGGCCCTGGGATCAGGCTGCCCTATTGTAGGAGGATGTGAAGACATGACAGTCCCCCAGCAGGTGTGCAGAGCAGAGGTCTGCCTGGGGATTCAACATTAGGGAGCATCATGGCAGATCCTGGTGATGGATGTTCTAAGAATATACCACCACTTTGGGTATAAGACCTTGTAAATTCCTGCCCTTTATGGGCAATGCGGCTTTTAAATTGATATTGTCATTTACTGTTGCCTCTGCAATGGTTCTCCCAGCAGAAGCACCAGGGGCCACTTATCAGTAAGCACGTTTTCCTGAGAGCAGACATTTACCACAATCTGTTTTCTGTTCTCTACTATCTGGACATACTTCTTGACTCCCTGGGAGCTGCGAGGGTGTTGGCTTGAGTGGGGAGCACACACAGTGGTTCTTTCCTGACCCCTGCAGTGTCTGCTGTATGGGGAACATAACACTCTTTAACCATTAATGTGCCACCTTTATTTTCCAAAATTTCATTAAACCCATTTTTTTTTTAAAAATTTGATCACTTAATCTAGGTCATACCTCTCTGCTAGCTGTCAAAAGCTAGTTTGTCAAAAGCTAGTTTGTCAAAAGCTAGTTGTCAAAAGCTAGTTGTCAAAAGCTAGTTGTCAAAAGCTAGTTGTCAAAAATTAATGATGTACTGCATGGTAACTAAAGCTAGTTGTCAAAAGCTAGTTTGTCAAAAGCTAGTTGTCAAAAGCTAGTTGTCAAAAGCTAGTTGTCAAAAACTAATGATGTACTGCATGGTAACTAACATAACATAATAAAAAAAATAAATTAATTAAAAAAATAAAAAGCTAGTAGTGCTTGGGCCCAGTCCTTAGCCCACAAAGCAGCCTGTGGGTTGTCAAATCTCAGACTCACAGAGTGGGAGACAGATTGTAGGCTCCTGGCTGTCATATGGGTAAACAGCCAAAAACCCTTCCTTAAAGGTAGGTTACCCAAAGGTAAACCACTAACACGTAAGAGTTGGGAATGCAGAAAGCGGCAGGACACATTCAACCCCATCAGCCCCTAAGGACCCCTAAGGAACTTCCTGGACACCCTAGGGCCCTGTGGAAACCAAAGGAAAACTAGTGGACATAGCCCAAGGCTTTCAGTCCACAGCTGAGAAAAATTGCAGCCCAGAGAAGGGCAGTGTCAAATTTCTAGTTAACGGGTAAGATTCCAATGGTATGTCTGTTTTCCCTCCAAAAGTCCTTCATGATGTTTTTTAAATTTTATTTTATTTTTTCAGTGTTCCAAGATTCAGTGTTTATGCACCACACCCAGTGCTCCATGCAATACATGCCCTCCTTAATACTCACCACCAGGCTCACCCATTCCCCCCCACCCCAAAACCCTCAGTTTGTTTCTCAGAGTCCACAGTCTCACATGGTTCATCTCCCCCTCTGATTTTCCCCAATTCACTTCTCTCCTCCTTCTCCTAATGTCCTCCATGTTACTCCTTATGCTCTACAAGTAAGTGAAACCATATGATAATTGACTCTTTCTGCTTGACTTATTTCACTCAGCATAATCTCCTCCAGTCCCATCCATGTTGATAAAAAGTTGGGTATTCATCCTTTCTGATGGAGGCATAATATTCCATTATATATATGGACCATATCTTTTTTATCCATGTTCTGGACCATCCAGAGGGGAGCAGACTGAGTCCTTCACAATTTTATGGCATCAGCCAGGAAAATGAAGGCAGTACAATGTTCTAGAAAGGGTAGGCTCTGGAGTCGGACAGGCTGGGCATGAATCCTTACCCCAGCCCCTACTCACTGTGGGGTCTGCACAAGCAACCATTCAAGCTCTGGGAGCCTCAGTTTCTGCATCTGACATCTGTACCACTTGTCACGGGGAGCTGCCGTGAGCATACAGTGCCATGATACCCAGAAGGTGCCACTTCCTCGAGGGCATCCATGATGCCACAAAAGGATGCTGAGGTCCCCTTACTTCTCAGTCCCAGACTATCCTCTCCTTCCTTCTCTAGAATTATATGCATTTGTGTAATGATCTGATTTTTGCCTCGCTCCCCACCTAGACTGGGAAAGAGGACATTCCACACGAGCGAGGCCATGTCTATTTCACTCTGCAAGTATCAGCACCCAGGACAGTGGCCAGCACGGAACAGGCACGTCTTAAACACTTGCTGAGCGAATGAGCTCATGGCAATGAGGCATGTGGCACTGGAGTGTGGGCCAGTGCTTGACCTACTGAGCTTTCCTCTGCCTCAGCAGTCTGTACAAAATGAAGAAGCAAAGCACCCACCAGACAGGCCCTGGTGAAGAGTGAGTAATTCACATGAAACATTTAGCACAAGGTCAGGTACCCAGCAAGTGCTTAATAAATGTTAGCTATCAGAATCAGTACCACCATTAGCCATTAGAATACGAAAGGTCACTTTCCTCCCCCGCTTCACAAACTTACTCTGGATCAGAAGTATGGGGATGAAAACACCACTTGTTCAGTCAATGCATAGATTAGCAAAATAATTTCTACTGGGCTTAGAAGATTAAAGGGTTCACTTTTGGTTGCGGTTTCCAGGTCCGGGTGGGTCAATGTGAGTGAAAAACCAAGGGAGCTGCCCACATATGTCTCCCTGTGTGATATCCCTGGAGAAGGGGATATTTGTCATTCAATTCATCCATTCAACAAGTACTAACTACGCAACTACTGGATGCCAAGACATGTTTGTGAGCCCTGGGAACAGAGCAGTGAAAATGCAGGCAGGAGTTCCCTGCCTTGGGGAGCCAGCCCTCCTTCGTGTGTGTGAAGCAGACACAGAAAATAAGCTATAATCATCAAGACAGTATGGTATTGGCACAAAAACAGACATGTAGATCAATGGAACAGAATAGAGAGCCCAGAAATGGACCCTCAACTCTATGGTCAACTGATCTTCAACAAAGCAGGAAAGAATGTCCAATGGAAAAAAGGCAGTCTCTTCAACAAATGGTGCTGGGAATATCGGACAGCCTCATACAGAGGAATGAAACTGGACCATTTCCTTACACCACACACAAAAATAGACTCAAAATGGATGAAAGACCTCAATGTGAGACAGAAATCTATCAAAATCCTAGAGGAGAACACAGGCAGCAACCTCTTCGACTTCAGCCACAGCAACTTCTTGCTAGACATGTCTCCAAAGGCAAGGGAAACAAAAGCAAAAATGAACTATTGGGACTACATCAAGATAAAACATTTTCACACAGCAAAGGGAACAGCCAACAAAACCAAAAGATAACCTACACAATGGGAGAATGTACTTGCAAATGTCTTATCAGATAAATGGCTAGTATCCAAAATCTATAAAGAACTTATAAAATTCAACATCCAAAAAGCAAAAATTCCAGTCAAGAAATGGGTAGAAGACATGAACAGAAATTTCTCCAAAGAAGACATACATGGCCAACAGACACATGAAGAAATGTTCAACATCACTCGGCATCAGGGAAATACAAATTGAAACTCCAATGACCAGTCAGAATGGCTAAAATGAACAAGTCAGGAAACAAGAGATATTGACGAGGTTGTGGAAATGGGGGAACCCTCTCACACTGTTGGTGGGAATGCAAACTGGTGCAGCCACTCTGGAAAACAGTATGGAGGTTCCTCAAGAAGTTAAAAATAGAACTACTCTATGACCCAGCAATTGTACTACTGGATATTCACTCAAAGGAAACAAACGTTGTGATCTGAATGAGGACCCGCACCCCAATGTTTATAGCAACAATGTTCCTAATAGCCAAACTGTGAAAAGAGCTGAGATGTCCATTGACAGACGAATGGATAAAGATCTGGGGTGTGCCTGGGTGGCTCAGTGGGTTAAGCCTCTGCCTTTGGCTCAAGTTGTGATCTCAGGGGCCTGGGATCGAGCCCCAAATCGGGTTCTCTGCTCAGCGGGGAGCCTGCTTCCTCCTCTCTCTCTGCCCGCCTCTCTGCCTACTTGTGATCTCTCTCTCTGTCAAAACAAAAAAAAAAGTGGTGTATATATACATATATATCATATACCATACACACACACACACACACACACACACACACACACACACACACACACAATGGAATACTACTCAGCCATCAAAAGGGTGAAATCTTATCAGTTACATCAACGTGGATGAAACTGGAGGGTATTATGCTGAGTGAAATAAATCAATCAGAGAAAGACAATTATCACATGGCTTCACTTATAGGTAGAACATAAGAAACCAAATAGAGGAGCATAAAGGAAGGGAGGGAAAATAAAATAATAGGAAATCAGAGAGGGAGACAAACCATGAGAGACTCTTAACTTTAGGAAACAAACTGAGGGTTGATGGAGATGGGGTGGCGGGGAATGGGGTAACTAGGGGATGGGCATTAAGGGCACATGATGGAATGAGCATTGGGTGTTGTATAAGACTGATGAATCACTGACCTCTATCTCTGGAACTAATGATACACTATATGTTAACTAATTGAATTTAAGTAAGTTAATAAAAAAGGAAAAAGAAAAAAAAAAAGAAAAGGAGCAAGAGAAGAATATAATAGGCATGGTGTGTTGTAAGGTGGCATGCGCCCTAGCAGATAAAGCAAAGAAGAGGGCTAGTGGACTCGGGACAGCCACGGCGGGGTTTTAAGTTGGGTGGTCAGAGAAAGCTTCCAATAGAAGGTCACAGTGGATAAAGATCTGAGGGATGTGAAGGGCTGTGCCTGCAGGTGTCCAAAGGAGATTATTCCAGGCAGAGGGAGGAGAAGAGCAGAGACCTGAGTGGGCTGGGGGAGGGCAGGTGCCTGGCTGGGGGAAGAACAGGGGGGAGGTTGCCTTGTGACTTCTAAAAATTTGAGGAGCAAGAGCGCTGCAGCTTCCAATTTAATTAAGCTCCCTACAGCAGGTAAGCACTCCCCATTAAAATGTATTAATTCCAGTGCAATGTTTGTGCCTCTTTGGGATGTGAGCTTAACACAAAATTGCTGGGTGTTTGGGCATCTGCCAGCTCTGTCTGCAGTCCTCACAGGTATAACCAGGCTCCCTGCCTCCCACCAGAGTTTCATGCATATAAACCATTCAAAGGATTTGCAGGTCATTAGTCATATTTCAGTTTTTACCAGAAGGAAGGATAATAAGGTACATCTCCCCAACAAATGATCATTTCCACTGGGCTTTCATCCCCTGGATCTCATTTGCCTTGGCCTTCACAGAGCATGGAAGTGGGTGCCTGGGTGGCTCAGCTGTCAGTTGGCTGAGCTCAGTTGGCTCAGTTAAGTGTCTGCCTTTGGCTCAGGTCATGATCCTGGAGTCTGTGGGTCGAGCCCCAAGTATGGCTTCCTGCTCAGTGACGAGTTTGCTTCTGCCTCTGTTCCCCATCCCAACCCCTCCCCTACTCGTGCTCTCTCACTCTCTCTCAAATAAAATAAAATAAAAGGAAATAAAGTAAAATAAAATAAAAACAAATCATGGAAGGGAGGGCGCTACTGTCCCCACTTGCAGATGAGGAAACAGAGGCTTTCCAAGAACAGCATCCTAGGAAGGCAAGGACCCTTTTCCACTTTCCACTTTCTGTCCAGTGCACAGGCACTACATTCCTCCTCCCATTGCTCTTGAAGCATCCCTCTCCTTGAGGGCGGGGCTCATCCCTGGCTCATCTTCATGTGTGGGAGGCTCACCCCTGGTCCCAGCTCACAGACCATGGGTTTAGAGGCAGCAAAAGCTTTGCTGCTAGATCTGGGACTGTCAGGGTTGTGCTGGAGCTGGCTTACACGGGCCACAAAAATTGTGAAATTTTCAGAAATTTTGCAAGCTGGTTGACATCATGCTGTCAGTTTGAATTCAACCATGTCTTAGTCCATCCAGGCTGCTATAACAGTATACCATAGACGGGTGGCTTACAAATAGCAGAAATTTCCTTCTCACCATCCCGGAGGCTACAAGCTCAAGCCACAGACAGATTTGGTGTCTGGCGAGCATCAGCTTTCTGGTCCATAGATGGCTTTTTATGGTGTCCTCACATAGCAGATGGGGAAGGGAGCTCTGTGGGTCCTCTCTTATAAAGGCACTGATCCCTTTCATGAGGGCTCCACTCTCATGACCTCATCACCTCCCAAAGGCCTCATCTCCTGATAACAACCCATTGGAGATTAGGCTTCAACATATGAATTTGGGGAAGACACAAATATTCAGTCCACAGCAAGCCCTGACATGGAAATCAGCTAACTCTACAATTCAGGGCTTACTGTCTTTCCCCTGCAACCCAGGTTGTTAAGGATTTATTTACTGCTATGTTATTGCTTTCAATCCCAATGCTGCCTCCTGTTAGCTATGTAGCTTTGCACAAATTACTTCACTCCCGGGTCCTCAGTTTCTCCAACTGTAAACAGGATAGTAACCTCCACCCCGTGAGAAGCTGCTGAGGATTAATCAAGACATGATAGGAAAAAAGTCACACCCTGTAGGTGATCCATGAAGAGTGGTGTTACTAATATTATCAGGCATTGAAGAAGTGTGGGATGAATTTTGTAGCTCCCCATGGGCCAAGGACACTCCTAATTTCAGAAAAACACATGGGAAATATCAGAAGCAGTCAGAAATAGGCACAAGAAGGTGTCATGGTGGGTCAGGAGATGGGGAGAGCAGAGTACCCCCAAAGACCAACGGCAGGTCCAAGGTAAGTCTTTGCTCTTCCACATGACCTTGGGCAAATCCCATACCCTTCCTGACTGATTGCAGGATCCCCCATTCACTTGCAGGGATGGTCTAATACACCAGAGTCCATGCCCCAGGCCCAGCCCCACCTTCCATGTGCCCTGTGTTTGCATAGCATGACCTCTGTCTCCTCACCCGCCCTCTCCACAGTCCAAGGCCCACCCTCTGGATGTCAGAAAGCAACCTGGGCCATCCTGTTCCACAGGCATGACCCCAACCCTGTCCCCTTAAGAATAACACACATATGGCACTTAAAAAAATAAAATGTGGGCAATCTGTCATCTAGAAAGCACAAGCCAGAAGTTATGAGTGATGTTAACAAATCCTAGAATGGTAAAGTTTGTAAAAAGAATCCTGAACAAGCCAGCATCACCTCCTGCCCCCTTTACTAAGGCAGTTTCCATGGAGATGGAGGCTGAAGAAGTTACCGACTTGGAAAACCCCCATGAGCATTTTCCATCTGTGTATCCGGGATGGACCAGGAGATCACCCGACACCCAGCACATGGGGGACATGAGTAATCGATATATCTTTAAGTTATCCCAGGACCCCAAAGGACAGTGACTACTCAAGGTGTCAGGAAGAAAGTAGGGGAGCACATCAACTGTTGGCTCAATGTCTGCAAGCGCTATGAAGACAGAGAGTGAGTCTGTCTCCGATGCTGGGACGGTGTTTACCGTATTGCATGCCGCCCCTTAGCACAGAATGCATGAACTTACTGGGCATCAGATGATGGAAATGCAGGGATGAACAGACATGGCCCATCCCTCAAGCAGTTCCTTACTGATGGTGGCAACAGACCCACAAGCAGATAAATGTGACTGAGCTGCCTTGTTTGGTAAGAAAGTCCCGCCAGCTGGGGACACGTCTGGCAGTGTTGAAGAAGCTCGATGGAGGACGTGAATCTGGCCTATCAACTCCAAAAGGAAAGGCTCCCTTCATCTCTGTACCCTGAGAAAGTTAGATAGTACCTGGTGCACAATCAGGGTCCAATATACACCAATTTAATGAATGGATACTTGGGGGAGGAGAAGCAGTTCTCACCGTGAACAAAAGGAGACAGTGTTCCAGGCGGTAGAAACAGCTCAGGCAAAGGCCCGAGAGACGAAGACAGCAAGACGAATGACAGGTGCCACTTGTCAGTTGGTTTGGTTGGAACAGAAATGGAGCAAGATGGTAGCTGAGGTTGGTGTCAGCAGGAGAGGCTGGCCTAGCGTCAGTCACCCGATCATGGAGAGACATGAAGTCTGTGGGTGTGGGGACGCCACTGTTGGGTTCTACACAGAGAGACAGTGACCTCGGATCTGCACTTTGGTAAGATGTGCCCAGTGCCCTGGACTCGATGTTTGTGTCCTCCCCCATCAAAAGCCATATGTTGAAACCCTAGTCCCCAGTGGGGTGGTATGTGGAGGTGGGGCCTTTGGGTGAAAAGTACATTATCAGGTGGAGCCCTCATTGTGGGAACAGTGCCCCTTTAAGAAGGAACGAGAGAGAGAGAGAGAGAGAGAGAGAGAGAGAGAGAGCTCTTTCTCGCCCTCACCCCGCATGAGGACCTAGCAGGAACACTGCCACCTGCCCACCAGGAAGGCTGTCACCAGACCCCACCAGGCCAGCACCCTGACCTCCAGCCACCAGAACAGTGAGAAATACAATTTGTTGTGTACACTGCCTCATCCATCAGAATCCGGGATGGCAGCCAGAAATGACCAGGACACCCCAGCAGGGCAGAGTGGTGATGGACAGGTGGGGCTGGAAGTCGAAATGCCAGGTAGGGGACTACAGCCATAGTCAAGGCCAGCAATGATTATTTTTATGGAAATGAGCTGCTCAGCAACTAGGGATTGTGAAGGGCTTTTATCCTTCATCAAAGCTTCCCAGAGATGGGGGGGCGGGGATACCAGTCTCTGTCTTCCCCCCAAACTCCTTCCTGCCCTCCCTGCTTCAGTCAGAGCAGCCCCACACTTAAACACCTTACACAGTAGTCTCCGCACTTACAACGTCAGCCTCTAATTTAAGGGGGTCTCTCTTGGCTCCCATAGCGTGCAGAGATCTGGGTCTTGGCTTGGTCTGCTGCTACTCAGGGAAGCTTCTAGAAACACACACCGGCTATGAGGACTGTCTGAAATGACTGTGGGTTGTCTGTCTTCATCCTCTCCTGCCAGGTATTCACTCCCATGGTGACTTCAGCGGTAAAATGGTCAGGGGATGCACGGGAGCAATTTTACATGAAACATTTCAACAGCAAGTCTGGTAAATGTAGGCAACCCGATAAGTGGAAACGGGTTTTGAAACCGAGAATGGGGGACTGAGTTGTGCAAGCAGTGGAGGCCCGCCCCAGTGAGCGGGGCTGAGATGGTCAGCACCATCTCCGGTCCTTGATCCGTGCGGCACCTGCACAGTGGTACCCCGTCTGGTCCTTCCAGCTGCCGTATGGCATAGCTGTCCTTCTTTTCCCATTTAACAAGAAAGGACAGTGAGACATGGGGAATCAGTTCCCTCTCAGGGCCGCTCTAGTCCATGACCTGACAGGCTTCAACCGCAGAAGGCCATTTTCTCACAGCTCTGGAGACTGGAAGCCTGAGATCAAGGCCCTGACATGGTCACATTCTGGCGAGAAGCATCCTCCTGGCTTGCAGACAAGTCTCCTTCTGACTGTCAGCATCACCTCACAGAGAGACACTCTTCATCTTCACAGGAGACCCTCTGTTCTGTTCAGGACCCCACCCTAACGACCTCATGTCACCTTAATAACCCCTGAAGGCTGTCCCTGGATACAGTCACACTAGGGAATTGGCCATTGGTATATGAATTGGGGGTGGGGGGTGGGGGAGTCCATGGTTCAGTCCACAGCAGCCTTGCAGCATGAGAGAGGCAGGGCTGCCATTAAAACCCGGGAGGACACCCCTCCCACCTGTGTCCTGCCCTCCTCTCCCCTCCCCACCTCTCTCCTGCCCTCCTCTCCCCTCCTACCTCTCTCCTGTCCTGGCCTCCACCCCACCTCTCTCCTTCCCTCCTCTCCCCTCCAACCTCTCTCCTGTCCTCCCCTCCCACCTCTCTCCTGCCCTCCCCTC
Organism: Martes martes; assembly: GCF_963455335.1. Lineage (NCBI taxonomy): Eukaryota > Metazoa > Chordata > Mammalia > Carnivora > Mustelidae > Martes > Martes martes. The sequence continues at coordinate 144,501,207 of NC_137889.1, forward strand.
CACCCCAACTCTCTCCTATCCTCCCCTCTACCCTACTTCTCTCCTGCCCTCCTCTCCCCTCCCCACCTCTCTCCAGCCCTCCCCTCCTCTCCCACCTCTCCAGGGCTCCTGCTAATGCACTACCCTCACCCTCCTTTGGGTGTGATTTCTCATTCCCTTTTCCTTTTGCCCCTTTGGTCTTAAGCCCTAGAGAGCAAACCAGCACCACTTAGAACAGGTAAAAATATTGCTCTTGAACAACAACTTGGATCATCACAGGCTTGGGAACACACATCATTCATTCCTCAGGGGCAAAACTGCCATGCAAATAATCAATGCCTGACCTTCACCTTGCCAGTTACAGAGTACGTCAGCAAAAAAGCAGAACAAGTAGGGGCGCAGGGGGGACTTCCAAGGCTATGATAATTCATCCTCCTTGTAAGGAGATGGAAAGCTGATGTGTAATTAATGCAAAGCGGTGATGTTCTTATGAACCCATCAAGCAATTCCACACTCTGCTCCCTTCCAGCAGGGGCCAGAGAGGCAGCCAAGCAGAGGCCTGGCAGGAGGGTCTCCATGCAGGGGACAGGGCTCAGGCCTTCTCATGCCAGCTGTGGGGGAGGGGCTGATGCCAGAGAGGCTGGCTTTAGTCCCATCTCCTCCACTTACTCGCAGTGGGACTCAGTTACACCATCTGTATAATGGGGACAATAATATTAGGATGACAGTAGGAAACCAACGAGGCTGTTAGGAGGATGAGGGAAGTTAGGAATACTTATCAATAAATGTTAGAGGGGCACCTAGGTGGCTCAGTGGGTTAAGCTGCTGCCTTCGGCTCAGGTCATGATCCCAGGGTCCTGGGATCGAGTCCCGCATCGGGCTCCTTGCTCGGCAGGGAGCCTGCTTCTCTCTCTGCTTCTGCCTGCCTCTCTGTCTACTTGTTGCGCGTGCTCGCTCTCTCTATCTCTCTTACAAATAAGTAAATAAAATATTAAAAAAAATAAACGTTAGAGGTCATGTCCATCTAACATTGCCCTCCTCTCCTCTCCCCACATATCTTCTGCCCTGAAAACCTCAGGACACAGTGGGATGGCCTTGAGTTTGAATCACAGTTCGATGGAGCTTCTTTGAGCCCTGCTTTCCCTCTCTGAGGAAGGGAGCCGAGGGCCCTCGCCTTGCAGCAGGTGATGGGCTCCGACCACCTGGCAGGCACACTGTGGTTTCCCAGAAACAGGCTCCAGTCTCCCTCTGCGGGTCTCCACCTCCTCCCTCATTCTGGGTTCCGGAGACACGGGTGGGACTCAGCTCTTGCCCTCCACCACTGCTTCAGGAATAGGCACGTGACCTGAACCAGGTCCACCCCACCCCCCCCATCCCCTTCATCCTCTGCTGAGACTGTTCGGCTAACAGGGGAAGTCGGAGCAAGCAGCAGGCAGAGCGAGTCACAGCTCTGGAAACAAAGCTAACACCAAAACAAGACAGAGACCAAAGCCGCAGGAATTCTAGACCTCTTTGCTACAAAACCCAAGAGATTCTGCTTTGCGCTGAAGCAAGTTTAAGTTTCTGCCCCTACAGCTGCATAAATCCTGAGCCATACCCTGTGCGAAGTGCTCAGGACTGTCCAGCGGGCTGCGGGGCCCTTCCAGTTCGCTCAGAGCTGGAACTGCCCACCTCTCATCACACACAGACGCACAACTTACAACCTCTTACAGTGGGCAAGATTTTCATTACAGAAAACATACCTTTCTATCCCTCCCCCTCAGCTGACTGTCCAAGTGGTCCTAGCAGTAAACCAGAGCATTAGCTATTTTTATTTTAAGAGGGAGGGTGGGGGCGCCCAGGTGGTTCAGTTGTTAAGCCTCTGCCTTCGGCTCAGGTCATGGTCCCAGGGTCCTGGTCCTGTTCAGTGGGAAGCCTGCTTCTCCCTCTCCCTCTCCCACTCTTTGTACTGTGTTCCCTCTTCTCTCTCTGTCAAATAAATAAGCAAAATCTTTAAAAAAAGAGAGAGAGAGAAAGAGAGAGACAGAGAGAGGAGAGGCAGAGGGAGGAGGAGAGAGGATCCCAAGCAGACCCCACTATATGCGGAGCTAGACGCAGGGCTCAATGTCATGACCCTGATATCACGATCCGAGCTGACATCAAGAGTCGGAGACGTCACAGACTAAGCCAGGCAGGCGTCCCAGCCAAGGGCATGATTATCACCATTAATGGGTGACACTTCGAGATGTGACTCTGAACTCCAGCAGCCAGTTACTCCCTCTTGCTCACACTGGGAATGCCATGCCAAGGGGCCCCAACGACGGCAGAGAGCGCCCTCCCTCACCCCGCGCAGTCCGCAGTCCCGTTGTCCTGGGTGGGTGGCAGTAACCTGCATCTGGCAGCACATCAAAGGAGCACGGAAATGCGGTGCTTCTAGAGGGGCGGCGCCAGCCTAAGCCCCTCCTTCAACACGCGTCAGGCATCCGGGCGTCCATCCAGACCCCGCTCTCCACTCTAAGGAGTCCGCTGGGAGTGTTTAATTCCCACAAACCACTGAAGGGTTTGGCTCGCTGCCCGGAGACACGGAGAACCTGCGCTTGTGCCTCAGGCTTGAGCCTGTAACGCAGACTTAGGCTTGTCCCCATGGAGACGCCCGGGTGCGCGGTGCCTGCCAGGCACACTGTGGTTTTCCCAAGCAGGACAACTCATGTAGCCTTGGTCTATCATCCCTGTTCGGGGTGCCTCTAAGCGTGGAGAGCAAAGGAAAAAAAACGGGTGACAGCCTTTTGGGAGTACGAGCTAGACTAGACTTTCCCATTGAGGGTCACGAAGAATGCTCACCTGAGGTGCACAATGAAACAGCAAGAATTTGTGTCCTAGAACAGCCTGCTCTGTCCTGTTCAACAAGACCCAGCACTGGGAACACGGAGCAAGTACCTCTGATGTGTCCGTGACTGTGTCAGGCTCCCAGAAGCAACCAAGAGAGCCCCTGCCTTCAAGGAGCAAGCGATTCCTCAGTAAGGCCCCAGGCTTTGGTTGGGGCTCACAGCGGGAAGGGCGGGTGGGTCAAACATAGAGCCAGGGGACATGGTGAGGGGGCACTCAGCCGGCCTGTGCGCAAGGGAAGGCTCCTGCCCCAAGGGCCCCCTAAGCCGGATGAAAGGAATGTGTGGGGATTTGGTCAGAGGAAGTGGACTCCGTGGGGGGAGGGGCAGAGGAGAGATGCAGGTGGAAATTTCAGGAAGAGGAAATGTCCTTGCAAAGGCACAGGGGCAGGGAACCACCAGCAGGTGGCATTTCAAGGATGCCAGTTTAAAGCGGAGACAATAGCCAGGGATGGGATACAGAGAAGGGCCTTCTGGGCCAGAGTCAGAACTTGGAATTTAGCATAGCCACACAGGGCAGCCGTCCGGAGACCTTCTTGCCGTCAACACTACGGGTGACATTTTTTAAAAAACCGAAGTCCCCTCTATTTGGCCTTCTCTTACAGCATCCCACACGTTTCCTTAGAAATACAAAAGCCTTCTCTTCAAAATCTATTTTCATCTCCCGATTCATCAGGTAAGAGAACAGAATTAAAATGAAAAGTGAGCAGATCTTCCAGATGTCATGAGAGAATGTACTGCACAAAACAGCCATCAGAGAACACAACTCTACAAAACATTCAAAAGGGTATCTGCATCCAGAAAGTTTCGTTCCCATCTCTCTACCAGGCAGAAGCTTCCTCTCAGCAGAGCGGGCTTTGCATGTGGCTCCGAGGCGGAGATGCCCCAGGGAGCCCCGTGTGCCGTCACTCACCACAGGTTGACCAGGAAAGGGTGCTCCAGCCCCTGCATGATCTGGAGCTCCCGGAAGACGTTCCGAACCTCGTCCCTCTCGATGCATTTTTGCTTGTTCATGTACTTCATGGCATACATTTTCTTCGTGTCTCGCTTCTGCACGATGCATACCTGAGCAACAACCAAAGGGGAAAACATTCAGGCCAACATTTATCAAAGGTGGGGAGGCAACCCTCTCCCTGCACTTCCACCTCCGGGTTTAAGCCTCTGTTCTGAGAAGCTACTGGTGCGTGGTTTGGGCTCTGCCATAGCCTGTCCACATCTGGAAAACGGAGAACTTGGGCCAGATCCACTGCCCTCAAGGGCGCACAGTGCAGGAGGAAAACAGACAAAAATGCACCAATGTCCGCAGCCCCGAGGAACGCGGCATCTGTGCCCAGTCTCCCCAGGCCCGCCCCACCTGAGCACACACCTGTCTGCCAGGCCTGCTGTTCTCTGCTCGAGGACTCTCTCTGTCCGCAGAGCCCGCTTTGCTGCCCAGCCAACAGACTGGCAGGAGCAGCGTCTAGACTGCAGGACCCTTGCCCATTCCATGGCGTAAGTCTGAGAAGTAGCCCACGGGGCACCTAGCTGGATGGCACACCCTTTACGGGCAGTCTTCCTGCCTCTCCTCCCTGACTCACTTCCCAAATCACCTCCCCATGCTGTTTTCACCTCACCAGTGCCCTGGACCGAGTCCTCACCTTGTACCCTGCTCCCAGGAATCCCTAGCCTCAGGCACAGAGGGGGCAAGGGTGGGGTGTGACGCCATGATGGCAGTTCCTGGGTACCAAGCACTTTACTGTGGGCCAGACACTGAGCAAATGCTCCCTGTGACAACCCATTCAATGGCCTCTCCAATGAATCCTCCATCTTCCCTCAAGTGCGGGAAGTTGTGGCCCTGAATGCACTCATTAGTGGGCCCAGTATCCAAAAGGCCCTACATGTCAGGACGGAGAGTCAAACCCAGACAGTCTGACTCTGGAGTGACCCCCTTGCTGGGGTCACGGAGGCAGGTGGGAGGACAGGCCATCAGGGAGGGCTCCCTGGAGGAGTTAGTGCCTGACCATGAGGACAGAAGGATGGACTGATGGGAAAAGAAGAGGCATTTAGGGAAATGGAGGGGTCTACATGAGGACCTGGGGCCTGAGGACACCCAGCAAGGAGTGCAGGGTGGCGGGAAACATTCGTATGCACTGTGAACAGCTAACAAGGGCTGTATCAACCTGTCCTCTCAAAGACTGGGTAAGGTATTGGCCTTACTTCCTTGGGCCACCACAACACAGAGCCACAACCTGGGTGGCTTACAACAAGACGCCCATTGTCTCTTGGTTCTAGAGGCCAGAGGCCCAAAGTCAAAGTGTCAGCAGGGGCGTGCCCCTCTGAGGCTGCAGGAGAAGGTCCTTCCTTGCGTCTTCTGGCTTCTGGTGATGGCTGGCACTCCTAGGCATCCCTGGGGTTACAGCGGGCACTTTGATCTGGCCTCTGCCATCTCATGGCCTTCTCCCCTCTGTGTGTCTGCGTCTCTGTGTCCAAGTTTCACCTTCCTCTTAAGGACGCCAGTCATTGGATTCAGGGCCCACTCTACTCCTGAATAGAGTAGACCTCATCTGAACTAACAGACCTCATCTGAACTAATTACATCTGCAAAGACCCTCTTCCAAATAAGGTCCATTCTGAGGTTCCAGGAGGACATGAATTTTGGGAGGCACTATTCAACCCAGCACAGGTAGCTACTATTATGATCCTCACTTGTCAGACAGGAGAGAGGCACAGGAAGTTTATAGTCCCTCCTCACATCTCTGGACCCAAACCCAGACCCTGCTTCCCCAGCAGGTACCTTCCACCAACACGTTTCCTCCCCGAGAACAGGAGGCCAGGGATAAGATCATGGCCCTCATTCCCCATCTCAGGGGCTCGGGGTCTTCTCCAACATGGCACATTGTTCCTCTGCTGGAAATCGGACTCCTTTTATCTCTGTCATGCTGTGAATATGTTTGAGGCAGATACAAGACAACGGCGAGAACCTGAACTCCCTCTCATGCTTCGCTTCTGCCTCCCTGAGCCCCAGTCTCTGGCTCTCTCTGAATGGAGTTAGCCAGGCCCACCCTGAACCCCTGGAGCAGGGAAACTACATGAGACTACATGAGACCAAGGAAGTAGAAGTGCCCAGCATATCAGGGGGTGATAAATATCCTGACGCTTAATGTCTTAAACAGCACATTTCATGCCCCCTCCAAAAGGATGTTCTTCCAGGCAGTAAAATCACTGGCATGAGACTAAAGGTTCATGGAACGTCCTTTCCAGTGACCTTGAAAGTATAAAACACTAGGTAGCAAAGGTGTCCCATGAAAAGCATCGGGGACCCTGGCTTTGGGGGCATCCAGGCAGAGACTTCTGGAACCCTGGAGCCAAGTCCCCGAGACCCACATCTGCAGGCAGACACGCAGTGGGCAGGGCTTCTCGTCCCTCTCTCTTCTCTTGTGATTTCTCAGAAGTCAACAATTTGGTGGACACTGCCTCTGCCGGGGCTGAGAGCCCTGAAGTCCAGCCAAGTGCATCAGTTACAGGAGCTTAAGCTGTGATTAGTTCAAGTCCACTCAAGGGCCTGGTTCCAAGGCCTGGCTGATAAAGACCTCCATGACCCTCCTCAGTTATGGGGGGCAGAAGTGCCAAGGGATGGCTCTCACCCTCTGGGCAGGGGGAAGCATGACACTCACCACAGCTCAGAGACAGGGCCAGGGAAGGGACTGGAAAAGGCTCTTCAAAGTGCAGTTAGTGTTCTGGCTTTCAAAGAGAGCTAGGGATTTGGATGGAGCTTGGAAGGGAGACTTTGCAGAGCAAGGCAGAGAAGGGCAGTTGACACAGGATGTTGGGGACAGCTTGGAAGTTTGGTTTCACAAACAAATGAAGAGGGGGCGATAAGGGATGGGGCCCTGCCAGCTCGACACTGATGAATGAGTGCGGCTGCACCTTGACTCCCTCCTGGATAAACTGAGGGCTTGGGTCTGTTCTCTAGGCATCTTAGAGGTACCCTACATTTCTCAAGAGCACATAGCTCAGGAGGTTGGACCCAGGGCCAGGCGAGGGGTGCTCTGCTCCTGGTCCTCCTGCTGACCAAGAGTGGGACCACCCACCTATACTTGGAGTCACTTCCTCACTGGCCAAGCAAGGCTCATAGCAACAACTGAATCAAGCTGACCACGAGATCGAGGTTAAAACAGGAGACGTAAGGCAAGTCTAATGCACTGGGTAGAGATGAACATCTGCTGGGAAGTCACAGACATGCAGAAAGTCTGGGCTCTGGGGACACTCTGACCAGGGCTTATAATCCAGCTTTTTGCTGCATGACCCTGGGTAAGTCACCCACCCTCTCTGAGCCTCAGTCTGCTCATCAGTAAAGTGGGAGTGATATGTCCCTCCTCCCAGAGTTGTTGTGTGGGCATGAGAAGGGATGCGTCAAATGGTGCAGTATGGTGTCTCAAGTCATAGTTGCTAATGGAGGCTAGTTTAACTTGCTTCTCAGAGCATTATGCACATATAATGCTCCTGGGACAGAGGCCCTCCACAAATGGCAGCTATAATTATGATTACCAGGCTTTCATCATAACTGCCATAGAGGATCCACCTGAAGGAAGGGTAGGGGTGCTGCGGGGAGGAATCTGGACTGGTCCGGGCAACATTTCCTCCTGACCTGCTGGAGTGGTTGGGTAGAGCCCTTCACGCTGCCGAACCAAGAAGTGGGGACACTTGGGAGCAGCCCCCAGGCTTTGTCTCAGGCAGGTGGCTGAGGCACAGAGGATGAAAGGAACAAAACTGGAGAGGAGGGGAAGGGTAGGGGATGGGCAGCCTTAGTTACTGGGTGAGCAGCTGTTCTCAACAAAAGATGTCCACGTTCTAACCCCCAGAGCCCGGGAACGTGACCCTATCAGGATAAAAGGCCTTTGCAGATGAAGTCAAGAGCCCTGAGATCCCTCTGGATTCCGGGGGCTCTAGATCCAACCAGTGTCTTTATAATAAGAGAAAAGAAGCAAGAAGACCCAGAGGAGGGGGGGATGTGACCGTGCGGGCAGAACTGGGAGAGATGACAAGTCTACAGACCGAGGCACGCCGAGCATTGCTGGCAACCCCCTAAGAGAGACGCACACACATGGATCCTCCCTTGAGCTTTCAGAACCGTCAGATCAGATTCTGTTCTAAGCCACCAGCCTGTGGTTTTTTGTTATGGCGACCAAAGGACATCAAACAGTCTATCCATGTTCCTCACGGCCATCCACCTGTGGCTGACCAACTCGGCAAAGCGCCTCTGTGCTCCTGGCTCTTTTGTGCGTGTATGTGAGGACTGACCGTCCCGGGTCTATGGTAAGCTCTGTGTGGAGCCCACGGAGTGGGCTGTGGTCCGTGCAGTCACCCAGTAAACGTGGGCTCATGGGTGATGGACAGACGGATGCCTGGACTCTAACCTTGAGCCCTGAAGCAGGGGGTGCTGAGTACACTCTGCTCCCAAAGTCTGTGCTTCCCAGGACCCCACATTCCAGCCCCAGCTCACAGCCTATGTTCTCTCCATGCGAGTCTCTGTGAGCAGAGCAATCCTGGGCTATTAGAGTTCAATGCGTGAAATTTCAGGCAGGAAAAGTTTCACTGTCATAGCTTCCTAAGTGGACGGTCCCACCTCTGCTCTGCTCTGCTCTCTGCAGGTGTGCTGCTGCCTAGCAGGGACTTCTGAAAAACGGGACCCTTCAAGGGCTTTCTTTCGCCTTCAGGAAACAAGGTCTGTATCTTGTCATTCCAAGCCCTCCCTGCCTGTTACCTCTGACACACACATGTGGGTGTACACACACATGTGGGTTTACACACACTAGACACACATATACACACCACACACATGCATACACACACACCACAGAGAGCACACACACATCCACACCACATACAAAAACACCACACCAACTATCTCAAGCCCTTTAGGGTTTCTTTAAAGAATTCCTCCACCCCCATACGGCCTTCTCCCCTTCCTGCCTCCTCCCCCATCCTCTCACCCGCTAACTCTGTGCCCCTTCACTGCTTTCTTTAGGAAGCTTCCCTTTATCCTTGAAGTCCATATTTAGACCCTTCCCAATGGGCTCCCAGAGGCCCTATTTTTAGCAAGCTGCTTCACACACTGGATTATGAATCCTATGCTCCTTCCTTACTGGATTATAAACTCCTGTTTATTTTCCAACGGTCAGAACCCAGACATCCTGAAGGCAAGGCCCAGGATACATGGTTCCCTATTGAAACACACTTTCAGGGGCTGGGACACATGAATTTACCACCTTGGCCCTGGACTCCTGGCAGGGGCATATTCTGTTCCCTCTGCTTAGGATACATCCTCTTGCAGCCCTCCCTGGGCCTCACTCCCTATGGGCATCATGGCCTCCTGATCCTAAGGCCTCCCTGACACTGACCTCCAGGTCTGAGGCAGAATTCACAAAGGAGCTGGATTTCATTGACCACTGTGTCCACCATGCCCTGTGTGGCTGCAAGCGGGTCAGCATCCTTGGGGCCACCGTTTGGACAATGGAAGAGGAGGGGCTTCTGTTTTTCCAACCTCTGAATCCCGTGGCAGCCTCGGGATGGAGGGAATCTGTTGAAAGCTCATGAGCTCATGGTAGGTGCTCCAGAGGCCAGGTGAGCACTCCTCTCCTCCCCACCAGGTCCCGGGAACCTCTGACTTCAAAAGAAAAGCACTGGATCCCCAGCAACAACCACAGCTCCTTCACAGCACAGCACAGATTTCCATGAGAAATCCCAGTTAATGAGGCAGAGAGGGAGAAGTTTGGCCAAAGCCGCCCAAGCTGCCAAAAGGCAAACACTCAATTAGCATTCCTCATTATTCTAATTCAATTAGGAACGGATGTTATTGCTATGAATCACAACTTACTGGGACAGATAAATAAATGCTAGCTAGCGTGGACTTCAGGTGACTTGCCGGAGGAAGGCATGTGTCACGCAGACATCTCCACGTGGGACTGGAGAAGGGGACCGATACATATTGCAAACCTCCGCAGCCCCGGTGTCTGGGGTGGGCGGAGGGGGGTTGGCAGTCTCCAGCCCCCCTTCACATTCAGAGTGCTGGTGATAAAGGTTCTGCAGCACACCCAGGGTCTGGGAGGGCCCTGGGATTTTGTGGTTTTTAAAGCTCCCCCCGGAAAGTCTGATGGGCAGGCTAGTTGAGATCTGTTCTCTGGGCTCCAAGAAATTCTCTATCCAGCTGCATTTTTAGTAACCTTGATGGTCAGAACACTAACCTCCAACTTACAGCTCAGGCAAGCCAGTCTCTGGGGTCCAGGGGACCCCAGAATCAGAGGTCAGAGCTGAGCTGGGAACCCAGAGCAATGTGGGTGCAAAGGCAGGCACTGACTTTCCATGAGCCCCCCCAGGAGCTCCCCTTGACAGGACTCAGCTAATCTCTCTGCTGCCCACCCATTCCCAGCTACAGTGCACCTAGCAAACCCTGTTGAGTGAACATACTGCCACTGGTGTGCCCTAAAGCATAATGGTTATGCCTGTAGGAGCGAGATTCTGGAAAACAACCAATGTGGAGACAAGCAAGAAAAAAAATCAGGATGAAATAGGTTCACTAAAGAGAGTGATCATGCTGGATACCATTGTTCAAATATCCTACGTGACAGGAAGACTGACTTTGGAAGACAATGATTATGAACTGCATAATACACATCCTCCCCCTTCTTACTCTATAATAGGACAATTTTCTTCAAGGAGGCAATGTGATCCATTAAATACTCATTTGTAGCCAGAGGATGCTATCGTTCTGGCCAGTAAGATATTAGTCTGCTGGAGGCTTCTAGGAAGTTTTGCTTTCTGAATAACAGGGAATAACTACAGATGATCCCAATTTCTCTCCTTCACTACTTTTTTTGTCCTTTCTATCCTGAACACATATGTAATGTCTGGGGCTGCAGCAGCCCCTTGTGACCATGAGGCCAAAGGCATCTCAGAGATGCTGAGCCTGTTATCATTGAGTCACCTACCTTCAGATTTCTTGTTAGGTGAGAAAAATAACCCTTCTTTGTTCAAACCACCAAAAGGCAGACTATCTGTTTCTGGCTGCTGAGAACATTCCCATCTCATGCACAAACTCTAGGATTATTTTTCACAGCACAGAAGGCCCATGCAGACTCTGACCAATGGTGGTTTCTGACCAATTGCGACCAATGAGTAATCAAAAGTTGGCCTCATAAACAATGAATCTTGGAACACTGAAAAAATTAAATTAAATTAAAAAGTTGGCCTCAAGAAAAATACTCATCTGGATGAATATTTTACTCAGCAAACAGTTATGAAATGCCTGCCATGGGCCTGGTACCATGCTAGCTATGAAGATATGGCACACACACATCCCCCCCACCACCCCAGACTCAAAGTTAGTGGGATAAGCAGACAATATTCAAGGATAAAAGCCAAAGTCGTTCACCATTAGCCACTGGGCCCTCCACGGCCTGGCCCAATACCCTTCCACGCATATCTGTTTCGCTCCTCCCTGCTTGCTTCCACACTGGCCTCCATGTCCCTCTGTGTCCGCCACACCCTTCCCCACGTGTCCTAGTCTTGGGTAGTCACCTCCTCCAGGCTCTGCTCCCCAGTCGCTTTATCAGGTCGACATCCCTGACCTCTCCATGTGAGAGAGCTACCTCCCCTCAGTCCTCACTTCCTCTACCACCTGACCAGCTCCTGTCGCTGATCATGCTTCTCAGTTGATTTTTTTCTCCCTTGTTGGTCTCCCCTCTGTGTCATAAACTCCATCACAACAGGGACTTTTCTCTCTTTTGTTTGCGGCTCCATCCTCAGTAACCAGAACGGTGCCTGGCACGTGGCAGGTGTCTGACTGATAAGTGTGGCTGGCTGAGGGAATGAATGGGTAATTGTTTAGGAAAAGGCAGTGCTGTGGGGAAGGGGAGCACATGAGGCTAAGGGATCCAGAAGAGGGATACTAGGTATAACTAGGTAATGGGATTAGGGAAAGCCACTCTGAAAGAGACTGTTTCTGAGTCTTCAAGGGTTGGCTTCATGGGATAGAGGTGTAGGGGGGAGAGGGAAAGAAGTGTATTATCACAGCCCCTCTGGAAGTATGAGAAAATGGAACATGCATCGGTGCATATTAGCATGGGTTAGCAGCTTTCTCAACTTGCTCATCTGTAAGATGGGGATAGGAGTGTACTTAATGGGTGGTCACAAAGGTTGCACGGTAAACACTTCCTTCATTATTTACTAATACTAAGATTATGATCATCATTCTGAAGGTGGGAGCAGAGATGTCATAGAGATGTGCGGAAGTGGCCCAGGAAAGACCCCAGGAATAATTTCACAATCGTCATGACAGGTAACTTTATGTGTTAGCTGGGTTCGGCCACGGTGCCCAGCTATACGGTCAAATGTCATTCCGGATGTGTCGGTGACAGTGCTGTGGAAGGGTTTTAAAAGTGGATCTAGGTGTACAATTGTGATTGGATGAAGGGCAGAATAAACAAGCAATATGGAAAACTCGGGTGTGGGGAGGAGGGGAGTTCTTCCTGGAAGCAGGCTGGAGAAGATGTGGGAGGCAGTTGCAAAAGCTGATCCTGTGTTTTATAAAAAAAATTAATGCTACTGATTCCCTCCCCCCAACCCCTGAGTCACTGTGGGAGACCACACTGTCAGGAAATGCCCCCAAAAAACATGGGAACAAGAGCCCCATGATGAGCCCTGGTGCTTCTGAGGCCCTTAGTGCTAGAAATGTGTCCTCTTGATATGGTCCATATATACAATGGAGTATTATGCCTCCATCAGAAAGGATGAATACCCAACTTTTTTATCAACATGGATGGGACTGGAGGAGATTATGCTGAGTGAAATAAGTCAAGCAGAGAGAGCCAATTATCATATGGTTTCACTTACTTGTGGAGCATAAGGAATAACATGGAGGACATTGGGAGAAGGAGAGGAGAAGGGAGTTGGGGGAAATCGGAGGGGGAGATGAACCATATGAGACTGTGGACTCTGAGAAAAAAAAAACAACTGGGTTTTGGAGGGGAGGGGCTGGGGGGTTGGGTGAGCCTGGTGGTGGGTATTAAGGAGGGCACGTATCGCAGGGAGCACTGGGTGTGGTGCATAAACAATGAATCTTGGAACACTGAAAAAATTAAATTAAAAAAAAAGAAATGTGTCCTTTTAGGTGAAGCAAGTTGGCCCCACTCCATGGGCATGAGAAGCCCTGAACATTCTCCTGTAGAGGATGGAATGAGACATCACTATGGGAAGATGTCAGGAAATGCAGGAGGCAGTGAGGTCTCTCAGACTGGTCAGTAATGGGTCATTTGCTGTGGTTGATGCTTGAGCCGTTCATGAGTGAGTCTGCATTTCCTGTGATATTTAGCTCTTAATAAAGCGATCCCCAAGAGCCAGGAAATTCCTCCAAAGTATGCCTCAAGCCAAACACGACCTAATTAATATGAAACGAATAAATATTTCATTAAAAAGAAATGGATTCCATCTTTTATAAAAGACGTCTGCACAAACAATAAGGGCTCCTAGTAAAAGCACCATGTTTAAGAATTCTAAAAATGACTCTTAGGTAAGAGGAACAGCTCACAGGCACAGGAAGTTAGGCAACTTACCCAGAGTCACTCGCCTGAGCCAGAATTCCAGCTCAGCTCTGTCAGACTCTGGATTTGTATCTCTCTAACCCTCATGCTATAAACTAACGTGTGCATTTTCATAAAGAGAACAACCATATACTCCAAATCCCCATTGCGGCAGACATGGTGCTAGCTGAGAATCTGATACACAGCTACTGTTTCTTGTCCCATTGCTAACTGTCCCTGCCACAGGACCTTTGCACCTGCTTCTCCTTTTGTCCATGGTGTTCTTTCCCTCAGATCTTCACATGGTCTGCTTTCCTGTCAGCAATCAGAGCTTAGTTTAAAGGTCTCCTTCTCAGACCTTCCCTGTTACCCTTCTCTTCCAAGGAAAGCAGTCTTATCCTCCTGGGTTGCAGTTCTGTACACTTTCTACAGAAACATGATCATCACTACATCATTGTGTTTGCTCAATGTTTGCGTTTTAGTGTCTGTGGCATCAGAGACCTTGTCCAGCTTGTTCACCACACCATCACAAGCACCTGGAATAATGCCGAGACGGAGCAGCTGCCATCAACATTGACTGATTCCTGCTGTGTGTTCTACCATGCTACCATTATCTTGGAGGCCCACCACTTTAAAAGATTTAAAAAAAAAAAAAAATCCAAAACACTAAGTTGAAAAAACCACCTAAGCCAAATATTTCTAAACATTCAAACTTATAAACGTACATAGAAAATGCAATCTGGGTTTAATTCCAGAATGGATTTATTACAGTCTGATCACTAAATTGGTTAGTCTGCTACTAATCAAATATGGTTTTTTTACACCACAAATTTACATGCAGATGAAAGTCTGGACTGTGGAATGAGACAACTAATAACATGCTTAGGTATGGAAATGATCATCACTACACAATAAGGCAGCGTGGAGTCTGGGTTGACCATTTGCACAAGTCCTGATCAGTCTTATCCAGAATCTTCCTTTGAGGGACATAAAGAGCTATTGGCATAAAACTCTTGCCACTCTCTACTTTATGTGCAGACTGCCTCTAGCTATTCCATGAATTTTAATTAACTCCTGATTATTCTGCTTCAACCCTGAGGCTCTTTACGCAGAAGGCCTAATGGCCACTCCAAGAAAGACACTTGTGAAGCAAGGTTCACAAGACACTGCTCAGAAGGTTCTGCCAAAAGTTCCTCTTCCTGCCTTGAAAATTATTATGCCCTATTGACTTCAAAGTCAACTGAGAGGGGAACACTTCACCCTGCACTGTCTGTGCCATCACGGAGGAAAGCAGACTGGCTCCATCTTTGAAGGCTCAAGGGGCGTGTGGAGGGCAGAGACAGAGGCTGCAGAGGGACTGAGGGAGCTGGAGGGCCAGTCGTGAGACACACATCTGTAGCAGGGGAGACAGCGCAGTTCAGGACCCTCACCCAGGGAGAGTCGGAAAAACAGTCAGCCAACTTCATCAGCCAACTACTTAACCATCAAGTTCCTCATTCACTTATATATATTCATGCATACATACGTACCATATCCATAGCACAGATCTATACACATCTGTGTGTGTACATCTGTGTACAGGTAGATTCTTTTTTTTAATGTTATGTTAGTCACCATGCAGTACATCATTAGTTTTTTTTTTTTTAAACATTTATTTATTTGTCAGAAAGAGAGAGAGAGAGAGCACAGGCAGGGGGAGCAGCAGGAAGAAGGAGAAGCAGACTCCCTGCCAAGCAAAGAGCCGATGCGGGACTTGATCCCAGGACCCTGGGATCATGACCTAAGCCAAAAGCAGACCCTTAACCAACTGAGCCACCCAGGCGTCCCCATCATTAGTTTTTGATGTAGTGTTCCATGATTCATTGTTTGCATGTAACACCTAGTGCTCCATGCAATCCGTGCTCTCCTTAATACCCACCACCAGGGTCACCCATCCCCCTGCCCCCTCCCCTCCAAAACCCCCTGTATAAGTAAATACATGGTGCTTGGGGGTTGTGTGTGTGTGTGTAATATGGTGCTTGATGGGTATACATATGTATATCCATATATCTATGTGTATATCTATATACTATATATATATATTGCTGTATATCACATGATTAAATACTATATATTATACATAACTATACCAATATATTATAGCATAATATATACTATAGTATATTATCAGTGTGTTACATGGAATAATAATACAGTAATATTATATATGATATAAGCTATATACTCTCTCTATATAAAAGCAATATACAGAGACTGCTTATAGGGTATATATCTGTATACGAGTGTATACATATGCTTTGTGTATGTGTATATGTATGTATATATACTGTATGTGTGTGTATGTTTGTGCATCTACATGCACACATGTGTACATATGCCTATTACTGGGTACATGTGTATATATGCATGTACGTATATGTGTGTGCACATATGTATATACAATGTTTAGTGTCTCTACATATGTGTCTGCATATCACTGCTTAGTGGGTTGTATAATATCTATATGCCTTTTGCATATATGTGTACATAAATATACATGTGTGTATACATACTGTTTAGTAGGTGTTGGGGATACAACAGTGAACAATGAGCAAACACTGTTAGCCTCATGGAGCTTGTACTCTGGTCCATAAGACCAACAACCAAGAGGACACATGAATAAACACACAGTGGAATCCCTTGTAACACCAGGTGCTCTGAAGCAGGGGACTAGAGCAGGTAGAGAATAGGGAATACTTGGGGGTGGGTGGTCCAGTGCAGTGGGTACTCAGGGAAGACCCCGAGGGAGGCGACACTTGGGCTGGGTGGGGGGAGGGACATTTAAGAAGAGTGGGGAGACACTTAAGAAGAGGGAGGGGGAGGGGACATTCAACAGAGGGAGGGGACACTTAGGCAGAGGTCTGTATGGTGTGAGGCAGGCTCACAGAGACCAGGAGAGAGCAGTCAAGCCGAGGGGGCAGCAAGCACACAGATTCCGAGTCAAGTTAAGCTCAGCGTGTCTGACAGACAAGAAGAACTGAGTGAAATGAGTGGGAAGATAGAGGAGGTGGAGAGGTGTGTCAGAAAAAAAAAGTGAGCCAGACTGCAGGGCCTTGTGGGTTGGCACAGAGAGACTGGCCTTCTTCTGAGCAGTAGGGCTGTTGCTGGACATTGGAGGCAGCAACCACATAATCGAATTTATACTTTAACACACCGCCAGCTGCCACGTGGACAGGCTTTCTCCTCTCCCTCTCATCCATTCCCTAGGCAACATTTATCAGGCCTTTACCACGTGCGGAGCACTGAGTCTGGCACTGATGGGACTGCATAGATGAATATGACCAGCCCCGACCTCACCATCAGGACTGTCTGATGGTGAAGGCAGACCAGATTTGCTGTGAGATGGCCAGGCAAAGCTAAGAGAACCAGATCTTCTTCCCGATGTGTCACTCCAGGTGGCTGCCCAAACCTTCCCAGAACCACCAAGTCACACGGGGAAATTCCAGGCACACTGGTGTCAAGAAGACAGGGAAAGCATTTGAAAATGCCAGCCATGTGCCAGGTATGGTTCTGGGGCTGCACGTTCTCTGCCCCTTATTTTCACATTACACCTTTAAGAACACTACGGGCATTCCTTTCATTAGAACAAATAGAAGTCTGCAGAAGTTATGTGATGGGTCCAAGTTCACATGGCCAAAAGTAGCAAGGCCAGAATCTGGGCTTGCTTCTCCATCTCAAAAGCCCCTGCTATCTCTTCTAGGCTCTGCTGCTCCCAAAACCAAACATCCAGTGTTTCTGGACCCTGATGGGGAGTCTCCCCCTGACCACCAAGGTTTCAGCTGATATGCATGTGATAAAAGCTGGCTTCAACCTAACTTCTGTATTTGGGAGGGACATGTGGAAAGAAGACAGGCTATGTGTGGCAGTGGTGTCCTCTCCAGACCTCCAAGTTATCCTGTATGTAAGAGGGAGGTAATAATGCCCAGCACACTGGGCTGTTAGGGGGACAGGACGATAACAAGAGCCTGGTTTCCAGGACAATGACTGTGAGTTTCTGACCGGTCAGGACTCTGTAGGT
This sequence comes from Martes martes, assembly GCF_963455335.1. Taxonomy (NCBI): domain Eukaryota; kingdom Metazoa; phylum Chordata; class Mammalia; order Carnivora; family Mustelidae; genus Martes; species Martes martes. Next base: position 144,518,663 of record NC_137889.1, read on the forward strand.
TGCAAATGTTGGGAACCCAACATGATCTCATGTAAGCAAAATAGGATGCCAGTTCTGGTAGCTGGTCAAGAGAGTGAAGGGCCCAGAAGACTAGAAGGACACACCGATGGTGGCACTGGGGGTGTCCACCTGTGTCCCCTCTCATTCGCCTTCACGCACAACAGGCAGCTCACAATGAGCCCTTGAGACTCTTCTGGGGAACTTTTCTGCCCTGAATGGGACAAGCCAGAAGTGCAGTAGGTAATGTAGCTTGAAGCAGCCCTCCACCAATGAAGAAGGGGGAAATGTGCATTAAAAACATCAGCTTCTCTAAGTTCAGCTGCTCCTGGGGGACACTATACACTGTCTCCCAAACGTCCCATGGAAAGGTGAGTCCAGGTGCCACAGTGGTGAATGGTTCATACAGCACCCATCACTGGCTACCTCCCTTTCTCTGTCTCACTCCCCTTCTCTTGCAGGTGGTTTTTGGGTTTGCCTCCTGATAAACTGCTTGCACTTCAATATAAGCTTCTGGAAGAACTCAACTTCAGGCAGTGACCAGCAGGGCCATCAATGGTGAGGCAAGCAAGGAGTCTAGAGTATATAGTATAGGAAGCAAGTACTGACCTGCATTTGCAGGACTCTGGAAGCAATGCCTCCTTGAATTTTGCACCTGGGTGCTATGCTTGCTCTCTCTAGTCTGGATCCTATCCTACAGGGACCCTGTCTTCTCCACCCACCTCTTACATCTGTTTGTTTCTTTTCTGTGGGCCTCATTCTTTCCTTCTACCAATAGTCTTGCTCCTGGGATGCCTGGATGGTGCATTCGGTTGAGGGTCCAACTCTGGGTTTCAACCCAGGTCATGATCTCAGGGACCTGGGATTGAGCCCTGCATCAGACTCTGTGCTCAGAGCGATGTCTGCTGCAGATTATTTCTCTCTCCCTCTGTTCCTCCCCCTGCTCAAGTTTTTCTATCTCTCTCTAAAATAAATAAATAAAACCTTAAAACAAAACAAAAAGACCTTCACCTTCACCAACTGCTGAGAAAAATGGCAACCAACAAGTGCAGACCTGTTTTCTTATGTCAGTCATGAGGGGAAGAGAACAAGCCTATCACCACTGATTCCAAGGAAAGACTCCGAATGGCTGGGCTTGGGTCTCAAGACCACCCGTTAGAGCAAGCACCGATCTAGCCGAATACAGTCCTGTGGCTGGCACAGACATATCACGTGCCCCTCTTAGATGGTGAGAGGGGGGCTCTGGGCACACACGGAGATGTTATGATTGCTATGATGATGCTATGATTGCTATGATGATAACAGACGGGATTGCAAAGCATGCTGAACAGTCAAAAACTGCAGCCCTCACGTTCCTTCTGGTTTTCTGTCCTCTTTCCATTTCACAGATGAGAAAACGAAGCTTCAGAGTATTTAATCTGCTTTCCCAAGGATCCACAACTAACACATACCAGAGTCGGCCTGACTCCCACACCTAAAGTGTTTCACTAGATAGACAGAGATCAACCTGTTGGGCCATAACTATCCAAAAATGCAGTCATAGAAGGATTATTACAAAAAAAAATCTCAGTAAATTCTTGTTTAAAAAAAAATCAATGGATTGCCCACAAATGTTACTGTACTGGGGAAGCACAACTCTCCCAGCATGAAAGTAAAATGAGATTTCTGTGCTTTCACATGTGCTCCTTCCTGATAACGAAGGCTACTGACATAGTTTAACAATGAAATGTCTTGCTCAAAAACTCTTAATAAATGCCAGATATTGAACCCACCAAAGGTAGGAATTAAAGCCAAAATATCCTTTCAATATTAGGAGGGTGGTTTTCTGCCTCCTTTGCCAGTCCACCTCCACCTTGAGGTTCATAATAGGCACACAGACTTCATCTGAATCTACCGTCAAAGGCAGTGATTATTGGTATTTTGACCAGAACAAAGCTAGGTTCTATTGCCTGAAAGTCAACCAACCTCATCCTGAATCCTGGATGCTTGTGTACATCCTACATGAATTTGGGTGTCATCAAGAAACTGCTGCAACCCAAGAGTGACTTAAAAACTGAGCCTCTAACAAGCTTACATTTTTCAAAACATCCATGATCACAGTAGTTTTAATACATGTATGCCCTGGACTAAGGTTCTGAGAGCCAGGCCAGCAGGCAAACAGCAGCACAGGTGTGGGCAGACACCGTAGACAAAACTTTCAAGGAAGACAACAGGATAAATCAATTCAGAAATTAGGAGGCCACATGCACACAGATATGGTAGTGGGCCATGAAGTGGTGCAGAGGGTTCCCGACCAAACTGTCAATGATGTGATAGTAAAAATGATATGCTCCTATGTGGTGCCAACTATGCTGTGGGTTGAAAGAGATGCTTCCATGCTCAGTGTTAGGATGACAAACAACAGAAAGTTTCAGTAGGATTTTTAAAATATGTATTGTTGTTATGGAAGTTCAGCCACTGCCCATGAGATTATAGGCAAAACTCCTAAATTCTCTCAGCCACAACTCCTCTTCTGAGAAATCCAGAGAAAGGAACCCTCCAATGTGGCACTTGAGCTCTGTCCATATTGTTGGACCCATAAAAATCACTGTATGGGTCAGGCTGTAAGCAGTCTAGTGAGGGGAAAAAAAAAAAAAAACTGGGTGGACTGAGATTTGTGTGCCTCTCCAAGAGACAGAGTATGCATTATAAGTCCAACCAAGTGAATTGCTTACTAAAAATCTATTTTCTAAGAAATACAATGGAATTCAAAGTCTCTACAACATAACATTCTCAATGTCCAGGATACAACTCCAAATGACTCAACACATAAAGAACCAGGAAAATGTGACACATTTTTTATAAAGGTGAACCCTAAGATGACCAAGATGTTGGAATTAACATAAAGGACCTTAGAGCAGTTACAATGGCTATGCTGCACAAAGCAAAGGGCAATATAGTAAAAATAAAAAAAAAAAAAGGAAATTTAAGAAAGAGAAAAACTATTTTTAAAAACTCAAGAATTTCCACTTACGCATTAGGCACATCATAGTCAAACTGCTGAAAGTAAAAGATTAAAGAAAAATCTTAAAAGGAGACACATTATATACCAGATAGCAATGATTCAAGGTTTCCTGACTTCTCATCTGCAACTATGTAGATCAAGCCACAATGGTACAAAATCTTTACAGTAATGAGAAAAACACTGTCAGCCCAATAATCTGTATTTAATAGATATATTTTCCAAAAAAGAAAGTGAAATGAAATGAAGGAAAAAAATTAAAAATATATATTTCAGATAAAATAAAATTAAGAGAATGTACTGGCAGCAGACTTACACCACATAAAATACTAAAGGAAATTCTTCAGGCTAAATGGAAATGACATCAGAGAAAAATGCAGGCTGGCATGGAAGATATAAGATAAAAGGTATTTAACAAGGACTATTTTCCTCCTACTTTTTAAAAACCTCCAAAAAATGCATAAATATTGCTAATATTATTATATATGTATATATAATTTATAACTTAAATATATATATTTTAAGCAAAAAGCTCTAATATTGTTTTGGAGATTTATAATTTAAGAAACTATAATACATGTGACAACTGTAGTATAAAGTTTGACTGAAGTGGTAAGTGGACCTATACAGTTGTCAGATTTTTACATTTATGTCAAGTATAAAATATTAACTCTAAGGAGACTGTGAATTAAATTAAGGATATATACTATACGTCCTAGAGCAATAATTTTAAAAGATAATAGAAAAATGTAAAACTATAAAGTCAATAGAAAAATTAAATGAAGATTCTAAATTTTTAATTAATCCAAATCCAAAATAACATGGGAAAAGAGAAGCAGAAAACAAATAAAATCATAGCAGACCTAAATCAAACCATATCAATAATTATATTTACTATCAATGAGCCAAACACTCCAACTAAATGATAGAGATTGCCAGAATGAATTAAAAAAAAAAAAAAGTAAGACCTAACTATATGCTACTGAAATAAAAAACACAGACAGAATGAAAGTGAATGCATGAAAAATATATATGTCATGGAAACAGTAAGCACCAATAAGATAGAATGGCTATAGTAATCTTGGAGAAAATAAGCTTCAAACTAAATATTAGATACTATTAACAAAGACAAAGGAGAACATTTCACCATGAAAATAGGGTCAATTCATCATGAAGACACAACAATCACAACGTGTGTATGTGTTTAGCTACGCATTCAAAGTATAAGAAGCAAAACTGACCAAACTAAAGGATAGAGAATTATCTCCATAATGAAACTTGAAGATTTTACACAACTCTCTCAGAAAGGGATAAAACAACTAGATTTTAAAAATCAGTAATGACCTAGAAGATCTAAATAACATTAACCACCTCAACTGATATTTATTGAATATTGTACCCAATGACTTTTTAAAATTATGTTATGTTAGTCACCATACAGTACATCCTTAGTTTTTGATGTACTGTTCCATGATTCACTGTTTGCGTATAACACCCAGTGCTCCATGCAATCCATGCCCTCCTTAACAACCATCACTGGGCTAGCCCATCCCTCTATCCCCGTCCCCTCTAAAACCCTCAGTTTGTTTCCCAGAGTCCATAGTCTCTCATGGTTTGTTTCCCCCTCTGATACCACCGCTTCGTTTGTCCCTTCCTTCTCCTAATGTCCTCCATGTTATTCCTTATGTTCCACAAATAAGTGAAACCATATGATAATTGACTTTCTCCACTTGACTTATTTCACTTAGCATTTCACTTGGCATCTCCTCCAGTCCCATCCATGTTGATACAAAATTTGGGTATTCATCCTTTCTGATGGCTGAATAATATTCCATTGTATATATGGACATCTTCCTTATCCATTCATCTGTAGAAGGGCATCTTGGCTCTTTCCAAAGTTGGGCTATTGTGGATATTGCTGCTATGAACATTGTGCATGTGGCCCTTCTTTTCACTACATCTCTATCTTTGGAGTAAATACCCAGTAGTGCATATTATACCTAATGACTTTAAAATACATGTTTCTCTCAAGTAGGCATGGTGTATTCTAAAATAAACAATAAACTGGGCATAAATTTGAGCCTTAATAAATGGAAATGGATTAAAATTTCAGAGAGTATATTCTTAGACCACAGTGGAATAAATTAGAATCAAGAACACTAAGTAGTTTAGAAGAAAAAAACCCAAATGTTTGGAAATTAAAGAACACATGCCTAAAAAATGCATGGGTCAAAGAAGAAATCATAAGAGAAATTAGAAAATACTATAAACTATATACTAATAAAAATATAATGTTTCAAATTTTGTGTGCTATAACTAAAGCAGTACTTAAAGGGAGATTTATAGCTTAAAAAGTATATATATATATGTGTGTGTATATATATATTTTTTTTTTGGTTTATCCAATTACAATTTAATACTGCTCAAATCTTTCAAATTTTTCACATTCAAGTTACTTGGTAGAAATACTTTATTTTCCAACTTGCCAGAACTGATTTTTCATAAGCATAATTCTTTAATTAGAGATGAAAAATTTTTCATTTGCTAATCTTTAAGATTTTATTTTTTTAATTTAATTTAATTTTTTGTGTTCCAAAATAGATATATATTTTTTAAATTTTGTTTATTTGACAGAGAGAGACAAAGTGAGAGAGCGAACACAAGCAGGGGGAGTGGGAGAGGGAAAAGCAGGCTTCGTGCTGAGCAGTGAGCCTGATGTGGGGCTCTATCCCAGGACCCTGGGATCATGACCTGAGCCAAAGGCAGACGCTTAATGACTGAGCCACCCAGGCGCCCCCAAAAGTATATTTTTTAAAATGTATAAAATCTGTAACCTATCGCTCCTATCTTGACAATCTAAGAATATATAAACTGATCAGGGGAATAAGAGAAAGAACAGAAATAACTAATAACAGAAATGAAAGAGGAGTTATAATTACAGATTGTATAGAAATTTAAAGGATCATATGATATTATAAATTACCTTATGCCAACTAATTTGCTAACACAGAGAAAGTTGCCAAATTCCTTGAGCATTTCAGCTTAACAAAATTCACATAAGGAAAAACCTAAGAAAATCTGAAATTGATTTTGTTGTCAAAAGCTTTTCCACAAAGAAAACCCCATACCAAATGACTTCATTCATAAATTCTATCCAATGTTTAAAGAAGGTAACACCAATTCTACACAAACTCTTTCAGAAAATAGAACTCAAAAGTAGACCTCCCACTTATATAAGGTATCTGATTTTATACAAGGTCACCAAAGCAAGCCAGTGAGCAAAGGAAAGTCTTTTCAAGAAATGGACTTCCATATACAAAAAAAAAAAAAAGGGAGACCCTCAACACTTACCCCCCAACACACACACAGTTTATTTCAAGATACATCATAAACTGGGGCGCCTGGGTGGCTCAGTGGGTTAAAGCCTCTGCCTTCGGCTCAGGTCGTGATCCCAGCGTCCTGGGATCGAGCCCCGCATTGGGCTCTCTGCTCAGCAGGGAGCCTGCTTCCTCCCTTCTCTCTCTGCCTGCCTCTCTGCCTACTTGTGATCTGTCTGTCAAATAAATAAATAAAAGCTTTAAAAAAACAAACAAAAAACAACAACAACAACAAAAAAGATACATCATAAACTAACCCTATAAGCTAAAGCCATAAAGCTTTCAGAAAGTGAATATAATACAATATCTTCATGACTTGAATACATTTTCTTGAGCCAAGTTTTCTCACACAAATCACATAAAGTAATAACCTTATAAGTTAAAACACTTAACAAATTAGACTTCATCAAAATTTAAAATCTCCCTGCCTCAAAACACACTGCTAGTAAAAGTAATGGGCAAACCATATTCTGGTAAAAAAAAAAAATCTCATATCTGACAAAGGACTGGTATCTGTATATATAGCCCATAACTCAGTAATAAGAAGAAATCAATCCCTCTTGATATCCTGTTTTCATTTCCTTTGGATATTTACCCAGAAGAGGGATTGTTAGATCATATAGTATTTTGAATTTTGAATTCCATTCTATTTTTTATTTTTTTAGGAACTACCACTCTGTTTTCCATAGTGGCTGAACCAATTTATATTCCCATCAACTGCAAGAGGGCTCTCTTTTCCCACATCCTCACCAATACTTGTTACCTTTTGTCCTCGTGATAATCAATCTAACATGAGTAAGTAGTATCTCATTTTACTTTTAATATGCATTTTCCTGATGATGACTTAAGCACCTTTTCAGGAACCCATTGTCCATCTGCATGTAATATTCAGAAAAAATGATTATTTATTTCCTTTTGTCCTTTTTGAATAGGATTTTGTTGTTGTTGTTACTGAGTTGTAGGAGTTTCCTATATAGTGTGCATATTAACCCCTTTTGTGATATATGATTTGCAAATATGGTCTCCCATTCTGTAGGTCACCTTTTCATTTTGTCGACTGTTTCTTTTGCTGTGTGGAAGCTTTTTTAATTTGATGTAGTCTCACTCATTGATTTCTGCTTATGTTGCTTTGCTTTTGGTATCATACCCAAAAAACCACTGCCAAGATCAGTGTCAAGGAGATTTTCCCTATGTTTTCCTCTAAGAGTTTTATACTATCAGATCTTATGTATCAGTCTTAAATCCATTTCAAGTTAATTTCTGTGGGTGGTGTAAGATAGGGGTCCAATTAAATTTTTCTGCATGTGATTATCCAGTTTTCCCAGCACCATTTGTTTTTATTTTATTTTATTTTATTTTATTTTTTCAGTGTTCCAAAATTCATTGTTTATGCACCACACCCAGTGCTCCATGCAATACATGCCCTCCATAATACCCACCACCAGGCTCACCGCACCCCCCACCCCCTCTCCAAAACCCTCAGTTTGTTTCTCCAAGTCCATAGTCTCTCGTGGTTTGTCTCCCCCTCCGATTTCCCCCAACTCACTTCTCTTCTCCATCTCCCAATGTCTTCTTTGTTATTCTTTATGCTCCACAAGTAAGTGAAACCATATAATTGACTCTCTCTGCTTGATTTATTTCACTCAGCATAATCTCTTCCAGTCCCATCCATGTTATACAAAAGTTGGGTATTCATCCTTTCTGATGGAGGTGTAATACTCCATTGCATATATGGACCATATCTTCCTTATCCATTTGTCCATTGAAAGGCAGCTTGGTTCTTTCCACAGTTTGGCGATTGTAGCCACTGCTGCTATGAATATTGGGGTACAGATGGCCCTTCTTTTCACTACATCTATATCTTTGGGGTAAATACCTAGGAGCGCAATTGCAGGGTCATAGGGGAGCTCTATTTTGTAATTTCTTAAGGAATCTCCACACTGTTTTCCAAAGTGGCTGCACCAACTTTCATTCCCACCAACAGTGTAAGAGGGTTCCCCTTTCTCCACATCCTCTCCAACACTTGTTGTTTACTGTCTTGTTAATGCTGGCCATTCTAACTGGTATAAGGTGGTATCTCAGTGTGGTTTTGATTTGAATCTCCCTGATGGCTAGTGATGATGAACATTTTTTCATGTGTTTGATAGCCATTTGTATGTCTTCTTTGGAGAAGTGTCTGTTTATGCCTTCTGCCCATTTTTTTGATGTGATTATCTGTTTTGTGTGTGTTGAGTTTGAGGAGTTCCTTATATATCTTGGATATCAGCCCTTTGTTTGTACTGTCATTTGCGAATATTTTCTCCCATTCTGTGGGTTGCCTCTGTTTTTTTGACTGTTTCCTTTGTTGTGCAGAAGCTTTTGATCTTCATGAAGTCCCAAAAGTTCATTTTCCCTTTTGTTTCCTTTGTCTTTGGAGACACGTCTTGAAGGAAGTTGCTGTGGCTGATGTCGAAGAGGTTACTGCCTATATTCTCTTCTAGGATTTTGATAGATTCCTGCCTCAGGTTGAGGTCTTTTATCCATTTTGAGTAAATCTTTGTGTATGGTGTAAGAGAATGGTCGAGTTTCATTTTTCTATACATAGCTGTCCAATTTTCTCAGCACCATTCATTGAAGAGACTGTCTTTTTTCCACTGTATATTTTTTCTTGCTTTGTTGAAGATTATTTGACCATAAAGTTGAGGGTCCATATCTGGGCTCTCTACTCTGTTCTACTGGTCTATGTGTCTGCTTTTGTGCCAGTACCATGCTGTCTTGGTGATCACAGCTTTGTAGTAAAGCTTGAAATCAGGCAACCCAACACCATTTGTTGAAGAAACTATCCTTTCTACATTAAGTGTTCTTGGCCTCTCTGTCAAATATTAGTGTCAGAAAGATACACTCTCATTTTTACTGTAGCATAATTTACAATAGCCATGATATGGAAACAACCTAAGAATCCATCAATGATGAATGGAAAAAGAAGATATACGATACAATGGAATATCATTCAGCCATGAGAAAGAAGGAAATCTTGTCCATTTGTGACAATATGGATGGACCTTGAGGGCATTATGTTCAGTGAGATAAACCAGACAGAGGAAGGGAAATACTGCATGATATCACTTATCTGTGGAATCTAAAACCACTGAACCGGTAGAAACAGGAGTAGAATGATAGTTATCAGGAAAATTGGGGAGATGTTATTTAAGGGCACAAACTTCCAACTAGAAGATGAATAAGTTCTGGAGATCTAAGTACAGCATAGTGGTTACACTCAATACCAAACGCATGCAAGTTGTAAAGAGACTAGATCTTGAAAGTTCTCCCCACAGCAAAGAAATGATAATTATGTGCCATGACAGTCGGGTTAGCTAATGCTAGGTGGTAATCCCACTGCAATATATAAAGGTATCAAATCCATACTTACACTGTAGACTTACACAATGTTATATGTCAATTATATATCAATAAATTTCTCTAATAAAACACATGCAATAAAGATGTTTAGAAAAGTGGGGGAAAAAACAAATAACCTTTTCTTTTTAATGGCAAAAGCTTTGCACAGAAACTCCACAAAGGAAGATACACGACTGGCCATTAGCACATGAAATAAATGTTGATCATTATTAGTCATCAGGAAGTACTCATTCAAGTTACACTGAGATCCTACTGAACACCTATCAGAAGAGTGAAAGTGAAAATCTGTTGGTAAGGGTGTGAAAAGAGGAACTTTTAGGACTAGTTTAAAATGGCACAATATCTTGGAAAACCTTTGGGCTGTTTTGCACAAAACTGAACATACACCCAGTCTACAATCCAGCAATTCCAATCCTGAATATTTATTTAAGCATATGAGGTCATATGCTTGTGAAAAAAAGACAACATAAAAGACTCAGTCTCAAAAAACAGACTGAGGGTTGCTGGGGGGAGGGGGGACGGGAGAGGGTGGTGGGGATATGGACATTGGGGAGGGTATGTGCTATGATGAGTGCTGTGAAATGTGTAAACCTGGCGACTCACAGACCTGTGCCCCTGGGGATAAAAATACATTATATGTTTATTAAAATAAATTAATTAATTAATTTAAAAAAAGACAACATAAATTTTTGCAGCAATTTCATGAAAAAAAACAGTAAAAACTAGGAACAGAAAAAAATAAAAAAAACAAAACAAAAATTAGGAACAGTTCTGGAGTCTGTTATGATGAAAATAGATTACCAACTGATATAGTAATAGAACGTAATACTATTATCAATGAAAAGGAAAGAACCTGCTGCTGGATGAAGCTCAAGAACATTAGGCTCCAAAATTATTATGCGTACAAAATACTCAGAAGCATTACACAAAAGACCGCTTATGTAGGACTCCATTTACATTAGGTTCTAAAATAGGGAGACCTCCTCTATGGAGGAGGCGTGGTTGGGATGAGGACGAGTTTTGACTGGAAAATCTCAACAGGGGAATTCTGGATGACAGTAATCTTCTATATCTTTGGGGAGGTGCAAATTACACAGATATATGCATTTCTCAAAAGTCAGCAAATGCAAATGTAAGATTTGTGCATTGTACTGTATGTACACCAAGAAAAACTAGATGAATCTTTTTGTACTGTATGTACACCAAGAAAGACTAGATGAATCTTTTTGCTAAAATATTTAAGGGAAGGGTACAGATATTTGCAATTTACTATAAAATGAATAAAAGGTAACATGGATTATTAAATAGAAGGATAGGAATTTCACAAAATAAGTTTGATAAAATGTTCATGGTAAAATGTACATAGTGGATATGGGTGCTTACTATGAAATTCTTTCAACTTGGCTGTATTTTTGCAAATTTTCCTATTAAAGTGTTAGAAAATATTAACACACATCCAGTCAACCCTGCCCCTTAGGAAAAAGGTACTTTTTGAAGTCTGAATTCAGATCCTCCAAATCCACCCCCAGTACACATGAATCTCCTGGGCTTCTCACCATCTGTTTTCTTCAGACTGGACTTCAGTTATCTGTTTCTTTCTCTGCATCCTCCATGTATATAAGAGATCCCCAAAACGAGGCACCATATCTGGTTCATTTCTGTGACCTCAGAACCTAGAACAGGGCCCAGAACAAACTGATCCACTGTATGATGGGCGGGCAGGTGAGGTGAGCAGGAGCATAAAGGAACAAATAAAAGAGGGAATAAAAGAAAGGAAGTAACCAACCAAAGCTGGTTGGTTTTATATCAGCCCCTGAGTGGTTGGTTTTATATCAGAAGCTGCCAATAACAAGACTCGGGGATGAGAAAACTAAGAGAAACCACAATGACAAGGGTTCTGTTAGAGCCAGAGCTAGATGGCTTACCAAGAGGAGGAGAGCTATGTAAAATCATGAGCCTTGCCAAGCCTGGCCTGCCATTTGTCAACAAGGAAAGAGGTCATGCACTGTGAGATGTTCTGGGAACATAAGTGTACCGACCTGCCCCAATGCCACACTTATGCCCAAACAAAGGACTCTTCATGCAAGAACAGTGCATGTCACCTACTTCCAAAAAAGCACATTTGGGGGTCACCTGGACAGTTCAGTCGGTTAAGTGTCTAACTCTTGATTTCAACTCAGGTCATAATCTCAGGATTGCAAGATGGAGCTCTGTATTGGGCTCCACACTCAGCAGGGAGTCTGCCTGAGATTTTCCCTCTCCCTCTGCTCCTCCCACACACACTTATGTTCTTTCTCTCACACACAAAACAAAAACAAAAACAAAAACAACCACACTTGGTAAAAGCCTCCCCTACCTGACTCCCTGCTGCCTCAGGGAAAAGTACAAGCACTGAGGGGTCACTGTCTACCAAGCAGAACTTTGAATTCTGGGCTGTGCCATCTCATTTAGGTCTCATGCAGCCTGACACAGAAGACACCGACATGCCCATTTTACATGTGAGCAAACAGAGGCTTGGACCCTACAACGCTGTCATTTGCACCCTGCGTGCCTGACACCCGAGTGTCTGTGCACCCAGAAACCCTTGCTGGCTGACGTCCCAGGGGTAGTAACCATCCCAGGGGAAATCCTTGTTTGCTGGAGGATATTGCATAAGGATGAGATGTTCCACATCAACACAGACCATGGATGGAGCAGTCAGCCCCAGCACACCCATCCCAGATTCAGCTCAACCCAGTCGGGTGGGGGAGGTTAATAAGGGTGGAGTAGATAGAGAATTTGGTTCAAGGGAAAACCATCACTGACACCCCAGCACCCTGGCTGGTGGGGGCCAGGCTGGCAATGGAGAAGGCCAATTACTCATTTAAGGTAACTTTTCTTTATTTTTCTTTTTCATTTCAGTACAGTTGACACACAATGTTGCACTGGTTTCTGGTGTACAACATACTGATTCAACAAGCTACCTTCTGAGAAAGGTCTTAATGGGCGAAGAGGCCAGTGGAGACTATGGAAGATTGGGGACAGAAGGAAGGAAAGATTTGTTAAGATGCATCTTCCGAGAGAAAGGGAAGAGCACAGCACTGTAGGGCCTGCATGTGGAAGGGCAGCAGGAACCCCAGGGCCTTCCTCAGTTCCCCAGACTTCTGGGGATTCTGGCAGCTCAGTCCCAGCCACACCTGCCTCACCTTTAAGAAGCTCAGGAAAGAAAGGAAGGAGGGGTCCCAGAGGCTGGTCCTGCTCTGGCCAAGGTGAAGGCAGGGAATGCTGAGGGACAGTGTGCTGGGACATGGGGACGGGCTGGGAAGGAGTCGAGAGATGCATCTGGGAACTGGGCTGTGACCCATGTGTCAGTCTGAAGAACCATGTGTCTTCCCCCATCACACAGCACAGACCTCAGTGACACTCTACCCTATAGTCCAGGCCTGGGGAACTGGTCATCCTCCCTCCTCAGGCATGCCCTCAAGTGTGAGCTAAGGAAAGGGGGCCCTGGAGGTGGATGAACTCCAGAATAAAAGCAGGAGTGTGGGTTACAACATGACTTCCAAAGTGGCACTGGTCACATCTAAAGTACTATTTCTGAGAGTCCAGTCTCTCATGGTTCATTTCTCCCTCTGATTTCTTCCCCTTCACTTTTCCTTTCCTTCTCCTAATGTCCTCCATGTTATTCTTATGGTCCACAAGTAAGTGAAACCATATGATAAGTGACTCTCTCTTCTTGACTTATTTCACTCAGCATAATCTCCTCCAGTTCCATCCATGTTGATTCGAAAGTTGGGTATTCATCCTTTCTGATGGCTGAGTAATACTCCATTGTGTATATGGACCATATCTTCATTATCCATTCGTCTGCTGAAGGGCATCTCGGTTCTTTCCACAGTTCGGCGACTGTGGCCATTGCTGCTATGAACATTGGGGTATATATGGCCCTTCGTTTCACTACATCTGTATCTTCAGGGTAAATACCCAGTAGTGCAATTGCAGGGTCATAGGATATCTCTATTTTTCATTTTTTTGAAGAATCTCCACACTGTTTTCCACAGTGGCTGCACCAACTTCCATTCCCACCAACAGTGTAAGAAGGTTCCCCTTTCTCCACATCCTCTCCAACATTTGTTGCTTCCTGCCTTGTTAACCTTTGCCATTTTAACTGGTATAAGATGGTACCTCAATGTGGTTTTGATTTGAATTTCCCTGATGGCCAATAATGATGAACATATTTTCATGTGCCTGCTAGCCATTTGTATGTCTTCTTTGGAGAAGTGTCTGTTCATGCCTTCTGCCCATTTTTTGATGTGATTATCAGTTTTTTGAGTGTTGAGTTTGAGGAGTTCTTTATAATCTTGGATATCAGCCCTTTGTCTGTAGTGTCATTTGCAAATATCTTCTTCCATTCTGTGGGTTGCCTCTTTGTTTTTAATGACTGTTTCCTTTGCTGTGCAGAAGCTTTTGATCTTGATGAAGTCCCAAAAATTCATTTTCCCTTTTGTTTCCTTTGTCTTTGGAGACATGTCTTGAAAGAAGTTGCTGTGGCCAATGTCGAAGAGGTTACTGCCTATATTCTTCTCTAGGATTTTGATAGATTCCTGCCTCATGTTGAGGTCTTTTATCCATTTTGAGTTTATCTTTGTGAATGGTGTAAGAGAATGGTCAAGCTTCATTCTTCTATACATAGCTGTCCAATTTTCCCAGCACCATTTATTGAAGAGACTGTCTTTTTTACGCTGTATATTTTTTCCTGCTTTGTCGAAGACTATTTAACTATAGAGTTGCAGATCCATATCTGGGCTCTCTACCCTGTTTCATTGGTCTATGTGTCCGTTTTTGTGCCAGTACCATGCTGTCTTGGTGTTCATAGCTTTATAGTAAAGCTTGAAATCAGACAATGTGATGCCCCCAGCTTTGTTTTTCTTTTTCAACATTTCCTTAGCAATTTGGGGTCTTTTCTGGTTCCAAATTTTAGGATTGTTTGTTTCAGCACTTTGAAAAATGCCGCTGGTATTTTGATTGGGATGGCATTGAAAGTATAGATTGCTCTGGGCAGCACAGACATTTTAACAATGTTTATTCTTCTGATCCATGAGCCTGGAATGTTTTTCCATCTTTTTATGTCTTCAATTTCTTTCATGAGTGTTCTGTAGTTCCTCAAGTATAGGTCCTTTACCTCTTTGGTTAGGTTTATTCCAAGGTAACTTATGGTTTTGGTGCTATTGTAAATGGAATCAATTCCCTGATTTCTCTTTCTACAGTTACACTGTTAGTGTATAGGAAAGCAACTCATTTCTGCGCACTCAGTTTGTATCCTGCCACATTACTGAATTGCTGTATGAGTTCTAGTAATTTGGGGGTGGAGTCTTTTGGGTTTTCCACATAAAGGTTCATGTCATCTGCGAAGAGAGAACGTTTGACTTCTTTGCTGATTTGAATACCTTTTATTTCTTTTTGTTGTCTGAGGGTTTTAGAGGGGAAGGGGATGAGGGGAGGGGTGAGCCTGGTGGTAGGTATTAAAGAGGGCATGTATTACATGGAGCACTAGGTGTTGTACATAAACAGTGAATCTTGGAACACTGCATCAAAAACTAATGATGTATTTTACAGTGATTAATATAACAATAAAAAAAGTACTATTTCTGAATAATCTTTCACTGAGTCATATTGGGTTCAAAGTGCCCAAAGCAGTGTAAATGCACCTGAAACAGTTTCCTAGGGCTTTATTTGTGCTCTGGCCTCTTGCTAGTAAGTGCTTCCCAAACCCTCCTTCTCTCCACCATGGCTGAAGCTTGTGCATTGCTCTTGTCTTTATTGTACCATGTGGTAATTGGGAATCTCCAGGGAGACAGAACCAGTGAATAATAGGGAGACAGGAAAAGACATTTATTTTAAGGAATTGGTTCCACAACTGTGGCTGGCAAGTCTGAATTCGCAGGGCAGGCCAGCAGGCTGGAAACCCAGGGGAGTTGGGGTTGCCACCTGGAGGCAGGATTCCTTCTTCCTTAGGGGACTCTCAGTGTTTCTCTTAGCTTTGACTGATTGGATGAGGCCCACCCACATTATGGTGGGGGTCATCTGCTTTACTCAAAATCTACAGATTTAAATGCTAATCTCATTTAAAAACTACCTTCACAGGGACATCTAGTCTGGTGTCTGACCAGATATCTGAGTACCGCTGCTTAGCCATAAAACCCATAAGATTAACCATCACACACCATACCACAATTTTCGATTTCTCCTACCTGCTTTTTCAATAAGATTTCTGCCCTCAGGAAGCCACCAGTCCTGTCAGGAACACAATATCTAATGCAGCACATGTCTGTTAAATTAACAAGTAACCCAATTCACTTGATAATACAAATCATCAATCACTTCAACGTGCCCTTGGCCCCGCACAGGCTACTCACGGCATGGCAGCCAAAGTGACCTTCTACAGACTTCACAAACAGATTATGTTATTCCTGAGGTCAGAACTTCCCAGGGCCTTCCCTTCTCAATCTTTAACATGGTAGACTAGGTCCTATGTGATCTGGTCCTTGTGGACATCACTGACCTCTCCTGCCATTCTCCCCACCTTGAAGCTCCTCAAAACTACCGACCACCCTCCCTTCCAGAGTCTTGGCACTTGCTCTTCCCTACCTGGAATCTGCCTTCCTCCTTCACTTCTGTTAGGATTCTGCTCACACAGCATCTTACCACCAAGGGCACCCTGTCACCCTCTTTGGGAGCACTGGCCAGCAGAAATGTCTAGGATGATGGAAATGACCTATAATCTGAGCTCTCTGGTCTAGTAGCCACCGGCCTCATGTGGCTACTAAGCACTTAAAATGTGGCTAGTGTGCCTGAGGAACTAAATGTTTATCATCTTCTTTAACGTTAATTAACTTGAATTTAAATATCCACATGTGGTTAGTAGCTCAGCTATGACAGCTCAGCTCTATAAATCAGCAACCTCTTTCTGCCACTACCTCCCAGAACACCATACCCCCCCACATTCCTATAGTTTAATGTACTTATTACTTTGTAACTACCATAAATACACATATTTACCTGTTTGTCATCTCTCTTCTAAATGTAAAGGAAAACACTCAGGTCTACTACTGGATCAAAGTCTAGTGCTTAACACTGGGTAGGCACTCAGTATTCATGGACTGAACTAACAAAAGAACTAAAGAAAAGATAAAGGAAGGAAAGAAGGAAGGAAGGAAGGAAGGGAGGGAGGGAGGGAGGGAGGGAGGATGGCAGGGAGGGAGAAGGAGGGAGGGAGGGAGAAGGGGAGGAGAAAATGAAAGGAATGGTGGGAACAAAGGAGGGATGGCTGATTCTATGCAACTTCTTAGATCACTATCTCAGTTTAACTCTATGAATTGTGAATGGTCTAATTAAGAGTGTGGGATTGTTAAAACTGCAGGTGCCTGGTCATCAGTCTTTGGTTCAAATCCTAGCTGGGATACTTCCTGCCTGTGTGACCATGGGTGGGCCACTCCATCCTTTGCAGTCACCAAGTCTAAGTATTTCTGTCTAGGTTCTTCCACTTCTGTAATAGAAATAATATTTACTTGAGGATATAAGGATATCTGACATTCAGTATGTAACCAAAGCAAATATTGCCGAAGGAGACTTCTGAGTAAGTGGGAACAGACAGGCTCAGCTAGGGGGCTCCTTCTTGTTCTCTAAAAGTCCTTGCCTTCTTTTCATTGTTTCAAAGAGCCTGTCACTGGAAACAGTTGAGGATTACAAATAAGTACTCTCCACAAACCAACCTCCCAACAACAACAAAAAAAGACCAAGACAGTTGGATTCACTATGGAATTTTACCAAAATGTTTTACCAGACATTTCAGGAAGAATTAATACCATTTTCTCAAACTCTTCCCAAAAACTGAAGAGGAGGGAACACGTCCACTCATGTTACAGGCTCGAAGGACCATGTTAACAAAGCCAGGCAAAGAAAGACACAAGAAAACAAACTACAGGCCAATCTATCTGGTGAATATGGATGCAAAACTCCTCAGCAAACTACTAGCAAATCGAATCAATAGCACTTTAGGGGATCACACACCATGAGCAAATGCAACTTATCCCTGGGGCATAAGGATGGTTCAACATATGGAAATCAATTTATGTGATATCCCACAGTAACAAAATAAAAGATAAAATCACATGATCATTTGAACAGAGGCAGTAAAAGCACTTGACAAAAGTAAGAACACTTTCATGATAAAACTCCTCAATGAAGTAAGAATAGAAGGGAATTACCTCAATACAAGAGAGGTCATATATGAAAAGCCTACAATTAACATTATAGTGAAAAACTGAGTTTCCTTTAAGATCAGGAATGAGGCAAGGATGCCTGCTATCCCCACTTCTATTCAACATAGTACTGGAAGTCCAAGCCAGAGTATTTAGTTGAAAACAAAATAAAAGGCATCCAAATTGGAAAAGAAGTAAAATTGTCCCTGTTTGCAGCTGATATAATCTAATGTATAAAAAATCCTAAAGATGCCACAGGGAAAAAAAAAATAGAATGAATGAATTCAGTAAAGTTGCAGGATACAAAATCAATATACAAAAATCAGCTGTGTCTCCATACACTAATAATGAATTATCTGAAAATGACATTAGAGAAACAGTCCTATTTATAATAGCATCAAAAAGAATAAATACTTAGGAATAGTATTCCTATAGAATAGTATTCCTAATAGAAAGTAAAAGACTGATACATAGAAAATAACAGAAGCTTGACAAAAGAAATTAAGACACAAGCAAAAGGAAAGACATCCATTTCATGGATTGGAAGACTTACTATTATCAAAATGTCCATACCACCCAAAGCAATTTACAGAGTCAATGCAATCCCCATCAAAATCCCAATGGCAATTTTTTACAGAAATGGAAAAAATTATAAATCATATGGAACTACAAAGATCACAAACAGCTGAATCAGTCTTGGGCAAGAGCAAAGTTGGTGAGACCCCACATAGCTGATTTCAAATTATGTTACAAAGTTACAGTCATCAGAACAACATGGTGCTGGCATAAAGACAGACATTGAGACCAATGGAACATAATAAAGATCCCAGAAAAAAAATCCATGCATATATGGTCCACTGATCTTTGACCCGGGTACCAAGAATATAGAGTGGGTAAATGCAGTCCCTCCACAAATGGTGCTGGAAAACTGGATATCCCAACACAGACAAATGAACTTGAACCCTTATCTCACACCACACAGAAAAGTCAACTTAAAATGAGTTAAAGGTTTAAATGTTAAGGCTTAAAACTACAAACCTCCTAGAAGAAAACATTAAAAAAAAAAAAAAAAAGCTTCATGACATTGGTCTTAGCAATGATTGCATAGGTATGATATAAAAAACACAGTAACAAAAATAAACAAGTACACCAAACTAAAAAGCTTCTTGCACAGCAAAGAAAATAGTCAACAGAATATAAAGACAACCTACAGCATGGGAGAAAACATTCAGAGGCCAGATATTTGATAAGGGGTTCATCTCCAAATATGTAATGAGCCCCTTTAATTCAATAGTTTAAAAAAAATTTAAAAAGTAAGACTCTGATTTTAAGGTGGGCTATGGACTTGAATAGATGTTTCTCCAAACAAGATGTACAAATGGCTCAAATGTATGTTAAAACATGCTGAATAGGACTAATCATCAGGGAAATGCAAATCAAAATCACAGTAAGGGGGACCTGGTGGCACAGTCGGTTAAGCTTCTGACTCTTGGTTTTGGCTTGGGTCCTGATCTCGGGGTCATGGGATTGAGCCCCGTATCTGGCTTCATGCTTGGTGCATCGTCTGCCTGGGACTCTCTCTCTCTTTCCCTTTGCCCCTCCCATCATGCCCTTTCTCAAATACATAAATAAATCTTAAGGAAAAAAACATACAATAAGACATCACCTCACACCTGTCAGGATGGCTACTATCAAAAACCAAAACAAAACAATAATGACAAAACAAAAGACAACAAATATTGGCAAGGATGTAGAGAAATTAGAGCCCTTGCACACTCTCTGTTTCTATGGGAATGTAATGGATAATATATAATGCTTCTATGGTGGGAATGTAACATGGCATAGCCACAATGGAAAACAGCATGGCGGTTCCTCAAAAAATTAAAATGAGAACTGCCATATGACTCACCAACATCACTTCTAGATGTTTATCCAATATAATTGAAATCAGATTTGAAAAGAGATAATTGCACTCCTATATTCATTGTAGCAGTAGTCACAATAGCCAAGATGTGGTAACAATGTAAATGGCCATCAACAACAGACGACTGAATTTTAAAAATATGGTATATAGGTACAATGAAATATGATTCAGCATTTAAAAGAGAAAGAAATTTTACACTATAAATTCTATAATACAACATGGATGAATCTTGAGGAAGCCATGCTAAGTGAAATAAGTCAGTAGTGGAAAGACAAATATTGCCTGCTTCTACAGATACAAAGTATCTTCAAAGTCATAAGTATCAAAGTCTTAGAATCAAAGAAAGGAATGGTGGTTGTGGGGGACTGAGGAGCTGGGGAAATGGGGAGTTACTAACCAACGGGCATAAACTTCCAGCTGTGTAAGATATTGGATAAACTCTAGAGTTCTGCTGTTCAACATTGTACTCATAGTCAACAATAATATATGGCACACTTAAAAATTTGTTATGAGGGTAGATCTCATGTCAAGGATTCTTTCCACAATAAAAATTCTTTATAAAATGCCTACACTGCAGGAAAGAGTTGATGTTGGCCGTCTCCTAAATCTGTGGCTTTTGTTTTCCACTTTCCTCATTTAGATCCTCAAGGAAGAAATGACATAAGCAATCTTGAAATAATTACCACTGTAATCCACCTAACCCAGGGCTGCCGTGGTAACCTAATTTGCAAAATGAAATTATAGCGGATCCAGAGGAAACTATTCAGACTTTCTTTCACATTTCAAATTTGGCGAATTGAAATCTTTCTGTCAAACAGGAAATTCCCAGTGCCCGGCAACCAACACAGAAACAGACACAGACACGCACATGTACATGACCCTAGGGGTTCGGACTTTTATATTTTGTTAATGAAATTTTAAAAAATCCATCATCCTTACCTTTCCAAAACTCCCTTTGCCAATGGCCCGCAGAATCTGAAAATGGTCAAAGTTGACTGCAAAAGAAAATGAGGGAAAGAAACAAATCAGATTTGCCAAACCTTGCACTGGTTCTTGGAAGTTCTCCCTACATACCTACCCATGTATTCCAAATGGCTTCTGGCTTCAATTTCATTCCATCTGACATGGCAGCACTCCACTACTGAATGGATACATCTCAGCACATTTTATGCTCCGCCTCCAACATCTCCCCAGTGGATATATAGGATGAGAGACATCTTTTGGGCCCAGGGGAAGGGATCACAGAGAAAAATCTGGATACCTGAATTACCAAATTCTTGCGCTCGCTGTTGTTCCCTTTGCCAGGATGACTTTTCCCTACCTCTTATCTTAAATGCTCAGATCTTACACACTCAGCTCACCTGCCTCAGGGTCCAAGACACCCCTCTCTAACTCAACCCCTTAGCTAGCCCTTTATCAGGTTAGGTGCACTGTACCTCTTGGCTCTCTCTCCCATCTGTCCACCGGTAGCCACTCTCTGGTCCAGTCCTCCATCCTCTCTTGACCTTCCCATCCCAGAATATGTGCTTATTGTAGGCAACCCACTTTGCTCATCCTCTGCTCCCACCCCTTCATTCCTCCCTCATTGGGAAATGAGCAAATTCTTACACAATCAGACCGCTGCCACTTCTACTACACCCCCCACCAAGCTCCCCACACCCACTGAGCTCCAGATGCACAAGCTTCTTTCCTGTGCCTAGAACAGTCATTCTCCATCCCTTTAATGCTCTTCTCCTGGCTGTACAGTCACTGACTCTGCTCCCTCTTCACCCTTCTGCATCCAGAAAAAACTGCTCTCAGCCTCCAGATGAGTCTGCCTCCCACTACACTCTCCCAGGGCTGTGGGACCCTTCTCCAAAACACACTGTTCTGTATTATTGTACACGGATTTGATTTAAATCCATTTTTCCCCACTAGACGCTAAGTTCCCTGAAGTCAAAGGACACATGTCTGCTTGTCCCCCTGCGTCCCCAGCACCTAGCACGGTGTCAGCACATCGTGATGATTCAACAGCAATTTGCCAGCTAAAGGGCCGACTGAAAGCAGTTCCCCACATTCGCAGTGCCAAGCACAATTGCTGGTCCATAATGAGTGTTCGGTAAATATTTTTTAATTAGATTGAATTACAGCCAGTTCCCAATAACTAGGAGAGGCATGTCATTTACAAAAGATGAAGTGAATTGATTAGTTCACTACATTATGGGGGGCGAGGATGTGGGGAAGTGAACGAACACAATTAGTTGCCTCTGTACTAAATGTACGTGCAGGAGGACAATTATATTGAATTGCATCCCTACAGACCGAAGTCAGAATCCAAGGTGCCATCAAATGCCTGACGTGCTTAGAATAGAGAGAAAATGTTCATGGTTAACTTAGCAAAACCTGGGTTCCTTGACCTACTTTGCTTTCCTTGGTGTAGAACTTTCCAGGAAAAGAAATTCTGGGCTTTCACTTCTTGCCCACTCACCTTAAGTCACAGAAGAGAAAAACAAGGTGTCTAGACTGCATTTGCCATGTGCCCAGCAGTGAGCTAAGAAATTGTGCAGATCGTCTCATGAGCCCCAAGGCCCCCGAGGGCTTGCCAGCTGTCCCCCACTCAGCAGCAAACGTCTCTGCCTCCCCAAAGTCTCCCTGGAGCATCAGGATGCCATCCCTCTGAGCCGTGGTTTCACGGGCCTGGAAAGCCATTCTCCAACACCCCAGCTCCACGTGGCTCCCGTGCTCTTTCAGGAAGTGTTTCCCCACTCCCAATGCATCCCATTCTCCTTCATGCCATCTCTGGCATGAAGACACCTGGCCACCGATCAGAAGAACCCAGCCTGAGTCAGACTGCTTAGGTCCACAAGCCAGCCCTGCCACAGCCTGGGATGAGTCACTGGGCCCCTGTGTGCCTCACTTCCCCCACCTGTAAAGTGGGAGCATCCGTGACTACCTTCCACAGAAGGGTAGAGTAGTGCCTGACACACGGCGACCTCCCAAAAAGCCCTCGCGGTTGTGTAGGGGGACGAGGAGCAATCCTCCCTCCCATCTGGTTTCTTCTAAGAGGCCTATTTCCCTGGATACCCATGGCCTCTTGCCCCATCAAAGGTGGTATGAGCTGGACAAGGAATCACAAAGCGTATTTCTGCTTGTTCTGTTATCTCTCTGCAAACTTTCTTCAGGAAGCAAGATTTTCCTCTGACTCTTCTTCCCAGAAGCTTCTTAGGGCCAGCCGCCATGTGCAGGGTACTGTGCCCCTCAGAGCTGCCATGAATAGCGGGGGATTCTGGCTAATTCTGGGCTTCAGCATCAGGGAGTCCTTGCTGGTGCCCTCCTGGGCCATGCACCTCAAACCCAGGTAAGGCATGGTTCTCCACTGCCCACCCCCGCCCCCTGTCTTGTCTCTTAACTGGAGAGGGGTATTAATTACCCAGCCAACTGGCAAATGCCAAAACCCATTATTGTTTTTTAAAAGATTTTATTTATTTATTTATTTATTTGACACAGAGAGAGAATATAAGCAGGGGGAGTAGGAGAGAGAGAAGCAGGCCTCCCGCCAAGCAGGGAGCCCAATGCAGGGCTCCATCCCAGGACCCTGGGACCATGACCCAAGCTGAAAGCAGATCCTTAACGACTGAGCCACCCAGGCACCCCAAAACCTATTATTATTTTAATAGTTAGTATTATAATGCTGTAAGTAGTCTCACTCATCCTTATCCCCTACAAAAATGTGTGCTCCTTGCGGGCTTCTTACACAATATATGAGACAAATAGGTACTTATTTAATGTTTATTTGCTTATTGGACTAGATTGGATTTAAATGACTTTGAGCATATGGCCTGTGTTTTCCATTTATCTGGCATCTCCCTGAGGCCTGGTATACTGATACTTACATAAATAGTGCCTACATGAGCACACTTTGAATAAGTGAAGGGTTTACAGTTGGCTGGTAAGTATTTGAAATGGCTTCAGTGAGCATACCAAGCCAAAGACAGGTCTAAAGTTGCACTGTCACATAGGGTTGTTGGCCCAGAGCAAGAGGCCATGGCTGGCGGACATGAGAGGTTAACCAGTGAAGGGTTAACCAGTTAGGGTGACCACCTTATCGTGGTTTGCCTGGGACCTTCCTTGTCTTATCACTGACAGTGATGCAGTCCTGGGCAAACCAGGACAGTTGGTCACCCGCAGGTTTCTAAAATCATTAACCTGGCCCACTGGGAGAAGTCACACTCACTCCTCCAGGAGGAGCGTAAGGTACACTCGGGGACGGCAAGGTACACTCTTGCCGTTCAGACCCCAAGACACAGAGGAAGCTGCCAAGGGTGACACTGTGACAATTGTGCTGTGAAGGTAGGAACAAGGGGGCACACTTGCCAGTGACTTCACCCACACAAGACAGCAGTGGCATCAGCCTGGAGGACTGTCACAGGGACAAGGAAATGACACACGGTCCATTAAATAACTGGTTGCTTGCCCCGCTGGGCTCAACTCTCCCTGCTTCTTTAAGAAAGCTCAGGTCTGTTTAGGGACCCATGTGACCAGCCCCAGGTAATGAGTCACAACTGGTCTAATCCAGTGGTATTCATCCCTGGAGGCTTCTTAAGGCAGATCATGGCCGCACTCCTGAGTTTCTGCAGAGGAACAAGAGAATTTTTTTTTTTTTTTTAAAGATTTTATTTATTTATTTGACAGAGAGACACAGCGAGAGAGGGAACACAAGCAGGGGGGTGGGAGAGAGAGAACCAGGCTTCCCGCCAAGCTGGGAGCCCAATGTGGGGCTCGATCCCAGGACCCTGGGATCATGACCCGAGCCGAAGGCAGATGCTTAACGACTGAGCCACCCAGGTGCCCCGGGACCAGAGAATTTGCATCCCTAATAAGTTCCTGGTGATACTGACTGTCCAGGGGCAAACTGCGCATCCTACCTTCCCAGACATTTGTGCTGCTGGCAGTGATCCTGTGCCTAGACCTAGTCAATGAGAGCAGAGGATTATGGGGGTATTTCTGGGAAAGCATTTTTTTTTTCTTTCTGATGAAAAGGGATATTTATAGTTAGAGTGGCTCCTCGACCCTCCTGCCTCTTCCTACAATGGATATAATGTCTGGAGCTATAGCAGCCATCTTGTGACTATGAGGCAAAACAGGTGCAGAGAAACCACTCCCTGTTGTCAAGCCTATGAAGCCATGCCAGGAACCACCTACCTCTGGACTTATCATATTATCAAAAAAAAAAAAAAATCTTATTTGTTCAAACCACTGGGGCTCAAGCTTACTATTACTAGAAGCCAGAGGCATTCCTATCTGACACACAAAGCCAGCCACACAGAGCTTTAGTAAATGCCAACTATTTTATGGTTGGATTTCCAGCCTCATCAAAATTTTACTAAAAGGAAGAAGAAGAAAGGTGTCTGGGGTATAAACATAGGGGCCAGGCTACCCGGATATGAAGACTGACTCCATCACTGACCGGCTGGGTGACCTTGGGGAAATCACTTAACCTCTCTGTGCCTGCCTC
Source organism: Martes martes (assembly GCF_963455335.1). NCBI lineage: Eukaryota > Metazoa > Chordata > Mammalia > Carnivora > Mustelidae > Martes > Martes martes. The sequence goes on from NC_137889.1 coordinate 144,544,095, forward strand.
TTCACTTATAAAATGGGTGTACTCAAATGTTTACCTACGGTGGTTGTGTACATGCAGTAAATCCATACAGGTAAAATATTTAGAACAGGGCTGGCCCCAAAGTAAAGGCTACAAAGAGTAGGTATTATCATCCTGAGTATTCTGCATGAGAGGCTTGTCCCCATTTTTTACCTCCATGACACAACACTAGTCTCATTAAATCATGACCAAACATCACAGGGTGACACAGCTAAAGCTGTATTAGTGCCCATTACTTATTGATGGTGATTATCACACTGGGGAAATCTGGTTGTTCTGCCGTTCAAACCTGTGGGCTCTTCTCATTTCCATCAGACTAATTATTTCTTTTTTTTTTTTTTTAAGATTTTATTTATTTATTTGACAGACAGAGATCACAAGTAGGCAGAGAGGCAGGCAGAGAGAGAGGAGGAAGCAGGCTCCCCACTGAGCAGAGAGCCCGATGCAGGGCTCGATCCCAGGACCCTAAGGTCATGACCTGAGCCGAAGGCAGAGGCTTTAACCCACTGAGCCACCCAGGCGCCCCAGACTAATTATTTCTAAGGAAATTCATAGCATTATTTCAACGTGCTATCCTCAGGAAGCAGTGTACTCAGAGGCAAGCGTGAATTTTCAAGAGAACTAATTACTCCTTCAAACAATCTCTAATGGAAGGTAACCCCCAATCAAAATCCCATAAGAATATATGCATTTAAGCATTGTGGGCACCAGGCAAAGAAAGCAAGCCAATGCCCCCTTTCTCGCCTCTCTGAAAAGCTAAACCGGGGAGCTCCTTCCTCATAACACCCGTGCCACACACACAGATTGCACACGGGCCGGCCGTTGCCTGTGTGGGAAACTTCACCCAAAAATGCTGATTCCCAACATCATTTCAAAAATTTCAAGATCTTCCCAAACTGGCCCTATGATGCCCCATGACAGCAGGACAGTAGTCTTATGATTCACTGTAGTCCGTGCTAGCCCAGCTCCCTGCATCTCTATTCCTTGCCTAATCCTGTAAGCACCTGAGGTTTTGGCCATGGGATGGCAGTAGGAAGAGACCGAACAGATGGGGGAGATGGGAAGGGGCAGAGGTGGAAGGGAAGGTTTGGCGCCCCCCCTGGCTAGCTTTAAGCCCAGCTTCACCATTTTGGTCAGTGTGGACCTGAACAAATAAATTAACTTTCCCAAGCCTTGATTTTCCCATCAGTAAAATGGGGGTAGTGATGCCTACCTCCCCAAGTCAGGATCAGGGCCATGGGCAACAACCAAGCAAAAGGCTGACTCAGCAGACAGAAGCCACTCAGAAGAGTATCAGTCCAAACCCCTCAGTGACCCTAAGAGTATTGATTCAAATCCCTGCTTCAGCCTGGCCACTTAGCAACTTAGAATCTCAGTTTGTGCCTCCTTAAAAAGGGGTAACGCTCATCTGGTTGGATTTTTCTTAGAATGAGACTATTCTGTAATTAGCGCATAATGGCCGAGATCATTTGGTTTTGGTTTTGTCTGTCATCAGCACAGAGGTAAGGGGGGTATCCGGGTGACTCCTTGAGGATGCCGCTGAGCCCTGTGCCTCCTCAAATCCCAGGTACCTGGCCCGTAACACAGTACACGCTCACGAGACACCTGAGAACACTCGTGAGTGAACTGGATAACGAGGTGGGAAAACAGAAAGGGGACTCTTCTGGGACTAGGAACTGCAGTCACCTTCTTTACAGGAATTACTGACCTCCACACACAAAGGAGGGGTGAGCCGGCTGCCGCAGGCATCCCAAAGTATTTATTGGGTGAAAAAATTAAGCCCTACGGAGGGGACGCATACTTGTTGAATGCATGTCTGCTGCATGCCTAGCTGTGTCCCAGGTACTGGGGACCAGCAGTGAACAGAAAATAAAATGACCTTCCATCCATGGAGCTGACCTTCTGGGACCCAAGGCAAAGGACCCACCAATCCCTAACTCAGTGGTATATTCTATGAAGAAAAACAAATCCATGTGTATTCATTTCCTCGTGTTGCTATAACAAATCTTCACAGACGAAGTGGCTGAAATACAAATTCATTATCTCAGTTCTGGAGGTCAGAAGTCTGACACAGCTATCACTGAGCTGTGACCCCCAAGGGCTCAGCAAGGCGGAGGTCCTTCTGGGGCTCTAGGGAATCACTGGTTCCTTGGCTTCTCTAGCTTCTAGAAGCTGCATTCCTTGGCCGACGGCCCCACATCACTCCAACCTGTGCTTCCAGGGCCACGTCTCCTTCTCTGACCCCCCACACCCTTCTTTCCTCATAAGGATGCTTGTGATTTCAACAGGCCAACATAGATAATCCGGGATCATCTCCCCTCCTCAGGGTCCTTACTTTAATCACACCTTCAAAGCCCCTTTCGCCCTGTAATGTACTATATACACAGGTTCCAGGATGGAGATGTGGACATCTCTGGGGACCATTATTCTGCCAACTCCCCCCACCCAGGTAGAGGACTAGACAGTGACTATGTTGGGAGAGAAGCTGCTATTTTAGACAGGATAGCCAGGGCAGGGCTTTCTAAGAAGAAGGCGATTGAGCACATCTGAGAAGAAGGTAAGAGAACACTCCACGAAGATATCCAGGGGATGGTTATTGGAGGCAGAGGGAAAAGCAAGTGCAAAGGCCCTTGTCAGGAATGTGCGTGATAGTCCGGAGGCACAGCAGACATGCCAGGCTGGCCTGAGTGCAGCTTGGGGAGAAAAGAAAGTGGGGGAGCTGGTCACCCGGGGCTGGGGTAAGGGCTTTGGGAGGTTTTCTAAACACGATGAAACAGTGCTAGAGGGCTTAGAGTAGGGGGAAGAAAACTGGTCTGGAGATGTTTGTTTAAGCTGCTTGGAAAGATCCAAATTTATATGTGAACTCAGGGGGTCAAAACTGTCACAACCTGGATGCGGGATCCCAGCAGTTGCATCAGTCCTGCTAAAAGCAAGTTCATCTGAGAGATGCAGTGGGTACAGAGGATTTCTAAGGCAGTAAGAATACCCTGTAGGAGGCTCTGATGGTAGATACCTGTCATACGTTCATCCAAGACCACTAGATGCTCCACACCAAGAGGGAACCCTACTGTAAATTGTGCTCTCTGGGAGCCAATGTGTCCACGTGGGCTCATCAGCTGTCAAAAAGGCACCACTCTGTGGGGGTGTGGATAACAGGAACACCTGCATGAGTGGGAGCAGGAAGCACACGAGTAATGTCTGTGCCGCCCCTTCAATTTTGCTGTGGACCTTGAACTTTCTTTTTTTTTTTTAAGTCTACTAAAACAAACAAATAAAACAAAAAACCAGATGGAGTGGGGTGATCAGCCAGCAACCCAGAGAAGGGAGAAGCAAGCAAGCAAGTGTGCAGAGGTGTTGGTCCAGCCTGTCCATATGTGGAAAACAGGGTCAGGGACATTCTCAACACTAGACTCGGGTCTGTTCTCACATCTCCTGTGTCTACGATACACCGGTCCTAACGGGAACAGGGAGGTCGGAGGTGGCAGGCTCTGCTCACCAAAAGCTCACAGCCCATCAGGGACCCAGTCAGGTCCTGCAGACTCGGATCCAGGCGCTGGAGCAGTAGAAGGGCTAGGCACCAAGTCCCAGGCGGGTGCGCTCCATGCTGCTGGGAAAGCCCGGAAAAGTTTTCAAACGCTGGGGCACCTGGGTGGCTCAGTGGGTTAAGCCTCTGCCTTCGGCTCAGGTCATGATCTCAGGGTCCTGGGATCGAGCCCCACATCGAGCCCCACATCGGGCTCTCTGCTCAGCAGGGTGCCTGCTTCCCTTCCTCTCTCTCTGCCTGCCTCTCTGCCTACTTGTGATCTCTGTCAAATAAATAAAAAAAAATCTTTAAAAAAAAAAAAAAGTTTTCAAATGCATAAGACCCCGAGTGTGGGTTGGAAGAATTACAAGAGTTCTCCAGTGGGGAGAAGTAGGGATTTCAGGAAAGGCTCCAAGAAAACAGGAACCCAAGGGGGCATGAATCAGCAGGATGAGCTCCCGGAACAGCAGGACATGAGTGTAAGTGGAGAAAAATGAGTAGGGGGATTCATGCATTAGATCACTGGACCTGTCCTCAGGGCAGGGATGCATCAGGCCTCAGCAGAGGTAGGAAAAGGATTACTCCAAAGGGACCATCTCCCCTTTGCACACAGCCACCCTCCCTCATCCCTGGTTCCTCTGCCCTCAAGTGCAGGTCTCAGCCATGGTTACGCCCGGGACCCATATTCAGGTGAAGACACGGATGAAGCCCCTGGACAGCGTCCAATCTTGCTGCCATGGCCACAGCTGGACCAATTGTTCCTACAGACTTATCGTGCGCTCCTGCTTATACCCCTAGCACAGAGTAGAAAACAGTGATCGCTAAAGTGAGCTGCAACCATTTCTTTTAGCCTTATTAAAAACTGTTTTGTTTTCTCATTGATAAATGTGTTTCATAAAGCCCAAAAGCCTTTTTTTTTCTTTAACTCTGCACTGTTATCAGCATAAACACTGTATCTATAAACATTTAGGAAATCACATGCCTGATTCATACAGGAAAATATTATATGGCAATAATCTCAGGACAGAAGCTAATTTGGATGCTGGTGGAAATGTGGAATCCGTGATATGGAAAGCGTCAAACGTGTCTGAGAAAGGAGAGTAAGAACTAGGCTAACCATTCCTCGAAAGCAAGGCTACCTCACACCATCAGCTGCCTCCAGTCCTATGGGTCAGTTTGCTGTGGCCACCCTAATAAAGAGCCACCAACGGGGTGGGGGGCTTTAAACAACAGAAATTTACTCTCTCACAGGTCTGGAGACCAGAAGTCTGAAATCAAGGTGCTGACAGGGCTGTGCTCCCTCCAAATGCTCTAGAGCAGGATTCTTCCTCGCCTCCTGCAGCTTTCAGAACCTGTGGACAATCCTTCTTGGCTTCTGGCTGTCTCAGTCCAGTCTCAGGCTCTGCTGTCCCGTGGCCCTCTCCCCACTCTGCCTGTCTCCATCTTTCTTCTCCTCTTCCAACAAGGACCGTAGTCATAAAATTAAGGCCTCATGCAGTATGACCTCATCTTAACTCATTATATCTGCAAAGATCCAACTTCCAAATATGGTCATATTCTGAGGTTCCAGGGGGACAGAATTTTGGAGGGATGCTATTCACCCCAGTGCAGCCAGAACAGCTCCTCACCCAGAGAAGAGGTTCAATAAATGATGGCTGGCTGGCTGGCTGGCTGACCAAACAAGTGAGCCCACATTCATGCGTACCTATATGTACACACCTGTATCTTTCTGAGTTATAGAAACAAAAATATATTTTGGAAATATCGTGTCATCTGGCTCTTTATCCTGGTGGGGTAGAATCAAAGCTAACCAGTTCTGGGTGAGGCAGGCTTTGGTCACTTCTCAAACTAACTCCCAGCTGTGCAACCTTGGGAAGAAGAGACGCAACTAAATTATCTGTTAGGTCCAAGCCTGCTCTCAACGTGAGGCTTCCAACAGGAGCTTGCAAATACTTAAAGAGTGACCCTTTTTCCTGTAGGCAAAGTTATCCATTCCTGATCTTTTTAGGGAAAGAACAGTATAGGATTAGGTGGTCTAATTCGTGGTTTAGAGTCTACTGGTATTTTTCAACTCACCTACTGATCAGTAGAATGGGGAGGAGGGGATAACTAATAGTCACAAAAATGTCTGCTACCTTTGCTTTTGCACAGATGATGGTATTGCTAATCCACGGCCCAATGCCGAGATAAAGGTGCTCTGGACACTGGTTCTGCCTATTTGCTTTATTCACCATGAACACTGAAAGGAACTTAGCCAGACAGGAGGAATAAACGAGCCAGTATTTGGACTCAGATGATTATGTTTTGATTTATCTTCTCATTAAACATAAGCAAACATTCGCCATTGGCATTTATTTGAGGTCCTGGAAATTTTAAAGGTCCTCAGTGTGTATGCTGGGTATTCACCACACCAAGACTTGACACTTAAAACTCCTGGAACCAAATCTTTAATGGCAAAGTTGGCCTGGGGGGAGGGTCTGATAGGGTGCAGGTCCAGGGCAGCTCAAAGAAAGAAGGAGCAGAGGGAGGAGCTTGGGGATGTAATAGATTGACAACACTAATTGCCCCAATTTTCCACCCCTCCCTGTACCCAAGTCTTCTGCAAGGTGACCTTCTGGCACACTTCCGCACCCAGTGATTCCCCATTCAGCCATAGCATGTGGATTGACCCAGCCAGTACGATATTAGTGGGTTTGGTTTAAGCCGAGGCTTGACAAAGTGGTTGTGTACATCTGCTTCCCCCTTGTTTATCTACCTCCACCAAAGGAACATGGCAGACGACTTTCTGGACAGTGACATACTGGCAATGCCTGCAGCCCAGTTCCCAGGTGAAGAAGCCATCCCAGAGTGACAGCCAGCCAGTCCCCAGACAAGTGAGAGAGAGACTAGCTGAGACCAACAGAGCCAACCTGCAGAGGAGAAGGATGCTCCCGTCTCACTGGTGTGAGCCACTGGTTTGGGAGCAGTTAGCTCTATGACATTACTGACAGTGAAATCAAGAGGGACAGCGGGAGGCAGGGGGAGAAAGAAAAAAAACAAGAAGGGAGGGCGGGGTATTTTAGTCATGGATAGCTAAAACAGTCTTGAGAAAAAACAATCAAGCAGGAGGACTCACTGTATCCAATATTAAGACCTACTACGTAGCTACAAAAATCAAGACTGAGTGACATAGAAAGGATAGACACATAAATGGGACAGAACAGAGACCCCAGAAATAGATCCACATAATATGCCCAACTGATTTTTGACAAAAGTGCAAAAACAACTCAGTGGAGGAAAAACAGCCTTTCAGTAAATGGCGCTGGAGCAACTGGACAACCACAGGCCAAAAAAGGGCCCTTGGCCTATGTTAAGGCAAGAGCAGAGGGCTGCGGTCAGATCACTGGGCAACATGCCTGGACAAGAACAAGAGATGGGCCTGTAGTGAGGTCTGGGGGTGGGAGGGGGGTCCTGGGGACACACTTGCAGAACTCAGCTCCTTGTGGTTGTAGGATGGGGGTCCCTGTTTCTTTCCTGGGTCTGAGCATCTAGAGATTGCTAATAGTACATCAAATCCTTCTCATGCACCAAACCTCTCTTAACTTTCCTTTTAGCAGCTGCTCAGGAGAAATCCCTCAGCTTTTAGAAGGCTCATGTGATTAAATTAGGTCCATCTAGACAATCTTCTTTTTACAAGGTAATGTAACATAATCATGGAAGTAGGGGGGTTAGGTAAGAAGGTAAAGGGGCCACTGTAAAGTTCTGCCTTGTATGGAGTCAGTTAAATGGTGAATTCATTGTCAGGAGCTCCTAAAAAGTAGTGGTATCTCCTAAAATATACACACATGCACAGTCTTGATCCCTTATTAGCCTAACACAAACTACAATAATGAGATGAGAATCCTCATCGACACTCTTAATACCCATGGCCTCTTGTGTCCCTTTGGGTTCACAAGATCTTTTTTAAAAGATTTTATTTATTTATTTGACAGACAGATCACAAGTAGGCAGAGAGGCAGGCAGAGAGAGAAGGGAGGAAGCAGGCTCCCTGCTGAGCAGAGAGCCCGATGCGGGGCTCGATCCCAGGACGCTGGGATCATGACCTGAGCCGAAGGCAGCGGCTTTAACCACTGAGCCACCCAGGCGCCCCTGGGTTCACAAGATCTTCCATTTATTTTGTATTCCCTTCCTGAACTTTTTGGAGGTCTGGTTCCATTCCAGGCTCTGGGCCAGGAACAAACCAAACTCCATCCTGTCAAGAGGATAAGCAAGCACTATGGAAGTACTACAGTGGGGATGAACTCGGGAGGCTTCGAGGTGGGAGCAGGGAAAGAACCATCTTTACATGACATCAGGAGGCTTCAGGGCCAAGAAAATGCCAATTGCTTTAAGGAGAAGAACAGAGATCCCATATCTCTTGATAAGCACAGTGAAACATTTTGCTCATTCAGACATCTCATGAACGTAGTCAAAAGTTCAGGACTGTTTCTCTCTGAGAAAGCCAAATTACATAAGTCAGAATAATGGGTCTGGTTTGCAAGCAGATGGGCTGCATGGCGGCTCCCTTGGCCTACAGACTGAGGAGATGATGACATTTTGGCAGAGCCAGGGCATGAGAGAGCCGCCTTCTTGAGTAGGCATCATGGGGGGCTAACCTCACTTCTCTTCTCCATCCCTGAAAAAATGTAGGTCATAGGCGTATTGGGAAATCAATGAGATTGTGCATGAAAAGTGTTAGGCCAGAGCCCAGTTCATACTAAGTGATCTATAAATGGTCATGATGCAGATGACAGGATGATGACAAAGGTGGCATGATCGATGATGATGGTAATTGTCATGGGCTGAACCATGCTCCCTGAAAATCCATGTGTTGAAGCCTAAGCTCCAGCACATCACATGATCATGTTTCAAGACAGGGCTTTTAAAGATATGATTAAGTTAAAATGAGGTCATTGGGGTAGATTCTAATCCAATAGGTCTGGTGTCCTTCTAAGTAGAGGAGAACAGGACACAGACAGGCACAGAGGAATGACCGTGTGAGGACACAGCCATCTACACACCAAGAAAAGAGGCCTCAGAGGGAACCAACCCTACCCACACCTTGATCTTGGACTTTAAGCCTCCAAGACTGGAAGAGAATTAATTTTTACTTTTTAAGCCCCCAGTCTGTGGTGCTTTGTTATGGTGGTCCTAGAAGATTAGTACAATAGTGATGACGATGTGAATGTTGCTGTTAGAAAAGCATGGGACTAGGCACCATGAGGCACCCTGGCTTATAGAGGGAAAACTGTATTCAGTAATCCTTCATGCCTGCCGAAGTCCTGATCCAAGGAAGAGGGATCAGGAGCAGAGGGAGATGTGCAGTATCCAGGCAAAGGAGTGGGAGTGCCTGAACAGGAGCAGGACATGGGGAGAGAAAAGAAGACCTGAGAAAGACACAGGCCACACATCAGTGAGAACAATGGATGTGGCCAGACAGGACGGAGATGTGGAATCCTTGATGATTTCTGGCTCCCCAGAACTGAGGAGATACAAAGAATGAAGGCTTCAGAGGAGGCAGAGATTGGGGGAGAAAAAAAGGATCATTTGTGGAGAAAGAAGAGACCTTGGTTTGGGTCATGTTGACCTTGAGATCCCCATGAGGATGAAGAATGGCAGGAGGATGCACCTGGAAGGGAGCTGGGATCTGGAACATGGTTGAAATGAATGAGTTGGCCCAGGTGGGGCACACTGAGTCAAGAGCAGGGGTTGAGTACAGAACCTAGAGGACACCAACAGCTGAAGGCATGCTAAGCAGGAACCCCGGAGGAGAAATAGAGCTCAGAGAGGTGGGAAGGAATGGGGAGAGTATCATGGGATCTGTCTTAGCTTGTGCAGGTATAACAAATACCACAGACCAGGGGGCACAAACAACAGACATTTATGTATCTTGATCTGGGGTCACGACATCCAAGATCAAGACACTAGCAGGTCTAGATCTTGGTGAGAGCTCTCTCCCTGGCTCAAAGATGGTTGTGTTCTCACTGTACCCTCACATGGTGGAGACAGAGAGCTCTCCTCTCTCCCTCAATTTACCAGGGCACTAATCCCATCACAGGGCCCCACCCTCATGACCTGCTCTCCACCTAATCACTTCCCCAAACCCCATCTCCAAATCACATTGAGGATTTGGGCTTTGACATATGAATTGAAGGAGCTAGGGTGCATAATTCAGTCCACACAAGATTCCAGCTGGGGAAAGTTCACATAGGGGTTCACCAAGCCAAAGGACACAGGCATAAATGTGGTCAGCATCCCTGGTAGAACTATTGGTAAATGGACCAACGAATGAATGAATGAAGGGTCACAGGGAACACACAGCCACTTGGCCACATTTCTGTGGATGTTTCTCCCTTCTCCGGCTGGCCTCCCCACTGGCCCAGGAGATCTGCGTGGCTAGGCCTGGATGTGGCCTTCTTAGCTTCCCTGGCCCCTCTATTTGGCTGGCCACCAAGTGGTGTCCAGGACATGTTTCCTGAGCAGATGGCTATCTCCTGCCTGTTATCAGAGGCTGGAGCCACCTCAGCTCTCAAAGGGGCAACCCAGCACAGACTTGGGTGCAGACAGGCCCGACTCCAGCCCCAGCCCCTCCATCAACACTACTTGGCCTAGAACTTCCTTTTACGGGTTTTGTTTCCATGTCTGCAAAATAAGATTAGCAATATCACTTGCCTTCAAAAGTCACTGTAAAACTTAGAGATGAATTATAGGAAACATCCAGCATTCTACCTGACTGGTCAGACCTGCTCTCATATAAGGTATTCCTGCCGCTGTCCTTCGTTCTTGGCATTATTGCGATTCCAGCCATGACCACGGGTTGTTGTTATCGTGAATCATTATTCTAATGACATCATCACACACACAGAACTTGAAGCCAGCCCTTCCCCTCCCAGTTTGGTGACCTGCTGCCTCACCTCTCATAAGGAATAGTAACAGCCTCTATATG